>NC_060208.1:130095000-132495000 GCF_021130785.1 Homalodisca vitripennis
AGCGACTTCAAAAAAATAAAACATCAACATGTAATGCATTTAATTCCTATTTTAGGACGATTTTTTACCTTAAATCTTTGAAATGAAATGTAAAGTATTAGTAAGTAAAGTAATGTATAACAAACAAAAACTACAGTAAGAAATGATTGAAAGATATATATTATATCTATTACATCTCTCTCTCTCTCTCTCTCTCTCTCTCTCTCTATATATATATATATATATATATATAAAATAAATATATAATTTCAATAAACATTGAATCACAAAAAGTACTTGCTCCGCCGGGAGTCGAACCCGGATCTCTCACTTGCCGGGTGAATGTGCTACCATTACACCACAGAGCGCTTACTTTTTCCGATTCAATTATTTTGTATTTGGCCGTATCTATCACATATGCGTTTAAATAAGCAAACTAACATATGATCGGAAGACCAAACACCTGTCAAACGACTTTTATTTACGTTAAATTGTATAAATGGCAATAGCCTTATTTAATTTCAATAAACATTGAATCACAAAAAGTACTTGCTCCGCCGGGAGTCCAACCCGGATCTCTCACTTGCCGGGTGAATGTGCTACCATTACACCACAGAGCGCTTACTTTTTTCCGATTCAATTATTTTTTATTTGGCCGTATCTGTCACATATGCGTTTAAATAAGCAAACTAACATATGATCGGAAGACCAAACACCTGTCAAACGACTTTTATTTACGTTAAATTGTATAAATTTCAATGTTTATTGAAATTAAATAAGGCTATTGCCATATTCGATGTGATACTCGCTTATATTGCCCTCTACAAACTTCTTAATATTTAAGGCTACCTTCTAGCCGTCTTTTGATGAGATAGGCATATTTAAGTAGGTTCGTATTTATTTTAGTAAACTTTATTTCAGAACTATCAATGAGTTACATTCACACTGTTGTAAAACTAAATACTATTCTGCATATTGCACTAATTCTGCTCATCCACATAGCACGCAGGTCTTTTCTAAGATTTTATCAAGCAAACGTATATGGGATCAATTTTAATAACAAGTACTCCAGTCATAATGATAATTTAAAATGCGCTGAACATAATGATAAAAATGTATAGAACGATGACTCTATGTGTAATTATATGTTCATATATTTAAGTGAACGCAAAGAAGAAACGCTGTTTGAATAGCACAGTTGATGTCTGAATAATCACTCCTCTTTATACGAGCGCTATCCAGAAAGTAACAGACGTTTTTGAATGTTGCGGCAATGGGCGGGAACTACACCCGTCATCTTAGTTTGACACTACTCTGACGTTCAGTGCGCATTGAGCTGTAGTCGCGTGCGATCTATATATCTTTTACTTTTCTCACTGTGATTAAATAAAATGTGTGCTATAATTGTAAATCCCGAAGTGCGTTCAGTAATAATGCTTTAGTTCGCAAAAAACCATAAACCAATTGAAATCAATCGAAAAATGTGTGAAGTTTATGGAAATAGAATAATGAGAGAAAGCAGAGTAAGGCAGTGGCTTATTGACTTTAAAAATTGCCGTACAAATTTTCATGACGATAGTCGTAGCGGGCGGCCAATATCAATCAATATTTGACTATCCGAGGGAACAACTTCCCCCATTCTTGAGATTTTTAACACCTAGGACCACTACTTCTCGAAGCCAGGATGTGAAGCTTGAGAAATCCGCCATTATTAATCGTTACTGACCAATGTTGTAGTGTTGAAGCTTTAGAAGTTTTAACAAACTGTAATTTTATTTCATGATATTAAGTCAAGAAGAATCTCATCCAAAAGACGGCTAGAAGGTAGCCTTAAATATTAAGAAGTTTGTAGAGGGCAATATAAGCGAGTATCACATCGAGTTAGACTAGGGGTGTCTCTTGGGTGTTATTTTATGCAACACACAACAGTGTTGTACAATATGCATTAGTCTTTAATTTGAATTCCCCGCTTAAACGCAAAACCAAAGTTATAAGATAAAGAGGGATTTCAAATAGTAAAATTTCAAACGTTTTTGAAATTTGATTACTTTTATATAAATTATAGTATTATTTTTAGACTAATATGTTATTATGCATTGTTGACTTTTACATAAAGAAAATAGGATTCTATATAAAATGTGGACATCCAAAAAATATTAACTTACTTTTTTACATTTTAGACGTTTAGTGGATCTCGATAAACAGTCGATTAAGAACAATGTCAATGTTACTGATAAAATATTGTGTTACAGTCACATGCAGGACCTGAACCTAACAAAGTCTCTAACTCTGATTAAAGTTAGACATGTTAAAGTCTCAAAGACTGCTCGGCCATCGGCTCTCCTAAGTAATGTGTATATCATTTTGAAGTCCTAACATGACTAAGTCAATAGAGTCGATATTATCCCACACGACTATGTTTTACTAATATACCTTAATTTAACAGTTAAAATATTGTGTTACAGTCACATGCAGGACCTGAACCTAACAAAGTCTCTAACTCTGATTAAAGTTAGACATGTTAAAGTCTCAAAGACTGCTCGGCCATCGGCTCTCCTAAGTAATGTGTATATCATTTTGAAGTCCTAACATGACTAAGTCAATAGAGTCGATATTATCCCACACGACTATGTTTTACTAATATACCTTAATTTAACAGTTAAAATATTGTGTTACGGTCACATGCAGGACCTGAACCTAACAAAGTCTCTAACTCTGATTAAAGTTAGACATGTTAAAGTCTCAAAGACTGCTCGACCATCGGCTCTCCTAAATAATATGTATATCATTTTGAAGTCCTAACATGACTAAGTCAATAGAGTTGATATTATCCCACACGACTATGTTCACGAATAATATACCTTAATTTAACAGTTTAAAATATTGTGTTACGGTCACATGCAGGACCTGAACCTAACTAAGTCTCTAATTCTTATTAAAGTTCGACATGTTAAAGTCTCAAAGACTGCTCGGCCATCGGCTCTCCTAAGTAATGTGTATATCATTTTGAAGTCCTAACATGACTAAGTCAATAGAGTCGATATTATCCCACACGACTATGTTTTACTAATATACCTTAATTTAACAGTTAAAATATTGTGTTACAGTCACATGCAGGACCTGAACCTAACAAAGTCTCTAACTCTGATTAAAGTTAGACATGTTAAAGTCTCAAAGACTGCTCGGCCATCGGCTCTCCTAAGTAATGTGTATATCATTTTGAAGTCCTAACATGACTAAGTCAATAGAGTCGATATTATCCCACACGACTATGTTTTACTAATATACCTTAATTTAACAGTTAAAATATTGTGTTACGGTCACATGCAGGACCTGAACCTAACAAAGTCTCTAACTCTGATTAAAGTTAGACATGTTTAAAGTCTCAAAGACTGCTCGGCCATCGGCTCTCCTAAATAATATGTATATCATTTTGAAGTCCTAACATGACTAAGTCAATAGAGTTGATATTATCCCACACGACTATGTTTCACGAAATAATATACCTTAATTTAACAGTTAAAATATTGTGTTACGGTCACATGCAGGACCTGAACCTAACTAAGTCTCTAATTCTTATTAAAGTTCGACATGTTAAAGTCTCAAAAGACTGCTCGGCCATCGGCTCTCCTAAATAATATGTATATCATTTTGAAGTCCTAACATGACTAAGTCAATAGAGTTGATATTATCCCACACGACTATGTTTTACTAATATACTTAATTTAACAGTTAAATATTGTGTTTGTTGTGTTACGGTCACATGCAGGACCTGAACCTAACAAAGTCTCTAACTCTGATTAAAGTTCGACATGTTTACAGTCTCAAAGACTGCTCGGCCATCGGCTCTCCTAAATAATATGTATATCATTTTGAAGTCCTAACATGACTAAGTCAATAGAGTCGATATTATCCCACACGACTATGTTCACGAATAATATACCTTAATTTAACAGTTAAAATATTGTGTTACGGTCACATGCAGGACCTGAACCTAACTAAGTCTCTAATTCTTATTAAAGTTCGACATGTTAAAGTCTCAAAGACTGCTCGGCCATCGGCTCTCCTAAATTAATATGTATATCATTTTGAAGTCCTAACATGACTAAGTCAATAGAGTTGATATTATCCCACACGACTATGTTTTTACTAATATATAGCTTAATTTAACAGTTAAAATAGTTTTCAGACGCTGAAGAATGCTACTTACACACTGTTATACGCATTAGTCACGTCAATAAAAAATCACGGCTGGTGTTATTGGGTTACATCGGCCTTCCGAATGGAGTGTTGCATTAACTTAATGCTCGGTCTTAGCACATCAATAATCCAGTACTCTCGTCTGAAAACAGACTATTATTTTATTAGAATACGGAGCGTTTAAAATAAACAACACGCATTAAGTCAATAAATTAAATATATTATTTTTTTATACACAGATTTAATTACAAATATATATATACGATATATATATATCTGTATATATATATATATAAAATATACAGAATATATATATATATATATATATATATATATATATATATTATATATACAGAATAATTTAAATTTGTTGCTATATCTGAACCCTTCTTAATAAACGCAAAATATTTTCATACTGAAGTCATAAAATTCTTGACTAGATCATATATATAAATAGAGAAATCGTATATGACTGTTGAAATGAAACTGATATTTATCACCCTAAAGCGTGCGTAGTGGCGCTGTATACCCAATATATCGTTGTATGTTATAAATTTGCATCCGCACATTTTGAAGTTCATGTAACAGGGGAATATGGATTAAGGATACTTCATGATGACCATTATATTTAGAAAAGCTCGGAAAAAATCTCACTGCCCAGTAGAGAGTTCCCGCTGAAATGCCTTATAACGGCAACAAGCTTTTCAAACGTGATGTATTTACATGGGATAACAGAAATTTTAATTATATTATTTGCATGTTTGGTTGTTTTCATATTTTGAATTCCAGCTTTGCAGGAGACGCGCCTTACCATTGCACTTGACCATCCTGAAAACCATATCACTCTGATAGCAAGCACAAAGGTCTTCCTTGCTAAGTGCAATGGGTGTTTTCCTCAGTTTCTTATCCTAAGGAAGGAAATGACAGTCTTTCCCCCCCCCCCCACCCCCCCCCCCCCCCACCCCCCCCCCCCCCCACCCCCCCCCCCCCCCACCCCCCCCCCCCCCCACCCCCCCCCCCCCCCACCCCCCATATTTAAATTGCAGTTCATCACTCTTTAAAATATAAATTTTATATGGATGTAAAATATAAGAATGGATTTTCTACTGCCAGTCTCACTAATGGATGGTAAAAAGACTTTAATGAGTCTGCGACATTACTTGGAATCCTCAAAGAAAATTGTCCTCTTAAAGGTAAGAAATGCAGCATTTGTTAGTTGACTACTAATGCATTCATAACACAATTCCTATTTAGAATAATCCAAATTATTATTGTATAACATCGTGCCCCCTCAATCCAACATTTAAAATAAAGGATGTGTGAAAATAAGCACTGATTTATTAATAATGTAATAATGTTAATTTTAATTCCAAAATAGAACCAAATAAAAATGAATTCTCAGGCTTAAGTTGCCGGTTCCATAATTAACATCTAATTTTTAAGGTTCACAGACTATCGGATTATTTTAAAAATTTAGCATAAGTTGACTGAAGATGTTTAGGGAGACCAAAATATTTGAAAATCTTAAGTATACGATGATAGATATTACTATCACTCAAAGTCTATTGAAGATTGCTTAAATCTTGTCTAAATATTAAATTATATAAATGTATTTAGAATACTAAGCTTTATGCTCAATAGAACATACTTACATTTGTGGCAATGCTGAGAAAAAAACATATTTGGTTAATAAATAGTTTTATTAGGGACAACTAGAGTGGAAGCTTATAGAAAAAATTGTCACGATAGTTAAATATTCCGTAATCTTCTGGATTCAAATAATACATGCTATCATCTAAGTTCTGTAAAGGGTGGAATCTCGTAGAGTCCAGAATATCGAGTAGATATAATGTTCTGGAGGGCTTAAATAATCAAAGTTGAGAACAAAACTATGCTCATGTAAAAATAGTTAGGAAATATTAGAAGCATTACAAAGGTTTGAACTACTGGAATAAGAAAAATCCTAAAGATTTAATAATTCAGATAAAAGAAGCCTCCATAGTATGGGGTCTCGAGAAAGAGGATCCAACCAGGGGCCTATAGCACTCATAAAACATTTGGTACTCATCGAATCTTTTTACTTTTCACGTCAAAAACAAAACCACTAATATTTGAGACTGAAAAACTAATATTTGTAAAATTTTAAATTTCTAGTAGTAATCTAAATACGATAAAAATAGCTAGCTGCCACGAAGATTAAATAGATATAGTATTTATATATTCATATTGCCCTAACCCTCGCGCGCCCTTTTGGGTGCTTGGGTGTAGGAAACATTGTCAGATTTGTAAATTTTTTGAATAAAAGATTTTTGACTTTGACTTTTGGCCTTTGACTTTGAAATATTTAGTGTAGATTGGTATGAATGGTACGTGAAATTTATCCCCACAAAAGAACGCGATGAGTTTGAAAGTAATTTATTAAAATTAATTGTAAGAAAACTGAATAATTAAAATATACCATAGTTAGTTGTTAAAACCTTCACTGCATATAACAATGTATTCAATTTTGTTACACCTTATTTTTTTGTAGTCACGATAAACCTTGACGTCTATCAAAAACACTATATATGGTTTACCTTACTATATGAGGAGATTAGGTCACCCGGGATAGAGTGACTGCTGTAATTATGTTTCTGGGATAAATAGATTATCTTCTTGCCTTTAGGTCAACCTGTGGGGCCGCTACCCATGCCAGTAGTTACTCAAGAAAATTGGATGGGAAATTGGGATTGCAGTGTAACACAAGCTTGATTGTTACTATGCCGTTAACAGTGTTTCATGGAGAGATGAGATGACCAGAAGCAGAGAGTTTAATTGTGTTACCAGTATAACGAGTTTATATGTTGGCCTTCAGATCAACCCTTGAGGTTCCTTCTCACACCAACAGTTACATATTCATACTTGATGGAAATGGTATTTATAACACTATAATTGGATTAGCATTTTTCTAAATAATATTTATTATATTCTTCATACAATATAAACCCCAAAATGCTTAACAATTAAGATATGAAAAATAAATGTATCGATTTGAAAGTTATAAAAAACTTGCTAATATGTAAAAGTAAAAGTTATAAAGCATTAAAACAGTTATTCTATTAAAATTACCATTGAAATATTACATTAAGCATACGTTTAAAATGTCTCTAACTTACATACAGCCATGCATCGATTTATTATTAAAGTTTTATTGTTCGTTTAAGATGTTTCCCTGATAATACAAACAACACTTTACATGAAACATGACACAAGCAATACTCAATGAGGTTATTCAATAACACATGGATTTTTAGACACAACGGGACATATTGTTATTTACCAACCTGTGTTCAACATTATTTTCAACTTAGCCTGATCAAAATTAGAAGTGGCAGAAGAAATTATTTGCCCGTTAATTTTAATTTTTTAGTTGCCTAAGTACTAATCATCTCGTTTATAAGACCTGCATATTCCGTATAATTCAGATTTTTGGACGTATTTGAGTGTGTTTTTGCGACGCAGATACGAACTTGGATGTACATCATTAAAAATAATTACACATAAATGCTTTTACAGTTGTATTTAGTTTTATCATTTATTGTTAGATATGAAATCTTCCAACTGTCCTTACGTAACACTCAAGCATAAACGCAAACCAGCGATGGGGAAATGAATTTTTATAAAAACAGATTCTCATGAAATCTGAGCAACCTTATGAAGTGTCGAATAACCGTAAACCTTGGTAACTTTGAGTATCCAATCTATATTCTAGAGGATCTGGGCTCAATACACTAGACACAACTCTGGATAACTTTGGTGATAGCTTTACTTTACTATCCTTTAACATACACGAGGTCATTTTTATTTATAAGACCTTTCATTTATACGACTTCTGATTTATAAGATTTCATTGTTTATTTATAATGGAGTTCTCTACCTTTTTCTGTCTTTTAAGTATTGCAACAAGTAATGATACTTTTAATAATATTACATTTAATGCATAATGCTGTAAGAAAACTTATTATTTTTAACAATTACATAACCGCATTCTAACTTGCATCGTTTTTTATCTCAAAATCACTCAGTTAATATATTAAAAATTTGTCAAATTTCTTTAATTTGGTCAAAATAAAATTACTTTTTTAAATTTAGTTCCATTATTGTAGCAAAAGTATTTAAGTCCGGGTTTTTAATTTTAAAATCTTTAATATCATTCTCTGCAACCGGTTTTATTCAAGGTCGATTATACAATTCCTACTTTTAATGTCTGTATTTTCTTTTGGATTGACGACAACAGATTTGTTTTGGAATACTCCTGTCT
Organism: Homalodisca vitripennis; assembly: GCF_021130785.1. NCBI lineage: Eukaryota > Metazoa > Arthropoda > Insecta > Hemiptera > Cicadellidae > Homalodisca > Homalodisca vitripennis. Next base: position 130,103,480 of record NC_060208.1, read on the forward strand.
GCATGCAAGTCATCTTAAGGGGGTATGGGTTTAAAATAGTAAGGATTGTCCCAACTAAACATCTATTGCACTACCTCAAATAATATATTCAGCATAAGTCTAACTCCAGCAGGCCCATGTTTTGTCAACTATTGAATGATCGATTAGGTTCCAACTCTACGTGCGGTCAAGTCGCCTCCTATTGTCCGCTTCATTTATTAAAACCATAAAGTCTTACTATGTGGATTACACAAGGTACAATGTTGCAATTGGCGGATCGATCATATTAGGAGGCGTTAAACGGATGCGGCATGTGGTACACATTTCTCTCGCGCCCCCTACCTTCCTCTCCACAATGAGCAAGACCATTGCATTTTTTTAATACAGAGTAGTGTGTACATACAACTCCCCTAAATTTGAGCTGTGATATTTGTGTTGAACATACTGTGGGCATTCTAGCGATAAATGTTATTAAATGATTCGATGATATAATCTTTCTAGTACATTCCACAAGCTTTTTTTACCTAAACAAAACATAATGTAATATTAAAATACTAGCTATACATCCAACCCACATATTATACACATTGGAACTCAAAAATAAGACTATATAGTGTACAACCATATATCGTAACTGCTTGGTATAGTCGTGGACCGAGGATACTACACAGTCAACATCTGCCACCGATTACCTATTTAGTCTCGTCCAACACATGTCAGTATACATAATACGCCGCGTAACGTATGCTCCATCCATTACATCTACGGATCTATACGGATCGACGGCTCAGCAAGCGTTTCTCTACGCACCCTATCTTCCTCCCTTGTAAGTACATTACAGTTTCTAATACAATTTATAGTGTTTTATATAAACAGCGTGTCTAGATTTTCTCTTACTGTTTGTATGAAACATAGCCTATAGGGTGTACAGTCTGTGCGAATTAAGCAACTACTGTTACTAAACGATTCAATAGTTTAGAGTGAGACCATCATTGCCGCCTATTTCTACAAAAAGTATTTTTCAAAAACATACTTTAGCCTTAGAACCTAGCACCACAATTGACCTGCATTGAATCTACATTAGAACTAAACAACAAAAATATCAAAATAGCGAAAACCGTGATACAACTTATTAGTGTAATCCAAACCTATGGATGCAATGCGGTCTATTCGCCTCCAATTTTCAGCTTTGTCTAGTGCAACACATCTCTTACCGCAACACATAACTACTTTTACTGCACTTTTTCATCCATCTTAAGCATTATTTCTAAAACCTCCTTGTAACAAGAGATGTTACTTTAACGTGGCCCTTCATGAAAAACATACAGAAGTTTTGATCAACGTCAACATAAAGATAAGTTTTAATAGCTATGCACACGAACATTTAATTGTCATAATGGTAGGCTTTGGTAGAAACAGTTAGATAAATTACTAATTGTATATTAATACAAATCAAAAACACAATTGAAATTAGGTACTAATGACCCAGTCTGATTGAATATTCTGCATAAATGATTAGTTGGTGTACACAGAATCTTCTTTGTGCGTTATGTTTTATATTGGAAACCCCGTACGAAGCTTGTAACAATGTATTACTCACATGACTCTCATTAAAAGTAGACAGCCGTAATGATGTGATTCCGTAACACGACTCCTCTTGTTTGCTTTAAAACTCTTCGTTGTATAATAATGATGTCAGAAACAAACATGCCATATTTTATATTTATGATAAATCAAACAAGTTTATGTATTATAGACGGTATTCAAATATCTCCATGTCTGTCCAACATAGCTAACTGTTTGTTTATATACTGTACCTTCAGTTTCATGTATGTATACACTATTTTGGTTTGTGCACTTTTATTTGGATTTCCCATGGTTTGTGCGACTACATCCAGGTATCAACTTGAGGTACATGGTATTTTGAGACATTGACTTGTTCTGTAGTATTTTTTTTACTTTGTCTAGTACATCGTATAATATAAGTAAGTTGGTTTGTTTCATTTCCCTATGTATTAACTTTATTACAAGAAGAAGATATATTACAATCCTCAAAACCTAGTGTTCTACTCTTATAACAGTTTACGATGGCAAATGTCGGAAATCCTGTTATTATATTATAAACCTACCTATTACACTTGAATCGATTTATTTGTTATCACACCAGATCGTAGTATTCTACTAAACTCGAATATCCTCTCGCACTATTTACTGAAACACAGAAAATGACTGCGTATTTTGCTCTGATTTTTAAATTTCATGCAATGCCCCAAAATCAAAATGTAGACATATGTAGACAAAAAAGCAAACTTTTATCTACTTTACACTATGCGAATAAAATCATAATAAAATTTAGAGGTAAAATTTATTAAGCAAAATATTATTTTAGTTTCTGAAAAAACGCAGTAAGATATTTATATAACTATACGCATCTGTTCCAGACTAAAGCCATGTAAGACATTGACAGTGTTCCAGTACTCACTGCCATCGCCGGTAGAGTCGACTCCGACTCCGCGTGGACATTCTCCGATTACGTGACATCGGCATTTGACTGTGTCTTTCACCTTGTCTTCACAGTTAGAACTCATTACAAATAACTGTTTACTAAAACTTACGGCTTAAATAGTTCATGTTTCAGTACTATAAACATACACTATCCATGCATATATATATATATATATATATATATATATATATATATATATATATATATATAATATTTTATGTTGTCACCATATTTGCAAATTTGTCATTTTTGTTAATCAAATCTAGTTAAATCATAAAATTCATTCTGTAGGTTAGGATTATATTACGTCTTCTTGTTTTCGCGTTCACTCCTGAACCTTTTATGCTCTTTTTGCTCCTTTAAACTCTGTCAAACGGCCTCCTTACGAATGATTGAAAACACAACTGCTACACAACTAAAGAGTTTTTTGTGTCTCACAGAAGAGGTTTTCCAAAACGTGCAGATATGAGTTTCATTTTAATATGTGGAATTAAAGCAATGTGCCTTTAATTATTATTAGACTACCTCACCTTAGCTATAAAAAGATAAAAGGTAAAAAATATTCTGACTAAGAAAATAAGTGTGCTGATAAGACGAATAAATACATGAAGCTTTGCAGCAATAACATCAAATATTTCACTTATTATTAAAAGCATTGAATTATCAATATACTGTTCCAATTTTTTTATAAACTTAATAATATAAAATAAAACGCCTCGACGACAGAATTTCAGAACAAATAAATGTGGATACAAACTAAGAACAATCATATTGAATTTTTAGCGTAACACAGAGTATATACATCTTATCTTTTAAAAGAGATCTCGAGAAACATATCATCTGTCAACTTTAAAATTGTCTAGACTTTTAAAACTTTATTTCGTCACACAAAAGAATAAGTTCTATGATTGTGCATATCCGTCCATTCAGATTTGGTCGAGTGTAGTTGAAATCTATTGCTCAATAGAGTAGTACAAATTTACTCTGCCTGGAGGGTGTAGGAATTTTTTTATGTTTGTCTGGCTGTCTGCAGGACATCTCAAGAATGAAATCAGCTATGTCTTTGAAATTTTGCATGCAACCATACCGAAGCTTGTCACGTAACACGGGGTAGAACGCACTCTTACCTTGTAGAAGGTTTTGAAACTAAAGCAGTTGGGACAAAGTTTGTCATACTGATTTTGTTGCTTGATCCTAAGATTAATACTATATTTTAATCAAATACGGACAAGCGGGCATAGAGTAGCACCAATGGTTCAAGTCTATATCTGACATTGATATTTTACAGTTAATTTGTAAAGAAGGATTGAAAACCAACTTTGGAATCATTTGAAAACAATGATCAGTAAAGACTATGTTGTTTATGATAACGATTTCTCCTCTCTAAATATAAACTTCAAGCCATGTTAGGTATAATATACATTCGTTGTGTCTATTTTGCTCATTTAATACCGTCGGTTAAATTCGCTTAATTAATTTATAAGTTTTTCTAATACTTAGCGTGGTATATGAAGAATATGGCTTTCCAATATTAGCAAAATCAAGTCTTACCAATTCACTGCGAGGAGCATATATTAGGTTTACAGCTACTATGTTTGACTTATTTCTTGCTAGATTCATCGGCGTTGCTCAATTTATAAGGAATCAAGGAATTGCACATTAATCCAGTATACAATTGATGATTATAAATGTATGATATTTATCAATATACAACATTTAAATTATGGAATCTAATTTAAATTCTCAGTTTTTCGCCAAGAATAATGCAAGGTGTTCAGTAAAGAGTAAAATATATAAAATTAAGTATATAAAATAAATCAGACTGAAGTGTTAGTTAAGAAAATAATTTAACACGGATGAAATAGTACGAATTATCAAATGCGTGGTATCATTATAAACTAAAACTTTATATTAAATTGTGTTTTAAGTAATATCAAACTTACGTCGTTAGACGTAAAAAAAATAATAAAACTACTCAAACAAATATTATTTTTGTAAAATATTAGTAAAATTGTTGTGCTTGGATTCTTTATGAACCAAACGATTTAATGAGCCACCTTTTGACATGAATAGATTACAAATTTTCACTTTAATTTTTCTTAAAAAGGTATTAATAATTTTAACATAAAATTAAAGTTGATTAATGCATGTATAAGATTTTTTGCAAAATTGTTTTAAAAAAACACGTAAATACATACATAATATAAAACACTTACAAAATAAACTATGATTCAAAATTAGTTATAAATATATGCTACATTTTATAATAGCAGTAGAAAACAATAGCACACGGCTATAGTCCACCCAATACAGTATAACTGAAAATATCATTATTTGAAATTTCTGACATTCACATCATTAGTAAATGAAGATAGTTTTATAGGAAATGAGAGGGATCGGGTTGGAAAACCTATCATTACAGTAGTCAGTTTCTAACGAGAGTCATGATCGTTAGCTTTGTAAGATATTTTCAATACTCTTGGCTTTCCCCACTAGCGATATTTCCTATTTTTTTGTATCAGCTTCGAGTGGAAATGTTATACAAGATATAGATTTAAAATTAACCATATCAAGTACATGTCCATACCCAAAGAAATGTTACTAATTAAAATGAATCACCAAATGTATTAATGAGCACTAATTTTAAAAATGGCTTGACCAATTCAAATATATTTTAAAAATACTTTTTTAAGTACTGCGGAATAGTGTATAATTAAAAAGATTATAATAATATTTAGAAAGCATAACCCAAATTTAACTAATATTGAACAGCACAGCTGTTGACAAGTCCACCAGCTGAAGTCCACCAAAGAGCCAGAGACATTCATTTATAGTTAATTGTTTTAAATATTAAACATACAATTGATTGATTAGTTGTGTAATACAGATTGCTATTACGATATTACTATTCAATTTTTTTTCTACAGATTTCAAACTTGAAAAATTTCAAATACTAATACTAATTTCAAAATTTATAAATACTAATTCAATGCTGTTATAGATCCACTGGTTGGCTCGTTTGACATTTTACCTTAAGGAAAAACTGGAGAACGACACAAACATGCCTACATTGGCCATTCTTTCCCAAACTGCTGTCGGAAAAAATAAAACTTCTTTCACGCAAAACTATTACTTTATTCAACGATTATTTAGAAATCAATTATATATTAGTTTCTAAGATCTGCCAATCTGCCACTTTTCCTTATACCGGTACAAAATACAAGTGGTAGCAATAAATGCCTTTTGATAGAAGCCATCTTTTTAAGTATATTTGTCCCTTCTTACGTTCTTGGTCAAAGTAACTACTCAAACCCATCAGTGAATGTTGAAAAAATAGACAAAAAGTTAATTTGAATAGAAAGTGACCGTTTGGTAACAAAAAGGCCGAAGACGTAGGTATACTCAGTCCTATGTATACTGTATCATTTTCTTTATCGGTACAACAACGCAAACTAAATTTATATCACTGGAGATATCTAGAACCGAATGTATATTACAAAACCGGAATTTTGACCGAAGAACGTTTCTGAAACCTTCGTGTGTATATATTTTCTTTACTAGGCCTTACAAATATAACTGTAACGTCAGAAATTTAATTGATTTAAACTATAAATGTCTGCTTATACACGAGGAAAGGAAAGTAAAGATATCTTATTTTACCTGGCGAAGTTAGCGCTAATAAGCCCTCCTGTTGAGGAACACGTGGAAAATTAAATAGTTTATTAAAAGTTTCAATCTGTTGACTGTAGACACTAAAATAACAAGTATCGGATATATGTTATAATACTTTTAAAATCAGGAGTTACGCGTTCGGTTAATGTCCGCTGTAGAGATTATAAATATACTTAATCTTTTTATTCTAGATACATAAATCAAGGGACCAATGCCCGTTGCAAAACCTTTACTTTTTTACATTACGTGACTAACATTACCCATTTAATGGAATCCGCCGACTAGTTTCAGCTTGGCTCAACACAGCCAAATAGGCTAGGGCTGCTCAGTGCTGATAACATAATCTATGTGGTACCCAGCAACCACGGTGTTCTCATTTCCCTACTTTAAGTATATCATACAACCACTAAGTCACTATGTACGTACTTCTACCTATTATACTTTATCATAAATGAGTTATAAAATCAATAAATACCTTAGCTGAGAAGCATTCATGTGATTAGAGTAAATTTTTGAAGCTTAAACTCAAATGATTTATCTTTACTTCAGCTGTTTTTGCTTTTGATGGCACAAGTATCACACATCATTTAGTCCACAAATATTCTGTATAAGTTTATAACCTAATTCCAGTTAAATCTGTAATAAACCTGGAAAGATATTTAAAATTAAAAACATTCCATAGTTTTCTCTTTATATTATTCGATAAATAATTTTGTAAAAAAAAATTATTAATCATACCTTACATGTAAGCGCCAATAACTCTGGTTATAGCACTTGTTAACTACTATGACGATGTACTCAACTTTACGATTAACAAGCTTTCAGAAAGATTACGAAAAGTCCGTACTTATATTTATTTAAAGTATTTGTGGTAAATATATTTATAATACTCATAAAATTATTAACTAAAGCGAATGCAAATTCTGTTTACAGGAGTGATAGATTTTTGTAGCAAGTATAGAATAAACTTTCAGATATTACTTATGTATAAATTAAATGTTACATGCCTTTAATGGTCAATTGTTTTTTCTTACTTCACCGGCAATACCGAAAAATACTGAGAATTGTTTTTTTAATTCATTTAGCCCACTTGTGTTAACGTTTGATAATATATCCATACGTTATGGTAGTTAGACAAAACGCGCCTGTAGCTTACATTATCATATAGCGGAATTAGCATTTACATTATACTTAATAACATATCATATTTGACTCATATTACTATATTTTAATATTTGAAACTTTATCCCATCTAGTATATACAACACATATATATATATATATATATATATATAAATATATATATATATATATATATATATTATACATAAATATCATAAGGCAAAACTTAAATCTGTCATATACATCCAGGTAATGTTTTCCTTGTTTTTAAATAATCATAATTCTGTGCATGAGACTAATATACCTTCGGAATGGAACTATTTAAGGTTTACTCCCTTTTATATTACATTTTATAATAAAGGTAAAGACATTAAGTACAACTTCAAGGGTATTTCATTAGGTATACTATTGAAAATTTGCTTGTTCATAATGTAATTCAACATAGTATTTCCAGCTTAGTCAATAGAAGTAGATAGATTTTGTGACAGTAAAACTTCTGATAATGTATTTCTCATGAGATTTACTTATCCCACACATCTCGAACACCAGTTTTAATGACCGCAATAATAAGAAAATACCATATCGAGTTGGCCAACAAATTCAGTTGAGATATTTTAAAAATTTATTTTTTACCAATTTGAACTTGCTCTCAATTTCTTTTCCTAGTTCTAGGCAATAGAAAACTTTAATATTTAACTGATATCTGAAAATCCGTTTAAGAAACAAAAAAAAACGTATCAGTCTGACCAATGAACTTTCTCGTATTTTTAAGATCGACATTCTACGAAGTTAAAAATATTTGGTCTTTTGTGGGACACATATTGTTTTATATATACAGTTTATTTATTTATTAAATTTGTGTAAATTAATTAATTAACTAAATAAAAAAGTAATAAATTAAATTTGTATAAATAAATATAGCCTAATTGAAGTTTTTAATAAACATTGAATATAAAGTATCCGCTAGGACCTTTTAAATGAAATATATATTTAAAAGTGTGTGTATATAAGATCCTAGATATCCTATCCTATAATTTTTGCGGAATGATAAACTTATATATATATAAGACTTATATATATATATATAGTTATATATATATATATATATACAATTTAGAACGAGAGTGAACTTATGCAGAAATCTGCGGTAAGTACTACCATGATACTTCAAAACTAATTATGTCAAAAAGCCTTCTCGTAACCAAGTGAAAGAATCCATTAAGCAAACTGAACGTCGTTAACAACAAACTTAAAAATCAACCTCTTTAAAGTTTAGAGATAGAGGAGATATCCTATCCTAGATGAGAGTTTTCTTGGTGAGAGAAGACGTTCATTAGCCAAATGAGCAACTCTTATCTTCAAGTCCCGAGCTACTTCAGTGTCATTTTATCTTTAAATTTGATAGTGTATATAAGTAGTTAAATTTGATGCCGTACTATTAAGTTTTGTAGCAGGTTCCGTAAAAATTCTTATCCCGTCACTGCATATAAATATTATTACCGTTCATCATTCCGTATAAATTCTTTATATATATATATATATATATATATATATGTTATGTATATTTATAATCTTGTACACAATCTTGCCCATTTAGTTCAAATAGGACCGCTTCGGAAGTTCATCCAGAACAGCCATAATGAAGCATAATATAATAAAACGTTATCCTATGTGTGTTTAGGTGAAAAACTCAAAATACAACGGGTTAAATAAGTCAAAAATTATCTAAATGATATAAAATTAACATTTTACTAACAGATCACGTAAGCCTAAATATGGACTAACAAACGGATCTTTCATTAAACCCTATAAGTACACACCTATATTTTGGGCAATTCTTAGAAATTATATTGAACTGTAAGTTTATCACAACTTATATTTATTTTTTCATGTATTGGTTTTTACGTATTTCTTAACATTAGGTTGTGTTTGTAATAATGATGTTATTTGGTATTCATTGCAACAATAGTTCTGATAAGATATTACAACATTTTTCCCTGATAGGTTTCGTCCATGCAAAACTTTATATAAATCCAACTCTACCATAGTCAAAACGTTGAAACTTCTATTGTAAATTTACACTAAGTAGCTCAGAAAACTTTCTAAAGATACGTATTCTCCACATCTATGTGCGTTACTCGAGTTCCGGTTTATTACATAGCTATATGGAGTATTTCAAAATTAACTTATTTATTATAACTTACTAATGAAATAAATGTCACTAAAACATTGATTGCTATAGTATTCTTTTCATTATTTTTTAAACACCCTGTATATCTATCTGTGTGAGTGTGATATGATTATATGACGTATCGGTTTGTACGCAAAGTAATGATACCATAATGAAGGTGGCTACGAAACCAATATTTTACAAGTATTACTAAAGGATATCTCTACATGCGCTTAAAATTTAGGGTGATTCGCATGAATAAATCTTAGTTCCTCCTTGCTTTCGAAACAATGCATCTCACCTCCAGTTCATATAGGACCAAATTAAAATAATGCAATACTGTATGATGTGCTTTTTGTAAATCCTACATCCTAAACTCTAACTTATAAAGTTAGCGAAATATGTTTATAAAGAGATCATAGTGTGATTATAATCAGTAAATTAATAAGAACCACATTTTTCTGAGTCTTAGGGGCACATGGCATATTTAAGTTCCAATATTAAATGGTTTGTTTTATAAATCGATTGAGAGTATTATACCTTTGAGGGTATTTTATACCATAGTCATAAAACTAGCCGTCAGAGTTTAAAACAGATTTAGTGTCTCACATGTCTTCCGCACTTGTAATAGGTGGACGGAATTTTTTTAGTCTTGCATTGCTGATTAATGAATCTGGTTATTAATTTGATTCAGACATTTCAGAATACGTTTCCGACCAAGAACAGTGGTGATAGATTGGATGCGGTATATTTTCTAATAACTGCTCTCATCCTTAATGATCAAAATCATATTGATAGAAGACAGCAGTATGCCGACCACATATAAAAAAACAGGCTTGATAAGTGCAAAATGGGGAATGTCATAGAGAAATACGTACCGTCATTCAATTTTATTTTACATATCAGGAAGGTAAATTCCATAAACATTTGTCCTCCTAACGTTTTTCATAAACAAATTCCATGGAAGAACAAGTACATAAGATGCAAAACTAATTTGCATCTCAATTCATTCTATAAATATCATGTGAAAAGATAGACGGATACAAGTGAGATTCTAACAGCGCCTCATATGATATACTTTGATAACGCTTTGCCAATCGGTACTACACACTTGTATTTTGCTGTTGACAAAAATGTAACGAATATGATTGTTTGCTTTGGTTTTGGTGATAACCTTTATTATAATAAGAATCGCTCAATTGATGGCAAAAATTTGCTTTAAATTCACAGTTTGGGTTTCTTTTTTTTATTTTATTTTATTTTATTTATTTTTTTTTTTGTAACACATAATTTTACATAATCTTGGCCCCACCAAGTCAACATGACTTATCGGTGAGGTCCATAATGAAACTTAAAAAAAGCAAGATACAAAATTACAGTTTCATTAATTATTTGTTTTGATCGGTTTATAGTTCATGCTTTTTCAAGAAAATGTTATATTGCTCTTTGTGTGGCTGTGGTGCTTCTATAACTCCAGATTTTTAAATATTGGCATTTTATATAGCATTAAGGGGATAATACATACATTATTCAGAGTATAAATAGATAATAAATTATATAACTGGATATATAAACAAAATATATAAAATATTGCCCATCAACAAATAACATTCTATAAATAGTTAAATATAAGCAACAAATCTCTAAACATTCAACAACAATAACAAAAATATCAATAAATAACATGAACCATCAAACAACAACAATAACAATAAATATTTAACATTGTATACATCCTAGTTTTTAACAAAATCTGGTTGATCACAGAAGTAACGAAAATTTACCCACTCATTCACTTCATTTGTCTGTGCATGTGTGTGTGTTTAGATGTTAGTGTAGCTAGATGTAGTTTAGATGTAGTTCATGCTAAGTAGTCAGCTCAATGTGTGTCGTAGTAATCCATCTCTGCACTGCCTCTCTAAAAACCCAGAAGTTTCTCAAGCTTTCAATTTCATAATGACAACAAGATACTTTTGTTATGTACAAACAACTAACGGGAATGTTTGCCATTTCATTTTAACACAAGTAGTTTTACTATCCATTACACAATAGAAGAATACAAATTTGAAGTATTATGTTTTTCACTTTGCAGCCCATCACTTATGTTACATTTACTTGTCATAAATGTATGTACATGGAGTTGTTCACAACACAATAACTGCCCCAATACCTTATACATTGTCATATCTGAGTACAGAACCCCGTCAAGTCACCGCCAGCTCGAGTGTAAACTCAATCAGGCGTCACGTTAAATGACATACCAAGCGTAAAGTTGAATGAAGTTCTGATCCATTATTCATCATTCAAGTTTGATTACACCTCACGTAAGTCGAGCGTTTATTACGTTTAATTTGGATACTTAAAGGTTGCACGAACACAGTTGCTTTATTTTTTGTTTATTATAATATGGAACGATTACATTTATGATATAAACTATTATACAATTTAGAGCACATCGGAGGCAATTCAACTAAAAAATTTTAAATAGTTTGAATAATACTATTTTTAAAAAGGGAAGCTCTGGTCAGGACAGACTTTAGCAGACAAAATATAGTTGTTCTTCATTTTCGTATAATCCTACAAATACGCCTTAAATTTATTTAGTCCGCATTCCTACATTTTTTTCTGTTCCTCAGTGTATTGATTAGTTAAATAATAAGACTATTTTTTTGTATTTTTTCACGATAGATATGTTGGGCCCTAATTCGGGCAGTTGGTACCGCTATTTTAAGTGTATGTATAGTGTTTTCACAAGAATTTTCTGACAAATTAATTATTTACATAAATTTATGCTCAAATTGTTGGTGGTAGAAAATGTGTGATGAATTCAGCAAGTATGTTTTATTTGTAAGGGATTTTAAACACAAATTTTCTTTGTATTTCTTTTTACTAATAGGGTCATTTCCCCCCTGAATTTTATTCTGAATAATGATTTTTTGCTCATAGTTTTGTTTTTCCGTATGATTTCCTCATCTGAAATGTCCCAACTTCTACCCATATAACAAATTTAAATGATGTTCAAATACACGTATTTAGAATGAACAAGATATAAGCCAAAGACAAAATATTCTTCCTCTACTTTTCTTAGAATCGGCAATAACGTCTGTGCGTTTGCCTCTAAAAATACATTGTTTAGGTTAATCTTCTTTATTAAATAAGCTTTGTCCCAAACAAGCCGATTGGGCTCATGAAACTTGTCCAGAAATAGTTATATAAATTTCTACAATCAGAAAGGAAATGATAATCATCTGCAGAAGAAAAAGGATATGAAATATTATCACTGATTTTATGTATTTGTAACTGCCTAACATTTGTATTATGTATCTAGATCTATTTTCTGTCTCTTGCCTGCTTCATTAGTTTTATTCTGCAAGGTCTGTTTAATAACTTAACTTTATAGTTTCTTAAATAAATTTAATATATCTTACGATTTTTAACCCAGCTTCTTTAGTGCCTAAGTTCTGGTGAGGAGACAAATGTATCAGATTTTATTAGTAATCTAGAGACTTTGTTGCCATTTTTTTAAAAGTTTACATTTACAGACATACACTGGTTGCTCAGCTCAGCCTTGTATGGGACGTGTGTTTTAGAAAATAATTAACGCAGTGTTAAATAGTCTAATAAACAATCTTCAAGAACATGTGCTCACTATCAGAAGAAGAAAATCTGGTGCCGGAAATTAAACTGTCTTCAACACTTACCTCGTACTGTGAATTTCAAAAGGTTTGATTTAAATAATCTTGCTTTGAAGGCTAAGTAATCTAATACATTAAAACGCTACTAATTTATACGATACACCAAGGATTTTAATTCGAATAAAATTACCATGAATATTTAGCATATTCTGCCTACAAACCCATTACACCTTGACGCTACATAGTAAAAAAAGTTAAGCTTATGTAATATTTAACTTGAAAAGGATTGAAATTCATAAACTATAACCCCGGAACAGTAGAATTAGATAAAATATGTTACTACACCTTGTCTAACCGTTATACATTTTATAGGCCTAAACATTAATAAGAAACTTAACAATTCAGAAAAGATTTTAGAACATAATAGATGTCCTTAAGAATGGTGGTTTAATTGTAGGGTGGATTAGTACAATTTAGTTGGTTGCAAACTTTAAAAGTAGAGATCCCTGCCGAACTAAATTTATAGTACAGTAATATTCATATACAATAACTTTGACATCTTCACATGAAATGAGATCTCGTTCATCATGTAAGAATAACACCTATGATTTGTAATTAGATAAAGACAAACATAACATAAAGGCATAGGGTCCAAGGAATATTTTTTTAACTTATGATCTGAAACAATTTCTGAAATATTTTTTATGGCACACGTATTTTGTATTTTGTTTATTAAAACATATGTCATGAATTGTGTACTTTTATCTCTAGAATCAGATTTGTATACGATATTTGCAAGTGAGGTTAAAACTTTGACATTATCATTTGAAAATTTGACTGCAAAACTTGAGTGAAATGGCAACATTGGCGAAGCATTTCAGTTGGAAAAAAGTGGTTCCTGTCTGTCGGTCAGTCTGCCTGACTATCCTGACTATCCGTACTTTATCCAAGAACTAACTGACTCATAGACTTTTGCATGAAGATTCACTTCTAGTCAAAATCGAATTCGATGATGGTGCTCGTCACTCCATGGGATTTGGATGAGTATCATTTAATGGTAATAATCATTAAATAGGCAACTGCCAGAGGGATATAAATATGTCTTTCCTGTATGATTTTCTTTCTATCTGTAGCAAAAGTCAAGAATGGAATAAGCTACAGACTTATTTCAACTTTGCATGTAACCTCAGCTAATCCTGTTACATGACGTGTAGTGAGACGTACATCATTATATAACATGGGTTATAAAGCAATAAGCAGTTTCCATATTAATAAACAAACCAAATTAAATAACACCGTATTATGTTTTCTGATTGATAAGGTAATATTTTAGAACAGTGTAATTAAGCCATTATCTTAGAGTTATTGCAGTAAGCTTATCTTTTAATCTACCATACAACATACTTTTAAGCAGCGGGCGTTTAACTGAATTATATAAACACATCCAACAAATCTTTATGATTTACAATTATATTCAGCGCATGCTGATTTACAAATTAAAGACACAATAAATGACATAGGTTATTTACTATATAATCGTATACCAGTAATACATATACCATGTTAGACCAACATATATATGCTACATTGAGTGCTGAGGGGTATGGAAGACAATAGAGCACGAATAATGACCAAATAACGCCACGGTCTCTCTCGAGAAACTCATTAACGGAGCAAGTATCTCTGACAGTGGCTCTCTTCATCTTGGTGTGAATTGTAAATTATAATGTCATTGTTTGACTATTCTATAACTACATTATTTTCCAAACGCATTATATCAGAGCATGTGTAGCATTATAATTGTGTAAATACGTAAAAGTATTTTTATAACGGCTTTTTACATTTTTGCAATGGTGATAACTAAGGTCCGAGAAGTTTTATTTCATTCTTAAGAAATTATACTGGATTAAAGCCAGGTACACATGTATTATTTCTTCCCTTAATCCTACGTAACCATGTGTTTCTGTTATGCATGTTGTAATTCCCATTTTGCCTTAAAATATTTCTCAATTAATATATATGTCCTAATTCAGTTCAGTTTTAAAAACAATAACTGATTAAAAATTAGAAAAATTATGGATTAAAATATATAAACATTAATTTATTTGTAGGTTATTACTAAAATAATTGCCTGTATTTTAATTAAATTTAAAAATATGTGTTTGAGTAATGTACAGAACTGTATATCTTTTAAACAATGTATCTAAAAGAAATCCTATTTGCTGTTTATGTATATAAGTTTTCCATATAATTCAATCTAGAATATAACATTTATAAATTCGGAATAGTTTTAAGTAACAGTACTTAGAAACGGTGTTTTATAGAGAGGCAGGAAAATGCATTGATGCACACAGTTGGCCAGCCTGTAGTGTGAGACTAAAAAAAGACGTGAACTACGCACTCAAAACCTCCTCTAACTTCGGAATCCTAGCCCGGAAACCGTATGTCACACTACTTCAAGTTAGGTCTAATTTTAACCTAAGCCCTCAGGGCCCAGTGATCCTGACCATCATGCATCACTTGTCAGACCGAGTCTATCGATAAAGCACCAACTTCTATCGAGTCTATCGATAAGTGCATGTTGCCTTGGTATTGTCTATACGAAATAGGTAACCTTTGAAGTACCCATGTAACTCAGGAATTGGTTGAGGTTAGATCTTCGGAATGAGCCTTGCATTCCATCGTCAACGGGATTCATGTTCCCATGTCTCGTACCAGTTCTGATAGGTGGGAGCACGTTCTTCTTATTCAAGCCGGTCGTCATCACTTCACTGATAGATCGCCTTCCTCTTCCTTTCCAAGGGTTTGCGGGAATGCCACCAAGACTGCTGGCTCAGAGACCGTATGATACTCGGAAGCGACTCTGAATGCTGATTGTCTCTGTGCTCGTCAATTCCAAATCCGATTCGCTTCCTTGTTCACCATATCTGCTCACACCTCAGCTCCGTACAGGAGAACGGACTGGGTTGCAGTTATCAGAAGTCTTCTACAGCTGGACGTTGGCCTTCAGCTAACTAACAGAATTGAAACTCATTAGTGACCTTGTCCAAAATTCGGAAAATCTGGTCCCTCCAGGTCAGCCTACAATCGACCCTTATCCCGAGTTACTTGGTGGTTCGAGTGGTCCGGACCGTCACCCAACCCAGGCGGAGCGGTACGACAGTTTTCATCCACTTCTTTGTGAAGAACACAATCACTGTCTTGGTTAGACCCAGAGACAGGACGCCATCTGCCATCCAGTTGTTAACGACGTGCATTACTTTATTCAGCTTTAGCTGAGCCAGCTTAATGTTTTGTGCGATGGTAAAAAACCGTGACGTCATCGGCGTAATCAACTCAAACCGACTCATTCGGCATCACGTACCTTAAAATACTGTCGTATTCCATATATCCGAACCATTTATGAAATATTTATCATATTAATAAAATCCCTGGTACAAACAAACATTATGTAAAAAAGGTTGAGAATCGGAACATATTAATGTTACAGTCACAGGATCTGTCAGTTTTGATGGATAATTTTAGATTCAACCCAATCTTCAAAACAGAAAGAAGGACAAATTACAGGGGGTCTCTGCGACAAGAACCTCATTATCTCACTGCAGCACGTGATAGCTGCTCTCGACCGACGGTTGGGGATCGGATAATTGTTCGGCGAATCTTCTGCTCAAGTAGTCTATACGAAATTGAAATATTTATAGTGATTTAGTAAATAAGAAAGTAATTTCTTTAATCGTGGCCCAATACACATAGCCTACATTTCACATTTGATTGGCCTGTTTATGGTTTAATTAATGTTTATACACCATCAACGTGAACACAGCAATCCTCCTGCATTGTATTAAACATTCTTTGTAAAGTATTTCTCACACTCTTTCGTATTTCAATGTCGTCTTCAAAAATTATGTAAAATAACTAAAATATGTAAGAAACTACTACAAATTATGCATTCACTTCCTCCGTAAATATATTGGAAAATTGGAAAACATTGCATTCTTTTGTCTTAAGGAATATTTTACCCTCTAACAAAATAATAAGTTAAATTCATAGTTTTTGCAGTTACATACTTACTGGAAAGCTTAACATGTTTATTTAATGGTCATTGTGGTGTAATGTAGCGATTCGACAGTTTCAGGAAATGGAATACTTTATTCGTGAATAAACTTTTAACGTAGAAACTCACACCTATTATTTCCAGTTAACTTCAACGATTTTTAATTCTCTACAAATACATTGCTATTGTTTTATAAAATAATTAGATTCAACCTAATGCCATTAAAACATCATAAAAGGTTTCGAAAATTAATTTTGAACGTACACCAGAGGATGAATTCATATTGTAGATTTATAAACGTAGTGCTACTTATTTCTTGTATCACTGAACGTTGGCAAATATTCAAAATATTCTGTTACTTTCGCGATCTATTTATTGCCAAAAACAAACTATAAACAAAACATATATATTGTACAGAAAAGATTCTTGTTTCAGTAAATCAAACCGTGAACACTAATTATTTATAAATGGTACAAAAAAAGATTATATACGTGTTTTTCATTACAAAAAAACTGTGAAATAGTCAGTTTAAACACGGATAATCTATCTAAAAGATTACGTCAACAGGAAGCACTTCCTATGGTCCCTAAAACAAAAGGTAGGCTCAGGTGGTCAGCAGCTGATATGACAAGAGATGTGACATTTTTAAACCTAAGACACCACTAATGTGACACCATCTGAACCATTACAAATACGTGGAGTTTATAGTAACCGTCAACATTTTGATAAAATTATACTTAAGAAAAGTTAAATATTTTGAAATAACAATGTATAAATCAAAATAATTTTTTGTTCCCTCTGAAATAATTGTGCTATACCTTTTACAGTTATAATAGGGTTTAACACATTAAATTAAAATCTCGAAAGAATCTTAAAGAGATCTCGAAACGTAGTGTTACTGATTTCTTGTTTCACTGAACGATGGCAAATGTCCGGAAAAATCCTGCTTCCTTCACAAATTAAAATCTCTTATTGGCTGAACTATTGAGAAGCCTATCACTCAAGTAGATGGAATAATTTCTTTTCTGTATGTCTGTATATTTGTCTGCCCGCACAATAGCTCGAAAAATAAATGACCTACACACTTGAAATGTTGCCTAAATCTTAATTTTTGTATGAGAACACTGATACCGATGATAATATGTGTCTTCCATGGCATTTGGCTGAGAGCTAGAGATTATTTTTACATTTATCTTATAAGTAACCATGATGGCAACGAGAAAATATGAGAATTAAATAAATGTGTAAACAAACTGCGTAAAAGCACATGCGATATGTTAATTCACAGTGTATAACGATAAAATAATAGAAAGGAAAGTCGAGTTAAACGTTAGTGTCAAGATCTAATTTCAGCACAATCTTGGGTTGTGATAACCCCCCAAGCTCACCGGAGGCTTTTATTATTTAGACATTGCCATAATATCAACTTTAATAAAACAACAAATGTATCGTGTAGTAACATATCTCGAGAAAAATTTCAAATACTTTAAATTTTGAATGAAACTTCATTTTTGAATTGAATTTGGCAGAGCATATTTTTTGTGTCTATTTCTTTTCTGTATAATTCTCTGCCTATCTATTCGCCTGAAGGACATTCCGAGAATTAAATGAGTTATTGATTAAAAATTTTACATTATCCTGAATGAATCCTTTTACGCAAAATGAGGTGTGGCGTAGGCTACTCCTAACTTGATAAAATAAGTTCACTATATAATGACTTAATTTTTATCAATTAACTATTTGTGACTGAAATTTTATTACTACAAAACTACATAAACCCCTGTAAGAGGAAAAATAAAAATAACAGATCTATATGTTCATATCAATCTAATAAAGAGTATTTTAAGACGTTGTCGTGGTTAATTTGGTGTAATCTTAGATTTGATCAAGAACAGTCAACAACAAATTCGACCCGACTCGTCCTGACCCAGAAAACTACAAGCAGACTGGTGGACAATGAAAACAGGTAATAAAGAAGTTTCTGTTAACTGTGAGCTATTGAGGCGTTCTTTCACAAATTCTTTTATGACGGATGTTTTGATGGCACAGAGTTAGATAAGGAACAGTCAGCAACTATCTAGGCTTGGCTCGTTTTGACCTGATTAACTGCAACTTAACTTGTGAACAGTAATTATATACAGACAGTGGCACCACTTTCCATAACAATTTGCAACAAAATTAGCTCAATCTATGAGGGATTACACTAATATTAGTGAAAACGTATATTAAATGAGCTGATAATGAGTCCTTATAACTATTTTTGGTGTTGTTTATTGGCCTCCTAATAATTGATCGAGAATTAAACTACGTGGAAACTGGTGGATAAAGAACAAATAAATACCACCCTAAAAACCATAAATTTCCAAGGCAAAATTAGCTCAATGACTGTCAGGGAAAAAATAATTATAATGGGTTTAAATATTACGAAATGAATAGTTTTTATACCTAATGTTCAGTTAATTTGCTGTGGTCACGGTGTCAAGGACTGTCAACATTAATCTCGACCTAGCTTTTCCGTACCCGCAACCAAAAAACAAACTAGCAAATTAACCCCAGATAAACAAATAAGTCTCACCTGAAAAAATAATTACATAAAAGATTTATGTATAATTATTTATATAAAATTGAATAATAGTATAATTTTTGTATACTACTATATTAGAATACTTGCTGAAAACATAATTAGGTACTCTGGTTCTCTTATCGCTGGTGTACATATTCTTTTTACTTCATTCATGATATCTAATATTATTAAATTTTTTTAATGAAGAGTCACTATTATACAATATGCGGATGAATAATCAATACAAATTTAATCCAAGTTATAAATATTTAATTAAACTAAAAGTGTGTCTATTAAATCAATAAGAATGTACAAGCTAGTATGTAATTTAGTCGATATAGCAGCAATATCTTTACTTAGGAAGTAGCCTTACCGTGCTAGTTACTTTTGAATATTGTAATAAATTTATTAGAGTTTATAAAAAAAGTAATTTTTCAGAATTTATATTAATTATAAGATTGATTCGTAACTCTGTAACTTCGCATAGATGGTCTCTGGTTTTTGTGTACGTTGAAAGCCTTTTTTTAACAATATGTAACAGTAATAAACTTTTAATTTAATACATACATTTAGGGTGAAATTTTTCTCTTAAAATTAAGTTTTAGGAGCAGTAACTATAATTAATAAATATTTTACTATACTTTGTCCTGAGAAGAATTCGAACCAGGAAAAGTTTTTTTTTTTACATCTTTGACCACTTTTTAGCAGTAAACAAGTTTGTAAGTAACCTCCAAATAACTAAAATGAGTAGGCCTAGCATATTACGCAAAAGGGATGTGTGCTTAGTTATTCAGTAGGAAAAAAAAATTCTCCAATACTTTTTGTAAAAAATCCCGCATGTTGCAAAAATTGTAAGCAGTAGGCTATGTATTTTTCTTTGTGTACCTTACAGTAAGTGTAAAATTCCGAAGAAATAGGTATAGTGTTGTATTTAAAAAAATACCCCAATAACAATAAATGTAATCAATTCTTTAAATATACTACATTTTATAGGCAAAAACAATAATAAATATTATATGGAAAGGCAAATATTTAGTGAAAATCTAAAAAATATGCTACAAATTAGAGCCTAAAATAATATATTCTACATTACTAACTAATTCAGTAGTTTAAAGTAGCTAGGAAATCAAAATACTATGATTTATACATTAAAATATAACATAATTAGTAAATGGACGCTATTAGACAAATTAGCCATAAAAATAGAATTGGTTGTAAACATATTGCCTAAAAATGTTGGTTATTTAATGATATCTAATATTTTGTTGAAATATATTTTGTTCAAACACATATGTGTGAATAAATACATATTGTTTGGAAATAAAAAACATTTCACAACGTAATGTTATGAAGCTATTATTTACATATACGCTTTTACTGACCTATATGCAATTCATGATTTTCTCTTAGAATACATAACAGTAATATAGCATATTTAAATGAAACCATAATCATAAAAAAGGTAACACTGATTGGACGCCCATTGATGGAGAAAGAAATTGTCTTCAATTTTGCTTTGAAAACATTGCTAACCCAGCAGCACAAAAATATATTTTAAATAATTATTTTTATATAGAGATCTTCAAAGAGTTTTTAAATTTAATTTCCACAAATTATAAACGATTGTATTACGTTTTTACTTAATATTATGAGTGACGTACCAATTGGTAATTTTTAAAATTAAAACAATTACTTTTAGTTATCTTTCTATTTATTACCCCTACCCCATTTATTGGTACAATATTGATTACTGCGATTCATAAAACATGTTATTTAAATAGCGCGTTTATTACGTACTATCTTTTAATGAGACTTCTTTCGTGTAGTGAAAGGCATAAAACAAGATATAAATAGACTAGAGTGTGAAATATAGTTTCCATAGAAATTTCCGTACGTGAATAATTCTATTCATTCTTATCCTGTGGAATGTAGAGTTTGTTTATTAAAATAAAACCGGTAACCATTGAAGCACTGATGAGAGCGCGAGTGAGTTTTATTCAACTCAGGTGCATAGTGCTATAAATACACTAAGTATATATTACGGCGTTTCGTTTTTACCATACAAACAACAACAATACTTACAGTACAATCATATGACACTTTAATATGTGACACAGAACTCATGAAGGCTAACTACCCGAGTACATACAACATCAACACTTGGTGTGTACATTTTTTTATAACACTGTTGTAAAATCTTGCTTAATAGACCAAATTATGAATGTATTATGTGGCAAGATATGTTATGAAGCATTTCATCCGTAGGATTTGAATTGTGCATGAAAATTTATTTCTATAAATACAGGTACATGACTGAAATCTATGATAGTGCGTAGCAATCCACTTGGTTGCACTGAATGAGATTAAAGCTGACACTTAGTAGGATAACCCAGTTTCTCTTTACCTACTGAGGGTGATTAAGCTTTTCGTTTTTTTATGATTTTCCTCTGTCTACCTATTTGCAGAACATCCAAAAACAATACTTATAGACTATCTATAGAAATTAAGCATGCAACTCCAGCGATGTAAGTTACGTAACACATTGTGTAGCCTAATTAAACCATTTATAAATACAATGAACAAACTCAACATAACATATACGTTAATTTTATATGGTGTTATTTGTGGAGTTAACAGGATTTTTCAGAGACCTTCTCGTTCAGTGATACTAGAATATCAGTAACAATACATTTATATATCTGCAATCTGGTATTAGTTGTTTATTTTAACCTATATTTAGTTCACTGAAATGTGTTTGTATAGTTGCCCACCGCAAGAAATTGTTCAAATTTGAGTTCTGTTATTTATTGACTAACACATGGCACTACGTTTATAGTCGGATAAATAAATGTTACCACTTTCTTACGAAACCGAGTTGATGTAAAAACTAATATTTATATGTTGTATTACTCAAAATACATTTATAACAAGTCGCTTTATATTTAAAATGTTATTAGGTAAACATGTTTGTTTAAGTAATTTTTAATAATTAGTTATTTATAGATTGGTTTGTATGAAAATTTAAACAATCACACATACATGCCAATGAATATTTGTAATTTTCTATAATATTCACAAATAGTATATCATTACGATTAAATATTGACTTTCTCATTGGTAACTCCATATTTTTACCTTCATTTACTCTCATATTAGTAACTCGATATGTTATAGACTTTTGAGTTATTTATTACTACTATTTGTTATCGGCATTTTACAAGTATGTGAATTAATATTTTTTTTCATTAACGTAACACGGTTTTACATCATGTTATATTTGTTACCAATGGAGTTTTTTATACGTTTAAAATTTGTTACGTTATACATTAATGACATAAAACAGTAAAAATAATACAATAATAGGAGTAAAATAACAAATGCACTGCATTCATAGTTATTTAGATTAATTAATTACTACTACTCTTAATGAAACTATAGTTAATACAACTTTATAGAGATAGAATCTTTGTTACCATAATGTAAAAGTATTCCATTTTGAAGGCATTCACCTACAACACAGAAGAGCTAAGAAGCTTATTGTAATGGATGAGTAAAGCTCCTTACTTTACCAGTTGCATTGGAAAATAATAATATCAAGGAGATGATTGCTTGTTATAACGTCTTATGCCACTCAATATTTTATATTACTTAAAAATTGTTGGTATCTGTTTGTAAAACCAATACTTATGCGCAGTTAGTGTAGATCTCCAGCAGTTCACTTGAGAGTTGGCAGTTCGCAATAGTCTATATCTGCGAAGTTTCATCTATTCATGCAATATACATTGGCAACAATGTTATTATAGATACTTAATAACATAACTTTGGAAATGTTGTATGATCTAGTTTCGTCACAGTTGGCCATCAGTAAGGAATTCTGGCAGAAAATTTGATCTCCATCTGTCCAAAAATCGTTTAACTTTGGGATTTACACCGGGTTACAAACCAAGTGTTAGGGAAGACCAGAATGACTGTAAAGCATTTAAAAGCATTTTTTCTCCACGTACTTGTTGTGGAAACTAGTGATTCTCCTATATTTTGTCTGAACTGGGTTCTTTCATTTTACCTTTACCAGTTGGGTCTCAAACGTGCCATGACTCAGCAATATCTTAGGATCAATGACTGAAACACATGATGATTCTGAAGCTTATAATTTATTCGGATATATATATATATATATATATATATATATATATATATATATATATATATATATATATTCTAGAAGACCTTGGAATTTTTAAAAGGCTTATTAAGTTCAGATTAAGCCTTGTCCAGAAGCTATAAAAATGTCTGCAAATCCCGACTAATCCCGTATGCTTTACAACTTCAAGAGAGAGCTCAAAGTCAAATTTGTTATTGCGAAAACATGTATAACAAATATCTATAAATTTGAATTAAAATAATTTTGTCATTTGTAACGCAATATCTATTCTTACATACCGTTTTTGCATTCTTTCAGTCTTCTTCATATTCCAATTCTATCCACTTCCAATGTCGGCGTCAGTCTTGTAAATGATCTGTCTCATTGATGTGTGCCATAAATTCGCCGACATTATAAAATTCCTTTGATACTAAAAAGCGTTTCAGGCGAATTTTTAACGCTTTGGGCGTTTGGGCGCTTTTGATGGAATCTGGCAATCTTTTGATTAAATGAACAACGGCCTGTGAGGGCAAGTGCTCTTATGGCTTATGCTACCGTTCTGTGTCTCCAAGTTCGGTAGCTGTCTCTGTCTCTGCATGTCTCATACTCATACTCATGTATGTCTCTGCCCCTTATCAGTGCACATCTTGACTTACAGAACAAAATTGTTTGCAAAACGTAGAGACTCGGCAGATACAACAGTTATAATTGTTTGTAAGCTTGTTTGCAGGATTCTCTGAAATTTATTTTTGCAATTATGCGAATCGCTTTTTTGCAATTTGAACGCTCTTAATCATTTTGTTTGCGAACGTTCCCCACAAAACCAATCCGTAGGAAAGATGTGGATAAATCAGGCCATCATACGCCATCAGCAGTACTTTATTAGTGCAGTATTTGGCTAGTTACCTCAAAACATAAATGCCTGAAGACAACTTTGCGCAAACTGAATCGATATGTATATTACATGTCAACCCTCGATCTACAGGTTGTATACCAAGGAACTTCGATGCATAGACTTACTTCTTCTAGCATGGAATCTTCTAGCATGATGACCGGGCCAATTTCTTATTCTACAGAGTGCAATGAAAAATTTAAAAAGTTTGATTTAGAAGAATTTGGTGTCAGATTGAGGCTTTGAAAGTACTGGACACAGTTTTTGATGTTAACAAAAGCTTGTCGTTCCACAGCCGTCTTTGACTTTCCGGCTGCTTCCGGCTTTGAAGCAGACAGTTATGTCATCAGCATACTGCACGAGTTTTCCATGCAGAAGTGATGATCCTATATCATTGACATAGACCAAGAAAAGGATTGTACTGAGAATTGAGTCTTGAGGGACCCCATAGCTCATTTCGATTTGGTTTGAAACTTGGTTTGCAATCTTAATAACTTGTGATCGATGGCTTAGAAATGAACTAAGCCGCAATAGGGGCACGCCTCTAATGCCATGGGATTTCAGTTTGTCAAGCAGTTTAGTGTGTCGATTGGGTTTGAAACTTGGTTTTCAATCTTAATAACTTGTGATCGATGGCTTAGAAATCAATTAAGCCACAATAGGGGCACGCAGTATTTCTTTCGGTATTTTTCGGTTTTGTCCGTGCCACTGTTGATTTGTTAATCTCTAATTTACAGTGGCATACCATGGCAGTGGATACTTCACTTTAGACAATCATTTCTTCAGCCAACTGAAGAGTTTTCCTTAATTATCAGACACTATTCGGGTCCACTCAAATTTTAAAAGCGAAATGTTTTGAATAATGAATAAAACGTACTGTTAATGATATATTCAAACTATGAACAGGACAGCAGCGAATACGATAAACGAATATATATATATATATATATTATATATTATATATATATATATATATATATATATATATATAAACTATTGTTGAACACCCATCACTACTTAATTTTTTATCTGGTGTAGGAAACGCTGTCAAAATATGATTGCTGCTAATATATAGGCTAATTTTGTATCTGTGTAAAAACACAAAGAATATTTATTCACAAAAATAAAATAAGGTACTGAAAAGTTAAAGAACGAGTTAACCTGAGGAATCTAATCCCTAAGTGAGAAGATCTAATAAATACACGTATTATATACAATCAAAATATTTTTAATATTTAATCATACCAATATAATAGAATGATTTAGCTACGCTATATTTTGAGAAATTAAACACACATTGTATATAAACTAAGTATAAATAATATTAATTAGGAATAAAACAATGAATAAATTGCAGTATTACATTTAGTAATTTACACTTCGCGTGTTTTAGTGAGTCGAGAAGAGAATACTGTATCAAGCCCAATTATCACGAGGGAAGTTTGTAACTCGTCAGGCTGAAGATGAACAGCTGTTGCGTGGTTTAGGTTTCAAGTTAATTATGAAGAGTTATAGCCCTCAAACGAACATTCCTCACCAGAATCACGTTATTACTCATCGCAATATTCAAGTGGGTTTCTGTGCAATCAGTTTTTAACAGTCTTAAAGAGTACACACCCATTTATCCAGTTGTAGTAATTTATTATAATATTTGAGAAAATTTATTATAGATAAAATAAACCAATTGTAAACCAATTTTCTAATGTTTCAATATTCTTCTTAAAACTTATTAAAATTGAACTAGATGTAGGAAATAAACTTCATTTAGGTATTAGTTTGAGCATGTTATTGTTAAGAAACCTTATATACCTATGAAAGGGCTGATTAAATATATATTTAATCAGCCCTTTCTTAGGTATATACGGTATACACTTATAGACAGATACAAATCTATTGAGCGATTCATTTACTGCAATAGTCTAATTTGGTTCTTTTCTGAATTTAGGGGTTTTTGTACTATAACATACTTTTTAAATGTACTGTGATACAACAGAACATTTTTTAATTAAATTCTTTGAATTCATTACAGATGTAACTGTAGCAATCCAATTATTAGTCTTAAACACATAGTTGATAAAATATATGTCACCCATGAGTCATCTAAAATAATAATCTAAAGAATTTAAATCATAATAGTTAGCAAATCAATTCTTGTTTTCAATGTAACATTCCGTTTCAAAATACAATAAAACTAAAATAAGTCACGTGTCGAAAAAATTATATCAATGTAATTATGTATATACTGTGTTTTATTATTGATACATTTCTTACAGTTTAAACAGATGTTGATGTTTTTATGTCGTTTGATACGGATTCTCAATGGTTGCTCTTATATGAGATCCACCACCATAATTTTTCACTGTTATACATTATTTTGATGTTACAGGGTGCTACAACACAAGAGTATGCTGAGTTTGTGTGTGTGTTGTGTGTGTGTGTGTGTGTGTGTGTGTGTGTGTGTGTGTGTGTGTGTGTGTGTGTGTGTGTGTGTGTGTGTGTGTGTGTGTGTGTGTGTGTGTGTGTGTGTGTGTGTGTGTGTGTGTGTGTGTGTGTGTGTGTGTGTGTGTGTGTGTGTGTGTGTGTGTGTGTGTGTGTGTGTGTGTGTGTGTGTGTGTGTAAAGTTGGAATATTCGAGACGAAGCATACTAAGATGAAGTGAATTTAAGAGTCATTTTAATACTCAGTCTGTCTTAATTAAATTTATAAATAACGAAAATACTTAAAATTTGCATGTGCCCTAGACGGGCCATTCGCTTATTAATATTCCATCAGTTCCAAGAGTACGTATCATTACTACGCTAATTTTAATAGCGTTTTGTAAACGTTAAAACAACTGTGTGGAAACAATATTTATAAATAAATATACGATTAATATAACTTGTGTATCAATTTTGTACATAACTACAGTTCTAATGGTAATATATCATAAATTTGGTTTCTTCAAAATTGCACAAAGAAAATTTGATTTTTAATTACTATCATTAGAGTAAAACTATTCTAATAATGTTTTATTAATAGCTTTCTGTCTCATATTTGAAATTTAATAACAAATCATAGTTATTGTTTAGTTCTACGTAAGAAAAATAATTTAAGTTTGACATTAATACTATTTTCAATAAATAAATACAACTTAATCTTGATCTGACACATATAATATTCCAGAAATAAGTACGAACTTTCATAAACTAACATTTTATGAAATTAAAAATATTATTAGCAAATACACTAATACAATATCTTCCTTATAAGATTTAATCATTACTTTAGTATGTTAAATAACAATACTATTCAAAATTATGCTAATGAAAAGCAAATTATAGATTTGTATTTGGTTTTATCATAAACGTGCAGATTGCATTAATCTAGTGAGACTTTTCAGCTACCAACTAGGTTTCGAAAACAAACCATTTGTCCTTCTTTAAAACCCAATCAGCCCATTCCTACTGAGCTTTCGAATAACCGCTAAATAGCTTAAGATATAAAATTTGATGATTATCGCCTAAGGAAGATTGATTTCTGTGGTAAATATTTGCGAAAAGTAGCCGAGGTATAACAGGGAGACGAGAACGCTAGGGAACGTAACTGCAGTAACTGTGTTACCGGTCTAACGTGATTGTCTTGCAGCCCACGGCTACATTTGTGATGATCGTCACCACACCGATTAGTAGTTTATCTACCAAACAGGATAAAAAATGGTATTTAAGTCAAACAACTATAATTTACACTATCTTATTCCAGAGAATTTCTCTCAGGAAGTTAGTATAAGGATGAAGCTATTGAACACACATAATCAAACACTGTGTCGACATGACAAATATATATTGTGATTTAATGCCTGAAACGTTGACATATACTTTTCTATACTTGAGACCCCACCATTCTTATTTTATATCGTGACTTTGAAACACATTACCACAGCAAATCTCTTCCATTTAATGTTCTTAATACTTACAGTACATTATGAATAATTAATTTTGGTATTTTTATAAGTATTAGTTTTATGCAACGTAGTGAGAGATTTTAAATAGTTATTGTTCGCTTTTTAATATGTACTACTAGTCATAATTTACATTGCAAAATGATGAATTAGAGGTCTGATCGCCAATATTAATAATTTATATAAGACTATACGGTAAAATTACCAATAATAACAACAACAATGCTCAGTTTTTTATTCTCATCGTTAAGTGATACAATACAATCAGAACACCAAATATTGTATAACTTGACGATGGTAAATTTCCGGAAAATAATGTTTCCTTCAAAATTCTTCCATTGTCAAAAGCAAACTTCAAACAAAGAATGTTTGGATCTAAATCAGTATGGTAAACACGAGTTTAGTAATATTACCATACTGTTAGTTTGCATTATCTTTACCAGGAAAATAAAATGGCCAAAAGATAAAATTGACCAGCCAGAAAATTCATGTGTAAGATAGATAATATACAGGATTGAGTTGGTCAGAGATTCATGTAAATAGGAGGAAATATTTTTCAGCTAAGTAACATACCAGGTAGGTATGGTAGGTGTCACGTTAAAAAACGGATTTAATTTCAATAGAACGCTATACTGACCGGGAGTGTTCACGAAGGCGTGGAGATGAAGCGGGAGTTGGAGCTAGCAATGGAATAAATTAAGTAAGAATTTATTTTGGCTGAAAAGACAAGTTGATCAAACTGCTAACTGCATTAATACACTAGGGTGTTTAGTTCATACGGGTTAAAGCCAGCGGCTATGTTTACGAGGGGTTAAATAGGGTAACCAGAGATTGAGCAGTAAGTGATAGGACTCTCTGATGGATAAAGTATTTACTCAAATATGTCCTCGACAGTCCCAATAGCTTTCTAATTAATAAACAACCCAACTCATTATTAATTATTACAGAAAGTTAGAAAATACTATTTAATTATATCTAACAAACATATTGAATGATAGAAATAAATGTTAAAACCAATATAGAATCTAAATTGAATAAATCTTTTACTATTTAAATTGACTAAGCACTATTTGTAGATTATTTGTAAGATTATTTTCACAAACTTTCCTATGATATGTGTAATATTCAAGATGAAGAAACATCCATAACGTGTCTCTAATGTGGAATGATAGACGTTTTATTCCAAGTAAGAAAAATTTGTTTTACTTTATCACTTCTCAAGTCAATAAAAAATGTTTAATTTTTTTATAGTCTATTGTTATTCTAAAACAGGATGGTTTATCGTTTTACGAACAGTGTTCAAGCACTTCATTTTTTGATGTAGCAGCGGTGCTAATGTGGATTATATTCTTTTAGGTACCCATTGTTTCTGTTTATAAATTATATTTCTGAGTGAGGAAAAAACTTATTTCAGTGTCATGCGTTAAATTCCAACACTAATTCTTATGGTATGTGCAGGTATACGAGTACAATATATTTTTTTATGATACTACACAAATAAAAGCTGTTTTTTTAATACTTAAGGTGATCCATAGACTGATTTTTGCGTTAAATGTAACAAAATTGTATGATAATATGAAAATATAATGATAGCAAAGATCTAAAGCTAGTCCACAATTCAAGTCTTTTCAGTGTGCCAGCTCTGTGTTAATTTTTCAGTAGAAGTCAATGCAAAAAATACATGACCGTTTTTAATGTAAAATTGACGGTATTACTTTGTTGAGTTATTATGTAATAAAAATGGTATAAGTAATATGTTACAAATTTTGTTTTACTTTACAAACAAAAACTGTTTTGTTTTAAGTTATAAAATGTTTTTCACACCACAGAGCAAAAATTTCTTTAGGTGTTTTATCGTATTTCCTACATCGACTTCGTCTAGTTATTAATTCACAGTTACGCTCCGAAAACAACCAATCACACTCCTTATGATGAAAACTACAAGTTTAGCATACTGCATGTGTAACATTTTTAAACTACTCCGTCCATGAGGTCATTGGTTGTGGTATCTTATAACAGGGATCTGAAAAATAAAATCGCGAACCTTTAAATTCTGTAACTTGCTAAACTTAAAGTTCGTTATTATTTCAGTACAAATAAATAAAAGCTAGTTTCTACATATATACTTTAAAGTAATACTATGTCCATTAATATAATAAAAAATAAATAAAATTTATAAGTTTTAATTCTGTATTTCGTATGGTAAAAATAAGATTCATCAAGAAACACAAGATGACATGCTATACTTTGATTCGCCGTTCATAAAACACGACAATGTACCGAAAACTAGTGGTTCTTGATTCTAGTGATTATTACTGATAATCACTATTACGTTATTCTACTTGTAGATCTATACAAGAGTCAACCGCCACAGACGGTTTTTTAATTACTTGAGATAATAAGCTGAGGATACTTCTTATTCTTCTTAATCCTAAGAAGATATTTGAGCTTACTACCAGAGTTTTTAGGAAGGATAAGGTTTATGGTGGGGGCGTCTCCTGGCAAGATCCATGTTATAAATAAATATTCGGCACTTCTAAATACTTCACAAAGATTTTTGTCGTCATATAGCATGTCATATGTCAGCGGGAACACTATACGGGAAAGCGAGATGTTTCCTATCATTCCTAAGGACAATTATTACCATAATAAAAGTGGTGGCTAATAATCCCATGCTTCTTCAACTTCGAAATGCCTGGATGCTATATTCTACGATAGGAATATTTTTTATCAATATCACCGAACTTGTACTTTATCGACTCTCCTGTTTAACAAGATAATTGCACAGGCTAGTAACCCGTGAGGATAGGCAGAATGAGATTAAAAAGGCGATCAGACTCCTCTTAAAAACTGTTTTAAAAAAAAACAATAATGTTTAAACTGGGCTAACATTTTTATATGTTCGTATTTTACAGAGCCCTACTTTCCTTACAGTAAATATCAACAATACTTTATTATCAGTGAGCTTTTAGTAGTTTTCACAACGACAAACTAATAAGATACCTTCTACTACTTTGCTTTGTCGGACAAACTCAAACAGTAACGAGGAGGCCAGGAACCTGGGATGTAGAGTCTCATTAGAGAGATGTGCGGGACAGATAAGTGCTGTTATACATGAGGAGACCTCACAATGCTAAACTGTCGTCACTTATTTCAAAGCTAAAACTTTCACTGACAAACGTAAAAACTTCATTATGTTATATATCATTCTACACACTGTTCCAAAATTGGTGACCCCTTTAGGATCCTATTAACTGTATTAGATCCTCCTTAACCAACCGCTAAACAAAATTCCACAAATCTAACATCTTTTCCAAGGGGCCAAATAGATACAACGCCCAAACCTTGTCTTGAAGTGGTTGTACACTACATTGCGAACTTAACGATACTAATAACATTTTAGACAACTACTGCTTGAGAGACCGCCCACAGGATTACAATCTGAGAATGGCTGCCGGCCGGGGAGCGTACAGGAAACGTTATGTCGAACAATCAGGCAAAAAATGATGTCAGATGATTTCAAATTATATTGGCTTGACCAAAGAAGAGCAATCACCAGATTACAATCTGAGAATGGCTGCCGGCCGGGGAGCGTACAGGAAACGTTATGTCGAACAATCAGGCAAAAAATGATGTCAGATGATTTCAAATTATATTGGCTTGACCAAAGAAGAGCAATCACCAGATTACAATCTGAGAATGGCTGCCGGCCGGGGAGCGTACAGGAAACGTTATGTCGAACAATCAGGCAAACAATGATGTCAGATGATTTCAAATTATATATTGGCTTGACCAAAGAAGAGCAATCACCAGATTACAATCTGAGAATGGCTGCCGGCCGGGGAGCGTACAGGAAACGTTATGTCGAACAATCAGGCAAACAATGATGTCAGATGATTTCAAATTATATTGGCTTGACCAAAGAAGAGCAATCACCAGATTACAATCTGAGAATGGCTGCCGGCCGGGGAGCGTACAGGAAACGTTATGTCGAACAATCAGGCAAACAATGATGTCAGATGATTTCAAATTATATTGGCTTGACCAAAGAAGAGCAATCACCAGATTACAATCTGAGAATGGCTGCCGGCCGGGGAGCGTACAGGAAACGTTATGTCGAACAATCAGGCAAACAATGATGTCAGATGATTTCAAATTATATTGGCTTGACCAAAGAAGAGCAATCACCAGATTACAATCTGAGAATGGCTGCCGGCCGGGGAGCGTACAGGAAACGTTATGTCGAACAATCAGGCAAACAATGATGTCAGATGATTTCAAATTATATTGGCTTGACCAAAGAAGAGCAATCACCAGATTCCTTGTCCTGGTTTAGAGTACAACTCCATGTTATCAGATAGAGAACACAAATACATACTGAATGATTTCAAAACAACGAATTTAATTTCTTATGCTAAAAAAACGTTGTTTTCAATGTTATGTAGATTTATTGAGACAAAATGTTTATATGGCAGATATAACCACGGTGGCAATATCGTAATAGCAGCAGTAGAAATATAGCAATATTAAGGAATCTTCAACAAAATATACTATTGTGTAAGTGTGACGAAGAGTAAAAAATATGTTATATATTCAGTTCAAATTAGTAAAGAAACATAAAGACAGCAAATAAAGGTAAAAAATATAATATAATAATGATCAAATTCACTATATAATAAAGAGGACTGTAAGAGAATGATACCATAAAAGCCAAGTAACACATTTGTATATAATCATTTTGCGTCAAATTGATGAATAAAAAGGTCAATTTACAGAAAGCCTGTAACTTTATAGGATATTTCAGCTCCTGTTTTAATATTTGTAATCATCGGATAGAAATGTAAAAACTTTAGTTTATTCCCTAGTTAACAAATCACACTAAAGATCCATTCAACTCCCGTATATTTTAATTTCTATTTCACATTTTTTTACAGCCGTTACTGACTGCACCACAACTACATTTTATATAACTCAGTTACTACAGTCTCTCCCTGGGTAAAACATATTCCCATTTATATCATGAATATAGTACTTGATAAAGAGTTGCGTGGCTTTGTGGAATAGTATAAAAGCCCCAATTATATCCTTTTTGTTTTCAGTTATTTTATATGTATGTTCGTGATAGTGATGTATCAAGTTTGTTCAACTAACAATACTTTTGATCACAGGCAACTATATTCAGTTTTATTCCCGTTGCATTTCGTATTTCCTGGCATTTCGAAGCTTATGGACATCCATGATTTAGCTAGTGAAATTACTCATCCCCTGAAACAACCTGACCTGGAAAGCCAGGAATGTATACTGATCATTACAATAAGTCATATATGGTTAAACTTATAAGCTAATCTTTCGGATTAATCTTTGGAGTTTCAACAGCAGAATTAGTATAAATGTGTTATGTATGTCCAAACTGTTACCGAACATCGCTGAAATTTATGACAGTTATAATGTCATCCTTTTCATACTCTAACTCCCCTTACTGCTACAAGGCCGTAATTTTATAGGTTGTACTATTACATTCACAATTTTAATCTAAAGTTTTCAATCAATACTTCAAGTCTAAATATACTACAATCATAAATACTGTTGGGTCTCATTGACTAATTTCATGGATTTTCACGAATCTTCACAATTGTACTCGTATATGAAAACTTGAGAAAATCTTGTCTTGTGCGTATTTGAGCGGTTTGGTTGCTAAATCTTAAAACTGTTCTTATAGAGCACCTAAGAGCTAAGAACATGTCTTCGAAGTTCCTACTTAATTTGTGCTGTATTTTCTGAGATTTGGGGACGATTCGGTCTGTGGTATTTGGATATTTATGGTCAAACAAATGTGTATCTGTTTCTCTCAACTCCTTGTGACCTTTGCTGCTAGCTTCCGTTCTATGATATTTCTCTTCTTGAAGAAACCCCTGACCTTATACAACTTCCAATTTCTCTTAAATCTAGAGATGCGGAGCATCCAGAGATACTTTTTAATGTTCGAACGCTGATTTTCCAGAAGCTAGTAGTATTAAGATATTCCTGACAGTATATAATATAATAACTGTCTTGGATAACGGCTTGGATAAAATATTACACCGTTTAATATATTTAGGCCATTTAAATTTCCCATCCTATGTGATTTTCCTATGTGAGTCTGAAAGCTCATGAAACAAAAATTCTGGTTTATTTGAAAGATTTAACCACCAGAATCGTCCTAAACAGTGAATAGGAATTAGATTAATAACATTTTGATACTTTATTATCACAGTCTTTCACGTTTACAGTATTTTCACTGTTGAGAGTGATTTTGGAAATAAACATAGATTGTTTGCGTAGTTTGCAAGTAGTAAATAATATACTAACAATATTACATAGCATAATAGCAAATGTTTAACTGACGCTACAGATGGGACCGACACCCTTATTGGAACAATTTTTAAATTGCTTAAAGTGTATGGGATACAAGTTAAACATACAGTACAAAACAAATCCCAGAAAGAATACTATGGGGAAAAATTATAAACATTAGTTTTAAATGTGGTTGAAGTAGCAAAACGTTGTGCATATGGTTAAACTGTGTTGATTTTAAGGATCTCAAGTCATGTTAAGGTGTTGCAATTGCTGGGTTTTTTTTTCTTTTTTTTAGTCTACAGCACTTTAATATTCCTTTTACTAAGACAGGGGCAATACTAACCACTATTTATAGTCATTCAGAGGAGGTTTGCAGACATTTAAAGTATTATTTCCGGCTATCTTTTTGACGTCAAAGGAATAGTGCTTTATGAGAATTCCAGGTAAGACTAAGAGACGTCTTCTCCTCAGGTCATCTCCGGTTCCCTGCCCTAACTTATTCATTTCCTTATTTTCGTGTAAATAAAAAGATCAATGCAAAACTAAAGACTGGTAGACAATGTCTATTTTGAATCATAAACTGTCAACACGTTGACATAAGAAAAAGAATAAAAAATAATTTCAATGTTACATTTATGATTAAATAGCAAAACCTACACGTAACTTTATTACAGTTTGAATGTATACCGTAATTTTAAAATATTAATTTAAAATTTATATTCCTGGGTGATATATCTTTTACCATCTTTTATAAATTCGGTTTTATTTCTCAAGATATGACTGAGTAATTGTAACATTTCAAGTATTATATTATGTTTAAATTAACTTCTGTACAAATTCACTTATTTAATATTGCCATAAGGTATCTAAAGACAAAAGATAACACATAGTCATAAGTAATAAATAAAAGTTAGTGGGATAGATAGTCTAAGTATAAAATATTGTACTGGTGTATGAAACCAATTTCAGCTCAGATTTATGTAACATTAGCGATGCATGAAACTGCGGTTAACTTGGAGAAAATAATAAGTTATTGCTTTGATCTTGTGATAGCGAATTTAAATTGTCACCAACCTTATCTTATGTTCATTATTCACTATTTTCTAGATTATTGTTACTATATTAGTGATGTTAGAGGGATTATTACTGCCCAACTATAGATTTTCACACAGTTTTAATACATTTTTTTGTGATATCTCATCCATATAAATGAAATACTGCTAAAAAAGAAACTCTGTCCATTAACAGAGGGCGAGGTTTCCTAGGCCTGGTAATTGCCTCTCAGTCGTCCCGCTTATTTTGCACCCTCTTCAAGGTTTAGGCTATAGCAAATCCCAGGCCTTTACAATACCATGAGATCTCCTGAACAATGCTCACCTGTTCCATTCCCTCTTCAGTATGCCTAAGAAACCCTATGGATCTTGAGTATTTGCTCCGTACATACTAATATGAAAAGCTCAGCTGTTTCAACAGCTTCGCCACATTTCCTGCACAGGGTTTTCTGAACCGGAATACCTATTCTGTTCAGGTAGCTTCGGAACATCCAATGACCTGTAATAAAACCAGTCATCTTACGGATCTCTGTTCTAATCATTTTAAGGATATCTGTTACAATGTTCCTTGATAGCCCATTTAATAACCACTTTTCTAGTATTTTTCCCTCAGTTCTCCTCCAATGACTAGTAATTTTATGACTTTATGGCTTTCCCATACTGTCTTTGAGATACAGTCATGGTTGGCCAAGACCTGTAGAGCAGCCCTGCTATCCGAGTGAATGTAGATAGTTTTGCCTTCATAGCTTCTTTCCACATTAATTCTCGCATATTCCGCAAGCGCTGTGACTTCAGCTTGAAACACAGTTTCCAGTTTGCATAGGCTCAAGTTAAAGCTAGCTATATCTGGCTCCCAAAACACCTGCCCCAGTACCCATCAGAGTCTTTGAACCGTCCTTGTACCAGGTGAGAACCTTCTTCGTGTAGGCAGGCTATCCATTCGACTATTTATCTCTTCCCACAATGTTGACTTGAAATAACCTTTCACATTCTGCCAGACATCATCTTTAGAATGTCCAGTTTAAGAATGTATGAGATCTTGGAGT
This sequence comes from Homalodisca vitripennis, assembly GCF_021130785.1. Taxonomy (NCBI): domain Eukaryota; kingdom Metazoa; phylum Arthropoda; class Insecta; order Hemiptera; family Cicadellidae; genus Homalodisca; species Homalodisca vitripennis. The sequence goes on from NC_060208.1 coordinate 130,140,585, forward strand.
GCTTGCAAGCACGGTGATGATGCCAGTTTCCATTGCACTGCAGTCTGAAGGCAGCCAGCCTAGCCTTTCCTATGACAAATACACACATAGGTGGGCGGTTTAGCACTACCTCCATGGCAGCGGTTAGTGTGCCTTTCATGGCGCCCATTGTCCCAAACACAACTGTCGTCGTATCTTTGACAGGTTTTTGCGGCAGTCACCTATTGAACCTTTGGCCACCATATTAATGAGCCATGCACCATCAATATAACCAAGGAGGAATAGGAGAGTACTATCAATTCAGAACCAAGCCAAGAGGGGGAAAAGGTTTTCTACCCTAGTCACTGGAGTAATAAAAAGGCATGATAGCTTCCTCATCGTGCCCTGCCTCCTTAGAAGTTACAGTACAAAACGAAGAGGGTACACACACCCATGATTCCATCTTGGAAAGTGGCTTATGCCAATGATGATGTCAGTCCCAAATGGAAAAAACGCGTTTCGTTGGTAGCACACAATTTGAGAACGGCTTGACTAATTCTGCTTTGACATGTTTGTGATACTCGAAATAGAACATTTTTGAAAGTAATTTAAATAAAAATTACAATAAATTATCAGAATTCGTGGAATAATATAATTAATTAACTTAGTCCTTTTTCTTTATAATTTTTATAAACTCAATTCCTAAATGATTATTCAAAGATAGATTTGCGTAATTCTGTATGGAAGCTTATTGGGTCGAGATGCTGTGATTTTTCCAAATCCTCATAAAATCCGCTTCTGATAATCAACACAATTTTTGATAATCATCCAACATGCTTACCATTGAGTTCTGTTGCTTTTTGGGTCAATGATACTACAATACAATGATAATCTGTTTGAGGATGTTTAATATGAGGTATGAAACTCATTATCAAAACGGAATTTTCAACTGAGCTATTAAATTCACGAGTCAATAACAACAACCAGTTGTCAGACACGGATTTACTTTAGCGATTTTTAATAGAACACGATATGATCGTAAAGTATTGAAAGAATCTGACGTGAGACAGCACCACGAAACCTGTAAACTGAAACTAAGGAAACTTTCTTCTCTAAAAACTTCTTTTTTTCAAAATTTTTTTTTTTTTTTTTTTTTTTTTAAAATATGTCTGGCTATATGCGGGATTATAATGTCATTATATAAAAAATTTTTATGTGATATTCCCCAGTAAGGCGTGAAAATCTAATTTGGTAACTTCCTTCATATAAGTTTACATTTATATAACATAAATCCAATAGTTTATTTGATTTATTTCAATCACTTTCTTTCTAAAAAAATCTTTAATTGCACGAGGGATTAAATAATACCAACTGGCAATAGACTTGGAGTTTATAATCTTCTGGAGCATACTATTAGCAGAAAGGTTTTTATTTACTTATAAGTAACAATTTTAAATTTATATTTTTTCTTATATATTTAATTAAAGGTCTCATTTTAAATAAGTAGATCGAATAGCATTTCAACATCAATAATAATAATAAGTAAAAATTATTCCTTAAAAACTAAACACTAATACAATGTTGTTAAATAATTTTTTTGATATCTCAAAGTTGTATCACAATAACGTTTATTTTAGTTTTACAATAAGCCAATAGCTTAAATAAATACTTGAGGAAAAAACTATTTATCCTTTGGTGGATCAAAAATAGTTAATGTGACCAAATATGCATTAAAATCTATCATTGTTGAATATTAATCTTTTACATTTGATTTTCTTATTGTTTTACTAAAGAAATCGTTCGACAGCCATTCGTTCATAAAATTATAAATATTATATAGTAAATTTATTATGGCCTTAAAGAAGTTTTACAATAAAAGAAATACAACCAGGAAGTTATTTAAAAAAAAATACTATATCTTATATGAAGGATTCAATAGCCATAACACTTGAGTATCACACGATAGACGAGATGCCTAGTTTACTGCATCAAAAGTTGCTTGAAAAGCTTTTAAAATATACACATATCAAAAAGGTTTGTTGATGGAATTCAATCTGGTTCAATGAGATAAAGATTTAACCATCGATTCTAAAAGATATATAAGGATTTTCAGTTTATAAACAACTTTTAACAACATGGTTTAATTTTGCTACAATATATAAACCCTATTTAAATAAATTAATTTACTGAGAAGTTACGAATAACCAATAATAATTCGATATACTCCATAATACTTTCAATGAAAAATATTTTTCTAGTTATTTTTCTCAATGAAACTGGTAAAGTAAGGAGCTTTGCGTGGACATTATAATAAGCTCCTTAGTTTCTAACTGCTTCAGACACTTATCAAGCTGACTGTAATGTGAAAGTTTAGGGTGATTTTTCTGGTAACAACGTGTGGTTTTGATGGTGCAAAAATATTAGGTTAATTTATTATAATTTTTAGGAATCTAATATACGATGATATTTTTGGATGAGGAAAACAAACAAACTAATATAAATTTGAAAGTAAGTTTTTTGTTTGTTACGCTTTCAAGTATAAACTAGCCAACCAATCGTACAAAATGTATGTATGTATATATGTATATACATATATATGTGTGTATATATATATATATATATATATATATATATATATATATATGTATATATATATGTATATATATATATATATATATATATATATATATATATATATATATATAGTAAATAAAATGTTGAGTCATACAATATGCTTACATATTTGATTTTACCAGAGTTTTACAAGGTATTCCGATAATTACATTAGTACCTAACATTTCATTCATTTAACATTAATTTCATTTTTAAATATAAAAAAGTTAATAATAGATTATTGTTTTAGCACTTTTTGAGAATGCATAGCCTCGTTATTTTAAAACGTTACATAAATAATAGTATAAAATTGTCTGTATATTCAAGTTATTCTAGGGTACATACTTTTCAACCTAATTGCTTGTCCCCAAACTTTGGAATCGCAAAGGTTATTATACAATAGCAGGTTGAACATTTTCAAACTATTATTAACCACGGCTTTAATTTTATTGTTTCACAGTTTAGCTCCTGATATAGCCTTGTTGTAACGACATTTTCTATTGATTTAGCCTAGTAAATACGGTTTAGATATCACAACCGCTGAGTATATTACTCCCGGAATCTCCATAATATAGGATATTCAACGCAATTAAATCTTCAAGTATCATCGGTCAGTGATATATGAAATATCATTACCGAAACCCTTTGGCTTCGTTTTATAAGGGTTTGAAAGGACACCGTTTGTTTCGCTCTTTACTAGCGGAGTATTATTGATTCCAATCATCAATAAATATGATTACTTTGAAACAAATCGTGTACCAACATATAATATTATTTTCTACCACAAGCAGATAAGATTTTTGGAAAACGCCATTTCCTAGAACGAATAATAAAAAGACTTGACATTTTCAGAATATATACTATTAAAAGTATATTTACATGATTGTGTAATTGATCAACGTTTCGATTTTAACATTTTTTATATAAGAGGTTTGAAAATTCCAGTGATTAATTTTTATTATGAATTTATTTGTGTTTGCGAAAGTGTTAACTAGCAAATCATCAGCTGTTATTTTCATTTTGTTGTTAAATGCAACAGCGTTTTTTTGTTAAAAAAAATGTTTTAATGTTACTTGCCTTTGACATTGTTCTGTTCAGGGACGTCCGAAGGGGGGGGGCGAACGGGGCGGTCGCCCCGGCGCTGCGGCCAAGGGGGCGCCGCGCCGCGGCTAGGAGGTGCCCATAGTCAATATTAAATTTGTAAAACAAAATTTCAACGATATTCTACTATATACATACAAACCCCCAATCCAGTGCCTTAATATTTGTTAAAAAGAACTTGGTTTGAACCATATACTTAAAAATACTGTTTATTTTTAGTAAGTTAAGTTTGGCAACACCGCGCGGCAAAAACAACTTAGACCATTTGGCAACACCGCACTCGCAACTCCAACTGTCACTGTCATTGCGTCTACACCGTATAGGTTAGGTTGCTAACTACTCTCGTGTGTTTAGTGTTTGTAGAGACTTAGGGCTGTGAAATTAAGCGAATGTGTACGTGAGAGGTGAGCTTCGTATTGTATTAGTACCTACATATACAAAAGCTACAGACATGTGGTAGTTAAATATGTGTTGGTTGTCATATGTATTGGTAATAATTATGTAAATGTTGTTTCGACCAAGGTACTATGTGCACTCTAGCTTGTATGTCGTAGCGTATGCATAAAAACTACGCAACATGTAGACCAACATAAGTAGGTCCTTTTAAGTAAACAAGCATAATTTTTTGAAGAAGTTTCATTTTATTTCAGATTATTTTATTAAAATGTCTAAAAAACTATCAGGTGCTCAGAGACGAACATTAACAAAAGACAGTGAATTAGCTCACAGTGCTCTTTTAAGTAAAGTACCCAAGTTGACAAAAGTTTTCACAATAGGTGAGGGCACTACCCAACAACCTACTTCATCTTTACTCGCTACTTCAAATACCCAGGACTTCGACCATGAATGTGAACAAGACCTAATTTTAACTGAGGTAGAGGAGACTGCTGAAATACTGAAGGAGGAAACCAGTGACAAGCTTAAGAAGGGAACTGTTGAAATGTTAAACTACCAAAATAAACATTTTTCAAATGACCCGTCAACTTGGCCTGAAAATTTAACTGTCAGAGAGAGAGAGAGAGATGAAATCATAACAAGGGGTGCTCCGTCATTTAAAAAAAGTAATGATGACTATCCGCTAAGCAGTGAAAAGCGTCATTTTTCAAATGATTTTCAATATCGCCACGCAGAAAATGGCGAGAAAGTGAAAAGGCGGTGGTTAGTTTATTCTTGCTTTTCTGATGCAGTGTTCTGCTTTCCATGTTGTTTATTTGACAATAATCCACACTCAAGTTTTGGCAAAAAGCAAGGATTCAATAATTGGAAAAAATTTCATGAGCGAGCTTCATCTCATGAAACGTCATCTGAGCATTTTAAGTTTACCCAGCAATGGATTGAAGCTGAACGTAGAATCAACCAAAATGCCGCAATTGATACTGAGTCAGGGGCCAAATACAAAAAGAAGCCGAGAGATGGCAAAACGTACTAAGAAGAATTATTGCTATTATTATTTACTTAGCAGAACACAACTTGGCTTTTCGTGGAAACTCAACAAAACTTTTTACAAACAATAACGGAAACTTCCTTGGCCTTATCCAGTTACTAGGAGAGTTTGATCTGGTTATGATGGAACATTTAAGATGCATTGAAGAGAGTGAATATCGAGTTCAAATGTTAAGTGTCAATATTTAAAATGAGTTGATAAACTGTCTGGCAAAGGAGGTGAAAAACAATATAATCGAGAAAATAAAGCTGTCACGGTACTTCTCAGTTATGTTGGATTGTACGCCAGACGTAAGTCATAAGGAACAAACATCTCTCACCATTCGCTATGTTCACGAAGAAGAGGAGATCGATGGTGAAATTGTTATTGAAGAAAGTTTTATAGGCTACACGATTACTGAGGAGTCAACAGGGGAAGCATTGACTCAATTGTTAACAGAATAGGTAGAGTTATGTGGTTTGGACATGAGTAAATGCCGCGGGCAAGGGTACGACAATGGCGCAAACATGGCAGGAGCTAAAAAAGGGGTCCAATCACGAATATCCTCAGAATATCCTTTAGCTGTATTTACACCCTGCGGATTCCACAGCCTCAACTTGGTTGTTGCGGATGGAGCCAGATCATCCGTCAAGTCTACTCTACTTTTTGGAATCCTTCAAAGGATTTACACTATTTTCGCATCATCTCCAAAACGTTGGTGCGTTGTCAGTGACCATGTTAAAGGTTTAACTTTGAAAAAGGTTTGTGAAACAAGATGGGAGGCTCGAATAAGTTCTGTATCTGCCGTTCGATACCAGTACAAAGACGTCCTTGACGCTCTTGTAGAACTGAGTGAAACTGTCAATGACCCTACAATCTCATCTGAAGCTAAGTCCCTCCAAATTCACATGGAAGACTTTTCATTTCTGGTTTGCCTTATTGTTTGACACGATGTTTTGTTTGAGGTAAACTTGATAAGTAAAACCTTACAAGGTAAAAGCACTGATATTGCTTTAACATCAAACCTGCTGCAAAAAACTTTACAGTTCATAGATGATTTTCGTAAAGACGGTTTAAATGACTCAGTTTCAAAAGCCAAAGAGATTTGTAGTGAAATTGACGTGGAACCATTTTTTAAAGAAAAACGCCAAAGAACAAAAAATAAGCTTTTTGATTATGAAAGTAAAAGTGACTACAAAGCAACCCCAGAAGAAGAATTTAAAAGAAACCTTTTCTACCCACTATTGGACATTATGCAGGCTTCCCTAAAAGAAAGGTTGATTCAGTTTTCAAACCACAACTTGAAATGGGGGTTCTTATACGACCTTAAACAACTCCCTCACGCAGAAGATTTGAAGGAATGTTGTGAAAATTTACAGAAACACCTATCGTTTGGGCAAACCTCTGACATAAGCGGAAAAGAACTTTATCAGGAACTACTTCATGTCAAAACTATTGTGAATGAAGTAAGCCTAGCTAAGGCAACCCCATTACAAGTTTTAAAAGTGATTAAGAAGACAGGCAGAAAGGACCTATACACAAAATTATGGATTGCACTTCGAATCCTTCTAACTATTCCCATATCTGTTGCCAGTTGTGAAAGAAGCTTTAGTAAGCTTAAATTAATAAAAACCTACTTGCGTTCTTCAATGTCTCAGGAGAGAATGTCATCCCTTGCCATGCTGTCTATTGAAAATGAAGAATGTAAAAGGCTGAAGTTAGAAGACGTTATCAAGAAGTTTGCTAGTGCAAAGGCCAGGAAGATTTCTTTTTAAAAATAAAACTATCTCTGTCAAAGGTAAATAATAGTAATGACATTAAGATTGAAATAGTTATGCATTGAAATATTTTATATCTGTTACTACTATTAATAGCCCTAAAGTTCCACAAAATTACTGTATGCACAAAGAGCCAAAGTAATAATTTCTTTATATCTATGTATATAGGTCTATTCAATATTCTATTATCTATTCTAAAACATGTTTAAATGTACATATATAATATATTTGGTATTTTGTTACACACAGAAAACTGGAGTATTTATTTACATATAACAATTATCCAAAAATTCCTTATCACTTGGTATGGCTGTACTGACGAAATGTAATTTTTATGTGGGGGCCCCCAAGGCATGATTTGCCCCGGGCGCATTAAATACTGGGGACGGCCCTGGTTCTGTTTAGTTAAATGTTTTGCTATTAGTTATGTTTTTAATTCATCGCATGGAATTTTTTACATAATAAAGTGAACTATAATTATAGTACTTGTGTTATAATGTAATTTTGTGAAAAATGGCGTTCAAAACCCGTGGAAGAAATTAACTTTAGCCGGCGCTCAAAATGATTTAAATGGCAAAATGTTAATAATTCTTCTAGATACTCGAATTTTTAAATAAGACTCACACTAGGTAAATCCTAATTTTCCACACTACTTGAAAGATACGCTAATTCAATAAATGTGCTTCCAATACTACTGAGATGTTTTAGTAATTGGAACTTTAGTGTTATGTTCCCTTAACCAGCTGTTAACCAGGTAATTTTAAGTTTTTATAGTTTTTGTCTCTCATCTGCGAATATTTTTTTACTGCTTTGTGTCAGGTGTTCGTAACAACTCTAAATAAAACTTTCCTAATAATTATACTACTAATTTTCTTATATAGTATAAATTTCTTTGCTACTTTATGTGTTATATTGAATTTTATTATAAGTCACCGTAAAACATTTAGGATTCTTATAGTTTTTCTGAAAACTGATATAGTTTCCTTTTCTTTAAATTTTCTTCCCATTCAGAAATAAAAATTTTCCTCTTTTATATATTATCTTTTGATTGGTGTGGGATTTACTTTCTAAATATGTGGGAAAAAATTGTTTCTATGTTACAATGGTAACCAAAATAAAGAAAATTATTTGGGTAAAAAAAAATGTCTTATACAACAGTACAATTGAATTGTAATGCTCTGTAAGGAATATAGTTATAGTTATACACTGATAAGAAAAGTTTAATAAAAAATAGTTATTTTTTTATAACTATCAGTTATTTTTTATTTTAATATGATAGTGATTAAATGATTACTAGCAGAACTTGCATACTATCTCTCCCCATAAATACCAATAACATTATTTCACCTTTCTTACCTTTTTCAAATTTTAAACAAAATAAGGATACATATCCTTCATACCTGGTTCCAAATGTTCCAAGTGTTTAGTTGAAAATAAATTCTTTTAAAAGGTCAAAGGTCAATTGATTCTAACCTAAAAAACGAAAGAACTTAGTACTAAAACTCTACTAACACTCTACTAACTCTTCAATAAGTTTGATAGCTCAACTCAAGCAATAAGAGATTTGAATATGGTGAATGTTCTAACTTTTAAATGTACACCATAACATTAAATCGTTACAACTATATATGTATAAAACATAATCCCATATTTTAAGTAACTATTATTAAAATTCATAAGTTATATGCTCATAACGAACTGTTTTATGTACGGTGTCTAAATGCTTGTAAGATTACAAGTATATTACGAAGCCAAATTTTATATTTATTTACTATCAGTGGTTTTTAATTTAAATAACTCAAATAATAATAAATCTTCAGTTTAACCTTTTAAAATGATAGCCACGTGTAAAATCCACCTTTTTCTAAATTTTCCATTGGGAATATTTTCAATTTAAGAAACAATCTAATGAATAAATGTTTCTCTTTAACGTTTACTCTCAATTGCCTTACATGAACACATGAACATAGTAAAAGAGATAAGTAATAAAACATTATTGCGCATGTATTACTGAATTTATTTTAGATTTTCTAAACTAATCTTGGAATGTCACAACATAAGAAATTAAATATTTGGTTTAAATATAAAAATATATAACTAAATATTTACTGTCGCTCTACTATCTTTATTTAACATTCAATTGCACTAAATTAAATCTCCCATTCTTTGGTATAATTAATTTTTATATTTATTAAAAAGACTGAAACTTGACTTATGGCTACATATTGGCAGATTAAATCGTTTTAATGAAAACAACTGATGGGATAGCAGTAACTGAATGAAAAGATCTTGAAACAAAAGCACAGATTGAATCCATTTGGATTGGCTTCACTCATTTGAACACAAAAACTGGTAGAACGAAATCAATTAACAGAAACTGCTTAACACTTCTTCAACTGCTTCACTCATTCGAACGAAATGATTTAATGAACAATTTAGCGTATACGGAATATTCCAACCGATGACATCGGTTTTATAACAAGAACTGAATAAACCAATTGTTATCAATCGATTTCTCTGAGTACGCGACAGGCAGTGGCACTGTGTAATTCGTTCTGCTGTTCCCCACCTTCAACTTACTGTTCAATATGGCACCCACAAACTCTCCCGCTACCACACCCATCGTGAAGGGGTTCATGATTGATTTCCTACATAATACTGTTTAAATGGGAATTTTTAGTTCGAAGTAGTTTTCCAAAACCCGAAATAAAACGTTAGTTAGATAATAAATTGTAATATGATAAATTATTGGTCTCTTTCCAAGTATTTGCCACCGTACAGCAATAACAAATCCCTTACACTGCGTTTTGAGATCCGCAATTAGATGTGTTCCTTGGGTGAATAACCAACTACAACAAACTACAAGAATGTAGGTGCAATTTTGTGTGCATGGTGTTGACATACAACATGTTTCTGTGCTTCCTAAGGTGTCACATACGCTTTGCAGTACATTTTAACCTATGTTAGAGATGTAGCCTCGAAAAGTGTTTTATAAATATGTATAACACAATGATTGATGTATTATTGAAGAACTACACAAAGAAAGAAAATAAGAAGAAAGAAGAAAGAGATATCAAATACATTCAATCAGACTACCTTGGTAAACATTGTCACAAAATTAACAAATCATTTTATAAACAAGGATATCAATTGGCATTCAAAACCTCGAACAACCTTGGACTTTTAATTAAAAATAAAAGCAATTCAACAAACCAAAATCAAAATTCAAAATTCAACAATAGTGGAGTATACAAATTAAATTGCAACGATTGTCAATCCCACTATATTGGACAAACCGGCCGATCCTTCAAAATTAGATTTAATGAACACATAAAGGCATTGAAAACATCATCAAATTCAAAATATGCAGACCATTTAAATAACACCGGCCATACATACACTAACATCGAAAACAATCTTGAAATTTTACACACAAGCAAAAAAAAGTCGCTTATTATCTACTTCAGAACTTTTTTAAATTTACAAAAGTGCCAAAATTAATCATAATATATTATTAAATGACAAAGATTTTCTAACAAAAAATTTATTATTCGATAGCCTTTTAAACAATATACATTGATCTCACATAAAATTAAATACAACAAATTTAGCCACCAAGGTAGTAAAAAACACATGACAAATTGATTTTAATTATTTATTTTTATAATTAACTTAAACTTATTTGTACCTGAAGATGAAATCACAGATTTCGAAATGTACATCGTAAGAAAAATAAAAGTTTAAAAAGTGTTAAAGGTTTATTCATATTGTGTTATACATATTTTAACCTAGATTGTAGTTATATGTCAGTTTGACTGTCTATCTGTAAAGGATATTATATTGTACATCACGGGACATAATTTAGCTGACTTTTTTGGCCACTGAACAGTGGTAAATATTTAAAAACCCCGTTTTACTTTTCAAACATTTTATCGTCAAAAACGAGCTATTAATAGGATTTTGGTAACTCTGCAAAATATTAAAAAGAAGGCCACAAAGTACTGAAACGTACATATTTATGACCAATCAATCTCATAAGGGAACTAATGCTCCATAATCACCTGCTATAAGGCTGAATGTCAAATATAACAGTGACTGTGAGCTGCTTGTGGCCGAGAGCTCCATGAAATCGGAATATTTCGTATACCGGATGGGTCATCCTATAGGCTGATATTTCTCGTTAGTTATGATATCTCAGAAACTAATAAACACTCTGAGATTAAAAGCCGACAAGGTCCATAGGCTCTCAGAGGCTGGGAGATATTGGGGACCAGAGTTTCAAATTCAGTAAAATTTACATTTTACATGTTTGGAGGTACCAGAACATTCAGTACTTGTACTTTTTAAATAACCGGTCATATGAACAATAAATCCACCTAAATATTGTGACTAGTGAGCCATAAGGTCCTGTTTAATTACTTGTGGGTTTTAACATTTAAAAATAATTTAATGATGATTCTATTTTATAGAACCAAGATAATGTTATCAAGGAGCATAAGAATTCAAACAGTCGTTTAGGAGCAAACTCTCAACCGTGAAATCTCATCCGTGTGATACAATCAGTGTCACGGTCTTCTCAACTGTCACATTAGATAGTGGCCAACTGAGTCCTCGCCCCACTCTCGTCAGGAGCCACTTTTAGCTTGCTCTCAGAAAATATTTATTACTTTCAGAGAATACTAAAGACAATTTAAAACCAAAACAAAAATAATGCAACAGTAATATTTGTTAATTTAGGGAAGATAACTCAAGCACTCTTGCAAATATGAATAGTTGTTCAAAGAAATTGTGTTTAATTATGTAAAAATTTAATATACATTCAAAATTCTTTAGTGATATTCTTAGGTAGAGACAGAGGGTTTAGTTTAAAAGTAGTCTCTTAGTTAAAATATGTTTGTTATTTATCATTTTTATACTAATTAAATTCACACACACACACACACACACACACACACACACACACACACACACACACACACACAACACACACACACACACACACACACACACACACATACATATATAAATATATATATATGTAAGTTATATTCTATAATAAAACTTCGATACAAATCACAAGTCCTAAACTACAACCTGTATTACACTTATATAAATAATACGCACTGTTGTTTTTGAGACTGGTTTTGACTTCTATCAAGTAATTTTCATTAAAGTGAGCCTTATTATGTTATGTTCTTTATCACCTAGTTTGTGGCCGTTCCTAGTTTTAAAATATACAAACATTGATAGAAATAAATATTCTGTGGTAACTCGTCCTCAAGCATAGGCTTTTCTAGCCCTCTTGAGAATATTTCTCAAGTAATAAAATAGGTAATAAGGCTTAATTTACACAATATATTTTGAAGAACAAGTTTTTAATTTTGTAGTATATTTTAAACAGTAACACCTTTTCATTTATCTTTTGTTTCTCCAAGAAAAAAGTATTTTTAATTGATTTTATATAAAGATTTACATACGAAACATAAAGATTTATAAACGAATAAACGCATATTTTGGTGCTAGTATTATGAAAAACGATATTTTAGTAACATTAAATGACGTTTGTTTATACTTTATTCATTTCTAGAGGACCGTAGTCTTATACGTCATGTCTTGTCTCACGTTACAAAATCAAAACTTTTAGTCTTAAAAACGCCAAGTACACAATGGCAAGTGTCCAACTGCTTGTCCGCAGTGTGTCCGGGCATTCGGGGTCGAATGACCTTTGGCTCCATCTGACCAAACATTGTCTTTTCGTTAAACTGATATATTCTATTTTCAGCTCCTCATCAATATGTTTTTCATATGTTTACAAAATAATCGGTAATGTACACATAATCAAAACACAAATAATCTGCAAAAACTTTGCTAATGTACAGTAACAGTACCCAGATAAAAAAAATTATCTTTATTCTAAAATATTCATTTAACGCAAAAATCATAATTTTAGACAAAAATTATTACTTAATTTTTAAACGATAACTTTATGTTTTATATAAATCTTGAATGACATAGGAGCCATTTTCATTATCTTAACTATCATATGTGTGTAGGCCTACACTGTGTTTTTTATCTACTTGAGTGGGCAGTAATTATGCGAAACGCGTCATGCTTAAGAAGATACCAGATTGCTTCTCGCTGCGAGTACACAATATAAGATTTCTATTTTCTTTGTAAAACTTTGTTGTCCTTAATATTTGCTTTATATCTTGCACTTTATTAAAATTTGTTTTTTTTATTTTTACTTCAAATTAAGTACTCCAGCACGTATTTACGACTGTATTTTGCGATTCCTCGATATTACCATCTCTGTTTACAATCCGATTGTTAAGAAATAACCCATTTCAACTAAATTCTAGAACATTTAGTTTGGAAGAACGACAGATCTCTTATTTACAATAAAATTTTGGTACATTCCTCAAAATCTAACAGTTCAGCTTCTTAGCATATTAGAGCACCGTTAAAGTCATGTAAAATATCATCCATGTTCTTGCTATACATCAATAATCTAGAAACCCCATTATGCTCACAAATATAGTAAACTTAATTCGAAGTCTTTTAACAGTTCACACGTTCACTCAATAACCACTGGCCAATTTAGCATTACCCGAATAAGTATACGTGCCTATTATGAAATCAATACTTTGAGTTAGTATTACTGAATTGTTTTAATTCAGTGTTTAAGTTATCACTTTAAAACTGTTATTAAAATTAATCAATACTAGTATAACAAATACAATGAAAGCAATTAATTTTAGCACGGATGTCGACTAATTCATTTTAGTAGTACAGCTAGATCTATGTAAATCGCTATAAATTGAAACGGGTATATTCAAATATTTTAAAAGTGTGAACTTTGTGAATAAACGAAACACACAGTAATTTTATTTATAAAACACAATTATCAGAATGTACTTTTTCGTACTCTATGTAACAAATTCCTTTTCTTTAAATTCAAAGTAGAAATGTTATTTTTATATTATTATTATTCAGTTATTTTGATCAAACTAAATAGGCGATACAAAAATAGGTTTAAAACGCAAATAAAAAATATGACTTTTTTCTGCTCTATCCGCTGGATAACTATCGTGCAAGTAGAAGTAGAGGGTATAGAAACTTTAAGTTAAACTTTAGCTCTAGTACCTTTACGTCGCAATTTAAAACACCATTGTTACTCATGTATTGTAACTTAGCATTATAAATGGACACTTTCAGGTCATTTCAAAAGTTTCAAGGTCACATTACGGTAGTTAGGGGATGACTGAGACATTTTAAATTGAACTTGAGACGCCAGTAATACAGAAATACCAGAATCCGGTGATACTGGTCTCCACGGAAATCTAAATAATGTTCTTCTATACGCTTGTCGTTCAGTTTAATAAGTTGCCATTTTACTATAAAACCGTATATATTAATTAGTAACAAATTCTTACCTAATTTCCCTGTTTAGATACATTACACGTCCGTTTATTCATATTTATCTAGTAATACGTGATTATATAAGTTAATCTATATTGTATATCAATCTATTTTGTGATATAAAAGCTAAATCGCAACTTAGCTTTTCGTTCTCTTAGAACAAGAAGCTAAGAAATTACACTTAATACTAAAAGGACCTTTGGGATGCTTCCCGAGTGACAGTATATTTTGGATTGGTATGGATGGTGGGGGTACAGGCCTCCTCCTGTCGAGATCCATGAGGAAAGGTTTTGGGCATTAATCTTAATCATGTATTCTTGGAAGAAGAGAAGACCAGCTCACTTTCGTGCAATAGGAATCATACGTCAGTTTCTATGTTCACATTATTCATTTGTTTAATAAAGATGGCAAACAGTGATTTAATATTACCGTTATCTACCTCAATATCTAGTTCCTATGAGTGAATAGAGCAGCACCCCTACTAATGTTTGAGAGCTTTTGTACGTATTTAACTAGCCATGTACTTTTTTCATATCATGCTCAAAATTAGTGTTCTCTATAATTTGTTTTATTTACAATGCAGTGGGAGGTATAGTATATTTGATCGCATGGCTAAAGGAGCATGCAGGTTGATAAGGTTGTATTTCACACAGCAACTGCATATTTTCCCGTTGATTCTCTCTGAGAGTATATATCTTTGACGAATGTGGGATGGACTGAAAGTTTCCAAGAAATACTTTTACAATTAATTTTTTAAGGTAGTTTATACTTTTATTATGTCAAATATAACATTTTTGAATGAATTTAATCTTGTTAGAAATAATTTCATTAAACCCATTAATTTATCAATGCAATTTGAAAATTAGTTTTTCTTGAAAAATATTAACTCTATTATTAACTATTTCGTTAAATTTATTTAATAACATAACGGTTACTTGCAAAGTGTCAGAAAAATTATCTTCTTCAAAAACCGTTGAAATTGTGAAATAAATTATGATTTAGCAATTCATTTTATGCTAAAATATATCACAAATAAAATTGCCTGCCTATGCTACCACTACTGACATTAATGTATGTATTCTCCACGTTAAAAACACTCTAACGCCAAGCGTTGAAGAGAATTTATGATCAAGCGACTGCCGTAAAACTAAAAAAAATGGTTTATTGTGCATGACGTAATGGTTGCGTAAATACTTCTTTTACTATTTTATACAGAACGGATTCTGTATAAAAATACAAGTTATCTTACATGTATTACTAGATATTTTCAATAAATTTACTGATATTAATAATAATCAAGAAATATTCTCTCTACACCTGGTTTCAAATCTCAACACAACGTGAAAATATAAAAACTTTAGGAAACGTATTATTTAAAACACTATTGAACGTGATTTGGCTAAACTTGAACGTATAAGAAGCAATCAAATCAGGTCCCTGAAAACTCTAAAACACTCAAAAAGATGAGGAAGTAGAGCATATTTTTTGAACCATGTTGTTTTAAAATCCAAAATCACCTAAATAAAAATACGGGGAAAATAATTAGGATTGTGTGATACAAACATGTTTGAAATTATACAAAAAAATCGGAAAAGTCCCGTTTTATTCATAGTTAAGATTGGAAAACTAAAGGATAGTAAATACCAAGACATTTTATTCTGAATTTTCCTTTATTCATTTAAATAAATGAAACCACTGGTGGGACAGCATCTCTAAATGGCACAATCGAGTATGAAATTCAAATTGGTTGCACAATTTGGCTTGTTTACCATAGGAAACGTTCAATACAAGGAAATATAATTCAATTCTATCCTAGAATTATCTGCTAAAAAATGTCAAAGATGACGATAAATTCATTGTGACGGAACTTATTTCTCTAATTGCTCTAATTCTTAATTCATACTACAATTAGGGCCAAAACGTGGCAGAAGCAACAGTGGATAGTGGCTGCAATTGAACAAAATATCTCTAAACTTAAGGTCAGCTTTCATGGAAGGTAGAACATATAATAATTGTCCTAAACATTATAATGTCGCATAAAAAATTGCTAGTTGAAAGTTATTTTTTTACCTCATCATTAGAAGGTCTCAGAGCCTTGATATCCTCTCCGTTCATGTATTGCCAATTATGGCTTGTAATTGTTTAATAAAATTAATTGGTTGCTCTCAATAGCAGGCGATATTTTTATTCGTAGCTCGCCTGCAAGAGCAATTAGGCAACCAGCATTGCAGCAGGTATACAAAGCGAGGGAACTCACAAACCAATGAGTTCAGTTTCAAGTGGGTAGCCACAGAGTGTTGGTGGTTTCACGGAACAGTAAACACTGAACACGAACGTGGAGACTTTTGTTTGTGTTTACTGCGGTGTACTGCGTGGTACCACCCATTCGGTCGCTTTCTAATAAAAATACCGTGATAATGCGAAGCTAATCAAAGATTACAAACTTAACTAGTGATATTTAAAAAGAACATCGTTTAATACCTTACATGTCAATTCAATTGTACACATGGATATTATGTCTAATCGAGATATGGTATCTAATAATTTTATTTAACTCTTAAAATGTGTTAAGAAATAAAGTTAAAACTGTTATGGTATATACTATTTTAAATCGTTCTTTCCTAGTCCTTTATTTACAGGAGATAGTACAATATAGTTTTAGGTGAAGAAAGAACTGTAACGTTACTTTCACATTACACTACGAAACAATATTCGTTGGGACAAATGGGATTATAGGTACACTTTGCGTTTCTTTATCCTGTGCAGCACGAAGTTTTACTAACTTCTTGTTTCTAAGAGATAGTGCCATTATCATATTGTGCGAAAATACAGTTTTTACTCATAACATAAAAAAAATTAAGCTTAAACTGTATTATTTAAATATGGGGAAAGAATTAAAGAGGTTTATTTTAAAAGTTGATCAAGAATTATTCAATTTCTATGAATAAGCAAAGTTGAATGAAGCCAATAGTACCTAACATCTGACGGTTTGGAAATAAATCTAAACATAATTAATATTGGAAATAAATATACCAGTATTATGTCACAATGGAGTTTATATAAAAATTCTTTCTTACTATATAGGTTAAATCGTATATCTAAACCAACTTTGTGTACCTTATGTAACGAGTACGAAATACTCAAACTCAAATTTTATTTTCTTCATTACTACGCCTCAAAGTCTTCCAAAATATATAGTGAAACGTACCTATCACACTTTCGTTATTACGAAATTCAATAATGGAAATAAACACAAGATCAGTCGCTAATCTTTCTAACAAACTTCAATGCGGTAATCAAAATATACACCGCCCTACAGTAATCGAAAACATTTCTCATGAGCTAAAGTTTACTAAAAACATTGCAATCCAGTTTAAACCTTCACATACTAACCATCGCATATTGGTCCTCTCTGGTAATATAACATACCTACAAGAAACATTACTTTTTTAAGATAAGCAAGCAACTTTATAGTCCAAGAAATCAGTCTATTTTCCTAGCAAAACGAACCTAAATTATAATGAGAATTGCAGGCATTCCATGTCCTAAATTTTAATCCCATTGAGAACAAGATATAATATAGAAAGTCCATTGAATCAATTTTGACGAATTGTGGCAGAGCAATATTAAAACCATCAATGTTTTCACTGATAAATTCTGAGAAATTAACGTTCAACGTAAATATTTAATTGTATAACTAATATGTTAGTTATAAATCATCACATGCTGTTTACAATGTTTATATTAAACTTTTCACCTGTAGATAAATCCTTCTAAATCTTTATAATATATAAAGAATTTTTTACTTGTATGTTTTATATTTCAACACAGATGTTGCAAAAAAAGATGTTGTAAAATGTCCACTCTTTTTGTATTTAACCTGTAACCGCCTGGTGCAGCCACACGGACACAGTAGTACGCGCATTACTTACAAACAACATTGTTCAACATTAGCATTTAAATATTAGCATAAGCTACGCTGTATGTCATTTTAAATCCCTTGATATTAAAATGGTGATATAAAAATAGAGGAGTTTTTATTAATCTAAATTAATAATAAGTGTCATTTTAATTTTTTTAACGGGAATACGATTAAGTTTTAGCCTTATTTTGCACAATTGGTGGGCCGCTAACCTAATGGTCTTATAAAATTGAATAAGTGAAGATTCTGATCAGTACTAGTTGACAGTGCTGACAAAGGTGCTTTGACCACATTCAGAGTGATCTGCGCACGCGCAGTCTTAGACCGTGTGGCGATTAGCTCTTCCCGTACTGTCTCTCTTTAATGTTTGTTATAACTATTGTATGTACTCCCTATTTTAGCCAGGCCGTTTTGGTTGCTCTACAAAGGACTAGGAAAATATTCAGTATTTTATAATCCGATTAGACCTTTATGTTTACCAAAATTACGCATAAATCTTCAAGAAAAATAACGCAGTAGTGTTAAAAATACTAACATTTCAATGTAATTTCAAAACGGTTTACTTCATATAATTGTAAAATATTACAATAGATTAATGTATATGTTACATGTATACTGTGAACTTAGTGTAAACCAACATAAAATTGTATTGATGGCGGAAAAAGAAAACATGCATATTTTTTTCTGAGCCCATAAGTTCAATAAAAGGAAATTATCCGAGATACAAATACATATATTACTGATTCATATTGAAATTTAAGTTTTTATGGATTCATGGGAAGGAAGTTCAAATAACTGTTTTCAATTTTAAAATGGAATAACAATGCTATGTACATAATCCATATTTATTTACTAAATATTTAAACTCATTAGTGATATTTTCGTAAATATTGAATGTATATAAATGCTAAAAGGTAAAACAACCTTATACATTTTTATCTTCTTACATGCCTAAAGCATACCATAATATTATAGAAGATTGTGTTGAAATTTAAACTAAACTAAATTTCTAGAGAATGAATATGCCAAAATTAGAAAGATCAATTATTATAAATTCTGAATAATTGGATGGGAATGCTTGTCTTTTTTATAATTCTTATTAACTCATATTGTAATCATAAGTTAAAGTTGATTCGGGTAGCAAAATATTCTTTAGGATTTCAAGGTACTAACAAACCGACATAATAAAAAATATAGGATTTTTTAAACTAAAAAATATTGAAAATAGGTTTTTATTGCGGCTTTCATAGTTTAATCTTTATTTAACTTTATTATATTGTACTGAATTTCTCATGGTGAGCCCGGAGAGTGTTTACGTTTCCGTATTTTGCTGTAAGGAATGTAATATTATAAACTAATTGTATTTAATTACAGGCAATAACTGTGGTAAGCCTGAGGTACTCTGTCCAGTGCCAGAGAAAATGTACATAATTGTCGAATTTATAATTTTTTTATATACGTTATGTATAAACCCTATTACAAAAGCCCTCAATTACTTTTGACACTTTTCAATGATATCTTGAATGCTTTTAACACCATTGTTCTTAAAAATTAGTACGGATAAAAATTCCATATTAACAAATTTAATAATTTTATGTATGAAAAATATATCTATTTCGCAAAATCGGCTATAGTTTAGTTATAGAACAAGTATTGTAATTCTCAATTTTAATTATTAAATTGCTCATATTTATATTGTTAAAGCTAAAGGTTATATACAGGTTAAATCGTATATATATATATATATATATATATATATATATATATATATATATCCGGATTCAACAAACTAAAATGTAAAGTAAGCCACCTTTGAGTCCATTTTAGTAAATCCTGATAATATTTGTCCGTTCATGTGACGTGAATTATTTGTAAGTATGGTTCATATTTTATGTGTGCCTCTTAACCGATTCCGGAACATTCTAATAAAAATAAAATACATGTACTCATTTGTACTCATACTCATTTATTTTTATTCATTATTCTATAATAATGTGTTCAATTCTTGAAATGTAGTGTTGTACGGACAACTCGAAATTTAATGTTACAAATTCGAAATGTAACGTTTAATACTAAATATTTAGTGCTATATATTCGAAATTTAGTTTTATATATTCAATATGTAGTCCTATATACTCGAAATATAGTGTTATATAATAAATGTAGTATTATATGGTCGAAACAACGAAGGCAAACTTTTTGCCACGCTGCTAGCCACCCAATTTTGTATTATTTCTACATAAATCAGAAACTTGCCTAAGAATTTTTTATGAAATAAAAATCGCACAGTAAACTGACTACAACTGGAAATCTCGAAATTCTGTGAGACTACTTTTAAGCACTAATGACCTTACTTAGTTCCTCAAACATCGCGGATACAGCACGTGACTTTATAAGAACAAGTATCTGACATTGCCCTTACTACTGCTAACTAAAGAAAAGTCGGTTGGAGAAAATACTTATGGTGAGTAGCCACCATAATTAGATAATTCTTTTTACCTGTTATGTGTAGTCGTTCTGGTCTGTGATTCACCAAAGTAATATGGTTTCTGCAAACCTCACAAGTTCTACTGTATGTTCGAACAAAACAAGAAATAGATTTTAGATCTTCTTTTCTCTTAGGAAAACCAAACACTTCTAATACTGAGAGATTTTGTATATATCGACGTGTAATAATGTACTCCTGTATCACTACAATTGGAAAATCACCTTATTCGGCCTGCGCTTTGGAGCTCGTATTACCGAAGAGAACGTTGGTGCTGTATATCTGTTTCGACACAACTAGAATATACTTGTCGAGAATAAAGAATCAGGAACAACGTTAAGTCATTTATGAGCGGAAATATTGAACCATAAGTATTATTTATTGATCATTTGAGCACTACATATATTATTACTATAGACAAATATTTACACCACTGGAGAAAACCTCTACATGGTATTATGGTTCTTAGGCCCGAGAGCGGCAGTATACCGACGGTGAGGGTCGTGCCTTTTCAGATACATGTGTCTTCATATCATAAAAACAAAACAATAATCGCCTATTTATAAAGTGAAATATTTAATAATAAATTATTTATATTCTACCCAAATAATATCTTATAATACAATCTGAAACGAAATAACTAAAAATGATTTATATATTTTATATTTGTTGTTTACTTGTTTAATTGGTAAATAAGTAAAGGAGACAACTTATACTGCAGCTGCTAAAGGTAAGACACCGTGTACCGTTAGTTAGTTAGATTTTATATAATGTAACATTTCACAAACTAGTCAGCCAGTACAATTTAATATTATTTTTTTATCCAATGTTCCGGAACTAAATTATCGGCGGAGTAACTACCTAATTGGCACGCGTATGAATATTTTATTCTAACCCTTTGTAGCAGCCCAACTACGTGACCGATTTGACCTCGCGCGCCTTGTCCGCGAGCTCACGTATTATTTGAGTAGATGGCTACCACTTTCAGAAACTTCTACTCCTCTTCTAGTAATTACCGACTAGAAATAACCCTTCTTAGACTACAGCTTCAATGTCTCGTGCCAAGACGCCGAAGCCCGGGTTGTGAGTCTACATATTGCGAAGGAAAGTAAAATCTTAAAGTTTTATAAAGTAAAATATCGTAGGCATAATTCCATAGAACATTGGATATTTTAGGCCCACCTATCAGATATACATTTTTAGTTCTTGTACTCTAATTGGCAGCAACGTGGCAAGGTATACATTTAATTTACCAACAAAAAGTGGTGCTTGTAAGTTACGCTGATTAAATTGAACTTATAAGTAAATTTTACAATTCGAGTATTTATTACTACGACCTCAAAAGTCACCACCCCCATGTGTTATAGTCATTCGGTACAGGTAAGATGGGAAAATAGGACTAGAGAGACAGCAATTTAACTGAAAACTCCGCACCAATTGTTGAACAGAACACTCACTAATAGAGAAACTTTGTAATGGAGTTTATTGTCAGGACAACATCACATAAAGCCATTAGTTGTCGAGATTGAAGTTGGCAGACAAAGGTGACCGGCCCAGCACGCGGCACTGAGGAAACTGATTTAAGTTAACACTGTTTACTCGTTACTAGAAGATATAATGACGTTGTTAAATATACGAGTTAAACTTATCAAACTCTTCTCTTCTTCGATTTAACTCGTTCTCACGTATTACAGTCTTACAGTCACTGAGACTTTCCTTTTATGAACATTAAAAGAAATCATATTCAGTATGTGCATTTAAAATAAAATAAGATAGAAATAAAAGTTTCTATGCATCTTTCGTTAGAGATGGATTTGGAGACCTATGGAAGGACTTACACCTTCGCTGAAACCGATCTTGAAGTGTAATGCAAATATCTACAGGTCACTTCATTTTCGAGATGTCCTGCGATAAGACAATCGTGATTCAAAGCGCTCTGAGTTATATGCTTCACTAACGTTCAGTCAAATAATTGGTGGACATATATACATATATATATATATATATATATATATATATGTAATATATAGCCCCCTCCCATTCAAAATTTCTAGCTCAAGTTGTTCTTCAAATATTCTTAAGAAAGAGCGTAATAACTTTGAGCTAATAAGCTACTTAAACAGTACGATAACTGTTTTAAACCAATCAGTTATCAAATCGAAAGCATACAGTGTCCACAGTAACTATATGACCATCAAGTTTCAACGAAAACTGCATTTGAGGAACTGTTCTTTCCGCTGCAAAGTCAATGCTTACTTAAACATACGAGTAATTGATACATTAATTACATTTAGCATGCTGTCCATGTAGCAGTCGTTGCAATAGAAAAGGTAATGGCCTACAAGTGCCTCCAAACCAATAACCATAATTCTATTATACATAATGACACTTTACAGTAGGAAAATTAAAATATCTTCTTATTCATGGAAAACTTTTCATTCTTTACAAGTTTATGATGACATTACTATAGTTAAAATATATATCTACGTTATTTACTCACCGGTGATCTATGTTTCTAAATGTTTGTAATTAAATAAAACAACTGTTATTATTCTGTAAAGAATATTCATATTCGTTTTAAAAACGTAAAAACGTTTTTAAAGTTAGAAGAGTTCAACCGTCCACCATCACCAAACGTGATATGATAATCTAATACTAACCGTTCTCTTATTTTAAGACTGTAAGGTGTGTCAAATTATAATTTTTCACTTTTACGGTTTCGAACATTTAAAAGGTAATTATCAAAATACATACAGACAGACAGTAAACAAAACATATCTAACCCATTTTTATATTACATTTTGTATTTGCCTTGATTCGTATAATAATATCCCCATAAGATCTCCAGAGAGTCCCTAAACACTATGTATATTATCCAGTATCAATGACTACCAGTCAGAAAGTCACAGACGTTATAATACTTTTTAACTCATAAACATTATAATTATGTTACGCTTTATTTTTTTAGTATACTCGAAGTTGTAAGAAATATAATACATGCAAGTTGCATGCACGATCTAAGGGTATAGAAGAGTGTGGAAGGGTAAGAACAAAGACAGATGATCCTACCGCAATATCCGGCCCATACAAGTAGGTTTGTTTTGTGTTCACAAAACATTAACTTCAAACCTTTACTCGAGTTTACGGTTGTTTGCCTTTCACATCATTTACTTGTCTTGGGTTTATGTGTTTAGAAAGAAAGAAAAATCAGCATGTTTTGTTATTGCGCTATCAGTTAATACAATTTTGTGTCTGTATACACTAAGGTAACAGTGGAGGCCTACATGTCATTTTATGACATTACATTAAAGTATCGTCACATTTTACATTTCTATAAAGTAAACAGTTTTGAAAATTCTAAATATTTGTATTTTTATAAAAACTGCATTATCTCTCTCGTAAATTTATACGTAAGGTTGGTAAATATCTAATCGTAACGAAAAATAATGAATATTCTCGCTAGTCCTTTTTTGAACAATTAAAACGGCCTTGCATAAATTATGGAGTCTACATACAGTATTATTAAGCATCATTTAAGAGAGGTCAGTATGGGAAGAGCTGGTCGCCACATTTTAAAGATCGTGTTAAAGACTCTGGGCCTGAGTTAAAATAGCATGTGGACGAAGCATTTTTGTCAGCAGTGTAGACTTGTACTTTTCGTACTCTTCCCTTATTCAGTCTGGTAAGATCGACAGGAAATTGGCCAATGATACGTGCAAAATAAGGCTAAACCGTAACTGGATTACCGTAAAATTATAATACAAAACTTTAAAATAACTCAGGGAAACACAAATTCCTCTGGCTATCATTATTTATATCAAGATTTTCAATCAATGCATTTAGAGTAATATACAGCGTACCTTATGTTAACATTGAAATTTAATGTTCAACTATATTTTAGTAAGTAGTGCTCGTACTACTGTGTTCATATGGCTGCACTAGGCTGTTACAGATTAAATTCAGAAAGAGTGGACAATTTAGGTTTGTTTATTAATTTGTTGTTTCCACATCTGTGTTTAAATATAAAAGAAAAGAATAGAATAATTCATTAATATTTAGCAAGACGTTTCTTTGACTTAGTTACTACATTATACAGGTAAAGTGTATTAATTAGTTTTATATTTAATACCAATAGTGAATTACAACACATATTCCAATAATTAATTTAATTTTGCGAGGCCTTCCAGAATCAAGGGTTCCATCGTCAGGCAACTTCACAAAAGTGTTTAGTTTTGAAATGAGGTGATGAGTTTTACTGTGAATAAAGTAAAAAATAAATGCAAGGATATTTGTAGGCTATAGTTACTAAATCATGTTTTCACACATCCACTTTATTGAAAATCCATCCACGTGTTGAAAATCAGGACTAAAGAAATGTTGAAAAATCCGTTCAACTATCAGTGCACTAAGTGGTCACAATATCAGCATAAAGAAATATCAAGAGATTTAAACCACATTAACATTTTAAATGGTCAAATATGAACTACTCGAAAGAAAATGTAAAGTGTTTTTACTATTTTTAATCTTTTTATATAACAATGATTGTGTGTTCTCATTTAGTCACACTCGTTAAAATGCATGTAGCTTAACATTAAGCATGTAACTAATTTGTGTGAGGATTATTATTTATTTTAGTATTAATAAAAATTACTTATCAACGTGTACTGTAGTCGTGTCAATTTAGTTTATATTATTTGAAATCGAAAATACTATCTTTAGCACATACATTTTGAGTGTTGCTTTATTGTTTTTGAAAAGAATTATATAGTTAAAATGAACGTTTAAGACATATTAAAAAGGAAAACATTTATAAATTACAAGATTTGAACATCGAAGTTAAATTCCAAACTCTCAGCTAAACACGGTTGAGTTCAGTACGGTAGTTCTACATAATTAACTTGAAACTTAAACCACGCTATAGCTGTTTATCATTAGTTTAATCAATACAGACGTATCTTGTGATAATCACACAGACAGTATTTCCCTGTTTGCAGTATAAAACATGCAAAGTAGAGAAACTTAGCTAACAAATTATAATAAATTCACGTTCACGGATGTTCTTAATTTAAATTCTATGGTTTAAATCCTTATTGCGGACAGTGGGATCTAATTGGGCATACGCCAAAGCAAAACAATTGTCTTTAAAACTCACTAAGCAATTTTCATGGTCACTCACTAAGCAAATTATAATTCGAATGAAATACTAGTAGTCTATTACAAAATTATTATTATAACAATTTGTCGGTGTCTGCTTGTCTGTGTTTGTGTGTGTGTGTGTGTTACTCAATCACATAAACAATTGCTGGATCGATTTTACGGAAACTCGTAGGGTGGTTACATTTAGGCCTATTACTATTTCGAAAATCCCTCCGGGTTACACTGGTCTTGAAATATTTCTTAACACTCCATTATCCATTATATTTACGGACTTGCTCTATTCAGCAGATAGTAAATGAGATTTTAATTGCCTTTTACAGTCTAGAAAATCATAAGTATAATTATACGTATTTAAACAGGTAATAGTATATGTTTGTTGTTATTCAGCCATCACAATCAGTTACACTTTACAAATGTCACGTTGAGTGTAAAATAGGTTTTTCCGTGTTTTTATTTTATTGGGATTTTAATCAACATGCAGTAAAATGTCATAATTTATTATAGTGCCATAAGCTAAGAACTTTAGTATCTCTTTAGAATAAGCTTTTCTTTACATTGGCTTAAAATAGTTCAGTTATTACTTTAATCGTTAAAGTTATTCAATAAACTATCGTAACATATTGGAAAGAAATCTCAAGATATTGGTTAAATTGAAATCTAAAACTGATAAAAATATTTAAATTATTACTAAAATTGTTGGAGTTATTATTATTATTACTTTTAATAACCATTTCACTACCCAATATCTGGATCCCAAATCACTATTCTTTAAAGTTAGGTTTAAAATGGTTTAGGAGATTGAAATATATTTCAGTGACTATCACTTATATCTCAAGATTGTTTGGAATGATATTTTAAAATGCGTATGCGTATTGTGTTACCATTTTACAAACTTATATTTCGTGGGAAGCCGTGGGTAGATACTAGCTAGTAGTATGTATTATTAATAGTTTACTATCTAACATCCACTGCAAATGGAACCAGTGACAAATTTAAACAATTAGTGCATTGAGTTTTGTAAAACTTTAAATTAAAACCTATTAAAAAAATATTGTGATGCGTAGACGAGTGATGTAACCATACGAAAATGGATTTCTTAATATTGAATCAAGGCATGTTTAGAGAGGCTGAGTTGAAAACAAAGGGAAGGGGTTACTCAATAGGAAAAGGACACCGACGGTTTTGTACTCGGTACAGAAACATTGCTTCCATAAATACTATAGTGCGAAGACAAAGAAGTGCAGCGCGTCCGTATTTCATTAATGATGCTGATAAGCATATCTAATTTGATACCATTCTTAAGCTGAATACTAAGAGATAATAAAAAAAGAGAACAGGTCTCTGAAAGCATGGATATATACTATATTGTATAATGTTTCCAGAGGGCTTATGCAAAGATTTGGAGAGCGTAAAAAACAAATCCAGCAAACTGGAATTGTGTCACTGGAATAGAAGCAGGTATCGGTGTGGTTTTAGAAAATCTCTGAATGATAACTATAATAAATTTGTATAAGAAAGTTCAAAGGCTTGTGTGTATTGCATAAACAACTTATTATTTATGATTGCATTTAAATTCGCATGGCCAATCAACATTTAAATAATATTTACCTTAAGATGAACACTAAGAAAGCACTAAGGACTCCGCACAGAGTATTTTTTAATAGTTCGATGCGCCCTGCTAAAGGGGCTATTCAAACTTATATCGTGCAATTCCTTACATAATTCAAGAAATCTCATTGGAATTCATAATCCTTATGTCGTTCTACTATTTAAACTTCGAGTATATCTAGTATCCCAAAAGTTATTCGAAAGTAGATTCTAATGTGGGAATATCTCCCAATCACCTTTTTTTATCAGGGCTAGGTATTTTATATGGCGTAATACGTATAAAAGAAAATCCATATAAATATTTCATGTCAATCTTTTTTATAACACTTAATTATTATCAATACAAAATGTTTGATAAGAATCCTTCTTGGATTAGTAGCTGCTTGCAACATTGTCTATATAACTCCAAGATAATTAATTAATAATAAGATTAGTACTATTAATTGTCAACCAAAAATATGTAAAATTAACTAACTGTCAAACCATGAAATATTAATATGTGTTATACATTTTCAGTTTAGTTTTTGCGTGTGTACGTGCTTATTAATGTGTACCTAAATTGGTTTCTAACACATATCATACTTTAATACTACCTCTTGATTAAGGTTTACTGCAGTTAATATTAATATTAATACTAATAATCTATACGTGGTTTTATATTAGATGTAGCAAGAACCACTCTAAACGTTCTGGGCCTTCCGTGTTCAATTAACAAATAGTCTTGATATTTCGTTTACATTTTTTACAAAGTTTTTATATTTTTACTAATAGTTTGAAGACGTTTCGGTTTGGTTTAATTGATTACAAATAATTATCTACTGATTGTATATTCACTCTAACGACGGGATCGGAATGGCATGTAAAACATGTGATCACTTAAAAAAAGAAAACAAACCTACTAAGGAATATAAAAGACGTTTGCCATATAGCTTAGATCTATTTTAAATAACAGAAATTTTAAAAGGTAAACTTTTTTATTAGTTATTTTTAGTTTAAGTCCTTGGATGGTGAAACTTTCATGCAAAGTCCCGTAACACTACTACATTAAAATTAAATCTTTAGTATTATATTTCGAGCGATACTGTAATACAACCTTTTTAGATTATCAAGTTATTGGAAGGGATTGTGTTTACACTCAGTTAATGTAATTATGTATCATTAGTGAGCCATTAAAGTTAAACGAACTTGTTAACAGGATGGTGTTCAGCCGTGATCTCGGTAAGTTAGTTACGCTCAACGTGAGGTGAAGATTACACAAGTTTGCTCTACCTTGTTTAAAATATGACTAGTAAACTCGTCCCGAGCGATCGATATTCTTCTAAGTTATTTAGATAGCAAACTTTCTTAAGTTTTTAATATAAACTAAACATTTATAATATCAATAAGTTTCTAAAGTGTGACGCTTAACATTTAAAGGAAGCTGTGGATAATGATTTATTCATTCTGAAAGAGGAACAATGTCATATTATTTAAATGTCTTATGAGATGAGACTAATAACATAATGAAAACTAATTACGTTTCTACGACGTAAGCTATGTATTCATATTATGTTCCACACTTGGAAAATTCCGCTTAAAATTTACCAGTAACGCTATCATTGAGTAAAAAGGCGATGAAATGACATGCTAAGTAGCTATTATTACTGTTTCAGAAACTAATAACTCGATTCAAAATTGAGATCTCGCGACCTCTCCTCAAATCTTAGACAGCAAGTAGATAGGTATGTAGAGAATATGTTTTCATGGAAAAGCTTCAAACAGATTACTAAAATTAAAAACGAGTGATACAGTTCTCTTTCATAGACAACGTTGGTGTAGATGTGTTGTTCATGGTCCACTGTGAAGTCAGTTGGCATTTACAGCCTGTTCTAATAATGAGTTTCGTGCACATGTGGCTGGTTCAATAGTCGTTTGGTTGTAGTAGTAGTTCAGTATTCTGCAAACGGTTGAAGGAGTTTCAACTCACGTTGAGAGCGACCGTTCTCAGACTATCAGTCAGAAAATCACATAAGTTATACGGCTTTTTGACTTATAACAACTTATAATTACGTCGCCCTTTGTTTTTTTTTTTTAGTATGCACGAAGTTCTAAAAAATATAATACATGCAAGTTACATGTACGGTCTAAGGGTATGGAAGAGTGTGGAAGGGTAAGGACAAAGACAGATGATCCTACCGCAATATCCGGCCCATACAAGTAGGTTTGTTCTCTGTTCACAAAACATTAACTTCAACCTTTACTCGGGTTTACGATTGTTTGCCTTTCGCATCATTTACTTTTCTTCAGTTTATATGTTTAGGAAGAAAGAAAAATCAGCATGTTCAGTTTTTGCGTTATCCGTATATACAATTTTGTGTTTGTGTCTCAAAACGGCATTGCATAAATTGTGGAGTCCACATACAGTAATTATAAGAAACATTAAAGAGATGTCAGTATGTGTTAATGAATAAGTGAGGATTTAGTCAATAACAATTTAGTCTATAAATATCAATAAATAAGTGTCAATTTAGTAAGTGTGAGGAGTTCCTGCTGGGGTCTGCTAATATCCCGTATGAGTCTATTCTTTTCCCTCCAAAGAAGACCAATATATAATATAGATGGGAGAACAGGTACCACGGTGGGGCGCGTAAACCTCTGGAAAGAAACTCGTGGCAGGAACTAAAAGATTATGTGATAGTTAGTGGTCCGCAATTCACCTTTGAGAAGGTTTACGTTACATGGTAGCTCATAGAATCCTCTCCTAAGAGTATTCTTGGCTTGACCCTGTTATGATCGCCAGAGGAGAATAAGCTAGCCTGCCGGCGACAGATAACAAGAGCCATAGATAGGCATGTAGTGACTCAGATGTGATCTGAATTTCTCATAGCAACTCCAATCAAAAAGTCTTGTCTAACTCATTTTGATTAATCCACTTTATATTTTAATACTTTGGGATATTATGTTAAATCAATCCAAATGATACATAAATATGGGTCTGTACCGTATACGTATATCAGAACCATATAAACCTAATCCTAAATTTTCAGTTTTTGCAACAGTTGTGATATTTACTGTAATTCGAACGTAAAGTAATAATATGATTTTTCGACTAAAATAACTAACTTTAATGATTAATTCAGTGTTATATTAACCAAGGTCAATAAATAGATCGAAGTCAGACAATCTTAAACAGAATTAACAGTGTTATACAGTGCTGAACAATTTGCATTTCAAAGAAACCCTAAGTCCACAAGTACAATTTGCCTTTGTCTGTCCTTATCCTCTGTACTCAAGGTGTTTTCTAGTTCTGTTCTCTTAAGAATGGATGTTTCACATCATGTAATTGATCTGTGTAAAGAGATCCATATTAGTGATAGTTATACAACTTTTAAGATCGCATAAGAATCTGCTTATTTCAATCCCCTTCGTGATTGGATTTTCTGCTTGCTGGATTATCCCAGTGCACACATAGATAATTAAAGGAATATTATTAAATACTAGGCCAGGTGATTACGATGAAAGCGGTAATTTCCTACTGGAGTTATTTCCTCTCGTGAAAACTACTGGCATATATCTTACGCATATTTACTAGGCAGAACCACTTTCAATAAACAGTTACAAGATGGCAATCACTAAAATCTGTTTAGGTTTTATTGCGAATATTAAATCAATTTATACTAAAGATAACCTTTTCATAATTGTAATTGAAACACCCTTTGTACCTTAGGAATTTTAAATAGCTTATTTTCAATAAATCGTTTCTTCATGTATCGAATGAAATAACTAAATTTCAACTGTTAAAATAGTGAAAAAAAACCAAAATAGTTTTTTAATCTTCAAATCATATACCACAACTATGTTCACTAAATTGTTACAAACTAATAATATTTCCCCGTACGCAGCCTACAGTTGTAAGATTATTATACAGTATACTTTCAATGAGCACAAATGTTCAAAATTATTTAAATTTAAACAGCTTCTTCTCTTGAATCGTACTCTGCGCTCGAATTACTCTTAGAATTTTGAACACTAATAAAACTTTTTTCACTTTTAGTTTAATGACGAAGCTAAGCGTCCGTCGAACCTCGGGCAGATATGGGGGCCTTTGCAATTATATTGTTCGTTCCGGTATCACCGCAACCAATACGTCTTACATTATTCTATTCACGATTTAGATTCATTAAAATGTGCATTGTGTGGGCGCTTGCATTTTATTATTCTCCTGGAAAATGTTTCAAAGGCTTCATATCAATAATCATTTATAGTTTTTTTTATAAATGCTTTCATTAAAAATAGGCTAAAATCATTCCCTCTTGAATGTTCAAAACGGCTCTCTATCAATATTTATTGAACAAAGTTTCAATCCAAAGTGTGTTTAAATACCCTTTATTGGCATGACATTTTAGTTATTCATCCCCAGTTATACAATGCACTACTTCATAAGGAATTAATTTTTCAAAAATCCTTGTTTGCCGGTCGGAACTTGCAGCAAGCTCTTACAAATACGAACAGACTTTGTTTGTAAAGGCTCAAACTTGAAAGTATAGATTTATACGCACGCCTGTAAACGTTTATCAACGTTGAATACAGGCAACAGTCACTACACCACTATGATGGGGTTTAACGGTAACCATCGGTGGCCAAGCCTCAACCTAATTATGTACCACGTACTCTGAGACACCACCTGCCCATCATTGTCTCTCACAGCCTGAGAGCTGTAATTAATTGTGTCTCTTAAGTTTTAGACTAGTATTTAAAATGCATACCTAATGTGGATTGTTTATGAAAGATTTCTTAAATTTTGAGTTATAAATTATTGTTTTAAGAAGCATTAATTTTAAAGTTTAATTTTTGTAAGCTTTGCTACATTATATTTAAACGTTTCCAAACCGTTAATATTATACAAAGTCATACTACACTAAATTGTTTCTTAAGAATAATAAACCACAAGGTATATTATAAGGCATAAGAATAATAAGATTCCGTAGGTTTTGCACCTGTATAAGCACTTCTAGTTCAAATAAATTGTATTTCCTACGCCAATGTTAAGTTTGCTTTCTTGCGACGACCTAGAAAATATGTCAAAGTGTATATTTATAGCCATTTTAATTTACTCCGGTCTTAGTATTTTGTTCCCAAGCAGATTTTGTCCTTCTCCAATTAAATTATCAAAAAGATAACTACTTCAGAGGTAAATAAATACAGTTACAACATACAAAATGATACGTAATAAATATAACAGTAATAAAAATTGTAAAATTTATTTTTATCTTAAAATACACAAAGCAGTGTTTACAACTAAACAATATAAAAATAATTGTATTGATTCCTGATTAAAATACACACACAATTGCAGCCATCTTAATTAAAGTTCCGTCTGTTTATTAAGAGGATTGGAGTACGAGATGTAGGCCTACTTGGAGAATTAAAATTTTAAAACATTTTATAATTGAATTTAATGATTTAAATGTGATACTTTCTGGTGCAATAATAATTAGTTAATTTATTAATTACAGTGAATTTCTAAAAGTGTATATATGTAAAGCCTCAAATACTCATGTTCAATACCTCAGATACTGGTTATAAATAACAGTTTGTAGAACGTCAAGAAACAAGATAATAAAAATATTCCTATATCAGTTTTGGAGGTATTCCATTATTTAATCCGTTATGAAGAAACAAAAAACAAAATGCAATAAAAAAGAAACACGCAATGGTTCAAAAGGATGTTTCTTAAAATATAATCATCCCTATAGAAGTAATTAAAGTTTACTAGAAGAGTGTACACAGCAAAATAAAGCATACAGATTTATTCCCGTGAACGTATATTCCTTAACTTATCCTACAAACTCATCAGTTAATAATGAAACATTTTATGAGTAAAATAATCTGAAAGTGTTTTGTTATTTCATTTAATTGTGAGAAGATTTCCGCAGAAGGAAATGTTTTTTTAAAGTGAGTTGTTTATTATTTCCTTTAGCGTAACAGAGAGGTAACATGACATATAAGGGTAACAAAATATTGCTAGCAAATAATTATACTTACAGCCAACACTCAAGCTCACTAGCCGTCACGTGCTCCTGCAGTAAGTCACCGAGGTAAGGGATATCATTATAGAAGATTGTCTCATTCCTCTCAGAAATGGTCGAGGTGGCTTGGTCCAAATTTACTCATGGCTTTTGTCACAATTGCTAGTAAAATATCAGATTCGTGACTTTCTGTAAGGTAAATTTAACAACTTTCAGATGTTTTAAGAACTCAGTCTTAATATCGTTATAAAGATAAAATAATTTCATTTATTATTCAGATTTCATTTCATTAAGCATTTTCATACCATTTTTGCATATAGTTACACTTGCATATAGGCCTAATGTCAATCCAAACAAATCAACCTTCGAATAACAGCGTTAAATTTATTACGTTATTGAACTATCTCTATCTAATCAGACCGAATGGATCCCAACTTGATTAAATAGTTACTTCTCTCGTATAATTTGTTGACACAACATCAGTTTTCCTTATTAAATTATGCTTTTAAATGTCACCAACCATCTAAATTTTAAATCAAATTTTATTTTACTAATATAAATTAAATATTTCCTGCATTTAATGTATAAGCTGTATGAATGTGTAAAGTATCTGTTTCATAGTTTTTATTTGTTTATATATAGATTTAAAACGTGTATTAATTGAATTTATACTAGATATCGCTAACTCGTTGCAACGTTAGTATGTATTCTACTGAAGTGCGTGTTGTAATGTATTCTGTGCGTGTATATTACTTTTATTTCCTTTCAACAGCTCCATAAATCTTAATAACAGTTTTTCACCTCGGGAATAAGTAGTTTCTTTGCGTTTAAAAGTGAAAATTTTATACGTATATGTAAGTTTAGAAAATGTAGCATTACAAAAATCTTAAGCGTTTACTAACACTTAGGTATATACAGTAACTATTCTCGATTTATACTCATATATTATTTTTATGATTTTACTTTGTCAACATGAATGTGATAATGCCCGTGTTTGGAATTGTTTTTTGTTAAAGACTGTTAAACTGACTATTAAAATAGTAGGTATAGTAAATACATCTGTACAAACTATAACAGACTCAGTTGTAAGGGTTTCAGAGTTTCAATAAACTGTTTCTCGAGGCGAGAGCCTTCTCCTGTCAATATTGTATCAATAACCAACAATAGAACAGCTGATGTAACAGTGTAGTTTCCATTTTAGCGTGACTAGTAGCTTTACAGGAACTATTGTTATTGCTATCTGAAGTAACCGATTTTAGCCAATCTCCACCACATTGATACTTACACCTGGTTTAAGAAAGATATATTTCTTTGCTTTCTAAACGAGTTCCATTAACTCTGTTTGTTTTCTGAGGACAAGAAGCTAATAAACAGCACGTAGATCTAAAGGACCCTTGCACTGCTTCGCGTGTGACAGGATGGTTAACGTGGAGATAGGGCCACCTCCTGTCAAGATTCATATGTAAAGCTCTTGGGCCAATTATGTACAGGGAACAAGTAGAAGCCAGTTATGTACAGGGAGTGGCAAGACCTTAGGTATAGGCTAGCAACAGCCCTTAACACTTACGGATACCCACAAACTCCAAAAAATCGTTTTCCAGAGCAGACTAAAGGTTTCCAAAATTTAAATGACACGTTTTTTTGTAGTTTTTTTTTTTTTCTGTACCCAGTGTAGGTTCAACCGGAAGGTACAGACTAGCCAGAAGTGTACACCCTCCTGGTGTATCATAGTGAAGTATTTATCCTAGTGATGGATCTTAAAACAGAATGAAGCCTAGAAATTGGTACTAGTAGTGATAACCGTAGGTTTCCCAACACAGCTACTAGTCAACTATATCTAAAAAAT
The DNA here is from genome assembly GCF_021130785.1 of Homalodisca vitripennis. Classification (NCBI taxonomy): domain Eukaryota; kingdom Metazoa; phylum Arthropoda; class Insecta; order Hemiptera; family Cicadellidae; genus Homalodisca; species Homalodisca vitripennis. Next base: position 130,175,903 of record NC_060208.1, read on the forward strand.
TGCCGACAATTATATGAAATTCAGATTTATTCGTAATATAGTCCATTCGTATTACCTGATTGAAAAAATAAATGTTTTCTTACAGCAAACTAATGGCACAATTTAGTAAAATACATCATAAATAAATTTAAAAAACCATTCCGAACCAAAATCGTCTATTAGGGGGTATAGGAGGGGTGGTTTTTAGGGGTGAAAATGGTTTTTTGCAATTTGAGAGTAAACAATGCATCCTATTGAAAACAGTCAAATGCAAAAGTTGTTGGAAATAAAAAAATCTACAAATTATGTAGTAATCATTTTTGCCCTAACCTCAAAAAATTCCCAAAAAAATTCAATAAACCGTTTTTTTGGTTTTTTAATTTTTTTTTCTTTTACAAAAATGGTTTTGATTGAGCTAAAAGTTTGATCAAATATACATTGTGCTATTCTAAAAATACTGTATTTTTTCATTAAGAAATATTTAGCCGTTATAATAAAATTTCACTTTAAAAAAATATTTTGATAATTTTCCATCACCATTTTGAAACATTTTTTTTAATCAAAAAAGGTTCTCTGACGGCTCATTAATTTTCGTTTTTTTTGTCTATTTTGAAGAAATGGAAATAAAAAATTTGTAGTTTAATTGAAAAAACTGCAGTAAAAATTGAAAATAAACAAAATGTTGAAATTTTTCATTATAAATTGTATATTATTTACGTGGAAAAATTGTTATTATTTATTTAAAATTATAATTTTTTTTTATACCAGTGCTATTTGTAAACATTAAGCAAAATAATAATGAATCATGCATATTTAACAATTACGTGGAAATTTTTTAATAAATAAAAAAAACAGAATTCGAGTCTTAGTAATTTTTTTTTTTAATTTGTATTTTTTCATCATATATTTTTTACAATTCTTATTGAAATTGAATCAAGAAACCATTATTTCTTTCCAAAAGTTTTTTTTTGAATATGTATGTATTTTTTTCAGTGAACTTAAAAATATAAATATCTTTTTTCATATTGTTCGTCATCTGATCGTGATTCATACCATAATTCTACTCAATTTTTCCCTGCTTTTTTAAAATGTAATGATTGTATCTCCTTTCATTTGAAGGAAACACAAGATCATTATCAAAACTATCACTCAATTATTTTTTTAATGTATTTTAATGTTGGGATATCACCATCAAAATCTTCTTTAATTTCGTTAAGGGAAAATTGGCACTCGGATGATTTTTTTTTTAAGTAATACACGCAGTAACTTATGAAATCTTTAGAATCTACACTCGATGTATGTCTACAAGATGTTGAGCTTGTCCCATCATAAAAAGATGACATGCACCTATTATGAAATGAAATGAAATGAAATGAAATGAAATGAAATGAAAAATGACTTTATTAGAGGCGAAGTTTAGGACTATAAAGTCCTCTCTACCACTTAACCTCAACCTCAATTATGATAATAAGCTTGAACTTCATCTGATTTCTTTGAGAAAATTCAGTCTAACTAACAGAATTTTATTAAATGATTCTGAAACATCTCTTCCCTTTTAAAGTTGATAAAATTTTTCTTTAGTCTCAACCTTCTGCATGCCGCGAAATGCACTATTTTGGTTAAAAGGTTCTTCACAAAAAAACACAATAATGCTCAAAATCAAAATCACATGCTTCTTTATCATAATCTTCTTCCCAATAGATTTTTTTCTTGTTTGTTCTTTGGAACCTGTAACCATTGATCGAGGTCTATTGTATGCCGATCGACAACCATCATGAATGTGTGCTTCAGTCAATTTCTGAAATGTTTTGTACCGCTGATCATTGCTTTGTTTACTTAACGAAATAAGAGTATCTATCCCTCGACTTTTTATTTTCACCAAATCTCCATCGCGGCTTTTACAAATGATACAAGAAGGTACCTTTTCCACCATTTACATGAATCTATAAAATGCAGAAAGCACGATAAAATTAGTATACTGAAAATACGTAAAAATTACTAGATAAATAGCATGCGTAAAATTGTATGTACGGAGACAAAGTTTTATGATCTGTATTATTTTTAATAATTTTTTTGAATAATTTGTACAAAATTTTGTTTCGCAAAATTTTAAAAGTTTTTACTTACGATTTGTATTTTATATGGACAAAAATCTTGTAAATTGCTAATCACGAGGCTTATTTCACGACACTACTCCAGTATAACTTGACTGACGACAAAGTAGCTGCTTATTGAATGCTTTAAAAAAAATGCATAGAAGAATAGGATTGACCCCGCTCTTATGCGTCAAGGACACTATTATATACATGTACTATATATACCTGTAAATCCAACTTTCACATTCAACAATGTTTCTAAAACTTTTCAAAATATTCGAAAATTCTTCAACATAAAAAAAATTATAATTTAAATAAATAATAACAATTTTTCCACGTAAATAATACAATGTATAATGAAAAATGTCAATATTTTGTTTATTTTCAATTTTTCTGCAGTTTTTTTTCAATTAAACTACATATTTTTTATTTCATTTCTTCAAAATAGACAAAAAAAAAAAACGAAAATAATGAGCCGTCATTTTTTTTATAAAAAAAATGTTTCAAAATGGTGATTGAAAAATTATCAAAATATTTTTTTAAAGTGAAATTTTATTACAACGGCTGAATATTTCTTAATGAAAAAATACAGTATTTTTAGAATAGCACAAAATATATCAAGTATATATATAGTATATCAAACTTTCAGCTCAATCAAACCATTTTTGTAAAAGAAAAAAATTAAAAACAAAAAATCTGTTTTTTTGAATTTTTTTGGGGGGAAATTTTTGAGGGTTAGGGCAAAAATGATTACTACATAAGTTTGTAAATTTTTTTTATTTCCAACAACTTTTACATTTGACTGTTTTCAATAGGATGCATTGTTTACTCACAAATTGCAAAAAACCATTTTCACCCCTAAAAACCACCCCTCCTATACCCCCTAATAGACGATTGTGGTTCGGAATGGTTTTTTTTTAAATTTATTTTGATGTATTTGACTAAATTGTGCCATTAGTTTTGCTGTAAGAAAACATTTTATTTATTTGACCATTTTTTAACTGCTATTTCTCCTGGATTAATAGACCTTTTATAAACATTAGTCAATGGTTCAGTTGTATTCTTTGACTTAAGTAGTCACAATGAAATATAAAATTTTCACTTCAATCCAGGAATATTTCTCTGATCTCAAAATCTTTGTCAAAAAAGATCTGCAGTTATATTTATAATGTTTTAGCATTATAATGAATTATTTTTTTAACATATATGGTTTACTTTTAATAAAGGTATTAATCATGTTGCCATGAACTTTTCTCTTAAAAATTTTATTAGTCTTTGTTTATTAAAATACTCCTTATTATATGTTATTTGTTTTACACACACACACACACACACACACACACACACACACACACACACACACACACACACACACACACACACACACACACACACACACACACACACACACACACACATATGTATATATACATTTATTTATTATATAGTTGTTAGGAATAAAAATTAATCCCCTATCGATGTCAACTTTACAGATTGTGTCGTGTTCAATATTAGTTAAATATTATAAAATGGATCAAATCTATATATTTGTATTTTCACAGTTCGACAATTATGGAATGATGATTTCTAGAACTGGGATTTTTATCTATGATCTAAAGTCAACTTGTATATCATGAGGAATGGAAGATAAGTTGAAGGAACTGATTTGACTTAGGAAATTGAACTGGCCATCTCATTACCGCTGTATAAAGGCTTGAGTACTGACTCTTCTCCAACATTAGGTTTCTCCAACGTCTACCTATCGTACAAGCTATTGTTTACGATCAATGTGTACTACATCAATGTACTTTTATCACAGGCTGCAAACACAACAATATATTTAGAGTTAAATCGTTAAAAATTCAAATGACTTTTATGATTTTAAAGCCAGTTTAATTACAAATATGATTATTTACTTTTGTATATAAGTGCTGCCTAATGATTGGAAAAACCTTCCAATGTTCCATATACACTCGATTTCAACAGTTAATATGTTTTGTAGTATGGCTTAAATTTTTGTTTGCGGAATCATCGTGCAGAAAAGGTGAGAATGGTTATGTATAATTAAAGTTATATAAAATAAAGCTATCGTTCTATTATTTTGGATACAGCTTATATAATAAGAACATAACCAGCTGTTTCAGTAATAATCAAGTATATAAACTGTATCGGTGTCAGTGAGAGTGTATACAACGGCAAAAGCTTTTATGTTTTGATATGAGTAATCTATGTAAGTGAACTAAACCATTGAGTTTGGATAATTTGTTGGTGTGTGTGCGTTATACTTACATTTAGTACAGATACAAACTAGTACAGCAACTGTAATACCAGAACGAGCGTTACCTCTCAGCCCTACGCCGTAGAAAGTTCAACCATCGGCTTTACCTAATTCTTCTATCTAAAGTAAACTAAGTTAAATCCACTTAATTTAACATATAAAATTAATTATATCGTCTAGGAATATTGCATGATTTGACATAAGTTTTTAACACTAGCATTAAATTAAACACATGGAACCACTCAAACGTAGTAGGTTGGTAAGTACTGTAGACATGCACTTCTAGATTGGCCAGAGTGTGATTACACTCGGGACTTGGACTGTACTGTGCATCATATAGTAATCCCATTATCTGGGTATCTGGTCTTAGTAACTGTTCATTCAATATGAATGTTGAGTTTAGCTCTAATCCACCTTCCTGTTGGTGCAGCACCTGGAATCTGGCGTTCGCACAGCCTCGTCTCCTGAAATATGGAGTCGTTTTCGTCTGGAGGGATACAAAAAACCTCTTCCCGTGTAGAAAGCTCCACCGTGCTTAAAGATTATGTCAAAAAATATCGTACTTAATTAGATAATACAATGAGAATATCAATTACACTTGATTAGGCTTTTTTTGTAATCTGAGTATCTCTTATGTCGAAATGCTGAAAATTATTCTTTTTGAGGTTTGTCTTCTTCAACTTTTTTTGTATCTCTTCAGACGCACATGCCTTCAGATTCTAGGACTCAAGCCTTTGACAGCATCAGATTCCAGGCTCTGCAGTAAGAGGAAGGATAACTGGAGCTTAATTCAACCTTCATAAACTAATTAGTTTGAATTTTTATTTTTGTAATCTATAAATAAACATGGGAAATACAACTCGTCATTATATTACTATTACATTACTACTCGCCCTGCGTATTTGTATCTCACTAAGATAACTAATATTTAATAATGCAAATAATAAATACTGGGACACTACATTGCACGCTACGTTATATAGCCTAAGCAGATCAGGTTTCAAAACTATTACTAACTTTTAGGTGAATAAATCTTATTTTAATTACTTAAGTTTACAAGTATTATAAGATGAACTGTGGCCGCTCACCAAAAGTGGACGGTCTGGTCCATCAATTGGCTAAACTTGGATTCATTTTGCTATAAGTATATAACTTTGTTTTGTTATATCTAAAGAATGTACACGGCACATTTCGTACAAATCAGTCGGTATAGGTTACGTGTCTTCTATAAATACTTGACATTGGCGAAGTATATAGTTAAACACTAATTCATAATTAGGTATGCATTTGATTACGAACTCTTTTATAATTGTACAATAATTTTATATTATTTATATTTCATAATAATTCCATAGGTATTTCCTAATGTCTCTGATAATTCGATCCATGCAGTTAACTTTCTTGTATTATTTTATTTTTCTGCGAAATTTTATTATTATTATTCTGCGCAATAATAACATAATATTATATTGGAAAATATTTATTCATTTACCAGTGATAGTAAAGTAATGTTTGATGAATGACAAAACATCCTAACACCTTATCAAATTTTAGTAGATTGTATTTTATTAGGATACAAATAGAGTTCCATTACTTTGTTCTCAAATAAATATTTTCATTTTAGGGAATAAACGTTCTTGTATGAGAACAAAATGTATAATTATGATATAACTAGATTAAGTTCAACACATGCATTTCTGTAATATGCCAGAACTTTTTATTCGGTCTTTATTCGTACATATTAAACACACGAATACATGAGATTAAATTCCGAAATCATTCACTCTTGTATTGGATGAATCGCTTCATTGACTTACAAAAGAGGATTATGTGTTTCTTCTTCACTGGCAATGACAGAATCATCGTTTAATGTATGTGTTAAACAATGCGGGTCACCTTTAACTTATAATTTCATATACTGTATGTTAACATTTAAGCTATACTGTAAATGGAAATCATCAGTAATATTGACTAAACTTTTCTCAGAACTCAGTTATTTATTATGCCTGCATGAGAAACTGAACGGCCCTTTTGCTAGAACATCTCCATAACCATTCTCAAGAAGAAAGGGTAATTGCCTTATACAGTTGACAGAACCTCTAATCTTCCCTTGGTTTTCGCAGTATTTCTTATGGAAAGATATTTTGAAAAATCATGATTTCACGATTTTATATATTAAGTGTACAATTCATTTAAAACTATATATTACTTGAGCTAATAGAAGAACCGAAAAGTTAGTTAAAAATTCAGCAAGTATCTTATTTAAATTTTTTTTAGTATTTAGATTGATAATATGTATTCCGAAATGAAGGGTCATAATTTTAAAACCACTTTGTTTACAACTGGTATATATTTTATTTTATTTAGTTTCCTATTATATACTCTTGTATTTTGTCATTAAAAGAACTTATTACAATATAATTTTAAACAATTTTGAAGCCTATGCAATTACTCTGGAAAAAATTGATAAAGTATCGTTGAAAAGTAACGTTGAAATTAAACCATATATGATCAAGTATATACTTTTACGGGTAATGATTAATCTTAAAGAACCCTGATGCCTCGGTGGTAATGGACGTTTGGGACTGGAATTCCATTTTATTAATAACTTACCCAATACTGTAGAGTTTTTGTATAAATTTAAAAAGTGCTCCGGTATAGAATAACAGTATATTCTTCTTTTAACTTACATAACATAAACCAAGCGAATTTATGTTTAAAATATTAAGGTTAACACTTTTGTAAATATTTAAGAGAAATCTTACGTATTCTTGTTTAAAAACTATGTAAATGTGAAATATCGTAATTGTAACAACACATATATCTGTAATTAAACTTTGGTACCTGTAAATGTAAAAAATTCAGTAATAATCTCAGAAACATAAATGAAGTTGAATTAATAATTTAAAAATTTTTGGATATATATATATATATATATATATATATATATATATATATATAATGAAACATATAAAGTTTTATGATGAAATCAAGTCAATTTCGTCACATGTTTTTATTTCTGTACTTAGCACAATAATGTTCCTTTTTCGCATGAATTCTAATTAATAAGGTGCTCTATTGTATGAAAATAATCAATAACATTATAACATAATGATATAGAACGTTATGGCATATGCACATTACCACAAAATAGAAGATATACGCATAAATATAAATTTTCGGATATATAAAGTACACTCTTTAAAAATTTTTACTGGAATTAAAAAACAGGAGTGCAAGATAGCAAATACAATCCAATCGGGCACGAGTAATAGTGGCTTTCGTAACGATTGCCTTATATTGTTAGACTATATAAGGGTTTAATGATTCCAATAATTACAGGCTTTTGTTATATTACGATCAATAAATGTCCAGATGAAAGTTTTTTATTTCATATCAATCCATGTAATATAATTCGATTTCAAAGGTTTTTATGGGAATTAGTTTTGGCTTTGGGACTATGTTCCCATGAATCCAAATGCTCTGAAGACCTACAAGATTATGCAACCTTAGCAGATTTTAAGGAAAAGAGAGTTATAATTGATAGGCATTTCTAAATGTAAAATATATTGGATTCCTCTGTTTATAGAATTATAATGTAGTGTAAACAAGAAAAAAAAAACATTAGTACCATACAAAGTGTTGTGATTCTGTTCGTTCTTTTACTGGCAAATTAATAAACGTTTTCTGTTTACGTACCGAGACACTTAAGTTACTATCAGAAAAATGACGTGTTAAGGGAATTGTGTTGTAAATTAGGTTATGGAATCGGGAGGGAGTTATTGGAATTCATAATTAAGTTACAGCTGAAGATAACCTACTACAAGTTAGTCCCCGCAACAATCAAGCTATTCAGGGCGATAAACAAAGGGAATAGTTTTTAATAAATTACATAATACATTTTAATGTCATTATACTCTCTTACTTATCACGCTGATATATATTTCTGTTGTGTTTCTTTACACAGCTGTAACGACAATTCAAATAATTCAATCATATATCCTCATTTACATAAATTGCTCTAGGAAATTTACCTTTAATAATAATCCTACCATCACAAGTATCAATGAAATAAAAAAGAACAATCTGTATTATACAAAATCGTCAAAGGAACGTCGTAACCATTTCTTACTCATGAGGTATAGATAGGACTACTGATTAGGTATATAATACCGATGTAATTCCTAGACTGGACGGAGGAAATATTATGATTTAGCGAATAAGGGATTCGGAAGCAAGAACATTTACTTTACTGTATCAGGTTTTCATTAATTTATACTTTCGAAAAATGAATACTGAGGGTACAAACAAAATCAGCAAGCTGATTCCTTTTAGGAAATAAAAACCATCGTAAATATTATTAGTAAGTCGTGCCAGTTTAAAAAGTTCAGGACTTTGTGTGTATGTCTACATAGATCTATCCATATAATTTTTTTAGAAAACCGTTTGGCTTACAGTGAAGAGACTTAGCATTAATGTATGCCAATTGAAGAGTAATGCAAAGCAGAAAGTTAGGAAGTGGAATACTAGAGCACAATTAGACACTTTTCAACTGTAATGGACTTTACATTTGGCCCAAAGATTATGTTGAAAAAGCAAACTCTTTTAAAAGGAAGAATAACTAACTAATCATTGATTTTATATCGTGTACCGTTATTTAGTTGTATTTTATATAATACATATTTTCTATAATACATATACAACACTGTTACTTGTTAATGGTTAATATATAAGTTAGTTCTTGGCGGATTAATACCCTAATTGGCACGCGTATTAATTTAATTCTCTCGTGAACTTTGCAGCTGCCGTTCCTGCTGCCGAGCAACATCTCGCGCGCCATGTCCGTAAGTAAAATTGATATTTTCGTATTATATAAATTAGCCCTTTCATGCGAGACATCTAATTTTGAATGTAATATAAAGCACACTTGTAAATATTAGAGTAACTTACCTTGGCAGATGTTTTATTTGACAGATTAATATTGATAATATTGTGGTGAAGTCCTTCTGACGAGTCCACGTTGTCATGAATCTTAAGTTGTCTCGATAAATGGCTAATACCGTCGTCATTTTGTTTTAGACGGGTTCAACCAAGTCTCTGATTCAACTTCGAGTCTCTGAGTTTGACTTTAACTATGTGTTCTACGTCTAATCTACTAATCTTCACTTTTTTCCGACTTCAGCTGCAATGTCGAGCCAAGATGCTGACGCCCGAGCTTGTGAGTCGACATCAACGTGAAGGGAAGTCAATTTTAAAGTTTTGATAATTATTAAGTATGTATGCAAGATTCCCAGAGAACATTGGAACCATTAGGCACATCCCTATGATATCATTTAGTTCATTATCACTCTATTGGGCAGCAACGTGGCAGTACATTATTTTATGTTTAGCATATAGAAGTGGTGCTTATATATTTATTTGCCACAGTTAAACATATACGTAAACTTTTAAAATCTTGTATTCATTACTACGACCTCAGCGGTATCCAACCTTATGTGTTTCGTCCATTCGGTACAATCGTTTACTGAAATTCTGAGAGACCATCTATATCATCTATTCGAATACATTGTAAGTTACATTATTATAAAATTATTCCAAGTTAAATTTAGTTTATAATGCTTACCTCGACGTTAACACTACTTCATATTATCTTGCAAAAATTTGAAGTGAAAAAACTAACACAACCTCACAGGAAGCAAACAGTTTGACAGGAGCGTGGGATAATACTTGTAATGTTTATCTGTCCAAAATTGCAAAATCCAATTTTGTGTTGGAAATTTAATTAATTTTAAGTAGAAGCGGAAAACCTGAAAAAATAATTTCTCGAACATTTGCTTTTACTTTACTTTTGTAGATTATAAACATTTTTTTGTTTTAATCAAAGGAAACCTAAATGTTGCATAGGTAAGTATATCATGACCAACGTTCAACAATGGAATGTTATAACAAGCTGATTAGAGCTGATATAATTAAAACAGCTGATTGCTGTGACACACACACACGGTGCTGTAACATAATGACAGTAGATATTGTTTAGTATTCGGTTTTTAATAGCGTATTATCTCCCTTATTTCTTAACCAATTTTCTTAAAATTGTTGTTATTACATTTTAAATTAATTTGTCTAACTAAACTCTAATAACTATGACTTGTTTATATGTTTTTTTAGATATTTATGTTGAAATATTTCAGAAAGCCCCCAGTTACCAATAAAACAAAAGAATTAAGATTTCTGTGATTAGACTTTTACGTTGTAAAGGTATATACCAAATTTCAGCGTATTACAACAAGCAGTTTTAAAATTAAGTGTTATTAAGTGAAGAACAAAATTATAGCTATTCGGTTATTATTGAGTTTACCAAAGATTAATCTTAAATTTAGGTTTTTCTAAGTCCAGGAATATTAGCTTAAAATGTTTTTAAGAGAGTTATATAATATTTATTTTATTTTGTACTTTAATAAGCTTTTGAAACCTATTTACTATTTGTTGTATAATAAATTTGTTTGCTCCATCCTCAGGTTCACTGAAATTCAGCCTTTAAAAATTAAACATCAATACTTGAGTGGCAGGTTGTTAATGTTGAACGTGATTGTATCAGCGTACGTGATGTTCGGCCAATGAAGTGACTCAACCCAATATTGTCTATTACTCTGAACTTATTAGTTTCAATTCCTTTCCAATTAAAATGGTTCTGTTTTGATAATAAAACTATGTTTGATTAAATTTTTACAGTTGTCTTGCAAATAATGCACGTATATATTATTTAACAAAGTAGTAAAACATATTGTATTACAAGTTGCATTAATTTTGGAACAAAACGGTTTTTAAATTATATTATAAGTTTTAACTTATGATAACCTGATGAGGAAACTGTAAGTTTCCTTATTAGTAACATGCAGGTATTTATGCATTTAAAAATAAACAGAATATCCTAAAGCCAATTTACTATAAGTACCTTTTTTGCTAATTTTGTCAGTGAATAGATCGGACGGTAACATTATGTCTTCCGGCCCTCTGATTTTGTTAATATTACAAATGATTCCTATTCCGTAGAATTACGTTGCCTTTATGTATGTCTTGGTACGATATACTGTGTCGTACTGTGAGAAAGATATCGTGGAGGATGCTTGTTTTTGTAACATTTACCTTAACTCTTCTTTATTAATTTAAAAATAAAACTTTGTATATCAAAATGTGTAAATATAAAACTATATATACTTTGCGGAATATCAATGAAATAGAAGATAAAACAGTAAAAAGGAATCAGAACGGTAAGGTACACACTGTCCTATATCTGACTTAAAGGTGGGGTGTGAATACTTTCCAGGAACAAAATATGAAGCAGTATGCACTATGAGGCCGACACCTATAGTGAAAGGTCATTTTTACATCCTCCTGACAGACAAAATCCTCAGCCTACTGAGTGATACGTTTCAATAACGCTCAGCCAAATTCCATTGTTAGACGTGCATCACCATAGAAGACATTTTTGTCTATAATGTCTATGTATAAATTAATTTTTGAGTATAATTAGAAGTCTGCAGGTGAAATGGTTTCTCAAGATATTCTGACACATGATACATTAATAATTTTGTTCATTGGCTTAGGTTTCAAACAGAGTTGAAGAGATAAATGGAAGCAAAACTTTGTCATAGAACTTTAAAACTGATTTGAAAGCTATTGTTATTTTTGTTATCAACAAAAAAATTTGACATGATAACTCTCATATGACTATACTCAGTTTGTTTCCTCTTTTATTTATTCAGCTTTTTTCTCGTTTCCATAATCGCTACCCACACGACCAATGTAAAAATGTTTGCTAATGCTCAGCCAAGTCCTATTAAGTGAACTGCACCGCATCAAACTCAATGCTGTGCATATTTCAAGCAAATATTCGAGCCTATTGGACAATTATTTTTCGAGATCTCGTATGGACAGAGAGAGAGAGATTAATCTTTTTCAGCCTTTTGAGTAATATTTCGAGAAAGAAAAATAGAAAATATCGATAATAAATCATAATAATATTTTTTTTGCTTTTTTAAACTACCAAGTTTGAGTTAAAGGTTTGCACAAACTACTGTCAGTCTAAACACTGGCATAAAACTTACGGTAAATAATTACCCTTTGTTATGTTTCACCTTAGAGCTCTCAATATTGCCCATAGATATTTACTTTTCATCAACTGAAATATTGGGCACTTGATAACCAAAGTATCATTTAATTTCGCTATAATTCGCATATAAACTATTTCTCTTTTCGACTCCTGAGCTTTCCTGACACAGCTTACATACTCAACTACCCATATTCTTTTATATCTTACATAAAACCGCCAACAGGTTCTAACTGATAATATAAAACTTATTTTTCTATAAAATCTTTTTGCACATTAAAAAGTTTTACACTTTATAAATTGATATTTATAACATACGAATACATTACAGCAACAATTTTTTTTGATTTATTGCATTTATTTCAAATTACTGATTGTCTAATAACGCGCTATCCATTTAGGAAAGTACAATGACTGGCTGTGTGGAAATAGGGAAGAAATAAAGGAATCTGAGAAAACAGTAGCCAAGCAGTGAATTTCACTTATCTCTAGACAGTCACATGAACACACCTGGGTATCTCTGGCGAGTTATTTACTGTCCACTATATCATATGTTGTGTTCAAATATCTCTGTATCCTTCTTGGATTCCATATTTAAATGGAGTATTTCAATTTAAAAGTATATATTTAATTGCTCATGGTTTTAACGAACTAATTACTAAATGTTCCATTTTGCAGGAAACATTATTGAAAGCCTAATAACCTCGGGTAAGGTCTTGAATTTTAAGATTGGCAATTTATATTTTACCTTGGCTAGTTCTCTTTACCTTTTAGCATTAAGTTGCTATGAATGGTAAGTTCAGCTCTATTTCACCTTCCGATTAGTGCAGAGTCAGAAATCTCACATTGTCACAGATAGACTCCTGGAATCTGAAGTCCACCTGAACAGAGCAAAATAATACCGCAAAGGCAAGGTTTGAGAACGAACTCCTGTCATCGTTTTCGCATCAGAGACGCTTAGACCATAAAATAACAGGTTTCCCAGCGGCTGCTACATACCTTTCCAGTATAATCTAGATGAAGAATATGTTTACATTAGAAGTAGTCCAAACTTCTTCGAAGAGTAAATAACAGGGTATTATAGCTTATTAAATTATTCAGGTCAACAATGCTAACGTTTGGTGTACTAATGTTTAGTGTCTTCTGTCTGTCCATATATGTTTCTTATTTTAAAAATTGTATCTCAGAAGCCGTTGGAACAAATAAGATGAAACTCGGTAGTTATCCTAAGCTAGTTAAAGGGAAAAAGTGAATGTCTATTATCTCTTTCCATTTCAAAATGGCAGCATTAAACATTTTTTGAACTTTGATATCCCAAAAACTGTTAATCCCACGTAAAACTTGATTGAATAACTATTTATTGAAGATGTAATAACAAAACTAACAATACAAAATTTATTAAAATAAATAGAAAAATAAAATAATTACATCAATTATGGTTCGTGAGTGTTTATGCCTTCTTACGTATAGAAAGTATATTTTTAAGCACAAGTCCTAATTGTTTGTTATTTAATGGTATTCTCGTCATTAACAGCTGCTTCCAAGCTAATAATAAAAGTTATTAATTATTTCCTTAACTAGGGTATTAAATATGGTTTCATTTCAAGGCTTACAACTTGTCATTATTCTTTTAGAATTGGTTTTGATCAGCGTTCGCTACACTATTTATTACATTGCAGTGGTAATTATATAAAAGGTGGCTATGTACAGTAATGAGGAGTATGCTTTTTATGATGTCACCTGAGTCATCAGGTGATAATAGTAATAATAATAGCTCTTTATTGCTATATACAGTACAATTAAAAATGTATTGCAAAAATGATTTATAAAATATTATTTTAAAATGAATGCTACCTCAGTTAACCATAGGTACTCAACTAAAAATAGAGAAGTACGAAACCGAGATTCCTAATGTTCAAGAATTGGTCCATGTGCAAGGAGGATGCAACAGCATCACGGCTACTTCTGGGACCTTTGAGACAAAGAAATTCCTTAAAACCACCGATCTGAAGCATACATTATTTAAAGACATCATCAAATTGAGCAGCATTTGTAACTTTAAATCTTAATGTAAATTCTATTTAAAATTTAAATTTCTTATCAATATACATTATTTACATTATTTTAAAACTATTGTAGTAATGTAAAGACCGATAAATAACAAGGAGTTATACTTAATAATATACTTTTCACTTGTAAAAAAGCATACAGGTAAAAACACTCACCAACTAAAACTGATTTAATCATTCTATTTATCAACCAATTTTAACTAATTTGTTATTGTAACATTTCTTAATAAATTTAAAATAATTAATTATTCTTGCAATTTTTACATGGGAATAATAATGTTTGGAATATCGAAGTTTGAAAATTTTAAATGCAAACCTTTTGAAATGGAAAGTAATAACAGGTTTTTTTAAATTTTCCCTTTAATTAGCTTAACATATATGCTAAGTTTCATGGTAATTACTCAAACGGGTTCTGATATACGATTTTTTTTATAAAAAGCAAATATGGATAGACCGACACTAAACTAAGCAAGATAGGTGATATGTTTATGTTAACTTTTTTACTTGTTTTTGTGTTGACTATCGTGACATGAAGTTGTCCAAACCTCTCGAAAAACACCCTGTATATATAAAGAAAGTCTATTCTAATGTAGTTAATACTTTAGGGATAAAGCAAACAGCGGCAGACACTAAGTCACAGCTTCTCTATCCTCTCTGAGCATAAATGGATGATCCTGTTTAATCCGACCTCTAGAGCTGTGTTCACGTGCTGCACTCTATTTACGTAAGACAACTCTAGATGTCAGGTTAAACAGAATTGTATGAGCAATAGACTGTGTTTTCTATGATCCGCTACCTAAACTCTACAAGTAACGGAATTAAACACATAAACAAACTTTTAAAAAATTATTTCATAAGTATGTTCAGCTAGATAATGACGTAGGATTGACGTAGGATCAAAGAGTGCTTTGAACAGTATTACATCAGTGTATGAGTCGGAGTATAAAATTTTGTTAGCTAAAAAACTACACAAAACCTTTATTTAAAAAAACAGTAGCAGTCGTGGGACTGCCGATAGAAGTGAAAACGGAACTATTAAGTTGAGAGTAATTAAAACTATATGCAAAAATTATATGACATTTTTTATGTTTTATTTATTAGTTACATATAATGGGTTAAACAAATCATGAACAAAATATAAATACAAAGTGGTTGAAAAAATAATTAATATACAATTATCTTAACAATATCTTAATAAAAAACAATCAATGAACATATTTCATAAAATCTAAAATTATTATAACATTTTTTTAATTTTCCAATTTTAAAAAACCACGAAAAAATATTATCAAATAACTAGAAATCTATTTTACCACGCTAGTAAGATAAATCTTATACCGTAATAATACTCATTTCATGATGAAGAGGTTAAATATTAAAAAACATAATTAAAATGAATAATGCTAAATTTTAAATACAAATATTCGTACAAATATTAAAAATTTTTTTAAATATATTCGTTGTTTTCATTATTCATTTATCTGTATAATTAATAGTTAGTTAAACATAGAATACAAGTGAGTAAACACCGAGTGAACAACAGTGAGTTGAACACCGTTGTAAATAATACAGTTATTGCTACGGATAAATTATATAATTGCAATAACAATTAAACCCACAATATTTTTAAAACTAATAAATTAGTTAAATTAACTTGGTTCTTTCGTAAAGGTATTTTTATTGCACAATAAACTAATTTATTGAGTTAATACGGTATCAGTGAGCCAATGCGCCAACTACAGTTCCGGCAGAAACGTTCACTCATCACTTCATACGCTACTACAGGCTAAACTAAACTTCCAATAAAAAAATGATAAATTACAAAAAAAATATTCATCTATTTTCACACAACTTTCTCGCTGACAAATTTTGTCTGACCAAAAAATAAAAAAAACATCCTCGCTTACTACTTTTTTCTTGTCATTGTAAACGCTATGTAAAATGTAAACAATAATCAAAATTATTTCGAAATTTTTTTAATATTTAAAAAATGTAACAATAGATTGCCAATATTAAGAGCTTTAATTTGACGCATCTTACAGAATTGTACGACATTGGCTTCACTTTTAAATCGCGAGAGGAAGCCGTAAAGGTCACTGATTTTCGCAGTCTGTTTTCATACTCCGCCGGGACAGTTTTAACACAGCGAGACTGACTTTTTCATGCAGGTTAGTAGTCCGCGGCCAAGTCTACGGTTAAAAAACACAGCGAGACTGACTTTTTCATGCAAGGTTAGTATCATTAGCATGTCGGTGACGCGAACCGAGGATTTTACCCTCTACCAAAACGCTCAACGCGCCTAAAGAAGTTTTCACTTCAAAAATTCTATTATGGCCGTTTTCGTGGAAAGGTTACATACATACATTACTAGAACATAATAAGGGGTAGCTCAATTTTATTAAAACATATAAACGTCTGATATATATATATATATATATATCGCATACGTTTTACATATATGCAGTCAATAAAATATTAAAAGCGTGACATGTTTATAATGACAGATTGAAGGTTACACATCTAGATATGACTTTATTATGTAAAGTAAATACATGAATAACCTACCAGTTCTTCAATTTTTTATATATAAGCAAACGGACTTCAGTTTGCTTTAGGTTCTAAACATCATCAGAAGTTATGATTTTCAATAAGTAAAAATTATTAATAAGAATATTATTGAACTATTATCTCACTCTCTAAATTAATCAGAAGTATTCATACACATACAAGTCAGAGAGGAAATAAGACAGGGTATAAGTATAGCGAGAATACAAAACGTCTGCTATAAAGTATAATACAATTATACCATATAAAGTATTATGTACAATACACATATATTTTATGTTTTTTTAGACTTGTATTACAATACTTTAAATTTGTAACAGCGCATGGTACTAGAATATTGTAGTCAGATAATAAACTTAGATTATTCTAAATAACTAAAGTTACATTGTGAAGGATTAGATACACACTGACTAGTACGAGATGGAAATAAAATTCAAGGAACATAGCTTGTCAACTCCAAATGACGTGTTCCGCACAACTTCGTCTGAGCAATCTTCACAGTCGAGTAGCAATTTTTCCATCGGTGAACGTGATTTTTCGCTTGTACGTGATGTTTTGTTATTGACGTGGTTCAGTCCAATTATGATTTCCTCTCTGACTTGTATGTTTATAAATGATTCTAATTAATTTAGAGAATGAAATAATAATTCAATTATATTCTTATTAGTAACTTTTACTTAATTAGAAGAAACTAAGTCAGTGATAATATGATAATAGAATATCATCTAGATCTATCTATTATAGATTTCTAGGGATTGCACTCTCATTCAAACCAGCCGCACTCCTTCGTTTATTTTCATGAAAATTTTTTTGTTTCTCTATTTATATGATTTATACGAGTTAAATTTCATATATAGGATATTGGGAAGTTATAAAAACAAAAGTATAGTTCTTTTAGTGGTTTCAATCCTATTTATTCGTGTATAAAAAGTCGATCTTCATGAAAGATCATTTATTTTTCTGTTGAGATCATGAGACACGTGTGAGTCAAATTATATCTTTCTAAGAAATTGAGCGGTTCAGAAACAACATTTAATTCTTCTAGATGGTTTAACCTCATTTCAACAACCTATAAAGATAATGTCATAATTTATTAAATCTATTAATGTTGCCAAAGTTTGAATCCAAGTAGAGCTTACCGTTATATAGTTGCTTCAACCAGCTTCAGCAAACAGCATCAGTTTTGCGGTTGTTCGATTGTTAGTATAATTTAATTTCGCTCACTGAAATGTATATATTAATAAATCACTATAAAACCCATTTAATTCTTGAAAATTACTTTTATTTATTTAGATTTTTAGATAGATCAGTTCCATTCCTTTTAAAATAAGCAAAAAAATTTAAATTCAGGTTGAGCGTCAATCGCTAGTGAAGCATAAAATAGAAACATACATAAGAGGTGACATATCATGTGATAACACATATTTGCTACAGCAAAACTTTAAATTAGTGTTAACAAATATTGTAAAGAAATGTATTACTCAAGAATTCCAATAGAAGGAGATGAGTTACCAATCAGACATTTTTGTAAACTAGAGATTGAAGTATAAATAGTACGTATTCTTATTTTTAACTCTATGTATGTAACTATTTAGAATGGGTGTTAGTAGTTACGATAACTAAGAACATGTATCTACGCGTTCCATCTATAGTAGTTTCAGTTATAAACAACCAAGATGTACAGGAAATAAGAGGGATATAGTGTCATTTTGAAAATATAGGCCGACGACAATTTACTGCTTATGACAGGTCCGGCTCTGGGGTAGAACTATATTGTATATTTCGACATACCAGGCTTCCTTCTTCTCGACGTTCATATTTCTCTTGGGATCTCAACAAAATTTGAAAAATAAGAGATTTTATGTACAAACTAACATTTTTTTAACTTCTTAAACATTATTTCTATCAGATGTAATACTTCTTTGTTTAAAGGTTATTTTTGACGATGGAAGGATTGTGAAGGAAACAGGATTTTTCCGGACATTTGCCATCGTTCAGTGAAACAAGAAAACAGTAACACTACGTTTCGAGATCTGCAATCCGATCTCTTCTTCAGGTAAAGAACTAACCTAATACATAATTACAAACTAAGTTAAAATAAACAAATCTTACTAAAGCGTTGTGGCACGCCTAAGTCAGGAATCACAACCTACATGTTGTTGTCAACTTCACTAACACTAAAGACATGCACTTTAACACTAGTGTTACTGTTTTCTTGTTTCACTGAACGATGGCAAATGTCCGGAAAAATCCTGTTTCCTTCAGATGTAATACTGCTTCCAGTAACTGGCACCCTACCTATGACAATTTAATGTTTTTTTTAAATAAAAATGTGTAGATGTAACGATCTTTCCAAATATTTTGGGACAGAGATGCAGAATCAAATTTGGGACCATCTGATTTTTTGTATTGTTTGAGTATTCCATTTAAAAGTCTGGAATGGTACTCATGAAACCTTTACTTTTCCTCATTACTTACCATAGTGATTAAAACTGTATAAAAATGTTTATATGACAATTTCCCATACTTCACTATTATTGTACATTTTTTATAAATTCCCCGTTGTTCAGTTATTACACTAGTCATTGTAGACCTGGCATGACAAATTTCGGTTACTTTTTACAAAACAGGTATTAACTAGACTAAGAAATTTAGCATAGTTTGAACTTAAATACCCTTATACAATTCAAAATAATATATTGTATTAAAACACAAACACAGCTAGACGGTCGGTGCAGCAAGAAAGCTAATACTATACGTTACGTTACGTTTTATACTTGTTGTTACTTGAAAAATCAAATGGTAAAGTTTGAGAGAGTAGCTTGTTGACACCCTGTATAAACACTGTCTTTAAACCCTCATTAAATAAAATCTTGTTTAAATAAGGAAATTTAGTGGAGCGTCAAGTTGTTAACCACACAAAGCAGATTTATCAAAGGAACTAAAACACAAAGATAACTGCCTTTTTGTTTTGACAACAACTCTTGTAATGCTTAAGACAAGAACTCATTAGACTTTCCTCACTTTTGCAATACCAATCTTTTTTTCTTTCAAGAGATTACTCCTTAAACTGAATTTCAGCAATTTATATTAAATACTGAAATACATGTTTTCTTTCTGGACTAATACGTTTTCAGTCTTTTTAATAAAATTAAAATAGCTTTTAAAATAAACCTAAAACCCACAACTCTGGTTTGCTGTTCTTGAAAGGTTTTCAATATAATATTTAAAAACTTGAAGAAAATTGTATGCAGACTTCATGTGAAAAGCGTTCTGATATTGGTACTAATAACAGTGGTATTAGTGAAAGTTTGAAAATTTTTATCAGTTTTTGAACGCAGTGGGTGAACGATGTAACCAATAACTAACTGCCTCTCTTTTTATTACGAAGGACTTTGTCAATTTAGTATTTGCTGTATTTTTATACTGTAGTTTCCAAGATAATTCAGTGAGCATAAAATTTAACACACAATATAAATATGTAGGTTCATAATTTATATTTTTATCAAAAAGCAGTTAATTCCAGTTATTGCTTTTATTATACTTTCATACAAACGTATTTTCAGTATCATTAAAGCATTCTGTGAACAACATACATATAAAACGCTTATTTTCGACAACAAGCTAGTGTCAGGCCATTGTAATTTACTTCTTGCTTAAAGTATTTCCGATGCCGTAATTGCTTTTGCTTTGTATCGATCACGAGGTGTAATGTACTTTCGACAAATTAATATTAATAATAAAGTGTATTTCGACTAAGTACGTTTTCTAAATCAAACTTAGTCACATACAAATTCAAATTATCTTCCCACAATATTAGCAATTGGATCCGTTTTTCAAGGCATCCCAAAACAATATAACACATCAACAGGTCATTCTGGCTGGTTTCTTCAAGTTCTAAACAGATACCAACAGATTAGTTCTTATTTTATCTGCTAAATTGTTCAGAAGAAGACAACACATGTCCATAAAGCGGACTTACTATGTACTTTGGCAGGGATAACATGAAGAGATTTTCTCATTGTGTCATCAGGTTCAGATGTGTGAGAGATATAGTGTCTTGCCTTTTATATAAAGATACTTTCCTTAAAACTTATCTTAAGTCTGGCACACGCAAGTATGTAATGACTTTTATATGAATTGCATAGTTTCATATTCGACAAGAAACTATAAGTCTTTGAAAAATACATCTTTTAAATTTTAACCACAAAGCAAATCTATAAATTAAACCATTGCTACCTTATAAGTTTACAAAGAGCTTAAATTCTTTCTCACATAAATTTTATATCATCCTTAACATTTCCTTAAAAATACTCTTGCTTTGACAAGATTAGCCAATTACGCTCAGACCGGATACAGAAGCTTTGATGTAGTTTGCGCTGCTGCTAGCTCTCTATACGCATCGTCAACCACTGTAATTACATCAGGTACACTGACCCTTTCACTATGAGCTCATTAAACTGCCGGCCAGTGATGTTTTCTATATTAATTTTGTTATATGTATAGTTCGCTATAGAGACTTCCATTACTCAAGTGGTTTACGTTTAAAACATTGACTAATGGATACAATGTTAGTGATTTAACCTTTAACCTTACATATTACAGTCGAAGATTACGTATAAACACATTGAGCACAAAATATACACATTTGTATAAACTGTACCTTTTCTACTACAATTTTAAAATGAAATGTAAAGTTAAATTAAAACAAGAAATAGTACTATGAAATATTTCAGCAAGTTCTTTAGTAACAATAATAAAATCTAAAAGTAAGCCAAACCATGTGTAGTAACAGGCTGCGCTGAAGTTGCATGAAGAATTTAAAATTTATAGCTCATTTCATTCTTGATATACCCACTGCATGATAGACAGATAGACTATCATTCAAAAATGAGATTGACAAGGTCCTAACGTGTCATAATACTCATTCGTGTAGTAATAATCTTTTATGAAAAATTCATAATCTGTATGAGAAATATTTCCCGACATATCTCACCATATTCTCATTTTAGTTAATTAAATTAAGTTTCATATTATCTTTCAAATAATAAGTCTGCACAACAAGTCACAGTAAAATTGTGTATCTGTTGGGATAGGCTACATGTGTTAGAATGTCACATGTTTAAATCTCCCAAGGGTGGATTGAATTAGTTTACAAATATTTAATTCCGATATTTTGCCGTTGCAACATGGTTACCCATAATACCAATGTAAAGATCCCATGGAGTGGAATGTACCATTTTCTAACTTAGTTATAAATGAAGCTTCATGCACAAATTCAAGTCTCCAGATCAATTCGATTTCAATCCCTTCATACTGTTCCTGGAAATATTTCATTTCTACCAGGAACGTAGCAAGAAAATTACTCCAAACCCTAAAAGCGAGGTCTTCTTTAACATCTATCGCATGAGTAATATACTATAGCAGGAAAACTTCGCATCTGCATCAACCGATTACAGCTATTTTCCTAAGGCTCGTTGGGGCTAGTTATGCGGTTAGTGGATCCTTATATGAAATCCTAACATAAAAATTAAGGTTTCCCGATGAATGGACTATAATATGTAAGGTGATATAAGTTTATGTACAACTATCCCAATCTTAAACTACTCGTATTTTCAGCCTACTAAACAAGTGCCGATTGGGTTATTGTTCTAAGGCGTCAGACTTTGGATTTGAGTTACAGATAGAGCAGACCAAATTCTTTGATTGGAAAACCCTTTATCAGCACCAACGGCCTTGTTCTGTATTGTGTCTCCATTATTTTGTTTTATAAGATACTCGCATAGGTCAGCGATTCATGAAGACGGGGTAGTAAGGTCTAAAAGGGATCAGATACTCCTTTTTTATTACGAATATTAATAATCATATAACCAACAAAGCTTACCTGTAGCATCACACTAATACCTAATACTCCCTAGCCCCATTCTTTGAAATCCTAGTCACTAGGAGACACCCTCATCCCCGCAAATGTATAATCTGGACACCTCAAAACTGATGGTTTTGTAAATTCCTAAAGGGCGTATTGTGAAACTGTGAAATAATCTTTCCTGGTGAATTTTATAAGTCTCAATCTGCATTTTTCAGCTCATGGGGCAGAGCGGACTCCATTTACTCCCCAAAAAAGGGTTGCCCTGATAAGGAATACAAGCAATTATTTGAAAATAACATGTCTGTGATCATATGCTAACTTTTTTAGGATAATCCAACAAGACTATAGTCATTTAAATAGAAGATTATATATTATAATACTGCAAAAACCTATAATTTCTAAAGATTTGGAGAGTGTTTTGTCACTTTTACATAACGCTTTATGTTTAAAACTGAATCAGTCCTATGTTTCAATGTTTTATCGAAGACTGAATTACCAATATACTCGGATACATTTAATTTGATAGGGCTCGTTGTTTTTATTTACTTATGCATGTACTGTACTTTCTGCATACCTATGAATGCAAATAACACGCATTAAATTTACATATGAACGAATATGTAAGGACCCAGTTAAATAACTTGGTTTGTAACTTTAATGGTACAAATGACTATTTTTTTTTTTTTTTTTTTTTTTACGTAGGGGGAATGCATTTGCGCACGGAGTGTGGGACTCCCTTGCGGACTACCCACTAAACCCCCTACGGGCCACGGAGAGCCCAGGCCGGAACCCTTTCGGATGACATCTTGCCTGGTCCGTGTGTCTTATGTCTCAACCAGGACAAAACTACTTGTTTCGGAAGCTAGGGGTCAGCCAGGCATCCGTCTTCACGCTTCTGATGAAGGATCGCATGTACGTGAGTGGTGACTGCATTCCAGGCGTCCTCATTCTGCAGCATCATCTCCACAATGGTCTCTGCCGTAACATCACCAACTGTGGTGGCGAGCGTTTGCCTGGCCTCGGTGAAGCGCCCGCAAGCGAAGAAGGTGTGATGAACATCATCATCTTCCTCCGGGCAGTAAGCACACCGAGGCGACCTGACTTTTCCCATCCTGTAGAGGTACTTCCTAAAGTAACCGTGCCCCGTCAGGAACTGACACAGGTAGAAATCTATCTCCCCGTGGCCACGATCTATCCAGGATTGAAGCTCTCGAATGAGACGGAAGGTCCAGCGGCCGTCCAATCCTTCCGTCCACCTCCGCTGCCAAACCTGCAGAGTCTCCGCCCTGGCAGCAGCCAAGGCATCCTTTCTACCCCGCTCGGCAGCCTCCCGGAAGACGGTCTGTCTCTCGATGGCCAGCAGGTCAATAGGAATCACCCCAGCCACGACCGCCACGGCTGAACCGGAAACGGTGCGATAGGCGCAGGCGACCCTAAGTGCCGCTCTTCTCTGTACCGATAACAGCTTTTGACTGTATCGCCTTATCCTCATGACACCCGCCCAAACCTCTGCGCCATACAGAAGGGTTGAGTTTACAGTAGACATGAGGAGGCGTCTCTTACTTGACCTAGGGCTTCCTACGTTAGCCATCAGCCTGCCGAGAGACATAACCACCTTAGAGGCTTTGTCACACACCGCCTGAATGTGCTCCCAATACCGAAGACGGCAGTCGAGTAACACACCCAGGTACTTCGCCGCAGTCCTTGTCCGAACCTCGACACCCCCCACATTCATAGAGATCAGAGTGGGGATTCTCCGTCGAGTGAGCATAACGATTTCGGTCTTGGAGACCGCCAGCTCAAGTCCATGGCTCGTCATCCAGGCATTGACCCGAATCATTACCTGATTAAGGCGTAACTGTGCCAAGTCCGGCGTCCTCGCCGTGATGACTGCAGCCACGTCATCAGCATAACCCACGAGGTAGACGTCGTGGGGCATCTCGAGGCGAAGCAAACCATCGTATGAAACATTCCATAGGTCTGGGCCGAGAATAGACCCTTGAGCCGCACCGGCAGTGACCTCTTTTGTTCTCCTTCCGTCTTTGGTTTCATACAATAGCCGTCGGTTCTTCAGGTAGTCCTGCACAATGACCAGGAGATAGTCGGGCACACTGAAGTCCCGCTGCAACGCCTCTAGCATGTCCTCCCACCGAGCAGAGTTAAACGCGTTTTTTACGTCAAGTGTAACCAACAGCACAATCGGCCGAGCCTGGTGACAAGCTGTTTCGGCCTGCTGGACGGCACTGATCACCTCTGTAATAGCGTTCAGAGTTGAGTGTCGCTTTCGAAAGCCATGCTGCCGGGGAGAGAGATCTCCGGCGGCTTCGATGGACGACAGCAACCTGGGTTTCAGCAACCTTTCATAGAGCTTCCCCGCGGTGTCAAGCATACAAAGTGGCCTGTATGCCGACGGGGAGTTCGGATCATTTTTGCCTTTGCTGATCAGCGCCAACCTAGCAACCTTCCAGCGCGACGGGAACACACCCGCTACCAAACATGCATTAAAACATGTTCAGCAGCAAGAGCGGATAACTCGCCGCCACAATCTTCAAAACCTCAGCTGGAATGCCATCAGGTCCAGGAGCCTTCTTGTTGCGCATGGTAGACACCGCCGCTACAAGCTCCTGCTCCGTAAAAATGGGAACGTCTGGTACCGGTCTCGCTACTCTCTCCTCCCGCCTTACAGGGTGACTTGGGAAGAGAGCTTCCACGATCGTCGAAATCATTCCAGCAGGCATTTCCGTGCTTTTCCCTATTCCTCCTAGCTTTTTTCGCACAAGTTTGTATCCTCTTCCCCAAGGGTCCGAGTCCACTTCCTGGCAGAGCTCACGCCAGCATCGTGCTTTGCTCAAACGAATTGCTGCACTCAGAGCTTTCTTAGCAGCCTTGTGCTCTGCCGACCTAGTTATAGCTTCAGGCCGGTTTCGAGCTCGCTGCGCTCTACGTCTGCACATTAGTGCAGTTCTCCTGAGCTCGCCAATTTCGTCCGTCCACCAGAAGGCTTGGCGACGGCCCCGGTAAGGTCGTTTCCGAGGCATTGACGAATTGCAAGCGTGTTCTATCAGTTTCATGGAAGAGTCGATATAAGCCTCAACCTCAGCTGTTTCAGTGGACTCGGGAACCCCCGGAACACCAGCCTCGATACTACGATCTAGCTGCTCGACAAGTTTTCCCCTGTCCAGCTTAGCCAGATTCCAGCCAAGAGTGTTTCGGGTATTCGCTAGCCGCGGCAGCCGATTATCGATGAGATGGAAAGCGATGAACTCGTGGTCACTAGCAGTGTAGACGTCCATCACTCGCCATTCCGCTACTAAAGGAAACAAATCGGCCGATACCATCGTAATGTCTGGTATTGACTCACCGAGAGTGCTTCGGAAGGTCGGCCTTGTCCCTCTATTCGCGACTTCCAAATCGAGTCTCGAGACCATCTCCAAAATATGTCTTCCCCTCACGTTAGTCACGGGCATACCCCATTCGACCGCACGGGCGTTGAAGTCACCCGCCACTATAACACGCCCAGGGACGCTTCGGAGACTGTCTTCCAGCGCTTCCAACCTTTCCAGGTACTCTCGCGCGGCGAGTAATTGGGGGAGAGGTACACACTGTAAATGGTAACGCTGTTCAACTTAACCCAGACATAACCGTCACCGGAACCATGACTCAGTACGCGGACCCCACGACTGTCTGCGATCCAAACAGCCGCAGTGCCGAGTCCATCGTAAAACCAAGATGAGCTGGTTTTGGTTCGGACGGGTTCACTGACGATCACTATCTGGGCTTTGGTCTCACAGGCCAGCTGTTCAAGGACTGCGTCCGCAGCGTGACATCTCTGCAGATTGGCCTGGATAAATCGGATCATTTTCGTGGCCTAGCACGGGCTTTCCTGTCGTCCAGGGCTTTCTTGAAAACCCCGCAGGCACCTGATCCTGGAACATGATCTGTCTTTGATCCAGGGTTTCCGGTACATAAGACGCAAGAAGGAGCCCCCGTGCAAACCCGCCGCCTTGTGTTCGGCGCTGCCGCATTTCCAGCAGTTACTGCTCCTATCCGGTCCGGAACAGTTCCTCCTAGTGTGACCGTAGCCGAGACAGCGGAAGCATCTGTCCACCTCCACACGGCCCCGAATCCGGCAGACGACCCACCCGACCTTGATCTTCCCCTTTTGGAGTACTGTCAAGGAGTCACTCTCGAGCAGCTCAACCACGGCCTTCCTCTGTTCTTGCCGGTTAGGCTTGAAGAGGGTAACCCTAATTTCGCCACCAAGGACAGGAAACTCCCTGCTTAGGGCGTCCGAGATGTCGGCTTCGGTGATCAAGGCATCCAGATCTAGGATCTCTAGCCTTGCCTTAGGAACAATGGAGCGAACATCGCCCCTGTCGCCCACCGCCTTCTGTATCGCCTCCTGGAGTTTCCTTCTGTCGTCGCATTTTGCGATTTCCAGTAATACTCCTCCCGTGACAGTCTTCCTTATGTGGCGTACCACGGTGCCTGACTCTTCGGGAGTAACTCCAGCCCTCATTGCACCAAGAATCTCGGCGTATGACTTGCCAGCTTTAGGCTTGACAATCACCACCTGCCTCCCAGGCCTGGAACGCGGGAGTTTCTCCGGCTTCTTTACTTGTGGGGGAGGAGGTGGAGGTAGGTCTTGCCTCTTCCCGCTCTTATCTACGGCCTTCGCTTTCCTTTTTTTCTTTTTTGAGACTACCGGGCGAAACTCGCTCTCTTCTGTCTCGTTGACAGAAGCAGGCTCTCCGGCGTCTCTCTGCCGCTTTTTCCTCCCTTGGATGTTCAGGGGGACTTCCGGCCGCTCTTTTCAAATCAAATCAAATCAAATATAAGTTTATTTCCAAATTCAACAATAAGTTTGTACACATATAAGTATGAAAATAGACAGCACATAGAACGTGTCTGTGCGTGCTGCCCAGCCCAATCTAGACGTGCACAAAAAAAATGATAAAAAACAAATACTGTATATAAAATGAAATAATAAAAGCATCTTGACATTACAGACACATACATATATACACACACATATATACACACATATACACAAATATATATACATACATACACATACATATTTGCATATACAAATATTAAAATTAAAAAAAGAAAAAAAAAGAAAAAAAAGAGTAAAGAATAGAATTAAAGTACGACTTATGTTTGTACAAGAAAAATAAACTACTATATTAACCATAAATTGAATAAAACACTTATCAATAAATATAGCAAGCGTTTAAATAAAACATCTTAATTTTTTAAAACATAATTAATAAATTATAAAGTTTCGAGAAACAGGTGTAGCGTAGACGTTTGTTATGATTGGAAGTAGTTAACTATAGTTGTAGTGTTTAGAAGCGGTAATGATTAGTAACGGTAAGTGGGGGTGAGGAGAAATTCAGCATTATCTGGGCCGATCATCCGAAGCCAGGCAGTAACCAGCCGCTTGAAGCCACTGACAGGCTCGTCCTGCAGGTCCCTTATCACAGAGGGCAATTGTCTGGTAGAGCGTGTTGGCGACGTAGTAGGCATTCGTAAGGTTAATAGACAGTTTAATGACAGGGACCTGCAACCCCACACTCACCAGCGTTCCTGGTCGGGTAACCGTGAGCAATAGGGGTGAGGACGACATCTTTATGAGAGTAGGTGTAGACCAGTACATTCCTAATAAATAATTGCCTAATTGTAAAAATATCATTTTCCCTAAATAACAAGGTTGATGAATAATGCCTTTGTTTATTAAGCGCTGCCTTAATTATAGATTTTTGAATAACGTTTTAGTGGGTTCCAATATGGTCCTGTAAGCCCCTCCCCAAGCGATAATACCATACTGTAAAACTGATTGTACATACGAGTAATAAACTGTTTTTATCTCATTATAATTTAGAATTTGGCCTAATTGATAAAATATGTAAAATAAATTTTCTTAATTTAGACTTTATACTATTAATGTGAGGCTCCCATCTGAGTTTTGAATCAATTATTTACACCTAGATACTTATACTGTTCCACCCTCTCAATCAGCTGGCAATTGCAGGTAGTATTATACAAGTCTCCGCATGAGTGCAATAACAGCCGTAAATCAGCAGGTGGCTCGCTCGCGGTGCGTAATGCAATAGGCAAGCATTTAGTTTTACCAACATTCATCGATAAAAATATTTATCACAAAAACCATGTATATAATAAATTTAATTCTCGAGAAGCGGTGTCGTATACATCATGCCAAGTTTTACCATTGAAAAATTACAACCGTATCATCAGCGAACAAGAGAAGCTTTCCCGTAATATTCAATTTATCTAAGTTATTTATATAGATTAGGAATAACAACGGACCCAGCGTACTTCCTTGAACCACGCCGTACTTTACTTCCAGTGGTTCAACTACTAATATTATCAATATTAACAATTTGATTTCGACACCACTCAAATAACTTTTAAACCAATTTAAGGTCACTCCCCGGACTCCAATACATTCCAATTTATTAAACAACAAATTTCTATCTATGGAATCAAAAGCTTTGGCTAAATCAATAAAAAACAAGTAATGATTTATAATTTTCCTTTAAATATTCGGTTATAATTTTATTAATATCAAAGAGTGCGTCAGAAGTATTTTTACCTGGCCTAAATCCAAACTGCGATATCGACAAAAGATTATGTTTTTCAAGATAATTCTGAAACTGATATTTTACGCACTTCTCCAGTAATTTACCAAGCACACTAAGTAACGAGATCGGTCTGTAATTATTCATATCTGATTTGTCATTAGATTTATACAAGGGAATTACTTTGGCTGTTTTCAATTTTTCTGGAAAATCTCCCGAAGCAATGCTAAGATTAATCAAATGTTTTAAGTGGTGAACAGAAGGTACTTTAAATTATTTTTTAAAATCGATGTTGGTAAACCATCGAACCCGGGAGCCGAGCCACCGCGCATCTCGGCAACGTATCTCTCCACCTGGCTGTCGGTGACCGGGTTCAGCTGGAAGACATGACCGGCCTTGTATGAGGCATCATCCCACCAGGGGCGGGCCGACCGACTGCGGCAACTCCTTTGCAAGACATGAACCTACGTTTGAAAAGAAAACATTAAATGAGTTTGCCACAGTCTTAATGTCACCACCCCCCTGATCCGAAGCCTGAAGAAAGTTTCGTATAGGGAATGTACTTTTAGATCCTGATCCACCGCTTATTTCATTAATAACTTTCCAAAATCGTTTTGGATTGTTTGACGAATTTATAATTTGATCTCTATAGTAAGCTGTTTTTGTGTTTTTTATATCTTTTGCCAATTTGTTTCTAAAAGTTTTAAAATAATTTTTAAGAGTATCATTAAACGGTTGTCTTTTTAAAATTTTACTAATTTTGTCTCGTTTTCCTAATTGATTGGATTAAATCTACAGTTATCCATGGTTTAAGCTTCTTATTTCGAGTACTAGGCTTTTTCGGTTTAAGTGATAAATTTTTAAGATTTTCGAGTGACTGTTATAAATAGGTCACAGCAAAACGTTCACATCTTCCTGCCGCAGAACATGGTCCCATGACTGCTCCCCCAACAGTTCCTGTAGTAGTGTCTGGTCCAGATAAGTGTCTGTGTCACTGTTAATACGGGAGCGGGGGGGTTTACACTCCACCCCGGCCAGCATAGGCTGCTGCCACCATAGATGGTGATGGGGCCTGAGTCTCTTTTTCGCAACTTTCTCTCTGCAGTCTCTCCATCGATATCTTCCAGACCTGCCAAAATGTACCGATCAGATCTAGAGACGACTCCAGAGAGATCATGCCGTTCCTGACTGCCGTGCTTAGGCTCTTTTGTCTCGACGTTAGCTGCTCGCATCCCCCCCCCACCCCCCCCCCCCCCCACCCCCCCCCCCCCCCACCCCCCCCCCCCCCCACCCCCCCCCCCCCCCACCCCCCCCCCCCCCCACCCCCCCCCAATTGATAGAAAAAACGGTTGACCGGTAATCTCTTACTACTGTAAAGGCATTTGAAGTTTGCCCCAATGATATATATAGTATAAATATATATATATTCAACAATTAAACATTACTATCTTAAACGTTTTTACACTGTGTCGTACCCTTCTTAACCCATAATTCAGCAATTTCCGTCTTCTGGGAGAGCCATCTGCAATAGAATTATTTTAAAACCGAAACTGGTTAGGAAAAGTTATGGAATGATAAAGCTGCGCGAAGGGCAAGAGGTGAATCAAGATTCACCATAAGCTGAAATCTTCAAAAAAAACCAGTTGAACACAATGTGACCCCTGGTTGCCGAGGCAAGATATTAATAACGCAATAATGTGACAAAATAATTCTGAATGATAATATTTTATTATCATCAACTTAATAATTTATGAAACCGAAACTCAAGTAAAAAAAGTTTGCTTTTATGTTAAAAGAGTTGTAGTGTTTACAACCGACCCTAAACCTGAGGTAAGAGGTCTATTACCTCCTTCGGGGCAGATGAGAGAGAATTAACCAGGGCTTCAGCTCACGGGAGTGGTTTATCCTCCTGTAATCACTTAGAAATTGCTGCACAACCCTTTAAAACTTAACTCTCGGACTAACTGATTCCAGGTAAATTCTAATCCGCCATCTTGTAAAAATCGTTTGTTTGTTAATCGAGAGAACGAACGATCAAGGATAAGGAGACTAAGTACCTGGCACCAAACAATATCCCACTAACATATAAACGAGACCAAAATAACTCAGATTCACACAGGAAGTTTACGTTTTTTATGTTCAAATACTGATATATTGTACTATTTACATATAAGAGCATAAAAAAAACTTTATAAATTAAAGACAAAAGAAAATTCGTATTGAGTATTATAAAAATAATAAAAGTTATGTAAGATAGATGTAGAACCAACAATATGAATAAAACCTTTTAAGACACTTTTTTTTATATAACTTTAGTGTTTCTTAACAATCGTACATTTTCGAAAATCTGCGATTTCCATCTTCAGGTACTAAACTAAGGTTAAGTTAAACTGTGAAAATAAATAATTAAAACCAATTTGTCATGTGTTTTTTCACTACCTTGGTGGCAAAATTTGTTGTATTTAATTTTATGTGTGATCAATGTATATTGCTTAAAAGTAAAAAAAAAGTCGCTTTATTATCTACTTTTAGAACATTTTTAAATTTACAAAAGTGCCAAAATTAATCATAATATTTTATTAAATGACAAATATTTTCTAAAAAAAAATTTATTATTCGATAGACTTTTAAACAATATACATATTGGCATTCATGAGAGCCCTTCTTGATTTTTAGCCCTGGCCACGGTATAAATGTCCGAAAAACCGGTCTGAGTACGGGACTGGATTCAACTATAACAGTTCTAACATTACTATAAAAAGTGTTGTAATGAAATGTTCTGTAAATTATTGAAATTTTAAAAGGCTACTGTTAACAATATTAAGCAAAACCGCAAGAAAAGTTTTACAAATTACAAGAATATATAACAATTAGTAAATATGTGAGTTTTAGTGTTAATTTTCTTAATTTAAATTTTGTTAACATGAGGTTTTCTCTATCTGTAATGGACTATAACACTGACAATATAATATTTACCTAAATTAAATATATTATTTATAAATTGGAAAATTTGAAATATCCATTCATTTTTAAAATTTACTTGTTACTATCAAGCCAAGAACCCGGTGTGAATAAAGATGTACTGCATATTGTATAACATGCTGTGAGTTGTATCACACGACGCTCCTGAGACACCCCTAGTCTAACTTGATGTGATTCTCCCTGATATTGCCCTCTGCAAACTTGTCAATATTAATGATACCCTTCTCACCATCGTATCTTGAGATTCTTGTTGTCTTGATTGAATATTCATGCCGGTCAAAACTGTAATGTATTTGTGTTTCTAAGGAAACAAAACGTAAACTCAATCGATTAAATATATTAGAATACAGATGCTGAATTGTAGATTTCCTAAAAAAATTTCCACTGTATAAACACTTGGTTGTAATTCTATCGAAGTCAATGTTGAATGTCACATCACTGAATTGAAATATAATTAGGAGAATCCGCTAATTGATGTTCGATTGAGAAACACTACAATAAAAAGGAAATATATAACAACTAAAACATTTTTAAAAGGATAATTTTCCAATGTATATCATATGTTTTAATATTTTTACAGACCAAACTGTTAATATTTTAATGTATCTTTTTAATTTATTACGAAATTTACGGTATATTTGGAAAATTAATTCAATTTGATTGAAAGTAAAGAAAATAGAGTATGTTTTATTATAAATTACAACCATGACACTTTCTTGTAGCTACTTAAATAATAGTAAGTATTTGATTACTAATACTAAATTAAGATGTACTTATAATTAAATATAGTGTACAATATTTTGAGGGAGTGTCTGCTCTGCTGACAGGCCGGTTTGAGTCCATGATAGTGCGTGTGCAGTAGGCCTGCAACCTGTTTGTAGTGTAAAATTTATTTATCGTGTTATTTCCTATGTACTGAATATGTGTGTTTTCATATATTTTTATTCAACGTTCAATCACTAACTTGAAAACTCATAAGAAACCAATCCTAATAAATATTAATTAAGCTTCACAAAAGCTATAAATATTGGTTCTCGTGAGTTTTAAATGTAGATATTGAATTAAGAACAGCCAATTCAAACTCAATCTTTAACGTTTTTATACGTGTTTGTAACTTCCGTTGACCTTTCGCGTTTGGAAAACACACACATAACACAGATCTAAGGAGTATACTTCGGCCATAAAGTTGGCCACTCAGTTTAAGATATTTCTGGTGCCAAAATATAGATTTTTTTGTTACCCTGACTAGGAATATACACACAAGAAAGACTGAGAAGACTACTTCACAAACCATGTTTACACAGAGCAGTTTTAGTACATATACTAGTTTCGTTCAATTAATATGAGTTTCTTCGCAATTTCAGAGACCAGTGGGGGCGTTGTCCATATGCATTTTCCAAAATAGAAATAGGTATATATGTTAAACAGGGAAACTTAAGAACTACGTAAAAACTTTGGACGATTAGTAGTTTTTACGTGATTGAATTAACACACACACACACACACACCTAAAAACACACAGGCACCATTATATTTTCTATAATAAGTATAAAATTATCTATTATATGTACTAACATTTTATGAATAAATATAGATTTATTTTGTAAAGTTTGCACAAAATACATTGTTATTATTTATAATATTTTTCTTACAAAATTATAGCAGAAGACCATGATTAACCGTAATGATATATGAGTGTATAACAGTTCACCCCGCTTTCAGCTGAACGCAAAAAGTCATATAGCAATCAGCCGCAAAGGAACAATAGCTAATAGTTCCTGTGAAGGACGTAAATCTTTAGGCTACATCATCTTAATAACATTAATGAATTACTAGTCTAATTGAAATAAAACATTTCAATTGCATACAAATTAAACTTACTCTGAGTCTGAGTCAAGTCCAGCTCACATAAATCTGTAATCACCTATAAGCACATAAGCATTAACATTATTATAAATATTTTAAATAATGTATGTTAAATACTCTTAAAATGGTAATTTAGATGGTCGAGTAAAATTGTACGATACAGACACTGAACCACACTGCTGAGGACACTTTGATTGATACACATTGCACGTAGTCAGACTGACCAATCTCCGGTGGATACACTGTGTCATAATGTACGTTAAATCCTCTTCAAATGTTATATTAGATGGTCGAGTAAATTGTACGATACAGACACTGAACCACACAGCTGAGGACACTTTGATTGATACACATTGCACGTAGTCAGACTGACCAATCTCCGGTGGATACACTGTGTCATAATGTACGTTAAATCCTCTTCAAATGTTATATTAGATGGTCGAGTAAATTGTACGATACAGACACTGAACCCACACTGCTGATGATACTTTGATTGATACACAATGCATGTGGTCCAGACTGACCAATCTCCGGTGGATACACTGTGTCATAATGTACGTTAAATCCTCTTCAAATGTTATATTAGATAGTCGAGTAAATTGTACGATACAGACACTGAACCACACTGCTGAGGACACTTTGATTGATACACATTGCACGTAGTCAGACTGACCAATCTCCGGTGGATATACTATGTCATAATGTACGTTAAATCCTCTTCAAATGTTATATTAGATAGTCGAGTAAATTGTACGATACAGACACTGAACCACACTGCTGAGGACACTTTGATTGATACACATTGCACGTAGTCAGACTGACCAATCTCCGGTGGATATACTATGTCATAATGTACGTTAAATCCTCTTCAAATGTTATATTAGATAGTCGAGTAAATTGTACGATACAGCCACTGAACCACACTGCTGAGGACACTTTGATTGATACACATTGCACGTAGTCAGACTGACCAATCTCCGGTGGATATACTGTGTCATAATGTAGCTGACAGTAAAAGCATACCGTATACACCCAAACACTTATAATATGGAACATCCCTCGTCTAAATGTAATTTTATATAAAGTATATTAGTATCAGAAGAAACACTACTCAAACCAAAATTCATTTTTTAGACATTCTTAAGTAAATTAATCTGTGAAACTAAAGAATTTTTAGGTTATATTGCAATATCAAACAAATCATTATGTTTTATGAAACCGCATAAGCAGCCTTACTTACTGTTGATTGTATGCTAAAAAATATATAAATTGCAATGAAATAAAACATTACACATAAAGTAAATGATCACCGGTCTGTGAATATTAGGACTATATACTTGTGAGTATAGTAAAAAAATATTTAAATAATTAATTATATTCCACAAACTCCACAAATTAAATTGCACTATTAAATTTAGATACTCTTAATACATGTAATACAACTTATGGTCTATTTAATACAATATACTTATAAAGTTCACTATTTAATGTAATAACAGTGAACTTTGCATGGTGTTACTGTTTTTCAACAATGAGAATTTATTACGCTATAAGAATGAATTTGTATAAGCCTTACTTAATTTTGATTTTAGACGCTGTAGTCTTGTCGAACTCATCCTCATGAATTATCATAAACTCCTCAAATGAATAATGTGCTTATTATATCAAAACTTGTTGTATACTATATCAAGTTTCTAGTGATGGACGTTCGTGGCCCTTATAACTTGCTCATTTTGATTGGTAATATATGATCAAAAAATAAGAAAGCAATGCAGATTCACTTAGAACAGCTCTTTTGGCCTCATGTCTAGATACATTTCGGCATTTAAAATGTTTCGTTGTAAATTGATTTTTATATTCCAGAATAAAAAAAGAAAAATCAAAATAAAATAATTCTAAATGAGATTTCACCTATTAACGTGCACAGTTTAAATGCACAATCCCATTTTTATCGTAGTTTGTGAATTGATTACCCATAAAAGTAATGTCTTTTTAGAGATTACTCATAAATTTAAGCTCCTATAAGAAACTATAAAACAACTCTATTCATCATCTCACAAGAACACATAGATCAAAACGCGAAAATCAGGAAGCCAGAGACAGACAGTGACAGAGAACAGAGATAACCTGGTGAGAGTTCTCCGTGGTGAGACGAGACGCTCATTAGCCAAATGAGCAACACTTATCATCAAGTCCAAAGCTTCTTCAGAGGTATCTTATCTTCAAGTTCGATAGTGAACTATTGAGTGTCTGTATTATATATTGTACCGTTAATTGGTTAATTAAATTTCATATAATGTAAAATTCACACCTAGTCAGCCAGTATAATTTAATATTATTTTTATCCAATGTTCCGGAACTAAATTATTGGGCGGAGTAACTACCTAATTGGCACGCGTATGAATATATTCTTCTAACCCTTTGTAGCAAGCCCAACTATGTGACCAAGCAGACCTCGCGCGCTTTGTCCGTAAGTAAAAATTTATTATCTTTTTCGTATTATTAAATTAGCCCTTTGATGCCAAACGTATAAAAAATGAATGTAAACGTAAAGTAAAGTTGTAAATAGTAAAGTAACGTACCCTTGAAGATCTTTTATTTGCTTGATTGAAATAGATAAAAGTGGTGGCGTCGTCCTAGCACGTTGTTATAAATAGTAATTTGTATCATTAAATGGCTTAATACCGTCGCGAATTTGTTTTAGGCGAGTTTACGTGTCCCACGTGTCTCACGGCTCACATGGCACATATTATTTGAGTAGATGGCTACCAGTTTATTAACTTCTACTCATAGTCTAGTAACCACCGACTAGACATAACCCTTCTTAGACTACAGCGCCATTGTCTCGTGCCAAGACGCCGACAACCCGGGTTGTGAGTCTACACATTGCTAAGGGAAGTAAAAATCTTAATGTCTTATAAAGTAAAACATCGTAGGCATAATTCCATAGAACATTGGATATTTTAGGCCCACCTAGAAAATATACCTTTTTAGTTTCTTATATATAATGGCAGCAACGTGGTATTACGTACTTTTCCTTTTACAATCCAAAAGTGTTGCTTGTAAGTCCTCACGAATTAAAATGTACTTATAAGTAAACTTTGCAATTCGAGTATTTATTACTTCGACCTCAGAAGTCACCATCCCCATGTGTTATCGTCATACCGGTACAATATATATTTTAAATGTTAACCTATATGTTTTATTTTACTTCAATTTTTGTCGTAGTAGTTTGCTACGATTGAAAAGGGGTGTCTCAAAATGATTTTCAAATGTTTTAATTTAGATAAGATTACTTTTTGTTATTATTTTGAAACTCGTTCTATTATAAAGAAATTCATTTGAATAGTGAGGTGCCAATTACATGCTATTCTTAAAGAATACATTTTCAATTATAATTTTAGATCTCGTGATAATATATGTGTGACGTAATTACTACAGTAGTTATATTTAGTATCGACAAACATTTATGAAGACCATGGACAGTGCCCTTTACTTATAAATTCTTGAGAACATTAGGATATCGTAATTAATTGCCGACTAGAATATTATAGTTTAAAATTTGTATTGTTGAAATATACTCATTAGTTAAAAATGTACTTTTCCTAGCTGTAGGACCCTTGTTGTTTCTTCGTGTATTTTTCTATGTCAATTTAATGAGTCCGGAAAAAGCCAAAATTAGCTATACGCGATATTAATTAATTTATGTCGTAGAATAAACTAAAAATAAATATCAGGAAGATATTCAGTTTGCTTATAAATGAGTATATCAGTTCAGAGGGAGTTAGACTTTGATCACCATAACATCAAGGGGCATAGCCCAAGAAATAATTTTATTTACAGTCTAATAACCTAAAACTGTTGGAAGTTACTGTTTTATATTCTTAAAAGCCATTCTTAAACTCAGTACGCCAGTGATTTGAAATATCGAAAAAGAAGTTAAAACTACAATTATATGAGTTATTTTTGTATCGGGTTAGGTAATAATGATATATGTAAATATGTGATATGGAAATATATTTTTAGATTCTTATGTGAATTGAAAAACATACGCCAGTAAACTATCCACAATTTTAAAAGACAGTGGTTTCATTATTACTCCCATGTTGAAAAGAATCCTCAACAAGGTCTCCATGAAAGTTGTAGGGCATGTAATTGATGTAATGTTACTTATTATTTGTATGTCACTTATTTCCAGATCTCAAGGCTACCTCAACAATTAAATGTGTTATGGAAAGTTCCTGTTTACTTCGGAGATTAATAAAAGGTTTTTGTAACTATTTGTGTTGCGGTTAATTTCCTGAGGTCTCGGTGTTTTGATCAAGTACAGTCAACAACAATCTCGGCCCTGCTCATCCTGACCAAGATAAACTACAGGTAAACTGGTGGACAAAGCAGGTAATTAAATGTACTGTAATCTGGGAATTAGCTCAAATAAATAAAAGTTTTAATGTAGTAGGATTTATGAGGATAAAATGATACGTTCATAAATATTCTTCTATGTTCAAAATACAATATGTTTTATATTCTAGGTTAATAATTTATTATATACCCATATAACATACCCAATGCATTTTCAAAATTTAAAATCTTTTCTCACGAAAACATTTATCCATGTTTGTGAAATTAATTTCCTTTAAATCAATTTTGAAGAGTATATAACCACAAGATGGAATCTCCACTAACTACCCGGAAGATGATAAAACGTTTACTGTCAGTTGCATTGCTGTTTTAACAACATCATTTTATGAATATCCATCTCTGTTTTGAAACATGTTCCAAGTATCTATACAGTCTTTAAAAACAAAAATTATTTATAATTTTTGGACTAGTTCAGCAGTATTTATGTAAAAATCAAGATAGTATTTTGTGGTACGGAAAAGGCATGGAAAAGTATAAGACGAAAATATACATCCAAGTAATCAATTTTCAGTGATATTTATAAACGCACTATTTATTGGAAAACCTGTTGATTATTCATGTACTAAATAATTTATGTCATGGGGTAAACTAAAATGAATAAACATAATAAATGTTGTGTGCCTACAAATGAGGATATTAAATCTTACCAACACACAACGTTGTGAATATGTTAATGCTTCGGTTATTGAATAATTCGGTCGTCGGAATAATGTGAATAGGTTATTAAGCTATTGGTTATTGATTTGTAGATTCAATACAATAAATACAAATCTTACATATTTTATTGTGTGATTTTAAGATGAATAGTCTGTTACGTTAGTTTTTATAATTTAAATTTTTGATTATTTTGGATACTGATAATTTTCTTGGAGACGTGTAAACTTCATTTTAGTAACTAATTTACCTGGTCGCAGTAGTCTTGCGAATCGAATCTTAAAATTTTAAAAATGTTTGAAAGTATAATTTTGTTTTTAGAAATAATTATAGTGTTTCAGCCAAGAACTTTAAAAAAATCAGTTAATCAATTAAAATATCGATTTTGTCTGAGTGCTACTGAACAGTTCAAGCAAAGACAATTCATTCAAACCGAAATGTAACACTGAGGTTGATAAAGGTTGGGTGATCACACAATAACCGTCAACCGAGCGCCCGACAACACCGTCAGATCGTGCCGTATTGCTGGCCGTCATCACGGTGAAAATGAAAGAAATTGGCAGCGCAGTTTTTAACCTGCAAGTCCACACATGTCCGCTACCGGAACACCAGACCGTCGTGGCCGCAACCCGTGCCCCCAGCACCGTCACCGATATGTTTAGTTTGAATTTTTTGACGGGCACGGGTGGCGGTCCTACGAGCGGCATCATATGTTGTTTTATTGTTGCGTTCTTCTTGTTTCCAAACCTATTTAAGTATGTCTACACGTTATCCTATTTTTAGTGAATTATTTAAGTATAGCACTACTTAACACATCTACATCCTGTGTTCGCCGTACAAAATCATATTTATTTATTAAAAGTATTAAACATTAT
Organism: Homalodisca vitripennis; assembly: GCF_021130785.1. Taxonomy (NCBI): domain Eukaryota; kingdom Metazoa; phylum Arthropoda; class Insecta; order Hemiptera; family Cicadellidae; genus Homalodisca; species Homalodisca vitripennis. The sequence continues at coordinate 130,216,273 of NC_060208.1, forward strand.
CACTTCTTTACCTTAGAGTAATACTAGTCCCATATTTTTCTTATTGTGGCATATTGTTCTTCATTTACAACAAATTTAGAAAACCACTGGTTTTTTGGGGTATCTTAAGTGATTTTAAACAACTAAATTCGAATTATGAAAAAGTCTATAAACATTTTTTCATTAATTACAAAAATAATCACAAGCATGTAATTATTTGCGCGCGAAATATCTATTTTTCTTTGATGTATTGAAGTTACTTCTGATACATTTATTCCGGTATTTTGTGAAAGGGGTCATATTTAGAATGTTTCTATGACCGATTTTTTATTTTTTTATTCTTTTCCGATTTCACTCTCCCATCACTTCAATGAAAGTAAAAATAAAAAATTATTTTATTTACAATAAGATTTTTCAAGCAAGAAACCCCACATGTTTAAAAATAAATAATAATAAATAATAAATCATTTATGTTCCCACATAAATAACAAACTGAAATATTACAAATAAATATTACCTTGGCCAGTGGCACTTAATAAATTAAATTAATATACTATGACATAACGTTATTTACCAATAGCAGTAAAATAACACAATAAAAATAAAATGTGCTCTTCTACTTACTTTATTTTCAAATTCTTTATTGTACTTAGAGTAATAAAATATAAAAAGTTATGGTTACATCACTTTTAGATTTTTTTTTCTTTTTTTAAACTAATTTATTAGGCCAATAGATTTTACAAAATAAGGGAAATTTATGTACCACCATAAGAGGTTGTTTGCCTGTGTGTTGGGGAGATACTATATACAAAAAGGGTTAAAAAAATAAAAATAGCGGAATCGAGCCTCAAACAATGAAATGATAAACAATGAGTTTATTTGTAAGCTTTATGTAGTAAATAATGTACTCTTACGTTTTCAAAGTTTAAATTGTAGTTATAACTAGTGTGCTGTATTAAACTCAAAAAAGGATTTAAATGGCCATGATTTTACAAGATTCAAATTATCTAGGGCTTTGTACGCATGTAACATTAAAATATTATATTATAAATAATTATTTTTATTAATGCTCTAAAGTGTCTATATTTAAATATTATTATAACTTAGCAGACAAGGGACCTAACCATAACCCCACTAATGTATTATCTTAAACAAATAACTCAATTATCATTTTGACCGATCAACCCAATACTCCTAATTTTTGTCCCCCAGAAAATTATGATTTTATGTTTCACCTACTATTTTTGACTAATTCTGGCAATAACATTATTTGTACCTTGGAAGCTATATAAAAGAAAAAACATTTTGTAAATATCTGGATTTTTTGTAAGTTTCTCCAGTATACATTTATAGCTAAATATTTACTATGGATTTTACTAAATTTATTATAAAAGGGCTTTGCAACAATGTCAAAACTCTCTGGCATCACACTATAGCTCTTGGGTTTAATACAAAAAAACCACTAAAATATACCGTTTATAGTGTATTTGACCGAAAATTTCATTGCAATGTAATACACAGATGAACAAGGAATTATAGGTGATTAAAAATATATATACGCAAGAATAAATGATATTTTACCCAAAATTTTCTATTTTTTTAAAAAAAAAATAAATATTTATACTAGACTGGATGCTGTACAAAGGCTTTACTGTAGCAATTGCAATATTTTCATTCACCACAGCAGCGATTAATAAAAAAAAACAATAAACAACAATGAAAGATTAACAATTTTCTCAAGCAATACTTTAATCTTCCCGAATATTTTTTTAAGTATTCTGTCACTTCGAAATTCAAAAGAAACATGTTTCTAGGACCATAACAGTGAGTATGTGTTGCGCTCGGACTGTATACGGACATGGTGTGGCCTCACCGGTAACCGAGCCGAGCACTCGCACCGACAATCGGCCGGACTCTCACGTGTTCGGGCACGGTGCGGTTATGTGTGTCCCACCACCTTAACATAGGGCTCTAGTTAAACAGATTTACGCTATGTCCCAGGGTATGTCACGTTGCCGATTGTAATAACCATGTCTGCGGTTTCTTGGATTGTTCTGTGTGTACTTAATATTTCAGTAAAAATCCCATATTTAATCTCCTTATGTTACTTCATAGCCTCTGCAACTCTAGTTACCTCCTCCTAAGTTTTACTACAAAGCAAACAGACGTAATTCCAAAAGCTCCTAAATCTAAAATTGACTAATATGACTTAACAGAAAATTAGGAGTGTTTTATATAATCCCCCCCCCCCCACCCCCCCCCCCCCCCACCCCCCCCCCCCCCCACCCCCCCCCCCCCCCACCCCCCCCCCCCCCCACCCCCCCCCCCCCCCACCCCCCAATATATACAAAAAACACACACACACAAACATTGTATAATTAATCTACCTAACTGAGGAATGCAATTAAAAGAATAAGTAAATTTTTGTGCATGTTGTACTTTCGATGACACATAAGTAACATATGAATTAATATAACGTTTTATACTTGATGCAAATGGTTTGTAATAAATGAAGGAACACTAACAATCGTGTCGCGCTGAAGACCACAGCCAAGTGTAGTTACAATAGTTGTACTAGTAAAATTATAACGGTAGTGGAAAGGTCATCATTACTTCTACTGTAACATATAATGGGAGTATGCCGACTTCTCATAGTTTCTAGTGTATGTTAGGCTTAGTATCTAACAAGTCTTTACTATAGACAATTATTTCTGAATATTTATTTTAAACAAATTTTATACATAATTGTATTTTACGATATTATACAGTAAGTATATAAATAAAAATAACTTTTTTTAATTGGCAGCATTATAACTGACACACACAAAGCTATTAATTTATTATGAATAAATTAAGATAACACTTTTACATACTAAGTAATTTTCAAACGATGAGGTACTTAATAAAAATCTACAAATATGAAAAAGAGAGGCTTACAAAAAGGTTAATTACGAAGGTGTGTATTTGTAAATGAATGGATTTTAATAATTTAAAAACGTTAGCTTCAATCATAATTATACGTTGTCTTATTTATGATAAACACCTTCATTTGTTGTAAAGAAACTGTATCCTTGTGATAATCCATGAATTCTATTTTATTTGTGTAACTTTTTAATATTAACATTTAATATTCGAAAATACAGTTAACTTTAGCAGAACGACTTATTTTGTTATCAAATTTGTCTTAGGTGTGTTTATATCACCATAATTTAAAATGTTTTGCATAATTCGCCTCAAGATTTGACACCTGACGAAGGAGGCAGATACCAGTCCTTGATACGTAGTTTTTTTTCATTATTGTTATTTTATTCAACATTTAACGATGGAACATGTCCTTAATCTTGTAGTCCCTTCAAGCTGCTCACCTTAGGTATTTAGAAGAAATTTGTCTTCAGTATAACCTGACTATAACTTGCCCATTTGAAATAAAAATTAAAACCATTGCTGTTATAAAAATCATTTCCCAAAATAACAAGTGATGAACCAGTAGCGTAACCAAGAACAACGTATCTCTCTCTCTCACACACACACACACACACACACACACACACACACACACACACACACACACACACACACACACACACACACACACACACACACACACACACACACACACACACACACACACACACACACACACACACACACACACACACACACACACACACACACACACACACACACACACACACACACACACACACACACACACACACACACACACACACACACACACACACACACACACACACACACACACACACACACACACACACACACACACCACACACACACACACACACACACACACACACACACACACACACACACAACACACACACACACACACACTTCACTGCATAGTCTTTAAATAACATAAAATTAAACACTTCAGTTTGTTGAGTAACTAAAATATACCATAGTATATTGTTACAGTGTTACAATGTTTAAAAAGAAAGAAAAACAACAGTATCCCCTATGGACAGCCATAAAACCACAGAAAACCTTTTGATCAAAGACAAGATATTATAGTCTTATATACAGGTCTCGGGACATGGTTAGATGAATTATTACATTATGGATACATGTTTCCATACAACTATTATTTTATATATGAGTACAGTTAAGTTACTTATAAATTGCTCTCTAATACTGTTGATATAGATATAAAAGCGTATTTATAGACTTGTAAATGTCATGTTTTGTTTCCTGGATACATATCTGTTTATTTAGGTCGTATAATTTTCTCTATAACTAACTAATACAAGGTAGCAGTATTAATTTCACTGAGTTTACGACAATTTTAATTCAATAGCTGATTACACTCTCAAGATGATCTATGAACAGAAAATCATAAACAACTCCATCACCTGGCGGCAAAAGAGAAATTGTGTCAACCTACGGAGTGATAGCCTTCCGTGATATTTTCATTTTTTAAATGTAAAATTGTTCGCTTACATTCAGCCAAATCCTAGGATTGTCTTGCACTATCACACAACTCAGCGTTGTCAGATATAAATGAAGGTATATAACCGTCTAATAAAGGCGGTAATAAAATTTGCTGCCGCTTAACACTTTTCGTGATATTTTTGCTGAGTAGCTTTCATTTTGTAAAATAAAGTTTCTTTACTTTTTAGTTCCTTGATTTCAGTAGAAGTAGAGAACTCTGTTTACTTTTAATACCTAATTTCTTAAAAATTGTATTATTTCTTTCATAAATTTGAATTGAAACTGATATGAAGGTAATGACCCACATCGCTTAAATTAACCCCCGTAAAAGTCAATAAAACAGAATGGTAGTCATGAATGTGTTTACAACTGTATTGTACAAAAAAGCTACAAATTTTGGACGTCTGGGTAGTTCATTTATATATATTGCACCACATCCACTATCCGTCAATGGTTGCAAACTGCTGAGGACATTTTTGATTGATAGTAAATAACACATATCTGGAGGGACCAATCTCCGGTGGATATTCACTCAATGTTGTGCTTACGCTGACAGTAAAGACGTACACCATGTAGGTTGGCTGTTTAGTGAACACAATGGTGTATTTTACGTCGTGTATTATTAAAGATACATGATCCTAAAGTATGATCCTGAATGTTTTATTCCCAATAAGCTTAATTCATTTATTCCTTTTCATATTAAAATCCCATTACTGTTAGTTCTAGCACGATACATTTTGCATTTACTATTAGTAATTCTAATTTATATGAATGATTATACACGGAATTTGGTGTAAAAATAATGGTTAATATATTTACTTTCAAATTGTATGAGGCATGGTACATGATAATAATAATGTGGATGAGAAATAATATTTTATATTTCCATGTCAAACATAGAAACCGAAATAGCCTAGTGAGAGTTTCCTTTTGGTGAGACGATATGCTCATTAGCCAAATGAGCAACACTTATCTCAAGTTCGAAGCTTCTGTAGATCGATACTGAGCTGCTTTACTGTTCGTTTGATACACTTTTTAACGTAATGTCTGTTCCTGTTTGCACAGCAACTGTAATCCCACAACACGATTTAGCCTTTCTAATAAAACACTAGAATTATTTGGATGATCCACTATACGCAGAGCAGTATGTTCTATTGAATATTTTATTTCTTATTATATAATGAATAAAGAAAAATGAAGTAAAGATTCAATTGGCTAGGACATTAGGAATTAGAACCCAGTCATACTTTTGCCTAAACCCCATGAGAACCCAAATAACGACGAAAAGAAATGTCCTATTACATAATATGAATAAAGCAAACTTAATCTCAATAATAGTAATTTGAAAGCCACGCACAACGTCGAAGGGCTACAAAACTTACTGTAACGGATTAATTAAATTTCCGTTACTTCTTAGTTGCTGCAGGAAGTTATTTCTAACAACTGGCTCCGTAACTGATAAAGAGCCTTCATTGTCTGCAGTCTTGGGATGTGGGATGTGGAATATAATAGTTTATTGATTAAGAAATTTAACTTGTCATTGTACATACGTTCACACATATGTGTTTCACATCAACTGTTATTAAGAATGCCACATTAATATTGAAAACATGAATGTAAAGTAGTTAACAAAGCTTATGAAAATAACAATACACAATTGATTTTCATTCAAAATTAGTGTGCGACTTAGATAATGGATAAGTTTATAAGTAGAAACATATTGCATCAAAGTAATATCGTAAAATTTAAAATTGCTGTCCTCAGAAGTAAGATAAAGAATTTTAAAATCTTTTGAAGTGACATGAAGTACAACGATTTAAGAATTTAATTCATGTAACATATAATAAATGCTGCCCATATAAAACTAATACGCTTAGTAAAAATACTAAAAAGAAAAAAGTGATTACTCGTAAAAGTATTGAAGAAAAATTAAATTGTACCACAAACAATCTTTTACTAAAGACCCATGTTAGAAACAATTAATTCGTAAAAGCGAATATACCGTAATGTGGTTAGTATAGTAAAGCACCGGCAGAAACTCCCTTTTTTCAAAACAGGTTGGAATATTAAATGATTATTAAAGATTTAAACAGTGTTTCATCTGGTCAACGTGCAATTGATGGAATAATGGGCATATATCTGTAATAAATTATCCTTTGAGGCAATACAAAACACACACTGTCTTATAGTATGTGAAAATGACAAATATGAGTCCAATCTCATTGTTGTTAATAGCACCACTGATACTATCAATATGTCAACAAGTATACAAAACTTAAATTCCAAACATCATTATAATTAGTGTACGGAATATATAAGACTCATATTTTTAATATTAATCAAAATAACGTATTTACTATATACCAATACTAATATACTGTACTGTAAATTATGTACTGTAATTATAGTGTAGTATAAATAATAAGGCAACATTTATTTTAATGATATGTGACCATTTCTTTAGACCGTGTGCATAAAAATAAATAAATAATATTTGAAATTAAAATAATACACGAATGACACAACATATGAACTAAAATATGATAGTATTTTAGAGATAATCTTTGTTGAGTATTGTATTACATAGGAAACTCGTGTAAAGCTTATAACAATGTAACGATCACAAGCCTCTCATTAAAACCGACAAACGTAATGATGTGTTCTCGCTACACGAGTCCCCTTGCTTGTTGAACAACTATGTTTCATTTATTAATTATGTCATTAGTGAAACTCCCATGAAAAACAATTTAATATTGAACCATGTACATTACAGTGTTTTTTTTAGATAATTCGTATTACATCTACAGTTTTTTGCGTACATCTACCATTCCTATTGAACTCTTGATAACTTGTACAATCTGTGTCTTTATAAACTTCGCATCTCTGTTTCGTAATCAATCTCATTTCAAGTTGTAAGTTAGTTACCGTTAGTATATAACGCGACTGCTAGTGCACTGCGAGAATTAGTTAGTGGAAAACCTGTAAAATCTTCCGGACTATCTATGAATATGACTACAAGGATATATGAAAATAAAATAAAAAGAGGGTCTAGGTTTTTTTAGAGTATTTGAAACAATGAAAGAAACAAATAATAATAAAAAATGTAAGATGATTTCATTCCTTATTTGTATAAATTCAAATGTAATTGTACAAATAATATGAATAAAGTTAATTTGAATTTGAATTTGAACACATACTGAACTAACCATATAATTGGATTAGATTATAATAAGTAATAAACGCTATTACTACAATACCATGATAACGCCAAAAAAAAGAAATGGAGACAAATTCTTAGTCCTCATTTATGACTTAAGACAATTATTACCACAAGACACTTCAACTAATGATTTATATCACAAACAAAAAATAATTTTTCTATTGTGTCATGTAACTTGATTTTTATGACACAACACCTTGGCCAAACACAAATAATAATGGAAATTTTTAAACTTGATGTAGGCTAATCGCTTATTTTTGAATTTAAGAATGAATTTCTTTTGAAACCTTATTAGATACTGAATAATGTATTATTACAAACAATATTTTAATAATCCTATTATTTTCATGATTTTGAGTGTTCAATTCATCTTAATTTGTAATGGTGTTAAGGATGTTATTGAAAAAAAAAAACATCCTAAATACCTTTTTAACATTCCTAGAACACTTTTTTTTAAAGTGCTTTTAAAAACATTTTACAAGTTTTTATAGTACTGTTCTAGTTTAACAAGCCTATTGAAAATATAGTGCCCTTAAGAAAATATGCGTAGTTTTTGTAATTTAAAAACGTCAAGCATTCCGCAAGTTATTGCGTTTAAAATAAGCATTTATTTAAATATATATATGTTCCCAACTGTGGTATCCGAATTTATAACGGATTCACATTTTTTTAAACATTTCCTCAATTTAACATAAACACATTTAAAGGCCCTAATAAATAGTAAAATCATGTTGTAACGAGCTCAAAATAATGTTAGGATATAAATGAAAAAAAAAACCCTAGTTAAAAAAATTATATACAGTTTATTCTACATTATGGCTCGTGTTAGCCATCTTCAATACAATTGTGTAAAACTGAAACTCATAGAAATAGTGATGAAACTTTAACTATAAGGGTGAGTGAAGGGCAAGGCTATTTAAGATTAGCTCATTTTGAAAAAAAAAAAAATAGTGAGCAGTATGACTTATTTATTTTTCTTTTAAACAAGTTCAGAATGTGATAATTCTTTACACAATACTGACAGGCCAATCTCCTCTCTCTAGGTTTACTCTGTCTATCCCCACGGATCACTAATCTGTTTGAGGATCTTATCAAATAGAATAAAAGGGAGAGTCGGAACAGTACAAGGTTGAAATTACTGACAAAAAGGATTACAGTCACAGAAGTGGTTTTTAACCTGACTCAGACGCAAAGCCCGACGCTTGACGGCCATCGGCTCCACTATAATCTATTAATTATTGAAATTATTCACTTTATTTTGTGTATTTGTGATATTACCTGTATTTTCAGATAATAATGTGGGTTTTTATGTAATTTTTATAAATTCTGTTGCATGGTCTTGTAACAGAACTTTGGAATCCCTGACGTATCTCATGTTTTGTGTGGTAATATAGTCATGAACTTGTGTACATATCGTCTTGTTTCCTGTACGCAAATTAAAACATATCATACTAAAAACTAAAATGGTCTGTAAAACTCTCTCATAAGCTAGAACCAAAACACATTTTGAGCATTGCACGATTTCGATATTAGTGCAAGTGTGAGAAATGTTTCTATATAAGAATTTTCAAACATTGTAACATAAAAATTATCACATTTTAAACCAAACTTTAGTTAAACGTTGCTTATGTTAGAAGGTTATATGTTTACAACCGACCCTAACCGAGTAAGAGGTCTATTACCTCCTCGGGCAGATGAGAGAGTTAACCAGGGTTCAGCTCCGGGAGTGGTTTATCTCCGTAATCACTTAGAAATTGCTATAAGCCCCAACTACTACGCTACTGTTGGAGGCAACATTCTAATCACACCTTGTAAAAATCGTGTAGCGAGAGAACGACGATCAAGAAAGAGATAAATATTGGCATAAACAATATCCATTAAATCCAAAACGTATCAATAAAGTCCAGCCTCTACACGGAGTTACATCTATAAGGAATATTAATTTTATATAAAAATATTCTCAAAAAAAGATAGCATAATGAGAAGGCCTATTAAAAATAATGGAACAAAAATAGTTATTGAGAATAATAATATAATATTAATAGAAAAGTACAAATTAGAATTAAGTCTCATTATAAAAGTATAATATTTGAATAATGCCATTCTAAATAACCTTTGTCTAATTACCTTCCAATTAATAATTCTTACCAAGTATGGTCATTACAGATTATTATTAGGTTTCAGATTATTATGACTTATTTCATACCCTGGAGCATAACAAACATCTGTAAACCCTTTTTGTAAATTTAATAAAATATAGATTATATCAGTGTAAAATAATAAGAAGTATGCTGTAAAGTCACAGATAATGTCAATATCAAAATTCCAAAATTTACATTGTCAGTAAATAATGTCAGTGTTCTAATAAATAAGAGCGATATCGGGTTGGAACCACATCATTACGGTAGTAAGTTTTTAACGAAAGTCTTATGATCGTCAGCTTTGTCACAACGAGTAAGATTTCTCCAATACTCTCGACCTTAACCGATATCGCTATCGATTTAATGTTATTTTGTGTCAACTACGCACGATTTTAGGAAAAGTAATATTTACTTTTATATAAAAGTAATACCTAATGATGGTTTTAAAGCATTGTATATTTCAAATAGATGTTAATAGAAAGTAATTTACATTTCTGAAATACAAGGATACATCCCTAAATTAATGATGCGACTACAACAATTCTTAAACTACTATAATAGTGTAGTGATGTATTATTTTGAAAGTTATTAAAATTTCAAAGGCCTTATCTATTAACAATATCAAGCAAATTTTCAATAATAAGTTTAGAAAATAAATTATTGCATTACATTTAGTAAATATGTGAGCTGAGGTATTGATTTTCTTAATTTGTTTTATTGACATTAGCTTTGTATATTCACTATAGACTACTATTTTTTTAGTATATTAATTTTTTATTTTAAACGAAACAGACTTTAATTTACACCTAATGTATGACAATGCTTTTCTTCCTTTATATCCTTATACTTCTACGTGTAATGTGTAATGTAATACGTGTAATGTGTAATTTAATATGTGTAACGTGTAACGTAATACATTTAATGTGGAATTAGGAAGCAAAAAGAGTTAAAATGCATATACCTAGCTCTTTCTGGGATACAGTATACGCATATTGCTTAGCAAATATAAACCTAAAATTAGGACAGTGGGTTTTGACTCAACATTTGTACGTTCTAAAGGTCATCTACTTAGACACCCATAAATGTATGCATCTACTATCCATTTTACTGTAAATATCATTAAACTAGTATTTTAATTAACATACTCAATTATATATTAGTGTTCGTACTTGGGGTAAATACTATACTAAGAATTATGCAATGCAAATTATAAAAGTCAGTTGTTACAACATTTTACAATCTTTTGGAATAATATGTGCCAACGTTTTGGTATATTTAGTGTTTATTTAAAAATCTTTTATGGAATGAGTGCTTCTCCGTTGAGCGGGCTCAGGTTTCTGGTCAGATTTTGTTAAGATAACCCAAGTATATTTTTTATGAATAAAAAGTAGAAAAGCGAGACGTATACAGTTTAATTTATAGGTATTTTTATTGATAAAAGTGTATGTAGATTTTTGGGGATTGTGTAACTTTAGAGGGTTTTGTGGAGCAGCTTCCTATCAAGCGTCCATTAATATGCCATGTGTCGTATAAACCACAATGTTAAACTTTAAATACGTTTACACTAATATTTTAACTCATAATGATGTATCATAACTCTCTTTAAACATATGATAAATACGCATACAATGTTACCTTGTAATTTGTTTACTAATTATTTTAAAGTGCATTCTACTTCAATGTTAAAAGAATGAAATAATTATAAATAAATATCAGACTTATTTTTAAATACGAAATAAAATATAGAAAAATTAAAATGTGTTAGAATATATTAATAGTATCTTAATTAATTACGACTAAAAATTGTTATTAAAAAGTTTAAAGTTTTAAACTTAGACTCTTAACTAAAACTTTTTAACTTTTTAGGATGAGCAAGTATGAGGAGATTAAGAAGTTACAGCTTGTTGAACTTGTTTTTTTAACTCGTACAATTATTTGTTTTTACGGGATTACAATCAGGCAACCGGCATTACATTCGGCTTCTTTATATTAAAATCACGTTAATTGAAATTTATATTTAATTTTGGGACTAATAAACGATTTTTGTAACTATTTGTGTTGCAGTTATTTACATGTCCCAGTGTTTGGGCAGGAACAGTAAACAGCAATCTCTGTCCGACTCATGTTGACAAACTACATACAGTAAAACATGTGGACAGTGGCGGGATTTAAGTCTGCTACAATCAAGCAAATGTATTTATTAGATAGATCCCTTCAGCATGTTTTTGAAAGAAAAGTAATGATGACTTACAATAACAAGGTAAAACAAGGTACGCCACATCACGTGTCTTTACAAACTTGGCTGATGTTGCAAGTACAATTTCTAGTCTTTTCAATTTTCTGTACAAAGTTCATTTCATTCATGAAATTTCCTATGAGCAGACTAACAGAAAGACAATCATACAGAAAATAAATGTTTATTATCCTTATATTGGTATGTATAAACCAATTTTCATGCAAAATTGAATTATACAATGAAATGAATACATCAAAACAACTCATTGAATTGTTTTATTATGAATTTTTTTTAAATTTGAATTTGAATTTTTTCTGCAGATTAAATGATTTTAGATACATCCTACGGATAAATATGCTAAATGTGTAACTTGATTATATGTCATGTGATTGTATCAACTTGTCAACAAAGTAATTTATTCCATTTTATCGTTGCAGTCATAGTCACTCATAAAGTGAATGAAAATATTTTCAGTTATGCTTAGTCGAATCTTACAGAGTAATATGCCCTATAAATGTGGCAAAAGTGTCTTACATACTATAATTAAGGGATAATAGGAATAACCTGCGATAACTTGGAAATTACGACCAGATATTAGATAATATTTATTTTATGAAGTAAGTTGTTTCTTCAGTGTTGTAATGCAGTTTTCGTCATAAATGAAATGTGTTAGAAAAAACTACATAATTAGTAAAAAATACAGGTAACTATAATTTTCGTTTTAGATTTCCTTATAAAATAGACTGGGTTTAAATGCTTTATTTAGATTTTTTGTGCCTGTTAGTTGCCTGGGTATTTAGTTTGATGTCCAAAAAAATTGTTTTAGTCGCAGCTTTGTTATTTTTTTTATAACTGTACAAATTGTTATAGTCGTACATAACTATAAAACTGACACTTAAAAAACTGATGGCCGTATTAATCACCCGGGTGTCCCACGAAACGTTTTTTAACGTTTGATTTCGTATTACTTGCCCATTTATAAACCGAAAATTTTGAAACTCTACACAATTCAGTACATAGATCTTAAAAATATTCTATGAAAATTTCAGCTCTCTAGCAATTGTTGAAACTAAATGGTGGCATTTGGAAAAACTATATTTAAAAACAGTAAAAAACCAGTATTTTTGGTTTGGTAACCCTACTTATTGTCATATTCTAGAGAAACAAAGCATTTCAATCAGAAAATTAGAACATAGCCCATTAAAAACCTACAATTACAGTTAACAATTATTCGAACTGTAATCCATCCACAGCGACACATTGATAACAGAGCTTAACAAATGATTCGTAAGCTCTTACAAAAAATTCTGCAGTATCCTCTTCAATTGGCTGTTTTAATTCCTCATCATTGTTTAAACTACGAGTATAAACTTGTTCCTTTAAGTAACCCCATGGAAAGAAATCACACACATTTCTCGAACTTCAATATCAGTAAAATTTTAATGGAGGAGGTTTGCTTATGTTTTTATAGTACAAGCAATATTCTTCAATCAAAGAGCTGTTTTTAACAATGAGCGTAGTAAACAGCCGTTCTTAAAAATTGCAACGCTGTAATGAATAAAAACACAAGAAACAATAAGAATGAACAAAAAACAAACAAGAAACAAGAAAACAAGAAATGAATAGGAAGCAAAATGGTAGAATTTTCAGTATGTCACCATTTTGTTTTTATAATTACCATGGAGCAGAAATGTTCACAGAATATTTTAAAACCCTACTTTATTAACTGAGTTTGAAAATGTTCTGTGCATAAATGGGCAAGTACCGAACTCATGCATGTGTGTGTGCGTGTTTGTTTCAAAAAAGGGATTTTACTATAGGTTTCCGATATAAGAATTGTATTTTATTGCTAAAGTTTGCTAATGAAACATAAAAACTAATTGTCATGTAATTCCTTTGCAATTTTGTTTAAAAGATTAAAATTTATAGTTGGATTTGTACAGAAACAAATTATTTGTACACATAATATAGGTATAGTACAAATGGTTGACACGATGAGAAGGTAGAGTTTAGTTCCAGTTCACCTTACTCTTAACATCCGGGTTCTTCTAGCGTGCTTAGATCGTGTCTAATACAACATAGTCCACTCAACTGTGCACCTGATCAAACAATGAAGGTTGCGAGTAACTATTCACTTTAATTACACTATATATTTTAGTCTAGGTGTCTCTGACGTCAAAACAATGTAATGAGTTCATTTTGGCTTCTTCGTCACCGATTTGTTTTATTTTGTCCTAAGAAAATAATTCCAAATGCCAGGGGTCCAAATCCACATATAAATTTGTATACGTGGATTTTTTCAACTCTGTGTGTCAGCAACTGGTGGTGAAAAGGTTCATATAAGAATTGTTCTTAATATCATGCTAACTATACGATTACAAGACCATAAACGTAACAATATCAAATAAAAGTGAATCGGTGAATGTGTTGCTAGGTGCTAATTTTGATAACGGCTAGACTAATTTGCCTATATTAGTAATTTTAGAAAATATTGGTTGAAGTCTGTGGAAGATATGATAAAGAGGATATAGCCAATGGTTCCGGAATATTTTTAGAGACAAAGGAAATTTGTTTATCGCATTTAAATTTTAGAAAATAATAAATTTACTGTTGAACCGTAAATAAATTAACCAACAATGACACGAAATATCTTAAAAAGGACGTAAATAAAGAGACATAAATACGAAGCTTTTTTATTGAAGTTAGTTTTAATTTGTGTAAAGCTTCTTGGTAGGGACACACGGCAAATTCAACCGTGCATTAGAAATGCTTCAGGTATTAAGTGTGACAGAATGTGACACTTTATGACCAAATTACGGTAGAGACATATGTATGTAGTTTTCATTTTAAAAAGCCTGAAATAGAACCCGTCACATGTAATTTAACTTTTGAATCTTTTATTCATGGATACTGCAATAATATGTATATAATACATGTATACTTCCATGTGAAAGATATTTTAGGGCTCCTAAATCATAAAAGAACTGATAGTTTAAATTAACGTTAAATGAATTAAATCAGTGTTTAAATTGAGAAATTCATTATATGTAATAGGTTCTTTTAATTAAAATATAATTTCTTCACATTTATAAACATTTATGTCAAACTAGGGATTGTAAAATGTCTAATAATGTCCATGTTAAATTTCAATACAATCATTACAGTATTTTTCACGTGATTGAGTGAAACAAACACACACACACACACACACACACACACACACACACACACAATAATATTATATATTGATTAATATGTATAACTAACACTATAATTATAGTTTTTTAAATAATTATATGGCAAAAATAAATAAAAAAATATTATAAAGTGTATTGTAAGCCTAATTCAAATACAAATTTCCATTTGAGTCCAAATACATTTCCTCTGAGTCAAGTCCAGTTCATGTAAATTCTGTCTGTTGACTTCGTAACTACTTTAAAAAGAGAAAAGCAAAAGACTCATTAGAGTGTGTCCACTAATGAGACCAAGAAGTCAATTCTTCATCGTTATGACCTATTCAACCCCTTTTCAAACGGTTCAAAGGAAATTGCAGTTCATTACTGACAGATTGTGTTTATAAATATAAGCATTTCTTTCGTTACTCTCGAAGTGAAACTATTATATGTTGTTAACTAAAAAATTAACTTTTGTGCTTTTAAACAAGAGTACCTATTATTTTAATTAGTTATTAATTGAACAAAGCTTATTTACGAAAAATTATGTGTTTCTCATTGCTCTGTTAAAACTAAAATGTCAGTTCGTATCCTTTGTAGGTAGTGACCTAGTGATCCTCATAGATAGCAAGGAGGATAATTATTGACTTGAATTGTTTAGAAACTTTAAAGCAGTCATTTTCAAAATTAATGAAACAGGAGTGACCATTTCTTTACCTCAGAACACGTATACGAAGTTTGGAAAGGGCATAATAACGATTACAGAGTGGAGTGACGTTTTTACATGAGGAATCAAAAAAACCTTCTTTTTGCAACTCTTAAATTTCTCTCTACAGTGTAAATATATATATATATATATATATATATATATATATATATATATATATATATATATGTGTGTGTGTGTGTGGTGTGTGTGTGTGTGTGTGTGTGTGTGTGTGTGTGTGTGTGTGTGTGTGTGTGTGTGCGTGTGTGTGTGTGTGTGTGTGTGCGTGTGTGTGCGCGCGTGTGTGTGTGTGTGTGTGTGTGTGTGTGTGTGTGTGTGTGTTGAAGACACTGCATCGGCTCAGTCATTTCCTTGAAATAGGTAGGACTAACCATATAATATTTAATTCGTTTACTTTACTTTCAACTGCTTCATAAATGAAGAGAAGTTCTGAGATTTGAAATCATATAAAATGGTGGACCTGATAAGGGTTTAAATTTTAATATTGTTCACAGTACTTGCCTTGAACTTCCACAAGTGACCATTCTATTCAACATCGGAAGAATGCGCCACCGTGCTTTTTGTCATCCCATGCTATTCTAAATATGATGCAGCAGAACCTTGAGGTGTTAAAAAACACTTTTCATGAAGTTTATTTTTACTAAAACAACTTTAATTTAATCAAACATATAACGTTAATATTACAGCTAATTTTTGGTGTGGTATTGAATAATAAAAGTACGTTATGTTTTATGACAGTGATAGCTTGATGAAATAAGTTATCCTTCTCATTCGGACGTTTTGTGACCGCTTGACGTAATGTTTGATTAGGAATTTACAGCAGTATCCAAATGATAAATCCAAGTCTCATTGCCATCATCAATATCCGCCACTCTTCGAGAGTCAACCTTGTTGAGTTTATCCAGTATTTCCTGAGTCCATCATCTACGTTATTTTCTTTGCTTCACTCAACCAGTGTGGCTCCCACCAGGAGGACAATTTCCTTCGATCAATGTGGTCCCTATGGATAGTGGACCAACATAAAAATGTAATACCTAGAGCAATTTCAACACTTGTGTTGATAATGTTAATGAAATTATACTATTTTCTCCACGTCACTGAGTAAAAAGACTTGACCTGTTTTTTCAAAACAATATAACAAACCAGCGCAAGAGTACATTTGAGATAATGTACAAGCATTTGTACATTAATGAGAAGCAATAGCTCTGAAAGCCAAAGAGAAACTCATATATAAATATTATAAGAAAAAATATCTTTTAAAATTAATTTGATTGGATGAAAATGTTTTTTTTTTTTAGAAGAAGCTTATAAATTGCATTTAGTCCTGTAAGAACCTTTGCGCTGCTTCCGGAGTGATAGGATATTCAGGATGGGTAAGGTTATGGAGTAGGGGGCCGCCTCCTATCGAGATCCAGGCAGGGGGTGGCACACCCTTGTTGAGGTTAAACCGTATCTAGTGACCTTCGTATTTGAAGATATCAGCAAAATAAGCACTTATAACTATATTCTTAAAACGGAGTCAATAAGGAGAAGCACTTTATACGAATGTCTTAGCTGTATAGCATTCAATTATTACAAACATTTAAAACCTTATAGGTCACACGCTTTTCTAAATTCATTTTAGATTATCATGTAAATCGTACTCTACCTACATCCACTATCCTACACAGGTCATAAACTGCTTAGGACACTGATAGATACACATAATCAGAGGGCCAATCTCCGTTGGATGTAATGCGTAGTGATGTAGCTGACAGTAAAGGTATACTGCATATAGAAAATGGGACTTCTATACTATGTACCATCTCGGTTTTAAATTAAGTTTATAAAAATTATAGTAATATAACAGCAAAAACTAAATACGTAGACCAAATGTCATCTGTAGACATTTTTAAGTATCTTAATCTGTATAACAAATGGTTGTTTTTTTAATAATTAAACGAATAATCTGTTTATAATATAAACATTTACTTTAATACATTTAAAATTTAATTTATTAACTACTAGCCACCTTAATTGAGTTTAACATAACTTAACATCGCAAATTGCAAAAGGTTAGTTTCAAGTTCGAGTTTTCTCTGCTTCTAGTGATGGACGTTCATGGCATTTATTAAAGTGCACTCTGATTAATCATATTGGATCAATGGGTAACAAATAAAAGTAGCTTCAGGAAGAACACCTTCCTGACCGCATGTCCACACGAATCGCGGTATTGTAACTTCCTCATTTTATTAGATTGGTTTACTTCACAAGTTAGTAAGTACATGAAAGTAAAATAATGAGTAGTAAGTTAGGTTTAAT
This sequence comes from Homalodisca vitripennis, assembly GCF_021130785.1. Lineage (NCBI taxonomy): Eukaryota > Metazoa > Arthropoda > Insecta > Hemiptera > Cicadellidae > Homalodisca > Homalodisca vitripennis. Next base: position 130,234,502 of record NC_060208.1, read on the forward strand.
GAAGTATGGTATCCACTTTTAATACACAATTTCAGTTTGATAATAGTTTGTGAATCAATTTCCTGCACAAGTAAAATTGTATTAGAATTGACTTAGAACTGGACTTAAACACAGATAAGCAAATAAGTTCTTTCTCCCCATTTTCTCTTACTGGAGTATACCGATCAAAACGTGAGAATCAGCCAGCCAGAGACAGAGGCAGAGACAGCCCGGTGAGACTTGTCCTTGTTGAGAGGCGACACTCATTAGCCAAATGAGCAACTCTTATCTTCAAGTCCCGACCTTCATCAGTGATATCTAATCTTCATGTTCGAAAGTGAGCTATCGAGTCTCAGTTTGATACCTGGTTCAGTTTGTAACTTTTATCGTGTCTCGAAAATTTTTCTCTTTTGTTCAAGCATTTGTAACGATGTTTACATTTACAGTTTAGTCAAAGGCTCGTTTGCTATTTATTGGTGAATGTTTGTAAAAATGCTTTAATTTAGATAATGGTACTTTTGATTTATACTTTCAAACTTACTCCATAATAAAGAACCTTATGCAACATCAACGCAACACTTACATACTCTTTTTGAAAAATTACATTCTTTAAATTATTAGTTTAGATTTCGTGATAATACACGTCACACAGTACTACATTAGATACATTTAGAAGTAACAAAATTTATAAAAAACAGAGACAGTGTCCATTAATTACAATTTATGGGGCATTGGGGTACCGTGATTAATTGATTAGTAGAATACTATACTTTTAAATACTTAATTGGTAAAATGTACTCATAAGCGATACATTACTCTTCCTAGCTATTAAATACTTTACTGTTTACGCGTATGTGGCTATATGAATTTAATGAATCCGGAGAGAACTTAAATACTTTTAGATTACCTACTTAATTATTACTTAGGATAACTCAGCAATACATAACATAAATGAAGTCAGAGTGCTTTTAAAGGAATATACCGTTTCAAAAGGAGCTGTGACTATAATTCTGTCTCTAATAATATATTTTGGCAGGTTGAGATATACTGTTACAATAAAATACTGTTGTGATAGATATGTTTCGTTAGGATATTTGTAAATTCTAACGGGTAGATTTTCAATGTTTATGTCAACTATATAAGAGTATAAATACGTATTCTATGCAGTTCTTGAACAAATAAACATTATGTTTGGCTATGACTTTTTTATAACACAAAGGTAGACAGGATAAAAAATATTTTATTTTCAGTTAGGAAACGTAAATGTTAGGAAGTTACTTTATACATTTTTAAAAACTATTTTGAAATTAAAATATGAAATGAAGCAAATATTACTACTATTTATTTTCTTTACGCTTTGAATTGGTTAAACATAAGTTTATACAAATAATAACACCTAAATCTATTTTTAGCTTTCATTAAAATTCTTAGACTTAAACTGACCACTATTTAAAAGACAATTATTTAATACTAACATTATTGGTAAATGTGTAGGTACTATTTTCGGGTGATTTAATTATTTCTTCCAGATTGAAAAGATCCCCACACAGACTCTATTTAGATAAGGTATGCTTAGGATTTCACTTCTCTCAAGATCTGAAGGCTACTTCAATAGTGTAATGTGTTGTGTAAAGTTTATGTTTACTTCAGTGATTAATAAAGAGATTTTGTAACTACTTGTGTTGCGGGGTCCCGGTGTTTGATCAAGAACAGTCAACAACAATCACGGCCCGGTTCATCCTGACCAGATAAACTCGAGGTGAACTGGTGGACAAAGGAGGGAATTAAATGTACTGCAATTAGAAAACTAGCTCAAATAAAACATCTGATATTCCCGATCTTTATGAACACATTTCAGAAATCTTACTATGTACAACATATGTTTTATTTCAGCTACTATAAAATATTTATTTGCCACATGACGTATATGTTAGCTTAATAATTTATAATTTTTTACACATACAACATAACTACATATGTTACACGTTTCAATATATTTCATAATTTATCTTTTTGGACTCATTTACTCTAATCACTTCTGCAGAATATGTAGCGACAGGCTTAAACTTAAACTAACTATTGAAAATAAAATAAAAATTTGCTATCACTTACATGTACCGTTAATAACATCATTTCACAAACAAAAACTCTCTGTTGAAACACCTCTAAGTACCTTTTAGTTCTTAAAAACCAAAATTATGCATTAATATTTATAATTTCGGACTCTTTCATCAAGATTTCCTTACTAAAAATTATAATCTTTTATTATTATGGTAAGGTTAAGTAATACATATGACGTAAAACGTATATCATTAGCCAATTTAAAGCATATTTATAAAAAGACATTACAGGAATATATTAATGAAACATTTACGTTTTTGTTCCTTTCAGATACTGCTAATGCTATATGGTATTTAGTGTCTATTTTAAATTGTCTCAATAGTAGCGCCATCGAATCTTATAATTTCAAAATATGTGAAAATACAATTTTTATTTCAAGGAAACCCGTATTTTATTCAAGGTCCTTGAAGCTTTAGCCAAATAAATTAAGGCATTGATTTTTCCTGAAGTCTATTGAAGAGTTTAATCAAATAATATACATTGAAATCTAAAGTTCACACTTAGTTTATTAACTTAAACTAGTCAACTGATTTTCTTAATGTTCTGCTACGTCCTGCCACTTTTAGTAGATATATCTGGACTTTGGCGCTTGCTGTGAACGTAATATAGCTTCCTGAATATAGGAACAAGTAAGGTTCCTGTGTTTTAACCTGTACTTATTACCTTAAAACGCTACAGTTAGCTCCACAAATTTACTACGAAGCAAGAAGTTACAATTAGTTCTAATAGCTCCTAAATGGTTTTAACTGTCACGACTACATAATTTACTGGACAGTATTATATGTGAACAGTTTTATATAACAACACATTTTCTTCTCTATCCAGAAAGATCTACCATAATGTAACTCAGTATGGTGTATTTTGTCTTGTCTGATTTAATAATCAGGCAAAATTAAATGTTGTTTGATAAAGTTACATATTTTTGTCATCCTGCAATTATTGTGTTTTCACCCGAATCTATTCCCACATAATTGCTTTTTCCCTAAGTGTACGCTCTTCTCAAATATATATATATATATATATCCTCCTGATCTCTAGAGACTTATTTCCATAACTAAGTTGTCTACGTATAAGTGACGTTACATGCCAAATTTAAAGTTTACAACTAAACTTGTTCTGAAATATTCAGTGGAAAACAGACACACAGGTAGTTACACAGACAAGAGAGAAATTTGTCAGAACTAATTGCGCTTGATTAATAAATATCAAACATTTCAAGTTTATATTGATTTAAGTTTACTATGAGTTTGTAAGCTTTGCTTACACTGATCCTAATCTCAGGGGAGATGCACATTTCTCGAACTACAGTACAAATAAACTGATACAACGGAATACTGAAGGAGCCGATAGAATGTAGCAAAAATCTTACCAACCAATCCAAAAAAAACATTTGGTGGAATTATACGTTGGAGATAGTAAAAAATATCATTAGTAACAAACTCAGTTTGTTTAGAAATTAATTTTATTCCGCGATTTTCTCGTTGCCATCATTGTTAGATATAAGAATAGTGTGAAAATGTTTAATAAGGCTCAGCCAAATTGTAAAGAGTGAAATGCACCCTCATTGAATTATATGTTGCCTGCATACAGAAATGAAGCTTCATGCAGATTTTCTAGCCTATACGAGAGTTAATTTTCATAGATATCTTTCATATACATTACATTACATTGTACATTAAAAAAACCATTAGCCACTGTTAAAATTATCAGGCTAGATTATTTTCCGCATACTTTGTGCAATACAATGCCCACAGGTATAAAGATTTCATTTTCAAACTAATATTAATCACCATTGTATACTAATATTAATAACTGAATATTCATAAGTACTTTGTGTATGGTTAAGCAACTATCCAAATGATATTATTCTAATTACGAAAATAATAATCTGTAGGATTTTTTATATTCCTGAACATCAAGAACCCTTCTTCATTGACGTACCGGCTAAGTACTTTAGAAAAGAAGTGACTGAATATTGAATGTAGAGTCCAAAGACTCATTAAAGTACGTCCACTAATGAGACGTAGGAGTCGAGATATTCCTTTATCATTATAAGCTATTCAGTCCTTTACCGTACTCTGTGCAAATGTGGGAGGGGGAGGTAATGGGTCCAGTCGGTTTAAATATGAGAATTAAGACATTGAAAACTCTCACAGTAAACGTACCTATCATTAATAATACTTATATTAAGCAACATTTGTAATTATTGCACCAAATAACCATTATTAAATTTTCATTAAAACACTTATTTCTGGACAAGTGTAAATATTAAACGAAGGATATCTCACATAGTCGTCTTCTTGAACTTCTTATACCTTTTAAATGGAGAAAAGTCCATCTGTAGTAAAACGTGTTAAAATAAAAATTCAGAATGGCATGAATTTAAGAAACACATGTAGAGTATATCCATAACAAGTTGTTCATAAATGTCTTAAAATGTCTATCTTCAGTTGATTCCCAAAAAGTTCACTTCTTGCAATCTACGGAATCATTTTGTGCTCAATATCCTAAGGCTCTAAGTTTTGAAATTTTACCGTTCAAAAGCTTTGTTTCACAAACGTTTTTGTTATCCAAGTATAGTAAGTAGATCTCTCTGGTGGCTGATGTTGACGGGAAATCGTAGGGAACGTTTCGGTCAGATTGTTTTGTAAAATTATTTTCAGTGTTATATGTAGTTGTTGTTTTTATTCATAAACCCCAAATAATTTTAAAACTCGACCAATCAATCATTTTGACATTAGACACAAATATAATATAATCTGATCCTGATTATTTCAAATTCTCTTTCAAAAGTTATACAGCCTGGAATGAGGTAATTGCACACATTTTAATTTTTAAGAAGTTAAATTCTTAGCTATACCAAGGAAGTTTCCATACGGGTTGAATGATGATCTTTGATTTAACTAGCCATCTTTTGATCAGTTATGGACGTAGCTCTGCTAAGGTTGAACGATCGATATACGAGTACATTCAATATAACCCTGTATTATCATGGAATCTCAGATTTGCTTATAATAAAATGGCAGAAAAGGTTCTAACTATGACTTACTATAGTGCCTTAACAAACATATGTATTTAATTAAACGATTTATAAAGGTACAGACGTGACAAGCAGTGCAAGCTAAATATATAAAATGTGATCTAACAGGACAGACTAAGACTCAAGTAGAACCTGTATGTCACGTTCAGACAATAATTGTGCGCCTATAGACGGAGGCTATTGTGCAGAGGTCTACGTGACCTGTAGGAAAGTCACGTACGTAAGTTCGGCACCAAACATTGAACTGGTGTACTCAAGTGACTTTTGATGTAAAATTTTGGAAAGGGTTTTGGTATATTATAATTCTATGGATATATAGAGATTTACAAGCAATTATTACTATGTAACAATAATACACAATTTTCATCCGTTGCTATGTTGATTTCTCAAAATTATATATTGGTGTTGTGGTGTTGTATAATTAGTAACACATCAAAATTACGTAATAAAAAAATTTTGTGCATCAATTAAACCAATAACTTGGATGTGTGCTGACAATAATTATTATCACTCAAATAATTTTGTATTTTTAGGGATATATTATAGTGTGTCTCTAGCATACCTATGTACGTATGCTAGGTATGCTACATAAAATTCAGCATGCTCTCATTTGATGTAAGAATGTAATTACTGGTGCCCTTTCCACTGCTACTAATATTTTGCTGGGAGAGCAACTACTGTAAATATACTTGCTTGTGGTCTTCAGGACGACACAGATGTTAGTTTTGTTTATTTAAAATATCTTTCGCTATTATGTACTTTGAGAATGATTTATGAAATTGTATATTTATGTTTAAGAAGAGCATGATGATGAAAGCTCATTTCAGGGTTACAAATTTATATATTTCTAAAGAATCATCCCGCTGAATTCTGTGAGTTATGTATAGTCCAGGGATAACGTGAATTTTGCTTCTTCTTGCACTATAATTCGTCTGGATATAATTTATAAAATAAAATAAATTATATGTACGAGGTCCAATCAAAAAGTATCCTACCTTTTGGTGCAACGTAAAACTGAAGTTACCTGAAAAAAAGCTGGCGTTAATTTTCTTCAAAATAAGCACCCTGAGAAGCAACACAACGATTCCAGCGACGTTTCCACTTCTGGAAGCAGTCTTGAAAATCACTTTTCGGCATCACCATGAGATCAGCCGTCGTTTTTTCATAATTGCTTCTCGACTTTCAAATCTGGTGCCTTTCAATGGTTTTTTGAGGTGGGGGAAGAGCTAAAAATCGCATGGAGCCATATCTGGAGAGTACGGAGGCTGAGGAACTTGCGGAGTGCCGTGTTTCGCCAAAAAAGTTTGAATGAGCTGGGAAGAATGAGCTGGCGCATTGTCGTGGTGTAGCCGCCAATTTTAAGACGCCCACAAGTCAGGTCTTTTGCGGCGAATCGCATCTCGGAGACGACGTTGGACACTTAAATAGTACTGTGCATTCACAGTTTGACCCTCAGGGGCATATTCATGGTGCACAACTCCACGGTGGTCGAAAAAAACAGTAAGCATCACTTTGACATTGCTTCGAACTTGCCTTGCTTTTTTTGGCCGAGGATCCTGGGGAGACTGCATTGTGATGACTGAAATTTGGTCTCAGGGTCATATCCATAGACCCAACTTTCGTCTCCAGTTATTATTAAAAGTCCGCATCATCCTCACAACATTGCAGCATGTCCTCGGCAACATCCAATCGCCGTTGCTTCTGCTCGTCTATCAGCAATTTTGGCACAAATTTTGCGGCTACCCGGCGCAATCCCAAGTCATCCGTTAAAATTGCTTCAGCTGATCCGAAACTGACATCTAACTCAGTACTTACTTCCTCCACAGTCATTCGACGATTTTCACAGATCAAAACTTTTGCTTTCTCGATGATTTCCGGAGTTCGACTTGTTTTTGGTCGGCCCGAACGCGCGTCACTTTCTGCCGAGGTTCGACCACTTTTGAAACGGTTATACTACTCTTTAATCTGCTTAACACTCATTGCCTCATTTTCGAATGCTAGCTGAATTTTCCGAATGGTCTCACTTTGTTTTTCTCCGAGTTTCACGCAAAATTTAATGCAATAACGTTATTCCACTTTTTCCGTCATCTTCACAGTTAGAGAAAACCGATACGCGCACTTGACTTATCAGTACATACTGACCCGTCTCCGGCGAACCAGTCGGGGGATCAAGATAAGACTTTGTACCTTTCCTTATCATAGTAGGAACTATTGTCGCAAGAAATCTTATCTCATTATTGGCAGCAGAAGCCGCGATACACGACGAGGTCGGATACTTTTTGATTGGACCTCGTATAAGCTGAGTTGCTCCATTGGTGAAACTCTTTGCAATGGGATTATTTCTACGCCAGTGAAACTTTAGTGTATCATGTAGATAATAATATTTTCTAAATCCGCATGCATATTTCTATTGACTTGTCTTCATTGATCCCGGAAATTAAATCTATGACATCTCAGTTAGCAAGCCACTGATTTACCCCATTCGCCTCAGTGAAGGTGTCTTTTGTTGGTACATGAAAATTTTCCTTGCTTAGAACACCTGCCATAATATTTTGGTCGCCAATATTTTTTCTTTGCTCTACCCTTGTTATCTACATGACTTTTCCCTTGTTAATTTAGTTCCCAATCGCTCTGATAAGTTTCTCTGGAGATTCTATCTCTGGTTTAGGAGTCTTTTTCTTTTACACTGACCAACAATACCATTTCTGTATTTGTATAAGATCGTCATTTAGTGTCGCTTCTCTTGTAAATCTGCAATCTCCTTGAATTTTGGTTTCTAACTCTTAACCGTTGGACGCTCATTCTGGTTGCCGCTCTTTTACTTCTTTCCCGTCAGAGTAAACTAATGTACTTAATAAGGCAAAAATATGGCTTCCGAAGAATATTTTATTCAATTCACTGTTTAAAAAAATATTTTATCTAAGAAAACAAAATCCTTTCTCCAATTCCTTGTTTCTCTTTGCGTTCCATAAATTTTTCATTTATTAAATTTATATTATTAATACCCTTCAAAATTAAATACTATAAACTAATCAACCAATTTTTAACCTAAAAATTGTATCTTCCACAATAAAAAGTACTAGAAATCAGTGAATAATCTTAATACCAGATCGTTTGTACTTCTTTCTCTGCATTTATATAATATAACCTCTATCTTTTTCCTTCATTTGTTATTTCTGGGCTCACATTACACTCCATAATTAGAGTTTTCTCCCAAACCTGTTTTACCGCTCCATCGTACGTAGACTTTTAGCAGCTTATGTATACCCTACTTGTCATCCCGGTCTGTTGTTATACTACTAAACATTTTGTGATTCAAAACTTTATAGAAATATTAAAATATTCTCTTATTATAAAAGTTCAATACAATACACTTTACCAATACATTTTAAATTTGATTTATTTTCCACTTCATAAGCCATGTCCAATTATATTGAGTTGCTAACAAAACTTTTAAAACAACTCAAGTAGAAGTTCAGTTTCAACTGTAGAATGTTGGAACGTTTTCTATTTACAGGTACAATAGGTCAGCAATTAATTGCACTTTACTTTGAACAGAGTAAAGAAGAGTTGAATAGCTCATAATGGTGCAGGCAGGAATGACTCGTCTGTCTCATTAGTGGACACACTCTAATGAGTACTTTGCCTCAAATATTGACGTTTCTCTTTTAAAACCATCATCAAGGCAATGGGTTTTCTGACTTTGGGTGGGAGAGGGTAATACATTTATTTTCTTATGAATAAGCCATAGTACACATCAGCCTTCCGGTTCACACAGATTCGAAGCATTGTTTACATAATGCACTTCTGGAAGTATTTCGAGCTCACTGTGCTGAGCTATGTTCTTTCATCAAAAGTCACATAGTCTAAGAATTATAATAGTAATACTTTTCAGGATTTATGTCACAATTAAATAGATATCCAGAAACTATTATATTATTCAATGAGTGCGTATAGTTATTACTGATAATAACACATATTTTGTGGTATCAAAGCTTCATGTGTATATACAGGAAACATCGTAAAGAACAGTTAATAATTTAAATTCTTCATTCTTAGGATTACAATTCCTTGAAAGATTTTGGCTCATATAGTGTCAAAACAATAACAACATAAATCATTTTTAATTTATTTTGCCTTTGTCCTTTACAGATCTTAGTCCTTCAACATTTTAGCAATTTTTAAATAAGTTTCGTTATAATGTAATAGATGAATAAATTTTGGATGGTTTATATATTGATTTAGATTTAATTGCGGATCACAATTATAACGTCCATAATTTGGTTTTCCAGAGCTTTACTGTTTTTCAGAATATTTATTTTTGTAAGATGTATTCCATATGTCTGTCCTAAGAGTTAACTTCCGCTTTTCTTTATGTGATGTGTTGATTGCACAATTATTAATATATCAACGCCCCAAGTTTCTGGATGCTGTTATTAAGCGTCCACATATTATTGGTGTGATATATCATCCTACATTGATATATCACATGTTACAATCTCTTATGAATGTAATAGATTTGTTTACAAATTTATATACTCCACTACTTTATCATTGTCATCATGGGTACCTATAGAACTAATGTAAAATTATTCGTTAACGCTCACCAAAATCCCATGTATTGCTATGCAACATTGAAGTCAGGGTTATCTATATAGAAATTAAGCTTCTTGCAAATAATAGGTCTATAGGTGAGCTATAGATTGTCCGCGTTTTCCAAAGCCCCAGAGGATTATAACGACGTACAAATATAACTTACACTGGAACGCGCACACACCACAACGCGCAGTCTGGCTTATTTGCAGTCCCTGTACCGATGACTCACTCATATAGTATGCCTTATTCTGCAAAAACTGTTATTATTTATTATTTTTATGGTAATTTAATATTTTATTATGTTTTGAAATTTGAATTTTACTAGAATATTGCAATATGAAAATATAGGCCTAACACGAAATAGCTACCACATCTTAGAATAAATAGGTCAATTCTAAGTAAGATACGTCAGGAATGTCGTAGGCATTTAATTTTTGAACTCTATTTTCATTAAATATAATGCAAAATAAAAATATGATTGTAATATTTTAAACAAAACAAAATTGTGTAAGCAAACTGCTCATTCGTCCTTCCACGCGATTCATACGCCGAAGCGGTCAAGAAGTTCCCAGCCAAGGAACGTGTTGTTAGAGACTCCTAAAATTGTAAAAATTAAGACCGAGGAAAAGACGGAAACAAAAAGTGATTTTTCAAGGACCATACATGTCAGCGCTAGAACAAATTAACTGATGCTCCGTAAACGAAAACCTAAGATTACGGTAAAACATAACACCGATAGTTTTCACTTTATCATAAATACTAAAACCCTTGCCATAGAGCATGACTGCAACCCAAATCTTGTCAAGGATCCGCATCAGATCGTGTGGAGGCAACATAAAGGACTGTCTATTTGTTCCCGTTGATAAATTCCCAAGATAAATCCAGGTCTGGTATTTTATATCTACTAAATAATTATTAGGTATATCATATCTATATTATATCACTAAATCAATTTTAATGTGTTATAAATCTCAATAAAATCAAACAAAATGATATACAATGCCTACACAATAAAAACTCTGGTAGTGTATTAGTAATAAAAAATAGTAGTCTGAAATAATGGGAACTACACTGCTATTTAAGCTGTTCTCTTGTGCCCAGACAACTGCCGTTCAGTCTTTGTTACAGATACGATATTGACAGGAGGGAAAAGGCTTTCTCTCGGCCACAATTTATAAACACACGAACTGAACCTTGTAGCAATCACATTGTTATAGTCTTCTTTATAAGTTAAAATAAATAAAAGTAGCATACAAACATAATATTTATATTAGAAAAAATTATTCTAAGTTTCATTTACAGTTGTTGTTTTAAATAGTGATTTTAAGTAGTTTTAAGTTTGCTATTAAATTTTGTCAAAAAACTGGTATTTTTATAATTCAATATTACCTCTGATTTATAAATATTACTGAGAAAGGTTGTGTAAATATTCACGATTAGACGATTAATTTTTCATAGCGTCTGAATAAAGAAATATTGTGAAATATTTCAGGTATAATACGTTTTGGCAGAGTAGGGTTTTGAATCCTGTCTGCAAACCGAATGGTGTATCAACGCTCTATAGCCATAAATCCTTAGTAATAACGTACTAGTATCCTTTCTTTCCCTGAGTACATAAAGACTTGGACATGTAACTTTATACATTATAAAGTGAAATATTTCTTTATTCCTGGCATAATAGACAATAATCCATCGGATTGACAACAATCGTAAAATCTGACAAAGAGAAGGAAATATATGTGTGATGTATTATCGTTATTTATTGCTATTTTTAATAATAAGTACAGTCGGGCTCCCTCCAGACTCGACGGTCACACTCCGAGTGACGGGTGTGTGTGTTGGGCAACACGGGCAAGGGGACCGAATGGCGGACTCTGTATGTAGGCTATACCTTTGTATTTTGATATAATCCATGAAAATAATAGAGCAAATTAAATTTCAAGAGCTGCGATTAAAATATAGGTTTGGATTAAGTTGAAAAATCTCGCTGCCTTTGAAAAACATTTCAGGAGGTGCCCGGTTCAAAAAGATTAATATTTCATACAGAACGGAATTGTGGTTTATGGAAAGTCGGAGAAAAGAAAAGAACCACTGTCACAGTAAACGTCTGCCATGTGATGTACATAGGGACATCACATGGCAGATTACATCACACATATCACATTAATATGTTTACAACATTTTATTGATATGTAGTTTTATATATAATGTAAATCTGTTGAATTTGCTAACAGCGAGAAGATAGAAGACATAAAAATCACCTGCTCTAGTTCTCTGTCTTAAAATGGTCTGAGTTCAAGCCATGTTTTGAGCACGCAAAGTTCCTAGCCTTCTCGGTTTGTATTTTATCATTATCATTATTAATCTGGTGCTAGGCGTAATATCTCTCTATCTCGATGCCATAGTTGACCATATACCTCAAGCCCATATGTTTAAAACAGTTCACAATTTGTGTTGCTAACCAGTATAGATAAAAACCAGTATTTACTCGTTTGGTGGTAGACCCGTTTAGTTGGGTTGTAACAGGAGGGAACTTTCATTTCCAGCCCTTCTTTTTATACTGTGTGCCAATCAACCTGTTGACTGGTGTGATAACAATTAGGCTACATCGTTCAGGACCAACCCAAGGTAATCTCTTTGGACAAACCTCGAGAGAACGTGTGCATTATAGGGTAAAGGTGTCATCACCGTAAGTCACACAGTATTCCACTTTTACTGATTACACAAACCTATTTTTTTATCATTCGACCCTCTCCAATCCAGTGCTGTCTGTTTCTTACTAATGAGTGTTAATTACCGAGTATAAAATCCTTACTAGCCTCAATATTCATGTTTTTATTAATATGACACGAAGTATCAATTATTTGGATATAAAGTCATATAGAGTAAATTTACGTTTTTAAAATAAAATAGCTCATTGCAAAAAAACGTAAAAGTACTTTCTATCCGTATGCCACTGGTTATAACTAAAATATTGAAACTAATGTTAAAACAACAGAGAAAAGCTTCATCTGATACAAAGTCATGAATCAGTTAATTTTACTGATAACTGTGAAAAACACTATGAGTAAATTTTAAACAAGCCACGTCGGCCTTGCTGAGAGGAATGAGGCAATCTTCTATAATGATATCCCTTACCTCTGTGACTTACTGCAGGAGCACGTGACGTCAGAGCTTGAGTACTGACAATAAATGTAATTACTTGTTAACAATATTTTGTTACCCTTATTAATATGTCCACACTACACGCTGGAGAAGCAATATGTAATAAATACATTACCCTCGACATTATTTATTATAGGAGAATATCCATACCATTACATAGAACAATATTCATAACATTACGTTACAGAATATACTACATGCCCAGGAAAGACTTAGAAAAACCTTCCCTTAGTACCCCAGGTTTTTTAGTTTATGAAATGAGGTTTAGGTTTTGATACCTTTGAAATTTATATTACAATGTTCTACAAATCATTAACAATATACATATATATATATATATATATATATATATATATATATATATATATATTTTTTAGTACAATTATTAAATACGAGTATTATTCAACTGGTAATTTAGGCCATACTCATATGTCAGTTCTACTATGCATTATTTGCATTCATAGGTACGCAGAAATAACGAAAAGAATAAGACCTATCAAATAAAATGTGACAAAATTTTTCTTTGTAACATATTTAAACATAAGACAGGCACAGCTTTAAAAATAAAAAGTTATGTGTAATTTTATGAACACTTTAAACACCTTCCAAAGCTAGAGGTGTCTGATAAATGAAAGTAGAGGATCCTCTATTTAAATAATTGTGAAGTCTAGTTTGATCATAAAAATTTTTATATGATCACACACACACACACACACACACACACACACACACACACACACACACACACACACACACACACACACACACACACACACACACACACACACACCATATCATATATACACTAACGATGAAATGCATATATATATAATATATATATATATATATATATATATATATATATATATATATATATATATATAGGGTGTCAATTTAAGTCTGGAACCTCTTTTTTAATTTTTAAACCACAATATAAAAAAAATACCAAATTTCACAAGTGCTTACTGGTGATAGTAACGCACATATCTGCCCAATTACCGACCAGATAATCCCTTTGGGGTACGGTCACAAGGAGTCAGACAAAATTCTTAAATAGCAGCACAGGTCAAGTTTGGGTATCCAATTAAAGGTCTTAACTTAGCAGAGTACAATGCCGCAAACCGGACATAAAAATGTGGATTCATTCAGTAGTTTATAGCTATTTTGAATTTTAAAACAATTGAACAATGTAAATTATTACGTATTACAAGTAAACACCAATTTTTAAGTACCTGTGATCAAAGTAAGTGTTCAAAATGTTCCCCTACCATCGTCTGGCAATGTCCTAGGCGGTTGTAAAAGTCATCCACTGCATTTTGAAGGTAGTCACGAGGAATATCTTGAGCTTCTTGGACTATGAGATTTCTTAGGTGCGCCAAATTTCGAGGCTTATAGTACGATAAACTTTATCTTTGAGGTATCCCCAAAGAAAAAAATCCAGCAGAGATAAATCAGGGAAACGAGCAGGCCACTCTACTGCACCACGTCTTCCAATCCATCTGTGAAGGAATATTGTATCCAAGTATTCTCTAACAAGGAGAGCAAAGTGTGGTGGCGCGCCATCTTGTTGGAAATAAATTCTTTGAAATTGTTGACCAAGAGCAGCTTGTAGTGCAGGAATTATCTCATTTTGGAGCATTGCTAGATACGAGTTACCATTTAAATTACCATTGATAAATAATGGGCCCATAAATTTTATTTTCTATAATACCTGCCCCAACGTTAAGTTTCTGTAGATGCTGTGTATGACTCAATCTGCCACTTTCAATAACAGTAGTTTGTGTTAATTGGTAATAAATTATTGGTTCCTGGCTTCGATTTACTACATTTTCAGATGATGGGAGGGGAACATTTAGAACACTTACTTTGATCACAGGTACTTAAAAATTGGTGTTTACTTGTAATACTTAATAATTTACGTTGTTCAATTGTTTTAAGATTCAAATAGCTATAACTACTGAATGAATCCCACCTTTTTTATGTCCGGTTTGCGGCATTGTACTCTGCTAAGTAAGACCTTTAATTTGATACCAAACTTGACCTAAGCTGCTATTTAAGAATTTTGTCTGACTCCTTGTGGACCGTACCCCAAAGGGATTATCCGGTCGGTAATTTGGTAGATATGTGCGTTACTATCACCACTAACCACGTGTGAACTTTGGTATTTTCTTTCTATTATGGTTCAAAAATTAAAAAAGAGGTTCCAGACTTAATTGACACCCTGTATATATATATATATATAAGGCTGAACCGGTAGCTCTGAAGTTACTCACCCGTAACATAATCGTGTTACGAGTTGGGACTCTTCGTCTGAGACCAACATTAAAACGTCTACGGAAACTTCCGTTGAACAGCAACGCAGGAATCGCCACTTTAAAAAAAACGCCTCTACAACGAACGCTCGATGTTTCAGCCGACCACTGCTCCATGGGTACTGAAAATTTCCACATGTGGGCTCCCGAACGAGCTCCTCATGCAGAAGAAGAATGGAGCGATCAAGCCGGGCGGAGAGAAAGAGTGGGGGCAGAGCCGAGCAGTACCGATAAATCCCGAACATTCCTGACAAACCCTGTACATGCGGCTGATAGCGACCTCAGTTCGGAATGGTTTCTGATTTCTATTATCTTACGAATTAATGAGTCCGTTTTTATATCCGAACATATCTGCAAAACATAGAAATTATATCGAATTAATTATATTAATATTGAACTTTCTTTATAACTCCAAAGACACTTTACAAAATGGTGCACAACGAATAAAATGTGTCATAATCTCATAATATTTTGCATATAGGCTTAAAATGACAGTAAATATATTTTTTTGTACCATTGGAATATATTCAAATTAATAGGGCAAAAGCAACATATTATAATGTGGAGTCCTTAATTGGTAGTACATAAATTAAAAATTACGCTACAAAATCTTTAATAAACTAAGGGGATTAAAAAAGAAACTTGCAAGTAAATTTTCAACCAAAAACATAATTATAGAGATATGACAAAATCAGTGACAACTACCTGACTTAAATACCTAACATAGCACGTGACATCATTAATAAATACAATATTTTTAATCACCTCAAATTATTACAATCAAGTTTTAACAATAGCAATAGCAATAGCAATTGCTCTCTGTCCGTTTGTTGGATATATCGAGAATGAAAAACAAGCTATAGACTTGAAATTGTGCATGCAACTTCGACCAAGCCCCTGATATGTGTCATGTGTCGTCTGGCGTTCGCGATTATAATGCTGATCTGATCTATACATGGCAATTATCGAATAATTTCTAACTAATAGTAATGTAACCAACAAATTATATTTATTTGATTAAGGCAGTTGGAAAATGTAATGAACCAGATATAATGTTACAAAACAATTTTATTGGTTTACATTTTAATACAAAAGATGCAATTAAAAAACTCAACTTAATTGTTGATTTTGTATTTTGGAGACCCTAAAGATCATTATTTAACTACTATGCTAAGAACACAAGTCCTCAAATGTTTTGGAAAGTTGAAATGTTTTCAAGCATGAATGCTTACAATCACATTTGAGTGACTAAGAAAATTTAAAAAAGTACAATTAAATTGAGAAATTCACTTGTAAACAAACAAATTTCTAAATTTTGCGAGTAGGGGGCTCTTTTTAATTCTCCTGGATGTTTAATCCACCCTCAAATGTTTTCTAGGTACGCCACTGAATGTAACGAGGTTACTTTGTTACATTAGACTTCCTTACGTCTTTTTGGGTCTTTCGATACTCCGTTGTATTGGTTTATTTGTATGTAGATAAGATTAATTGCCTGTCATTAAGTACGTTGTAAAATCAAGGTTTAATTAAATAAATTTAATTACGATGCATCCTGCAGCATCCAGCTTTGAAAATGTAATATATATGTATGTTGTACCCAAATTACTCAAAGGTGTTTAACTAAGAGTAGAAGCTAAAAACACAGTGGTACATTTTAAAAGGTTTGTCAGATTAATTGCCTGCAATTTAATTGTGCTGCATCCAGCAACATCCAGTTTTGAAAATGTAATTTTAATATATGTATGCTGTACAAAACTACGGAAAGGGGTTTGAAAATACAGTGATACATTTTAATAGTTTTGCCAGGTACTGAACTAAATTAAATTTAGAGGGGTACAGAGGCGAGAACGCGCGGACTGCTAATTCCACTATTCCAATACACGGGCTATCTGTAGTTGGCAGGAGGGGCCCCTCCATCCCACTCTTTCTCTCCGCCTGGCTTGATCGCCCCATTCTTCTTCTGCATGAGGAGCTCGTGGGCTCCCGAACGCGCTTATCCCCACCACTTACTCGCTCTACAGCACGGTGGCGAAAACCGTCAAATCATTTTGCCGCACCCTGTAGTATGCAGAGATGAGATTTCTTCCCAGTGACAAGGGTATTAAATAACGGTGCTTCGGAAATTTAAACATTAGTGTGATGCTTCAGGTAGGTTTCATTGGGGAAATTATAATTACCTTTTGTAATAAAAAGGAGAGAGATTCCTTTCAGCCCTTAATTTGCCCTTATTCAAGGGCCACTGGCATGTGAGAGGATTCTATTAAACAAAATAAGAGAGAGGGATAAAAGATAAGATTGTTGGAAGAGATAAAATGTGTAGTCACAAGATTTTATTTATGCTATCTCTAACTCAGGTTCAAAGTTTAACATCTTAGAACGCTAGCCCAATTGGTACTTATTTGGTAGGCTGGAAGTAGTTCAAGATTAGGATATTTGTAAAAACCCTTGCATCAAGTCATATCTTACCATTTACCTCATGATAAAATGTCATGTTTATATAAGGATTTCCTATGTTAGCAAAGTCTATATCTCGTGGAGCTGGAAATATTTTATTTCTGTCTGTCTATCCGTGCGATATATCGAAAGCTAACTGACCAGACTTTAATTTATACACCAAGCTTCATTTACATATGAACAATGAATGAACTAGATAAGGTTACATGTCCCCCTGGTATTTGGATGAGCGTTAGCGAATATTTTTGCATTTGTTATTTTATACAACTGGAAAATATCAGCATGAACACATATCTAAACTAATCAAATACACCATAATTGATTTAAACATGTTACGTTTCAACTAACTGCCCTAACTAACCCACGAAATACATAATATTATAGTGACTTTGTGTGTAGAATTTACAACTTTAACACTGATTTAAAATCCAGTCTAATCAACAAAAATGTAAACGAATTATTTGGAAAGATATGTTTAGAAAAATTTAATATGTGGATTTTAAAGTTTGCATTAAACTTACTAAATTAAATGAGAGCTATGATGCGTAATTTTCGTGTCCAAAGGCCACATCAAGAATGAAATGGGCTATATATTTGAAATGGTTGATATAACTTAGCGAAGACATGTGGTGTGGCTCACTTCTACTTTGTATTATGATTACGATTAAACTTGCTGCAGTATTAAACAGTTCATGCCATAGTTTCAGACTATGCTACATTGTAGAAGTCACACTAAAATCTGGATATTCCATACAAGGTGTCATATATTTGTGAAGGGTTTTTCTAGTTAATACAAACAAACGCAGTGACAATGGAATAAGTTTTAAATTTATCTACTCTTATATCAGTATTCAGCTTACAGTAAATAACCTAAGATGTTACATTGTAGAAGTCACACTAAAATCTGGATATTCCATATAAGGTGTCATATATTTGTGAAGGATTTTTCTAGTTAATACAAACTAACGCAGTGATAATAGAATGTTTTAAATTTATCTATTCTTATATTAGTATTCAGCTTACAGTAAATAACCTAAGTTTGAGAAACAGATTTTAGTCATTAAATTTTATTCGTGTAATATATCCGTGTTCAAATTGTATTAGTTCTAAAAATTTATATCTCTATAGCAAACAGTATAACAAACATTATCATGAAACATCACTGGCGGACAGTTTAATGAGCTCATAGTGAAGGGGTCAGAGGAGTTGATGTAATTACAGTGGTTGACGATGCGTATAGAGAGCTAGCAGCAGCACCAACTACATCAAAGCTTCTGTATCCGGTCTGAGCGTAATTGGCTAATCCTGTCAAAGCTCATTTCAAGAGTATTTGTAAGGAAATGTTCAGTATACAAAATACAAAAATATATACGAACACGAATTTAAGCTCTTTGTTCTTTTTGTGCACTCATACCGTAAAATGTGTATTTCTTGAATGGTCATTTTGTTGATTATAATATAATGTTATTCATATTCAAGTAATAAATTATGGCATGTTAATACTTGGGTTCAGTTTTAAGAAAATTATCTTAATATAAAAGGCACTTCCTCTCCCACACATCACTATTTCTCGAACTTCCCGATATCTCAGAAATTATACAACTCTTACACGTATGCCTCATTATTTATATAGAAAACCTAATTAATGTTTATTTTACCTCCGTTTCACAATCTGCTTAGTGTAGTGTCTGATATATGAAACTGTCACGACTCGACTTCTAGAATTAATTATGCACTTGATTCCACAATGATAACAATCCTTCATTTTTATTACACTGTATCCTGAACCGGAAATACCTCAGACCGAAATTGAATTTCAATAATCAGAAGTAGACTCTTTTTAGCTAAACCTTCTTTTTGGACTTGTTGATAACCAGAAAAAGATCAAAAGTACATAAAACAAGAACTACTCCGCTGGTTACTGTTTTGAACTTGAGAAACAAGCAAGAATAACTTGTCGATGTTGTATTATTTTGGGATGACTTTTGCAAAATGTTTCCAAGTTGCTGATCCTGTGGGAAAATAATTTGAAGTTTGATTTTTAACAAATATTAGTTACAACGTAATTTATTATTATTTTGCTAGACGATCAAGCAGCTATATTTTATTTTCGTGGTCTATACAAAGAAAACACTGCTGCGCCACCAAAAATAATTTAGACAAGACGAAAATGACAAAGGGCAGAAAGACATGCTTTTTGTTTAAAGATGGCTTTTTATATGAATATTTGTTGAACAGGGCAACAATTCAGACATGTATTTAACACAGAAAATACCTTAGACCTAAGTAAAGAGTAAAGTAGCCGGAACGAAATTCTTGTGACATAAGGTATATTTTAGATTTATACTGTATATGTATAAAAAAGAAACTACAGTTCGGTTCCATTTTATATATATATATATATATATATATATATATATGTGTGTGTGTGTGTGTGTGTGTGTGTGTGTGTGTGTGTGTGTGTGTGTGTGTGTGTGTGTGTGTGTGTGTGTGTGTGTGTGTGTGTGTATGTTTCACCGAGAAACAGTGCAACATCTTCTACGGCTCAAAAAATACTTTAAGCTTTAAACCTAAAGTAGATTACGATAATGGAAGTGGGCTATTTGTCATTGAAGATTTTTAAGGCCTACACAATTTTTTTAATCTACTAAAATGTCTTAAACATGTATCATTCCAAAAGAAAACAATTATTTCAGAATTTAATTCCAGTTGCTGTAACTCAGTTTAAGGAGTAAATATCTCCACAGAAAAAAAGCTTTCGTATTGCAAAAGTGAGAAAAGTCTAATGAGTTCTTGTCTTAAGCATTACAAGAGTTGTTGTCACAAACAAAAAGGCAGTTATCTTTGTGTTTTAGTTCCTTTGATAAATCTGCTTTGTGTGGTTAACAACCTGACGCTCCACTAAATGTTCCTTATTTAAACAAGATTTTATTTAATGAGATTTTAAAGATGGTGTTTTACAGGGTTTCAATAAACTAATCTATCAAAATTTCACTATTTGATTTGTCACGTGAAAAGAAGTATAAATGTAGTATAGTCATGCTTTTTAGTTTACAGCCCGTCTAGCTGTTTCTGTTTTTTTATATATAAATCTTATTTTGAATTGTATAAGATTACAAAGTTTAAACATTGCTCAATGCTTTAGTCATAGTAAGACCTGATTTATAAAAATCAACAGAAAAATATAATAACAGATTAAAAAATGGCCGCCTTACACAGTTTTCAAAGACTTATAACTAAAAAACGGGATACTTTAATAAAAACGCAAATTAATAGTCAAAAAGGGGTATTTGAATATCAATACTTGCTACCATGCAAATACGTTCTCTGCGATAAATAGCGACGGGAAACCTAAAGATTTTACTGAGCACCATCTCTCACTTAATAGCATCAATGGAATTATTCATGTTTTTTAACCGCTGACGAGAACGTTATTTAAATTAACAGCAGAATTTAATTACTGATTGCTGTAATTTTTATAATTGCTTTGCATTTAGTACTTTTTATAAAAAAATTATTAACTCTAAAACTGGATAGAACCAAATTTGGTTCTACAATTCAATAACCTCTGCAGTCTTTCCCGACATCCTAAAATCCAGTTATGCTGTACACATATTTAATTTATGAAATCTTCAGAAAGCATCCAACTACTGTATAACCTGGCTGTTATCCAATCTGCTATGGCTAAAAGTTTTGAACTGAATATATCATGAAATCAATTTAAGCTGAAACACGTTATTGCGTAGGACCAACATAATTTTTTTAAGGAAAGGTCGACCTCAATGAACTCCTGTCAATCATCTAGGAATATAACGTCTTCGTTCAGTGAGGTTGCTTTATGTGAATTTATATGCTCTGCATTCTTAATTAGTAATTAGTAACGAGTAAATAACAGAATAGAAAATTTTTAAAAGAAACTGAACACAGTCGTAAGAGATTTAAACATGGGACGGTTTAACACACATAGCATAACTATACAAACACATCCAACACCATTTTATGGTGTGTAGATTTTTATCATTTAAGCATAAGATATCGCCAGGCATATTGCATATGTAGACCAAATTTTGCATGAAACCTCGTTTGTATATAGACAAGAATGAGCCCTATACCGTTGCATATCCAACAATGGATTTTGGCTAAGTGTCACTGATACCTACCTCTCAATAGGCTAGTAACATTTAGATTTTTCCGGGAAATTGTAACAACTTCTTTTCCGTACAATTGTCTGTCGTTCTTTTAATAAATGAACCATACACTAGAAATTTTGCATTGGACCTCAGCAAAGCCTGTAACGCGATACGTGACACAGCATCTATACCTCGTATTAATGATGTTAAATAGAATAGAGGAGGTCATATATAGTTAAATATGACAATATGACATTAAATTACAAATCAAAATGTGAGAAATATGCCTTTAAAATACGAAACGGTATTATTTTATTTTAATATGCTATATTAACCAGGCTAATTTATGTATCGTATACTTTAAAAGAATATAGTGTTTATTTAAGAAGACAGAAATGTGGCAGGATTAGATTTGAGATTTGTTGTTTTGACTTTCTATATTCCGGTGGG
Source organism: Homalodisca vitripennis (assembly GCF_021130785.1). Taxonomy (NCBI): domain Eukaryota; kingdom Metazoa; phylum Arthropoda; class Insecta; order Hemiptera; family Cicadellidae; genus Homalodisca; species Homalodisca vitripennis. The sequence continues at coordinate 130,256,749 of NC_060208.1, forward strand.
ATCCCGGGAGAAATAAGAACGTCTGCAGGACTGGACACCGGATCTGTCGGACTGTGCAATAACTTCCTCCCCAGAGCTGGACCTGTCACAACCAGTAAACTGACATTGTGTTATACAATATCTACCATATACACCGAATTCCAGAAGTTTACAAGTACTTCAGTCGAAATGAAATCACATCGGTTAAATATATTCGTTTTTCATTTATAATACAATTTCTACTACAAAAAGAAAACAAAGAATATAAGTGTATTCATGAGTAAAGTGATTTAATACAGCGAAGTTTTCGTACATGTATTTTGGTCTTCACTTCGTACGAATCTAGATTCTTCCTACAAAAATCTGTTTTATATCATGAATTTCAGCTAAATTTTTGATTAACCACATTTTACCAATGAGATATTTAATCATTATTAAACATAATGTCTCGAAGCTAGAATACTTGTTACATTTCCAGCCCTCAGAAAAAACTTTAAATTATTTTAAAAATCGATATAGTCTATTCTACTGCTGAAATAATATAAAATAGATTAAATTGACAATGAATTAGGTATTCTTAGCTTCGTAAAACCCAAAAAACAAATGTGATGTGTTGTCACATGTTACATGTTTCGGTCTCACTCCAACATAAGACTAAAACTGGAACCGTCAAATGGTTTCGTTATGTAATTAAAATTGCATAAAACAACGAAGCAACCTCTACAATCTGATACAAATAAATCTGAGAGAAAATAATAATTGGACTGAACCACGTCAATAACATCACGTACAAGCCAACAGTCACGTTCATCGTTGGAAAAATTGCTACTCGACTGTGAAGATTGCTCAGATGAAGTTGTGCGGAACACGTCATTTTTGAGTTGACAAGTAATGTCTCTTGATTTTTATTTCTTTCTCAAATAGACAATATGTACCTCATCTTTCCAAATGTAGCGTTAGACATTTAGAAATATTTACGTTTAGTATATAGCCACAATATTTAATTGAATGTCGCGTCACGCGCAGTTAACATTTTAGGGTTTTTAACAAAAGTTAAAAGAAAAAGTATTAAGATATTTGTGTTTTATGTAATTAGTAAACTTAAACTAAATCACATATGAGTATAATACGTTTTGTGTTCTTGGCATTCTTACCCTGTTCTTAGTGTCCATAGCTATTTATACGAGTTGGTATTGTTCGTGAAACCTTACTAAGGTAAAGAGTGGTAGGAATGGTCCTACATGGTGAATACGACAATTTTACGATCCAAAGGATAAAATTATTTACTTTGTTTTAATGTTTTTGTACCAGGTTTACAAGAGTAATTTGAAGCTAAAATGTGATTGGTATGTAGATTAAAACACAAACTTAAACGAGATAGACCAGACCCGATTACGTGAGTAAGGAGCATAAATAAGTAGTTCGTGTAATTTTCAAGGTTAGAAAATGATGTGAAACCTTAACCTACACTATTTCAAATTTTTTAATTTTTCAAAGTTGTTGAAAAAATGTTGCCCCCCCGTTTCTAAAGGGGGGTAAAGGGGGGCAACTAAAATTTTTCAAATACAAACTCCCCTATCATGTGATCCCTCAATTTTAAAGGTAATAAAAAAGAAATCCAATAATGCAAACTAGAGGTCTCTACGTTTATTTTAACAGATTTTATGACAAAATTACAATTGAGTAAAGGGGGGGTAAAGGGGGGGCAACTAAACATTTTCAAATACAAACCCCTATCATGTGACCCCTCATTTTAAGGGGAGCGGGAAGGCCCTATACCGACCATGTTAAATTCCTAAAAATGTAGGTACACTTTTCTCTTGAGGAAACCATTAAATCTATAGGCCTACAATTTTGTGTGTGTATTGTTATGATATTTATCTAACTACAGAAGCGCAATGGTAAAAAAAATTAAAAATAAATTAATAGATAATTTAGATTTTTTTTTAAACGTTTATTATAAAATTTCTAGTTTTTTAGAAAAATATTTTTTTTTGAAGCTAGTTTGTTGTGCTACACTATCTATTCTGCTTTCATGGTTAGGTAATTAGGTGTTTTATAAGTGGAAAAAAAAATTAATTGCCATACCTCCATTGGTTTTTGAGAAAAATGTAGCTTTGTTTTAAAAAAACACAGTTTTTTGGGAAACGACGGTTATATTTAAAACTAGGTACTGAACTTACTTTAGCTAGCTTAGAACATCCCAGCACCATAAGCAGGGCCATCAGCATGCTCCTGAATCCTCCTCTAGAACCAGTGTTCTGTTTTTTCTAGCTGTTCTGGCTTCCTTGGTCATTAGTTGTGCAGCTTTGTCGGGTTCTTGAGTCGCAAAACATTACTCAAAGTTAGGCCTAATTCATTGTACATATCCAACTTACTGGCCAAATCCATCATTGAAACTTAGCACTGGCATCCAGCACACCTAACTTCAAAGTGTTCAGTCTCACAAACACATTTTTGGGGACTTATTCCACAATACGTTATTAAAACTTTCCGTTAGGATTTTGAGTTTTTTGGTGAAGGCACTTTTTTTAGAAGTTCGGGGTTTGCTAAATCCTATTTACAAGTCATATATTATAGGTTAGCCAACAAAGAAGTCAAAAAATACCAATCCATACTGCATCAGTAACAACACAGGTTGTACTATATAAAAGTTGTTCACAGTGTGGAGTAAAATTTCATGCCAAAAGCGCAGGTAGATACTTCGTAAATAATTTTTTTTCGTACTTAGGATAATCTTGCAAAAAAAGTGTTATTTTTTCTGAAACTGTACAAGTCTGAGTAACACACAAAAAATGAAAAAAAACAGAAAACTACAAAAAATTCAATTTTTTTGCCTTCCCGCTCCCCTTAAAGGGAATAAAAAAAATAAATTCAATACAATCCAAACTAGAGGTCTCTACGTTTATTTTAACTGATTTTATGACAAATTTTCAATACTAAAATCAGTAACTGTCTCGTCCTGTTTATCGTAACATGAGTCAACACTAACGCAAATTCTAAAAACAGTTACCAGTTTTAATGTAGCGGGTATTCAAATTGTTCACCTTTCGGGTGTTTGAAAGTGTGCTGGACGTGTGTAAAAACTTCAGACATGATAGGGGTTTGTATTTGAAAATTTTTTAGTTGCCCCCCTTTACCCCCCTTTAGAAAAGGGGGGGGAAATTTTTTCTACAACTTGAAAAATTAAAAAAATATGTTATAATAGGTAGGGTCAATGTTTTACATAGATATCTCGGGCCGTTTAAATTACATCCAGGTGTGCCGGGACATAAAACTCACTCTGTATATATATATATATATTATATAATATATATATATATATATATATGTGTGTGTGTGTGTGTGTGTGTGTGTTGTGTCTATGTTTTCACCGAGAAACAGTGCAACATCTTCTACGGCTCAAAAAAATACTTTAAGCTTTAAACCTAAAGTAGATTACGATAATGGAAGTGGCTATTTGTCATTGAAGATTTTTAAGGCCTACACAATTTTTTTTAATCTACTAAAATGTCTTAAACAATGTAATCATTCCAAAAGAAAACAATTATTTTCAGAATTTAATTCCAGTTGCTGTTTTACTCAGTTTAAGGAGTAAATATCTCCACAGAAAAAAAGCTTCCGTATTTGCAAAAGTGAGAAAAGTCTAATGAGTTCTTGTCTTAAGCATTACAAGAGTTGTTGTCACAACAAAAAGGCAGTTATCTTTGTGTTTTAGTTCCTTTGATAAATCTGCTTTGTGTGGTTAACAACCTGACGCTCCACTAAATGTTCCTTATTTAAACAAGATTTTATTTAATGAGATTTTAAAGATGGTGTTTTTACAGCGTTTCAATAAACTAATCTATCAAAATTTCACTATTTGATTTGTCACGTGAAAAGAAGTATAAATGTAAGTATAGTCATGGCTTTTTGGTTTACAGCCCCGTCTAGCTGTTTCTGTTTTTTAATATAAATCTTATTTTGAATTGTATATGATTACAAAAGTTTAAACATTGCTCAATACTTTAGTCATAGTAAGACCTGATTTATAAAAATCAACAGAAAAATATAATAACAGATAAAAAATGGCCGCCTTACACAGTTTTCAAAGACTTATAACTAAAAAACGGGATACTTTAATAAAAACGCAAATTAATAGTCAAAAAGGGGTATTTGAATATCAATACTTGCTACCATGCAAATACGTTCTCTGCGATAAATAGCGACGGGAAAACTAAAGATTTTACTGAGCACCATCTCTCACTTAATAGCATCAATGGAATTATTCATGTTTTTTAACCGCTGATGAGAACGTTATTTAAATTAACAGCAGAATTTAATTACTGATTGCTGTAATTTTTATAATTGTTTTGCATTTAGTATTTTTATAAAAAAAATTATTAACTCTAAAACTGGATAGAACCAAATTTGGTTCTACAAATCAATAACCTCTGCAGTCTTTCCCGACATCCTAAAATCCAGTTATGCTGTACACATATTTAATTTATGAAATCTTCAGAAAGCATCCAACTACTGTATAACCTGGCTGTTATCCAATCTGCTATGGCTAAAAGTTTTGAACTGAATATATCATGAAATCAATTTAAGCTGAAACACGTTATTGCGTAGGACCAACATAATTTTTTTAAGGAAAGGTCGACCTCAATGAACTCCTGTCAATCATCTAGGAATATAACGTCTTCGTTCAGTGAGGTTGCTTTATGTGAATTTATATGCTCTGCATTCTTAATTAGTAATTAGTAACGAGTAAATAACAGAATAGAAAATTTTTAAAAGAAACTGAACACAGTCGTAAGAGATTTAAACATGGGACGGTTTAACACACATAGCATAACTATACAAACACATCCAACACCATTTTATGGTGTGTAGATTTTTATCATTTAAGCATAAGATATCGCCAGGCATATTGCATATGTAGACCAAATTTTGCATGAAACCTCGTTTGTATATAGACAAGAATGAGCCCTATACCGTTGCATATCCAACAATGGATTTTGGCTAAGTGTCACTGATACCTACCTCTCAATAGGCTAGTAACATTTAGATTTTTCCGGGAAATTGTAACAACTTCTTTTCCGTACAATTGTCTGTCGTTCTTTTAATAAATGAACCATACACTAGAAATTTTGCATTGGACCTCAGCAAAGCCTGTAACGCGATACGTGACACAGCATCTATACCTCGTATTAATGATGTTAAATAGAATAGAGGAGGTCATATATAGTTAAATATGACAATATGACATTAAATTACAAATCAAAATGTGAGAAATATGCCTTTAAAAACACGAAACGGTATTATTTTATTTTAATATGCTATATTAACCAGGCTAATTTATGTATCGTATACTTTAAAAGAATATAGTGTTTATTTAAGAAGACAGAAATGTGGCAGGATTAGATTTGAGATTTGTTGTTTTGACTTTCTATATTCCGGTGGGATTGCGAGAGAAATAAGAACGTCTGCAGGACTGGACACCGGATCTGTCGGACTGTGCAATAACTTCCTCCCCAGAGCCGGACCTGTCACAACCAGTAAACTGACATTGTGTTATACAATATCTACCATATACACCGAATTCCAGAAGTTTACAAGTACTTCAGTCGAAATGAAATCACATCGGTTAAATATATTCGTTTTTCATTTATAATACAATTTCTACTACAAAAAGAAAACAAAGAATATAAGTGTATTCATGAGTAAAGTGATTTAATACAGCGAAGTTTTCGTACATGTATTTTGGTCTTCACTTCGTACGAATCTAGATTCTTCCTACAAAAATCTGTTTTATATCATGAATTTCAGCTAAAGTTTTGATTAACCACATTTTACCAATGAGATATTTAATCATTATTAAACATAATGTCTCGAAGCTAGAATACTTGTTACATTTCCAGCCCTCAGAAAAAACTTTAAATTATTTTAAAAATCGATATAGTCTATTCTACTGCTGAAATAATATAAAATAGATTAAATTGACAATGAATTAGGTATTCTTAGCTTCGTAAAACCCAAAAAACAAATGTGATGTGTTGTCACATGTTACATGTTTCGGTCTCACTCCAACATAAGACTAAAACTGGAACCGTCAAATGGTTTCGTTATGTAATTAAAATTGCATAAAACAACGAAGCAACCTCTACAATCTGATACAAATAAATCTGAGAGAAAATAATAATTGGACTGAACCACGTCAATAACATCACGTACAAGCCAACAGTCACGTTCATCGTTGGAAAAATTGCTACTCGACTGTGAAGATTGCTCAGATGAAGTTGTGCGGAACACGTCATTTTTGAGTTGACAAGTAATGTCTCTTGATTTTTATTTCTTTCTCAAATAGACAATATGTACCTCATCTTTCCAAATGTAGCGTTAGACATTTAGAAATATTTACGTTTAGTATATAGCCACAATATTTAATTGAATATCGCGTCACGCGCAGTTAACATTTTAGGGTTTTTAACAAAAGTTAAAAGAAAAAGTATTAAGATATTTGTGTTTTATGTAATTAGTAAACTTAAACTAAATCACATATGAGTATAATACGTTTTGTGTTCTTGGCATTCTTACCCTGTTCTTAGTGTCCATAGCTATTTATACGAGTTGGTATTGTTCGTGAAACCTTACTAAGGTAAAGAGTGGTAGGAATGGTCCTACATGGTGAATACGACAATTTTACGATCCAAAGGATAAAATTATTTACTTTGTTTTAATGTTTTGTACCAGGTTTACAAGAGTAATTTGAAGCTAAAATGTGATTGGTATGTAGATTAAAACACAAACTTAAACGAGATAGACCAGACCCGATTACGTGAGTAAGGAGCATAAATAAGTAGTTCGTGTAATTTTCAAGGTTATACAAGAAAATCTACTATAATCACCTGCTTAACGTTACTCCTCAACCCGTAACTGTTATAGGACAATCTCTACCTACCATTTATCAGACGAATTCATGGCGTTATCATTACAGTGGATTACTCTCGTTGCCAAGACCCCGGATCAAATCCTCAGAAACTATCTTTTTTGTCACTAATACATAACGTCACCTACTCCCTATATAAAGCGCCATGAAACTGAACTGGATGCGTTGATGATTGACTAAACTCCTGGGTAGCCTGCGCCTCTTCAAATACAGCTGACTGGCGCCAATTTAAGTAATAACAATTTAACTCAAACTGTTTTTTAGAGGCCCCCATTTGCCAACAACATGCGAAATTAACAGATACTCCTTAATCAGAAGACTCAACCACTTCAAAATGTCTTAATAAACAAAATTCAGTCCAAACTCAAAATTCAAAATTTGTTGCGTTTATGGATCTCCCAGCGGGAATGAAGAAACATTTTTTATCAATTTGAGTCCATACTAACAGACCTGACGAACCAACGGCATGAATTTGTGTTGATGGGGGATTAACGCTCTTGACTACAGCAATATTTCACTAATCGTGTAGCTGATTTACTGAGATCGTAAGGCCTTGAGGTACTCGTCAATACTCCAAAAAGGGTAACGGCAACCTCACAATCGGCTATCGACAACGTAAACTCAAACCTTTCTAATTTTACAGTGTCTGTGGTCAACACAGCCATTTCAGATCAATATGGACAAGCAAGAATTGTCCACTATGGAGAGAATCGTAAGAGACACAAGACCAGAAAATGTAACTTTCCTCAACGATTCGCTTTCAAAAAGAAAGTGGCATTTTTCAAACGTAAGTAACTTAGTTAATAGCAATTCAAATTTTTTTATTGCTTAAATTTACATTTTAATCTCTGTTGTAAAATAAAAACTGTCAAAGTTTTTCAAGGAAATAAAAAAACATTATGGATTACAAATGGAATTTTGGTTTAAAGAGAAAAATTAAATTTTTCCCTGATATTTATAGAGACACCCGAGACGAAGATTTTAAATTATTTCCCCGCAAATCTAAAAGAATCTAAAAAAGTGATTCAAGCTGTGAAAGCAAATGATGTCTCTAAAGAAGTTTGTATCTCACAACAACAATAATACCACTCATCGAAAAAGTATTCAAATTGAAATTGGTGGCCAACTTGTGAATGATAGAAGCAAGGTTGCAAATGAGTTCAGCAGGTTTTTCGCAACTGCTGCTTGGGAGCAAGGCCCTCGTCAATGAGCACCTCTAGTAAACCCAACGCGGAGACATAGCCCAATTGCCTCAATGTTTCTTGCTCCCGTGTCCGAGGAAGAGCTTGACAAAATCGTAAAGCAGCTCCTATCCAAAAATTCAAACTATCTAAATTTACTGTCGATGTGGCTCATAAAGAAATGCTCTACGCATATTGTGAGACCTCTAGCCTTTATAATAAAATTTTCATTTCAAACTGGAATTTTCTTCTCAATCCTCTAGTTTTCAATAGTAATTCAAAATCTTTTTAAATATGATGCCTCATTGATCAATACTACTCCATTTTCAACTACTCTATTTTGCCAGTCTTAAGCAACATATTTGAAAAAATAATTTTTAAACAAATAATTCAATTTATAAACAAATGCGTTGACCATGCCACACTGCTTGACAGATTAGATGTGTCCCATGGAATTCGTGTGCTTCTCTTGTAGCTTAGTTCATTTCTTAATGAAAGAATTCAAATCATCTAAATTTAAAATTCCATAAAGATGAGCCTTGGAGTTCCTCAAATGTCAGTCCCACTATCTCACTGCTTTATGTTAATCACATAAAATAAGTTGTGACGCACGGTGCAATCGTAAAATATGCATATGATATGACTCTGATTCCACGATATTTCAGATTCAGTTTTGGAACGAAACGCCTTTATTGGAATTAACAACTACGTCCAACATTTCCCCAGCCATAATCTGAAGACACATTCGCCGAAATTCAATGTTTAGAATTTATTTTCGATTGGTAGATTCGAATGACGTCCAACCATAATGGTAGAGGATACCATACAAGATAAATTTTACTTTACAACATTTCTAGGAATTCACTTAGATCGAACCATGTTATGGAGCGCTCATGTAGGACCACGCCTGTTTCAAATTAGCCTCAGCATTAATCTTTTCAGGTCTTTAGCCAAATAAGTTTTTAAAACGTACATACAGTTAGAGAAATTTGGCTATCTTGTATTTTCAAAATTGTAGGAATAAAAACTAAAAATTAAAGAATTACCCCATTTAGTTAACATTAAGATTTTACCCTCCATAATTGAAATGCCAGTCACTAATGGGTTAAAGTTATACTCAAGAGTTCATAGAATATTTTTCTTAGTACTCATTAAGAAACATTCGTACCCCTGCAATATGGTTTTTGATTGTGAGACTACCCAAACTTAGCCCAAAATTTCATAGTTGTCAACGGGTTTACTCTGGGTACTCTCAACTGACAACGAATAATAAAGAAAAATGAAAACTTGAATCTTTATGTATTTTCTTATACAGTTTTAAAGGATTTTATCAACAATTATTATGATCTTGGTGTGCGGTGGCGTAACCACAAATAATTTCATATAAAATACCGTTATAATACATAGCGAAATACGTATTCTCATGGATTAAACAATTTCAGAGTGTTTTCTAAGACAGGTAACAAACTCTTTAAACGTGTTTTCAATACGATAAAAGTTTCGGGGAAAGAATCGTTGTGTAGTGTTCTGTAAAGGAACGTAATATTACAGAACAGTGGCAGTGCGGTCGTAAACCATGATGTATAGTAATGAATGACTCGAGTAGAGATACCCAGGTGACTGTCCGAAGATAAGTGAAATTCACTGTGAGGATAGTGTTTCCTGGAACAATACTATACTTCCTTCTTTACTTCACTCAAATTCCAAATTTTTTGTTTTAAAATAAATACGTAAAGCAACAAAATACTTTACCTTATGAACCCTTCTAGGCGACATTGTGCAGCTTATTGTTCTTGTATACTGCCTAAAATTCGTGGATAGAATATTATTTAGACTCATATATAAATATGATATGAAGTAATGTGTACCCTTGCGTTATTATGCCCTTCCAGTGATTTCTCTTCTTGCATTCATCTTCTACCTAATATTTGTGATCGGTATCACATTCCTAAACATGTATTATGATATCAAAGCTTAAAATGATTCAATCAACCTCCGAAAGAATTGAATCTACCAACAGTATCATTTTTTGTGCTCTTTGTAATGGCCACAACCTTGGTCAATTTTCTTGAGATTCCCTTCCCCAATGCTTTGTACAACTTGGTCAATAGCATTAATACACCTTCTTCAAGCTCAGCTCCATTTTCTCCTGCCATTTTATACTGTGCTTAAGCATAAGGATAGAACATTTTTAGTTTATTACGTCAAATCATACATTGTAATCATTATAAATTCTAAAAGACTAAAATAACAATAATTTTTCCTCTCACTCTTACGTGGTGAAAAACGTAAGCCATTTTATATACCTATATGACACAATATGAAAGTGGGTTGGGCCATTTGGCTACAAACTCAGTCGATTCCGTGGTTTTTACGGGATAGAAAGAGTCAAACGAGTCAAAGATGTCTTGTCTACTCGTATAATATTAAACAAGCCTAAGAGTATTTACTTATTCTCACAACTGTTGTGTTTAGTTATTCATAATTCTACGATGATAAAAGCCGGAAGTGTACAGATATTTTGTATTTGATCAATTTCACACATGATTTTAGTTTTATCAAGAACCCAAACATACCTTATCCCCTTAATCACAAAAACAAGTCTTGTGTCGGATATAGACTTCTCTATACCAAGAGGTACCCGCTCTAAGACGCTTTTCTGCAGAAGATTTAGGCCCACATATTATGCATCAAACCATGGAATATGCAGACTTCTAAAACTGGGTAGTGAGGCAGCGCACATCGATTTTTTTCACGATTCAAAATACACCCTGAAAAACAAATTATTAATTGTAAACCCTAACACATGCTTAATACAGATCCACTTACAATAACTAACAGCTACGATTGTATTAATTATTGATAGTATATTGTTGAGTTTCTAAATTTTATTAATGTTATAGCATTGGTCAACTATTTATTTATCATTGCTGTTACTGTATTGTTATTATTCCTTGTTATTTATTGTTGTTTTTGTTATTCATATTTATAGTATATCACTCTGTTATTGCCTATGTTGTTCAAGTTAGAGCTTACATAAGACTGTGTATATTGATTATGATTTGTCATCTTGATTGCTAAGTATTTGATTTGTTGAATTACTTTTGTAAAAATGGTGGAACCGTTGGAAATAAATAAATAAATAAATAAATAACTGCAATTTTTCTTAAACCTGAAAGTGTAAGAATAGAAAATGTTCAAACATTAGGTATACACAGTATATGATCCTTACTTATTGCACTTAATATTCTTCATTAAAGCACTTTGAATTCAATTATATGGTTTCGATGATAATTTCCTTGAAAGCGAATTTCCTCAGGCAATAAAATGTAATGATATTGCTAAGTTCCAGTTTTAAACTGATGAAGACAATTAAGGTATATTTTACAAAAACAAGCAGCCTACACGTTATCTCTGTTTTCAGTAAGACGCAATAAACCGTACAGTGACAAACATAAAGGCAACGTAATTCCAGGAATAGGGATCATTTGTAGGACTAACAAAGTCAGTGGGCTGGAAGATATAATGTTACCGTCCGATCTATTAACTAACAACATTAGCAATAAACCCCTTTGTACTAAACTGGATGTAGGATATTCTTTTTATTTTTATATACATAAATTTAAATTGTTGAATGTTTTTGACAAGAAAACTCGGAGTTTCCTCAAGAGGGTTGTACACATTAAAGTTTACAATACAATTAATACATTGTTACTCCCGAAATTAAAGAAATTAGTTTCACACTGTATTTTATTACCTTGTTCAATACATACGAGCTTCATTTGCAAGACAACGCTTCGAATTTTAATGTTTTAAGACATAGCTTTGCTATTAAATAAGAACAATTTTAATTGAGAACGAATAAAAACAAATACATTCAGAGAAATACACGATATTGGTTTTGAGGCACTTCACTGACAGAACATCACGTACGCTGATACAATCACGTTGAACGTTAACAACCTGCCACTCAAGTATTGATGCTCAATTTTAAATGCTGAATATCAGCGAGACTACGAGTTGAAACAACAAATTATTGAATGACAAACAGTAAATAAGTTTCCAAATTTACCTGATGTTCAATATATTTAAAGTATATATGCACGATACAATTAAATCCAACTTGCTTATCACTTGTACAATAAACCATACGCAAACATTACTCTAAACACCTGTCTACCATCTTATAACGTATTGGCTTATTTATAGACATTTGGTGAATTCTTTGTACCGGTTATTGGCACAAATCAAATGTTAAAATAGTAATGAATAGTAGTAGGAAATATATTAAAGTAGTCATTGTGATTCAGCTCTAGTTTGCCTAGACCATTAAAATATATTTCACGCTTTAGGTTTGTAGTTCATACGGAAAGCCTAAAATGTATTGAATGAAAAATCAATCGTATAATGAAGTTTCTACCACCTTTGTTTTCCTTTTTGTCTTGCATCTTTATAATTATAGAAAGAAACAAGATTATGTTAGTAATAATTCGATATAATTAAGTATTTACAATAACAGTTTTTGTGGCACACAAGATAAATCTATAGACATATAATGTCTATACTATACATAGTATAGCCATATAAAATATTATAAATAATATACACATATAATGCCTATACTAGAAATAGTTTTTCTACTTTTATAGATTATTGGGACAGGTTAAGTTCATTAGAATAGAAAAGATCATATGTATATAAATGCATTACCCCATTAAGTAAACCGTCTAACATATTTCACAGATTACTCTCCAAATCTCCTAATCTACTTTTCGACACAAAAGGAAGTAAAGTACGTAATAGCAATAATTGTAGCAGATTACGCTTCTAATTCAGTGCATAAATATACATCTTTGCTTTCGTAAAACATTTAGTTATGTCTTTCAATAACAAGAAACCTCTACGAGTCCTACTAATTTCTAAGACGCAATATCTTGTACATAGAGACATACATAGTCAGCGTTAGTCTTCGGAATGGAGGTCATTTGTCACACTAATCACACTAACCTAGTAACACTCATTGAAATTGTTAGCAACAAAACCCATTGTGCAAACATAGTTTGGTTCTAAGATTTCCTGATTATTCTAAATTTTATTTCTACTGTATACATAATGGTTAGCCAACTATTCCAAACGTCTAAATTATGGTGAGAGATTTTCCACACACATAAATAAATTACAGGATCCATGTGTACTGCATTTGAAGATCTGCTTCAGTAATCTTACAGTATGTCCTCTAAGTCATATGACTTTAAAAAATGGATAAGTTAGACATGAATAATCCGAATCCTTGATTTATAAAAGGTTTTTTTAATAATGCTTACCTGTTGTAAAATAATCCTATTTAGTCCAATTTCAAAATCGTTATACTACTTAGTACAGGCATGTATGATGGAGACCTATACGATTTTCACAGGTAAGTAGGCATGCATTATGTAGATATTTAAGTGTTCCTGGTTTAGAGTATCAGAATCCAACTGACTAAGAAAATCTAAAGCAAAATAAGCATAATTACTTCTCGTATAAGTGTTTTATTTATTTATTTAACTTCCAACGGTCAAAAGACCAATTTAAACATATCCATTTTGACTCTTGTTTGCCATGGTCTTCTTGATTACGAGGTTTTTTTGCTATTTACATTTTTCACCTTGGCAACACTGACCGTTTCCGGGCATCAGCTGCCATTTCCGGTTTAACTTTACATTATTGATCTTAACTTCAACCACAAAATTTTGTTATTTCAGTGAGATTTCTGTTTGTTTTCAGTTATTGAAAATTGAAGTTCCTAATTAAAAAATTGAATTGACCGGTGAAAATTTCCATACAATTGTTTTTCATAACATTCGACGTATTAACACAATAAGAGTGCATCAATGAATTTAGTACATTATACACCAATGAAGCCTAATCCTGTAGCCCTGTAAGATACTTGTATAATTTGTTCAAACGAGAATGAAAATACGACCTATGAAAATTAATAAATACTGCGAGATAACCAATAAAACATACGTATACACACATTAAGTAAAAATTTATACTAAGAGATCTTGTCACTACTTATGAGTCTGTAAAATAAAGGTGGAAAAGAAAAGGGCAGTTCTTTAATTTTTACCAAATGTCAGTTTTAATGTCAAGCGCTCGATGGTAACAAACACCAGCTAAGTTCTGAGCGTAAATTTGGAACTTTTATTTGTCTCTGTTTTATGAATTTCAACATTATCATAAAACTTTGCATTGCTTCAACGCCAGTGTGACATTTTTAAACTTAAAATTTAAGTTCTTTACGTTCGCTGGTTTTATTGAAATTAAAGCTCACTCTTTGTAGTATATCAGTCTCTACAATAATACAATATAATTAAAAACCTTTTAATTTAATTGGTTTTACATTGCCGGCCATTAAGTATATAGATATATATATATATATATATATATATATATATATATATATATATATATATATACGAACTATTTATCCATATAGCACGAAACTAATTATAGAGCACGAATTAATTATCCATATAACTAACTAGTAAAGTGGTATAATTTCATCTATTAACTTTGAGGTATATATATTATATATATATATATTATATATACATATATATATATACCTAAAAGTTAATACATGAAATTATACCACTTTACTAGTTAGTTATATGGATAATTAGTTCGTGGAACATAATGTGTAGGAATATTATGTAACGATCTGTTTGGAATTTTGACTCAAAATGTAAGAAAAGAAGGCTATGGATAGTTGATCTTCATAGCACTTTATATGTAAGTCATAAGGGACGTGTGTATTCCTTGGACATTGGGAAGACGGAAAAGCTGAAATATAGTTTTTATAGGGATTACAACAACATTAAAACGCCAATGGGTGGTTGATCTTCATGAAAAACACGCTTGTTTCTATTTATGTGATGAGGAAAGTTGTTGTGAATCTACAAGATTTAATGAATTGTATAGCATAGGACCAGTAATAATGTATCAACTTAACAAGCATTAGCAAACTTGGGTAATCTTCATCGCCAGTAGAATGTAACTAACTTAGTAACGTCACGTCTGAACACCCCTCAATCTCTATAACAACTTAGGTAACTTTGGTAGCTTACTTATGATATATTTGCATATACACTGTATGAATACGGCTTAAGTAATGTAACTTTTAAATCATACACAATTTCGAACATTCTTACTCCATAACTTTTCTAGACGCTTAGTAACCTTTCCTATATTTCAAATAACATTTGATTTGTTTAAAATAAATACCAAATGAACCTAATTTAAGATAAAACATTATATAAAATTGCTGCTTTGTTGTGCTAAATAACGTTACACCTGATGCAATATTATTTATTTAAATTACAAGGAATAAATTAAAAATTTACGATATATTACCAAATTGACTGATTATTTTAATTATTAGTCAAGTTAAAGTATGATGTCATAAATTTAAGTTTTTAAATATTTTATTCAGTCTTCTTAAGAATTATTTGCAAAATCTTTATGATATAAGAATAACACCTTCACGAAATTACTAATAAATCTATATATTATGAGAGTCACTTCCAGCAAAATAATAGACTGTATGGAAAGCGTTTCTTTCTTCATATACTTATGTTATCTATTTATTCTGGCACTGGTTTTATAAAAAAAATTAATAGCTTTGAATGACCATCATAGTTTAATATTACAGTTATCTTGGTGTTATTTTAAACAGCAATTTCGAAACCAATGGATTTACACTTGGGTTCTCAATATCCTGTCTTTGAAAAGACAATTTTACCTGAATGTTCTAAGAATGTCAGAGATTTATAACATTAATCCTTAGTGAAATTTGTTACCCGAGAAGACTCTCTTAAAATGTTTACCCAAAATTTGAATTATAAAAATAAGTATGACAATTTAGTAAAACTTATTGGCTAAAATAAACTTATTACTCGAAAGGCTAGACATATTTTAATTTCTATTTGTATTTCTCTGCCTATCCAAACGATATTTAAAAATTTTAACTGACCTGCAGACTTGAAAATTTAGCATGAAGCTCTTTTCTTTTAGGGCAACACTGAGTTCGATGGCATTTGACTGAGCGTTAGCGAATATTTTATTATTAATATTATTTAGAAGCATATATTATATTATTGATATTATTTATTCTCGTATAAACGAGAAAATAGCAGAGTAAATCAAGCCCAGTACAATGATGTGACATTGTAACATTGAAATTTGTCTCATAGGAAAAAAGAAAAAAATTAGTGGAACATATGATTAATAAATGAAACAAGTGTCTATATATAATATATGATTTCAACGCACTCTTGTGTTATAGAACACTGCTATGAAACCTGAATACGCAAAAAAGAACTCCTGAAATAGATCAAATAGTTCAAGAAAATAAATGTCAATAAACATGCTGCTGCAGGAAAACTTCCTGGAAGGAACAAACAAGTAGAGGTTAATGGAATATATTTTTTACATTAATAATATATAAGCAGTTTGGTTGCACGATAAAGACGGCGAAGTAAAATTCAAACAACATACAAATGGCATACAATCCAACATTTACAATATAATTTTAAAAAGTAGCAACGAAAAACTAAAATAGAGTATAATAAACTTCGTATACATTAAAAAAATATCATTAAATTAGTGCACGCTTAATAAAGACATCCAGAAGCTTATGGTGGTGAATATATTAAATCATTGTGAAATTAACATATCAGGTAAAGAAACTGGCTGTGAATTCTAGGGAAAACCCATACAGAATAAATCACAAAAGAACAAGTATTGTGAACTACTGTGGAACTTTGGAAATACAAACTATAGCAGTTCTAGTTTCCCGCAATATCTAAATAAAAAAATAAACCAACCAAAACTAATCTCTCTACTAAAATTATCACGTAACTGATTTCGAGATTAGACATCTTCATTATTCTGGAATGGATGTGACTCCACGGTATAATAGGATGTGGTTCACAAGACCTGGAAAACAAAACCTTTGATAGCCTATCGACCAAAAACGTTTCAGTTCCGCTCTCTACACCTCATCAGTATAAAACCCTTTTTAATGGTTTTTCATGTTTCATGCAATTTTTTGTTGCTGTTTCTTGTTTTGTTTAAGGATACTAAATCGTAAAATGTTGTTTTGACTTTTTTATTTGGAACTTTTCATATGATTTATTTATTTTACTGTTGTGCTGTTTAAAAGGCATTACAGTTGGATTGTAAGTAAATAACTAAAAAAGAAATTCGCCTTTTTCGTTTAAAATGCTGTTGACTAGAGATAGCTCTCAACTGTGAAATGAAAATAAACTAAAACTTATTTGTGTTTTTATTCTTGCCTTAAAAAATTGATAAAGATGATATTACAAAAAAAATAATGCTAATGAAAATTACAGAAAAGAGTTTTTAGTATCAATAATGACTACTGATACACATAAATTGAATAACGTCATCAGCCAGAGAACTTGGAATGTTTTTTTAATCATACAATAAAATTAATGTTTAGATTTAGTTTCATTTTAATAACTATAAATTAAATAATACAGTTAAATCATTAGACTTTAAATAAACAATAAATTATGAAAAATAGGGACATCTCGTTGAAAACTTTATGGAGAGCGCTTTATTATAAGTACATTATCCATCCCATTCATGTAGGCTACATATGCCTAAATTAAAAATAGTATATTGTATTATACTGGTAAAAATATTTGATCACTTACATAAAGAAGCTTCCTATATTATAATATATGTGTTGTTTTATTAGATGAATGATATACATTCTAATATTTTATTTTATAATAACCTTTGAAGTTTTACATTACAAGATATTTCCAAAATTATAGCTATGTGTGTTTTTAAAAACATTCGATCACAAAAATATGTACGATCGTTAAATTGAAGCAAATTTGTTAATTTTATTAGCATATAAAGTTACTATTACTGTGTAATTTTATTCATTACTAATAAATAGTTTTTTAATGTTTATTTTAATGATCCACAAGTGATAAGGAATCATAAATAATATTTTATTATTATAAAGAAAAGTTCTTATATTCAGAATAGTCAGATTCGTTATATACGATTTAAATGTAACTTTGTTAGAAATCTATTTAGAAGGGATAAATTGCCTTTTATTATTTTAGGTATTGAATTATAAGTAATTGTTTGTTACTCTCTACATATGGATTAAATTATAATCTCAATAAGAGCTCTCTAAAATTTAATTTGAAGAGGCACTAGTGTACACCAGTTCAATGTTTGGCGTCGAACATACGGACGTGACTTTCCTACAGGTCACGTAGAGCTCTGCACACTAGCCTCTCTCTATAGGCGCACAATTATTGTCTGAACGTGACATACTGGTTCTACTTGAGTCTTAGTCCGTCCAGTTAGATCACCTTTTATGTGTCTTGCTTGCATTATGTGTCACGTTTCTATCTTTAGAAATTGTTTAATTAAATACCTCTGTTTATTCTGTAGAAAACTGAAATTGTTGTAAGTCTAGGTCAAAATATTGATTGTATTATTAAATTATAGGCTTGTACCAAATTTGATGATAATATCCCTATATTGTATTCTGTTGTATGGAAAAATACCATGGAACCTTAGCAGAGTAGCTATGTCCATTACTGATCAAGAAATGGTTAGTTGAATTAGATAACTCAAGCCGTAAAATCGTACTTGGTGTAGAAAATTCATAAAATTCTTCTTAAAATGAAAAAAAAAATGAGCAAGGTCTTTTATTTGAAGTAGATTATTGGTGTTTAACTTGTTTGATAATTATAGACAAATAATTAGTTGATGAAGTTGATAGAAATAATAAAACCAGATTACATTTATTTAATGTGACAGTAATTAGTAAATATAAAAAATTGTTCGACGCTACAACGATATAAAAAGTGAAAAGAATTTAAAAAAACAACCCGTCCGAAATGCTTCCTACGATTGCCCCAGAGTATCAGTCACCCGACAGATCTTCAATCTCTCTCTCTCTCTCTCTCTCTCTCTCTCTCTCTCTCTCTCTCTCTCTCTCTCTCTCTCTCTCTCTCTCTCTCTCTCTCTCTCTCTCTCTCTCTCTCTCAATCTCTCTCTCTCTCGCTTTCTCTCTCTCTCGCTCTCTCTCTCTCTCTCTCTCAATCTCTCTCTCTCTTTGGATAGCAAACATTTTCTTTAAATAATCCTCTCGAGTGGTAAAATTCCGAAATTTTATACCGTAGGTAAATAGGAACTGATAACTCCATAGTTTGTGAGCTTCTCGCGAAAGAACTAAAGATAGACATTTTAGAATAAGTTCGACTTCTTACGAATATAATGTACATATGATTCCTAATTCATGTCATTCTATATTTTGATATTTCCACTCTTTTAACTACAGATGAAACGGATTGCCTATCATAAAAAATAAAAGACTATGTGAAGACTTTTATGTCAGGTTGAGACATATCAAGAAATAATTTATGTCATGAAAATATGTTTATGCTAAAGTGCCACAACAATTAAAAATAATATTTAATATAATCTTATTAGCAACGGGTACGATAATTGTGAAATATTTCAATGTATTAACTCTCATATTTACCTCCTCCTCCCACTTTACACTTAGTACGGAATGGGACTGAATAGCTCATAACGATCGATCAATGAATATCTCAAATCCTTCCTCTCATTAGTGGACGTATTTTAATGAGTAATTGCCTCTACATTCAACATTCAGCCACTTCTTTACTAAAGCACTTAGCTGCCACGCCAAGGGAGACGGATTCTTAACGATCAGGAATATAAATGATCCTATGTACTGTTTAGTTGATATAAAACTTAGAATATTATCATACGGATAGTATAGTTACTTTCCCAGGTATAAGGTACTTATGAATATTCAATTATTAATTAAAGAAAATATCATTAGTTTTGAAAAAAATATTGACATATACATTGTATTGTACAAAGCATGTCAGAAATAACCTAACCTGATAATTTTATACAATAAATTATTTTTGTATAAAAATTTACGTTTATATTCTAGGCTGTATATTTAGTATTGGTAATTTTAAGTTATAAATATATGCTCATTACATACACTATTTGTGAACTATATAAGCCAAATATGTTTAATGAAGAGCGTTTGGGGAAGCCTATTAATCGAGGGGATGTAAAAATGTAATATTTTTTTCATTCGGTATGTCTATTTATTCTGTCAATAGGATACTTTGAGAGCTGACCTGTAAATTAGAAATTTTGCTTGAAGCTTCGTTTTTGTATAGAGGCAACATCGAGTTTGATGCGGGTGTCTAGGATTTGGTTGAGCGTTAACAAACGTATACACGTTAGTCTTATAGCTAATAGCTAACCTATAGCTATAGCTAATTAGCTAACCATTATTTAAACGGATAATAATAGAATAAAATACATTTCTAAACGACCTGAGTTCATTTCTTTATGTTACTATATAAAACATGTAATTCCATTAAATATTTGTTGGATTACTTTGTAAGAGATTCCATCCTTTGTAAATTCCTTAAATATTTCGTTGAATTGTTTTGCTTGAATAAAGAATATATAGAGTTCAAGGAATGTGCATCTCTCAATGTGATTAGAATAACCGTAAGCAATGCTTATAAACTCAAGGTAATATTTCGACAATGATTTGATCTATAAACTGGAATTTTTTATATTTTGGTTTACTTCCATTGCATTTTTTAAATAATTCCTCTTGTGTCTGTTTATTTAGCTCAAAGTCTGTTTTGCACTCAATATCTCAGAACGAACTCAGCTATAAACTTTAAATTTTGCATATACCATGATTTATACTCGTACTTAAGAAACATAGTGTTGTAATTAGTGTAGTTTTTATAGTTGTAATATCACTACTTAACTTTATAATAAATAATTACCTCAAACTTATTAGTTTTATAAAAAAAAGTAATTTTTGCTGATGAGTCTTATAATTAAATAACAATTCAAGACGTTTTATACAGCATAAACATGTATATCATACGAGATAACTTCACAAATCTGTTATTATTCAATGAATATGGTAAAGTAAGGAGCTTTGTTTAGCCATTACAATAAGCTTCTTAGTTTCTTAGTGTTGTACGCGGATCTCAACCCAACAGCACCTTACCGCGATTTAAGTTTGATTTATAAACTAATGGGACATTTCAGGCCTTTATCAGAGAGGTTTTATATAACAACGAAATGTTTATTTTTTATATGTCAGAGCAATCGTATCGTTGTATTCTATCATATTTTAATTGAAATGGTTTTAAGTGTTTTCAAACAATAAATAGGGTCATAAAATTACCATATTCCACAACTCAATTTTTTAAGTTTATTTAATATATTTCGTTACTTAAAAATCTGAATTGTTCTAGGACCTACATAAAGATATAGACAGGTATTATAATTTACAGACAGTAGATATCTGTAAAGTAAAATAAATTTCCATATGACTATGAAATTGTCAGTTCATAGTGAAGATGCGTCTATAGAGCTCAGAACCATGTGATTGTAAACACAAGAATTTCAGGATAATTAAACAACGTAATGGTATCAAACCAAATTTGGTTTAGTCTTAAATAAGACAATACTATGTATTACATAGTCAGTTAAATTTTCTTAGATCTTTCTGGATAAGGAGAAAAACAAGTTGTATTACATCAACCTATTCATATATTATATTAAACACTCATGTATGTAGGTATGGCAATTAGGTCAACTTAGAAGCTTTTGTAACTAACTCTATATGTTTGTAGTAAGTTGAGGAGATAACTAGAGTTGGAAGTTTAGAAGTACAGAACAGTGTGACATTTAGGTTTGAATAAATTGTCTTTTCTTGAACTTTTCAGTAGCCATCAGACAAAATTTTTTTGGTTTAATTTATTTGACTGCCTTTTAAAAGATTTCGGATAAAATACTAGTAATATTTCTCTTGAAATAAAATTATATTTCCTAACATTTCAGACATTTTACGATTCACGTTACACGACTAGTGACGCCATGTAAAATATAATTTATTCCAGCTCAGACTAATTACCTGAAATGCTCAACAGTTTTTTCAAAAAATAAAATCCCATAATTCACTGTTATTAATATGCTTACAATTTGATAAATTATTGGTTTTTGTTGTGGTAAGTATTCCCGAGCTATGATATATCCGCAAAATATTAACTTATTTTGTAAGAAAAGCCTGATCAGTTAGCCTATTATTATAAATAATGTTGGCTTTAAAGAACGTAAAAATAGTTAAAGACGTTTCAAGGAAGAGTTGGAGTATGTAAATTGGTGTTATTAATGGTACATTTAAGTGATGGCAACGTTTGTTATCTTTTGTGCACTCAGTGTAGTCTTAGAGTTTTATACTCTGCGAAAGTGATTGAGTGCATATTTTGTGACATAACATGAAATAAACCAAATGTTTTTGAAATATGTTATGTTAAAAGCGTCTAAATATATTATAGTGTTCTATGTATAAATAGTAAATAATGAAGGTTACATGTACAGCATATTGTTTCTCGAACATAAATATGCTAAAGAAGAATTCATAAACGCATTATTTACCTTAAAAAATCTAATTAAATACAAATATTTTATTTGTTTGTGTTAATTTATTGATTGTAGTACATTTAATTCCCTCCTTTGTCCACCAGTTTGCCTGTAGTTTATCGGGTCAGGATGAGTCGGGCCGAGATTGTTGTTGACTGTTCTTGATCAAACACCGGACCCCAGGAAATTAACCTCAACACAAATAGTTACAAAATTTCTTTATTAATCGCTGAAGTAAACATACGCACACTATTGAAGTAGCCTTCGGATCTTGAAATTAAGGAAACCTTTAGCATTACATTAATTATATGGCTTACAGTCTTCATGGGGTCCGTGTGGGGATATTTGCAACCTAGGAGAAATAATGAAATGACCGGAAAATGGTACCTATACATTTAATAAACTGTTTGATCTATTAAATCATTGTCTTATTAGATTATCAATTAATTTAGTTTAAGATTTCAAATAAAACATAAAAGTAGATTCAGGCATCGTACAATTACATAAATTGTTTTTAACTACCCCGAGACAAAAACAACTGAAATACTTGTAATCTTAATTCATTTTCGCATTTTAGTTTCACAAGCGTACTGAAGAAATAAAACAATCAAACACACAAAACAGTAACTTTCTTGTTATATGTTAGTTTACAAAAAATAAAATGATTTATCGCCTACATTTTTGATATAAAAATAAAGTTAATATAAAGTTTTACAATTTCAAAAAGTGCATTTAATATGTAAATTTATCCCTAAATCGTGAATGCTTGGCGTAAATATTAAGTTTTACATATATAGACTATCTTCCAAAACAGTATTTTGAATTTTAGAGTT
This sequence comes from Homalodisca vitripennis, assembly GCF_021130785.1. Lineage (NCBI taxonomy): Eukaryota > Metazoa > Arthropoda > Insecta > Hemiptera > Cicadellidae > Homalodisca > Homalodisca vitripennis. Next base: position 130,280,220 of record NC_060208.1, read on the forward strand.
TTCACAATATCAAAATCATAGCTCCCTCTGAACCTATATATACTTATTTATAGACACAATGGCTTTCTTCCTGTTATTTACAAAACCAAAAATAACAAATAAAATTTTTTCCGGATTCATTAAATTTATACAGTCAAATACGTGGATACAACAAAGTATTTTACAGCTATAAAGAGTAAATTTATCGCTGATGATTTTATTTTACTAACATTTAAAAGTATAATATTTTACTCAAGATACCTCAATGCTCCCAAGAATTGCAAATAATGTGCACTGTCCCGGTTTTTATAAGATTTTATGTGACAAAATGTATCTACTGTAGTGGTGCGTCTACATATAATATTATGAGATATACAATTATACTGCCTATAGAGCGTCTCGTCTCATCACAAAGATCTCTCAACAGGTTAACTCTATCTCGGACTCTGGCATGCAGATGTTCGCGATTTGACTCGTATACACTCCAGTAAGATAACGTAAGGAGTAAAGATTAAATAAAAAAGTTTACTAAAGTCAATTTCAACTGAGAAGTTCATGATAAATCATGAGGATCACTTCAAGATGATGAAAATAGACTATGCTGAACGACATGAGGATGCAGTTGTTTTGTTCTTATGGCATAACATATTTAAATTGATTTTATACTATGGAATGATCATAAATATTTTATTAACTTAGACTTTTTGATTAATTTAATGTATCATGTTTGTCTAATTTAAAAGTTAAATGCGTTTGTCGAATATATATCTTTACTATGTCCATCAGACTAGAGTCCTGATGTCCACCGATCGTCACCTCCAATAAGGGTTTCGCGGATCTTGGTCCATGGAATCAATGCATAACATTGATACACACATTTTTTATTAAATATCTTAAAATAGCTGCACAAATATATTTTACCATTATCTATGACACTATCTAGTTACTGAAAATGCTATCTCATTACAATTTACATAGTAAATAACTAACATTTAGCATACAAAAACAGTAAGGCTACTGGTGCGGATTAATAAACTGTAATAATTTGATGGGTACTGAAATATTACCTATAAATCCTTCAGTTCTAGGGCATGTATGATCTACTTATAAATCACTCAAGATGAAATTTGATTTAAGTAGGGTTTGTTCTGATTGACTACACTTCTTATAAACTAAACTTAGCGCCTGGGTGCCCTGTAGTATACATAGCACCATTTGCCTATATGCAGTATGCCTTTACTGTGAGATATATTATCACACAGTACATCCACCGGAGATTGGTTCCCCAGGCTACGTGTTATGTGTTATGAATCAAAGTGTCTTTAGCAGTTTATGACCTGTGTGGAATTGTGGCTGTAACGTGCAACAAAACAATCACGATTTACAAAATAAATATCGTAGAGTAATGACAAGATTTAAAATAATTGTAATAACTGAATCCTGTACAGCTCTTAACAAAAGGGCTGGGCTGGCTAAGTATTTTCAGATTCTATGTGTGATTCTAAGCTAAACATGAAGAATGCATTTTTGAAATTTCCACTTCGTTTGGCAGCTATACGCTTTTTTTTTTTTTTTTTTTTTTTTTTTGTTCAAACAATGTTATCTTTGTTATTATCTGTATGATTGTTACAAGACCTAGTAAAGGATTTTTCATTAGGATCCTGCTGTAAATCACGAATTAACAATAAAGTTGAGCGGCCACAAAGTGTCCGAATTATAAGTAACATTTAACTCATAAAGCAATCACTACCATGAAAACCATGTTACTTTTACTCTTGAACAGAGTGTTTAGCGAAATTGAAGATGTGAATGATAAATTTACCTTCAGTTCATCTTCTTCTAAATGCAGCATCTGAAATCTGACGTTTCACAGACTTGACTCCTGGAATCTGGAATTCTGTTTATCTGAACAGATCGAAGTAAAAGTGGGGACAGAAGGTCACCCCTTACATTGTTTTAACATGAGAGACACCTATAGTACAAAATATAGTGTGATCTCAGTGAAGAGGTATTCTCATTGTCTTATCAGGTGCACAATTGAGTGCACTGCGATGTTTTAGACACGATATGTAAGCACGGTGAAGTAACCTAATTTCCTGCACATAACGTAGATATGTTGGAAAGATTTATTCAATGTTAATGTTGAGTTTAGCTCATTTCAACTTCTTATTATTGCAGCGTTTGAAATCTGGTGTTGTTACAGACTTGACTCTTGGAACCTGGAATTATGTTTATCTGAAGAGATACAAAACAGCGACAAAGATGCTCAAATGGACTCCTTATAGTGTTTCAACATCTGAGACTACAAAATATAATGTAATTTAGGTGAAAAGGTATATTCTCATTATCATATCATTACAATTGTGTAGTACGATAGGTTAGACACCAAAAGTAAGCTTAAGGGGAATTATACTGTATCAAAACAATATATCGTCCCACACAATGCATACAAAATTACATTTCATGCAAGCGTATTGCTTAACAACTGCTTATTCCATCACCATACTGTTGTATTTTGACAGCTAGTAACTTTTCCTCCCAGTAGGAAAAAGCAAACTTAAACAAAAGTTTCACTAGATCTCAAGATGCTGTTGCATCATACGAAGAAGAGCTGAGGATGACGGAAAAAGCACAGTTGCGCAATGGTTCGAAGAGTGGGAGGAAGGTCTTTATGTGGAAACTCAAGGAGAGTACTGTAAAAAATACTTAAATTCATAACGTTATTTTATTTAACAGTGTATATGGTATCAGCTATGAATGTCTCAATTCTTTTTTTGCCTTTTGTAGCTCTGGTTAGAGAAATTAATTCAACATTGCAGTATATTCATTATTAAGTATTTATATGAAATGACCTCTCATCTCTCTAGTGATAGGTATGACAACTACACATTGCATGTGAAAAGCGAGTTATTATGTCATATCCTAGTAATTTTATAAACGTAAAAGTCCCTTTGTTTGTTTCTTTTGTTTTAGCACGTAAAATATCCAACAGGTTGTATAAAATTACTTACATTTTACATGTACATTCTACACTTTACAGCCCCCGGTATGAATACATGTCCATTATTTTTTCCGAAATTGCCTTCAGGCTACGTCTTACTGGTTTTTAAGGTAGCATAAAGTACAGGGTGTCTATAAAAGAACTCCGGGGTCTAAAAAATTAATATTTTTAAAACTATAAAAGATAGCAACATTTGATCAATTCCTTTGAAACAAGCAGCTCAAAGAGTTTTACTCATACCAATTGGGAATGTTTCTCTCAACAGTTGGCAGCACTGGGGATCGTTGACCTTGAAATGGCATAGCGGCTGCGGCAGGCAGTCAGTGTCGTCTGGACTGCCGCGCTATTGCGACCCCCTCAACAAAAGGCTCAGTGTGTTATTTGGCTCATAGAAACTAATTCTGTTGTTACTGTACAAAGAAACTTTCGACGTAGCTATGGTGTTGACCCGCCTACAGACAAAACAATTCGTCAGTGGTTAAGTGCGTTCAAGGAAACAGGAAGTGTTTTGAAGCAAAAGTCGCCGGGTAGGCCGCGTGTGTCTCAAGAGAATGTAGACAGAATCCGAGCTTCATGCACTCGAAGCCCTAAGAAATCGGTAACAAGACTCAGTCTGGAATTGGGGTTACCAAGATCAACAGTCCATAAGGTAATTCATAAAAGAATTCGTTTAACTGCCTATAAGATTCAACTTTTACACCATATCAAACCGGCAGACAAGGTTAAGAGATTCGACTTCTCTGTTTCCATGCTGGCTAAAATTGATGAAGATAATGATTTTTTTTTAAGTGTGGTTTTTAGTGATGAAGCTACTTTTTATGTGAACGGAACTGTAAACAGGCATAATTGCAGAATTTGGGGTTCACAGCCCATGAGTTTATTGAGTACGAACGTGACACGCCCAAAGTGAATGTTTGGTGTGTTCTTATGCATGACAGAGTCATAGGTCCCTTCATTTTTGCCGAAAGGAATATCAATGGTGATGTCTATTGTGACATGTTAGAGGAGTATGTTTATCCTCAGTTGGATGACATTGAGGCGGAGAAAGGTTTAGTTTACTTCCAACAAGATGGGGCGCCGCCACACTTCAGTTTTGCGTGTGCGTGAGTCACTGGACGCTCGTTTCGGTAACAGGTGGATTGGAAGGGAAGGACCTATTCCATGGCCACCAAGGAGCCCTGATATGACTCCGTTGGACTTTTTTCTTCTGGGGGCATATCAAGAATCTTGTTTATGCGGAGAAAATTCGAAATGTTCGCCATCTCAGGGAACGAATAGTGTATTGCGTGGCGTCCGTTCCCCCAGACATGCTCGCCAGGACATGGGAAGAGGTAGAATACCGTTTCGACGTGTGCCGTGCCACTAACGGAGCTCACATTGAACTTTACTAAGTTGTTAAAAAATCTTGAAAATGTAAGCTTTCTAATCATGTATAAAACATGTATGTACGTTTTTTACTTTATTAAAATATTTTGTCTTAAAACCCCGGAGTTCTTTTATAGACACCCCGTACCATATTGATTTCTAACTAATTGAATAAGCCATTTAAACATAATCAAATGATCTGTCTATACATTGTTACATGATTGCACAACCATATGTTTAGTTAATTTATCCACTATTTCCAACTTATTTACATTTCTAGTGTGTAAATATTTTAAGAAGTGACAATTAGTTTACATGCCATTTCAGATACTATGTAAATACTCATGTCCTAAAGATAAGATGGTCAACATTGATTCCGTAGACTCCTTTTAAAGCAATCGACAAGAGCTATGCTAGATGAAAGTTTACTGAACTGTGCTTTTTACTAGTGTACCAATTCCTGTTATAAATGTTCTAAAACACTAAAAGTATTTTTCAGTACATAAAAAAAACATGTAAATAGAGTTTATGTACTTATAACTGTATACTTATTAATACTTATTAAATGTTAGGTAGTAGATGCTCGTATAAAAAACAAAGTTACTATGTAACTTTTACTACAAATTTAGATTTTCATAAAACCCATTTTCGTTGTCTTTTGACAGGAGTAGGCTTCTCTGATCTGTGATATATATCTTTTTTTGATCGGGAAATAAGGCAAAATCAACAATTGGCGTCGGAAATATAATTCCATCAAACCAATAGTGGAGATTCACGTGCAACGCCTTTAATTGCGTTTAAGTCTGCGGGTAACTTTTAGCAGTTCAGATATAAAAGACGCAATAATAGTGTAACGTTTACTGTACATGAAATACTTTTATGAAACTTTATCATTTGTCTTTTGACTGAAGTAGGCTTTTCAAAACTGTATATATAGTAGTATATTTATATATATAGATACTGTATATATACTGTATATATATATATATACTTGATCGGGTAAAAAGGCAAAATCGACTATGGAACAAAAGATACCTAGACGTGAATTGAATAAAATGTCCATAATATACACGTTTTAACGTTTTTTTATCGTGGAAACAAGGCAAAAAACAATGGCGTCGGAAATGTATAATTCGCTCTAACCAGAAGTACTGATACAGTTGCAAAACCAACAAAATTCCGTACCAAACCACAGTTAAATGTATAGTACAACATATTTTTATTTTATGGAATATTTTTCCCTTAATAAAATGGACCATTCAAGAGATTTCAGTTTCTATTCAATCACTAGCTAATTGTAAATAAATCGTTACTTTCATATATTTAATATTTTGAACTAAACCTGTTTATAGTTTCAATATAAAACTTAAAACTTTAAAATATTTATATTATATTTCAATCTATAGTGTACTAAAAAGAAATAATCTTATTTTTTAGACTTCACATTATTACACAGTAAAGGCTAAAACGTGTTTCTTAGTTTGTTTATACACATTTTTACTTCTCTATTCTAAGCTATTCGTTTTTTGATTGTTGCATAGTATTAGTTCCTTCGCATGCTCTATACCCATTTTATATGCTAAAGAAATATTTTATTAATTACTGATTTATTAATTTTAAATTAACGTTTAACTTTAACGTTTCTTACACAGTTGAGATCAATAAAATCATCATAATTTCTATATTTAACTGAAAGTGTATTTTAATTTCCCTTACAAAAATCATATTTTTCCACATTTTTCACCCGAGAGAAGTGGCCAGGAGATTCGGTGATACGTAGGTATGGTGTTCTCAAAACTACGTAATGACATTTATATGTGACTGTGACATAAAACATTTTATTTTTTATTTCTTTTTTTGATTTAACCTTTTTAATACGATAACGTAACTGAAACTTTAAGTGAAATTAGAAAGACAATTTAAGTATATTAAAAATATATGTTTCTTAAATTATACACTTATTATTATTTTTATTTCTCTTATTTAATACTTTTAAACAAAATATTCTTTTTGTTTTTGCTGGAAAAAGTTCGAGAAAAGAATAATATTTTCATATAGATTTCTTGTCGAATTACGGCAAAAGTTTTCTGTTTACAAGCACAATCGGTCAGTAATGAACTGCAATTTGCTTTGAACAAATTGAAAGGGGGCTGAATAGGTCATAACGATGTAGAATTGACTCCTCCGTCTCATTAGTGGACATACTCTAATGAGTCATTTCCTTTCTCTTTTTAAAGCAGTTATCAAGTCAATAGGCATAATTTAAATGTGCTGGACTTGACTAAGAAGAAGTTTTATTCGAACACAAATGACAGGTTTTATTTCAATTAGACTTACAGTACACCTTGTAATATGTTTTTATTACCATATCAATGAACGCTGCAATTATATTTTAATGAGTGCTATTGGTCCTAATAAAGTTAATAAACTACAAATGACAATGCATTGTTAACGAAAAATACTCCCAAGGGTATTAATTTATTGGTTTTAATTATGATAATGTAGCCTAGAACTGTATATAATTGATAATAACTATTACAAATTATTCCGCTGTAATAGATTCCTTTACGTTCTATTCGTTCAGGTTTAACTATACTTCCTTATAAATAAATCATAGTCTTTTTACCAATTAAATTGTTAATAATAAATACAATAAAGAAGTATTTTATGCAATTTTATGAAATAAAAAGCATATTTATTCATAAAGTGTTATTTACACAACGTATTCAATTATACCATTCTATTTAGGTCGAATAGTGTCTCACTGTGTGTTTGTATGTGCGTGTTCATCGACCACATAAATACTACAGAACCGACTGAACTAAATTTATAGATTAACATACTTGGAGTCTCTGGTTAACATACAGGCTTATACCTTTTTTCGAAAATTCCGCTGGGCTACGACCCACTGGTCTCTAAAATTCCGAAAAATCCCGTATTTGTAATTAATTTTAACTAGCATTATCAAATAATAGCTACTGTCGCTTCGCACGTAATGCTTTATATCAACGTCCTTATACTACTCAAATAATGAGCTTATTACATAATGTGATGGTGCCCTATGATATTTTTTAACGTAAGTCAGCGAATATCATGTAAGTTTTATTTCAGTATTCAAGACGAACAGATATTAAGGAACTGACTCCTCTAGAAGTCACTCTAAAAGGTTTTAGGCGTTTAGTATTTCTAGTTCGAATAAATTTTACGCCACATCTGACTTTGCCTTTATTGTTGCTTTCTAGAAAATATAAATATAGGTCTCATAAAGCCACTGAGGTAAAAACAAGTATGTCATGACCCTTATTATCTATTTCCGGTTTAAGATATTCTTTTATTAATTATTGTAACACTCAAGACAATGTATACATATATAGGTCTCAGCAACCTGCTCCGGTCAAAAAAGGTGTACTTCCGGTTTAAGGTATTTCCGGTGGAATAGGATAGTTTAGCATTAGTTTTATTCACTAGACTACAAATTATAAAAACTCATGTAATTAGTTTCAATATTAAACCATAAAACTACTAATGCAATACATTTAGGTTATAGAATTTTAGAGACGCATAAACAGGTTTAGTTAAAATACGAACTATAAAAAGTGACGATTTATCCAAAAGTAACTGGTGATTGAATATAGAACAAACTTGAATGGAAGAAATTATCAATAAGAATAAAAGTAAAAGATCATGACTTTAGATCTCAGTTTGTTGCTAAAATGTTTGTAGTGCACAACTAAATTTAAATTAACAGAGTGTTTTTTAGTTTTTTCGCAAATTTTATGCAAATACAATCATCAGAGTTTCAAATTTTTCATGTTTAAATTATTTATCAATGCTTTTTTTCCAGTATGGAATTAAAAGTGACAATAGCGGTAGAAAGGTTTGAGTCACTATAGACCTCAGTTCAGCCTGTGTTATCTATAAGACTCTATATTGTTGCGTAATCGATGCGATAAGTCGCTGGATACTCCTTAACATTCCACTAGGGCAAATATTACCCTTTACTTGAATCATCACATGATCTGTCACATTGACCTATGTTAATTCTACATAATTTTTATATGTAAGTTTTATTTCCTATATTTGCGTTAACATGTCAATGCATGTACTAGTGTATCTTTCATTCTTTTCGGCTCTTTTACTAAACATTCTGAACAATATAAAAAAAGTGTTTTATTAATATTAAAATCTAATTTTATAGCCCCACTGATTGAATAATTATAGAATTACATTCAATTATTTTATGTTATGTGAACTATAATTCCTCTAGCTCTTTATCTCTCATTATAAAATAAAAATCTACTGCAATTATTTATTTTAAAGAATTGGTTTTCATTATTCAAAATCTATATTTCCGTTAAAAATATTATATCTGGAAATAAATTTCTTGCCATTAGTTAAGCCATAAAACATTACAATTGCTTTAATGCTTCTTATATTTTGAGGAATTGTGATCCAATGAATTTTTCCTCTTAAATTACTCGGCATATAATTATAAACATGTAGGAACACGGTACTGATAACGACCTTCACTGCTCGAGTACTGAGCCAAAACTATGTAAAGGTTACAATTATAATCAACAGAAAGATCAATTTTCTTTCAGGATTAAATTCCAGTACGACCTTTTTAACTATATAAATCATAATAAATGTATATCAATTAATCAATTTCACGTTGGATTCATCTATCTATATATATAAAAATGAATGTTTGTATGTTTGTCCTTTATGGAATCGTGAACTATTGGACCGATCATGATGAAAATTTGTACGTATATGTATTTTTCCACGGAGAAGGTTTATAAGCTATGCCCATCCCTTTCCCGATTCAGGATTCCGCCCCACTGGTTACAGAAATACCCATAAGAAATGCATTGCAGCAAACATATGTTAACGTCTTTTCAAATTTTTAATCAGCTGTTCTTTGTAAACATATATTACACTTATAGTTTTAAAGCATAGAGTAAGCTTAAGAGAAACGACAAATTTTGTTTAAACTGTTTTTGCAATCACTGTTAAACATAGACTTTACTATCCAGATAATACAATTCAAATTTGACGTAAAAATTCACCTTTAACTGCAATATTTATTTAATATAAACCATGCTCATGCTTGATCAGAAGAGTAATGCAGATATCATAATTACTATCTTACGTTGGCTACAAATATAAAGAATGTTATAAAATCAACCTTAGTTGTTTTTTTTGACAGAAGTATGGTTCTCAAAACTCCGTGTGTACATATTCTCTCGATCGAGACAACAAAGCAAGCTCAATCGTGGCATCGGAGATATAACTAATTTAATCTAAAATTTATTATAGTAAAAAAAAAAATTTACTAAGTAATATAAGGACTTCGGTTCTTAAGATTTGCGTGCGAAGCCGTGGGTAACAGCTAGATAGAGGCAGGAATATGGTACATACCTTCATAATACGCCCAAGAGGCTCACGATGGAACGACTATCAATTATCTCAGCAATGTTTAGAATGTGATAGAAAAAGAATAAGTGAATATAGTGTACTGTTTTCAACGGGAAATTGCGTGCGAAGCCGCGGGCAACTTTTGCAAAAAATTATTGAAATGCGCAGCAAAGCGCGCCGGGCCCGCTAGTTTATATATAAATTAGTAGTTCGTAAATTGATTCAAGCCAGCATTTTACCGGATATTTTTGTGTTTTTGCAATGGTTGTTTGAAGTTGGAAATCTTTTAGTGTGTTTAACTCAACATAGGCGATGGATTGTTTATAAATTGATTTTGAAAACTTTGACAGCTTTTACATTGGGGCTTATAAGTAACCTCATCTGAAAAATACCATAAGCAAGGAAAGTCTGCAGAAACAGGGAAAGATCCAGATGATTTTATATTACGGACAACATTTTCATCAATAATAATATGAGTAAACTGATCGAACATATATTAAGCAAATAGTTTAAAAACATTACAATATTAGAGAAGCGTTTCGTTATTTTTCTTATCTTATATTATATTAAAGTATGTGGAAAACATAAACACGCATGGCGCTAAAGGAAAGTTTTCCCCGTGCAAAACATACATACATACCCTGCTAAAAGAAGCAGTCAACTCAAAAAGAGCGGGAGTAAACTCTCACTAACACGCCTGGTTAGCCACAAGTGGAGAAACGGCCCTGACATCAAAATGGCTGCGATAGTCCTGCCCCTGGTGGCTAAGAGCGAACTAGCATGACGTTCCGTGACACGAAACGAAAGTATTTCTCCCGTGGGAAACATAAATCCCTTGCCCGCGAAGTAAATAATCACTTCAAAAAAGTTATTAGCATTGGTTGGTGTGTTTAAATGTAGTAATTAACTTAAGAATAGTCAATACAAGCTCCATCTTCAACACTATTATTCTATCGTTCGATTTTAGTAACATATTAGGCCCTAAACAATTTATTCCTACACTTTTTGTAGTAGTGCTCAAGCTGTTACATTTCTATCATTAATTTAAGGATATAACATATTATTACACATATCTTCTTTTAAATTGTATTTGAAATATATCTGTGAATTAATTAATATTAACCGTAATTAGGCATTATTTTAGATTAAATTATACTTTAAATTCTTTTTCTAAAATCACTTGGTTGACACAAAATAAAATGACATCAATATCACTCTAAAAGAAATAACGCTGGTGGTTAAAGTCGAGAGTATTGGAAAAATCTTACTCGTTGCGACAAAGCTAACGATCATAAGACTCTCGTTAGAAACTGACTACCGTAATGATGTGTTTCCAAACCGATTCCGGTCTTTTTCTTAGAACCTCGACGTTATTTAATAACAATGTGAATGTTGGAATTTTCATATTTAAATGATATTTTCTGTAAGACTCCATTGATTTCACAGCTTAGTTGTTGCAAAATATAAATTATACGTACGGAAGAGGATTTGTGCTTGCTCAACAACAGAGTATGAATTATGCTGTAATATTATGAAACCAATCAGAAAATACTGAGTGAATGACGATGCCGGGTAATTATCATTATTAGAAGTTATTTTGACAATAAAAGAATTGTGAAGAAAACAAGAATTTTCCGGATATTTACCATCGTTCAGTAATACAAAATTCAGTAAAACATGATGTTTGTATTACTAAACAATGGTAAATGTCCGGAAATCCTGTTTCCTTCTCAAGTATCAATAGAGTAAACGAACCTCACTAGGCGAAGATTATTCAGGCTGGATTTATGTATACACTTTACTTATATAATCAGACCTCATACAAATTTGTTCTATTTGATCGATGTGAGTTCCAATGTCATATATTCTCTTGAAACCTGCGTTAATCATTAAGTGAATTCATATATTCCTATTTCTCTTTTGTATCAACATAATGCAATAATCGCCAATATCCCGCGCAGACTGGTAAGGTAAGAAGGTAAACGGCAACCACCAATAATTAACCGCAAAAAGAAACTCAAAAGAACTCCGAGAAGCGTGTTTTGGAAGCTTTTATACCGACCCCTTCCACTAACCAGCTAACTATAAGCGACGCCTTTTATTGGCTTCCAAATATCCAATCACAATTTCATAGAGAACAAAGGTTAACCCACATTGTAAACTCGTTAACAAATTAGACAGCCAGAAAAACCTGCTGTTTTACTATATGATTCCTATAAAAGCTACAATATTGATATTAGGAAAAGCTGTCTTAATGATACAAATTTTTACACATATTTTTAGTATTTTATGTGACATTTAAAAATATAGTTGATGTGGAATACGTGTAAATAACCTTATGGATAGTAAAAAGATATATTTTCCAATTAAATAAATCATTAATGCCCCTTGAGACAACAATAAGGCTGTATTTGAGATATTGACGCCAGTCATACGAATTAATACATATAAACAACTTTTTGCAGCTTTTAATTAGTAAATTAAGAAGTTTCAATTAATCAACCACATTCAGTTACTTAGCTCCTTGACGTTGCACGTATCTGTCAAACAAATACTACATTTTTTATATTAAGCTTTTTATTATGTAATAGGATTTTTTCCTTCATGTACTTTGCATTCTTATGGGAAAAGTTTGATATTTTTATTCCAAATTTCATAGCTAATTTTGTATTATTTTTATCACACTTGTATTCATGCAATTATAAGAAATGTAATGTTCAATATACAGGGTGTTTGAAAAGTATGGGTATGTCTTAATATTTAAAAAAACCATAGGAGATAACATCTATAAACTTTGCACAGTGTCATATGGCTATGTAAACTATTTTTTCTTGATATTACCATGCCATGCCAACCATGGGGGGACGGCCCACAGAGGAAAACATGGAAATCTTAAATTGAAGCATGGGTCGAGTGATACCTCATTTGAAAGAGCTCACTTAGTAGAGTTGAATGCCGCAAACCGCATCTCAAAAGATAAAACTAAAAAACATCGGTTTTTATTGTGTTTTATTTATTGTGTTATAAATTTATGACATAATTTGCTAATTAAAAAAAGTCAGTGAAAACACATTGGTTAGTAGAGTGAAACGCCGCCAACCGCATCAGAATACGAAGATCCAGTCAGAAATGGTAGAGCATAATGTACTTCACAATGTGTACCTAAAACAACCCGCCATTTCTGACTGGATAAACCTTTTGAGATGCGGTTTGCGGCATTCAACTCTACTAAGTGAGCTCTTTCAAATGAGGTATCACTCGACCCATGCTTCAATTTAAGATTTCCATGTTTTTCCTCTGTGGGCCGTCCCCCCATGGTTGGCATGTCATGGTAATAGCAAGGAAAAATAGTTTACATAGCCATATGACACTGTGCAAAGTTTATAGATGTTATCTCTTATGGTTTTGTAAATATTAAGCCGTACCCATACTTTTCAAACACCCTGTATACACACTATAAAGCTTTGCGCATACAGAATTATCCAAATAATTGTAGCATATTATTGAAATGGCTAAAACTTGTAGAATTATGCATGTTTAAAAAGGAATAGACTTCTCATTACAAAGGTATCAAGCCCACACTCAAGCAGCTCAGCATCGATCAGGTGAAGCTTCGAACCTGGAGATAAGAGTTGCTCATTTGGCTAATGAACGTCTCGTCTCGTAATTGGGATTTCTCAACAGGCTATCTCGGTTTCTATGTATGGCTGTATGATCGTTTTTTATTCTTTTTTATAATAGAGTAACAGAGTAACGTATTAAAAGGAATAAAAATTACCAAATCGATGTAGATCTTAAGATATTTACAATATTTTATTTATCAATACATTATTCAGTATCTAATGAGGTTTCAAAACCTCGTTCGTTCATTGGTTGAAAAGTATATGATGAAACGTAACTAATGTTTTATTTTGACACTGCAGTTAGACAGTTTTTCATTTCATTAACTTATTCATTTCATTGACTTATTCCATTTTGTTTTACTGAGATATTCCTTGGTATCTATAAAGTAAATGATAGTAATAACTAGACAAGTACATATTGACAGCATATCCAACTCGTTGGTCTCTATAATATATCAAAAGCCTCTTGGATGAATCCTGACACAAACAGAAATATTTCCTGTGGAAATATTTCCATAGAAAGCGCCACAGGAAATATTCGTTGTGTAGAAAGCGCCTGTGGAGTATATTATGGTTATTAATCAAAAGTTAGAAGCATAATTTTTTTTAATAACAGTAACACTACGTCTCTTTACTCCTAATGTTAAAGGATTCGTAGAGGAAAGTTATTAATAATCCTGTTATAAGTTTAGAAGTTTCCTCTAGCAACTGTGAGGTATCAAGTGGTGATCTGAACATTTTAAACGACGGCACTTGACCCTCTCTCATTGCTCCAGATTCGACATTGGTTCTACCAGGAACGCGACTTTGACTGTTACTTTAAACTAAGATAGCACTCCTAGTATTTTTTGGTAAGTTATGGTCATCGAAAGAAAAACTACATATCAGTAACGCATTAAGTCTTTTTAGTCAATATCATGTTTTAAAGGACCTCACCATTATCCTCCCAAGCTACGCCGGCTGATCCACAGTTACCTGAAGTTTCCAATTTAACTCAGTAAATAAGAGGATATGACCAGAGTAGGTAAAAGATATTAGAAACATATTTCTGGCCAGCTCTTGCTAACATATGTGCTTGCGCAATTTCCCAAAATGTATGTTTATAACACTTAAGAAGATACGCTTACGTAAAATGGTATATTGCGTTTTGTGCACAATTCCCTAAGCCAGTCATGAAAATATTTTCTGGTTGGCTAAATACTGGCGAAGCCTATCACTCGCTAAAATTGCAGTCGCACTATGGTTAACCGTGGATGCCAACTGATTGTTCGTGTGAAACAGATCAACACACTGTGTAAATTTGTTTTTGTAATACAATTTTAGTCATCTCAGTTTTGTCTTTCATTTTTGCAAGATTAAACACTTTGTAAACAAGCTTAAATACAACAGTTTTTAAACAATTAATAGGTCGTTATATAGTAATATATCGTTAGAATATTATTTCGAAATTAACTTTAATTTAGTACAAGAATAAATCCCTAAAACCCCTCATAGATTAATATAGCAATATCTTGACTGCTCAAAAGGTTTGCATTTACCTGGGATAAATAGTTATCCCTAGTGTCTATTAATGTTTGAGTTCCTGTTTAGGCATTGCAATAAATTATAAAAGTATTTAACTAAACTATGTTTCAAGACCATGAACTGAAATTTAAAGATTAAGTGACAAATTAAACATAATCAATTGTACAGGCTACAACTTTATTAGAATCCTATGTGTCACATACAGAAAGTAATCGTAACCCTACAGAGATCATTTATCAGAGATCTGTAGAAGATCATGTCCCTGAATTCCAAGCAAAACATTTTTCTTGTGGTTTCTCACGTTTTATTAAAAACAGTGTTTCTAGAATTAGAGTTAACATTTTAAATCTATAACACGTCGTCGTAGTCAGGTTATGGTGGAGACATAAATTTCTCCTATGCAATAAAGATTAGCAGGTTGAAAGGACTACAAGATTAAGAAAATTTCCATCGTTAAGTGTTACAATAATGAAAACTGGTACCTGCCTCCTTCCTTAAGTCTTAATGCATGAGGTGAAGTATACAAAAAAAGGTAAACAATGTAGTGATAAAACACATCAAAGTCATCCAAATTGAAGGAAAACAAATTGTATCCTAGTAAATAAACGTATTCCAAATTATATTGAAACATTAAAAAGTATATTATTACGCGTATAAAAATGCCCGTGACCAATGTTTTTCAGATTGATTTTATAATAACACACATTCATAATCGACCTTACGAAAACTTCCCATCTATCCAGTATTAGTAAATTTGTAATTGAAATTTCATAATTTAAAAGTAGTATATCATTAGTTTTGTACCAATAAAGTAATAATAAAATGTTAACTTATCATGTCAATTATAATGCTGAAATTTAAAAACATCAGTACCTCTATATACCGTATATAAAAGGCAAAGACCTCAACTCACTTACTCATCACTAACATTCTCCAAGCCTCCGATATCCTAGAAAACTGAAATTCGGAACACGCATTTATCTAGACCTACATAAAAAACTAAAGCTTTTTTATAGAAAGAAACTCTCCATATGGCTTGACATAGTGTTGCAAACACTACAAGAACTATATTTACCATCTTCCATTGTCCTAGGAAGATAAACTTCGGCACACACGTGCCTAATAACGCAAATAAAAAAATATCATACTGATTAACTACCCAAAGGGAGTTCTGATATGGAGTTTCGATCCCTAGAAGAGCTATATTTTGTTTTCAAATTTCTGCTGGGTTAGAAATATGAAATGTACACACACATTGCGCATAAAATAAATAGAAAAAAAGCAATTTCACGATTATCAACTTGCCATAAGGGTTTAAATAAGGTTGCAAACCCTTGAAAATCCATATTTTTTGGGTTTTCTACTTCCTAATGTCCTATGAAGGTGAAATCTTAGACACACGTTCCTTGTGTTTTGTAAAGACATTCAAAAGCATTTTAATGAAAATGAACTAACCACCCATATGGATTCAAATGGTGTTGCAGTCATATATATATATATATATATATATATATATATATATATATATATAACTTATATATTATATATATATAAGTTATATTATCATATATATATGACTGCAACACCATTTGAATCCATATGGGTGGTTAGTTCATATATATATATATATATATATATATATATATATATCTTACCGATATCTTATTGCAATGAAAAAACTTTGTGAGAGCACAAATGTTTAGGACATAAGGAAAATACATTTCGTGCAGATCACCCATTCATAGGGTGTGAAATAGAGTTGCAAGCCCCTAGAAGAAATATATTTTCCTTTTTCAACTTCCTGTTTTACTAGAAAGATGAAATTTTACGTACACGTCCCTTATCACATGGATAGAAAAAAGCATTTTTATGAAGATCAGATACCAAGGTAATTAAATAGGGTTACAACCCATAGAAAAAGTGTAATTTTTTGTTTCTTAACTTAGCTTTGGCTAAGAACGGTGATAATGTAAATGCATAAGCCTTGCTCTCAACAGAAAAAATTAATATTACTCAAGAAGCTTACCCAACCCTAGGGTTTAATATCAGGTTGCAGCCACTAGAATAACTATGTTTTTGTTTTCAACTACCTAATGTCCTACAACGGTGATATTTGTAAAACACATGTTGTAAACAGACAAAAGCATTCTATTTATTATTAACTAATTATAGGGGGATTAAAGGGGTGTTAACCCTAGAGCAACTGTTTTTAACTTTTCCTCTTTGTTTGTATATCCCGTTATTCTAGAGAGACAAAATTTTAAAGAAATGTGTTTTCAACTTTCAATATGGCTTCCAGCACCAGTATTATACTTTTACTGAAGACGAATTTTCAAACGCACCCATGTAAATGTTTTATTGAGTGAGGCAGCAATGAAAACGGTACTTCAGCAAGGAAAATACGCTAAACGAAAAGTAGACAGCGGCCGTCCTGATATGAGTAGACCCCAGTAGTAAACGCCAGTGTTAATTTTGTGTAACCCTTAAACATCTTAGGAATGAATTGTGAAATAGTATTCATCATAAACATATTTATTTCCAATTCCAAACTATATTTCATAGTGTTGCAATTGTTTTCACGGACACTGTTTACCACTATCTGGTCTTAAATACTTCAAGTGTTACTGAAACTATTGGAGCTACGCATTCAAATATTATGGAATGTAGTAGATACATTTGTCTATTTAATTGGTACTCATGAAACCTGTGTTATTATCTGACTTCAGTTCCCAAAACATAACAGGACTTTTTATCCTTAAATTACAATCCATTAAAAAACAACCTTTCTTATATTGACCTATTATTCAAAATGAATTCGAGACGCGGGTAGCTTCTAGTTTATTATAAACTTAACGTATGATTAATTATAAAATACAAAATGTAATATATTTATTAACAACAAAAATTTCGGCAATTACTGTATAGTTAGCGAAATTTTAGAGGTTAGGGCTAAAATACGGTACAATATGAGAAGCCGGCATGTTCTCATTAGATGTAACAAAAGAATTAATGATGTTCTTTGCATCACCGTTACAATATCGCTAGCACGAGGCAACTATTGTAACTACACTTGGCTGTGGTCTTCAGGGCGACACGATTGTTAGTGTTGCTTCATTTAATAACACACATACTGCATTGAGTTTAGAACAGTATAATAGATTTTAAGTGTTAAAATTATTTATGAAATTAGTGACTTGGAAACAAGTTAACTTATTTATGTAAGTTATTTTTTCGAGTTGGTAGATTAATTATAGGGCATATATTTTTATTTTAAAGACATTAAATTATAACTAAAATAACAAGAAGTTTTTAAATCGTCCATGTCAAATAGTTTTTTTAAGTGGTAATGTATTATTTTTAAAATGTTCTCTTTCTGCTAAAGTGACACCACTCTCGGATACAATTTTTGGAAAAACTCCACTCTTCTTGCACAGCTATTTTATAAAAAATGTATTTGTACATTCCTCCCCAAATTCCCCACAATGCTCAAGGTACTGAGGATAAACAGTGTTTAAATCAGTGAATGCTTCCTAGATCCCTTAATCAATTTGTTCACTTAGAATTTTTAAATCCGTCAATACTATAAATTAATTTGGGAATTCATTTGCTTTTTTCAAGATTGTTTCATATATCATGCATCATTTCAGTCGATAGAACAGCCAAGTAGGCTTACGTTTCTCACACGCGTTTCTTATTCATGTTTTATTGCGTGTAAATTATTTATAGTTGAACATCAGACATTTATTTTTTCAGTGTTTGCAACATAGCGTAAGTATATCTTTGGTACTTGAACTATCTCGCCGGGTGTACTTAGTCCTTCACCTATATCTTTGTTAATCAACATTCCATTTTTGTACTCTAGTCTATAAATTCTTCTAATATTACCAAATATGGAAGCATTTAACCAAGTTCTTCATCTCCTTCCTGAATTGGCCTTTAATTTAAAGAAATTTCCTGAGCACCACTAAGCCCGCTTAGCATGGTTTCGGGAATGATGATATATTATTGCCTTTCAGTCTGACTCCTAAAAATCTCGCTCTTTTTCATTCAGTACAACGTGTGGGCAAATCATAATTTTTTTATTGCAGTTAAAAATTTTCGTATTTCAAAATATATAGTTTTTTTGGTGCTTTAGGAGAGGCAGGCTTTCATATAAATATATCTAACTTAAAAAGATATTTTGATAGTGAATTTCAGGAATAAATATAAACTATAATAGTAACTTTTTTACAAGTTTGTTAACACTTTAATTGACACGTTTTGAGTTTAAAATTTTTTCTTTCTCGTGTTGCAATTTCATAATTTTATAAACTTGTTTCCTGTGTGGTGGATGACTGCAGTTTATTTCAAAGTAGAAGGACAGGAATAACAATATATCTTAAAAAGTCACAAGGAATGCATAGGGCACTAAAATAAAGCAATTTATCTAACTTTGACAATTTTTAATAAATCAACATAGCCTATATTGTAACGCAGCTTTAAAATCGGTCAGTAACGAGCAGAATGTGGCTTTGAACAGAGGTAGTAGGGATTCAATAGCTAGCTTATAAAGATGTAGGAATGGCTAAACTACTTCCTCTCATTAATGGGCACACTCTATGCGGATTTTATTCCACCTGTGAAGGAAAATTCTCACAAGAATACTAGCCATTGCCGCAGATGGAGAACTGGAACAACAGTTAGTCTGGTATGTTTGCATTATAACTTTAGTTTGTAACTCCAAAACACAAAAAATAACAGGAAGTTACAGGATATAATCACAAACTATATAGGAGTGTAAAAGGGGCAGGAGTAGACTAACCACCCTGGGCTGTCACACTTGTCCGATCAGTCCTAGGTGATGGACGATCCTCCAGGCCATCAACGGTTCTTCTCTCTGCAGCCAGTTGTTAGGGATTTAATATAAACTTTTATATACTTATATGAACAGTCGATTAAGTGTGCAGGACTTATTACCAATCCTCTGCAGCCGTAGTACGAACCTAGTCCGTCGGTGATCCCGCAACCAGAAGTCTGTTTCAAAGCACCATCGACTTCAACTATATTCATTCACTAAATAATTCTCCATAACTTCCAATTATATTCTTACACGCTTAGCAAGGGGACAGGAATTACAGTGGGTCTAATTTACGATCCGCAACCATCGTGCAGGAATAATCCTATGGATGACAGTAGACCTAGACTATCAGTAAACATGCAGTATGGCACAATAATAAGTCAATATCTTATAAGCATACAATATATAACTCACAAAGTAATAATGGTGGTATATAGATTAAACAATTTTATGGCAAAGTGGTGAACTCCTTTAATACCTTTTATGATTAACTACTGCTGGACCAAGTGTACTAGATGCATAAAAAAATAATCTAAATCAAATTCCAGCTCCACTGAAGCGCCATCTGGTGGTGAATACGTTTTACTCGGTTGATGAGTTCATAGATGGTAATAGCCATATAGAAATATTAATTGCACTATTGGAATACTAATATCTTAGGCCGGCTATTTGTATTATGTAGCTCGTAAAAGACTAGCATTTACACCTTCAACAGAATATAATTACTTTTCACGCTAACTATAAGATACTACGTGTCTTTAGTACAAATTCTGAGGTGAAAAATTATGAGGTTAGCTATTTCTCACTTGCAATAAATATTACAAAGTATGAAACCTGTTATTAAATTAAAATCTGACATAGAGTGATTTGTCCGTTACTTTTAAATCATTCCAGTTTTTGAACGTTATGCAAAATGTGTTGATTTGGGTATTTTTTAGGTTTTCTTAAATGTATTTGTACTTAGCAATCGTACTTTCTAAATCTCAACAAAATTAATTATTTGGAAGTTTTTACTTGTATATAGTTTAAAAAATAGTATTATTTGGAGTTATCATGTCGTCAGACCCATATAAAAAAAGGATAAAAATAAAATAAGATATTTTCAGTATGCAAGCAATAAGGAAGTGTTTCCTTGATCAGTTCTTCAGAAAATGTTTTATTTAAAGCGTATAAACTTATTAACGAATTAGGTTGGTATATACAATTACAGTGTAACACCGGATTGATTGTCAGTACCCAGTAATCGTGTTTCATGGAGAGATGAGGTGACCAGGGACAGAGGGATTAATTATGTTACCGGTGTAACGAGATTATATGCTAGCCTTGAGATCAACCTGCGAGGTTCCTAATCTCACCAGTAGTTACACGAGCGAATTTATCTGGAAAAGACATTTACGGTTTAACAAGAACTTGATTTTCACTATTTGTGTTTTAATCGAATAGAATCGTGTTCGTTGTTAATCGTGTTTTAGGGAGTCAGGAAATGGCCAAGGGCCGAGAGGTTACCATAATTTTGTTTCAGGCATAACTACATATGTCCTAGCTTTCAATTCGCATTGAAGCATTCCTTCTCATACCAGCAGTTACATAATTCAAGTGGATGGAATTTCTTTCAAAGTCAGAGTAACAAAACACCATTGTCATGTTTGCTCATACGCGCAAGGCTGCAAAAGATTGACAACTTTTTATTACAATATAAATCCCGATATGTTAAAAAAAAAAAACAAAATTCATAATCGGTGTATGTAGTCTCATATGTCTTCACAGCTTTACTATCGAGTTTTTTTTAACTTCCAGTAGTATATGTTATAAGTACAATTTTGGTGATAATACATTTAATTATCATTAAGTATGAAAATAAAGTCATTATTTTTTAAATTTGAATAACTAGCTAATTTTAAAAAGTAAACAGACTAAAAAAGGTATATAAAGCATTAAAACTAATATTGTGTTAAATTTATCATTATAGTATAATATTTTACATGTGGTGCAAAGGTATAACAATTATGCATTGATCTAGTATTTGATGCTGTCTTGTAAATTTAAGATGTTGCTTTGATAATTAAAAACATGTATATAAATAACTTTATATGAAACTTGACATGAGCGATACTCAACGAAGTATTTAGAATAACATATGTATTTTAGGCATTACGACAAATATTGTTATTTATCAATCTGTGTCCTACGTTATTTTCAACTTAAACTAATCATCATTGGTACTTACTGTATACATTATTCGCCCCGTTGATTTGAATTCATTAGTTGTTTGAGTACTCGTCAGTTGAGTTTTTATACGACCTAAATACTCAGTATATGATCCAATTTATTGTATGTGTGAGCGCGTATGTGTATGTTGTTCGTAGATAACTCTTTGTGTGTGTGTGTGTGTGTGTGTGTGTGTGTGTGTGTGTGTGTGTGTGTGTGTGTGTGTGTGTGTGTGTGTGTGTGTGTGTGTGTGTGTGTGTGTGTGTGTGTGTGTGTGTGTGTGTGTGTGTGTGTGTGTGTGTGTGTGTGTGTGTGCGCGCGCGCGCGCGCGCGCGCGTCTGTATTAAGATATATATTAGGATGCATATAACTAAATATAATTACTTTTGAGTGTTATATTTTGTTATTTTATCGTTTATTGTTAAATATGAAGCCTTCCAACTATCCTTACCTACAAACTCAAGCTCAAAAGTCAACCAGTGTGGTAAATTAATTAAAAAAAATATATCTCATGAAATCTGAGCAGCCTTATCAAGTATCCAAAATCCATAAACCTCGTTAACCTTGACTACCCAATCTATGTTCTAGAGCACCTGGGCCCAATATTCCAAGCAAAACTTTGGACAACTTTGGTGATGGATTTACTTTACTTTCCTTTTGAGATAGTTGTACTATTCTTTTTATAAGACCTCATAGCTTATTGAGAATTCACTACCTTTTTACCTTCAATGTGAAGTATAATAGTGACAGTATTTTAAAAATTAATAATATTTGGAATTTTTTATCATTAGTTGAATAAGACCATGTACTAAGAGAACTATATCCTTTTAAATAACGCAGTTCTTCATATCTTCAAATTGCAATTCATTGTATGGAAAAATAACCTATTTAAAATCAGTGAAATTTAAATAAGTTTAAGCTTGATTTTAACTTATGAATATATATTACACAATACAATACCTTTACAATATAAATACTGTAACTAGCTTACATTTTATAGTCAATAAACCTTTTTTACATAGATAATTGTAGAATTTAAGCTGAGAACTAGCTCGAGTTACTACGGAGCGCGCATAATAACTTTACAATTAATATTTCGGTTATTGTTTCCTTGCTTTCAACAAACAATGTTTTGTAACATTTATAATAAAACTTTCTAACAAATATTATTCTCGTAAAATATTAGAAAAATTCTCGTGCTTCGAAATAATTTATGGCAAACATTTCAATATGCCCTTTTTAACAGAAATGGATTTCAAATATTTAATTGATAAAAAATACACATTAATAATTTTAACTTACATGAAAATTAATTTTTATTAATGTATTAGTAAGAGTTTAAAATGCTTTTTAATAAAAAAGTGTATACATATAGACATAATACAAAACAATTAAAGCACCAAAATTAAAGTTAATAAAGAGCTATAAATGTATGCTACCTTTCATAATAAAAGGAGGAAATAATAGCAAAATATCTTAAGTCCAAGAAATACAGCTTAGCTGAATATATCATTATCTGAAATATTTAACATTCGCATCATTAGTTTGATATTAATGAAGTCAGTTTTATAGGAAATGAGAGGGATCGGGTTGGGAACACACCATTATGGTAGTCGGTTTCTAACGAGAGTCTTATAATCGTTAGCTTTGTCACAACGAGTTTAATATTTCCAATATTATCGGCTTTGTCCCATAGCGCTATGAGCATACTATTGTGTCAGCCACGTGTGTATTGAAAATAAATAATAATTTGTATACTTTAAACAAAAACTGATCGACCAGATATATATTTAAATTTAGATCTATAAATTATTTTCATAAACATGTCATGAAATGTTTATGTTTAGGTTAGCTTAAACATCCATGGGACCGCCCTTCGAAGATGCCCAAACTCCCAAACTTGAGAACAACTGCCTAGACCTTATACGGCTCTTCCGGTGAAGTTCTCTGACGCCCATGAAAAGTGCTTTTTAAGGGCCAAAACACCGTTTGTGACTGCTCAGCAGACCGCTGCTCACATCTCCAGGTAAGTATTGGGGAACTATCAAAATTACTGTTCTGCTCCAGACTCTCTTAGTTAGACCTTCTCATGCCCACTCGCCATGTCTGGACAGTTTAGTCTCATAAGTGGAACCTGCAGCTTAATCCGAAATAGAATTCATAAACTCATTCATTCCTTTTTCACTGTGGCGTTGACTTTATCTTTGTTCAGGAGATTCACATTTATGCTCAATCTTCCTATTCCATAGCAAATTATTTCTGCAATATTTTATTCTAGATACATACATACAATTAATGAATTAAATTACAAAACTTTTACCTTTTTACATAATGTGACTAGTTAATAACTTTACATTTACCATTTAATGGAATCAGCAAGCTCGTTTCAGCTTGACTCAGCACAGCCAAATAGGTTGGGGCTGCTCAGTGCTGATAACATAATCGATGTGGTACTCAGCAACCGCAGTTCTCCCCTTCTCCTACTTTAACGCCCACAACCACTAAGTCACTACATTAACAATTCTAGCTTGTTAACTTTATCATCAATGAATTAAAAAATAAAAATACTGAAGCTGAGAAACCCTTATGTGATGAGAGTATGTAAGTAATTAGGTTATCAAGCAGTTTTGGCCATCAGTTTTATAGCTGTTTGTCAGGAGCAGATGTTCCGAGCTAGCTCAATTCAATAGCCCAGTCAATCTAGGTAAAAAATCATGCAAACCCGGAAATGCGAGGTATAAAGCTGAATTTTGGCACAGATGTTCTTTATGATATCCTTGACCATATACTAAAAGTCCCCTACCGTCCCGTGTGCTTCTTTCGGTATAACGAAAATAGGGGGAGGGGGGGCGAATATTACTTAAACGCTTACTGCTTTAGAACGGTAAGATATACAGAAATATAAAAAACTGATTTAGATTCAGTAAAATGTGGCTATTAATAAAGGTCATGTGATAAAATGTGATAACTGTAACCGTTAAGCATTAATAATTAATTTATTTATTGTTTTACTTTCTTTTTAGCTAGAATTGTGTTATAATGCTATATTCTAGTGTTATTTCTTGATGTAACAAAGTTGTAAAAGCTCTATTACATGTTAATAAAGTATACACAACTTATAGACAATCGTGAGTGTTTACTTAATAGCGAAGCCGGACGCCCGCCGCGCCGCGCCGGCACGGTGCGATGACAGCGGTCGCGGTGCGGCAGAGGCACAGTCATCGCTGACAGGATCCAACGTGAACGGCGTGTCGCGCATGCGTTCTTGAACATGTTTACAACTGCACTGTAGTTGAGGCGGAGTGCCCGTTCTGTTTACACCCAGTGCGTGCGTTTTGTTAATATTTCACGTTTTGTGCGTGCGTGTCTTTTGAAGTGATGTTAGTGTACTTTCAGATTGGTTGTATTTTTTGCATTAAATATGGAAATAGATTGTTTTTTGTGTGCCCATGGCTTTGGTGCTGGTTGTGATTCTAAAAACACACTGAACATTGTTAGCGTAACTGAGAAAGGTGTAGAAGGACTAAAAAGTGCAAGTGAAAAACGCGGAGATGGCTTACATGACAAGTTTAGTACAGTTACAGACCTGAAAGTTCATGATGTTTGCCGAAAGAATTATACCAGACCTACAAGCATTAAGAAGTATATATCTAAAAATGTTGGAAGTGAAGTTTCAAGTGAACCGTCAACCTCGTATAGAACAAGATCTACAGAAGTAGAAGGTTTCGATATTAAAACTCATTGTTTATTCTGTGCTAAGCATATAGATTTCCAAGCAATAAAAAAGCGGGCTTTAAAGTATAGGGAATTCAGCTCATCACGTTGAAACATTGACAGTGCAGACTAGAATTCTCAACATTGCTTGCATTCGTGGTGATGATTTGGGGCAGAGAAGTAGACACACGTGTCCGTGCAGCCGGTGATCTAGTTGCTGCTGAAGCCATTTACCATGGAAACTGTTTAACTCAGTTTTTTAAGTTAAAAAAAAAAAACGAAGTCCGATGATAATGATTACAAACATGATGCCTTTTTAAAGTTGTGTAATAGGTTAAATGAAAACGACGAATGCCAGTACAGTTTAGGAGAACTTTCAGATATCATGGACACCTTTTTGGATGGAAAAGATGGATATACTACTAAACATCTAAAGAACAAACTTATTGACCATTATGGCTCCGATATAATTATTACTGACATACCTGGGCGCAGTACAATAATCAGCTTCCGAATGGCAACACATAGAATTTTACATTATATGTGGTATGAAGACAGAAAATCCAATCCCGAAGAAGAGCAACTGAGGATAATTTCTGCTGCTGCTGAAGTAATTAGATCAGACATTCGCGGCTGCGTTTACAATCTTGGTGAGTATTCTACATTGCACCCTGATTACGTGGATTCACAAACTCTAATGTCTTTAATACCTAAGTCCCTTCAAGTATTTCTTAATACTGTAGTTAAGCATAAGGGCACCAATGAAGAAAATACTGAACTAAAAAAAGCTGTGATAGGCCATGCTATTATAAGTGCATGCAGGCCACGCTCTTTCTTATCACCACTTTTGATAGGTTTGAGCATGTATGTTCATAACCATTATGGTTCAAGGCTTTTGGTTGATATTTTGAATAAGACTTGGTTTCGGAGCAAGCTATACTGAAGTACAGCGTTATGAGTATTCTCTTATGGTACAAAAAACGGTAGAAAGTTCCCAAAAAAGCTACATTCAGTTTGTATATGATAACGCGGATGTAAACATCCGAACACTAGATGGAAAAAATACCTTTCATGCAATGGGAGGTATTAAGTGTTCCACTCCTCAAAATACTACTAAGCCTAGCAACGTCACACGAGTCTTATCAGTTCCAACAGCTGCATAAATAGCTAAAAAGGGCTCTATTCAGATTTCTTGGTATAAAAAACCTGCAACATCAGGTCTGAAAAGAAAAGTTATAAAAGAAATATGTTCTCCATCTGACCCCAAAAATGAAAATCTTAGTACATCCATCGATGTTTTATGGATGGTGGGCTCTTGGAAAAGTCTGTCTCCTAGGCCGTCTTGGAATGGTTATATGCAAGGAGCGTTTCTGGGATCTGGATGTGGAGTGAAAAGCAGCATAGAACCAGTTCCTTTTATCAACCTTGATCCAAGCAACTTGAGCACGATCTATACGGCACTACAATTTGCAGCTGAACAATGTAGAAAGAATGGTCAAAAAAGTTGTTTTGTGACATTTGACCAGACTCTGTATGCAAAAGCTGTCGAAATCATTGCTTCAACTACAGACTCAACTCTTGACAATGTCATAATAAGATTGGGTGGTTTTCACCTTTTAATGTCATTTTTGGGAGCCGTAGGCTACATAATGAGTGGGAGCGGTCTTGAAGAGATTTGGATGGAAATTTATGCGAAATCTTCAATCCCACATATGATAACAGGGCATGCTTATGCTAGAGCTCTACGGGCTCACTTTTTGACACAGTTGGCGCTGGGAGTTATTCTGCTTGAGATGGTGGACAACGTACCAGAGGAGGACTTGCTTGTACTTAAAAAACTCCACACTGACTTCCTCACAAATGAGACTAAAATTGACGATGTTAGTGCTTCAAAATCACTGCAAAGACTAGAAACAGCGTTTAAACCAAACATGTGATGCAGAAGAAACACGTAGTCGCACAGGATATTTGTGGGTGCTATATTTTAGATTAGTTGCGCTAATGCGCCTTTACATAATATCGGAACGTACTGATGACTTCACGCTTCATATATCTTGCATCAAAGCAATGCTTCCGTACTTCCATTCCTCAGGTCACCTCCGGTATGCAAAATATGCACACCACTATGTCCAGGAAATGGAAGATTTACCACAGGTTCTAAGTAAAGACGAGCTCGAGAGATTCATTTCTTTAGGTTTCTTTACTGTTCGTAGGACAGAAAGGTTCTGGGGTGGAAACTGGATAGATATGGTGATTGAGCAGGAGCTCATGCGTTCTTTGAAAGTGTCAGGTGGACTTATCCATGGAAGAGGCGTCACTGACAGTAACTTAGCGAGATTTGTCCTAGCGCGTCCAGCCTGTTCTGTTGTCACGAATGCGTTTGAAAAATTGTGTCACATAAACTCTGGAACTACAGAACAACATGTTGAGCTACGCGATGCTCGGCAATCAAGAGATGATAAAGATTTGGACAAACTACTTTGTTGGCTAAAGTCACATTCGCCTTTCAGTGTTGACATAAATGGAGGTTTAATTTCTTTGTCGACTGGAACAGTTGCTGACGCTAAAATAAACCCGGAGACCGCCACAGAAACAGGTCTTCTTGCAATAACTCAAATGACTGGCCAAACGTTTGGTGATGTAAAACTTAAAAGAAAAAGTAAAGTTACTCCTCTTGCTGCTATTTATGCCACTATCAAAGTAAGAGGTCACGATGTTATAGAAGTGAATCCGAATCAACTGTTTCTTAGAATATCGTGTATTTTAAAATCTCCATCTGACTATGAAGATTACATGGCCTTTGAATTGGCTCCGAGACCACTTTCTCTCTTTAACGGAGCAGCGATGAGAAAAACAGCTAAGTCAGCACTTTGTGATGTTATAGAAATGAGCACACCTACCCTTCATATTGGCCTCAAGACTGTGTTTATGTATTGGACGGAGGACATTTGCTTTATCATGCTGTTTGGCCTAAGCCTGCCACATATGAACAAATTATTTCAGGATATGTTGAATTTATTCGCATCCATTACGGTTCAAGTGTAACCGTAGTTTTTGATGGCTATGAGGGACCAGCGACCACAAAGAACCAAGAGCAAGATAGAAGAGCATGTCGAATTCAATCAAGAACAATACATTTCGACTTAAACATGACAGCATCAGTGACTCAGGCTGAATTTCTTGGTAACGCTGCAAATAAAAGCCGACTTATAAGTGAACTGAAATCACATTTTGATCGAGCTGGCTTTTCAGTTGTACAAGCTGTAGCAGATGCTGACTTTTTGATTGCTTCAACAGCTCTTCAGCAGTGTTCTAAAGGTATGAAAACAGCTGTGGTTGGTACAGACACTGATCTTCTAGCACTTCTTGTGCATGGAGTTAAAAGTTCTGATACATTATTCTTCATCAAACCAGAAGGCAGTAAAGGTTCCTACAAAGTTTACCCAGTAGCTGAAATTAGTAGTAACTTAGGCAATATGAAAGACTGTATACTGTTTGCACACGCATTTTCTGGATGCGATACAACATCCGCCACGTTTAGAAAAGGGAAGAAAGTGCCATGGAAAGTGTTGGAAAAAAGTGCGGAACTTCAAAAAATGTCAAACATTTTCAAAGATCCAACTGCTGAGCCTGACATGTAAACATCATGTGGAGAACAATACTTTCTTGCGATATACGGAGATACAAAGTGCAAAACATTAAATGAACTAAGGTACTTTATGTTCAATAAACTGATAGCTAGACAGAAGATTACTTCAAGCTTTGATTTGTCTGTTTTACCATCCACTTCAGATGCCGCACGCTTACACACCTTGCGGGTTTACTATCAAGGGCAGAAATGGCTTGGGAAGGATCTGGATCCATGTTCATGGGGTTGGCTTGAAAAAGACGGTGTTCTTGTACCACAATCTATGACTTTGCCACCGGCACCTGATAAACTCTTGAATTTCATTACATGTGATTGCAAGAAAGAGTGTGTCCGATCGTGTGATTGCATAAGGTCAGGATTAGCTTGTTCGGCAATGTGTGCTCATTGTCAAGGCAGAGACTGCAACAACACACTGCAGACAATTGATTTAGAGGAAGAGGACGTTGATAGTAACTAAAGGTCAGTTTTAAACAAGATAGTGGATACAACACACTGTTCAATACAATTGCTTTTTGACATACGGTTGTACATTTTAAAATCATTAAAATAAATTAAAATTGGGTATTATATTGAATATAGTTAATATGATTTGTACAAATATTATTTTAAATTAATAATATTTTATGATTGTACTTAAAAATGTAATTGTTAAACCATTAAATTTTACTGTATTCTGTACATTATTTATTTAATACCATGCTAATGTTATACTTTTTAGACCATTGACCACGTTCATTCTACATACTTCAACTGGAGTTTATTCATATACCAGTTTATTTCCCAACTGAAATATACATTTAAGGAAAGAAAATAAAGTGTAGTGTTGACGGAAAACCACTGATAAAATAAAAATATAGGAGAAAAAAACTTCAGTATTAAAACCTTAACAATAAAGAGTAAATCAAAATTTTTTTGTTGGTTAACAATTTTTCATGCACTAACTAAAACTGATTAAAAGAAAATCATCATAATATTTTGTAGCTTATATTTTTCTGAATTAAACACAGTTGTTATTTTTCCTCCATCTGCTTTTGTTCTCGAGTAATGTGCGTTTAAGTAAGCCGCGCCCCCCTCCCCCCTTTATTTCGTTAAAACGGGGGACGCACACGGGGGACGGGCGGGGACTTTTAGGATGTGATTTGGTATACCATAACAGACATCTGTGCAAAAAATTAGCTTTATACCTCGCATTTCCGGGTAAAAACCTCGATTGACTGGGCTATCAAATGGTTTATCTCGAAATCAGCTGGTTTCGCTTTTAATGTTACACGTATCACACAGCATATTCCAAAATACTTTATCAGCGTTAAAACCAATTGCATTTTAATAAGTAACAACACCCGAAAAGGCAGTTAAAATGAAAAACATTCCATTGTCTTCTCTTTAAATGGAACCAATAAAACATTTGGTAAAAATACCTAACTAACATGTTCGTAACACTCGATATATGACTAATCGAGATTTAAGAAAGATTACGAATAGTTTGACAGTATTATATTACGTTTCATAGAGTTTTCCATTTTAAGCTGATGTCCTCTGAGGTGCAAACGCTTACTTGTATTAGGTTTAACGGTCCTATAGCTATATCAAAATTTATGTTATTTCGAGGTTACATTGATTGATCCAATAGATTGTGAATTTCTCGAAGATGTGGGTTTTTAGGTTGTTGCTCTCGTACTTTAGGTGTTCTGTGGTATTATAAAGGCTAGGAAACATAACGCCGTTCAGACTGTAAATACATACGTCCTGTGACCGTTTACGACCTTCGTATGATTGTCAGTGAATTTTTAAACTGATATTTGGCATTGAAATTCTTTTAATTTTGTCTAACAAAGGGAGGAAGTTAAGTTAAACTTAGAACAATATATCCACATTATATTTTACGCTGACAGAGAATAAACAAATATATGACAGCCCATACAAAATTTCAAATTTTTAAGAATGAAATGCAAAATTTGTTTTATTCATTTGGAGAACTAAATATTAAACACAAAAACATTAATTTTCCTTGTCAATGGTGGCCAATATACCTTCGCTCACCGCCATTCAACGAGTGGCAGCACTCGTTTAGATACAGCGCTGTGGACAGTTCTTTATACAAAACTAACGAATTGTAAGTATAATTTTACCATTATAAAGTAGATGTTCTCTACTTTCATAGACATGCTGCAGCTACCTTTGTTCTGACATGGACCACTACTAACCTGAGCCAGAAAGTTGCCGCTGCCATACAAGACACCCCAATCGCCGAGACTCCAACTTCTCATTTTAAATCAAAAGCATTCACAATACTTCCGTTCAACTCCCAGTTGTTTCCGGTAGTTGTGCGGCAACAATATAACTGTATTGTTATGATTGACTCCCATAGTGAGTACACGACCTATGTCATAAGCTGTTATGAAACGCGGCCTTAATATCCTGTGATAAAATGGTACAACTCAATAATAATAAGTGATAAAAAATTCTAAAAATATAACATTATGTAATAATAATCTACATGATACTTCAAATATGCCATGATAGTCGGAATGTTTCTGTTGTTGGGACAAATAGCGTGTGAGGCCTATATTACATTTATAATAAAGTTAGTATCTCTAACATACGCAGGTATAATCCATATTTATTCGCTTTTTGTAGCCTGTGTGAAACTAATATGCAAATTCTGTTAGTGATTGCTTTATGAAGCACTTATAAAATAGCCTTTCAGGTCTTATACATTTTTATTTAATTAGTACGTGATTTCTTTTACTGTTCAATTAAACTTAATTTAAGAAGAACTTAATTTTATCTGGCAATGTAAAACATACTGAGAACTTTTTTGTAATTCATTTAGCCCACTGATTATGTGGCTTACCAATCTACGCAACATGAGACTGTTGGATAAGCTAACAATTTATATATCTACACAGCTACTATCAGGCAAAACGTGAATTTTTCAAGTATCCAGATAATTGTTTCCCTTGTATTAAATAATGATACTCCTATATTACAAGTACCCTCGATATGGGAGTAATTAAAGTTACTCCTTCTACTGTTGGATTGTAAAATAAAACGAAAAATAACTATAAATTCAAGGAGATATACTTATACGTATTAAATATGTTTGTGAATAATATACTTAAACATAGGTCTACCGGTTTAGTTAGAATATGTAGATAGAGTTTTTAACAGCTGAACTATTGATGAATTGACTTATTTATCATCGTATTTACATGTAGGCCTACTAAACATCTCACACACCGTTACGTTAAAAATAACGGAGCTGTAAATTTTATATTTGAATTGCTACTTTAATGGAACATTTTTATTCTGAGGTGGCCAGTGATCATAATTGAAACATTTACTAGGTATATTTTTTATACCAATTTCAAAGTGTTTTGATGGTCTTGTTTTATCCTCCAGTTAATTGAAATAGACAATTTTTATGTGAATTACACCTTAAAAACCATTTGAGATAAACAAATAATTAAAATTGAAAAATGCTTAGGAATGTTTAAAATGAGTTATATAAAACCTTATGTATTTTTTCTTGGTACTTAAATAACGGCGTACCAATATGAGTAAGGAACTTAGCCAAAATATTAGTAAAAAAAATCATATTACGACAAATCAGGGCTTTATTGGCGCCCTTATCGTGTTAAAAAGATGCTTTATATATACCTTTAAAAACTAAATCGTAACCCATGTAATAAAAGAACCTATTAAACCAATTAAACATAATTTATAACAAACTTTAATTTTTAAATTAATATTTTATAATTTTGATAATCGAATATCCTGGTCAGAGTTCTACGAGGTAACAGAAGCCGATCATTAGCCAAATGAGCAACACTTTTTATCTTATCTTTAAGTTTGATAGAGAGTTATTAAGTGTCAGTTGGGTATTAGGTTCAATCCAAATCTTTTCCTCGTCGCTACTATAATTCCGTCTAAATTCCGATATCGCCACAAGTTTTAACCTGGTCCACGTAAACATTTGAAGCAACCATAATTCAAAGATAAGGACTTTGGTGTTTTGTCCGCAACAGACATCTAGAACCAACACATTTACAAACATTTCCTAGGTATATTAGGCTAAAACAAAATATTACTTGTTAGAATGTGTCAGTCATTTCCAAAACACTTTAAATTATTTGAAATATTTTATTTACAGATTACATACTCATAATTAAGAACTAGTGAACGGGTCTCTCATTACACTATAAAATTAATTAACTATATTTTAGGGAAATTCGTAGAACTGATACTGCAATTTGAGATTCTCACAGTTTAATTTATTTTTTGTAAATACTATATTTTTCTTGTGTTTTATACAATGCTTTACGTATATTTTTATTCATTGGTTTTCATTTATTCAAAGTATATATAAACTGTAGCATTTTTTTGGTTGGAATTTTTTTTATAATTTTGACAAAATATAAGATTCAAATATGTTTCCTTTACAAATTGCGACCGCGCTGCACTGTAAAGAAAATATATATTTTTGAAGCTTCTTTTCTAGATCTACGCTAACATGCACAGAAAATCTTCTAAAGGAAAATCCTAACCCAGTTTTATAAAAAGCTCATAGGTTCCATATAATGAATACATACAATGATTTTTTGAGCCACAGGGGCAAGTGGCTGATCCCGGTTCGTCTTACAGCAGAATCAACAATTACTTGCAATATTAAAAGGGCTGTTCCTTCTGTGATCTATTGAGAGAATTATACCATTATGGAGATTTGGAATGGGTATAGCCATTATAAGATGGCTGTCAGAGTTTAGAATATGTTTACTGGATTTAATGTCTGACAAATCTTCCTCACTTTTAAGAAATGGATGGATTTTGTTAACCCTTCACAGTTCATATGACTCTCATTTGTAACTAAAAATCTTTAATAAAATATCTTACATTTACTGTATATTGAACAAAATTATTCGTTCTACAAATATCATGTAAAAATATAGACGGACAGAAGTGAGATTCTGCTAGTGCCTGCCATGATATGCTTTGTTGCAATCAACCATGCAATCAACCATGGAAACATGCAATCAACCAATTGGCACCATATACGTGTGCTTCTCCATTGTCGTAAAACATTTATGAATATTATGGTTTATTTAGCTTTTGGTGCAAACGTCTCAAAACATTGAAAATCACAAATAATGTAACAAATTTTATAGTTTGGAAATTGTATGCAGTACAAAAAGATTCTCTCTGTTTATGATATATTCAAAACGATTCTAATGTAAAATTTTTTATTTAATTTAAGCACATTACGTCGTTTTATCTTATATTACACTTTAGAAGATTACTACAATATAAATTGGTAGCATTGTATTTAATATTTTTCATAAATCATCACTTAAATTTACATTTATTTCTCATTACATTTGTAAGTAAAGTGGTTCACAACACTGCAACTGATGCAGTACCTTGTACATTGTCATGTAGGAGCACAGAATCCCGTCAAGTCACCGCCAGCTCGAGTATAAACTCAATCAGGCGTCACGTTAAATGACATACCAAGCGTGAAGTTCTGATCCATTATTCATGATTCAAGTTTGATTATGCCTCACGTAAGTCAAGCGATTATTCCGTTTAACTTTAATACTTGAAGGTTCGACGAAAACTCCTTTATTTTTAGTTTAAAGTGCATAATACGTAGTGATCCAGTTATTGTGCCATAAAGAAATGTAAAAATTTGGAGGTTGACTAATGTTTTATGTTAAAATGCTGTTAAAAATAAAACTCTGATCATAAGTACTTTAAAAATTTACCATATTTACACTAGTTCAAACGTCATTTTAATTAATAATTTACTTATCTTTATGTACCAAATTAATTTAATCTGAAGTCATTATAACTGAAGGGATTAAGAACAAAAACGTAAGTCCTTTGGGGCTTGTTTTTTGTATTTCAGTGGATGAGCCGATATCGATTTACCCGGTCTTTCACCTTTTGTAGTGTTTGTACAGCGCACCTCTTTTGTACAGTTATATGGTTCTCTCTACAAACTTACAACTTGATCTCTTGCCAGTTAGAATGGGGCTGCTAGGAGCTTGTTGCTGCACGTCTATTAGATTTTCATTGTTATCCTTGCTTAGCCTTATGCATGACGGTTTTTGACACCCAAAAAAGAGGATGGATTTCAATCACAGAAATAAAGTGTTCTATTTTTTGTAACACACAATTCTAAAAAATATGTCTTAAAATACTTTGGTCCTTATTACTTGATTTCATCTTTTACCGTGTATAGGTCACTTGAAGAATAAAAATTATGTTGTGTCCTAATTCAACCATTTCAGACCAACATCTTAGATTTTAGTATGTGGTGTTCAATAGCGTCTCTTTTATATTTACTGTAATAACAAGTTACTTAACTGTTATTAATATACATAAAATTAAACATAAACCTTATGTCGCATAAAATTTTGAATGTATTTAAACATATATTTACTTATTTTCAATAATTATTATACAAATATTTTATTTTGAATTGCTAATTACTAATAGGCTTATTTCATTCTGAATGATTTTTGCTCAAATTTACCATTTCATTTTCATATGATTCTCTTTTCTGAGTTTTCCCAGCATTTAACCTGTATAATACATATGTTATAATACACGTATTTAGAATAAACCAGAGACAACTAAAGACAAATTACACGTCCTCTGCCTTAGTTGGATTCACAATGATAAAGTCAGTATTTTTGCATCGAATAATTTTTTTTAGCAGATTCATTTTCTTTATTGTTTAAGTTTTTTCCGAAACAAGCCGTTTTTGGTTGACAAAATTTACGAAAAAGCGTTACATTTTTGTCTACCACGCAGAGAATAATAAAGTAATTATGTAGCTTCAAAGGAATCTGGATTAGAAAAAAGAATTATGTAGTTGAAAGATCTTAACATTAATTTAATATGTAACTATTTTATTTTCTATTTATCTTGCCTACGTATCTTGACCTTCTTAATAAAATAACTGAAAACTTTCCCAAATTAAGTAAACAAATCTTACGAATAGTCACTCAGCTTCATTCTGGATTCTTAAGCACTGACGGGGAGACAAATTTACGTTGTTAATCCGATTGCTTTATATAGAAACTTTGTCGTCAGTTTTGTACGGTTTACATTTATATACAGATACAGAATGCTCGGAATTGTATGGTACGTAAATTTTAGTAAAATAATCAATTCAGTGTTGAATAATATTTGAACAAATGAACAATCTTAAAGTACATGAACCCATTATCAGTATAGTCAAATCTGGTGCCGGAAATTAAACTGTCTGCACCTCGCCTGTGAATGTCGAGAGGTCATGATTTTAATAATGTTCCTTGCAGGTTATCTATCATAATATATCAACATACTTGTAACTTATATGATAGACTAAGAATAAAAAAAGTATCGTGAATATTTAGCATATTATTCCTTCAAACCTGACTTTAAACGGTAACGAATATTAAACTCATTGTGGAAACTCAAGTTGGAAAGGCTAAACAGAAATTGTCAATTCACAAATAAGGGCGAGTACTGTAGATGAGCTTAAGAATGGTGATTTAGTAACATGTGGATTAGTAAAATAGTAGGTTGTGACCTTTGAAAAGAATGATTTCGGTCTAACTAAATTTTCAGTCTTGAGGTAATAAAAGAAGGGAACGCAAGATTTTCATCAATGGTAACTATTCATATACAATAATTGTCGAATTCTACATATGCAATGAGATATCATGAAGCATTCACAAATAACTCAAATATTTAAAATTAGATAGGGACAAACAGAAGATTATCTTCAGGCGAACGCCGGGTTCTGTTCAAGTGAATTGTGTATACTTTACTGTCACAATTGCAGCTTATATCATTATATCTCATTGTATCATTATATTTTAATACGAAATTTTGCAATTGATTAAAACCGTATAAAATAAGACTATACAAAATTTAAGTTCAAATACAGCTATATTGATTACTTGGAAATTTAGTGTGAAGCATCATTTTTCGAGCAAAAAACCATGTCGATGATAGTGCTTGTCACTCTATCGGACTTGACTGAGAGTCGTTGAAGCGCATTAATCAGTAGTTAGACAAATTATTTTTTCTGTCGAAGGGGATGAACAATTTATTTTCTGTGTTTTTATGTTTATATGTATATTTTATATATCAATAGGAGACTTCAAGAATGGAAAGAACCACAGATTTGAAACTTTGCATGCAACCTGAGCAAATTCTGTTAGGTCCTTGTTTATTACATAATTAATTATTGTAAACATTATGTTAAATAGGTAATAAAGCAATTTTGCAGTTTTCAGATTATTAAATATACCAAATTTAAACTAAACCGTTTTCACCTTGATAATCAAACCTTTAAATATAAGGTTATATTTCAGAACAGTGTGACCTAAGAACTGCTGCAGTAAGCTTATCTTAATCTACCATACACAGTTTTAGGCAGCGAGAATTTTACTGAATTGCATAAAAACATCCAATAACCTTTAGATCAATACATTTAATTTTCACCGCATGCTGAATTATAAAACTATTAAACAATAAATGGCACACTTTTTGTACAAACGTGCTCTACAGAGTTTACAAACTTAAAAGAGGGCTAAACCTGTGTAAATAATAATTAATTTATTCTAAGTAACCCCACAAAAAGAA
This sequence comes from Homalodisca vitripennis, assembly GCF_021130785.1. NCBI lineage: Eukaryota > Metazoa > Arthropoda > Insecta > Hemiptera > Cicadellidae > Homalodisca > Homalodisca vitripennis. Next base: position 130,318,178 of record NC_060208.1, read on the forward strand.
TTCAAGACTAGACAGATTAGTGGATGGTGTTGGCCACAATCCTGTTGAAATTATTCTTCCATAAATAAATCCTGTATCATCTCTATAATTAGGCGAGCTGTGTGGCAAGTGGCTCCATCCTGTTGCAGTCAGCAGTAACGCTCATTCTCTTGCAATAAGCCTCTGAACTGTTGGATAATGTCTTAGTAGAAGGCAACATCCATAATTGTTTAAAAAATGAAAGGTACAATTATTCTTAGCCTAGAAACCGCACACCATACGCCTATTTTTTGGGTGTAGGGGAGTTTCGATGGAAATGTGCTGGTTTTCAGTACCCCATGTCCGGTAGTCTTGGCTATGAACATAACCTTTTATTTTAATACCAAGCGTTATCTGTGAAGAACACCTGATCTAAGATGTCCATGTTGCCTCTGGACATGTTGCAACTGATATATAAATGCCTTCAACAACTGGCAGTAGTGAACTCTTTTGACACTATCAGCATCCTTAAGTTCATGGAAAACCTACATTCTGTATGAATAACATTTCAGTATTCTTTTCAGAGCAGTGTGGGCTGAACCTAATGACATGTTCTTTTCTCGGCTTAGTATTTGCAAAGATGCATGTGGAGATCTCATAACTGATGCTCTAATATGCGGAATGACATGCGTATTTTAAACTACCACTGCCTGTCATGAAGATTGTCTAACACTGAACCTGTTTCTTGAAACTTTTCAACTGGTGCTTCTTTTTCAAATTTGTCCATGAAACGTTGCCGACACACAGCAGGAAATTGTGTTACTAAATAAGTTTCAATCACGAATACACGTTCTTTAACAGTTAAACGAATTTTAACAAATAAAAATACACTAATATGAAACCTAACCTCACTTTGTTCAAACGTCAATGCTTTACCTTCACTGATTCAAAAGCAATACGAGGGGAATAATCAGTTACCCCCATTCCAGCTCCAGCCATACCAACATTATAAACAGTATTTAACCTGGTTCACACAAATATTTGCATTAAAAAATATTGTTTTTTAAACGAAGTGAGCAATGGGGACTCTTTTAAGTTGAAAACCCTGTGTATACCAGTATTACATATACCATGTTAGACCAACTTATATATGCTACATTGAGTAAGTAGGGGTATGGAGAACAATAGAGCACGAATAATGACCAAATAACGCCACGGTCTCTCTCGAGAAACTCATTAACGGAGCAAGATCTCTGACAGCGGCTTTCTTTATCATGGTGTCAATTGTAAATTATAATGTCATTATTTTACTATTTACTTGTATAAAATAAAACCAAAACGCATTATATCAGAGCCTTTTTAACATTAGGATTAGTGTTACTAGCGTAAAAGTATGCCATTAATGATTTATTTATGTTCACAATGGTGATAACTAAGGTCCGATTAGGTTTAGTATTTCATTCTCATGTTTATGAAATATGCATATTTCTTCTACGGCTCTTAACTTAATTATAATAGGTTATAGCGTAGGTAATACCACGCTTAAAAATATGCTTAGAATCATACTATTCCTAATAGGTAAAACTGTATATCATTTAAACAATTTAGCCTAACTGATATAAAATACCTTTGCTGTTTCTGTAGGTAAGTTTATATGTCATGTAGATTAGAATATAACATTTTTTAACTAAACCTTTTACTAGCAGTACTTCTAAAACAATGAATGAAATGAAATGAAATATTTACGCTATTAATAAAACCCAAGTAAAAGCAAACAATTTTTAAATCAAGATTGAGAATCGGGACAAAGTAATTACAAAATGAAATGTTACAGTCTCAGGTACTGTGAGTTTCGATGGCTAATTTAAGGTTCACTACCCACTCTAAAGACAGAAAGAGGGACAAATTACAGGGGGAGTCCTCTGCGACAAGGACGTCATTATCCCAGGACACCACGTGATAGCTGCTCTCCACCCACGGTTTGGTACCGGATAATTGGTCACTGAATATTCTGCTTATACCTACGTAGCTCTTACAAAAGTTAAATATTTGTAATGTTATGACACAATAATTGTCATTAGTTCTGAACTAATCACCGGACACTTCACTTTTGCTTATCGATTATTATGATAGAAAGAGGATTAAACTATGATTACATTGAAACATAACAGAGCCTCTACGTTTTATTAAACAACTGATGCAGTATTGTTTAGCAATACTTAAGTATTTAGATGTAGTCTTTAGAAACATTATAAAACAACCAAAATTTGTAAGAACCCAATGCATGCATGCAGTTTTGTATTAGCTAAATGAGCGCTGATATAATTTATATCGCATAGCACGAATTTTTCATCTTAATGCAGTATAAATATTATTTTTAGATTTTAACATCGTGTCATCTGAAACAAAGGGACAGGAAAGCGGTGGTCATGAGTAGGAAGGGGTACAGGCAAGTCATGTTTTGGTCCTAGAGCTTCATGTTTTCGTTCCTAGAGTATCATGGTGTACGTACGAATTTTGTTGGTTGAGGTTACATTAATTCTTTTTTCTTACCCCTTCCTCCTCCTGACCACCGCATTTTTGTCCCATTGTTTTAGCTGACACGACTCGGTGCCAAAAAAGAGTCGACATATTTTCGTGTTAGTATCCCGCTTGCATCCTTGCCGGTGTGATGTGTGATTTGGTTTGTCGTACTCGTGACTTGTGCTCGGGACCTGCATTCTCTGCAGTGATAACGCCTGGACTAAACTCCAAGCAGATTTTGGGTATGTTTAAGCCATTTTCTTTCCCTTCTTTTCTTCTTTCTGCTCTTTATTTTTGTATGTACTAATATCTCCCCCACCTGACGAAGAAAGTAGATTCCAATTCTCGAAACGTTGTATTATATTTTTGTAACCATAACGATGGTAAATGACCAAAGTCCTGTTATCCTGTCAAACCTTACATCGTCACCAACAAAATGTAAACAAAAAATTTAATGATTTTTTACTTCCTTAAAAAAATCTTTAATATTTGATAAAAGAATCAGCAATTTACACTATGTCAAAAAGGGCTTTAAATATCAAAGCTAATTATCGGCCTGAGGAATATATTAGATAGCAGATTTCTACACGTAGAGCTGCTGATTTATTTTATGAATGAGCGGTATCAAATATCTAAGAAAGCCCTTCCACTATCACGATCCTTTCATTGTAAACGACAAACTTTAAACAATTAACGTTGGTATTGATACAAGTGTTATATAAAATCATAGAAAAAGCTTCTTGTTCTAGCAGATTAAACCATAAAAACCTTATTACTTAAAAACGCTCCACTAAAACTTCTAAATGTGTTTTGTTACATAAAACTGTGAAACATTAAACATATGTAAAATATTTAACATATGTTATTTACTACCGAAATTCAACAGGACGTAAATCGTGAGGGTTCCTAGAACAAAGTTAGGCTCAGGTGGCCAGGAGCTAATATGACAGGAGAGAGAACAGTGACGTTGATTGCAAACACAAGACACTTCCATTAAAGCGACACGTCACTATCATAAAAATTTCATAAAGTTTATAGTCATAATTTGCTCAAGAGAATCAAATGATTACTATAACTTGTTATTTTGAAATATCAAAATATGAACAACAATAGTTTTTTGTTAGCTTTGAAACCAATTATATTATACATTTCACATTTGTAAAAGGATTTCAATTGAATTGAAATCTATTACTGGCTAAGCTATAGTGAAGAGGATTGAAAAATTCCTTTCTGTCTTTCATAACAATATTTCGGAAAGGAAATGACCTGCAGAAATGAAGTTTTGCAGTAAGCTTAACTTTTATTTGAGAAACAATGAGATCGATCAATAATAGTGTATGTCACTCCATGGCAATTGGCTGTTGAGAATAAATTATTTTTACATTGTCTTGGTCTTAAAGGTAACTCTGATAACGAGAAAATACGAGAGTAAAATAAATTTGTAACAAAAGTGCGTAAATTATTTGTGATTTGATCGTGTGATATTCATACTCATACTTGTAAAGTAAAGAGAAAAAAATATGTAGTGGCAAGTCAATTATAAAAGTCGGTAAAAAAATTAAATTTCAACCTCATCTTTAGGTATGGTAACATCCTAGCTCACCAAAGCTTTTACTATTTGGAAATTGCTAGAACAATTTGAAGACTTTATATTCTGTAAGAAACTTAATTTATACAAAGACAATATTGTGTTCTATGAAACACGGAAGTTAGCTTGGCGTAGTTTTTGTGTCAATGTGATTTCTGTATGATTGTCTATCCGCCCGAAGGACATCTAGATTAAAAATTTTGTTTTATTTAATTTTTTGTTATGATTTATTTGTTAATATTATTTTGTGTTTATTAATATAATACAAATACGTTAAATAAACCACAAATTTATTCTTGTCCCAAGCTATTAAAACATTGCTTTACCAGACATTTATTTTTTTAACAATTTGGTGGTTATGTATTAAAGATTTAGTACATTAGAGATAGCTAGTATATGACAGTACAATAATAAAATAATAAGAATAAAATTTAAAATGCTGCTATTATATATTATATAAGCTATTATGTATTAATAAATAATTATTCAATTGATGAAATTGTCATTGGTTCGAATTTAATATGTTTATATGTTTATGTTTACATTATTTTATCGGACAAGAAACATGACACAGGTACAACAAATCTACATATTGTAAATAATATAAGATATTGATTGCCATTTCACGTTTTAACAAGCAATCATGTCCACAACAATATTATTTTCTAATGAAATTGATAAAATAAGGAGCTTAACCCAACCATTATAATAAGCTTCTTAGTTCATCGGTGATGTTGGTGACTGCCTTTAAACTGGCATATTTTAACATTGTGGTTTAAAAAATAATAATAATAAAAGTAAATAATTTGTTGATTGGTGAAGTAAATGCCGTAAAATTATAAACGATGTTAATTAGAGCCTAATTTTCTAATAATGTACAAACAAACGGTTTTATGAAAGAGATAAAAGAAAGAATAGAAGTACATAGTTAAACATACGAACTAAAATGAGAAATCTAAGCCCCATGTGAGATAATCCATAAGTAAAAACTATGTTAATTTAGTTCACAATTACAATAGTTTTAATATTTCACCATATCAATATAATAGATTTATATGATTAAGCTATAGCTTGAGAAGGTAAACACACTAAGTATATAAAAAGTATAAATAATATTATTTAGGAATAAACCTCGATTTAAACATAATTTAAAATGCAGCAGTATATTTTCTAATTTCCTCATCGCGTGTTTTCATAATTAAAGAAGAGAACACTGCATCAAGTCTAATTATCACGAGGGAAGATTGTAGTTCGTCAGGTTGAAGATGAACAGCTGTTGCGTGGTTTAGGTTTCAAGTTAATTATGAAGAGTTATGGCCCTCAAACGAACATTCCTTACCAGAATCACGTTATTCCTCATCGTAAGATTCGAGTGTATACTGTGCAACCAGCTTTGTTTCAGGATTAATTAAATAGTACACATTCATGTATTCAGTTGTTGTTATCAAAATTTGGGAAAAGTTAATATGAATAACATATACTAATTCGCAAGAGGGATACTCTTCTTAAAACACATCAAACTAGAATTTAGTTAAATATATATATTTATTTATTTATATGTATATGTCATACAATATACTACGATACACTACAATTATCAAATAATAACATAAAAATAGTATGATATTTATTTATTCCTCCGATAAAAATACTTTAAATCGTTTATAAAAAGAAAACTAAGAATACGCACTTGCCACTATTTCCAGTTATTGTGGTTATCGGTAAATAAACAGAAAGTAATCTCAGTTCAATTTTTCCGTTCCCTCAACAACATAACAGAGGGTGTAGTCTATCTAGATGTAACATATATAATTAAAATAATAGAATCAAATATATTTATATTAGCCTATCAGGGTAGTGTTAGATAAAGATTATGTTATAAAAACAATGTTCTAAAATGGCAGTGACAAATGAAAAAAAAAACAGTACACTAAAACTTTGGACTAATGTAAACGTTTTATAGTCACAATATTCTTGATAGTCGGGGAACCATAACTGAATTTTGACAAAATTGTGTTTCAAATATCCAGGAAGTAACTAATACTTCGAAAACTATGTAAATACTGCATATGAACTTGTAAATACTGCATATTCAGAATAGTAATGGATAAAAAAGTCGTTAATTGGGATATTTTGCTTTATTCTTACATTGGAACTTGGGTACCAAATTACGGAAGAATCGTAGTATTTGACAAATGTAAGACTTTTAGACCCACATGCGTCTATTCTCGACTATGAAACCAAGAGGTTATGAAATTAAGAGGATTATGAACCGTGGCTCGGTCGTGTGTTCTTTACATCCAGAAATGCTTAACAAGAAGTAACCTATATATGTAATAAGTTATAAAGTACAGCAACAATAGCAGTCAATCAAATTTTATTAATGTAAAAGTCCTTATATAAAATTATATTTGTCGTAGTTATATATATATATAATTTTTACAAATATAATTTTTAAGGACTTTTACATATATATATATATATATATATATATATATAAACTTTAGGTGGATTTTCGCATAAAAAAGTGTTTTTTTGTATTTATTCACAAAAATACATTTAATAATACATGTCTATACATTTTGTTTATAACTGCAGCCATACTTTAGAATATAACTACGTTCAAAATTAACGTAAAACATTTGATATTGATTTTTATTTTTTCCAGTAGCAAATTTCTCGATTAGTTATTCTATTAATATAATAGAATAACTATAGTATAATATAATAATATTATATTATAATATATATTATAAATAATTTTATTCTATTATACAATAGTTATTAATAATGTTATATTATAATATAATATAAAAGAAACACATATAACATATAATAGAAAACAACTAATAGCGTTGATTTCTCTGGTAATATTTGATATTTAATCACAATTCGTAGTTATTGTTTAATTTTAGGCAAAACAAATGGTGTAATTTAACATGAAATCTATTTTTAATCTTACCTAAAACTTAACACAATAGCTAGTAATACAATATATTTCTTCTAATATTGAATCATCGCTTTATATTATGTTAGGTTAGAAAAATGCTGAATGATTCTAATGAAAAGTAAATTATAGATTTTTATTCGGCTGTATCATAAATGTGTTCATTTTCATTAATCTAACATATTCTTGTTCTGCTACTAACTTGGTTTTAATTTAAAACAATGTTTTGTTTCAAACTCATTCTACGCATTCAGAGAAAGCTACCAAAGAGCTAACTTTCACAAAATATAAACTATAAGTGAGTTTGATTTCTGACATCAATATTTCCCAACAGTTACTAAGGGTATAACAGGGAGACGAGAACGCTAGGGGAACGTAACTGCAGTAACTGTGTTACCGGTCTAACGTGATTGTCTTGCAGCCCACGGCTACATTTGTGATAGTCCACACCACACCGCTTGGTTTTTTTCGTTATAATTGTTATTCCCTTATTGACAATAATTATACCATAAATTCAACCCCTTACAATTCTTCTCAGGAAGATAGAATAAAGACAAAGTTAATATCAAACTGTGACTTAAACTATCAGATTGAACTCACATTATGAAAGACATACTGTGATTGAATTCCTGAATGGTTGACATACACTTTTCTATACTTGAAATCTTACCATTCTTATTTTATATCGTAGTTTTGAAAGATACATTACCAGTAAGTCTCTCCCATTGAATGTTCGTAATACTTACAGCACCATATGAATAACTAATATTTTTATTAGTAGTAAGTGTGTGCAATGTTGTGAGACATTTCAACTCTCATTGTTAACTAATTATTATTTTAAACAACTAAGGTCATCATTTACATTGTAAGTTTATATATGTGCGGTCCGAATTTAAATAATTTAGATAAGACTCTACTGGGAAGTAGTAACCAAGAGAACAACAATGCTCACTTCTAAATCATTATGGTGGACACTAAAATAAGTTTATCAGTATATTAGCTTACTGTGGGTTTAAATGCTTATTGAATTATCTTTATCAGAAAAATACAATAACCGAAAGGTAAACTTTGACTAGCAAGAAAATTAATCAATAAGATAGGTGAAACAATTGTTGAATTCATGTTAGTAGGAGGAAACATTATTCAATCAACTATATACATTATTCACATAATTCATTTTATAGCGATTTAAACTTGTACTAGAGAATAAGTTTATTAAGTGGCAAAATTGATAGAACATATAGTTGATCATTCGATCAAGTCATCCAGGGTACGAGATCTAGATGTGAAATTTAAAACGATTTGACTTTAATAGTGTCATATTGATCGGGGATGTTTCACGAGGGTGTGGAGATGAGCGAGAGTTAAACTAGCCAGGGGGTAAGTTAAGTAAGAGTCCAGTCGGCCAGAAAGTAAAGTTGATCAAACTGCTAACTTCATTAAGATACTAGATTGACTAGGGTGTTTAGTGGATTCGGGTTTATGAGTTGACCAGCGGCTACATTTACGAGGGGTTAAACTCAACGGGGTCACCAAGAGATTAAGTAGTAAGTGAATGAACTTTCTGATGGATAAGGCACTTCATGACAATCCCTGCTTTCCTTCAAATTAATGAATACCCCAATTTAGTATTCCATGATACGAAATAATGTTGGAGAAGAGTGTTTAGATATACCTAAATAATTTTGGAACAAAAGGTGAAACTACTATGAAACTTAACTGCATAAATCTTTTACTATTTAAATATGACACCTTTTTAAAAAGATATATTTATATATATATATATATATATCATATATATATATATATATATATATATATATATATATATATATATATATATATATATATATATATATATATATATATACAGTTCTGAGAATACTATTTTTATCAAAAGATAATAGAAGTTACCTACTTCTTTGCAAGCAATTTCGTAGGGTTTTCACGTGTTTGAGCACTTATCATTCGGGTGAATTATATTTATTACGCCAATGTTGAGCTTGCCTTGTTACCATGATCAAGAAAATAGATAAAACAGTTTATATTGATAGCCATTGTAATTTACTTTGTTCTTAGTGTGATTTGTTCCATACTTGAATTTACCTTATTTCCCGATCAAGAAAATATATATTACAGATCAGGAAGGCTGCTACTCATTAAGTGTAAACTAAGGTGGGTTTTTTATCAGTCTTTAAATGTATGATACAAATTAGATAGTAACATTGTGTTTTAGATGTAATACCTAATATTTGCTAAAACAGTAAAGATAAAAACTACAATTACATGAAATAATGACTCTACGCGATTATTTCTTAATGAACTAAAAAACATTGTTAATATGTTAAAATATGTATATCTGGAATTTGGACATTAGTTTAAAATAAACACAGTTCAGCAAGCTTTAATGTAGCACAGTTCTTGTTGACTGTTTCAAAGGGAGTATTCGGAGTCAAATTCTGACCATAACGAGTTTTAGGATATTCTAAGGTAGATATGTAATTACGTAATCGCTGAAATATAAAACAGCATGAAAAATAATGATTATTACTTTTGTTATGTTCTAACTATAAATGTAAACAAATTGAAAAAATAAGGAATGTTTGCACAGAACAGTTGATTACATTAGACATACTCTTTAATGCAATATTTCACAACTTTAGAGACCAACATGGGGGTTCTCACTACTTTAAAGACCAGTAGGGTGTAGCCAGGAGGAGGATTGAGAAAAACAAAATGAGAACATGCCGTATTTATCCCCGGGACTTTAAGAGGGTCCATATAAAGTTTCAGTACAATAATTGGTTGAATAGTTTTTAATGAGAGCAGAACAAGCAAACAAATGCATGTTCGCATTTGTAATATTATTAGGATGATTATTTTAACAAAATCGATATTCTTATGAATTGTGTGTTTTTATAATAGATGTATGGATATTATATGTTATGGTGACGGGTTAGACAAAGTAAGTAAATATTTGTTTAATACTTATCAAATCTCAAGTAGTAATTATCAACTACATACGAGTAATAATTTTTATATACACTTTTTGATTACAAAACATAATGATCTGTTGTTTTAAAAACAGTGTTCAAACAATACATGTAGCAACATTGCTATTTGGTAGCATTCGTTTAGGTACCCATTGTTTCTGTTTTAATACATGATATTTTTACTATAAATAAAGAAATTTCTAATTGTTTAAAACTTTATAGGCAATAAAAACTTTATTGTTTTACCGCATGAATAGCAACGGTTTTTATATTTATGTTGATCCAGAGTTATTGTTTATCGTTAACTTATACATTTTTTTTTTTAATCAGCTGGCTCACAATGTGAATATATTTAACCTCAAACTTTGTTATTTTTTGTATCTCATTTAAGCCTCAGCGTCAATTATGCCGGCCAAAAAGTGTACTGGATTTTATTAAATGATTGGATCATTTAATTGATTTTATTAAATTATTGAACCTTCCCGGGACTTTGTTATTGTTTCTATATAATTAATGAAAAAACAGCTGTTTCGTATATGTATACTTCATCGTAAAACTGTCCTGAATTATTATGAAATAAAAACTAAACAAAGGGAGTATGTTTTAATTTTTTCCGCGTATAATAAAATCCGTTGTTCGCCACACGGAGCAAAATAAACCTCGGCCTTTAAGCACGAATGCGCTGCGTAAACAACTAATTTTGCTTCTAGTGATGGAAACAAATATTTTAGCATACTGCATGAAAAACAGCTATTTCATACAGGTTGGTTCATGAGATCGTTATATTTAGGTATCTTATTACAAAGTGCTAAAAACTCTGATGGCACACAGTTAAAATGGTTTTTATTATTAATCTCAAACTTCATTATTATTTTAAAATATATAGTAGGTAGTTTTGGGTATGTAAATCTGACAGTAAGATTGTGTTCACTAATGTTATACAACTTTTAATGAAATGAATAAGCTATAATACTATTCTTCGTATGGTACAAACGTTTTTCATCACAAGGATCAATTGACAATCCGAACGGTAAGTTATAACCCGTTTTTACCACTTTCGTAAAACACGATTGTGTTCTGAAAACAATAACATTTCGCCAGTCCCTAAATTTTTCTGCTCATACTCTAAATCATTAGCTTTTTAGAGGTAAATAAAATTCAAATTCTTTATCTTTTGTTATGTGATTTTGTGCAATCTTCTATTGTTATAAATTTACTAGACAAACTGTGTAATTAAGTGGTAATTTAGTTACTTTAAGCTATTCATCGGTTAATTGGTCATCCTAAAAATGAATGTGGTCATGATTTTGTTACAATTTATTATAATAATTTGATAAATAGTTTTAAAATCTTTGTTTGTAACGAAGGAGGAAAATAAATCTTCCTTTCTTAATTTTGCCCCTAGATGGTCCTTCCAATTTTGGTCCTTACCAAGGATCCTAGCCCATTGTCCCTGTTACTTTTACTTCAAAATGGTTTAATACTATTTTCTAAATGTTAGGTAAGTTTCTATATGTTCATCATAAAAATATTGCCTTGAATGCCTGAAAATAATAAAATTCTGTCTCGTTCAGAAAAGAAATTAAATGAGAATGTTGCTGTTGTTTAGCTACAGTACACATTCTTCTTAATGCAGTGCCTGGAATCTGACGCTATCACAAATGAATCTTGGCATCTAGAGTAATATTAATCTGAAGAGATAAATAGTCGGCCATGAAGAAGTTACAAATGAAATCTTTACATCGATCCGACATCAACATATCTAGACTACAAAATATAAGTATTATATAGGTGAAGATGCATTATTATTGTTTCATCAAGTGCACAATTAAGTAGACGACGATGTTTTTGAGACGATCTCTAAGCACAGTGGAGCAACTGGATATAAATTCATCATTCACATTTAATCAACCATTTCCACCATATGTACGTCATATGAAGACCTAAATGTTTGAACCTACTTCAAGTAAGTTATTGAAAGGCTGAAGGCACACATATATCTCTAAGAAGCCTTACAAAAACAATGATATTTCATCCATTATCTGTTTGATCAGTGAGTTCCATTAATTTCATCTCATACATGTATCGCTTTATCAGACCGGGAAGCCAAACTTATGAAGTGTTATTTGAAACATTCTCTATATTTAAACATCTTGATTGTGCAATAAACTGTTTATCTCCCTGTATATGTTCTTTTTTAAAGTTTATGACTTCATCATACACGATGTTTTTAGTATATTATGAGTGGTTCAATACTAGTACCAAGGTGGATTATTATATGTTAGATTAGTTTCTTCATATATCTTTGTAACTTATCTATATTTACTGAAATAAGACACTTAATTAATTGAATTAATGCGTGTTACAATTACAATGCTCTGAGTCGTAAGAAAATTTGATTTCATGGTAGCGTGCTCGATGGTAGATGCAGTGGGATCGAGCATCAGGCTACTGCAACACTCAATGGTTCAGGTTAACATAACCCGGTAACTAGCCGTGACTTTCCTTGACGTGAATAATTTTAATAATAGTGTATTGTACAGTACAATCCATCAAAGTCTGAAACCATTTAAGAACTGCTAGAAAATTCTGTATAAGGAAAACGTAGTTTTGTGGGATGACATGTTTTTGGCTTTAAATATATGTGGTATAACTGATAGAATAAAAAAAAAAATAAAGTAAAAAATGTCTTATTTTACCAGGCGAAGTTAGGGCTAAGAAGCCCTCTCTAACACTTAACCTGGGGACCAACGGTTTTAAGGTGACTTCCGAACCACCACCAATAGCCGGGGAGGCGGGCCGCTTGCAAGGACAGGATAGCTCAGCGGTCACCTATCCAAGCAGCGGCCACGCTCGACGTTGCTTGATCTGGTTATCTTGCGATAACCGCGTACCCGCTACACTGCGCCATTTGGCTAATATGTTGTAAAAGAAAACATAGATTTGTAGGATAACATAAACTTAATTCTCATACTAGGACTTGCCTCAGAAATAACCCACATATTAGTTGGGAGACCCGATGGCCGAGTGGTCTAAGATAGCGGATTTACAGTCAGACTAAGACATAGGTTCAGGTCCTGTCTTTGACTATAGCACACTATGTGGTCAATACCATCTACCGTGTACTGTATCGACTCTCCTCCTTATTCTATTTAACACAATGACTGTGGCAGATGGTCAATAATACTATCCCGGTTGTCCTAAAGTTTTTACATGTCCAGTGTTGCAGTGGAAATGGTAACAAGAGTTTCGCACAGGCCATGGGAATATGCAAAATAAGCCTTAAAAGGAGGATCAATCTCCCCTTAAAGACTTAAAAACCAGTTAATATTTAAAACTGTTAACACAATTATTATATTAGTATAATATTTTTGTATTTCCTTAATTTACAGAGAGTACTACTTCCTATAAAGTAAATATAAACATGCAAAATCAGATATTATGCTAAAATAATAATATAATTTATATAACAGTAAGCATATTATTAAAAGAAAAACATTAAAATACACAAGCATCTAAGTTTTAATGTTATTATTTGAAATATCTCAGTTGGCTGGACCAATTCGGCTTTTTCTTTTTGTAAAATATTCATTGAAATGTGAGAAATGGTTTCAAAGAAGAGAAAGATAAGAAAAATAAACCTAGAATATTTTGGAATTCTAAAATATATTAATATTATTTGTTCTTTATGGTCAAAATTTAACGGACACTAAACAGCTGATGACATGTTCAGTTGAAATTGGAGAAATTAATTGTACAGTGCTTGATCTAATAATAATAATAATAATAACTAAATTGTCATGATTATTTTAACACTATTATAAAATCAACCATGATGAAAAAAGCTGTAAATGTTTTCAAGTATGGTACGCCTAACTGGTGAGCCTCCTTGATATTGTAAAGAAACATTTTACCAGCGGCCTTAGGAAAACGTACAAATAAATACTAAAATGTCCCGACGATCCATGATTTGTCGAGACTAAATTCCAAATAACTTCAAAAAAAAAGACTACACAACGCAAAACCACTATAGAAAACGAAAACATAAATATAATAAACAATAATTTAATAAAATAAAGTAATTAAAAAATATAATTTAATTTTGGAAAGTTGTGTGAAATAATAGGGATTTTTACCTCATCTTGGAAGAAGATAGGATTTCCCCCTAGACCATAATAAGCTTACATTTCTTATGTATGCATATTTTATTCATAAGGGGAACAGGACAACCTCAACTATGGAACTTGAAATACCTTAGATCGAAAGTGCATTACAAGATCCGGAGGTAGTCACTGTTTGACCAAAGTAGATTTTTGAGAGCTACATACGTATATAATTTTTTTATCGCAGCAATAAGGCAAATAATTCAACTGTGTAAACGTAAGTAATTCTATATAGTTTTAACAAACAATCAAGGGTTTATATAACGGCTTCGATTCTTTAAATAGCGTATGAATCCTCGGGTAAAAGCTAGTAACTTATAAGTCTAAATATATCAATTTCAAGCAACAAATCCAATTAAAAACTACTGCATATTGTATAACATGTAAGCTGTATAAAATTACGCCCTTCATAACCCCCCCTCCCAGTCTACCTCTATGTAATTATCGATATAGCCTTGATATTATAAACATGCTGAATAAAATTATATGAAATTTTACGTAACATCTTACGTATTAACACATTTATAATGAGATATAATATTTTATATTTATATTGGTAAAACGACTTGAAGCAATTTTTATAGTGGCAAGTTATCGCTGAAAAATTATAAATATTTTATCCAAAATGTCATTGACTGTTGAAATTAATAGTAGTTCTGACAGCAAAAAACCATTTACATATTTTATATCATTTTGTTTTTGTCGGACAAACTCAAACAGTAACGAGGGGGTCAGGAACCTGGGATCTAGAGTCTCATTAGAGAGATGTGCGGAACAGATAAGTGCTCTTACATACAAGGGGGCCTCACAATGCTAAATTGTGCTGTTGCTTGTAATAATATAATTACATATTATTATATTATTGTTAATAATATTATTATTCATTATTAATTATTATTATTAATTTTTATTATTATTTTTTAATTATTATTAATTATAATTATTATTGTTAATATTATAAAATATTATTAACACATTTATAATGAGATATAATATTTTATATTTATATCAGTAAAACAACTTGAAGCCATTTTTATAGTGGCAAGTTATCGCTGAAAAATTATAAAACTTTACCAAAATGTCATTGACTTTTGAAATTAATAGTAGTTCTGACAGAAAAAACCATTTACATATTTTATATTATTTTGTTTTTGTCGGACAAACTCAAGCAGTAACGAGGGGGTCAGGAACCTGGGATCTAAAGTCTCATTAGAGAGATGTGCGGAACAGATAAGTGCTCTTACATACAAGGGGACCTCACAATGCTAAACTGTGCTGTTGGTTGTCGTAACTTTTATTAGTAAACGTTAAAGATTTCTTTCTTTTAAATATTAGCCCAATAAAATGTCTCACATATTATGACCAATTTATTATCTCGTTAACTGTTGAAGACTCACCTTAGGAAGACTGAATGAAATTGTTCATACTAAGGAAAGTACACACAGTTTGTAAACAATAAGACTAATACAAAATAATTATAGTCTGTGTTTGTATTGATAAGTTACCTCTTTTAATCATAACCGGTTGCCCACGTATTTCCAAAATTTACCCTCGTTATAAGAGAGACATCATGGGAATCGCTTTCCAACTATTAACGTGTTTATTAAAACCAAAGTGTACTCAATTAAATGTTAAAGTAGGATTTGTTTGAAAACTGCAAGGAAATACAGAATACAATAAGATGAACTATTCTAAGATTAAATATTCTAAGATCACTATTAGATTAAGTATTCTTAACTAGATCAGCTATTCCCCCCTGAGATTCTATGCAACAGTATGTGGTGTAACGGTAACCAATGGTGGGCGAGCCAAAACGCAGTTCCCAATAATCAGGTTAAGACACCACCTGCCACTCCACCTCTCTGACAGCATAGTGGCTTTAATTGTATCTCAAGTTTTTAATTTGATATTGATATAAAATAACAACGCTAATAATGGAGCTTTAAAATAAAATGTATGTAATGAAATTCACTTTAATTTAAATACTTAAACTTACAACGTAAACATTTCAATATTTGATAAGATCTACTATGTGGAGGGTCAAAATCAGGCTAATAAGTAGTATGGTCTTTTAATTTACAATAGTATTTTTCTCAATCGAACTCATTTATAGTCTTGAAATAATCCAAGTTTACTAAAGTCAATATAACCCTACTTAAATAAGCCTTTATCTAAACTATATCGTTCATTTAATTGTTATTATAGTTTGCGTTTGTAATACATGGTTTTTCGCAAGTAATTTTCACCTCAGTTTATTTTAAAGATTTTAGGTTAAGAATTTATCATAAAACTATGAACGAAAATTGAATGCATATAATCTTAAATCGTGTGTTTTATTAACACAGTGGTTCGGCTGTACAGTTTTTACTCTTTTTAGTTTAGTTTTGAGAACCATAGGTTGTGATAGCGAAATAGTAAATGATATATTAACGATAGTACAACAACATGACAACATAATTTAACTATCACTGCAAGTGGACAGACGCAATTTATTTGGAATATTTACAATCTCTGAAATAGCTAAATGTATGAGATATAAGTAAAATTTACAAAAGAACTTAAAGAAAAATACTATGGGAGAGAATGATAAATAAACATAATGTTAAATATGGTTAAACTCTCAAAACGTTATGCATCTCGTCACGTTTAGGTATTCCATAATTAGTCAATTTGGCTGATTAGTCAATTACTGGACTAGTCAGTCCGATATTTTTAAAATTTTTTAAATGTTTAGTTACAGCCTTTTGATGTTCATTTTTGAAAACAAAAGCAATAGAAAACCTTATTTTTAGTAATTCCAGGAGGGGAGGGGTTGGTTGTAGACATGTAAAGTTACATTCGTGGCTATATTTTGGAATTCAATGGCATATTTTTTTAAGAGATTTTTATGTACGACAAAAAAAACGTCTCCTCCACAGGTAATCCCCAGTTCAATGCACAATAGCTTACTTATTTCCTTGTCTTCGTGTAAGTAAAAAGTTTAGTACATACTTAAAGACTGGTAAACAGTTTTTATTTAATCTCATAAAAATTATGATAAGTATTAATTTTAATCTCAGACTCTTGATTAAGCACAAATACCTACAGTTACTCAGTTTACAGTTCTACATTATAACCTTAAAATCTAAATTTTTATATTGACTAATATTTAAGTGATGCACGTTTTAATTCCTAGTATAAATATTATTTTATTTTTCAAGATATACCTAAGTACTTATATTGTACATCTTAATTTCTATACAATTAGTGTAGAATATTAACTTATTAATATAAGCCCCTTGTTTGAACATTGTATCTTAAGACATCTAAAGATAAATGATTGCAAAATAATAAAATGTCATAAACAAAAGTTTGCGGGAAAGATAGTCTAAGTAGAAAATATTGTATTGGTGCACCAAACCAATTTCAGCTCAGATTTATGTAACATTAGCGATGCATGAAACTACGGTCAACCAGGAGCAAATATGAAGTTACTGCTTTGATCTTCTGATAGCGAATTTAAACTGTCAACAAACTTACCTTACGTTCCTTATTCAATGTTTTAGATTATCCTTAATAAGCTAGTGATATTTATGGATGTATTAATGACCAGTCATAGACATTTACTAATTTTTAATTAATTATCCTGAGATACTTCATCTACATAATCGAAATGCTAATAAAGAAACGCTGTTCGTTTGTAAGCCCACAATTACAGTAGGACCAGAATAGCTATTTTTGCTTTAATATTTTATTAATAGTAAAATAGAAAGGACATTTTAAACAATTGAATGGATTCAAAAGCATAATAAATTATAGGAATATATTGAATTTTATCAAAAAGTAATTTATTTTTATGTTGAATTTTTTTTAACTCAATAACTAAGATTCAAAGATGGATATGCGTGGTTTTATATAAAAGCTTAATGTGGTTAGACCGTACGAGAAGCTGTGTTAGTTTCTGACAATCATCCAAATACTTTAAATTGGATTCTATTGATTTGTAGATCGAACACAATGGTCAGCTGTTCGATGATGGTTTGTATCAAATGCCTACCAGAATATCAAAACCGGATTTTCAACTGAACTATGAAATTCATGTCGATATTAACTGAAAAATTACGCTTGATGATATTGAACCTCAAACAGGTATGACAACGCACAATTTTACAATGCATAGTGCATTTACTTGTGCAGTTTTCAACAGAAAACGATGATTCTGAGGTATTGAAAAAAATAAGTTCGAATGAACTTTCCAATGCTAAATCTACATAAAAAAGTTACGTGCGAAAAAACCTGACAATTTTAAAGTTGGAACAGTAGGAAATTTCTTCTTCAAAAATTATGATTCAAACAATTTTAAAATCTAAATATTTCTGGGAATATGTAGGACTGTAACATTCCATTAAATGTTATTTTGTTTTTTAATATGATATTTCCCTCTAAGCCTAAGGCATCTAAGTTAAATTTGGAATCTTACTGCATATAGGTGATTTATTTTTATAAATAAAAATATAATTTTTATATGATTTAATTTAGTTTTTTTACAATATCTGGCATAGAACGAGAAATTAAAAAATTCGAATGCCAATGAATTTTAATATCAATCGATTTGGAGTCTAATCTGGAGCATCCTATTAATAGAAAGATTCTGATCTATAATAGTTGGTTTACTGGAATGGAAGAGCGTCTCAAATGAATTCAGGACTAAAACCTGGTTCATATGAAACCACGTAGAGATCTCCATAATACCTTTAAGTGGTGATAAAGAAGACTTCTTATGTTAATCTCAGTAGATCGAGGATGAGTGCAAAAATTAAAAATTGAAAGAAATAGTGATAGTCCAAGGGCACAACTCTAATTCACGAGTAAACCAAAGCATAATTTCGATAATGACACCAACTAGGAGAATTTAAGTGTTACAAATACATATTGTAACTTTATATTACATTATCATTACATTATTATAATAGTGTTAAAATAATCATGACAATTTAGTTATTATTATTAGAACAAGCACTGTACAAGTATTATTGGTAAACAAAATTTAAAGCACAAATACCTCAAATTAAAATAGTAGTTGGATTAACATATTTGTTTTTCCGCCAATTGTATAAGGAATTACGGTAATTAAATTAATCCTAAGTAATAAATTTGTTGACTTTTATATCACATTATTTCACGGTTTTGTTATGATTGAATACTTAATCACTTGAATAAATACACCTTTTTGTATTTATAGTGATAATTTAACTTAAAAAATAAAATGTATATTTATTTAATTAATGATGTGTTAGCAGGTTTTTTAATAATGCATGGTTTTATAATTTAAATTTTTTTTTCATAAATAATAGCATACAAATGTTTGTTTATCAAAGTTAATCTTGCGAACGTTCTTTTAACCCCGATTAGACTTTGTTTGCTTGTTACAAAAATTTGGTATTACAGGACTTATTGCCCCACAGCAGATTGCACATTGTAATACAAGTGTTAACCACGACTTAAGTTGTATTCCTTCACAGCCTGACACCTGGTGTATCCTCGATGTACTGAACTTTTATATTTAAGTACCGCGGTAGCGGTTTGGAAATCACACCCTCTGAGTATATTATTCTCAGAAACTCTAAATTACTTAATCCCACGGCTTTTATTTATAAGGCTTGGAAAAACGTCGCTTTTCATGGTATTGCTTTTTAAGCCTTCACTCGTGTTACCAATTATCTCCATATCATCATGCATCATTGTTACTTCGCACCCCATTGTTTCTTACTGCACCATCTTAGAATTTATCTTTCTAACGTAAGCACATCAGATTGTTGGAAAACGTTGGGACGTTAAAGTAATAATCTACATATATCATTAAGGTTAGTAAGGACATAATTCAAAGGTACTTTTTAGGAGGTCATTATACGCCCAGCTGCGATTTAGAAGTTTTAAAGTACTGCTAGAGTATTTATTCTCAGGACTGACCTTTCCTTGCGTGAATCACAAAATATTTATGAATCATCCAACAACTGTCATGGTTAAGAAATTTCCTATTTACCAAACGATGTTCGCTTTTTGGAACTGTATTTACGGAAGGGTTTAGGATCTCCGGGAATAAAATCAATTACGACATACCTTTCTTGGTCAGTAAAATGTCTACTAAACACACACGAAAAGACCGAGGGTCATGGGAGATGGTCTAACAATCCTAATGTCTACTCTTGGAAACTTTAATAGGGTCAAACGATAACGATCCATTTCCCTGTTATCAGGCCCTAAAAAAGCATGTGGCAATATGCAAGTTATTGGTATAAACCAAATATTAATACAGTGAGGATAACAACAAGCATAACTTTTAAAATTTCAAGGATTTTGAACCTAAACACATTTTCTTCATTATAATTTTTTATCATCCAGTCTGAAAGATCCTAGCCTCACGCTGTTACGCCCAAACTTATAAAAAAATTCAACATAAATTGTTTATTTAAAGTTAGAACCCAGAAAAGAAATCGGCTGCAAAGTAAAAACTACGGGATTAACCTAATAATTTTCTTTATTTACTTTATACTATTACAATTATGGAATCAACTATGATGAATATCCCTTCCGAACTTAGTAGTCTTCCCGAGGATTACTGTTTCACGACTGTGGCAATATGCAAGTTATTGTATAAACCCATAATATAATACAGTGGGTTACAACAAGCAATAACTTTAGATCAAGGATTTGAACAAACACATTTTCTTCATTATATTTTATTTATCATCCATTCTGAAAAGATCCTAGCCTCACGCTGTACACAACTTATAAAAAATTCAAACATAATTGTTATTAAAGTAAAAGTAGAACCCTGAAATCGGCTGCAGAGTAAAACCTACGGATTACCTTAATAATTCTTTATTTAGTACTATTTACAATTTATGGAATATCAACTATGATTGAATTATCCTTCCGAACTTTAGTTAGGTCCTACGAGGATACTGTTTCACGTTGTGGCAAATATGCAAGTTATTGTATAAAATATATAATACAGTGGGATACAACAAGGCTTAACTTTAATCAAGGATTTGAACTAAACACATTTTTATTCATTATATTATATTTTTGATCATCCAAGTCTGAAAGGATCCTAGCCTCACGCTTGTACCAAACTTATAAAAATTATTCAACATAAATTGTTATTTAAAGTGAGAAACCCAGAAATCGGCTGTGCCAAGTTAAAAACTACGGGATTTACCTAAATAATTCTTTATTTAACTTTACTATTACAATTATGGAATCAACCTATTGGATGAATATCCTTCCGAACTTAGTAGTCTCCCGAAGGAAGGATACTGGTTTCCACGGGGGGATTAAATTATCGGGATATTAGGTGTTATATCCCCACTTAGTGGGGATGGTTACATCACATAAAAAGTAGCATGCATCAGCTGTTAGTACCACAGGAGTTATTAAATGCATACAAAGTTTTATTTTAAATACAGGAATTTTTAAAATTACATTGATGTAATTACTTACATTTTTGAGTTGTCAGTTGGTTTGTTATTAGTTGGAGTTTTGATTCTCCGGCTCGGCTATTATGCACAAAATCAACATTTATAAGTATTACATATCATAGCATTTATTGTAATGATGTACTTATCATGAATAAAATATTCGTGCCGGTAGGGAAAAAATGTTTCTCCAGAACGGTGCTCGTATCTAGGTATAAATTCTCTTGTTCGATATATTAATTCAATAGATCTGCTTCTCTACTAATAATTTAGATAATTTTTTAGTGAAGGAATATAGTCATGGTATATATTTACTCAAGAAACCGGGGGTTAACCAGGGATAGTCGGTTATGTTTTTAGTGTTTAGTCAGAGATTTGTTAAATTATTTATTATTTTTCAAACTCCTGTAGGATTATATGAATGGCTATTACAGTACATACTCAGTGGAATAGGAACATACCTGTTATGTTACGTTACATGAAAACTGATTTCCTGAATCGTTAACAAGTAACTTCTTTTGCATCAGTGACAGTTGATTGTTTATTTGGATAATTTTTAACAATAACATTCCGCATTAAGAAGCGATTAGTGATGAGAGAATATCCCAAAAGTTCTTTTTAAATAATAATTGATAAAGGATTATTCTTTGTAACGCCTGGATACAAATTTCTTCACAGGATTAAATACTAAAAAACTTGAGGGACACCATATTACTATAAAGTAGTATTTAAAGAGAATTTTACTAAATATAAACGTGGAAATAAACAATTTAAATTTCAGGTCTGATAAAATTTAAATGCACTAAGATAAGAGGAGAAAAGTGGAGTACATTTCATTACAAACCATAATTCCTTAAACATTCCAAAACACTTCAATATATAACACATATGGCTGAGAAGGGCGATTTCCAATGCGAATGTTGAGTTTAGCTCTAGCTCACCTTTCCTTTTACCCACCGTAGGTTGAGTTATGTGTAGAAGACTTGCCTTCACCATGGTTTGGTATCGTCATCGTAGTACACTCAATTGTGCACCTGTGATGAGACAATGAGAACCAGCTCTTCACCCAGATTGCTCGGACTTTTTGTAGTGTTTCTGAGGTGTCTCTCATGTCGAAAACAATTGCGAGGGGTTTCGTTTTTAAGCTTCTTCGTTCTTCGTCACCAACTGTTTTTTGGATCCCTTCAGACTAACACGATTTCAGGAGTCAAAACCTGGCAACAGGAATCAAATTTCAGAAATGCTGCACGTAAGAGGAAGATGATAACTGGAGCTTAACCTCAACACTCGCATTTAAAAAACCACTAATAAGACAAGATTAATTCGTAAATATTATGTATGAAACATATTTGGAAAATAAAACAATAAATATATTTATAAAAATTGATTGCCTTTCACATGATATTTTTTAGTTAGTTAAATTTTCAATTTAAATTTATACTACGATTCCAAAGTGCCTTTCTTGACCTATGCATAATTAAAGTTAAAGAATCACATTACTTGTGATTAAATATATACTAAGGGACAGTACATATTCAAGTTCGATGTGTGCTGTTTTTGAGTTTTACTTTTTATTCAGATAAGCAAATGTCAAATAGCTCAATCTAGTAATATCTTGCACCAGTTTGTATAATTAAATATAGAATACAAATCGGTTACGCTCGACCAGCATACCATAGGAAATGTTTATATAAGGAACTATAATTAGATTTTCAAATATTCTACCTTATAATGGTTTCAGACGAAAAATGTGAAAGATGTCGATAAATTCATTTTGGATAAACAAATTATTCTTAATTTATGTCACAGTTAGAGACTAAACGTGCTAGAAGCAACGGCTGATATTGGCTACCATTACCGAGGGAACAAAATGGCTCCAAACGTAAGGTCATTAATGAAAGTTATTAAAATTAAAAAAGCCCTAAACATCTTGATCTTACAAACATAACATCGCTAGTTAGAAGTTATGTTTGTAACTCAACTACAGAAGATGTCTCAGAGCTTGATCTACTTTCAATTCGTATATCCCCACTGGAGAGCTGTAATTGTTTGATAAAAATAATTGGTTGCTTTCAATAGTAGACGATATTTTGTATTCGTAGCTCGCCTGCAAGACTAACGAGGCAACCAGCACTACACGCGTACAAAGCGAGCGAATTCGCAAACCATAGAGTTCAGTTTCAAGTGGGTAGCCAGAGAATGTTGGTGGTTTCACGGAACGATAAACACTGAACACGAACGTGGGACTTTTATCTGTGTTTACTGCGCTGTGTTGCGATGTAACCACACCGTCCGGTAGCTTTTCTATAAAAATAACGTAAAATGGGAATCTAATCGAACATTACAAATTTAACGAATATTGTGTGAAACATGAATACTTTATATTTAAATCCACTTGTAAATGTGAACCATGTGGATTGAATTATGTCTAATCCAGTTTTATTTGCCATATTATACAAAGATTTTGGTTTTCGTTATATTGGAATACTACTGTAACCCAACTAAAGAAAGGTAAATTCCTTGCTATTGCAATTACGAGCAATTCCCACAAAGTGTTAAGAAACATGATAAAAACGATTTTAATAATAAGGGAATTACTATGTTTGCAGATTTAAAGATTAAAGTAATACAGATTTTAGTATATTTTTTTAATCGGTCTTTTCTCGTCCCTTATTTACATAAGATATTACAATATAGTGATATTGAAATAAGAACTGTAACTTAATTTACTTACGTATTCATACGGTCATATAGTTTTTTGGGAACACTTTGTATTTCTAGATTCTGATTGACACAAATTGTTACTGAATTAATGCTCCTTAGAGATAGTGTCATTATCATATTGTGCACTTTAAAATAAATTTTTGGCTTATAACATAAAAACTAGCTTTTGAAATCGAAATATAGTGTTTGAAGATTTATATTATTGACCCTCTTGTAATATGTGGGACCAGGTACAAGTAGAGTGAATTGATTGGACTTGATTACTTTAAAGAATTTTATTATCTATACATAAACGTATTTGGGAAAAATTCCAAAATTTTGAATTAGTAGCTGTAAAATTCAATTGAGACTAATGTTACTTTTAATACAGATTGTCAAGGTGAGATTATATAAGGTAATGTATAGTCTGCTCAGAAAAGCTACAAGTGGTCTATAAAACACTCTGGAGATATAGGATTTATTGTTTAAATATATAAGACGTTACATCTACCAATATTTTATAAAAACTGTAATTTTCTAGTGTTTTTACATATTAAAATATTAAGCTAGATGTAATAGATAAAGCAGCAACTAGGAGCATCAATGCGTATTATATATCCCTCCGGATTATTAAAAAAAAAACTTAGATTTACATGTGGCATCATCTTAAATATCAAGGCTAAATTCATTATTAGTTGAGATGTCTAATTTGCATAACACTGATAGTACTATACTGATCATCATTGTAAATATAACGTAACACTTTTAGATATTTAAAACCCTCAGAAATAAAAGTTTATCATAAGCATATAAATTTGTTTGTAAAATAATGGACGTGTTTTAATTAGAATATATCGTAATTATGTTTCTAAACATATACAAATAAAAATATTAATTAATAAAATATAAATGTTATTGTGTACTTTGAACAAACTTGAAAAACTGTCATTTTTCAAGCATAAGAGTTATGGAAAAATGAGTAATTATATAAGTTGCTTACAAAGTTTTCTACAATATAAGGTTATACATTGAAAAAATATAAGATATATAAAAAACAGACAAGAACAAGAAATATTACACATAACAGGATAATCATAAAAAACTGATTACTTGCTTATGCAGCACAAATTAATTTAGATATAACCATTCCCTTTCCAAAGTTTGTACGGCCACTATTTTGAAACCTTAAAACATTTCAATATGGAACAGAACAAAATGTTTTTTTAAGTTATCCATTATTATTTTACAAAATTTCAATAGGGAACACAACAAAATGTTTTTAAAGTTATTCATTATTATTTTACGGTTTTTAATTTGGGTATATATTAAATATTAGCTATAACTTTTTCAAATACGTGAATGTCTACCATGTAAAACCTTTTATTAGTTACGAATATCTTTTGAACTCAAACAAACCATATGCAATTACCGCCTCTGTAGGAAGGTTCGTTTGTACTTATTATAAACTACGTCACTTATCATGTTCACAGTTCTTTGCAATATTGAAACCTCAAGAGATATAAGAACATTTCATGAATACTTTAGAATGTGTTTAAAGCTAATATGAATTACCTATTACTATTAAAACACACGTATGTTAGGGTATTAATTGAGAAATACGGGAGTAAAACAATGATGGCCTCCGCCATGAAACGTTTTGTTGGCTTAAACTGGATAGCAAAATCATCCAAGATATGCGCAACCAATTTCTAAGTGCGAAGTTTAGTCTGAAATTACTAAAAATTATGGTAGTTGTTGATTCAAAAGCTCGCGTTATATTGCATACGCATATACATTTTCTGATTACGGTGATTTTGGGTTTTTTGCCATGATCAGAGAAAAATCGAAAAAAATATCCGGAAATTCTTTGTCTTGAGAGGGGTTGTGATTGCCACATTACTATGAAATCTACCAAAAACTGTTCAAATATGCAAGTTTTAAATCGTATTTAATATGTAACTCCGGTTTTATCGATTGGTGAGAAAGAGCTTTAGTTAGCTGTTTTTTTTTTAAATCTCGAAATGGAATAATAAATCCCACAATGAATTACCCATAACTATTTTCTAAAAACATTAACGATGTTTTGAGAAGTATTCCATCCATACAAATGATAAAATGTTAAGAATCTTGTAGTTTTAATCCATTTATATAATTATACATGAATGCGTTAAAATATAAAACTAGCTAAAACATGTTCTTCAGCATATGAAAGAACCAACAAACTAACGGAATAAGTTTATGTTGAATTTTCAAACTTCGAAATATTAATAATGAATTAGAATTGTGGGATTAGCCTCTTTACCACGAGAGCTTTAATCATAAAGGGTATTTAATATTTTGATTGAATTTCTTATTTTATACTGCATTTCATATGGTGAGTCCTCGCACCACATTTTACATCTCCACATTTTTCTATACGGAATATAAATTATAAACTGATTGCCACTAACTGCGGCAAGACCATCGTCTCTTCTTTAGTGCCGGACAAAATGTACGATCCATCGTTAAGCGAGTTTCTTGTCATGATCAGTTTGCTACAATTTATATACTTTTTGAATAACATTTTTTTTATATACTTAAAAATATAAACCATATAATACTAAAGCTCCATCACTGTTTATATCGTTTCAATATTGTAAAGGTAGATTTGAACAACATAGTTCCTCCAAAAACTGGTTTAAATACAAATTACATTTTAACAAAAATACACTATGCTGTTTTATATGTTAAAACTATATCTATTTATCAAAATTTTATGTAGCTCGATTACGGAGTAAATATTTTAATGCTTTATTTCAATCGTTGAAATGAACATGTTTATACTGTAAGAGCGCTGTCAAATCGGTTTAACCTTGAGTGATGAAATAGTTGAAAATCGAGATCCAAAATATATCCGAAAAGGTATTAGTATCAACAAATAAAATGAAAGTAAGCCGCTTTTGAGTCCATTCCAGTGAATCTTAACAGTATCTCTGTACGCTCATGCTACTTGAATTATTTGTAAGTATTGGTGCATGTTGAATGTGGGCTTCGAAATATGTCTTGTCCGATTCCGGATCATACTACAACAAAGAATAAATAACTCATTTATATACATTCATTATTCTATAATAATGTATTCAATTCTCGAAATGCAATACTTTTACTCGAAGCACGTAACGAAAGCAAATGTCTATAGTCCTTATAGCTAGACAGTTTATCTTATTTCTCCCTAAATTAGAAACTTGCCTACGAATTTTATCTAAAATCAAAATCGCATACTAACCTGACTTTAACTGAAAAACTCGAACTTATGTGTTTATACTTTTAAACACTAGTGCACTTTCTCAGTTCCACAAACATTGCAGACGCAGCACATGACTGTATACATGTGATTGTATTCAGGCAGCTGAAGTTTCTCTTATTACCTGGTTACAACCACTAACTAAAAATAATGGACTAAAGAAAATACGACGTCACTTGTATACCCACCAATTTTTATTATAGTAGATAATTAATTTTACCTGCTATGTCTATTCGTTCCGGGCTCTGAGTTTCCAAAGTAATATTGTTCCTGGAAACCTCATAAGTTCTAGTGTAAATTCGAACAAAGCAATAAATGTATTTTATATCAGGTCTAACCTTTTCATGGAAAACCAAGCACTTCTAAAACTGAGAGGTTTTCTATCTTTTGACGTATAATAATGTACACATGTATATTATCACAATAGGAAAATCACCTTTGTAAGCCTACGCCTCGAAGCTGATTTAACTGAAGAGGACGTTGATTCTGTATAGTTATCTCGGTATTAATACAATATTCTAGTCAACAATAAAGAAGCAGGCAGAACGTTAAGCCCTTTAGGGAAAGAAGTATTGCACTCCAAGTATTATTTAATAAGCATTTGATCGCTATACGTACTATTTTTATAGACTAGTATTTAATCCACTAGAGGAGACCTCTACATATTATTACGATTCTTTAACCCGAGAACGGTAGTATACCGACAGTTGTGGGTTGTGCTCTTTCAGGTACGGGCGCCTTTACATAATATAAATAACACCATAGACATCTATCTATGTAGACAAAAATATAGCATTAAATTGCTTATCTTCTACCCAAACAATACGTTATAACACAAAGTAAAACTAAATAATTAAAAATATATGTACAATTTATGATTGCATTTTAATTGGTATTATAAGTGTAAAAGACATTAATATACCATTTACTCTGCAGCTGTTAAAGGGGAGGTGGGGAAAGAGAACTAGAGATTTAACTTTAACTAAAACACTCAATCATTTGTTGGACAAAACACTTACTAATAGAGAAACTTTGTAATGAAGTTTATTGTCAGGACAACATCACATAAAGCCATTACTTGTCGAGATTGAAATTGGCAGAGAAAGGTGACCGGCCCAGCACGCGGCACCGAGGAAAACTGATTTAAGTTAACACTGTTTACTCGCTACTAGAAGATTTAATGACGTTGTTAAATATACAAGTTAAACGTATAAAACTCTTCTCTTCCTCGTTTTGCCTTGTTCTCACGTATTACGATCTTATTCATTGAGACTGTGCATTACTGAAAACAAAACAAAATTATATTCAGTGTCTGTATACAAAATTAAACTGGGTAGAAGTATATATTTCTGCGCATCCTTCGATAAAGATAGATAAGGTTACATTATGTTGAATGACTTACACTCTCATCGAAACCAATCTTGTCTTAGTTCCTTTTCAACTATCTAAAATTACGTATAAATAACGTTAAATCAGTTTAGACATATCCTGCGACGAGATGGCAATGAGGCAAAAGAACGCAGTGTCCAGTGCCCTGAGTGACAGCCTTTACTAATGCTCAGTTAAATCATTGGTGAACAAGTAACATCATCAAAATTGAACTTGCCTGAGTATAAATCAAGTGTATTGATCAAATATTTTTTAAATTAACCTTATGAGTTATAGACTTCACTAATGTTCAGCAAATTCCCATGACACATGAAATGCCTTATAACTATATCTTGCATATATAAAATAGGGTCGATGCAAAATTTTAAGTCTGTAACTTAAATCAGCTTTAAAATATCGGACGCAATTGGAAAACATACAGAGAGAGGAATTTTACCAGCAACCTGAGTGAAAGAAAAATATACCAATTTTTTGTGCTACCAAGGTGTAAAATTTTATGGAAGGACATATAGATTACAAAATTGATATCATCTACATAAAATTAGCTTCATACAAAATTACTAGTATATTACTAAATTTTACTGTAGATATTCTCCAGAAAGACAGAGAAATTTTACCAGCTACCCTAGTCACAGATTAGCCTAAAAGTGTAACTTATAACACTGAGTTATTAAACTATATAAATAGTAAAATAACTTCTAATTGTTTTTGGACCATCCGATGTCAAATTTGAAAAAGCTAATGGAGTGAATATTAAATATAGACCATCATGAGACGAAAACTGCTTTTGAGGGCAGTTATTTTACTCAACAAATTCAATGCTAACTTAAACATACCAGTAATTAATACGATAACTAAATATGCTGTTTGCTAGCCCTGTACTAGTAATTAATACACAAAAGGATCCAAATATCCAAGTAAGGTCGTCTTTGATCAGAGAATTGTATACAAGTTCCTTTAAATCTAAATCACATAATTCAATAACATAAATAACCTTATGTAAACAGACGTAAAAATTTTGCAATAGGCAAATATATATATAGGCGTGTTTTGTTATTCACGGAAAACTTGTAATTGTTTACATGTTAACGGAAGTATTACTCAGCAGTGAAAAGCTTCTGAAATATCTGCGTTATTTACCCACCGGTGATCTAGGTTTAACATTTTTAGTTACATCTAGAAACAGCTATTGTTCTGTAAGGAATATTCATATAATTTTTACGTTATGAATGGTTGGAAAATCCAACCATCCGTGTTGATGATCTAATACTAACTGTTTTATCATTTAATGACTGTAAGAATAATACGTGTGATAATTTAGGATTTTGTATCTTAATGGTTTATAAAATAAAATTGTTAAATATAATAAATTACATTTAGGTAGACGTACAGTAATTAAACTAAACTTTATGAATACGAGAATAATAAGTATAAACTTAAATTTTGTATTACGCTCACATTTCTACGAAACACAATACATTCTGTTTATTTTTACTGTTTATGGGTGTGGAGGGGTGTTGAAGGGTAAGACAGACAGATGTTCTAGTGTAATATCCGGCCCATACAAGTAGGTTGGTTCTGTGTTCACAAGACATTAACTTCAAGCCTTTTATCGGGTTTACGATTGTTTGCCTTTCAGATAATTTACTTTTCTTGATTTCGTTTGTTTAGAAATATATAAAAAAAAAAACAAATATAAGAATGTTTTTAAGCTATTTGTAAATACAAAATTGTGCTTGTGTGCAATAGATTTACAATTTTTATATAGTGTCATGAATACACCAATATATTACGACATTTTAGATTCTTATGAAGTAAATAAGATTTACCTAGTGTTATTGTTTGACCTCTGGTTATTTTACTCTAAGTTCAATCATGGTAATTACAGGAGTGTTATCAAAGTATAAAATAGTGAGTATTATCTCTAGTTTTTTGTGGAACTACCAAAATTGTTTTCACTCTCCAAAATAAAGTAGTAATAACAAACAATAAAGACAGGTCAATAAGGGGAAAGAGCTAATCTTAGACTTTGGACCAGAGTTAAAGATATCGCAGACAAAACGCTGGCTGTTGATGAAGCACTTTTTACAGGAACGTTATTATTGAAATTTAATGAGAAAATGTTTTGTGTGAATGGTGCGCGTACAAGTTTGTGAGTATTTCTACAACCGGCTGTTACGGATAAACAGTTAAATGGATGTACAGATAGTATAACCTGTGATAGCCGATATAATACAGACGGCGGACATATTCTGTGTAAGTACAGCGTGGACATCTGTTTGCATATTCTTGCAATAGGCTGTTGCAGACAGATTAACGTCATAGCCAATATATTATAGCTTGCGGGCATGTTTTGTGTAAGTGTTGCGTGTATAACTGTGTACATATTTCTTCAATAGACTAAACAATTGAATAGATATACTAGATAGTGTAACCTGTCATAGCCGATATAATACAGACGGCTGACATATTCTGTGTAAGTACAGCGTGGACATCTGTTTGCATATTCTTGCAATAGGCTGTTGCAGACAAATTAACGTCATAGCCAATATATTATAGCTTGCGGGCATGTTTTGTGTAAGTGTTGCGCGTACAACTGTGTACATATTTCTTCAATAGGCTGTTACAGACTAAACAATTGAATGGATATACTAGATAGTGTAACCTGTCATAGACGATATAATATAGACGGCGGACATATTCTGTGTAAGTACAGCGTGGACATCTGTTTGCATATTCTTGCAATAGGCTGTTGCAGACAAATTAACGTCATAGCCAATATATTATAGCTTGCGGGCATGTTTTGTGTAAGTGTTGCGCGTACAACTGTGTACATATTTCTTCAATAGGCTGTTACAGACTAAACAATTGAATGGATATACTAGATAGTGTAACCTGTCATAGACGATATAATACAGACGGCTGACATATTCTGTGTAAGTACAGCGTGGACATCTGTTTGCATATTCTTGCAATAGGCTGTTGCAGACAAATTAACGTCATAGCCAATATATTATAGCTTGCGGGCATGTTTTGTGTAAGTGTTGCGCGTACAACTGTGTACATATTTCTTCAATAGGCTGTTACAGACTAAACAATTGAATAGATATACTAGATAGTGTAACCTGTCATAGCCGATATAATACAGACGGCTGACATATTCTGTGTAAGTACAGCGTGGACATCTGTTTGCATATTCTTGCAATAGGCTGTTGCAGACAAATTAACGTCATAGCCAATATATTATAGCTTGCGGGCATGTTTTGTGTAAGTGTTGCGCGTACAACTGTGTACATATTTCTTCAATAGGCTGTTACAGACTAAACAATTGAATAGATATACTAGATAGTGTAACCTGTCATAGCCGATATAATACAGACGGCTGACATATTCTGTGTAAGTACAGCGTGGACATCTGTTTGCATATTCTTGCAATAGGCTGTTGCAGACAAATTAACGTCATAGCCAATATATTATAGCTTGCGGGCATGTTTTGTGTAAGTGTTGCGCGTACAACTGTGTACATATTTCTTCAATAGGCTGTTACAGACTAAACAATTGAATGGATATACTAGATAGTGTAACCTGTCATAGACGATATAATATAGACGGCGGACATATTCTGTGTAAGTGCTGCACGTACAACTGTGTCCATATGGCTACACTAGTCTGTTTAGGTTAAATCTAGAGAGAGTTGACAACTTAATGTTAGTTTACTAAATTTTTTTTCAATACAGAGAAAATATTATACTTCAAATAGCAAAGAATTGTATTATTGCTTAGTATGACATAGTTTTGAAGTGCATATCACTATAGTATGCAATATACACATTAGTTTGATGAAATGGTTTTATTTAATCCTCTATAAATTTAAAACTTTTCAATTACCTGGGTTTTACTTCCTTAATTGATTTACTAAATTTTAAGATTTCCATTTTGAAATTTAGTAATCTGTTGTAGTAAGCAATCCTTGCTCCCATCAATTTAGAAACATTCATGCACATCGTGTATTTTTCATTTGGCTGTGGATTTTTTATTATATAATTTAATATAGATGATTATTTAATTAGGGGGAAAATGTATATGCACTTAAAAAGTTTACAGGTAGTATAAACCTAAAAAACAAAAATGTTGATTTATAGTAGCATGTTACTTCCACGTTTAAAAACTTATATTAAGATCGGATTGGATATTTGAAAAATATTATTTCAAACTTGCTCCCACAGAATTTGTTGATGCTGATGCAATAGACTTTGTACATGTATTAGACATATATGTTTTACATAATTATTTATATCATTATTTATGACTTAAACATTATTTATAACGCTTTTCTTGAAAATAAAGTTATATATATAGACGTATTGAAGTGAAATAATACTACAACTACTGTTATAGCTGCAAAATATTTAACGACCGTTTTTTAAAGTTTCCCCAGTTACGTCAAGTGCCGGCTCGAAAATTTATATTTTCTGTTTGTCATTGAATACTTACTAGTTTCTCATATAAATTGTGCAGTATTGTGGTACAAAGATATTGCAATTATCTAACAAAAAGTTTAATGTTGCATATAGATAATATGAAAATAGTGTTTGTTTTTAAGGGAAATAAATTACTTTGTTTTAATTTCTCATGATTTCAACGATTTCTCATTTCAAACTATGATTACGAGATAGCTCATGGTCTTCTATATATGAAAAGATAGTACTCAATTAAAGATACCTAAACTGAATACGAAAGTTTGTGGTTTCTGTTATATTATGGAGATTAAAAAATACATGTTCACCATCATGAACGTACTAAGTTACTAGTCAACCTTCAGATCATTGCACCATGAAACAGTGTATACGGCTCCTTAATACAAAATTTAAAAATGTTTATTATATTTTAGGCTCCTTAAAAATCTTTAGACACCTAATAGATTTTTAAGTCGCTAAAATCACAGCTCAAAATTACAACACTCCACTTTTGTAATTTGCTTTATTTAGCTATACGTAATGTCATGTTTGTTTTTAAATAAGGCGGTTAGATTTTTTGTCAAAACAGTTCAAAATAATGCAAGTATATTTCTTAATTTTTTAAATTTTGTATTTACAGCTCAACTGTAATGAACACGTCTCGAAATAGTGTTGAAAACTTCGTTTAACTATCAGTGTACTAAGTGTGCACAATATCACCAGGAGGAAAATATAAAGAGATTTTCGCCAAAAAAAAAAAAAACACATTGGATGGCCCAGTACCAATAACACGAAAGCAAGGTAATGATTTTTTTCGCTATTTAAAATATTTTAATAAAACAGTAGTAAACCTTATTCATATCTATTAAATTCATGGAATTTATGTGAGAACTTATAATTATTTTAGTATTAATACGAAGTCCTTATCATATTTTATTGTTGTCCATCAAATTTATTTTACATTACTGTAATTATAAACTATTATCTTCAGCACATATATTTGGAGCATTATCTTATTGTTTATGGAAGGAAGTGTACAATGAAAATGAAAGTTTAAAACATTTAATTAAGGGAAATGCTTAAAAATTACAAGATTTGAACATCGAAGTTAAATTCCAAACTCTCAGCTAAACGCGGTTGAGTTCAGTACGGTAGTTCTACATAATTAACTTGAAACTTAAACCACGCTACAGCTGTTTATCAATAGTTAAATCAATACAGACGTATCTTGTGATGATCAAGCTTGTATTCACCTGCTTGCAGTATAAAACTTGCAAATATGGGAAACTTACCTTATGGATTATATTAAATTCACATCTTGTAATTTTACCAATAAAATATATTTTTCGGGTAGACTTAAAGAGATCAATATTTCATCATGATTTAGCGCATAAAAAGTTTAATACAGCTTTTAAATATCGGGAGGGTTGTAACTTACAAGTCTTACCCGTTATTCAAGACAGTAGGACGCTAGTGGGCAACACTTAAAGCTAAAAAATTTTCTTTAATAATTTCTAACCACATTTCCATGTCTATACTAGTATATGTTATAATGCCTATGAAAGGTTATAATACTATCTCTATAGTATTACATAAAAATCTAATGGCGTTTGTCCCTTTGTTTTTTTACTCAATCGCATAAAATGTACTGAACCGATTGTACTGAAATACAATGTGGATACTCTTAGGTACCGTGGTTAAACTATTTATATTGCGTAAATCCCTTTACTGGTTTTTAAAAATCCCGTAACAATCCACCGTATATTATCTTTATGGACTTGGCTTATTCGGCAGATAGTATATATCTTTTTAACTACCCGTAAAGTCGAAAAATGGGTGATAGTAAATGCTTGTTGTTATTCACCTGTCAGTTAACAAACTCAGTTACACTTCACAAATTCCATATTGCGTGAAAGGGGTTTTTTGGGTCTATTTTATTGCAATTTTAATCAACGTTCGGTATAATACCATAACTATTACATTATAAGCGTGTCAATAGAAAACCTAGGGACTTCGACTTTAATCTCCCCTCAGTTTTCGGGGTTTCCCATAATGGCTTAAAATTATTCAATAAAATATCATTAAATATTGGAGAAAATTTTATGAAATTTCAGAAGTAAATTAATTGTGATTAAACTTAAACATAAAATGGAACAATCGGTTTGAATATCTTTCAGTGACTATCACTTATCTCAAAATTGTTTAGAATGCCACTTAAAAAGAGTATGCTCATGCTGTCCTATTTTTTCAAGATGAAATTGCTTAAAAGCCGCGGATAACTCCTATTAGTATTTAATGATTTATTATTAGTGTTTTGAAAACAACAATAACAAAATTTGTATCCGATTTCCACTAAAATAGGGCCCAAGTGTCAATTTAATACCATGAGGTTAAATTTAATATCAATTAACAATATTGTGACGCTTAGACGAGTAACGCAACTACATAATGTTGGCTTTCTTTACATTGTATCACAAATTATTTAAAGTGGCTTGATTGATAACAGAAGGACGGAGTTATTACATAGGAGAATGGCATTAACGACATTGCTCTAGACACAGGGAAATGTTTCGCTCAGGTCAGTACTCGTAAAGTATGGATATATAATAAATTATATTGTATAATTTTTACAAAGGGCTTATAAAATATTTAATGGTACGTAGTTTGAGAGTACTAAGTAAGCCCAGCAATCCGGACTGGTCTCATGAAACAAGTAGGGATGTGGTTTTAGAGAATTCTTTGGATTATAAATGTTACAACAGAGAAGGTTTGGACGCTTGTGTTTACACCGTGCATCACTTACTATTTACGAGTGTATTAAATTGTTGCATGACATTAGTAACTAATCATATTCACCATAACATGGTCACTGAGGAAACGGTACGAACTCGGCAACACTGATCTTAAATCTATCCATCCAAACTATTCTAACTTATGTCGAGGCACTCCCTATAGATTTTAAGAAATATCCTTGGTATTCATAGGCCTTGTATCGTTTTATTGTCTTAAAACATGAGCAAAATGATCTTTTAAACCTTGAGTATATCTAATATCCAACAGTTATTCGAAAATG
This sequence comes from Homalodisca vitripennis, assembly GCF_021130785.1. NCBI lineage: Eukaryota > Metazoa > Arthropoda > Insecta > Hemiptera > Cicadellidae > Homalodisca > Homalodisca vitripennis. The sequence continues at coordinate 130,354,712 of NC_060208.1, forward strand.
AATTCAAAGATGGTAATATTTCCCAATGACCTTTTTTTATTAGAAGTAGGTATTTTATAGAGCATAACAACCTGATATGATACATGAAATTTCGTGAGAAAACACGATAGGGCCAGTTTTAGTATACTTATTTCGTATTATTAAAACATCTTGTCTACATTAATTTCTAACTTTTGTTTAAAATGAAACTTATGAACATCTACTTATATAAACACTTTTTAAATAAATTGTTTAAATACAGTATAAAATTTAAATATATTCGGTTTTAATAGATGTTTTGTTTGTTATAAAAATCTGTATAAATAATACGTTTAAATGCCTTATATAAACCGTAAATATTGTAGGTATAACATTTTATTCAAAAATCTTCACCTTGGATTAATAGCTGCTTACCATATAACTCGATCGATTATTGATATGAATCCCACAAGAGCAATTAATTGCATGGTTAGAAACTCTTAATTGTGTTTAAAAATATGCAAAAGTAATGAATGAATATGGTTTTGTAGGAATGACTATTTATTGTATATTGTATCAAAGACTGAACATTTTTTAGTGTTCTTTTTGCGTGTGTTTATGTTCATGCACTTGTTGATGTCCGTTATGTCCGTCTAAATTGGTTTTTTAACACGTATATCATTTTGATGATTTCTTGATTGAGTTTTACTGCTGTGAATATTAATGTAGTGTTATTATATTTGATGTAACAAGAACAATTCTAAACTATGTTGGGTATTCCTTTTCAATTCGAAAATGGTGTCAACACTACACGTACGAGTTCATTTTAACTCTAACAATTGGTTTAGAATAGCATGTAACACACGTAAAAATAACTCGCTAAAAAATACATAAGACTATGTCTCTCAAATACCATACATTTATATTTTAATAGTTACAATTTTAAATGTGTGTGTCAACACCACTCGTACGAGTTCATTTTAGCGCTAACGATGGGTTTAGAATAGCATGTAACACACGTAAAAATAACTCACTAAAGAATACATAAGACTATGTCTCTCAAATACCATACATTAATATTTTAATAGTTACAATTTTAAATGTGTGTGTCAACACCACTCGTACGAGTTAATTTTAACGCTAAAGATGGGTTTAGAATAGCATGTAACACACGTAAAAATAACTCACTAAAGAATACATAAGACTATGTCTCTCAAATACCATACATTTATATTTTAATAGTTACAATTTTAAATGTGTGTGTCAACACCACTCGTACGAGTTAATTTTAACGCTAAAGATGGGTTTAGAATAGCCTGTAACACACGTAAAAATAACTCACTAAAGAATATATAAGACTATGTCTCTCAAATAGCATACATTTATATTTTAATAGTTACAATTTTAAATGTGTGTGTCAACACCACTCGTACGAGTTAATTTTAACGCTAAAGATGGGTTTAGAATAGCATGTAACACACGTAAAAATAACTCACCAAAGAATACATCAGACTACGTCTCTCAAATAGCATACATTTATATGTTTTTTTAATAGTTACCATTTTAAATTATTAGAGTTATTCAAAGGGGTTGTATGTACACTGTTACCGTAATTATGTATCATTAGTGAGCCGTTAAAGTTAAACGAACTTGTTAACAGGATGGTGTTCAGCCGTGATCTCGGTAAGTTAGTTACGCTCTACACGAGATGAAGATTACACAAGTTTGCTCTACCTTGTTTTAAATATGACTAGCGAATCCCGTCCCTTGAGTTTAAGTTATCGATATTGTTAGAAATTATGTTGGTTAAAAACTTCCTTATTGAAAAGCATTCCTAAGTTTCTATTGTAAAATGAGGCAAGTTATCGCTGAAAAATTATAAATACTTTACCAAAATGTCATTGACTTTTGAAATTAATAGTAGTTCTGACAGCAAAAAACCATTTACATATTTTATATCATTTTGTTTTTGTCGGACAAACTCAAACAGTAACGAGGGGGTCAGGAACCTGGGATCTAGAGTCTTATTAGAGATATGTGCGGAACAGATAAGTGCTCTTACATACAAGGGGGCCTCACAATGCTAAATTGTGCTGTTGGTTGTAATAATATAATTACATATTATTATATTATTGTTAACAATATTATTATTTATTATTAATTATTATTATTAATTTTTATTATTATTTTTTAATTATTATTAATTATAATTATTATTATTAATTATTATTGTTAATAATATAAAATATTATTAACACATTTATAATGAGATATAATATTTTATATTTATATCAGTAAAACAACTTGAAGCCATTTTTATAGTGGCAAGTTATCGCTGAAAAATTATAAATACTTTACCAAAATGTCATTGACTTTTGAAATTAATAGTAGTTCTGGCAGCAAAAAACCATTTACATATTTTATATCATTTTGTTTTTTTCGGACAAACTCAAACAGTAACGAGGGGGTCAGGAACCTGGGATCTAGAGTCTCATTAGAGAGATGTGCGGAACAGATAAGTGCTCTTACATACAAGGGGGCCTCACAATGCTAAATTGTGCTGTTGGTTGTCGTAACTTTTATTAGTAAACGTTAAAGATTTCTTTCTTTTAAATATTAGCCCATAAAATGTCTCACATATTATAACCAAATTATTATCTCGTTAACTGTGGAAGACTCACCTTAGGAAGACTGAATGAAATTGTTCATACTAAGGAAAGTACACACAGTTTGTAAACAATAAGACTAATACAAAATTATAATCTGTGTTTGTATTGATAAGTTACCTCTTTTAATCATAACCGGTTGCCCACGTATTTCCAAAATTTACCCTCGTTATAAGAGAGACATCATGGGAATCGCTTTCCAACTATTAACGTGTTTATTAAAACCAAAGTGTACTCAATTAAATGTTAAAGTAGGATTTGTTTGAAAACTGCAAGGAAATACAGAATACAATAAGATTAACTATTCTAAGATCACTATTAGATTAAGTATTCTTAACTAGATCAGCTATTCCCCCCTGAGATTCTATGCAACAGTATGTGGTGTGTAACGGTAACCAATGGTGGGCGAGCCAAAACGCAGTTCCCAATAATCAGGTTAAGACACCACCTGCCACTCCACCTCTCTGACAGCATAGTGGCTTTAATTGTATCTCAAGTTTTTAATTTGATATTGATATAAAATAACAACGCTAATAATGGAGCTTTAAAATAAAATGTATGTAATGAAATTCACTTTAATTTAAATACTTAAACTTACAACGTAAACATTTCAATATTTGATAAGATCTACTATGTGGAGGGTCAAAATCAGGCTAATAAGTAGTATGGTCTTTTAATTTACAATAGTATTTTTCTCAATCGAACTCATTTATAGTCTTGAAATAATCCAAGTTTACTAAAGGCAATATAACCCTACTTAAATAAGCCTTTATCTAAATTATATCGTTCATTTAATTGTTATTATAGTTTGCGTTTGTAATACATGGTTTTTCGCAAGTAATTTTCACCTCAGTTTATTTTAAAGATTTTAGTTAAGAATTTATCATAAACTATGAACGAAAATTGAATGCATATAATCTTAAATCGTGTGTTTTATTAACACAGTGGTTCGGCTGTACAGTTTTTACTCTTTTTAGTTTAGTTTTGAGAACCATAGGTTGTGATAGCGAAATAGTAAATGATATATTAACGATAGTACAACAACATGACAACATAATTTAACTATCACTGCAAGTGGACAGACGCAATTTATTTGGAATATTTACAATCTCTGAAATAGCTAAATGTATGAGATATAAGTAAAATTTACAAAAGAACTTAAAGAAAAATACTATGGGAGAGAATGATAAATAAACATAATGTTAAATATGGTTAAAGTCTCAAAACGTTATGCATCTCGTCACGTTTAGGTATTGATAATTAGTCAATTTGGCTGATTAGTCAATTATCGGACTAGTCAGTCCGATATTTTTAAATTTTTTAAATGTTTAGTTACAGCCTTTTGATGTTCCTTTTTGAAAACAAGAGTAATAGAACAAATTATTTTTAGTAATTCCAGGAGGGGAGGGGTTGGTTGTAGACATGTAAAGTTACATTCGTGGCTATATTTTGGAATTCAATGGCATAGTTTTTTAAGAGATTTTTATGTACGACAAAAAAAACGTCCCCTCCACAGGTAATCCCCAGTTCAATGTACAATAGCTTACTTATTTCCTTGTCTTCGTGTAAGTAAAAAGTTTAGTACATTCTTAAAGACTGGTAAACAGTTTTTATTTAATCTCATAAAAATTATGATAAGGATTAATTTTAATCTCAGACTCTTGATTCATCAAAAATACCTACAGTTACTCAGTTAACAGTTCTACATTATAACCTTAAAATCTCAATTTTTATATTGACTAATATAAGACTGATGCACGTTTTAATTCCTAGTATAAATATTATTTTATTTTTCAAGATATACCTAAGTACTTATATTGTACATCTTAATTTCTATACCATTAGTGTGGAATATTAACTTATTAATATAAGCCCCTTGATTGGACATTGTATCTTAAGACATCTAAAGATAAATGATTACAAAATAATAAAATGTCATAAACAACAGTTTGCGGGAAAGATAGTCTAAGTAGAAAATATTGTATTGGTGCCCGAAACCAATTTCAGCTCAGATTTATGTAACATTAGCGATGCATGAAACTACGGTCAAACAGGAGCAAATATGAAGTTACTGCTTTGATCTTCTGATAGCGAATTTAAACTGTCAACAAACTTTTCTTATGTTCCTTATTCAATGTTTTAGATTATCCTTCATAAGCTAGTGATATTTATGGATGTATTAATGACCAGTCATAGAAATTTACTCAATTTTAATTAATTATCCTGAGATATTTCATCTACATAAAAAGTCGTTCGGTTTTAAGCCCACAATATCAGTAGGACCAGAATAGCTATTTTTGCTTTATTATTTTAGTCATAGTAAAAATAGAAAATTTTAAAAATTGAATGAATTAAAAAATATAATAAATTATCGGTATATATTAAAATTCGACGAAAAAGTAATTCCCTTTGCGTTTGATAAATACGCAATAAATAAAGTATATTCAAAGATGGATATGCTTTTGTGTATAAGCTTAATGTGGTTATACCCTACGAGATGCTGCGATTTTGTCAAAAGCTTATAAAATCCGAACTTAGTTTCTGACAATAATCCAAATACTTTCCATTGAATTCTGTTGATTAGTAGATCAAACACAATGGTCAGCTGTTCGATTATGTTTGTATCAAATGCGTACCAGAATATCAAAACTGGATTTTCAACTGAACTGAACTGAATTTTCAGTTAATATGAAGTCAATATTAACTGAAGAATTATGCTTGATGATACTGAACTTCAAACAGGCAAAAACAACGCACAATTTTACAATGCATAGTGCATTTATTTGTGCAGTTTTCAACAGAAAACGATGATTCTGACGTGTTAAAAGATCTGTTCGAATGAAAGTTTCCAATGCTAAATCTACATAAAAAAGTTAAATGTGACAAAAGTTTGGCAATTTTAAACGTTGGAACAGTATGACATTTTTTCTAAAAAAATTACAATTAAAAATTAAAAAAATCTAAAGATTTCTGGGAATATACAGGACTGTAGTATTCCATTTAATGTAATTTTGTTTTTAATGAGCTCTTTCCCTCTAAGGAATCTAAGTTAAATTTTGAATCTTACTGCATATAGGTAAACATTTTTATAAACGTAAATATAATTTTTGTACGAATTCTTTCAGTTTTTTTTTTACAAAATTTGAATAACACTAGAGATTAAAAAATTTCAATGGCAATGAATGTTAATGTCAATGGGTTTGGAGTCTAATCTGGAGCATTCTATTAATAGAACGATTCTTATCTATAACAGTTGGTTTACTGGAATAGAAGGGCGTCTCAAAGTGAATTCAGTTCTAAAACCTGGTTCATATGAAACCACGTAGAGATCTCCATGATACTTTTAAGTGGTGATAAAGAAGACTTCATATGTTAATCTCAGTAGATCGAGGATGCGTGCAAAAATTCAAAATTAAAAAAAAAAAATAGTGATAGTCCAAGGGCACAATTATATTTCACGAGTAAACCTAAGCATAATTTCTATAATGACACCAACTAGGAGAATTTAAGTAAGCTCAATCTAGTAATATCTTGCACCAGTTTGTACAATTAAATATAGAATACAAATCGGTTACACCGCTCGACCAGCATACCATAGGAAGTTTTTATATAAGGAACTATGATTAGATTTTCAAATATTCTACCTTATAATGGTTTCAGACGAAAAAATGTGAAAGATGTCGATAAATTCATTTTGGATAAACAAATTATTGTTATATTATGTCACAATTAGAGACTAAACGTGCTAGAAGCAACGGCTGATATTGGCTACCATTACCGAGGGAACAAAATGGCTCCAAATGTAAGGTCATTAATAAAAGTTATTAAAATTAAAAAAGCCCTAAACATCTTGATCTTACAAACATAACGTCGCTAATTAGAAGTTATGTTTGTAACTCAACTACAGAAGACTCTCAGAACTTGATCTACTTACAATTCGTATATCCCCACTGGAGAGCTGTAATTGTTTGATAAAAATAATTGGTTGCTTTCTGTAGTAACCAATATTTGTATTCGTAGCTCGCCTGCAAGACTAACGAGGCAACCAGCACTACACGCGTACAAAGCGAGCGAATTCGCAAACCATAGAGTTCAGTTTCAAGTGGGTAGCCAGAGAATGTTGGTGGTTTCACGGAACGATAAACACTGAACACGAACGTGGGACTTTTATCTGTGTTTACTGCGCTGTATTGCGATGTAACCACACCGTCCGGTAGCTTTTCTATAAAAATAACGTAAAATAGGAATCTAATCGAACATTACAAATTTAACGAATATTGGGTGAAACATGAATACTTTATATTTAAATCCACTTGTAAATGTGAACCTTATGTCTAATCCAGTTTTATTTGCCATATTATACAAAGATTTTGGTTTTCGTTATATTGGAATACTACTGAAACCCAACTAAAGAAAGGTAAATTCCTTGCTATTGAAATTACGAGCAATTCCCACAAAGTGTTAAGAAACATGATAAAAACGATTTTAATAATAAGGAATTACTATGTTTGCAGATTTAAAGATTACAGTAATACAGATTTTAGTATAATTTTTATCGGGCTTTTCTCGTCCCTTATTACAATATAGTGATATTGAAATAAGAACTGTAACTCAATTTACTTACGTATTCATACGGTCATATAGTTTTTTGGGAACACTTTGTATTTCTAGATTCTCATTGACACAAATTGTTACTGAATTAATGCTCCTTAGAGATAGTGTCATTATCATAATTTGCACTTAAAAATAGATTTTAGGCTTATAACATAAAAACTAGCTTTCGAAATCGAAATATAGTGTTTGAAGATTTATATTATTGACCCTCTTGTAAAATGTGGGACCAGGTACAAGTAGAGTAAATTGATTAGACTTGATGACTTTAAAGAATTTTATTATCTAAAATTCTAAAATATAACGTAACACTTTTAGATATTTAAAACCCTCAGAAGTAAAAGTTTATCATAAGCATATAACATTGTTTGTAAAATAATGGACATGTTTTAATTATAATATATTGTAATACTGTTTCTAAACATATACAAATACAAATATTAATTAATAAAATATAAATGTTATTGTGTACTTTGAAAAAAACTTGAAAAACTGTCATTTTTCAAGCATAAGAGTTATGGAAAAATGAGTAATTACATAAGTTGCTTGAAACGTTTTCTACAATATAAGGTTATACTTTGAAAAAATATTAGATATATAAAAAACAGACAAGAACAAGAAATATTACACATAACAGGATAATCATAAAAAACTGATTACTTGTTTATGCAGCACAAATTAATTTAGATATAACCATTCCCTTTCCAAAGTTTGTACGGCCACTATTTTAAAACCTTAAAATTTCCAATATGGTACAGAACAAAATGTTTTTAAAGTTATTCATTATTATTTTACAAAATTTCAATATGGAACAGAACAAAATGTTTTTAAAGTTATTCATTATTGTTTTACGGTTTTTAATTTGGGTATATAAATATTAGCTATAACTTTTTCAAATACGTGAATGTCTACCACCTTTTATTAGTTACGAATATCTTTTGAACTCAAACAAACCATATGCAATTACCGCCTCTGTAGGAAGGTTCGTTTGTACTTATTATAAACTACGTCACTTATCATGTTCACAGTTCTTTGCAATATTGAAACCTCAAGAGATATAAGAACATTTCATGAATACTTTAGAAGGTGTTTAAAGCTAATATGAATTACCTATTACTATTAAAACAAACGTATGTTAGGGTATTAATTGAGAAATACGGGAGTAAAACAATGATGGCCTCCGCCATGAAACGTTTTGTTGGCTTAAACTGGATAGCAAAATCATTCAAGATATGCGCAACCAATTTCTATGTACAAAATTTAGTCTGAAATTATTAAAAATTATGGTAGTTGTTGATTCACAAGCTTGCGTTATATTGCATACGCATATATTACTGATTACGGTGGTTTTGGGTTCTTTGCCACGATCAGAGAAAAATCGAAAAAAATATCCAGAAATTCTTTGTCTTGAGAGGGGTTTTAATTGCCACATTACTATGAAATCTACCAAAAACTGTTCAAATATGCAAGTTTTAAATCATATTTAATGTGTAACTCCGGTTTTATCGGTTGGTGAGAAAGAGCTTTAGTTAGCTGTTTTTTTTTTTTTAAATCTCGAAATGGAATAATAAATCCCACAATGAATTACCCATAACTATTTTCTAAAAACATTAACGATGTTTTGAGAAGTATTCCATCCATACAAATGATAAAATGTTAAGAATTTTGTAGTTTTAATCCATTTATATAATTATACATGAATGCGTTAAAATATAAAACTAGCTAAAACATGTCATGAACCAACAAACTAACGGGATAAGTATATGTTGAATTTTCAAACTTCGAAATATTAATAATGAATTAGCATTGTGGGATTAGCCTCTTTACCACGAGAGCTTTAATCATAAAGGGTATTTAATATTTTGATTGAATTTCTTATTTTATACTGCATTTCATATGGTGAGTCCTCGCACCACATTTTACATCTCCACATTTTTCTATACGGAATATAAATTATAAACTGATTGCCACTAAGTGCGGCAAGACCATCGTCTCTTCTTTAGTGCCGGACAAAATGTACGATCCATCGTTGAGCGAGTTTCTTGTCATGATCAGTTTGCTACAATTTATATACTTTTTGAATAACATTTTTTTTTATATACTTAAAAGTATAAACCATATAATACAAAAGCTCCATCACTGTTTATATCGTTTCAATATTGTAAAGGTGGATTTGAACAACATAGTTCCTCCAAAAACTGGTTTAAATACAAATTACATTTTAACAAAAATACACTATGCTGTTTTATATGTTAAAACTGTATCTATTTATCAAAATTTTATGTAGCTCGATTACGGAGTAAATATTTTAATGCTTTATTTCAATCGTTGAAATGAACATGTTTATACTGTAAGAGCGCTGTCAAATTGGTTTTTAACCTTGAGTGATGAAATAGTTGAAAATCGAGATCCAAAATATATCCGAAAAGGTATTGGTATCAACAACTAAAATGAAAGTAAGCCGCTTTTGAGTTCATTCCGGTAAATCCGGACAATATCTTTGTACGCTCATGCTACTTGAATTATTTGTAAGTATTGGTGCATGTTGGATGTGGGCTTTGAAATATGTCTTGTCCGATTCCGGATCATACTACAAGAAAGAATAAATAACTCATTTATATACATTCATTATTCTATAATAATGTATTCAATTCTCGAAATACAATACTTTTACTCGAAACACGTAACGAAGGCAAATGTCTATAGTCCTTATAGCCAGACAGTTTATCTTATTTCTCCCTAAATTAGAAACTTGCCTACGAATTTTATATAAAATCAAAATCGCATACTAACCTGACTTTAACTGAAAAAACTCGAACTTATGTGTTTATACTTTTAAACACTAGTGCACTTTCTCAGTTCCACAAACATTGCAGACGCAGCACATGACTGTATACACGTGATTGTATTCAGGCAGCTGAAGTTTCTCTTATTACCTTGTTACAACCACTAACTAAAAATAATGGACTAAAGAAAATACGACGTCACTTGTATACCCACCAATTTTTATTATAGTAGATAATTAATTTTACCTGCTATTTCTATTCGTTCCGGGCTCTGAGTTTCCAAAGTAATACTGTTCCTGGAAGCCTCATAAGTTCTAGTGTAAATTCGAACAAAGCAATAAATGTATTTTATAACAGGTCTAACCTTTTCATGGAAAACCAAGCACTTCTAAAACTGAGAAGTTTTCTATCTTTTGACGTATAATAATGTACTCATGTATATTATCACAATAGGAAAATCACCTTTATAAGCTTACGCCTCGAAGCTGATTTAACTGAAGAGGACGTTGATTCTGTATAGTTATCTCGGTATCAATACAATATTCTTGTCAACAATAAAGAAGCAGGCAGAACGTTAAGCCCTTTAGGGAAAGAAGTATTGCACTCCAAGTATTATTTAATAAGCATTTGATCGCTATACGTACTATTTTTATAGACTAGTATTTAATCCACTAGAGGAGACCTCTACATATTATTACGATTCTTTAACCCGAGAACGGTAGCATACCGACAGTTGTGGGTTGTGCTCTTTCAGGTACGGGCGCCTTTACATAATATAAATAACACCATAGACATCTATCTATGTAGAGAAAAATATAGCATTAAATTGCTTATCTTCTGCCCAAACAATACGTTATAACACATAGTAAAACTAAATAATTAAAAATATATGTACAATTTATGATCGCCTTTTAATTGGTATTATAAGTGTAAAAGACATTAATATACCATTTACTCTGTTAAAGGGGAGGTGGGGAAAGAGAACTAGAGATTTAACTTTAACTAAAACACTCAATCATTTGTTGGACAAAACACTAACTAATAGAGAAACTTTGTAATGAAGTTTATTGTCAGGACAACATCACATAAAGCCATTACTTGTCGAGATTGAAATTGTCAGAGAAAGGTGACCGGCCCAGCACGCGGCACTGAGGAAAACTGATTTAAGTTAACACTGTTTACTCGCTACTAGAAGATTTAATGACGTTGTTAAATATACAAGTTAAACATATAAAACTCTTCTCTTCCTCGTTTTGCCTTGTTCTCACGTATTACGATCTTATTCATTGAGACTGTGCTTTACTGAAAACAAAAAAAAAATTATATTCAGTGTCTGTATACAAAATTAAACTGGGTAGAAGTATATATTTCTGCGCATCCTTCGATAAAGATAGATAAGGTTACATTATGTTGAATGACTTACACTCTCATCGAAACCAATCTTGTCTTAGTTCCTTTTCAACTATCTAAAATTACGTATAAATAACGTTAAATCAGTTTAGAGATATCCTGCGACGAGATGGCAATGAGGCAACAGAACGCAGTGTCCAGTGCCCTGAGTGACAGCCTTTACTAATGCTCAGTTAAATCATTGGTGAACAAGTAACATCATCAAAATTGAACTTGCCTGAGTAGAAATCAAGTGTATTGATCAAATATTTTTTAAATTAACCTTATGAGTTATAGGCTTCACTAACGTTCAGCAAATTCCCATGACACATGAAATGCCTTATAACTATATCTTGCATATATAAAATAGGGTCGATGCAAAATTTTAAGTTTGTAACTTAAATCAGCTTTAAAATATCGAACGCAATTGGAAAACATACAGAGAAAGGAATTTTACCAGCAACCTGAGTGAAAGAAAAATTACCAATTTTTTGTGCTACCAAGGTGTAACATTTTATGGAAGGACATATAGATTACAAAATTGATATCATCTACATAAAATTAGCTTCATACAAAATTACTAGTATATTACTAAATTTTACTGTAGATATTCTCCAGAAAGACAGAGAAATTGTACCAGCTACCCTAGTCACAGATTAGCCTAAAAGTGTAACTTATAACACTGAGTTATTAAACTATATAAATAGTAAAATAACTTCTAATTGTTTTTGGACCGATGTAAAATTTGAAAAAGCTAATGCAGTGAATATTAAATATAGACCATCGTGAGACGAAAACTGCTTTTGAGGGCAGTTATTTTACTCAACAAATTCAATGCTAACTTAAACATACCAGTAATTAATACGATAACTAAATATGCTGTTTGCTAGCGCTGTACTAGTAATTAATACACAAAAGGATTCAAATATCCAAGTAAGGTCGTCTTTGATCAGAGAATTGTAAATCACATAATTCAATAACATAAATAACCTTATGTACTTCTTTGTTTGAAGGTTATTTTTGACGATGGAAGGATTGTGAAGGAAACAGGATTTTTCCGGACATTTGCCATCGTTAAGTGAAACAAGAAAACAGTAACACTACGTTTCGAGATCTGCAATCTGATCTCTTCTTCAGGTAAAGAACTAACCTAATACATAATTACAAACTAGGTTAAAATAAACAAATCTTACTAAAGCGTTGTGGCACGCCTGAGTCAGGAATCACAACCTACATGTTGTATGTCAACTTCACTAACACTAAAGACATGCACTTAATAAAAAAACTATACAAAACACTAATCATTAAACTAAACTACGGAATACAGGTCACAATAAGTCTTCACTCGTCTACTAACCATCTACGACTGACCAGAGGGGGTAGCCAATGGTAATCGTGACGGCCGGCTAAAACAAGATGGCGGAAATACAAGGGAAGGGGAACAGGAATGGGCCCTTTCGTTATTATTGGTTCATGCGAGATGAACTTCTTAAAACCATATTGTAACTCCGCATTGGTTTATTGCAAATATCCGATCCGTTTGATACTTTTGGTATTCTCTTTAGTTCATTTTTTAGAATTGGCAACCAAAGCGGCCTAATCTCGACTGATGGTTGACTGATTGGTTGGTCTGCCAATTTAATGTATGTTGCCTCAATTAATTTCCTTTTGAAGAAATGTGGTTCCCGATGTATTATGTGGGCTTCATCCCAATTCATATGATGGTCTTCGGACCAACAATGGTGTGCAATTTTTGACTTTTTCTGTGAAACCCTTTCTCGTGTTTTCTTTGTGTTCTTTTATCCTTATGTTTAGTGGTCTTTTTGTCTCGCCTATGTATTCCCTATTGCAGCTACATTTTATACTGTAAACACAGTTTTTGGAATCCTGTGTGCCATTTTTTGGTTTTGTTTTTACGAGACTTTGTCTAAGAGTGTTGTGTGTTTTAAACGCGGTTCTAATGTTGTACTTTCTACCTACTCTTCTAATTTTCTCCGATAATCCCGGCACATAAGGGATTGACATAAACGCAAATTTATCACAATTCTGTTTTTCTGACTCAGGAATGATTCTTCTGGTTCGTTTGCACTTATTAATTACTAATTGAGGGTATCCATTGCTTCTGAGATCCGATTCAATTTTCTTAAATTCTTCTTTTAGTCCATCTTTATCTGAGCACAAGCTCTTTGCTCTATCAAACAACGAGTAGGCTACTCCTTCTTTGACAGATTTTTGATGGTTGGATTGATAATTTAAATATTTTCCTGTGTGTGTTATCTTTCGAAAAACAGTTGTCTTAAGGACATCCCTATCTCTTAATACACACACATCCAAAAAGGGAAGCTTGTTTTGGACTTCCACTTCCATTGTGAGGCGGATGGAAGGAGAAATACTATTAATGTGATTCAAAAAATTATTTAATTCAATGTCTCCATGAGAAAAAATAACAAAGGTATCATCCACATACCTCCACCAAATCTTCGGTTTGAACTGAGCTGAAGCCAAAGCTTTTCGCTCGAATTCCTCCATAAAGATATTGGCGAAAATAGGAGACAGTGGAGAACCCATTGCCATCCCCTCATCTTGACGGTAAATTTTACCCTCTAACTCAAAATAATTGCATTGAGTGCATAGTTCTAACAGTTCCATAATTACTGGCACGGGAAGTTTAGTTCTATCCTTTAATGTTTGGTCTTCTTTGAGACGTGATTTAATAATTCCGAGAGTTTCTGGAACTGGTACATTTGTAAATAGACTTTCGACATCAAAACTTACCAGTTTGTCAGTTTCAGTCAACTTTAGGGATTTTGACTTCTCTACGAAATCCCTGGAATTTTTGATGAAAGAGTCAGTTTTTCCTACCAATGGTGTTAAGATGTCCAAGAGGACTTTAGACAATTCCCTGCAAGGTGAATCACGAGAACTAATGATGGGCCGGAGAGGGATGGTAGGTTTGTGGATTTTGGGAAGGCCATACATATGGGGGATTTTGGAGTGGTGAGGAGTTAATTTAGATCTAAATTTATCTGAAAAAAATTCTTTATGTTTTCTTAAGGTGTTTGCTACTTTGCGTTCAAATGAATCAGTCGGGTCTTTATTTAAAACTGTATATTTGCCAGTATTTAAAGTTTCCGCAATCTTTTCTTTATACGCTACTGAGTCAAGTACCACAGTAGCGTTGCCTTTGTCGGCAGGTAAGATTTTGACCGTGTCATCTTTCCCAAGGATCGACCTGGCCTTTTTCTCCTCTATTGTCAAATTGGGTTTTGTGGGAGGAATTTTTCTGAGTAAAAGACTGGCCTCGCAGCGGAAGCGGTCACCCTGTTCCTCAGGTAACTGTGAAACAGCCGACTCAATTCCAGTTACGAAATCCAGTGCCTTTACCGATTTTTGTGCCACAGAAAAGTTTAAACCCTTGGATAATACTGATATTTCCGCTTCATTCAGGATTTTAGAAGAGAGATTGATTACGTTTTTATTATTTGCATCCGTATTCACGTTGCCATCCTTAGGCAAATCACATTTCTTAGGCCTAATTTTTTCCAGTTTGGAGATTTTCTTTTTCTTATCTGTTTCAGAAATTTTTATACATCTATTTTGGATGCTTTCGAGAATGTTGTTGAATTCTGTACCGATCAGTGTTTTTAATTCAGTTTTTTTACACTCAATACTATTTTGGAGGAGGTATTTTTCACGATGATGATATGCAATTCTTTCTTTAAGTAAAGATTTAGAAGCAGAAGACAAAATTTTACTGGCTTTCCTACTATGAAAAGGAGTTTTTAGAGTTAACCCTATAGGCATAAGGTCTTCAACCTTACATTTATGCAAGAAAGTTAAATGATTAATGTGTTTAGTTAATTTAAGATGCAAGCTCTCAAGGTCTTTGATTTGTTTACTGGTTCCGGGTCCGTACCGAGAATCAATTCTTTGTTTGAAGGTTATTTTTGACGATGGAAGGATTGTGAAGGAAACAGGATTTTTCCGGACATTTGCCATCGTTAAGTGAAACAAGAAAACAGTAACACTACGTTTCGAGATCTGCAATCTGATCTCTTCTTCAGGTAAAGAACTAACCTAATACATAATTACAAACTAGGTTAAAATAAACAAATCTTACTAAAGCGTTGTGGCACGCCTGAGTCAGGAATCACAACCTACATGTTGTATGTCAACTTCACTAACACTAAAGACATGCACTTAATAAAAAAACTATACAAAACACTAATCATTAAACTAAACTACGGAATACAGGTCACAATATGTCTTCACTCGTCTACTAACCATCTACGACTGACCAGAGGGGGTAGCCAATGGTAATCGTGACGGCCGGCTAAAACAAGATGGCGGAAATACAAGGGAAGGGGAACAGGAATGGGCCCTTTCGTTATTATTGGTTCATGCGAGATGAACTTCTTAAAACCATATTGTGACTCCGCATTGGTTTATTGCAAATATCCGATCCGTTTGATACTTTCAGTATCAAACGTATCAACGTATCAAAAGTATCAAACGGATCGGATATTTGCAATAAACCAATGCGGAGTCACAATATGGTTTTAAGAAGTTCATCTCGCATGAACCAATAATAACGAAAGGGCCCATTCCTGTTCCCCTTCCCTTGTATTTCCGCCATCTTGTTTTAGCCGGCCGTCACGATTACCATTGGCTACCCCCTCTGGTCAGTCGTAGATGGTTAGTAGACGAGTGAAGACATATTGTGACCTGTATTCCGTAGTTTAGTTTAATGATTAGTGTTTTGTATAGTTTTTTTATTAAGTGCATGTCTTTAGTGTTAGTGAAGTTGACATACAACATTTAGGTTGTGATTCCTGACTCAGGCGTGCCACAACGCTTTAGTAAGATTTGTTTATTTTAACCTAGTTTGTAATTATGTATTAGGTTAGTTCTTTACCTGAAGAAGAGATCAGATTGCAGATCTCGAAACGTAGTGTTACTGTTTTCTTGTTTCACTTAACGATGGCAAATGTCCGGAAAAATCCTGTTTCCTTCACAATCCTTCCATCGTCAAAAATAACCTTCAAACAAAGAATTTAATTTTAATACCTCATTGGTTTTAGCAAACTTGGAAGCCAAGGTCGTGGACAATTCGAACCCTAAAGGACCAAGTTTTGGTGAATCTCTTAATCAGTCTCAGATAAATGAATTGAAACATATAATCAGTAGCTACCCAAATACGATTACCAAGACACTAGGAAGGACAAAATTAATTGAGTTCAACATTAGAGTAACGTCAAATCAGTTGGTAAGGACTAGACCCTATCAGTATGCGCCTCCGAAGCAAATGTTGGTAGAAAAACACGTAAAATCGTTACTTGAACAGGGTGTAATTAGACCATCAAATTCACCATACAGCAGTCTAGCTTTTTTAGTTCCAAAAAAGAACGGTTCGCAAAGATTAGTAGTAAATTACCGGGGAATTAACAAAATAATTGAATTAGAATCAACACCTATGCCTACTATTGAAAGCGCCTTCCAGTACCTCGGAAAATCTTCTTGGTATTCTACCATGGATTTAGTGAACGCATATAATCAGATTCCCTTACAGGAGGCCTCAAAAAAATATACCGCCATCGTGACAAGTACGGGGCAGTTTGAATGGAATTATGTTCCTTTCGGTTTAGCATCGGGGAGCATGGTTCTGGCGAATTTATTAAACAAGGTGCTTGGCGACTTAAAGTTTCAGTTTGTGTTCACATATTTTGACGATATTTTAATCTACAGTGATACATTTGAGGATCCTTTAAAGCACATAAAACTGGTTTTGGATCGTTTGCGAGAGGCGGGACTCACTGTTAGCCCAGACAAAATAGTATTGGCCACTCAAAAAATTGAATTTTTGGGACACGTTTTTTCAACCAAATAAAGTTTCCATTAGTAATGAAAGAATTGAGCCCATAGAAAACTACCCAGAACCCAAAAATTTAAAGCAATTAAGTAGATTCTTAGGTATGTGCTCCTTTTATGCAAGATACATTAAAGATTTTTCTAGCATCGCTCAACCATTAAATGAATTGAAGAAAAAAGGGGTTAACTTTGTTTGGGGTCCACAGCAAAAAGTAGCTTTTAACACATTGAAACAGCGATTAACATCTGGGGCAGTGTTGAGACTACCTAATTTTGACATACCGTTTACGCTGCAAACAGACGCATCAGGTTCAGCCCTAGGAGCCGTATTGTCTCAGCGTATTGAGGGTAGTTTGGCCCCAATAGCATTTGCAAGCCGACCACTAAATCAACATGAGCGACATTATAGTACCTTTGAATTAGAAGCTCTCGCGGTAGTAATTGCCCTTAACAAATTTCGACCTTATCTAGAACATTCGGAATTCGATCTTTATACAGACAATAGTGCACTCAGCTGGTTATTAAATCATCCTAGACAAATTGGCAAAATTGCACGATGGGTTACATTCATAAATGCATTTAAATTTACCGTGCATCACATTAAAGGCAAGGACAATGTTGTGGCGGATTGCTTATCAAGAATATTTGAACATAAAAATGATGAACAGATAATTCCATCTACCTCAAAAGAGCAATCACCTCATTCGGTATTTCTTTTGTATGGTATACCCGAAGCATTTAAGGATGTTAAGGAGCATCAAAGGGACGACTTAAACATTAATAGCATAATTCGGCAGGTTCAAAGTCGTACGCCGCCACCTAATTATTTTCTTCGTGACGGAATTTTAATGTATCGAGCACCTAATCATACACGACATCGTATTGTAATTCCGGAAAAATTGATTCCAATGCTATTTAAAGTATATCACTGCTCGCCAACGTCTGCTCATTTGGGGATTTCAAAAACATGGTCTAGAGTATCCAAGTATTTTCATGGGGATCAGCTGCGTCAGCGTATAACGGGTATGGTGAAATCTTGCGTGGAATGTCAGCGTTGTAAACAGGCTCAAAACACGCGTGTGGGTCATCTTGCGTCCGAAGTATACTCTGTACCTTTTGAACGTATAATTATCGATTTCATAGGACCACTCCCACGTTCAAAAAGAGGGAACAAATGGCTTTTAACGGTGGTAGATGGCTTTTCCAAATATTGTATAATGCTTCCCGCAAGAAACTGTACTGCTAAGACAGCCGTCAGCTTAATAGAAAAGGGAGTTTTCACGTACTTTGGATTCCCAAAATCGATTGTTTCCGATCATGGTAGTTGTTTTAGGTCAGAAATGTTCCAGGGCATGTGCCGATCACTCGGGATACAGCACGTACGAACAACGGTTTATTATCCGCAGCCATCACATGCCGAGAGAGTTAACAAAAATATTAAGGTAGCTCTCCGGGTTTTTCATCAAAAGGACCATTCAGAATGGGACCGTAATTTACATTTATTTCAAATCGCGTTTATCTCTGCCAAACATGTTAGCACTGGATTTTCACCTGCCAAACTGTTTTTGGGATACAGCATTAGAAATCACTTGGAGAATATTTGGAATTTAGATGATTTGCTGCAGTTAGATGATAATCAAACTAATATCGAGGCGCGTTGGGCCCAGGCTTTTGAAAACCTTAAAATTGCTCATCAAAAGATAGCCTCAAGGTACAATATCAACAGAAAACCTGCTGCCTTCAAGGTTGGTGACACGGTAATGTACCGGTTGATCAATATTAGTCAGGCAGCGAAGAACATATCGGCTAAACTAAACCCGTTATGGTCCCGGCCCCTTATTATTACACGTTTCACGTCTCCGGTGACAGTTTCCCTAAGCGACCCTAAAAGTAAGAAATTCGTGAGAAATGCCCATATCTCGCAATTAAAGCCATTTTCAGGTAAAATTTAAATAAATTGGAAAGTTAATACTATAATTAACCAGTTAGCTTGAGAGGCGGGGATGGTCCCTCAAGGTGCCAAAGAGAGACTTTGTGATACTATATATTAAGAATACACTTACATTTGAAAATATACATCTACTACAGATCGTCCTCAATGCGGGAGGCTTTTTCGACGCAGTTGTCAATAAGATCTGGGTTTGCGAAGCCTTGATCACTTCTGCGTTTTGAGGCTGACTGCGTTGAGAGATTGTTGGAAACACACACACACACATATACGAGGGAGGGTTATCCAAATCTGGCTATCCTTTTTTATGTGAAGAAAAGGGCATATGCTACCAAGTAATTTTTGTTTTATTATTTACATTTCAAACAGATGGTTGGACGAGGAGATCCCTAGCGCACCCTCATAACACTGACATTCATTACACAAACAAATATTCACATTAATATTAGTTCAGAGTCGAATTTTACTACGGAAGTGATAGGAAAGTAGAATGTTGTGATATGGAATCTGTCTTGTATTATTTCATATAGAAATATAAATAAAATGAGAGTTGTATACAAATATGATAGATCAATAATGAAAGAGTGTTAGGTGGGTGAGTTGTCATAGAGCATCGCCAATAAGTCGGACATGTGCCGTTCGAACCGAGTCAGATTTTTCACAAACTCTACGTAAGGAGTTTGCAAAATGGAGCGGAGATGGGAAAACCTTTTCTACAGTACTTGGGAAATTGTAACGTGAATGTTAACATTCACTTCGTTAGTGTAAGTAGGTTAATTTTAATTAGTTGGTTTTGGTGTAGGGTCTTTTAATTTCTCCTCATTTCTAAGCAGGCACGTCTTTAGGGAATGGAGTTCGTTTCCTCACCATCAATATTTTGTGACTGGGAATTGTTTTTACGATGACCGCTTGGGGGAGAGGAGGGCGCTCCCTTTCCCTCCTACGAGTATAGGTTAGTGGCACCCACTGATCGTGTGACCAGTCAGAGTCTCATTTGGAACAGTAAAAAAAAAAGAAAATATGAAACAACATAATTACTCACAAACTGCCAACATTTAAAATCCTACCTTTTCCTATTTGAGATAGAGTGACATCTTCCAGGTGATAAGTTAGAACCAGAGTAAATATATAAATACAGTCAACATTGATCTAATTATTAAGATATTTATTGACTTGAATATAAGGAATAGGATAATAATCATCTAGAGGAGTAGGAGGAGTTGAAATGAGCTCAATAAGTAGCCGTCACATCATGAGGGTCAGGAGGATATGCAGAAAAACAAAAAAAAAAAAAACAAAAAAAAACTACACCTATTTTTTCTATGTTGAATGCTTAAAGATTACCTTCCTCCTTATTTCATCCTTTCCGATGTTTTCATTTACATAACACAAACTCACACGAGGTTCCAAAGGGACAAACCAATGACTGATTGTCTATACGGTGGTAGGGTGCAAAGGGGGGGAAACAGATTTTGCATAAAGGCAGGGATGCATGTATGCCTTGTTCCAAGGTTATCGAGAAACTCACAATAATTAATTGTGAGTAGATTAGGTATGGTGTCGGTGGTGAGGAAATGGGGGAACTAGAAATTCTATAGCAATCCATTTACCCCAGTAAGCTAGGTTAGGAAGACGTGCCTCAATGTGTGACGTACAATGTTGGTGTTGGGAGACATTATATAAAAAAAAAAAAACTTTGGGGAAGGGGGAGAGGATGTGCCGAGGCCACAACAGTTAGTTAGCAGGTGGTCAGATAGGCATAGTTGTCTTGCATGATAGAGGGCGCTACTGACGCCGGTTATCAAAGGTCGGGGGAGTCGCTCAAAAGACGAGCGCAGTTGTTCCGGTGGCTCCGTGGCTGTATGGGTGAGATCCTTCCAATAGTTCTTAGGACTTAATTTGGTTGATTTTAGGGGAATTATACTATGGTGCTTTTTTACAGAAGATGCTATTACCATTTATAAATGTGGTGCACCATAGTGCTGTATGAATAGCATCACGTTAGTTTTAGAACCGGGTCGATTAGATTGAATTAAATTATATTTTGTAAACAAAAAAATCTGTCAAAGCTGGCTGTCTCTGCACCTTGAGGGGTGCCCACTTCGACCTCGGGCTCCTAAAGCTTAAATTAGTTGGTGAATTGCAAATTGGCGCGGTCAAATTATTTATTAACCGAGACAAGAATCAATTTTTCGTTCACGCACGTGCTTAGAAACGTTGCATGTTAAAATATTTTATTCACCGTGTCTTAATAAATTGATAATTTTCATTATATCTCCTATCTTATTAAACACTTTGGTATAATTCACAAGTGAATGATGATTAACTTCTTCAGCCCTTGCAATATATGGAATAGTATCACATTACACGGACAGTGTCTTTACACTAATGTTTTAACTATTTCTAATTTTGTATTAAGATTTGCTGAATTGCATTTTCATGCTATCCTTTCTTGTACTATTATGTCCAGTGCTGTCGCAATTGCGTGACTTGAACAGTTTTACGTTGTTATTATTGTAGATAATATCTTATGTGATATATTCAAAAAGTAATAATTTATCGAAACTATTTCTATACATTTTTTTAGTTTCAAATTTTATACGCAATATTTTGTACACTTTGCATTTTGAATGTCTTACAAAGATACATACATATCATACATTTTATATTTACATAACATTTTCGCAGAGAGAATTTTTTTGATGATGAAGGTTAAGATAATATTCAATTCTATTCAAATCATTGAATAGCAATTTAACTGGCCTTAGTGGAATTGAACTACCATCAACTCACAGCATTATTTTACAGTACACAGGAGTTATACTCTACTTGACAAGCTAATCAATAATTGGCTGACAAATGGTTGATTGGACGACTGGGTGGCAGGAATGCTGACATAGACACTTGACACAGCTGGAGTGTGCTTGTGCGCCCTTAGATGATCGACCCCACTAATACACATGGCCTCGGCCATGGTGCACTTGGTCCGTCGATAAATAAAAACCTGTATATCTGTTATAATAAAAGAATTATGAAATCAGTAGCGTGATATTGCTTGCGTTCATTATATTATACGAAATACATTTCATATAATTCTATTATTATTTCATCTCCATTTGGTAAGGTAAAATTTATAGTTGTCCACCGTTTGGGTACAAATATTTTAAGTGTATCCACATAAAAGTCAAAGATATTTAAATGGTTATGATTGGAAAAAGAAAGAAAAGAAATTATTTTTCTAAAGTAGGCTTGGAATTTAAAGTGGAACTAATTATTTAACTTATTATGTCAATGAATTTTTTTATTATTCACGAACACATGATTTTATTTCTTCATCAGTGTAATTCATCGCGAATTATCATCCTATGGTATATACATATCTTAAATGAATTTAATCCGGTTTCGTTTTTACTGTATTGTTATAATTTATTTTTGTATTTATTTTGTACTTGCAGAATTTAAATATTTAAATTATTAGCTTAGATATTTTTGTATTAATGTATTTTAGTCTGAGTAATAGTTGAATAGTTTAGTATGATCATTATCAGAGCTTGTAAAGTGTATTTGTGAAAAGATAAATGTAATTTCGTGAATCAAAAGTTTCATATAATAATGCTAAACTTAGAGTGTGCCATTATTACGATGTAGAATTCTAATATTTTCTTTATTTTTAAAGAAGATCATAATTTATTTTACACCAGGACTCATTCGCTTGTACGTATATGAATATCTTTTTGTGCTAGTTGCAATATGGATTTTAACATCCTTAGTATTTGCTTCTAAAAGACTGAGAGTAAAGCCTTGAATCATTATTCATAACTCTATTTAAATACCAAATTCACAAATTTAATGTTTTAATAATTTCGCCCACAATAATGTGTGTGAGTGTGTGTGTGTGTGTGTGTGTGTGTGCGCGCGCGCGCGTGTGTTTTTTAGGAATATACGGCTCTTTGTTTGACCAAAACATTTATATGAAACACAACGAAAATAAACAATAATCAGGAAATTCTAGAACCAAATTTATTAAAATGGTGTTATTGCTAACTTTGTCAGTAAGTAAGCTTAGACTGTAACATTGCGTCTTCCGGTCCGCTGACATTTATTAGTGTTACAAACGAATCCCATTCCATAGAGTAAACGCTGCCTTTATGTAAGCCTCTATGTGAGCCATTTCTTCTTACATTACGGGGAATGTTGGAAAACTACTTGTTATTGAAAGGTTTACATAAATGTTCCATAAAGACAAAATCTAGATTTTCTCTTTGAAATGATAATAAATACAGGTTATTGTAATACATAATATTATTATACTGTCTTCTGGGCTGAAAATCAGTACAGTTGATAAACACAAAGGTCAAGCACTTCGTAGCATAGCACATGTATACATTTAGAGCACTACTCAATAAATAACGACCTATTATTCTTTTCACTATTTCTACCTGCAGCCGATAGTTACCTTAAACTTTTCTGTACTGTATGTTGGTCCACTCGACATCTCTAGATTGAGCATCTTTCTATATTTTTTTCGAAGCAAATTGAACTTTCCTATTCAGTTCGATCATTTGTTTGTTTTCCTGCCCGCAGGCCAATTTGAGAACTAAATTAGTTGTATGTTTGTAATTTTTATATGATAATCAGCGAATTCTTTTATGCAATACGTAGTGCGGTGAAATTTAAGTACGGCTAACCTGAGTTTAATTTAAGTGGCTTATATGGGTGTTGCATACATCAAAAACACATAACTGAAATTAAGGCTGGCTGCTTATATTTTGAAGCATGGGATTATTATATATTATTAGCTATAGAATTAAAAGCTATTGATATAGGCCAACTATTCCATATTTTAAGTTCAAAAGGAAGTAAACCATATCGAAGAAACCACGTATTAAAAATCTCAAACTTAAAACGAAACATTCATGGCACGTAGTCTGTATAAAAGTATTTTTGCTTTACGTATGTTTTATAATACAGCATTATAAAAACTGTATTATCAGTTGTTTCGTTCGAATAAGTTCAATTTCATATGTAACATCAATATATTGTTATTTACTGGTTACATAAGAATATCGGTAGCTATGTGGAAAGCGGAGAAGAAATGTATTTGTATCTCAGAAAACGGTAGCCAAGCAGTGAATTTCACTTATCTCTGGACAGTCACATGAACACACCTGGGTATCTCTGGCAAGTTATTTATTGTCCACTATATCATATAGGATGTTTCAAATATCTGAAAAGCCATCTTGGATTTTATGTATACAGGACCCTGACTTTTCAAAACAATGATTTTTTCTAATTTAATAAAATATTGCAACGCCTATTAAAATACGTCTCTCATTGTTTAATTAGATATATTATTTATAATTATTATTAACTGTTATATTATTATAATCTATTTGTGTTCTCTTAGGAAAATAAATGTTCAACAGAGCTTGCATGAGTTTGCGTACAACACGGTTACTAAATTTCACGGTTAGGATCACTCACATCTTTATTGCGATTACAATCTCCTTCTACGCTATTGGTGTGACGTCACCGCAGAAAACTGGATACTCTATATTAATGACTTATTATCAGTCATGACTCATTATTGTACTCATCATTATACGTTTCTAATAGAATGAAAGATATAATGTCATATAATATTCTTCCTCTATAATGTGACCAATCTTCCATTGCGTTGTAATGTTCCTCGTTGTTTTGCAAAACTCTTCGATTGTTAATTATGACAGCGCTCAATTTAACAATAGTAACAATGTAACAATGAGCTTAACCTCAACAAGCATGGTGATGCTTTATATCTTTTAGTACAAAGATTATATAGGGGTACTTTTAGACGAAACTATAAGTCCGTATTTTAATATATGTCTTGTTAAAAATATATTTTTTAGTCTTATCAAAATGTTTTATTTCTTATTTAATAGTTCAAACACATACAGTACACCGTCAAATACCCAAATCTGACAGTTAGGGTAAACAGGGTTTAAAATGTAAGACTTTTTCAAACTAACATCATTAAATACCCGGAGCCAATTAACATTTTGGATTGTCAATCCAACTGGACTACACGATATTTTTGTATTTTGTAATCTCTGATGTCAAAACTGTGTAAGTTGCTTGTTTTTGTAAGAGCTTCTTTCCTCGTCCCACTTTTTTATTTCTTCAGTTGAATATAAATCCCGATTTAAGGAGTAAAGTCTGTGACAGCGCCAAATTTCTAGACGCTACTCTAAGAGGAAGGTAAACTGGAGCTAAACGCTACATTCCCACCATGAGCATATTATTTTTAAATTACATTACAAACAATCCTGAGATAAGAGGTATTCACTGATGGGGATCTGAAGTCGGAAAGTGGAATTATTTTTATAATTACCTTTGAAATTTCTTGAATATTTTTCAAATATGTTATATTTTATTGATAGCTCCAAAGATTTCAGTAAAAATCTAACTATTTTAGGACAGTGAGGAGAAACCCTAAGCCTTAAATAGACTAAAGTGGAAGTTCTTAGCTTTTCCATTAACAGATTTTTGGTGTAAAAAATGATGGTATTTTACTTCAGTTGACTAATATAAGAAAACCCCCAGACAAAGAAAAGCTTTTGAACGTAACACGACATGGTATCAAACCGAATTATTGTTATATTTTTTGTGGCTTTACATATAATAACCAGGAACCTAAGAATGTCCATGTACAATAATTGAAGTACACTCGATTCAGTAGTTTTACGTACTTAACAAAAATAGAAACTGACAGATAGATACCCTTAGATTGTTATATAATAGAACATATTTCTAACGTTTCTGCAACTTTATATTCTTATGTCTTACTGTTTAACGTATGAAAGTCTACAATAGTTATCATTATAATTATTAAAATATACTAGTTGTATTAAAATTTACGAACTTACATTACATTAATCAATATTATCATATTAAATGTAATAATCGGTTGCCCTAGACTCAGCCTGTTTTGGGTTATCTTTATAATATTATACGTAAAGAAGAAATTAATGCCAACTGTCATTTACATTTACATACAAAAGTTAATATTAAATTAAACACATGTAAATCACAGATAATGTATATTTTATGTAACTAAATAAAATATTCCATTTACACAAAATATTGACACACACTCTGTGCAGTATCGATACACTTTTAGATTTGCATTTATTCACATAAATACACTATCATCAGACCGAGCAATTCTATTATTTAATTTCATAGAAATATATACAAGGTGAGTTAAAAGTATGGATACACTTGGGAAACCTTTCTAGGGGATAGAAGTAAACATTTTAGTCACTCTTACAGCTTTTCAGATTTTTCCAAAACGGGATTTTTGGTAAGTGTAAATTATTTTTCTTTATAATGACTTTTCTAAATATTTTTAAATAATCTTTCCTCATCTCTTTACGAATATTACATACGAAACATATCTTTGGTAGTAAAATCAATGTTAAAACAAAATTGTTATATGTAGAATCTTGGAGCATTGGAAAAACGAGTAATTGTAGTATCACTAGATAAAGGAATACAACATTTTCCAATATATAATTTTTTATTATAATTTTATTAAAAAATTATATATTGGAAAATGTTGTATTACTTTATCTAGTGATACTACAAAATTGTTATAGTTGAAATTTTTAATTGTTAAAAAATTTAATAAAAATAGCCACTGTCAATTGTCTTACTAAAGCTCATAATACATGAGTATACTTACAGTTATCTGGGAATTTCCAATCAAATTCTTATTAAATAACAGTTACCTAATAGGCATGTAATTTTTAAATGTGAATGTAAACAGCCTAGAAAATAAGTGATGGCTACTTAGAGATAATCCAATCTTCGATCAATAAGAATAATGTTTTGGGCTCTAAAGTGTTATATTTGTTATGGGTTCTAACGAAGTACACATTTTTCTTCAAAATTCAATATTTTATTACTAGCTCCTCAGATTCTGTAACACTTTAAGAATTTAAAGCGACATTGGGGAAACAATAACTTTAGTACTCTTAATGAAAACAAGTATTATGTAATATAATGGAACCCCCTGTCAGAGTTTATTTTTAAGAGGTTCAAAATTTGAAAAAATACACGTGCTAAATTTGAATTTTTAATATATCGGGAAGTGTGAGGCCTTTTCCTTTCGAATAATCGTATATAGAAATAGTACAGAATATGCAGATATGGTTAGAGAATTAACATTTTCAAACTTCTTTATTAGAGACCTTTTAGTACTAAGCCATTTTCATTCTCGTGTGAGTTTGACCTATATCCTAAATATTTTGTCATCGATTTTAACATAAATGTTAAGACCTTAAGAACTAGTCTTAAGGAAACACACATTATTTTGTGAGCATAAGATCTTCCTACGATATTCAAGAAACTGTAATATATAACAGTATAGTTAAGGTATATTTACACCATTCAGAATAAGCTCAATGTTCCGACGCAAGTTTTATTTTTAAAATCTATAACTAGTTATACTTATTATCTTTAAATAAATTTATAAAGAATACTATTTCGTTATTTCTTTATATTGAACTCGTATTATCGGAAACTATAAAACATTTAATAAATTATTTTATTAGTTTATCTTTTGACTCCCAAAATTTATAAAATAATAATTTGTCTAATTAGTCATAAAACCATACTCTCACTCAAATTGTGGGTAATTCAAGCGTGTATGCTAGTTGCCATAATGTGTCGGAGTGCAAATACTAAATATAATAATCATTATGTCACGTTTTCATTTAGTAACAACTATGTCGGTGATGTATTAGGTAGATTTGGTATTAAAAAATTCGGCATACTGGAATATTTTCCCCATAGTTGCAGAAGAGAATCCTTCATAGAGGACTTCAATCCTAGAAACTAGTTTAAATTTTTACGATATACGAGTATAACGACGAGGAGTGTCCGCAATCTACTTCGTCAATAATAAACAGTAAATTTCTCATTTATTCAATTAAGTTGTAATAGAAACATTGGGTCGCCAGAAACACTGATTAATACAAAATCTATACACTTTGCAATATTTCTACACCTTAACAATATAATTTAAAGCTTAACGATAAGTAGTGATGTATTTTACTGATTGCTATTTGATTTAAATAGTTTTGCATAACTTCACCATAATGTAGTAGTAATGAACATTTAGTGTCACGTAGCTTTGATCAAAAGGGTTGAATTAATTTGAATGTCAAATTTAGATCCAGTCCACTATCCTCTTAGTACAGCGACTAAAATTTGACACTTTCACAAATTTGAATTGTGGAATCTTCTGTGGTGTTTGTTTCAAGAGATAAAAGAATTTGGCAATGTATAAGGTCAAAATGAACTCGTGGCATCTTTTCGAAATAAAAGACTACCAGACTACAAAAAGTAGTGTAATATATGGAAAGAGGTATCCTAATTGTCTCATAATGCCCACAATTAAGTGCAAAATTATTTTTTAGATACTAACTCTAAACAGCAACCGAGTTTTATACACATAACGGAGCTATGGTGGAAATAGCTAAATCAGCGTGGATGCTGAGTTTAAATCCAGTTCTCAGCGGCTGGCAAGTCTGTGACAGCGTCATAATTCGGATTCTGCACTAAAAGATCTGGGTTAAACTTAACATTCACAAGTTGAGGAGGCCGAAACTATTCTAGGTTAAAATTTGTTCCTTAGAAGGCTCTTCCAACCAGAATATTAGTTATTTAGAAACAGATTTTGGTCCTCTTGATCCGATGTGCTACAACACCGAATTTGGCTTTGCTATTCACGCGTATAAGTAGAAAGCCTATTCAAATATTTGTTCATTGTCGTATCAGATGCATAATTGTTACAATTATTATTATGTTACTCTATATAATAAAACTTACTTAAGGCAAATGGCCCAAGGTACTTTAAAACTCACCCAAGACATTTGAGAAGAAAATGTCTATAGAAATTGTGTATTACAGTAGCTATTGTTATTGTTTAGAAAATACCGTTGCAATATTTAAAATCGAAATACCTGTTAAATAATACTTTGGCATAACCATGGTTTATTGCACAGTTTCATAGTAAATAGCACAATTCCCGATTCGTAATGGGAGAGGACGCAATAATAAAACTTTCTTTTGTATCAATTCTCGTAATAACTATTATTTTTATCCTGCAAGATAACTTTTATCCTGCAAGGTATGAACTTACTCTGAATATCACCTCCTGATAGGTTTAGATTAAATTATAATTCCAGGTATTGTTGTTTATGAATTATAATTTCTATTACTGTACAGATATTACTGATAAATATGGCTTGCAAAATCTCTTTCCACTTGGCTACCAAAGTATTAGAAAAGTACTAATTTATCATACAAATATTCATGAATCATATAGTTTGGGAGTTAACCTTAATGAAATTAACATTAAACAATATTGAACATAAATAACATAGTAAATGAAGAATTAACAAGCTGTAGTAAATACGACATAATTATAAGTTACTTTTATTTATTGGTAGGCCACAATAAATACAATAGTATTATAGGTCACGTATTTTGAAACTTAATAAACTACACACACTACTCGAGACAAATAGAAAGAGAACTATACTGTACCTTTTCACGTGTACGAATAGCAGCAAAACAAAATGTAAGAATAAAAGAAAAGAAATCACAGCAAAACTGTAATTGACGTAAACCACGTCTTTGACAGAACGTTATAGAACTGGAAGCCCACGTGCGGCGATAACAGACTGTCAATAGAATGTGAAAGCTTCTTTGGAACAAATTGTGTGGAATGGACGTGCGCTTTTGGCTTCCTGACGATAGGCTATGTATTGAGATTGACAAGTGTTTCGCAATATTCCAAATTCACTTCTCGTGTTTGTTATGCTTTGAAACAAATAAAAATTATCCACAATACGGTATACAGTCGTTTTATTTTCCACGTGGTGTCACTTCAGTTGCGACGAAAAAAACAATTAAACATTTGTAGGCATTTCTATATGAGAAAACCTGTATATTGGACCAAAATAACCATATGTAAAAGAAGGTTAATATGTGGTTAATACGTAGACAAATAACAAAATACTATTAACATAAGAAAATCTAAAAATATATTTATAAGTATGGAAACGAAAACCTTATTTTCGAAAAAAACTACAGTTTGCAACATTTGTTTAACTTGCTGTGTAAGTGCTAAATTAAAAATGTACTGACTAAATTTGTCTCCACATACTATCTTGCCACGTGATA
This sequence comes from Homalodisca vitripennis, assembly GCF_021130785.1. Taxonomy (NCBI): domain Eukaryota; kingdom Metazoa; phylum Arthropoda; class Insecta; order Hemiptera; family Cicadellidae; genus Homalodisca; species Homalodisca vitripennis. The sequence goes on from NC_060208.1 coordinate 130,385,170, forward strand.
CATAAACATTTTTGTTCATTGAATTTGGTTTCACATCAGTGTTTAAATAATTAAAGTCTATATTCAAATTCATCATAAAATGATGTTGTGTTTGTTGGGATAGTAGTTAAGGTACATGTGTAATAATGATGTCACAAGTTAAAACATCTAATTGGTGTTCTGAATCCGTTTACTTAACTTATTTAATGTGATTTCGTTCTCGCCGACATCATTGTTACCTAAAAAACCAAATTTTTAATATTTTCGATAACAATAGCCAAATCATATGTAGTGACATATTCTATCATAAAACTCAGTGTTCACATATAATAAGCTTCTTGCACAATTTAAAGTCTTAACCGACATGTAGCGGGGTTGGACGGACAGACAGACAAAAGTTTAATTTGCTCATTTCAGTAATTGATTGGATTTGCAATTAGTTTCGTGAAAGCTTATGAATCTTACGCCCTTATTTTAAATGTGTACACATTCTAAACGCTGGTTTATAAATGAATGGGTCCCTCGAACAACGTTGTAACTGACAACTTTTATGAAAATGACTTTTTCGCGGAACAACGTTGTAGCTATCATTCTGCATCGTGTGGTAAATTTTGTTTCAAATAAAACCGCCCTGGCAGCCCTGAACGGCTGATCGAATTGGCGGGAAACTGCCATCCGCGCTCAGAACAACGTTGTATCTAGCATGACGTCGTCCGAACCTGGCGTTGTCATTTCACCCGGCGTTCAAAATCGTTTGAATAAGGGAAGAAAACGCAAAATGAAGATTATTCAATGGAAAGACACCAACCGCAAACGAGCCAGGGATGCTGGGAACCCCTACATTTCCAAGAGGAAGAAGCCCGTTCCTGGAAAATTACCACCTGAAATGGTAAGCAGAACAACGTTGTATCTACACCTATTACTTACAGTAAAACAACCTGGTATAAACACGTCTTCACAAACACTATGTTTTTTTTTAAATTAATAATAATAACTAAACTAAGATTCCAATGCGTTTTGTAATTAATTGAAATTTTAATTAACCTTTTGTGTTTGAATGAAGCCGATTAAAAATCTGAATCTATTCAACATATACTGTACAACACCATACATCACGTATATCTCCAAACTACTCTTCTGTTTTGCTCAATAATTTAACAAAAATGTAATTATAACAAAAATAATAAATTGAAAAGGCACCTATATTAATACACTTTGTTTGCTTACAGGGTAGACAATGCAGCTGCAAGTTCCAATGTGGTCAACTTAATCATGAGGAAATCCTGCAACACTTCAAGAACTTTCATGGATTGAGTTACAACAGCCAGACTGCATTCCTCGCCAACTCGTGTATCAAGGTAGTTGATATTAATCGCCATACGGTGAGTGAAGATATTTCCAAGAGGCATTGTACTGTTTTTCATTGTACTGGGAGTATTATCTCCCCAGAACAGATAGTAACATTCGCATTTGTAAAAAAACAATGTACCCCATTTTTCAAATCACTCCTCGTCGTATCCAGATTCTTGTAGACAAAATCAAATTTAATCAGCCCTTATCTGATTGTCATGGGTCCCATGGTAAACATGGACATGTTTCTGAAGAGACCAAAGAGCTTATAAAACAGCATATTCTCTCGTTCCCATATATGGAAAATCATTATTCACGGAGAGACAGCCAATCAAAATGTTTGGATCCGTCATTGAATGTTACAAAAATGTGGGAACTTTTTCGCATTCAGCATCCAGAGAACAATGTAAAACTTCACTTATACCGTGACATTTTTAACAGTAATTTAAAATTACGATATGGTCTGCCAAGGTCCGATACATGTGCCTATTGTGATCGCCTATACATTCAACTTGCAGAGTGTAAAAATGAAAACGAAAGAAAGAAAATAGAGGCTGAAAGTAAAGTACATCATTTTAGGGCAGATGCTGCTTACAAGGCTCTGGATAAAGACAAGGTAGATGCTCAACAAAATCCTACCGATTTAGTGTTGTGTGTAGACCTTCAGCAGGTTTTGTTTTGCCCTAATCTCACAAATAACAATGTATTTTATCAACGACAGCTCTCATGCTACAATTTAGCAGTACACGACATGGGCAAGAATGAAGCTTGTATGTTTTTATGAAATGAAACTGTAGGAAAATGGGGATCAGCGGAAATAGCATCATGTATTGAACTCAACTTTCAAAAGATCAAACCAGGCCAAACCCGTACACTGAAGCTTTGGTCAGACCGCTGCATCGGCCAAAACAATAACTGGAGATTGATCGGTGTAATGCAGCGTGTAACACAGACATTGTGTTGAATAGCTTGGCCACAAATAAGTTCAATATTACAAACCATGTTTGGTATCAAATGACTACAGACGACCCAACTACTTTGCGCGGCAGGACGGCTCACAATGTCTTACAGCAATGGTATGGTCATGTATTATCCAAAATAATCAGAGAACGAGATGATGTAAATACATCAAAGACGAGCACTTCACAGAAGAAGAGGCCTTCAAAGAAGGAGGTGCGTAGACATCCTCCCGTTGTAGTTCAACAATTCCCACGGTTATATGAAGGCACCTTACCAATCAAAGCTGCCAAGAAAAAAGACTTACTGGATATGTGCAGGTACATACCTCAAGAGTATGTTCCATTTTACGAGAATATTGCGGTGGAATAACCAATATAGTTTACATGAATAAAATGTAAAATTTTACATGATTGAATATTTTAGTAAAATGAGCAATGACTATTGTAAAGTCCCTTTTTATAAATACATATCAATTGTGTCTTACTTAAGTATTACATAACAATAAACTACTGTTTATCTGAACTCTAGTGTCATCTTTTCAAAGCCCATATTTTAAACTGTGACTTGTCCGAAGAACAACGTTGTAACTGACGTTAGTTACAACGTTTTCCCATAAAATTTGGATGTAAATCCACTTACAACTCAAGTTACGCAATACATTTAAAGTTAATATTTGTTATATAGTTGTTATTTTATACAATGAATAGTTTTACATCAAAATAACTTCATCTCCACAGAAAATATCCCAACCAGGAAGTTTTTTTCACTTCCTGAAAAATTTAACTTTTGTCAGTTACAACGTTGTTCGAGGGACCCATTCAAATAATTGACTCTGAATATAAATTTGAAGTCTAATGTATGATATTCAAAAGCTTGAGGTGTAAAATGGTTAAAGAAAATGCCTTAGCTACAATATATATATATATATAAACATAACACAATATCTCGTCTTAATGTTATTATGCTTTCAAAAATTTTAATAGCTGCCATTTTGTTTTTGTCAATTATATTATTTTCAAACTATCTCAGCATACACTAATAAGGTTATCAATTTGATATTTTAAACTATTTTATAGTCAATAAATATTTTCAAAACACAACATACAGCCAGACAGACAAAAAACTAAACAAGATCATATAATACATTATATAATGAAATTAGTTTGAGTTCTGCTGTGTTATAAATTGGTGAAAGTTTGGTCAATAATTAACGTATATTCTGTATAATGTAAATTTCTTTCTAATAAACATTTTATTTTTTACTGAGATCGCTGCACTTTCCTAATTCATTTTCAATAAGTAATACAACATTGCTTTACAACAAATTACATTACAGAGCCCAAAGATTCAAAGGGTCTAAAGTTTAATTATGGTGTATATTTTACTGATATTAGTGATTTAATTTACCCAAGATCAAAATATAACGTTGCATCTCTTTTATCTCTCATTTAATATTTAACTATTATTGCTTATGGTGGTATATTATAAATGAAGAACAAAACTCTCACGAAATCATTCTTTTATTTAAATTGTATTTAAAAAAATGTAAAACTTTGTTAGTAGACTAAATTTATAAAATTGTTAACATATCCAATACGGTTTATACTATATTGAAGTATATAATTCAGTACCATTATTCAGTCAAATTGGGCCATTTTAGTGGTTTAAAAAGATTCATACATTGGAAAATATTTTTTAGCGTAATTATTTATTTTCTATACAATAGTTGAATTACTGAATGGTTTTCAACGGAAAAATAAAACTGAAATTTGCCGATGCAGATAGCACTCTAAAAATCCTAATTCTAATCGTACGTTTCAACCACGTACACCTGTCTAAAACATACCACTCGTAAATTATGCCTAAACTTACTCATTAATAGCTACTAAATACAACAAATTTGTATCAGTTAAAAATAAAATAATATTTCTGTAATAACTAAATAACTTTCTTGATAAATGGAGTGAAGTAATTTACATTTAAGTGGATTACTGATTAAGAGTAACAGAATAAAAATTAAGTGATGCTTAATCTGTTTTTAGGGAAATATTAGGAAACTCTTAAAGAATATGGTAGATATTGTATAACACAGCGTCAGTTTACTGGTTGTGATAGGTTCAGCTCTGGGGAGGAAGTTATTGCACAGTCCGACAGATCCGGTGTCCAGTCCTTATTTCTATCCGAATCACACTGGAATATAACATCTACAAAAAAATCTTCCAAGTGTGTCATATACGTATAAATAAATATATATATATATATGTGTGTGTGTGTGTTTGTGTGTGTGTGTGTTTGTGCGTCCGTGCGTGCCCCAATATAGTCAATAAATGCACATTTGTCTTCAATTCAGCTTAATTTATGCTAATATTATATAGATGTAAATATTATTTAATGCTGTAATTTATATTTACTCATTTTTATCCACTTCCTAAAGCATATATAACACACTGCAACTGTGTGCTAGTACCACTTGAAAGTTTTAGCTTCAAACTACATTTTCGATGTAGTTTTAACAGATAACCTATAAAAGTAACAATATTAAAGTTCTCTGTATCTGTTATTAGTTTTATAACAATGTTGAAATAATACTTGTATTATATTTATTGATTAAAGTACCATATTATACTCGTATTTTTAACTTGGATTGTTCAGTTTACGTCATATGCCTATTTCGCTAAATAAATCGCAAAAGTCTTGTTGTTAGACATTTCAGAACACGACATTTACTATTTCCAACTAAAATCTATAGCTCTTTAAATTATTTAAAGCTATTTAAAAAATTAATTAAATATTTTATAACAGATGTTAAAAAGTAAACCATTTTTCAGAAGTAAAATACAAAAATCCCACAGGAAGGAAGACTGTTGACGTTTTGGCGCCCTTTTGGAGAAGCTTTCAGTGAGACCGGAAGTCAGTGACGCGACGCCTGCCAGCCATTGAGAGAAGTCTTACTTCCTGTTGGCATCAATCACACTTTTGTTACTTGGATTTTATAGAGAAACGAAAGTGGAAATCCTGTATTTCTTCACCAAAGTTACGTCTCCTTGGGAGCACATAACAACAAAGCTAAAACTTCGACAGAGTTGTATGATATTGCCACTCTGAAATTGAAATTGTATACAATTATAACACAAAATTGTAAAACAAATTGTTATTGTGACTTTTAGCTCAGAAATTCTGACATGATGATGTAGAGGCTAACAAAAGTTACCTGTGGCTTCGTATATACCTTTTTGCAGTTCGTCAAAGGGTTTACCAATGACGAACTCATAAATAAATGAAATACCTAATTATCCTTGTATAAACTGTAGTCATTGGAGTGTAATCTCTTTTTCATAACTACAACCCAATCATTGACTGCGTAATTGTTATTATAAGTACTTCGAAATAATAAGCTCATAAATCTATTAATATCCTGATAAACACTTAAGAAAGAAAATTTTACAAAACTACGTAAACTGTTTACATTTACATTACTTTAAAAACGAGGACTAAAAGTAACGGACGTATTCACATATTATCCGTGCAGGAATGTATAATGTAGATGTAATATGCAACGATATGAAACTACATTTTTCCTTATTGGATTTCAACTATTAATTAAATGGATTATCAAATACCAGTTATGTGGGGCAGATGATTCTCTCTCTAAAAACGAAGATCTCAAGAAATAAAATTGTATTATCATTTCTTTTATTTATAAATGAATTAAAAGTATGAAATTATAAACATTATAACGCTATTAACTTATTACGCAATTACTTATTTCACAAAGTAAAAACATGGCTAATTATGAAAGCTTATTTACAGTTTAACTTTTAAAGAATTTCGTATGTTTTTTTCAATATATTAGTAGCCTAAAACCATAAATTACAGTGTGATTTAATTTTATGTATATACTTCTAAGTATTCTACGAAACGGACCCCATTTTAATAGTCTCAGCCAAAAATTCCTTTGCAATGCTGAAATAATTTTTACTCACATATTACAACCAAGTTCAATATAGTTGCTTAAACATTCTTCGGAAATATAAGTAATAAATCAAGCAGACATTACTGAGATCATGTGTAAAAGTCAGTTTTAGAACATTTTTAGGAAAAAGTATGTCTGCTACCAATTTATTTAGCACTAAATATATTAAATTGGTAGGATTGTTAGCAATAAGTTATAGGTTTTTGCCTCACTTATGTCTAGTATAACTAGAATAAATTCAATTAATTTATATTTGTATTTACTTAAAATTTTACTTAATCAAGAACCTACATCACAGCATTACGGTCCCTTGAAACACATGAAGACCCACTTATAGTAAAGGGTGATTCAAGAAGAGCGCCGGTTTTGATATATCAAATTAAGAGATTTATTTTAATGAAAATCTAAAATCAAATACATAAATATGTTCATCTAACCTTCAGATTTTATGTATATACATACATTTGTCCACCTCTGCTACGCTGGCACGCAACAACTCTGTCCATGAAATTAGCCATGACTGCACGACAAGTTTCCACTTCAATTTGGCCGACAACCCGTCGAATTTCCTCCTTAAACTCATTGGATGATTCGGGGTTTATTGGCATAAACTAATGACTTTAGATAACCCCAAAGATTAAAGTCACAAGGTGTTAAGTCACACGACCTTGGTAGCCATTGATGGTCGGAATTACGAGAAATGACGCGATCCTGAAAGTGGTCACAGAGCAACACACACGGGCAGCGTGGCAGGTGGCAACATCCTGCTGAAACCACAACTGGTCAATGTTATCCAAATTAGGCCAAATAAACTCCCTAATCATCGTACGGTATCGGTCTCCATTCACTGTCACAGCTTGCCCTTCCTGATCTTCAAAAAAATAAGGGCCGATGACGCCGTCCGACCAAAAGTCGCACCAAACTGTTGTGGATACATTTCCCTTTCGTTAATCATGCGAGGGTTTTCTGAACCCCAGATAAGGCAGTTCTGTTTATTAACAAATCCATTCAATTGGAAGTGCGCTTCATCACTGAAGACGATATTCAATGCGAAGTTTTCTTCCTCCTGCGAATTTCTCAATACCAATTCAACAAACTGTCCTCTCTTCTGGTGATCTGCCACTTTCAATTGTTGCGTCAGCTGAATTTTATAGGGGTGATATTTGAGATCGTACCGAAGAATTCTCCGTACAGAAGAACATCTTAAACCCAATTGTTGAGAACGGCGACGTATTGATTTCGCTGGGCTAATAGCCACACTGTCACGAACTACCTCAATGTTCTGTTCAGTTCGGGCACAACGACGACGTCCAGAACTTTTGAGGTCGACTGTTAAACCCGTTTCTTGAAACTTTTTCATGATTCTGCGAACTGTTGATTCATTCGGTGCTTCATTACGTCCTAGAGTACCGCATAACTCTCTCCACTCTGATAAAACGTTTTCACTATTAACACTCGTTGCGCACAAGTAAACTTCTCCATGGTTAGACACAGAATGCACTAATGAGAGAAATATCAGCTGCGTCAACAATCGGAATGTAGTCAGAAATACAATCAAGGTCAAACATTGTTGCCAACCGATAAAATAAAATTTACCGGTCTTTTCAAAACCGGCGCTCTTTTTGAATCACCCATTACATAAGGCAGTACGAATTTTTATTACAAAGTGAGGTTTTAGATTCTTATTATACTAAACTTTTTTTATTATAAACTGTAATTTTATGTATGAAATACATATAATTTCTTACGTATTGTAGACATTGGTTTAAAGCTGAATACAGATAGCGAGGCAATATTTCCTTGTCATAATAAAGAACAGGATTGCTCATCTTGAAATTTATTTATGAACAATTTGTGGAAATTTAGACTAAAACAGAACCTAGGGTTAGCTTTGTTAAGATTAGCCAATTATGCCCAGAGATAGTAGAAGGGCTCTGCCGTAGTTTCTGTCGCTACTCTCTACTCTGTCCCGTTTGCTTTTCCTACATCAGGATACACCTATTGCGGAGCGAGATTGCATTTACGTTCAAGGCAAATTCAATCGTTAAAAATGCTATCTAGTCCTGCAATATAACTTTTGAGACGAGTATTAAAAAAACGACGATTACGAAAAAAGCAAACAAAATCTTTTAAAAGGTTATCTGACATTTCGCAGTTTAGTAATTATTCCTATATTCGAAAAATGCAACACTGTTTCATAATTCATTTTGGTTTTAAAACAATTTTTTGAAATTAGAACTGTAAAAAATTTACCAGACTACATCCAATTGTTTATGCTGGTTAAGAAATGTCTAGATAGTAATGGTTGGCAGAGGGGAAATCAGATAACTTACGAAATCAGCAACAAGGGAAACGATGACTCTGGCAGTTCTCAGCTGTATTGGAAATAAGTCCATTACCATACAGAGTAATTAAAATTTTGTTTTGCCGTACATTTGGAATACATTTCGAATCTCGTAACACCAGCTGCAGTCGTTTTACATGGGTGAGGGGAAATATGAGAAAAGCCAATCAATAAAGTTTATATGGATAAGCTTTATGTTTTGAAGTGCGATTTGGTACATAAAGCAATAAAAACAGAGAAATATAATAACTAACCACCCACAGGAGTTTGGAATATAGGGATAAATTAATTAGCTATGAACTAAAACTAGATACCAATTAGTACAGCGTGGAGCGCGGAAATTTGCTTTTTTGCACTGCAGGCTGTGGCGGCACTGTTTGTCAAGAGAGGGGAGAGTGGGCGTGGCTTATAGTGGCTGACGGGAGATTTGTATTCCTCCGCGTTCCACTTGCCATCATGCAGTGGACACGAGAGGAGAGGTCGTTTTGTGTTGAAGCGTATTTTTCAAATGCCCACTCGATCATTGCAGTGCAGCGTGCTTTTCGTTTACGATTCGCTGTTCCCCCACGCGGACGTGTTCATGGTCGGCAATCAATTGTAAATTGGGTAACTGCATTCAGAACAGCAGGGAATATGTCATGTGTACGAAGGGGACCTCAGAGAAGGATTACAACACCGGAAAACATCGAGTTAGAGCAGCAGTACTGCAATATCCAAAACTCTCTGCTCGGAAGCAATCACTTGCTCTTGGCATTCATTTCAAGACGTTCTCTCCACCGGATTCTTCATGATAAACAGAGATTTCACCCGTATAAAATGTGCGTGGTCTATCAATTGTCAGCACGGGACTATTTGATACAGCGTACTTCTTGTGAAGACATGCTTGCAACTATACCGCGTGACGCAATTGTGTTCTTTTCTGATGAGGCACATTTCCACCTCAGTGGGTGTGTCAACAAGCAAAACATGCGCTACTGGAGTAAAACAAACCCCAGAGAAGTCCACCAGAGACCTCTGCATTCGGACCGCGTCACTGTGTGGTGCACCATATCACGAGTAGGCATCATTGGCCCTTACTTTTTTCAGGACAACCGTCGTGCCATAACTGTGAACTCCGAACGGTACTTGACTATGATACAGGAGTTTTTTCAGCTGGCTCTTGAGGCAATGCAATTAGAGGATACATGGTTCTAACAGGATGGTGCCACTGCACACATAGAAAGTGTTACCATGAATTGTTCGAGGCAAATGTTTCCTGGACGGCTTATGTCTTTGAGGGGTGATGTGAACTGGCCGGCACGCTCACCAGACTTAGCCCCATGCGATTTTTTCCTTTGGGGTTACCTGAAGTCGAAGGTGTATATCAACCGTCTCAACACCTTGAAAGACCTAAGGAACAATATTGAGGCTGAAATTGGCAGAATACCAGTCGACATGCTTGTTAGAGTTAATGAAAACTTCAGAAAACGTATGCAGCAGTGTGTGGATGCCGAAGGTCGACATTTGCCAGATACATTATTTAAAACCATGTAATTTAAAAATTCCCTTACTGTTCAATATAATTAAAATAAAAAATAATCTTTTCTAAGGTTCATAATTTTTGTATTTCATTTCCAAATCAGCAAATTTCCGCGCTCCACCCTGTACTTGGTGTATAAAATCAAGCAATTTATCCAATTTATGTAATTTGTAAAAAGAATGCCATTACTTGAAAATATTACTTTAGTTGTTCTAAAATCAAACATAATTAAATACCATTATTTTTATCTTCATCTTTCCCATTAACATAAAAAACTTTATATTTAAAACGTAATAATTACAACATTGATATTGTATTGATCTGTAGCTTCATCAATAGTTATACTAATATATATACTTACTTATAATAAAAAAAATCCCAAACTTTGTATTGAAGCAATAGTATTAATGGGAGAATAAATTAAAAAGCAATTCCTCGAAAACTTTACGTACTAAGTAAAATATTATATGACAATTATAATAATGACTGTGGACGTAAACTTGGATAATACTTAAATAAATAGCATACAGCAAAGTGAATTAAAATATAAGAACCATACGTAGGCATTAAATTTTAGATTGTTATACATAACAAAACATGTAGTACATTAAAACAGCTATTATATAACAATGATTAAATCTCATTTAAGAAAGCCATAATATGATTCCTATAATAACTAAATTTGTTTTTAACATACTTGTCATTTCAACATACATAATTTGGACTATTATCATACGAAAACTATACTTAAAGATAAGTAATACTAAGAAATATCGACATTATAAAACAGTTGGAAAACACGACAAGACTGTAAGTAGAACTCAGGAAACGACGACGTAATGAGGACGTATTACAGCAGAGGGAGAACAAAGTGTGGCGTTCTGTCACAGCAAAGTTATTGTTATTGGTTGCGCGTGTGTGCGTGACTTGAACTGGCCTCTGGTGAATAAACTTCTACACGAGAAGACTGTAAGTGAAGCGCAAAGCACGAAGCAATGAGGACGTATTACAGCAGAGGGGTAACACAGTACAATGTTGTGTCACAGCTAAAGTTATTGTTATTGGTTGCGCGTGTGTGCGTGACTTGAACTGGCCTCTGGTGAATAAACTTCTACACGAGAAGACTGTAAGTGAAGCGCAAAGCACGAAGCAATGAGGACGTATTACAGCAGAGGGGTAACACAGTGCAATGTTGTGTCACAGCTAAAGTTATTGTTATTGGTTGCGCGTGTGTGCGTGACTTGAACTGGCCTCTGGTGAATAAACTTCTACACGAGAAGACTGTAAGTGAAGCGCAAAGCACGAAGCAATGAGGACGTATTACAGCAGAGGGGTAACACAGTGCAATGTTGTGTCACTGCTAAAGTTATTGTTATTGGTTGCGCGTGTGTGCGTGACTTGAACTGGCCTCTGGTGAATAAACTTCTACACGAGAATACTGTAAGTGAAGCGCAAAGCACGAAGCAATGAGGACGTTATACAGCAGAGGGGTAACACAGTGCAATGTTGTGTCACAGCTAAAGTTATTGTTATTGATTGTGCGTATATTCACATGACGGACCTGGCCTCTGGTGGCATAACTAATGCACGTCCAAGTGGTAAGGTTGCTCGAAATGAGTAGACAAACCTATAGCTCTTCTATGTACCAAACATGGCAATGTGCATATGTAGTTATTGCTGAATAAACTAGCGATGAATATTTACTTCAGACCAGATGTTTATTTCCCACAGCTCACACAAATTTCTGATCAAGTGTTCTGTTAAGGTATACGATTGTTATAGACTCTGTACTGAAATAAAATAATATATATAACATCACAGATTTTTGATAGATGAAAGTGAAATGAATCAAATAATTGTGGAGCAATTAATTTAATAATCTTTCATTATAACATCCTGATCGGTTGTATTACATCACTGTATTAACCTCCTTTTATTTAGTCCTTAAATGTTAATGATATTTTATCAAGTTTTTCTTGAACTGTAATATATAAATATAGATTTATAAAAATGGCTTTACTGATTACTAAAAATAATAGTTTTATAATATATTCCCTTTATACACTACATTTTGGGTATAAAATGAATAAATATGTTTTCTTAATTTCAAAAATTTAGAAATCGTCAAATTAATTAAATAGAATGACATGGGTGGGATTTGTATATGCATCCATTAACATCCAATTAAAAATCACTGGTAATTTAAATCGCAGGGGAACTATTAGATATACATTCAGAAGTCTTAAATCTTCTCCAGGCAAAACCTTATAAACTTGATTGTGTAATCGGACCTAACTAATCGTTCACCTCTAGCTTACGACAACTGTAACTGCATTTTAATAATGTTTCGATTATTCAATCCATTTCTTATATTATACAGGGTATAACCCCTATGAATTGTAATACTGAACCTACTTACAAGCAATGGATATATATTTAGTGCTATTATCATCGACAACAATGTAAAATATTTATTGATGTTAAAGAATGTTATGATTTATCAATATACAATCGACAATAAGAAATTATTCAACCCCGTTGGAAACAATATATAAATGTTTTAAATCTTACAATATATGATCACATAATATTAAAATGTTTATAAGAATGTATAATAACTTAAATTTGAAATAGATAAAAACATTTGTCTATGTAGGTAACTAAAATTGTATTGATGGTTTAACCTAGGCTACGTATCACCTAGGTGCGGATAAAAGAAAACCGCACACATGTTGACCGAAACACATTATGACACACATTAGCTGTGAATATAATTACATCATGTGAGTACAATTTTAGTTATATTTTATTTTGTAATAACAAAATAAAATATAATATGTATGTATATTCTTTATTATAATTGTATGTATATACATAAATATAATATGTATGTATAATGTACAAAATATTGTACATTTGCAAAGAAAATAAATTATTGTATCTAAATTGTGTAAATTATCACTAGTATTTACAAGCACGATAGTAATTGTTTATAATATAAATATTTTTATCATCCTAAATATTTTCCTTAAAAATGAGCCTGGTATACTGTAAGCTTTGAGAGGATTATTCACCAGACAGGGTAAAGAAGCTGTGATGTAGTTTGCGCTGCTGCTAGCTCTCTATACGCATCGTCAACCACTGTAATTACATCAGGTCCACTGACCCCTTCACTATGAGCTCATTAAACTGTCCGCCAGTGATGTTTTCTATATTATTTTTCTTATACTTTTAACTATACAGATTTCTTTATATCAACTAACAACACAGCCATCTCCCGTAGTGGACTAGATGATGTACGCTTTCACCCGAATATTTTAAAATTTGTGGTTATGATGTGTTGCTTCTGGATGTCCATAATTTACAGCGTTTCCATAACAGGTTACATTTTACTTTCAAGAAAAGGCTTTTCTATTTGCAGAAATGTCATATCTACCACCAATCATGTGTCACCTACCATGTGTTCCAGAATGAAATTAAAATTGTTGCCAAATCAGGAATGCAATTGATATCCCAGGATGGATCTATGCCAGTACTGCTATGTGATACGAGTTACTAATATAATGCCTAAAATTTGAGGTTTGATTAATTTTAGTTTAATTGAACATATCCTACTTTTAATTCAGAGCCTATATCCAATAAATGATATGTTAGTAACAACTGAAATGAGTTTAAATTTCCAAAAATGCTAAACAAATTGTATCGTTTTTGGCTCAATACCATGCTATAAAAAGGATTCAAGATATTGCACGTTTCAATTTCGTCGTAAATCTCACAAAGTAGTTGAATGTTTAGTTAATTTTAGGTAGTTAAACAATAAAAAAAAACAATTTTACACGGAAAACAGTGATGGTAAATCGAGACTAAATTATCCTTTTAATAATCAAGGATTACGGCACTTCCTCTAATGGTGTTTTCGAGATGATTTAAAAAGCAATAAAGACTCGGAAATGAGTATCACTAATCGATAGCTTATCTCCCTTTTGCAGATGATGACCGCGGTGTGGCTCTGTGTACTCAATCAAGGTTTACAGAAAATGATAAAAACTAAGTTAAGAGCTACATAAAAATATCTTAGGTAAATAATAGAACCCATACGCCGGATGAATGATAAGAAAATACAACCGTCTCCCTCAATGACAGATTAGTTGTTGTGTTCCGGGCTGGTCATCAGTAATCGCATAATTCAATAGAAGTTTTCCCAAAGATTATGTTTATTTTTACGCATTTGGCTGTGGAGGAGGAGACCATTTACTATTTACTAATTAGGTACTCATATGTTTTTTTTTAACTTGAAACATTCTACATAATCATAATTATCATTATTATATTTCTGATAGAATTAGGAACATTCGTGATTATTGCTGAAGCTATGAGTATATTGGTTTTTGTTACGACGTTAAAAGTTATTATGCCTTTATATGTAGTGACTATGTATATTCAGGATATGACGGAAAGATATTTTCTACTATAATAAACAAATACCCTTATGTCTACTTCCGAACTATATCGAATTGTTGTTGGTAAGATTAAGCTAATAATTACCTATGTCCAGACAGTGATATATGATATAAGGATAGATTAGTAAGCTGACTGATATGGTTAATATATAAGGGTTGAAGGTTATTACAACACTGGAAGTAAACGGGAACAAGGAGTACAATATGGTGGTCAGGTCACGTTCTCAGGCCGCCCTTGATTGGATGTTGTTACAACACAAACTTTATCCCCTTTCTGACACTTCATTTACGAGGGCTAACCCTTTTGATAGCAGTGCCTCGTATAGTAAATAGTCAATGTAATGCTCATTACCAACATAATTTTCCAGATTGTATTTGTATTTCTTCCTGCAAACAACTGCATGTTCTAATATAATTTAGATTTTAGATCACAATTTACGAGGGCTAACCCTTTTGATAGCAGTGCCTCGTATAGTAAATAGTCAATGTAATGCTCATTACCAACATAATTTTCCAGATTGTATTTGTATTTCTTCCTGCAAACAACTGCATGTTCTAATATAATTTAGATTTTAGATCACAATGCAGTCCAATGAATTATTATGGCGTACCGTGCAATTCCGACAATTTCAAGTGTATATAATTGACTTATACTAACCTAATATGTGATTCCGTACTGAGTATTGAGTGTAGTGTTGAATGAGTAACTCGTGATTACGTTATGACATTTTTAAGACTCGGTGTCAACAGCGTGTAAAGTTCTATATTGTTTGTTATTTGCGTAATCAGACTTTCCAGTTTTGTATGAACTATACAATGTTCTATGAATTGACCGTATTTATGTAATACTAGTTATTATACTAAATCTTATTTGCCATATCCTGTAATGACTAATTGACCTTAAAAAGTATTTTCCAATCCTCTCACGTAAAATAAACAAAACATATTTTATACTTATGTATAGTTGCTAACACTAAATTGTTTGGATAATTACTGTCATATTGTTACAGGAATGATAGGTGTGCCGTAATTATCGTGGTTTAGGCCTAGAAATATTTAACAATCAATTCTATAAATGTGTGCTTTATTCAATGATATTTTTCTGTTTTATTAAATACTCAAGTTATTACTTGCCGCTTTATTAGGAGTTTTCAAAACTACAGTGAGTAAACTTCTTGGCAGAGGCATCACAATTTATGACTTGTGATGGAGCCATATGACTTTTTCATAAAGAAGTAGGGATATACTGGTACTTATTATTTCAGGTGCCATGGTTAAGAAATTTAATTTAATATAACATTTGTATTCCTTGTCATTTCATGTATAGAAACATACATTTTTAGTTCAAAAAAATTACATTACTGACGCCTAAGTTACGTTTATTTGCCTTCATACACTGATTTAAAAAAAATATAGATTTAAATGTCTCTAAAACTACCTCGATTAAAAGGATCTTTATTGTTCCCTACAATCTCCTTCCGATATAGATTATTCCCAGTGCTATAAGAATTGCGTTTGCCTTGTTGTTCAAATAAAGTGGACAAGTTCGAAGGATTGATATATTTATTTATGAAGCCCAATTTCTACGGTTGTTTTTAAAAAAATGATATAACGTATCGATTCCATCGTACATACAGTCCAATTAATGTACAGTACCATAGTTATGTTTACATTGTTGCTCTAATCAAGAAAATATATACATATTTAGATAAGGTAATATAGATGATGATGCATTTACTTCCTTTTTTTCGCTTGTTTTCTATATATATGAATTATACGTATAAAGAGTGTGCTCCCGTATTTTATTTTTCCTTAAGGTACATTGAAAATAATATACAATGTGAAAGGAGCCAACTTGTTTTGAGTATCAGTTACGAGTGGAAACATTCAAAGATTAGTTTAAGGTAGAGTATATAACCGCGTTCTAATAGCATTTCTAATGTATTATATATTTTAAATTCGTCACTGGTGAAATTTGAAGTAAATATGAAATTATATTAATTTACAAACTGAATTACTATACTGATCAAACACTGGATATATAATATTTTTTCATAATTTAAATGTTAAAACTTGTTCTGCCTCTTTTGTGATATTCAGCTAAAACTGTTGAATATAAAAATTTGATTTATTATTCGTATATTGTCATTATTTCTTAGAGTTTTAAATTATTCCGGAAAAGTTTACTTATTTTTCTCTTCATTAAATTACTACTCGGACTTCACAAATATTTTTAAAATAAGTTAGCTAAATTGGTACAGCAGTTCCCGAGATTAGTAGTTCAAACACCGTTAGCGTTTTACTATTATTTATAAGATAAATGGTTATTATACGCCTTAAAATTGGATAATGTAGAAAAGAAGTTTCCACAAGACCAAAAAGTATTACCGCGTAAACTTTCAGTGCCCCAAGGAAATCTTTCACAAAATAAAACTAAACAAGAAACTCGATATTTGTAATTCTGTTACAAGTTTTAGTAAAGAGTAATCAAGGGAGCTTTGAAGGATGAACCACAGTTAGGTCGCCTCTTATTCTATATTTCTATAGGCAATATTTCCCTGCATTACGCATTATCAATGCAGAGAAACTTTTGAATATTACTAACTAAAATACGACTTTATTGATTTGTTTTATTTTCAAAGTTTAATTAAAGTTAATATTACATAGCATGGTATATTTTATTTCAATTGGAAATCGCTTACACTAATATATTGACTAACTATGGCTCCTTGTTAGACCAACAAATTTATATAAGACATAAAGAAAATAAATAATAATCAGGAAATCGTAGAACCTGTTTAATTTAAATGATGCTATTGCTAACGTTGCCAGTGAGTATGGTTAGACGGTAACATTGCGTCTTCCAGTCCGCTGAAATTTATTAGTATTACAAACGACCCCCATTCCGTAGAATAACGCTGCCTTTACGTAAGTCTTTGTATGAGATATTGCGTGTTATATTACGTGGAACATTGGTAAGCTACTTGTTATTGAAAATTATACATCAATGTTCTATAAAGACATAATCTATTTTCGCTCTTTAATTTTATGATTAATACCGGTTAAATTATTACATATTATTATTATACTTACTTCTGGGCCGAAAATCAGTATAGTTGATTGAAACAAAAGTCAATAATTTTTAAGCATACCCTATGTATACATTTAGAGCCTTATTAAATAAAAAAACGTTCTACTATTATAAAAAAAAATATTTCTACCTGGAGCCGATAGCTGACTTAAACATACCTCTTCTGTACCGTATGTTCGTCCACTCGACATCGTGAGAATGAGCTGATCTATGAAGTAGAAAATATGCATGCCGTTTAATTTCTGTTCATGTTCGAGTTGGGTTATAGTGCACAGTCGCTGTAGTGAATTGTTCTGTGCGTTAGAGGTTTGCATAAGCGTATGGTGGGAATAAAAAAAACAATAGAAATTTAGAACATTTTGACTCTCCTGTTTGTCTGTCTGTTTTCCATATGACATATTGAGATATGAAAGGAAAATTTTGTATGTAAACTTCATTTATGCAAGGAAAACATTGGGGGAAAATCTCCTTTCAATATGCCTATATCGGGTATCTCGATAATGAAATGACCTATAGACTTGAACATTCATATTCTCCTTCAGGAAAGTCTGTTACGCAACACATATCTTGGAGTAGTCCTAAATATTACATAAATTATAACAACGTAATATGGAAAATAAAACTCAAAATATTATCTATTATTTGGCTAACATAAATCCCCAGCCACTCCCCTTACATTATAATTGACGTTTTCAATAACATCGCGAACTGTAACAGTAAATTTTGCGTTTCGATTAAAACTATTAAACTTTGATCAACACATGTATACCTTTGATAATAATTTTTTGAAAGAACAAATTTAACTTGGACATGCTTAATATTTCTGTGTGAGAGGTTTGCCTACTGAGTGAGCGTTAGCTAAATTTTTTCTCAAGGGACAGGAAGAATTTAATTCCGTTTGTTTGTCTTTCTGTGTGTATATTTTACAGTTTGTGAAACCTCGGTGTACACAAAAGGGTGTCAGAAACTTATGTGGGTGATAGTATTTATAATTGCAAACAAATCACCTACAAATATAGAGTGAAAATGTGTCTCTTAGCCACTTGCCGCCATTTTGTATTTTTTTTTTTTAATTTATATTTCTGGAACTATTTTAGCTAAGGAAACCCAATTTGGCACATAGCTTTCAACTGATAAGAGGAACGAAATAAATTGTGTTATTTAATTCAATATACGTTAATTATGTCTAGATCTTATTTAGAGTCCAGTTGCATTTTTGGTTTGGCCCTTTTCTTTAAGTATTATTTAATCATCGGTTAAGTTTAGAAATGTAAATTGGTTTTTGACCGTTATAAGGAAATAAATGATGATAAACAAAATAGACTGTGTTGAAATTATTTGAAGTCAAATAGCAAAACAATCAATATAGTTATAAAAAAATGTGATAGACACAAACTATATGAGCAAATTTATTATAATTCCAACGGTACTGTTTCAACAAAATCCGTTAGTGTATAACGTACACAACCGTACGCTTTCAAAAGCCGGGAGCAATCAAAATTCTTTCTTTCCATAGGCATTAGCTGTTTTACATGGAATAATAATTCCACTCGTAAAATAAAATATTGACTGCGTTTTCTAAAGCATAACTACTCTACGTGAGCTATTCAATATCTAGTTTTACACACACACACACACACACACACACACACACACACACACACACACACACACACAACACACACACACACACACACACACACACACACACACACACACACACACACACACACACAGACACACACACACACACACACACACACACACACACACACACACACACACACACACACACACACACACACACACATATATATATATACACTCCACATTCAAGAATTTGTGCTTTGCGTATTTTTTATAACACAGTATACAAATTTTGACTTTTAGTTGTTTCATCCGTATAAGTTCAACTATTAAATGGAACATCAATACTTGAGTGGCAGGTTGTTAATGTTGAACGTGATTGTATCAGCGTACGTGATGTTCGGCCAATGAAGTGACTCAACCCAATATTGTGTATTACTCTGAACTTATTAGTTTCAATTCCTTTCCAATTAGCAAGGCTATGACAGTTGTATAGGATGGTTCACGAAAAATGAGGTTTGTTCTTTTAGAAATGTAGTTTAAAGGTTGTAGATCTTATAAAAGGAAGTGTGTAACCATCTCATGAGAAAATGACAAACTATGATGCATTTAAATATCACTAAATGTTAATAAAAACAGTACTTTTCCAAATTGTTTATTTTTTGGACTAGGCCTCTCGAAACCAAAGATTTCATCTTTAGGCAACTCCACCAATAAATATTTACATACTATTTGTTACAATTAATAAAATAACATATGGTGTAAATACGCAAATAAAGCCAGTATAGAAAATTAGATTTGACTACAGTTTAATTTTTGAATGTTTTATGATAATACAGAATAATTTACGATAGATTTGATATTTTGTCGCAGTTAAATTTAACCGCAGTATAAATTCAAAATGAGTATATGGCTATTCTGTATTTTACTGTTAGGTATTCAGTAAGAAATGAATATGAACTGCTACTTCAATGCTGCATTCACGTCGTTGGCCTTAAATGCTTTTAATGTATCTACTCAGGCATCTTCAAATCAAATATCATTGAATTTAGCATTGAAATTCCAATTATCTTTGAGCTCATAGAAATTGTTTTTTCCTCTGACTTCCAGGCTTCTCCTGCACATGGCTGTATTAACCAATTACAGTATTTGGGAGTATATTTGTCGATTATAATATATTCTAACGACCATCACGCGCACCTCAGGAACGAAAGGTACAATCTTTGGTGAGTGTATACATATGAATGTATTATCGAAAAACAGCAGAGAATAGTGTACTTAACCTACTTTTATCATATTTATAACATATTCTCCCCTTCCAAAATCTAATCAAACATAGTTAATACGGTTTAATATGGTATGTTTGAAGTTCTATTCTGTGATATGCACTCTTCTACGATAAGAGATAGGCGTTCAATAGAAAGTATGTGTAAAAATACATAATATTTAAATAATATTCACTTTAGGCATTACTTAATTCATATGATAGTGATGAGCAATAAAACAATATAAACATCTAAACGGACTTTTTTGGTTTATGTAAAACTCTATTCTTAAATGCCTCCTACTTTTATTTTACTACATTAATAGCAGTACATTCATTGCAAAGTGCAGCAAAATTATGCAAACAGCAAAACAATTAGTTATTCATTTAACAAATTGTTTTGTGATTTACTGGTTACATAATAATACGATGCTATGTAGAAAGCGGAGAATAAATATATTTGTATCTCAGAAAACGGTAGCCAAGCAGTGAATTTCACTTATCTCTGGACAGTCACATGAACACACCTGGGTATCTCTGGCGAGTTATTTACTGTCCACTATATCATATGCTGCGTTCAACTGTCTGTGAAGCCATCTTGGATTCCATGTATAAAAGACCATGACTTTTCAAAGATATTTATTTTTCTAAGTTAATGAAATATTGCGATATTTATTAATATAAAACTCGCATAATTTAATTAAGATTATTGTGTAAAATGATTATTAAATATAATATTATTATAATATATTTGTTTGTTTTAATGAAAATAAATATTCAACAGAGCATTTACGACTTGTCACTCATATCGTAATGGTGATTACACCCCCTCCCCCACAATTGGTGTAACCATGAATCTTTGTTCATAATATTTAATGTCCATACCATATCCACCCTTTAAACTATTTCCATCAGATGTAGTTTAATATACCAAAACCGTCGCTTACATTTGCAGAAAGTCCTACAGCACTTTAGTGATTTGTATCTAGTAGTAACTAAATTGTATAAAGTGACTTAAAGAGGAAACTGCAATTCAATAGTTTTTAAGTTATTATCTTTTTAAAATATGATTTTATTCGCATAAACAATTTTTTATTTTGATTTTATTTATATATTTTATAATTAATGATTAATGATTGAAATGCATGTAGGTGCATTGCAAAATGTCCAAATCGAGCAGTTAGAATCAGCAAAGCAGTTATGTAAGGATTATAAAAGACGAATATTTCTCTTAGTGAAAAATGTTTCTTGTGATTTAAAATTATTTAAAATAACAGCAATAAAAACAGGGAGTAACTAGACATTGACAATGTCAATTCACATGGGCTTCATAATATTTTTGTATTTTGTAATCTAGGTGTCCTAGATTTTCAAAAATATAAGTGGTTAATATTTAGCATCTTCGTCGTCAAATTCTTTAGCTCTTCAGATAAAAATAAATCTAGACACTATGATTCAAGTCTGCACAACGTCAGATTCCCCACGCTGCTCTACGAGGAAAGTAAAAATGGACCATAACTCAGCATTCATACTGAGCATATTATTTTTAATTACATACATACACACAATTACAATTCTTTTTGAATTACAAATAATCCTGAGATAAGAATTAGTCACTAAAATTTGAATTAGCTATTTGTTGATTCATTTTAGATTTGTTTAAAGATGGGGTGCTGAAGTCCAACAATGAAACCATTGTTAAAAGTACCTTTGAAATTTCTCGAGTTTCTCTCTAATAGTTTGTATTTTATCTATAGCTCTAACGATTTCTGTAACAATTGAACTATTTTGGGCCAGTGTGGTGAAATAAAAAATATAAAGAGAGACTAAGGACGAAACCCTAAGACCTTCAATTATGACACTTATGATGGAATAAATTAAGGCATTGTACTCTAGTTGACAAATATACAAATTAACTCAGGCAAAAATATGCTTCTTCACATAAAATATCATTGCATCATACTGAATAATTGTTATATTTTTAGCGGATATAAGTTAACCAGGGACCACGTGCATGTTAACGTAAAATTTCCACACTATCAATTCAGTCGTTTTTCGTAAAAGACAAACATAGCCTACTCACACACAATTTTATACAATACCCATTATTTAATAACAATTATTTGAACATATCGTCACATTAAACAATTTGGATATTGTAACTACAAAAATAGACGTCGGAGTAAGAGATCACATTGTAGATCGCGATACATAATGTTACTTGAAGCTGGTACAAATTGCTGAAAAAATATTAATTTACTAATGCGAATAAATAAACAGCTTTATTTTGCATGTAAAAATATATACTTTTACAAGAGAGACTTAACTACGAACTATTGACACCATGGCATTTAAAAGGGAAGGTAATTGGGCAAGACCACCCTATTGTCCAAACATCACGTAGGCCGAACCTGTCACGTTCGCCAATAACAGACTGCCACCTGAGTGTGTTGTTCAGATGGACAGGAATTGGGTGAAAATCGTTTTTGATTAACTGAATAAATCTAATGTGATTCAATTTCCATTCCTTACCTCTTTCATATTTAATAATACCGCATCATAATAAAATGTATTTCTTGTCGGTAAATATTACTGGAGAATGCATAATGTGTGTGTGTGTTAGATATCAATGTGTGTGTGTGTGTTATCTGCATTGCACTACTAACCGATCACTGTATGTGTGTGTGTGTGTGTGAAGTGTGTGTGTGTGTGTGTGTGTTCTAAAAACCCTGCTGTGTGTGTGTGTGTGTGTGTGTGTGTGTGTGTGTGCTTATATATATGTGTGTGTGTGTGTATGTGTGTGTGTGTGTGTGTGTGTGTGTGTGTGTGTGTGTGTGTGTGTGTGTGTGTGTAAAGCAATAAAGATATAAATTTCTTTTAAAAGATAAAAGTCTTTAAATCTGTTAATAATTATACCAGGAATGATTGAAAAATCATAAATAGATATTAAAGAAATAAAGATTCTCCATTACATGTCGGTAATCCCTAATTTATTTTATTTTATGTATTTAACGAAATTCCTACTTGAATTCTTTGCGTGCTGATACTAGGCAATGTATAAAACGGGAATATATTTGCAGAGCGTCAATTTTTTTCATTATTCCTAACATATATACAATATAAAACATTAAAATAGTAACTAGATATGAAAATATTTGTTTTATCGACTGAATGTTATGACACGAGGTGTAAGTTCTCACTTCGCTTTACAATTATTATAGTTAAATAAAATACATTTAGCAGTAATTATAAAATATATTCATGATATTATTATACATTTAATATATTATAAAATTTTTCGTGGCCACCAGTTGTTGATGACCTTAGACCAAGTACTATCGGTTACATATTATAATAGTTATTACTCTACAGAGATCATAAATAAAGCTTGTCAAACCACTACCCTATTGGCTACTATAGAAGTAAAAAATTACTAATTTAAACTTCACTGATGGGTCATAAGGATTGGGAGTTGACCTGAATGAAAAATGAACATTAAATAACATCTAACACAAATATCGTTGTAAATTAACATTTAATGTACTAGTAAACACGATATAATTAAGTTACTTTTATTTATGAGTAGGGATTATAAGTAAAAGAGTATTATATATAATGTATTTTGATGTTTAATAAATTGAAGTAATTACTCGAGCCTAATAAAAAGAAAACAATAGTTTACCTTTTCACTTGTACGAATGGCAGCAAAACAAAATTTAATAGAAAACGAAATCACAGCAAAACTGTAATTGACGTACCGGTAAACCACGTCTTTGACAGAACGTTATAGAACTGGAGGCTCACGTGCGGCGATAACAGACTGTCAATTGAATGTAAAGGCTTCTTTGGAACAAATTGTGCGAAATGTAAGTGCGCTTTTGGCTACCTCACAAAATGTATTGAGATTGACAAGTGTGATTACACAATATTCCAAATTGACTTCTAGTGTTTTTATGCTTTGAAGCAAATTATGCACAATACATACATATAAATATACTCAGTAGTTGTTCAGTGATAGCGAACTGAAGGAAACGAAACATTTGTAGAAATTTCTCTACAAAAGTTGTAAATTAGAACAAAATTACTCTATGATAAAAACGATTAATATGTGTTCATATCTAACGTTTTAATTAATACTTCAACGATAAGAATGTTGGATAACATTCAGTGATAAGATATGCAAAAATTAAAATTCATCACATTACATTTTCTCCAGATACTATATTGTCACGTATTACATAAACATATTTGTTCATTAAATTGGGTTTGTTTTTTGGGATAGTAGTTAGGGTCCATGTGTAATGATGTCACATGTTGAAATATCTAATTGGTATTATAAGTCAGTTTCATTTTATTTGTTTTCAGTTCTTATCGATGACATCATGGTTACCCATAAGTGAATATATTTTCCAACGATCAAGACAAATTCCATGTACAAAAAATATGCACTATCATAAACTCAGTCTTTTGCGTCTAAAAATGAATCTTTTGGCACAGTTATAAGTCTTTATGCAAGTTCTTTTTCGATAGATAAATATTAAATTTGTCTAGCCCCTCCATTAATTTAAAGTCTAATGTATGATTTTATAAAGCTTTACACACACACACACACACACACACACACACACACACACACACACACACACACACACACACACACACACACACACACACACACACACATATATATATATATATACATAATTTCAATAAACATAGAATCATAAAAAGTACTTGCTCCGCTGGGACTCGAACCCGGATCTCTCACTTGCAGGATGAATGTGCTACCATTGTATGAATATATGTATATTATGTCTGGAAACACCCAAATATATCCTTTAATAATTTAAATATAAATTTGAAACCTCTTACAATCGTGATAGAGATTTGGGCATCTACTTTTTGGAACAATGTTTTGTTATGTCACACCAACGGGGGAACGTCCTGCCGAGGGTATCGTGAATATTCTTAATGGAAGCCTATACCTTGTGATACATAATTTTAAAGGTAATAGCTTACTGAATTGAATGCCACAAACCGCATCTCAAAGGAATTATTCTATCAGAAAATAGAGCATTTTTAGTATTGAAAAATTTACTGATGTTCAACAATGTAATTTTAACATGGTTCTTGCCACAAAATGTGTTACACTAATTTTTTAGCATTTTTTAAATGTTAAATTAAAATAAAATAAACAATTTATTTTTAAGCTGGTTTCATTAGTACAAATTTACCAGTTTTATTACAATGAATAAAACTTATGAGTCACTTTCTCTGATTACTTATGAATCTGTACTTGGTGTTTTCCAGTCAGCAGGAAGGTTTAAAGAGACAAAGGTCACTAGCCTATGAGAAACATTATTGTGTTATTAATCATCTGATCTACAGGTTTCAGTTTGTTGAGCATGGAGCTTTCACTAGACAGGTCTAAGCTTGGGAATTACAAATGGACAAAGGTCATATCATTCCTGTCGAGTTAATCAGTGTCTCTGAAGCATTGCTGTCAACAAGTTATCTAATTACAGTAGTTCAGTTTTTATTTGGCATTTTAATGGAATTGTCTGAAAGAGAACGAATTACTCTGTTGATGATGCGAGGATATGGCGATCGTCAAAGATCTTATCGGGAAGTTTGTAATTTGTTTAATGACACTTTCCCAGAAAGGAATCCCATAAGTGTTTCAACAATATCAAAAACTATTGAGCGTTTTGAAATGACAGGGAGTGTACGTAATCGGCCAAAGTCGGGTAGGATACAATCTGCAACAGATGAAGAACATGCACTAGATGTTTTGCAAACATTTATTGAAGACCCCACATACATCGCTCAGAAAAGCTGCACAGCAACATGATATGCACCCTATGTCTGTGAGTAAGATTTTGAAAATTAATAAATAAAAACCATTTAAAGTTCATTTAGTCCAACAGTTTAAGTGAGGATGATTACGACAGAAGAGTTGAGTTTTGTGAACTTGTGATGCGCAAATGTGATGACAATAGAGATTTTCTGACCAACATACTATTTTCTGATGAGGCAACTTTTTTCCTAAATGGCAATGTTAACAGGCACAATTGCCGTTACTGGGCTAGTGAAAACCCACATTGGATTACTGAGTCCCATTCACAACAACCACAAAAACTGAACGTATGGTGTGGAATTTTAGGTAACAAAATTGTTGGGACCCTTTTTCATCAATGGAAATTTAAATGCCGAACTTTACTACAATATGCTCCAAAATGAAATAATCCCAGCTATTCAAATTGCATCAGGGAGAATACTTTGATAATGTATGGTTTCAGCAGGGATGGTGCTCCACCCCATTATGGGAGACAGGTAAGAGAGTATTTGGATTTAAGGTTTCCTCATAAATGGATTGGCCGAAGAGGAGAAATCGAATGGCCTCCAAGATCTCCGGATTTGTCACCAATCGATTATTTCCTATGGGGTCATTTAAAATCCAATGTTTATAGAAGAAAGCCTCATAATTTGGAAGACCTAAGAAACAGGATTATAGAGGAGATTGCTTTGATAACTGAAGAAATGTTAGGCAACTCTGTCGAATCATTTTACACAAGATTGGCTCATTGTCAAACCGTAGAAGGGAAAACACAGTTCGAACAATTGCTTTGACACCAAATGCAGGTAAAAACGTTTGTTGTAAGACTTTTCTAACAGCATACATTATTTTTTGTTTGTAATAGAAATCAATAACATAAGTATTTCCATAATTGTACTGTAATAAAAACTGGCAAATTTGTGCTAATAGAACCAGCTTAAAAATAAATTGTTTATTTTATTTTAATTGAACATTTAAAAAATGCTAAAAAATTAGTGTAACACATTTTGTGGCAAGAACCATGTTAAAATTACATTGTTGAACATCAGTAAATTTTCAATATTAAAAATGCTCTATTTTCTGATAGAATAATTCCTTGAGATGTGGTTTGTGGCATTCAATTCAGTAAGCTATTACCTTTAAAATTATGTATCACAAGGTATAGGCTTCCATTAAGAATATTCACGATACCCTCGGCAGGACGTCCCCCGTTGGTGTGACATAACAAAACATTGTTCCAAAAAGTAGATGCCCAATCTCTATCACGATTGTAAGAGGTTTCAAATTTATATTTAAATTATTAAAGGATATATTTGGGTGTTTCCAGACATAATATACACCCGTATGTATATATTTATGTATATTGTTGATCAATTAAATTGTTAAAAACATATTACAACTGAAGCTAATATGTATATGTATATAATATTTACATACATATATACACACAAATAGCACCGTTAATTTAAAATATTCATTGCCAGAATAACTTTGTTGAAAAATCTAAATGTAGAATGGTAGCCTGTTCTTTCTTCTCAAATGCATCTGACTCGTGAAGTGAAAACTATTATGAATAATTGATCTACTGCCAAATTGAGTCATAATTGAAGTAAAAAAATAAAACATTAAGGCGCAATTTGCATGTTAAAAGCAATCACTGATTAATTATATTTCATTAACGTAATCTTCTTGTGACAACGCTTAAAGCTCCTCAAACATAAAATTACTTAAAAATAAATTGAGAACCTCTTTGTATACTATATTAAAACATCACAATCTACATATTTGTATAGTTTAATTTTAACGGTGAGCGGTGCTATATGCGCATGTGTGTGTGTGTGTGTGTGTGTGTGTGTGTGTGTGTGTGTGTGTGTGTGTGTGTACATATTCTCTGTACTAAACATTTTAATCTATTACTTTTTATTGCACCTTCCTAATTAGTTTTCAATAAGTAATACATAATTGTTTTAGAAATAGGGTCCAGGTTCAAAGGAACAAGACTTTATGTATAGTGTAAATTTTGCTGATATTAGTTATTTGGTTTACTCACGATCAAAATATCACATTGCATCTCTTTTACCTCTCATAAATATTATTAATGTTTATGGGGGTATAATATTATTTGACGAACTCACTCGAAATCTTTGATTAAGTAAAATTGTTATAAATATAAATCTCTGGTAGTAGACCAAATTTATAAAACTGTTTGAAACAACCTTAGAATACGGTATATGCTATTTGAAGTATAGGGTTATTGCCATTATTCAGTAATTTGACCATTGAAGTGGTTGAAAAAGATTCATACATTTTCAAATAGTCTCTTAGTGTTATTGATTTTCTATACAGAACTTGAATCACTTAATGGATTTAAATGGAGGAATAAAACTGAAATTAAAATTGACAGTATCCCCAAAATCCTACTTCCAAACGTAAATATTCCAAAATTAAGTTCCCGCACCGTAAACCGGAGTAAAGCAGACCACTAACCAATTACACATACACTGCCACATTCATGACTATTGAATAAAAGAAAATTATAACAGTATAAATTATATAACGACTATTGAATAAAAGAAAATTACTATAACAGTAAAAATTATATAATTTATTTGAACGATTAAACTACGTTAATAATCATTGGTGAAAAGTAGATTAAATGTTAGTAGATTACTGATTAGTATTAACAGTATAACATTTAACTTCTGTTAAATCTATTTTGAGGAAAATATTAGGAAACGTCTGAAACTCAAATTATTGTTTATGTTCTAAAACGCAGTGTCAGTTTACTGGTTGTGACAGGTCCAGCTCTGGGGAGGAAGTTATTGCACAGTCCGACAGATCCGGTGTCCAGTCCTGCAGACGTTCTTATTTCTTTCGGAAATCCACTGTTATATATGTTATGAATGCATTATGTTTAGCTTTTAATGGATAAAGGTGAAGGGATAGAATCCGGGGAAACCTTTTTAGAAAATAGAAGTGAACTGTTTAGTGAACAAGTCAAAATAAAAAAATCTCCCAAAAGAGTGTCGCATACAAAAATACATTGCCAATAATCAAAATATGGTACATAAGTGTACATTTTACCTCAGATTAATTTACTTTAATTTAATTCATACTGTGTTTTAAATTATAAAGGCAAATGTAATAAATGTTGGGTAATATGCATTAAATATTACATTTTCGTCTTACAGATAGTACAAATGTATTTTAAAATGTATATTAAAATATTATTTAATACTGTAATTTATATTTACACTTTTGTGTTCACTTTTAAAAGCATATACAGTATGAGTTAAAGTATGAATCCATTATGTTTAGCTTTTAATGGATAAAGGTGAAGGGATAGAATCCGGGGAAACCTTTTTAGAAAATAGAAGTGAACTGTTTAGTCACTATTACAACTTTTCCCATTTCCTCAAAATGGGATTTTGGGGTTGTAGCGGTTCAAAGTTTTTAAATGTAAAGACCCATTAGTGACATTATTTGAAAGACCTTAAAAAAGAAGAACAGTGGAAACTAGAGCGGTCTATCTCAACCCAGTAAAAATGGAAGCTAATTGAATTTAATTATAAATAAACTAAGGCAAAACGCGAACATCCACATGCAGAAGGAACTTTAATAGACAAACCCTTTCCTTACATACTAAAACCTTTTTTACGGTTATTAAATGCTGCAGGACAGGCCTCCCTTATCTTATCAGTTTTGAGGAAGTCCTGTTTCATGTTCAGTTTCTGGTTAAATTAACAAAGTTAAGACGTGTTTTTGTGATACTTTACGTTGAAAGGGAGTGCTAAAGTGTATAAGTCTCATGATGCAAGGCTACGGAGAGAAGGTGAGATATTATGATGAAGGCAGAAATTCATTTAAAGATAATGATCCCAATCGAAATCTTGAATGTAGCCTAAATCAGAAGTTAAAAAAACAATCCAACATTTCCAGGATACAATCAGCGTTAAAGACCTCCCTAAACCTGGACGCCCAAAATTGGCTACAAACAAAACACTGACACTTGATGTTTTCCTCTGCTGTTGGAGATCCTCATGTCTCAACAAGAAATTGTTCAAATATTAGGTATAGCTCAAACATCAATTTGTAAAGTGTTACATGATAGTGGTCATAAAGGGTGCAAAATTCGCTTAATTCAAGAGCTAATATTGAGGGTGATTTTACTCGTCGAGTAAAATTTTGTGAAATAATGATTATTGATAATAATACAATTACATTGAACAACATTGATTTCTCATATAAAACTACTTTTATGCGAGACAGTAACGTTAACAGACACAATGCTTGTTATTGGACTGGTTTGACTCTCGTTGGACGAGAGAGCATAATACCCAGCACCCTGAAAATTAAACTTTTGGCTTGGTATTATGAGGTATCAGATTGTTGGCACCTATATTATTGATGGAAACTTTAATTCCGATGTATACCAGGAATTTTTACGAAGTCAGGTGTATCCAGTTATCCATGTTGCAACCAACAACTGTTATGAAGTTTGGTTCCAGCAAGATGCAACAACTCCACAGTATGGTCTGCATGTCCGCAAGTGTTTAAACAATGCTTTTCCAAATCGCTGGATAGAAAAAAATCGAGTGGCCACCAATATCGCCAGATATATCTCGACTTGGTTACTTTATGTGTGGTTACATTCAAAACAACGTCTATAAAACGAAAACTCAGTGCATTAATAAACTTAGGGACAGAAAAGTAGCGGAAATTCAAAAACAAACTGCGTTAATGTATACAGCGTCCCGTTTTAAGTTTATATAACAGACTTGGACATTGTCAAACTGTCCGGGAACAGCAGTTTAAACATTAATATATGTAAAAACACAGGTTAGTAAGCTATAGCCGTTTTATTGTTTAACGTAATAGTAATTAATATTCCTACTGTAAATTTACATTTAAAACCTTTAAACTGCCTCTAAGAACCCATTTTTAGGAATGGTTCGCTTTTGTTTCCAAGAGGAGTGTTCTGTGCTATGTTGTATTAGGTTAAGATGGAAAGCTCTAATTTCCACTGTTCTTCTTCCATTATCTAGACTTTCAAAATAAGAGGTGTCATTTAATAGGTTTTACATTTAATAATTTGGAACCACCCTCCCCTTCCCTCACCTTACCTTACAGAAATAGGCAAGACTGTAACAATCACTAAAGATTTCACTTCTACTTCCAAAAAAAAGGTGTCCCGAGTTTCATCAATTCACTTTATCCATTAAACACCAAACACAGTGTATCCAACTCATGCTGTGCTATTTACACTCCAATTGTGTGCAAGTACGAGTTTGAACTTTTGCTTCAAATAACATTTTGCATGTAATTTTAACAGTTAACCCATAAAAGTGATAATTGTAAAGTTCTCTGTAACAGTTATTAGGTTTATAAAAATGTCGTTAATATATTCATTTTATTGTAGTTATTTATGAAAGTTTCATGTTACATGTTATATATTATGACGTGGATTCATCAAATTACGAGTATGTCACCTCCTTATTTTGCGTCGTAAATTGCAACATTCTTGTTGTAAGACTTTTCAGAATGAGATAATGACCTTCTACACTAAATTATATAGTTTTATTATTAAATGCAAATATTTTACAAAAGCTTCTGGATATTTAAAAATAGACTATTCCTCAGAAGTAAAATGCAAAAAAACCCACAGGAAGGAAGACTGTTGACTTTTTGGCGCCCTTTTGGAGAAGCTTTCAGTGAGACCGGAATTAAGTGACACGACGCCTGCCAGCCATTGAGAGAAGTCTTACTTCCTGTTGGCATCAATCACACTTTTGTTACTTGGATTTTATAAAGAACCGAGAGTGGAAATCCTGTATTTCTTCACCAAAGTTACGTCTTCTCGCGAACACTTAACAACAAAGCTAAAACTTGGACAGAGTTGTATGATATTGCCACTCTGAAATTGAAATTGTGAACAAAATCGTACGAATTTTAGCTCAGAAGTTCTGACATGATGAGAGCAGTTGGCTTCGTATTTACTTTTCAGTAGTTTTATAATTGGATCACTAATGACGAACTCATTTATAATTGAAATATCTAGTTATCTTTATATAAATGGTAGTCATTGGAGTATATTCTTGGTTTCTTTACTACAACGCAATCATTGACTGAATAATTTTTATGACGAGTTCTTAAAATGTCTGAGCTTACAAAGCGGGTAATTTGTTAATGAGAACTTAAGAAAAGAAATTTTCCAAAACTATTTATAAACTTGTTACATTTACATTATTTTAATAACGAGAACTGAGAGTAATAGTCGTATTCACATATTATCTGCGCGTGGATAGAGATGTAGTATTGCAGCAATAAAAATAAAATTTGTATGATTCTCTATAATTGGATTTTCACTGTTAATTGAAAAATCAAATACCAATCATGTGGCTCTGATGATAGTTTCCTTGAAAGAAAATGGTCTCAAGAAAAATGATATCATTGTTTTGCTTGACTTAAAAACGAATTAAATTTATAAAATATTTCAACAGCAATAGGCTATTAATGTGAGAGAAATAAATACTTATTTAAAAAACAATATTGTTCATTAATTAAAACTAATTTGGAGTTTAACATTCAAAGAATATCGTATATGTTTTAGAAGTATAATATTAAACACGTTACTCAAACCATGTATAAAAGTCAGTTTTGAAAACATTTCAGAAAAACAATGATGGCTGCCAAAAATTATGTACAAATTAATTTAGCCCAAAATAAACAACATTTTCAGAGCATTGTCAGCAATAAATATTAATAACCTTTTTCCTCAGTATAGTTTAGTATAACTAGAATAATAATATTTGTTATTAATCTACTTTAAACTTTACTTTACTAAGAATATGCATTATGGCATAAAAGTCTCTTGAAACACATGAAGAACACACTGGTAGTATAAACGCAGTACTTATTCTTATTATAAAGTACGGATTTGGATTCTTACTTTTACACAAAACTGTAGTTTTTGTATTAGAGATGTAGCCTCGATAAGTGTTTGATGTATAATGTACAATAATACACCTTTTAAGACTTTTTATAGATTTTGTTGCACAATGTACATTTTGAATTCAGTGAATTCATCATCATGGTTGGATTGGATTGGATTGGATAAAAGAGTTAAAAGGTGTACTATTGTATATAATATGGTTTTTATGCATAAAATTAATTTAATTTCTTATCTTGTGTAGGTATTTGTTAAAATCTGGTTTCAGACAGTGAGGCAATATTACATTATAATAATTATGAAAAGGATTGATTGCTCACCATGATATTTATTTATCAATTATGTGTGGCAATTTAGACGAAAACAGAACTTGGGGCAGATTTTATAGGATCAGCCAATTATGCCCGGAGACGGTAGAAGGGCTCTGACATTGTTTGTGTCGCTACTCTCTCCATTCTGTCCCGACCGGTTTAATTCTATCAACCTACACTGACCTACCAGAATATATCCCCTACATCCCTTCGTCCTTATTAAATCAGCCTACACTGATCTACCGGAATGTATCCCATACATCCCTCCGTCCTTATTATATCAGCCTACACTGATCTTCCGGAATGTATCCCATACATCCCTCCGTCCTTATTATATCAGCCTACACTGATCTACCGGAATGTATCCCATACATCCCTCCGTCCTTATTATATCAGCCTACACTGATCTACCGGAATGTATCCCATACATCCCTCCGTCCTTATTATATCAGCCTACACTGATCTACCGGAATGTATCCCATACATCCCTCCGTCCTTATTATATCAGCCTACACTGATCTACCGGAATGTATCCCATACATCCCTCCGTCCTTATTATATCAGCCTACACTGATCTACCGGAATGTATCCCATACATCCCTCCGTCCTTATTATATCAGCCTACACTGATCTACCGGAATTTATCCCATACATCCCTCCGTCCTTATTATATCAGCCTACACTGATCTACCGGAATGTATCCCATACATCCCTCCGTCCTTATTATATCAGCCTACACTGATCTACCGGAATGTATCCCATACATCCCTCCGTCCTTATTATATCAGCCTACACTGACCTACCGGAATGTATCCCATACATCCCTCCGTCCTTATTATATCAGCCTACACTGACCTACCGGAATGTATCCCATACATCCCTGCGTCCTTATTATATAAGCCTGCACCCTTCGTCCTTACTTAAACATTAATCATTTCCGTGGTGAATAGAAAAGCTCTGGCGTAGTTTGCGTCACTTTAGACGATAACCTGTACTTTTACATCTTTGTGTTCTACGACTATTAATAAATATATAATAGACATGAGTAGAAGCATGAATCATAACAATCATCGTAAATTTATAAGTACAAAAAACTATAAAAGATCAATATTAATATAATTAATAAGGCTGAGAATAAACTGTCAGTATTCACTATAATGCATGTTCACCCTTTTCGAAACAAAATATGTGGCATACACAAAATTGTTTTATCTAAAACAAACACTGACTATCTTTAAAATCTTTATATAACAATTATAAACACAGTAATGTATTATGTTAAAATATAATTATATTAATAATTTATAATATAATATAATTTACTCAATAACAAGGATTGTAATGTAATAGTGCTAATTAAAAATAATTTCTTCTTAAACCTAATTGTTAATCTTTCTATTCATCATGTAACATCCTATGTAATGAGGTATTGCGTATGAAGTATTATAGTTCTAATGAGAATTCTTTCTAAGATTTAGTGGTTCTTTTTTATCAACCAGTGAAGCAAATACGAACCAATTAAGTTTCCGTTACAGTAGCCTCACTTTCTTTCAGCCGTGTTGCGGTCTGTGGTAGATCGATTTAGAGGAGTTCTATTTATTATACTTGAAGCACAACCAAATTCCTAATTCTTTGCTGGTACTCTTGGCTATGAATAGTGTTATCAATAAAGGTAAACAATATATAAGAACTCAAGACAACCTAAACCATTCTTTGAAATTCTTGTCCCTTACTAATGTTTTTACAATCTCTAATACTTTCTTTTATAATTTATCTTCACATATTTGCTTCTAAACGTCTTTTTGGTTAAAATAAACTAATAAAATATATGATACATTTTATATGATATAGGTAAAAACGCAGAATGAGTTTGTATATTTTTGACACATAAAAATAAGTGTTGAGTTAATTCAATTCTTCTTATTTGTGTAGTACTAATACACTGTTTACTATTAAATTAAATTAAATAATTCAATAAATATTAAGTTAAATTGTTTCAAAAAACATAAATGTATTTTGGCTCAAAGTAGTTGTACTTAATGTAATTACAACTACATTAGTTGTTTAGTATAATTATAACTATAGGATCTACAGGCATTAATCCATCATGTCTAATAGCATAAAGTCCTAATTCTTTCCAATAAGCAATAAAAAAAAATTATCATTCTAAGATAAACTTTTTGAGTAACTTTTTATGGTATGAGTAGTATATTTGTTTATTAATTATGACAGTGGACTATTGCAGAGCGAGATAGCATTTACGCGCAAGGCAAAGCCGGCATCAAAAATGTTATTTGTCTTGCATAATAACTTTTGAGACGAGTATTGACCGCTATTTTTCATCACGAAAAACGTAAAATTATTTAAAAGGTAATATGAAAGTTCCCAGTAACGACATTTCTCAATAATGAAACGTTCCATTATTTCATAAGACACTAGACAAATTTCTTTATCTACATATTCTTCAATAGTAATAGTCAGGCATGTTTAAAGGAAACGTTAAATTATTTTATAATTCATTTTAGTTTTAAAATCAACTGTTTGATTTTAGGACAGAGTCAAAAATGGTCACACCGAAGTTCTTATACTGGGAAAGAGATATTTCCATAGTAATGGATGGGATAGGGCAATTAGATCAGGGCAATAAAATCAGCTACTAGCTAAAAATGACTCTGG
The DNA here is from genome assembly GCF_021130785.1 of Homalodisca vitripennis. Taxonomy (NCBI): domain Eukaryota; kingdom Metazoa; phylum Arthropoda; class Insecta; order Hemiptera; family Cicadellidae; genus Homalodisca; species Homalodisca vitripennis. The sequence continues at coordinate 130,421,469 of NC_060208.1, forward strand.
CAGATATGTATTGGAAAGTAGCCAATTGCCATACAGACTAATTAAAAATGTTTTCTACCATACATTTGAAATACCACCAGTTTCATTTGTAGAAATTTTTTTATGTGTGACTGGAGTCCCGTTTTATGTACTCATTAAGTAAAACAAATTAAATTGAATGTTATTTCTCTAACTTCTGTGCTATAATAGCAAGATCAATTTTTATTTCAGTATTTTTTGCGTTTTGTATTCTGCATTCAAATATGATATATTTTTTACGTTCATAACTAAAGCATCAAGATCAATAAACATTTAGTATTGCAACATTTAATTTATTTAAAACATGTAGGCTATGCAGTATTCTTTTCTAATACATATTATCGGAATATTTAACTAGAAACCCCCCCCCCCCCAAAAGTGCACATTATTGCTTTATATATTAGGTTTACAATTTCATTATAAAAAAAGCATATATTGGCCTTTGGTGATTAACATTTTACACGAGAAGGCTGTAAGTATAGCGCAGAGCACGCCATAATAAAGACATTACAGCAGAGGGAGACCACAGTGCGGCGTTCGGTCTCAGCGAAAGTTATTGTATTGGTTGCTCGTATGTGCGGGACTTGAACTGGACTTTGATGAATACACTTTTGCACGCAAAGAATGTGAGACGCAGAGGACACCGTAATAAGGGCGTATTAAAGGAAATCCCTGTATGTACACATTTATTGCTTCATTTACGAAGTTAAAATTTTATTTAAAAAATATGCATAAACTGACTTCTGGTTAGTAAACTTTCACACGAGGAAACTGTAAGTAAACGCAGATCACGTATGATAACGTATTACAGCACAGAAACAACAGTGTGCGGCGTTAGGTCACAGTAAATCTTATTGTTATTGGTTGTGCGCTTGTGCGTAACTTGAACTGATCTCTGTTGGTTCAACTAATACACGTTCATGTGGTAAGCTGTGTCTACACAAGGTGAGAACTGCTCCTCCATGTACCAAACAAGGTAATGTACAAATATAATTAATTGTTATTAAATTGTCAAAATATATTTACTGTTATATCAGATTTTGATGTTCACAGCTTACAAATAAAATATATGATCAAATATTCTGTTAATTTATACGATTTATAATGACCCTTTACTGAAATAACATAATTTATATAATAGCACATAATGGGGATGAATAAATTTAAATAGGTTAAACATTTTCTTTCAATACAACATGATATATGATGCGTGCTATATCATTCTATTGACCTCCTTTTATCCAGTCCTCCGTTAAATGTTAATAACCTTTTATACAGTTTTTCTTTAACTGCAATATAGAAATATATTTATAAAAACGTCTTTACTGATTACTTAAAATAATTGCTTTATTGTGTAATCCCTCTGCGGTCAATATAATTTGGACAAAGATTTTAGTACATGTTTTTCTTAAATTTGTTAAAATCAGTAATCACCAAATATTATTAATGAAATCGACGGAATGAGCGGGATTTATATTCATCCAAACACGTCCAAACAAGAGATGGGCTTGAAAATCACTGATAATGTAAATAGAACTGGAACAATTAGGGATACATTCAGAAGTTTTAAATCTTTTCCAGAAGAAACATTACTGACTCAATTGTTCAATAGCGTCTAACTACTTGCTCCGGTGGTAACTACTTGCGACAACGCGAGGGAATTTTAATACTTTTGTGATCATTGGATCTAATTCTTATGATATACAGGGTATAACTCCTATGAATTGCAATGCTGACCTAAATACGAACAATGGAAACATTCTTAGTGCTTTTATCACCGACAATAATGTAAAATTTGTCTTTTTATTACAGACTGAGTATTATTTATCAATATACAATACACAATAGGATAAAATATTTAACTCAGTTATAAACAATCTATGTTTAGTATACATAAATGTTATGTATTTTCCAATACTTATTATAATGTTTAAATATGAATTAATTCTGCACGAAACTAAAATTGCTTTAATCTTTTTTAACCTCCGCATTACAGGATACAATAGATATTGGACTAAATATTTTCTGAAACATAGGCTTTGACATGATTAGCCAATTACGCTCAGGCAGGATACAAAAGCGTTGATTTAATTTCCGCTGCTACTAGCTCTCCATACACATCGTCAACCACTGTAATTACGTCTACACCAATGCTTTACTACGAGCTCATTAAACTGCCGGCCAGTAAAGTTTTGTATATAATTTCAGTTTTATTGTTAGCTTTTGAGATTTATTAACATAAATTAACGTACACATTTATAATACTACTTTGGCCTTACAGTTAAATGGCAGTAAAATGAATTGAAAGAAATGATTTATTAATTACATATTTATATTATGTGGTATAATAATATAGTGTTTACCAATATCTTAACCCAAGATTGAAACTTTATTTGATTAATATACGTCTTAAATAACACGACGTATTATCGACTTGGGAGTGCCGATGGTAGAGCAGTCTAAGACTTTGGACTTTGAGACTGAGTTAGACATAGCGCAGGTTGGAATCCTGTCTGTGGTCGTTGCATTTTTTATCGGTACCATCGACCTTGTACTGTATAGACTCTCCCCCTTATTATGTTTTATAAGATACTTGCAAAGGCCCGTAGCCCAAGAGGACGGGCAGAATAAGGTTTAAAGGGAATCGGTTTCTCCTTTAAAAAAAAAATTAAGTAAAACGGAAATCTTTAGTGATACTTTTTATATTCCTATTTCACACGACATTAACGGCATTAACGACAATGGTTGAGGCACATAATTCAACAAACGGCCTTATCCCCTGCCACATTATCAAGCTGCACCTCGTATAAAACAGTTAGCTATAAACATATATATTCGTATTAATGGGGAATGTTTAGGCATGGTCATTTGTATCAGACTGGAGAAAGTTATCTCATACCTTTTTTATAACCGGCAATACCGTGCTCTCAATATTGATCTTGACACGTATTTATTTAGCTAAAAGTATCCAGGATATCAGTTGTGAGTGGAGAATCTATTCTTGGGGTAAATAAAAAGGGACCCCATACAAAATTATACATGACAAATATAACAACAAAAAAGTATGAAATTAATTATTACATTATAATTTAAAAACCCGATGATTATAACGAAACAATATAAATAAGATTATATCAACTAATAATTAAAATATATACACTTACTGTCACATTAATTGCTTAATAAAATACAGCTAACGTTAGTGTTGCATCATATTTGTTTTAATTTTATTTAATATTTTATTGTTAAACTAATTGAATATTATTTAAAGCTATGCAAAACACCGAAAATATATTCAAAAGCACATTAATTGTTAGTTTAATTACAACATATATAAAACGTATGTCGTTCAGCGTTTTATTAAGATAATTGAAGTTTTATTTGCACAACGAGTATGAAAATTCGAAATCGTTTCACAATTTAATTTAGTGATATAAAACTAATAATTCAGGTAATATAATTAGTTAATTTATTAGTTACAGTGATTATCTAAAAATGTCTCTGTGTAAAGCCTCAAACACCCGTTTTCGATAATTTAATAACTGGTTTACGAATACCAGTTAAAAAACGTTGAGAAACAAGAAACTAAACATGTTGTTACTTAAAAGAAACAAGTAATGTTTTCAGAGGAGTTTTCTGCCTATATAACTAAATGGAAGTAATACATTAAGTAAACATTACGAGTAGAGTTTTTCATATTTTGAAGTATCCTACTAACTACTATTAGCAAGGAAGTACTTTTATAATAATCTGAACTGAGAGTGTAATGTTACGAATATATCATTTTATTGTAGTTTTCTGAAGTTTCCAGTGAAAAGAAAGATGTCAGAAAGTAGGTTCTTTATAATGAACTGTTTCTTTTAGCGTTACAGAGAGGTAACATGACATATACGGGTAAAAACATATTGTTAACAAGTAATTATATTTATTGCCGAAACTCAAGCTCTGAAGTCACGTGCTCATGCAGTAATTCACCGAGGTAAGGATATCATTATAGAAGATTGTCTCATTCCTCTCAGGTAATGGCCGTTGAGGCTTGGTCCAAATTTACTCATGGCTTGTGTCACAATTGCTAGTAAAACGTATTGATTCGTGATTTTCTGTATGGTAAATTTAATAGTCTTCAGTCATTTAAGTATTCAGTTTTATTAGCTTCTTACATTTTGATAAATATTTGTATTTTATTGGGCTTTTTCGTAATTTAATTGCATATATTTAGACCATATAAGCCTAATATCAATTCATAAAAAACATAAATTTTCGAATTACAGCACTACAATTATTAAGTTATTCAACTATCTTTATCTAATCTGATCTATGGATTCCAACTAATTTAAATCGTGACTTCACTTTTATAAGTTATTTATACAACATCGATTTTCCCAATTAAATAAATAATTTCTCGAAGTTTGCCAAGAACAAATGTCTTAAACAAAAGTTTTATTGTACTAGTATAGATTGAATATTACTTGTATTTAATGTGTAAGCTATTTAGTAATCTGTTTAATAATAATATTCTACTAATTTATTTAAATGTTTTTATTAATTATTGCAGATATATATATAACACTGTTACGTCGTTGACATGAATATTATGAAATAGTATTCGAATTTTATTAAATCCTGCTAAATTTATTATTATAATGCTAGATATATGAGTCTGTACAAACTACAACAGACTCAGTTGTAAGGGTTTCAGAGTGTCAATAAACTTTCTCTAGGTGAGAGCCTTCTCTTGACAATGATCAACAACCCATAACCAAGAAGAAAACTGATGGTTTTCCCAAAGGCATACCCACAAAAACAACCCTTCATCTTCTTAGACCAGCCTTCCAGGAAATGGTGTTCCCAGTACCTCGTGCTAGGCCATGCTCTCTGTGATGATAATGATCAAAGTTTTCATCCATTTTCCGCGGGATTCAGCATTCCAGCAAACTTGCAATCTCTGCATGCTCAAAACTTCTGCAACCCCAAATACACAAAGTAGGATGGAGTAGGTAATTGACATTAAGAATCACCTTCGCACTACGGTCCAGCACCCGATATTCACCATGTCTGCTCAACGCCCCTGTTACCTTGGTAGCTTTTCTGATAAGTAGCGGATATACTCGTACTTCCAAGCTCCAAATGAGAGCTTGGTATCCAGGTAAACACAAGGTACTGCACTGCACACATTGTACACATTTCAACTCTTTTAACTCTGTTATCGCCGTACTAGTTTTTTTTTATTTATCTTAGTCAATATATCACGATGTTTACGAAATATTCATATATATATATATATATATATGAAAATGAAGCTTTTATGTGAGTGAACTTTGTAAACGATCTAACCATTGAACCGGTATAATTTGATAGCGTATGTGCGTACATTTACATTAAGCCAAGATATATACTTGTATACCAGATTTAGTACCAGAACATGTGCTACCTCTAACTCAGACATTAACTCCTACGCTGTATATCACTCGGCAACGGCTTTCCCGGATTCTCGTAATTAAACTCAACTCAGTTAAATATCGAAATAATTTAAAACCAAAAAATAGATAATATCGTCTAGAAATATTACAGGACTATGAAGAAATTTTTACACTTGAAGCGGCATGCTAATTTGAATATTGTTACATACTTTTACGAAAGGGTATTAACATAGTAAACTTAAATATCTATTACCAAACACTGTACAACGAGTGATACGCATTTTACAAGATACGCCAAAAATGGGATATTAAATATTATTTAAACTATTAAACTAGTGCTAAACTCTTGAAAATCGATGGTTGGAGCGGGGGAGTAAAACGCCCCCGGGCTGACATATCAGTTAACTCAAACCATTTCGCACTTCTAACCATTAAAATACATTAAAATATTTCAAATTATGTGAAATAGTACATAATTAGCTAGATTACACGGAATAATGCAAATAACGTAATTTTTTTATTTGTATTTGCATATATTTTGCATTCCATGTACATTTTTAGAACATATGTCAATATAACATGTAATTTTCAACTTCTTATTGGTTTTAAAGCATGACCGTAACATTTTAATACTTACTACCTACTTACTTACTACCTAATTTACGGTCAACAAAAACATATTATTTGAAATGAACTCATCATTTAATCCTTACATACTTAGAAACCAATTAAAAAATGTTTAAATAGTAAAAAATTACACAAAATAAAAGTCAATATATGTTGTTATTGTTATAAGAAACCATTTAAAAACCCAATTGTCAATCATAACTTTGTATTTCGAACGAAATATGTATTTGTAATTTTAAGCAACGAATGAAAAAACTATTTGGCTCAGATATGTTAAATATTAGTCTATAGTGAGAAAAATTACCAATTTACAAACACATAATATAAGTTTAATATTTTTCTAAATGCTGTTCTAGTAGCCGCTAAAATTGCTGATTTGCAGTTTTATAAATTCAAGGGTCAAAGATGTCTATGTAAAGCATAATTAATAATGTTATAGTAGTTAGATGTATTAGTAAACACTAGTTATCTTCTACTTTTTCTATTTTCTGAAAAGGTTTTAAACTGTGACAATATGATATAATTTAGAAATGATATGTTGCATGTACGTATTTTAATTTTGAGTCATTATCTATACTTTGAAGTTATAATTAAGCAGTACTAACTGTTACCAGCTTCTCATTTAAACATGATATATCTTGCTGTAATATCGGCTTTTTTCCTGTGTACTATAACCGACAGTGGTATAGTATACATACAAGGGCCTATAACAGGACCAGACACTAGAATAGTTAGATTATGTATAGTACAATCCAGGTCCCGAGAGTAATCACACTCTCACCAATGCAGACGTGTCATGTCTACGTACTTACCTATAATAGGACCAGGTACCAGAATAATGCTATTATGTACGTTACATCCAGATCCTGACGTAATCACGTTCTGGCCAATCCATACTTGTCATGTGTAAAGTACTTATCTATATACTACGTTTGAGTGATTCCAAGTGTTTTAATTAATATAGAAATGGTAACTGTAATTTTTTTAGTAATGTTATTAATAATAAAACTATTCTGATCCAATCCTCAAAACATGTATGTATAAATGGCTAAAAAACCTTATGTTAAATTTTTTATTGATATTTCCCCACTCAGATGTAAAAATAAATACAAATAGGTAAATACTTTGAAGAAGAACGTTATAAACACATACCAATAGTATATGGTAGCTAAACAAGTATTTTTAGTTACTTATTCATTTGCTTTCTTAGTCATATATAAATTCATTATAAACCAAATATTTTGTTATGTTTTATTTTATTTTTATATTGCTTCCATCGATGTGTTTCTCTTTTATTGCTCCTCTTTGCTATATTTTACTCTTGTTCAATACTCCTCATATTGCGTATTGTAATCTTTTATAAAGTCTAAAATTAATTTAGCTGCGATTTGGAAATTGATAAACTCAACTTTATTTTTAAAACTTATTTATATTTTATAAGCGATCTCTAATATAATTTGTATAACGGATTAAAATCTGTCTCCTTATATTTTGTTTATTTTTTAAAATTAAAGTTTTGTAAGTACATTATTTGAACATTTTAGCTAATACTCAGATATAAATATACTTTATGAATCGAACAATCAGTATTAGTAAAATGATATGAGAATCATACACGTCTGATGTTTCATCTCTTTTCTAGATAACATAAAAAACTTCAAAGACTCGGAAATGAGTATCAATAATCGATAGCTTATCTCCTGTTAGCAGTGATGGCCGCGGCGTGTCTCTGTGTACTCAATCAGAAGGTTTACAGAAAATTTTAACAAGTTAAGTAGTAGGTACATTAGCATTTCTTAGATGAATAATGGAGCAGATATACAGGATGAATGACAAAAGATTACGCTCCTTCCCCCTCAATAACAGATTAGTTTTTGCATTCTAGATTGGTTTACGATAAATTCATTCTCAAATTTCCCATACATTACGTTTAATCTTTAGTATTCTAAAATGGAGGATGAGACAATTAATTATGTATTAAGTGTCCATTAATTTATTTAGCTATATAGTACTAATTGAGGTATCTTGTATGTTACATGTTTTGTTTATTTTTTATTTAAAAACTCTACTTATAATACTTCAGAAACTTTACATAGCTAAATATTTAAAAATACTAAATGCAGGCAAAATGTAAGTCAAACTCTAGAGGTCAATGAATATTATTTCTTTTATCACGACTGCTTCTAGAGAATAGAAGATCCTAATGGGGACAATTTGAAGTGTCCGCGTTTCAGAAATCGAGCTTACCACAAAAGTGGCAGACTCCAGAGGTTACAAGGTTACTTGGACCTAATGTCTTTAACGATGAAGAACTCTCAATGACTAGTAACTTCCTTTTATAAGCACTACCATCTCTCAATGTAAGGGGAATATAAAAAGTCTTTTGAAATCGAAAAGTACAAGAAGCCAAAAGGCTCAGCGACCGGAAACTTATTACTATTATCCGGGATTCTCTTGATTCAAGATCTTTCTAAACCTAATGCGATGCTTAAAACATCGATGTTTCCGTAATCTGGAAGATTTTATAACATATTTTATTCAGTTACCATTTTAAGAGACCTAGATAACACAAAGCCTTCCAGAAGCTGAAGACATTTTGAGGCATAAATCCTTAAAAGGAAGGGAATTAACATACGTATATCGTTCTGTCCTATCCTGAAACTACAAGAAAGGAGAGGTTGTGGGATTCAGTTGGTCCCAGCTTCATGTTAATTACAGCTTGCAGCCTTCAAAGGTTCTTAGAGCTTAAGAGACAGAGTTGCCAATTTTTCAAAAGATTAAAATTGTTGAAAATTACAAAGGCGTGTCTGAAGTGGATGTAATTAAAATAAAAGAAAGACACATTAAAGAAGTTACGCTAATGCTCCTGGTAGGTTTTACTAAAATCAGAGTTCGAAGGTTACAGCAATTAGGTAAATTGAGACAAAAGTGGTGATATTAGCTGGTGGCTTTATGAATCTAAGTAGAAATACACCTAATATACAGGATATAATACACATATCCAATATACATGAGATAGGTAAGGCAGTCAGCTCCTCAAAGTTAGATTGTTCCATGTGGTGGTTACTCTTCTTTTAGAGTCCGAGGTTAGGAGCAAAGTAGTCCAGTATCCGGAAATAGAAAACAACAAAATAGAACGCGATTCACGTTATGGTCGGTGAATTATTAATGTTGCTTACTTTTCAAATGAAGTAAAATTATTGTCTTAAAATAATAATGTTATAAATAATGCTTTCGGAACGTTAAATATAATTTACCATAATGATCTTCAACAAAATAAATCCCAAAAATACACTGGTATGAACACAAATATGTTGGTAACACATTTTTGTACTATTTCAATAACTTTATTAGTTTAAAACGTATTATGTTTTAAGATATTTTAAATGAAACTGCTTCTACATCTGGTTTTGCATTATAAAGAATTAATACTAAGGCAATGAACAGTGCAATGCCCCTATTATTCCTATGCCCATGATTCTTCCTCTATGTTCTGACATGTATTTATTGCAAATGCTGATAAACTAAACCTGGGTTAAAAGATGTTATAACATCAAAAACATATACTAATAAACGGAAACAATGAGTATAAAATGCTGGTTAGGTCACGTTTTCAAGCCGTCCTTGATTTGAAGTTGTTACATCACAAACTTTATTCTTTCTCTGACACTTCGTTTAGGAAAACTAACCCTTTTGGTAATAGTTGCTTCTATTGCAAATACTTCAATGGTCATCGCTAAACCTATTTATATAGTACATTTGTATTAATTTCTAGACTATCAAATAACTTTTGTTAACGAATGGTATTAAATAAGTTATCCCGTAAATTGCAGTATTTGCATGTCTACATTATGTATTAGAGAGCTATCTCAGATTGTGGGGTGATATAATATAACAACTGTAAACCTCTGTGAATTTTAATACTTGTGTCTTGTATTTATTCTAATGGCAAGATGGCTCAAAAAGCTTTCTGTCAAGACTATCCAAACCTTAATGTCTCATTGTAGTTAGTAATTTAACCTAGACAATGGAATTCGGTAGTGTTACAAAAGATTCCATAAATTATAGTAGTAAGTTTGACTTATGCCTGCCTTAATCAGGAACGATCTCCAATAAGTAGTCATTAGTCCAATCAAATCTGACGTAGTTGACAGATTGTACTCTCTATTGCTGGTGGAAAGAAAAGATTATTACAGAACAAAATACAAAATTGTGTACCGTTCCGGAGCTTGTATTCTACTTCGGGTAGAAGGGATATACAGAAAAATCCTAACTTCCGGCTATGGCTCATATATATATGAGTAAGTACTCTGTGGTGTAATGGTAGCACATTCACCCGGCAAGTGAGAGATCCGGGTTCGACTCCCGGCGGAGCAAGTACTTTTTGCGATTCAATGTTTATTGAAATTAAATAAGGCTATTGCCATTTATACAATTTAATGTAAATAAAAGTCGTTTGACAGGTATTTGGTCTTCCGATCATATGTTAGTTTGCTTATGTAAACACATATGTGACAGATACGGCCAAATACAAAATAATTGAATCGGAAAAAGTAAGCACTCTGTGGTGTAATGGTAGCACATTCACCCGGCAAGTGAGAGATCCGGGTTCGACTCCCGGCGGAGCAAGTACTTTTTGCGATTCAATGTTTATTGAAATTAGTAGATAGTAATATGGGGTTCCTGGCGCACTTTCGGAGCCGACCGAAAAGCAATGTAAAATACTGTTCAATGTACCATAAAGGAAGCTGAGAAATAACACAGCAAATCTCAATGAAAAATTAACCGAATCTACAGTCGTTCGTCTCCAAAAGCGATCGGTACATTACTATCTACTCTGTGGAATGAAAAATTAACCGAATCTGAGCTTCTACTTTCTTAAGCTGTGCTTTGTAAAATGTTGTCAAATCTGCTACGAATAAAGGATTTATCTTAATAAAATTTAATCAATTTAAAACATTTTTACTAAAAACATACTGTACTTTAATAAAAAACTTTTCTACTAAATAAACAACATGAACTCACCAAGCTCTCTTCAGTTTCTAGCATTTCAAAAACTTACAAAGAAAGACAATTTTAACGAGTTCAACGAATTACCAAAACATTTTAAAGAACAGTTGATACTTTCCTTAAATGATACAGAATTCAAAGAACTTGTAAAGTCTTTTGCAGAAAAAACGTCTAATGGAGTGTTTTACTATCGGCAAAAAACTAAAAAAGTAAGGGATTACATATTTAATATAATTACGAAAGATATTGAAAAGAAAGTAAAAAATAAACAAACAGAGAGTTTTCATCGTTTTTTTATGACATTTTTCCCATATTATACGTTCTTTCAAGATAATCAAGACTTAATTGATGAATTTCTTAGGAATTTTTGTGAGTATCAAGATTTATCAACACAATTCATTAAAGAGCATTATAGAATTTTTCTTATAGAATATAGCCACATTTTGTGTGAAACAAAAGGTATTACTGTAGATAATATTCCATGTGATTCCTATGAAGAAAGACACCAACTATGGTTATCAAAACAGTACTATGACGTGGGGAGGGACTGCAAGTTTTAGAGTTAAGACTTTATTCTACAAAGTTAATTGTTATAATTTCTTTATCTTTAATAGTCTTCTTTCCAGTAACAACCAAGTGTAATTTTTCATTTTTGTTTAATTCTTTAATCTTTTTCTCATCCAAAACAGTCAAAAATCTGTTCGGCAAGTGTACTTTACAATCTTCCAACTCGGCAATTATTGTAAACCCGAATTTATCTTTCATTTTCTCCAAATTCAAGATTCTATGTTTCTTCCTTTCTTCCAATTCATTTAACTTCTTATACTCTTTAAACTTACATTCTCCAATATCATTTAACTCTTTCAAGAACTCCATTTAAATAGAAAAAATTCAAAGTCAAAAAGTGCAAAACCATTTCTCGGTCGACCTTTTCTCCTCCCTCTGTCTCTTTCTCTCTCCCTCTCTTTTTATGCCTATGACACGATCACTTCTGCCGTTTATAGGCTAGGATCTATATTCAGGCTAGAGAGAGAGAGAAGAGCGAGATACGGATAGAGAAATGGTTCCGGAATACGATCTGAATACTTCTGAACTTGGTGTTTCTCCGCTATGGCCACTCGCATTGAAACAGTTCAGAAGTAAACTTCCTAACCGACCAAACCGAATTCGCGGACATATATACTCAGCAACACAATACAACAGCCCATCGAGAAGTAAAAATTTAAGAAATTAATTTAAAATATAATTTGAAAATTACAAGTAACAAAATGTACGCATATTTAAAATAGGTAAAATTATCTAATATTTTGAAAAAGAAAATGTTATAATAGTAAACGGGAACACAATTTTTATTCTTAAAAGCAAATCTGCATTACCGACATTTTAGTTCCGAAAGATTGCGCTGTGTGTATCAATGACAGTCGAGGTGTGCTACTACAGACCGACCATCACGATAATCGCTTCGCCTGCGTCATATCCGTAGTGATATCACGCCGTGAGAGGCGCAATCGTTGGTTTACAAGCACCATTTAGTTAAATAAATTTTTCTATCTAAATGGAGCGCGATAAAATATCATGTCCGTTCTGCAAAATAGAAATTTTAAGAAAAAAACTATGATCGCCATTATAATTCTAAAAGTCATGAAAAAAACAAGCAAATTTACAATAATGAACTAAATTATTTAAGACAGTGGGCTAGAGAAAATAAAATTGCCGATCACGAAAACATGTTTAATATTGAGAAATTACGTGAATTAAAGAGAAATTTCAAAGTTGAAAAGAAAAATCTCGACCTATTTAATGATGAAAAACTTCATTCAATAGCTGAAAAGTTGGCTATCGGTACTAACGATAAAACCAAGTCTGAAATGATCGAAGAAATTGATAAAACTCTTAAAGTAAAATCCGAAAATATCATTGATGTAGAAGTTTTATCCTCAATACACGGTCTTTTCAAGCAATACATTTTAACAAACTTGAACGACAATTCCATGTCAATTTACAAATATCTTTCAATTATGCGGTCAGAAATTAAAAGTTTAATCGAGAAATTTCAAGAAAATGTTAAAAATATGAAGGGCTATCTCTCTTTGGAATGTGAATACGAACGAACTTTAGTGAATGGTGAACCGCAAACATGTCTAATGTATTTTACTATCAAAGCAGACGAAATCTTTGACGTAAACGACTTTATTACTAAGCAATTTAATAAATTAACACATCGAGAACAAACGAATAATCCAAATAAAGGTTCCGGATGGACATTTAAAAGTTGTAAACAACTAGTTTTGAGCCTTAACAAACACGAAATGATGAATGCAGGATCATACATCGATTTACCAAAGAATATCAAAGATAAAAAAGCTTGTATAAATATAAAAAATAGAGATGATTTTTGCTTTATTTACTCAATAATATGTGCTATTGAAAAACCAGAAAGAGACTGTGAACGTGTAAAGCAATACGAAAAATTTGTGAATGACGAAATATTTTCAGGTTTTGAGTATCCAATGTCTCTGAAAGATATACAAATATTTGAAAAACGAAGCTACAATTCCAAGTATAAGTATCCAACAATGTCTATCAATGTCTACAGTTTTGATGAAAATATTAACATTGTTCCGTTACAAATTTCTGAAAAATATGACGCTGAAACAAACATTGATTTATTGTATGTTAAACAAGATGATAAATCTTATTATGTTTTGATAACCGATTTAAATAAGCTTGTTTCTTCGCAGTTGTCTAAACATAAAGAAAGAAAATTTTTGTGTAGAAGATGTTTAAGCCATTTTTACAAATCTGGAGATTTAACAGATCACTTAGAAATTTGTAAAAATCATGAAGTTTGTATGCCAATTATGCCATTTCCAGGTCAAACAACTAAATTTACTAATTATCAAAAGAAATTTAACCATCCGTACGTAATTTATATGGACTTTGAGAGCATATTAGAAAAAATTCCGACATGCAAGAACAATCCACAAAGATCGACTACAACCAAGATTCAGAGGCACATTCCTTATGGTTTTACTCTATATTTAGTGTCGAATGTGACCAATCGCATGTACAAACCGATATGTTATCGTGCCAAAAATGAAGAAGATTTGAAAAACGTCCCGACAAAATTGTTTGAAGAACTCAATAAATTATCGAAATACATAGCGAAAAAATATAATTCTAAGAACATGAAACCTATGAAATTGACAGAAGAAGAAGAAATTTCGTATCAAAATTCAAACGTTTGTCATATCTGTGAATGGTCTGCTTATGATGTTGGGTCAATTCAGTATGGTTTTACTCCTGATAGTTGGAAAGATAAGAGTTATAATAAAGTGAGAGATCATTGTCATTTAACCGGCAAGTTTCGAGGCGCAGCTCATGCATGTTGCAATCTAAATTTGAAATTTCCTCAGAATATTCCCGTTTTCTGCCACAATATGTCAAATTACGATACTCATTTGTACATAAAAGAATTGGCTAAACAATATGGAAATGTTGATTTGATTGCAAACACCGATGAAAAATATATAAATTATTCTGTAAATTCTGGATATGGCTATGAATTCGAAGGTGATAAGCCAAGAAAATTCATCAAGTTTTCGTTTGTAGACACGTTCAGATTCATGGCCTCGTCTATAGAAAAGTTAGCTAAAAATCTAAAGAGAGAAGACTTCAAACATACAAATCATTTTATACAAGATGGACTGAATGAGATAATAGAAAGACAGCCAAATGACGACGACGAGATTTTTAAAATTCTATCTGGAAAAGGAATATTTCCCTATGAATTTATCGACAGTATTGAAAAACTTGATTACACAGAAGAATTGAGAATTCAAGATTTCTATTCACTTTTGACAGATGAGAGCATATCTGAGAAAGATTTTCAACACTACTTAAATGTTTGGAACAAATTAAAAGAGAAAAATCTAGGAAATTACTCTGATCTCTATAACATTCAAGATGTTTTATTGCTTGCTGATATATTCGAAAATTTCAGAAATATTTGCTTAAATTGCTATAAACTTGATCCGGCACATTATCTAACAGCTCCAAGTCTCGCATGGGATGCTATGTTAAAATTAACGAAAATTGAGCTTCAACTGATACACGATTACGATATGTATTTGATGATTGAAAAAGGTATTCGTGGAGGTATTTCTCAATGTATTAAGCGATATGTAAAAGCAAATAACAAATATTTGAAAGATTTCGATAAGACAAAGCCCGAAAACTATTTGTTATACGTTGATGCTAATAACCTTTATGGGTATGGTCTTATGCAAAAACTGCCGTTTAGTGATATCAAGTGGATGGATCCTAAAACGTATACAAAAGAAGAGTGGCAAGAAACAATTTTAGAACTCACTGGCGACGAAGATTATGGCTATATTCTCGAAGTCGATCTTGGATATCCAACGAATTTACACGAACATCACAAGGATTTACCTCTTGCTCCAGAACATTTTAAAAACAAACTTTGCACAACTCTACTGGATAAAACTGAATACGTTGTTCATTCGAGAAATTTGAAGTTCTATTTGGAACAAGGTATGATTTTGAAACATGTGAATAGAGTTATTGCATTCGATCAGAAGCCTTTTATGAAAGAATACATTGATTTTAACACAAACATGAGAACCAAAGCTACAAGCGACTTTGAAAAGGACTTTTATAAGCTGATGAACAACTCAGTTTTTGGAAAATCTATGGAAAATGTGAGAAACAGATGTGATATTAAGCTTGGAAATGAAGAATTTTCAATGAAACAAGCTAAGAAAACAAATTTCAAATGCTTTAACATCTTTGACGACAACTGTATAGCGAGTCACATGTACAAACAAAAGGTTAAATTTAACAAACCGATTTACATAGGATTTTCAGTTCTCGACCTCTCAAAATTGCTAATGTACGAGTTTTATTACAACAAATTAAAGAAGTTTGATCCAGATTTGAATCTGTGTTACATGGATACAGACAGTTATTTTCTAGAATTGAAACGAGATCCTTTTAAAATTATTAAAGAAAATATAGATGACTTTGATACAAGTGATTATCCAAAAGATCATGAATGTTTCACTACTAAAAATAAGAAGGTAATAGGGAAATTCAAAGATGAGTTAAATAGCGAAGTTTTAGAAGAATTTTGTGGTTTAAGGTCTAAGATGTACTCGTACAAATATCTAGATAAAAACCCAGTTAGGTGTAAAGGAATTAAGAGAAGCGTTGTAAATAAAACAATAAATATCGAAAACTTGAAGAGATGTTTGTTCGAAGATAAAGAAGAATTTAGGGAGATGACAGTCATCAAAAGTTATAAACATGAGTTGTACACTGTTACCATAAACAAGCTGGCACTGAACGCTAAAGATGATAAGAGAATTGTCCTAGAAAATAAGATCGATACAGTACCGTATGGATATAAAACAGATATATTAGGCGAATTAAATAAACTTAGAAACTTTGATATGTAAATGGAAGATGATTTAATTCACTGTCACAAGTGTAAAAAGAAAACGAAAAATATAGATTCAAAAATCGTTCAAACTCAAAATGGATTGTATAGAATTGCTGCAAAATGTTCAAAATGTAAGACAAACAAGAGTAAGTTTATAAAGAATCCAAATCCAAAACCTGTTAAGCAAGAATTGAAGACTAAAGATGAGATAGAGATTGAAGCTCGAGAAATTCATGCACCAGTACGAAAAAAGTTTAAAAAGAGAAAAATTATAACATTAGGAATTGACGATTTATGGGCAGCAGATTTAGTTATAATGTCTAATTATTCAGATCAAAATGATGGATTTAAGTATATGTTAAATGTTATTGATACTTTCTCAAAATATGCTTGGTCAAGAGCTATCAAAAGAAAAAACGGCAAGGATATTTCAAAAGCTTTCGAAGATATAGTAAAAGATGCCATAAGGATCAATCACAAACCTCCTAACCTACTTCATACAGATAAGGGTTTAGAGTTTAAAAATAAAGAATTTAACGATGTTTTGAGGAAATACAACATTAAGATTTATCATACTGAAAACGAAGAGAAATCAAGTATTGTAGAGAGATATAACAGAACTCAAAATGAGAGAATGAAGGTTCTTTTTGAGATTAATAAAAACTTTAAATGGATCGATATTCTTCAAGAAATCGTAAAGAAATATAACGATACTGTTCATAGCACAATCAAAATGAAGCCTAAAGACGTAGATAAAGATGCAGAAAAAGAGTTATTAGAGTCGGTTTTCAAGTATGTTCCACCTGAAATTCACACGAAAACTAAATTTAAAGTCAATGATCATGTAAGAATTGTTAGTAAAAAACAAACATTTTCGAACAAATATAAGAACAATTGGTCAAGAGAAATCTTTGTGATTTATCAAATTAATAACACAGATCCTGTAACTTATAGTATAAAAGATTTAAATAATGAAGAAATAACCGGAAAGTTTTATGAATATGAATTGAAGAAGTCAAAACTGTAATATAAATTTTCTATATATAAATGGCGCATCAAAAGAAATGTACAAAGTGCAAAGAATTTAAAGATTTAAATGAATTTTATAAAGATAAAAATAGGAAAGATGGAATGCATTATAATTGCAAAGATTGTGAAAGGGAATATCATAAAGAATTATATGATAAAATAGAAAAATTAACTTTGGAAGATAAAGAATGTCTTAAATGTAAAGAAACTAAAAAAATTTCAGAGTTTAATAGTGATCACTATAGTAGAGATAAGAAAGACTCATATTGTAAAGATTGTGTAAAGAAGAATCTTCATAGATTATATTATGAAGATACTCAATGTGAATGTGAAAGAACTATAAAATGGTTAAATAATTATCAAAAACATTTACAAACCAAATATCATAAGTTAAGAGTTTAACATTTTCATTGTGTAATAATTTTTTCTATTTAAATGGAGTCTCAAAAGAAATGTACAAAGTGTCAAGAAGAGAATAGAAAAGACTGTTATTGTAAGGAATTATATGATAAAATGAACAAATTAACTTTAGAAGACAAAAAGTGTTACTTTTGTAAAGAAATTAAAAATATTTCTGAATTTAATAACTGGCAGTATAGTAAAGATAGAAAAGATGCTTTTTGCAAAGATTGTGCTAAAAAAATTTTCAGCGAAAGTTATAAAAACGAAATGCCTTGTGAATATGAAAAAAAAATTCTACGATGGTTACCTAGTTATGCTAAACATTTACAAACAAAATATAATAAATCGAGAGTTTTTAGTAAAATTTAGAAACATTTTCATCGTGTAATTTAGATATTCTATAAATCAGTCGAGATTCTGCCATATTTGTAGTAAAATGATTTCCGTTGTATAAAATATTCAAAGATTCTTTCATTTGGTTGTAGAGATTTATACTATTTGGATCTCCTTGTCTTAATAAAATTTCCATTTCTGGGTAATCAATTTCAAGTTCTTTCAATCTTTTCGGTATTTCTCTCTTTTGAGCTCTGATAACGTAATAAGGATATTCCCACATGTGATTCTTCTTAATTAATACAAAAACATGGTGTTTTTTCTTAGCAAAATCTTTACAAACAAGGTCTGGTTTCATTAAGTCAATTTTTACACTTTGTTTTGCGATTATTTCCGTTTTGATTTCATCTTTAATTTGCAAGTGTTTAACTTCGTCCTCTAAATATTTAATCTTGTTTTCAAGTTTGTACACACCAAATTTACGAATACTTGGCAAAACTTCTTCTAAAACCCAATCTTGAAACATTTCTGCTATCTTCGTTTTTGATTTCAGTATTAAAGAATATATGCCAGGTTCATTAATGAAAATAGTGTTTTTTTTGAAAGTTTGAAGGTAAGAACGATTCGTTCCCCCCTTCTGAATCTATGTTATCGTAGCTTTTTTTATATTTGTCTTTAACGTGATCTCTAATCGCTTTCATCGTATTTTTAAATTCCAATATTTCTGCAATATCTTTTGCTTTAAACCAAAATTCATTATTTTCGTCAACAAATGTTAAAATTTCTTTATTATTGAATTTGAGTAGATTCACAACTGACTCCATTTAGATAGAAAAGAAATTTAACTAGTAATTTTTATTTTGAGAATAAAGCCCAGATTCATTGATAAAAACAGTGTCAGGATGAAGATTTTGAAAGGGTCTATGGGATAGACTCCTGTAATTTATACATTCAAAAGTTGTTTTCTTGAAAATTTGAAGGTAAGAACGATTCGTTCCCCCCTTGATTCATCATTCTTTCGACAATCTTAAATATATTGTTGTTTTACTCTCATTATTTAATAAATTTCCCTCAGAGTCTTGTATAGTTAGAACGATTTTTTGAATTCTTTTAATATTTTTTCTAATTGGAATATAATCGATTTCATTCGGTTTTTCACTGATTTTTGATCCATAAGCAACATTTGGGAAAAATGTGTACAAAATTTCAGATTCTTTGTGTAAATGTTCGGTATGATTTTCAAAACTAGGTTCAACGAGATTGCAGTGCACTTCAATTACATCGAACGGTCTAAATTTTGGCGTTTTATTTCCTAAATATACCTGATTTGGCTCAATAGTTTCTTGAACAAACCCTAACAAATCTACAATAATTGCTGAAAACATTATTCTTACTGGTGATTTTATTTGAATTTTATTATAAAGATAATTTTTTTTGCATTTCAAACTTGTTTTCGTCAAAGTTTAAAGATTTATCTGATTGTTTGAATGTTTTCAGATAATTTTTAAGGGAATTTTTTATTTGATCGAAAGTATAATATCCTTTGTTTAAACCATAGTATTTTGTTATGTTCTTCTCACTAAATCCTATGCAATAAGGAGAACTTTCACTAATATTTATTACAAAATTGTCAGAATAAAAACCGCTTAAACCGATAAAATAATTTGATTCTTCCTCTAAGTGTATAGGATGTTCCAAGTTTAAAACTAATTTAGAGCTTTCTGAAGTCAACTTGAACAGCTTCATTTTCGCAAGCGTTGCTTCAAGATGAAAATCTTCTATTTAAATGGAGAAATTTTTAAAGCAAAAAGATCAGATAAAACTTCAAACGTTTGAAGAAAATAAGAAAGATCAACCAATCAGATTGTTAATTGTTGGTTCAAGTGGATGTGGAAAAACAACTTTATTATTGAATTTCATCTACAATAGGTTGATTCCTTATTCCAATTTGTACGTCTTTAGTAAATCTTTAGAACAAGACGCCTATAAAAAATTACAAGAAAGATTTGAAAATATTGAGAAAAACTTAAACAAAAAAATATCACATTTTTATAATGCTTCTGAGGACATAGTTCCGTTAAGCGAATGTAAACCCAATTCGTTAATCGTTTTTGATGATTGTATTTTGGAAAATCAGGACGTTATTAAGGAATATTTCGTAATGTCTCGTCACAAAAACATATCTTGTATCTATCTTTCCCAATGCTTTTCAAAGGTTGATAAACAAGTTATAAGAAATAACCTGAATATGTTGTGTATTTTTAAGCAAGATGATCACTATTCGAGAAAGATTTATAACAATTATGTGGGATCTGATATGAGTTTTAACCACTTTATTGAGTTATGTGATAAAATTTGGAAGGAAGACTACGGATTTTTAACTATTAATCTAACTTTGAAGCCTAAAAATGGCAAATATTTGAATAAATTTTCCAATATAAACGTGTGATAATCTAGTTGTTTTCATGTTTTTACGTTCACGTTCCACGTTTCGTGTTCTCGTTTCCTGTTCACGTTTCCACGTTCCACGTTCACGTTTTACGTTCCGTGTTCTCGTTTCGTGTTCACGTTTCCACGTTCCACGTTCACGTTTTACGTTCCGTGTTCACGTTTCGTGTTCTCGTTTTCACGTTTCGTGTTCACGTTTCCACGTTCCACGTTCACGTTTTACGTTCCGTGTTCACGTTCACGTTTTACGTTCCGTGTTCACGTTTCGTGTTCACGTTCCACGTTCACGTTCTACGTTTCAAAATTTTCCTAAATAAATGGCGAACGTAACTTCAGAAGAAGCAAAAAACTTGATCAAATAGAAAAGAAATTAATCAAAGAATTTAAAGAACAGATTCGAATTGATGAAAAAGAACAAGAATTTATTCAAAAAATTAATCAACCTGTAACATCTGCAATAAAAAATGTTGAGGGCAAAATTGAAAATGTTTTAAGCGATAATCAAAATTTGATGAATTTGGTTCCAGTTGTACGACAATTTGCTGATATTTCGATACCAGAATCTGAGTTTGAATTGCCAAAATTACCATCTTCAACACCATTTAGACCTCGAATCATTGAAGACTCTACCATAGTTGAACCAATAAGTCCTGGAACAACGGATATAATAATTGGTGAAATTGGTAAAAAATTTCTTCCTAGAGCAAAGGATGATAAATTTGGTTTGTATTGGGACAGAAAAAAGAAAAGTTTTATGATTGGAAATTTGCCCGTGAATTTTGAGCATAATGATATCATTATTAATGAAAAAACATATGAAGGAACTCAAGGTTTATGGAGATTATTAACAGGCACTGATGTTCCAAAAGACGGTTTATATTCTGAAGAAGACTTGAAAAAGTATACTGAAATTTTATGGAAATCTGATTCAATTTACAAAAATAATGATCCATCAACTAAGAAACCAAAGTCAAGTAAAGGTAAAAAATATCTCAATTTGATTAAACCAATTTGGGAAAAAAGAATCGAAGGATCAGGTGTGAGAAAATACAGTGATAATAAGATTGAATACAGATATATCGACGATTTGACAAAACTCGATGGAATTATTAATTATATTTATGCTCAAGAAAAGGCTGGAAACAACAATTTTTTGAACGAAAAGAAAGCGATTAAAGATTTTATTTCGAACAAACTTGATGAAATGATTGAAAAACCTGATGGAATTAAATATTTAAAACGAGTTTTGCCGGCAATAAGTTCATCTATGATTGAGGGTAGTGGACTTTTGAATGATTTTATCAACAATTTACCTTTTGAATTACACGTACCAACTTATCAGTATCTGGGGCCTGGCACAAAACTCGAAAAAAGACTAAAAAAAAAGAGATCCTGGTATAAATAAATTAGATCAAGCTGCTATGGAACACGATATTTTTTATGCAAAACATAGAGACACAAATTCCAGACATATCGCAGATAAAGTTTTGCAAGATAAGGCAATGGATAGATTTTTATCAAAAGATGCTAGTTTAGGTGAAAGATTTGTTGCGCTTCCAACAGCTGGAGCAATGTTTTTGAAGAGAAAACTAGGAATGGGAATCGAAGAGAACTTGAAATTTTAACTATATAAATGGAGGTGAACGTAAACTTCAGCAAAAATCAGAAAGAAAAAATAAAATCCGCTTTTTAAGAAGAAAATACCCGTTAGTATTCAATTTAAAATAGATCAACTAAAAAATGGCGAAGATAAGATATTTTTAACAAATAGACAATACAATAAACTCGAAAAACATAAGAAAAACAATAAAGGAACCAGAATAGAATTTTCTTATAATCAGTTGAAAGAACTTAAAAATGGTGGACTTTTGAAAGATTTATTAGATTTTGGAGAAAATATTCCAGTTGTTAAAAATGTTGTTCCTTATGTTCGTAAAGCTGCTCCAATCGTTAAAAAAGATGTGATTCCTATTGTTCGAAACATTTTAAATTGGTTAGATAAAGAGTTGGAAGATGTTACAGGATCTGGATTAGATGAAAAAACTTTGAATTACGTGAAATCAAACATTGAAAAAAAAATTTAAACCTTTAACATTCGGGGAATTGGAAGAAATCTGCAAAAATATTAAACATTTTAGAGGAATCTTCATGAGAGATACATTACCTGAAAAAGTTAAGAAATTTGAATGTGGAATTGTGAATTTAGACTCGATTATGGGAAGTGGAACGCATTGGATTTGTTATTATAAAAATGATAAGAATGCATGTTATTTTGATTCGTATGGAAGAATTGAGGACAAACCACCTATAGAATTGATTAAATATTTGAAAAAATCAAGCGTCTACTACAATGATTCTCAGATTCAAGACTATAAAGATCCCCCAATTTGTGGTCATTTATGTGTTTTTGTGTTGAATGAACTGAGTAATGGTAAAGATTTTAAAGAAGTTGTTAACAAATTATTGCTTAATAAATATGGATTCACAAAATATTTTTGACGTATTTGGAACACAAATTATTCAAAGTGTAGATAATAGTTTGAATTTTGATAGTTTGAGAAATGAGTTTGATAACAAGTTAGAAAATGTATTACAAAACCTTCCAGATTCAGATATGTTTGCTGTCGAGATTGAAGATTTTAAAGCAGAATATGATAACAAACTTGCAAATTTCATGAGTTCAAATGAAGTTGCTGATAAAATAAAAACATTGGAAAAAGAAGTTGATGATGGTGTAAAAAAATTATTTACCAATTTAATGTCTCATATCGAAAAAGCTGATAAAATTACTGAAGCGATCAAAGTTGAAAAGAATTATGTTAGTTTGGCTAATAAAAAAAGAATTGTCGGTGTTCGACCTGGTATTGACAAACATGATGTTGTTGTTAAAGAACAAATTTTAAAACCTCTAAAATTATCAGAAAACATCGATATTGTTGATTTACATGATCCGAATGTTAAAAATGCCTTAGATTTTAAAGGAAAAAGAATTAGCGGTGTTAGTAAAGGAATTAATCCATTTGATGTTGTTGTAATGATTCAATTAGAAGATCCTATTAAAATGTTTAATGAACTAAAACAAAATTATGAGAATCATAAACAGCATGTTAAAGATTTTACAACAGAAGTCTATGAAAAACTTGAAGCGAGAAGTAAAAGATCTATAGAAAATTGTGATGAAAAATTTACAAATTTTGAGGAAAATTTCAATCTATATAAAGGCGATCTTTATGGAAAAATAACAAACTTTTTGGAACATTTCGCTAAATTTCAAGAGGGTTTTAATGAAACCGATAGAAAAAATGGTGAAGTTTTTAAAAGAGTAGTTACTAATCAATCTTTACTTCATGATAAATTAATTAAACTAGAAGAAAACTTTGGCGAAATTAATGAAAAAGTTATAAAAAATAAGCAGTCTTTTGATAAGTTTAGTTTAGATGCCACAAAAACTTTTGAGAATATTGATCATAAACTCGTTGAATACAACGATTTATATCTCGATAAAGTAAATAAACTAGAAGAAAACTTTAATAAATTTAAAGAAGATGTCGATAAAACTTTTGAAAAACATTGATAACAGATTTAATGGATTAGGCGGCTATGATGACTAATTTTCCTTATATAAATGGCGCTCATATATTGTGTGAGATGTAAAGAAAAAACTGCAACAAATGATATAAAATATTACGCAAATATCAATGGAGTTAAGAGAATTTCTGGAAAATGTGCTGAATGTAACGCAAAAAAGAGCCAATTTATAAAAACTTGATTTTGAAATTTTTTCTTAATAAATAGAGATGGCGGGACATTACAGTGCTTTCGATCTTTTTATCATGCAACACGAAAGAGATTTGAAAAAAGAACATTGGGATGACATTTCTCAAAAATATGAATTATCCGAAGATATGATGAGATTATACGTAAACAAATTGAATTGGTATAACATTGCTAAATATCAAACTTTATCATCAGAGTTCATTCAAGAAAATATACATTATCAATTAAAAGATCATATGTCTGTTCTTTGTCTCTATCAACACTTGAGTATAAAGTTTTTGGATGAAAATAAAGATACAGTTGATTGGAATAATATTATAGATAGCGGTTACTATCCTGTGCAGATTTTATTGAAATATGTGACCGAGATCGCAAAATTTAAGGAAGAGAATCCTGAATATGACGAAGTAAATCATTAAAAATGACTCTAATCTTTTTAATTATTTTACTAAAATTTATATCTTTTCTTATAAAAACGTACATTAGATCGATGAAAAAATGATACACGATGTTTAAAATTTCTAAATTTTCTCTTATTAAATGGCGGACTACAGAAAATATGCTAGTGATATTGAAAGGGCGGAGTTTAAAAATTTCTATCCAATTAGTAAACAACATTTGAATGAACCGAATAAAAGAACTGAGTTTAATATTGATTTTGGAGATAACTTTTGCTCGTCTAACTTCCAGTTTTATATTTCTGGAACTTTAACAAAACAAGATGGTCAAGCATATCTTGGAACTGATAATGTTAGATTAATCGATAATTTTATACCGTTTTTATTTTCTAAGATTGAAGTAAGAAAACACAATAAATTGATAGAAGAAGTCGAAAACTGTGGCCAATTAAGCACAATTAAAGGAACTATTTCGTATTCAAAAAGTGATGTTATTTCTCAAACTTCTAATGGCTTTGAATCAGATTTTAAATTTGGTGTTTTTGAAGCAGCTGGAAATTTATCTCATTTTGGATTAGGATTTTTTGAAAATGTTACTATTCCGATCTATAAAGGAGGATTTTATCTAAGTTTTATAAGAGCAGAAGACGATGATGTGATTCTGAAGACTGCAACTGGAAATGTTATGCCTGTTGATGGAAAAATAACAATTACAGATTTTTTTATTAGAGTTCCAATGATTGATTATAAAACCACGAGTAAAATTAGGTTGATTGATGAAATTACAAAAAGTCAAAACATTATGTTTAATTTTCTAGATTGGCAATGTATTGAACAAAAAGGTATTTCCGGAACAACTTATTCGTTCGATATCACAAATATTTATAGAAATATCTTCAATCCCAAGTTCGTTATCATAGGTTTTCAAACAGATAGACAGAATAATCAAGAGAAAAATCCTTCAAAGTTTGATAGTTTGAATGTAAAAAATATCAGAGTAAAATTGAACGGTTCTTATTATCCAGATGAATTACAAAATTTAAACATTTCCGGAGGTCTTTTCAGAATCATGTATCAGATGTATCAAGATTTTAAGAAAGTTTACTGTAATAATAAGGAAATGTATTACAATCCTAAAGAATTTTTAGCGAATAGACCTATTTATGTCATTGATACAACAAAGAGTTTGACAAATATTTCTGGTTCAAAGAACGATATAATTATCAATATGGATTTTCAAAAAGCTGTTACAAACGCGATTTGTTATGTTGTTGTTGTCTCTGAGAAATTTTTAGCCTATGATGTGATTAAGAACGATATTAGAGAAATTCAGTAGTTAATGATGTTCATATTATTCTCTTTCATTCCTTCTAATATTTCAAAAATATACTCTTTCGCCACTGAAAAATCCCGATTTCTCCCGTAATAATCTTTATAATCGTACACATAATATCCTAAATAGTTGTACAATAGAATGAAATTATTTCTATTTATCTCTGTTGTAGAAATGTAAACACAAACATTTGCGCTGAAAAATTTATATCTCGGCAGACTTAGTTCCATAATCTCCATTTATAAAAAAAATCTTTTTGTTTAAATGGAAGAGTATAATGCCAACTGTTACAAGTGTTCTAATAGAGGAGAAATTATCGATAAAAGATATTTAGTTTGTAGAGGTTGTAATTTAATTTTGTTAGAAAGACCTAAACCTAAGAAATTTCGAAATAAATTAACACATTTGAATAACCTGCTTACAAAATTGCAATATAGAGACAAGAAGCAAACAAAATTTGTTACAGAATTTAGAAAACAGAATAAAAATTTTTACTTATCTCTTGGAACCATTGACAAAATTATTTTCCTTTTCAAAGAATACATTAGGTTTGTAGGTATCGATACACACGTTTATTATGAAAAGATATTACCTGTATTTTTTCATTATCTGGATGTTGAATTTGTTTATGATTTTGAACCAGAAATCCTCGATGATTTTATAGTACATTTGGAGAAATTAAACGAAGAACCTCTTGAAAAGAATGCGGTTTTACTCACATTCTCCCCGACTTCTCGAGTGAAGGTTAGCGAATTTCATTTTTTCCGTCTTTAAATTTTTTCTATTTAAATGGAGTTCTTGAAGGAGTTAAATGATATTGGAGAATGTAAGTTTAAAGAGTATAAGAAGTTAAATGAATTGGAAGAAAGGAAGAAACATAGAATCTTGAATTTGGAGAAAATGAAAGATAAATTCGGGTTTACAATAATTGCCGAGTTGGAAGATTGTAAAGTACACTTGCCGAACAGATTTTTGACTGTTTTGGATGAGAAAAAGATTAAAGAATTAAACAAAAATGAAAAATTACACTTGATTGTTACTGGAAAGAAGACTATAAAAGATAAAGAAATTATAACAATTAACTTTGTAGAATAAAGTCTTAACTCTAAAACTTGCAGTCCCTCCCCACGTCATAGTACTGTTTTGATATCCATAGTTGGTGTCTTTCTTCATAGGAATCACATGGAATATTATCTACAGTAATACCTTTTGTTTCACACAAAATGTGGCTATATTCTATAAGAAAAATTCTATAATGCTCTTTAATGAATTGTGTTGATAAA
This sequence comes from Homalodisca vitripennis, assembly GCF_021130785.1. Taxonomy (NCBI): domain Eukaryota; kingdom Metazoa; phylum Arthropoda; class Insecta; order Hemiptera; family Cicadellidae; genus Homalodisca; species Homalodisca vitripennis. Next base: position 130,449,008 of record NC_060208.1, read on the forward strand.
TCTTGATACTCACAAAAATTCCTAAGAAATTCATCAATTAAGTCTTGATTATCTTGAAAGAACGTATAATATGGGAAAAATGTCATAAAAAAACGATGAAAACTCTCTGTTTGTTTATTTTTTACTTTCTTTTCAATATCTTTCGTAATTATATTAAATATGTAATCCCTTACTTTTTTAGTTTTTTGCCGATAGTAAAACACTCCATTAGACGTTTTTTCTGCAAAAAGACTTTACAAGTTCTTTGAATTCTGTATCATTTAAGGAAAGTATCAACTGTTCTTTAAAATGTTTTGGTAATTCGTTGAACTCGTTAAAATTGTCTTTCTTTGTAAGTTTTTGAAATGCTAGAAACTGAAGAGAGCTTGGTGAGTTCATGTTGTTTATTTAGTAGAAAAGTTTTTTATTAAAGTACAGTATGTTTTTAGTAAAAATGTTTTAAATTGATTAAATTTTATTAAGATAAATCCTTTATTCGTAGCAGATTTGACAACATTTTACAAAGCACAGCTTAAGAAAGTAGAAGCTCAGATTTGGTTAATTTTTCATTCCACAGAGTAGATAGTAATGTACCGATCGCTTTTGGAGACGAACGACTGTAGATTCGGTTAATTTTTCATTGAGATTTGTTGTGTTATTTCTCAGCTTCCTTTATGGTACATTGAACAGTATTTTACATTGCTTTTCGGTCGGCTCCGAAAGTGCGCCAGGAACCCCATATTACTATCTACTGAAATTATATATATATATATATATAAATACATACACGTCAAATACATACAATATTACGTAAATAATATATGTTTAAACAACATTTTTATAACTCCAAACCATGCCGTCCCTTGTAAAAATACAACTATATAAGTCATCATGTACTTTTATAGAGGATGATTGTGTGTTTTTTATTGTGGTTGAGTGGTTGACGTTCACTCCGTACATTGCGCATTGACGCGGCAGATGCTCGGCGGTGAACAAATAAAAACATTGAAAATATGAACAATAACTTCAAGTTACATAATTATTACAAAGCATGATATTTCGTAACATTTTTTGTCTAATTCTGGGTTTTCATACACAAAGTCTGACAAAATAACGTTATAGCGATCGGTAAGTAACTATCGTAATAATTAATATAAAAAAATATTTTTGTTTACCTTTTACATATAAAGTTAGCTTTTTATTTAGCAGTTTCTAAAAGCAAGTTTACAGAGTCTTAACTACAATGGGTAGAGTGGGTAGTTAGGTTATATTTTTACCCGCTATATTTGTTATGAGTTGGACTGAGGCATTACGAACCTCGATTATTAAGCTATTTATATCTCCGATAATAAACACGTATTACTTTAATTATCATAGATATGATAAAATAAATTTTGAATCTCAATATCACTACGATAGTTATTATTGCTCCTCATATAGTACTCTTGACACGGCTAGAGAGTGCCTGTGGGCCTCAATTGATCTACCCCACTAATATCCGAAAACTCGGACATAGACCACGCTAATCAATAATCGGATGACAAATGGTTGATTGGACGAAGAAGTGGCAGGAATGCTGACATAGATACTTGACACAGCTGGAGGGTGCTTGTGCGCCTGAAATGATCGACCCCACTATTACCCATGGCCTCGGTCATAATCCAAAAATGAGGTCCGTAGCTTCCCAAATGAAACCACTTATGATGTTATACGATGCAGCCTTATGATATTTTAAGTAGGTAAAGATCCTATGACATAGGAAACAAAATTAGGCATACGTCAGGTACCATGTATGTTGATGTATACAAGTATGTGTATGTGTAGATGTGTGTGTGTGTGTGTGTGTGTGTGTGTGTGTGTGTGTGTGTGTGTGTGTGTGTGTGTGTGTGTGTGTGTGTGTGTTCAGTATACTATAATTCAGTTACATGCAATTTAGCAAAAGACTTTATAATTAAAAATATAAATACGTGCTTAATATTTCAGATCAATTTAAATACATGCGTGGCCTTTGAACACAAAACTTACTACTTAATTTTTATTTTAAATAACAGAACAAATTTTACTTTTTCCAGAAATACCTATACATTTATTACAAGAGGCCTTTGAAAACTAACGTAAACTAATGGAATAATATATTATTCATATATAAAGTTTTCAATAATTTAACAAATATATATATATATATATATATATATATATATATATATATATATTTAACTAAAATTAAATAAGGCTATTGCCATTTATACAAATTTAATGTAAATAAAAGTCATTTAACAGGTATTTGGTCTATCGATCATATGATAGTTTGGTTATTTAAACGCATATGTGACAGATACGGCCAAATTCAAAATAACTGAATCGAAAAAGTGAGGGAGAGAGAGCTCTGTGGTGTAAAGGTAGCACATTCACCCGGCAAGTGAGAGATCCGGGTTCGAGTCCCGGCGGAGCAAGTACTTTTTGTGATTCAATGTTTATTGAAATTAAATAAGGCTATTGCCATTTATAAGAATTTAATGTAAATATATATATATATATATATATATATTTATTTATATATATATTTATTTATAATACTAATATTATAATGTATGCATATAATAATTAATAATATGAATATAATTATGTATATATATATTTATTTATTTATTTATTGATGGTTTATAAGGATTACCTATTAAAAGTTACACGTTATGAACATTTATTTCAATTATCCTTCATAACTGCATAACTGTCTGTAAAAGCGATGATTAAGTTTAGTCTAAATAATAATCACACTTACTAATCCCTATAAAATATGCAATACATATATTTTAAACTGCCGATGTCAGAAAGGTCCAAGACGTTAGACTTTGAATCCGTACTAAAGATATTGTAGATTAAAATTCTGTCTGTAACCGTAGTACGTTATTTAGTTTTTTTTTACTTTATCTACTCTTCCTTATTTTGTTATATTACATGCTCGTACTGGTATGTGGTCTGTGAGGACGGGTAGAATAATGCTAAATATAACATTTTGTTATAAGGACATTTTTTCTTATTTAACCTTGACAAGAGCTGGCTTATCACCCCTTGCAATACTATCGTTAACTTACGAGACATGTGTGCTAAAGTAGATCTTTAAAGTTAGTATACATCAGGCACTGATATTTACGTTAATGGAAACCCTGTTATCCTAATTTATACGTTAAGAATATTAGAATATCTATCGCACTAGCCTTTATGGATGCAATGTAAAAAAGTACAGTCGGGAAATGCTAGACTAGATTATTATAGTAGAAGGGGTTTTATTGCTAACAATTTCAGAGAGTGTGCATAGACGTTAACATTATGACCTCCGGTCCACTGACATTTATTAGTGTAACAAATTACCCCCATTTCGTATACTAACGCTGACTATGTACTCATATGTCTCTGAGTATAAGATACTGCGTCTTACACATCTTAGACGTTGTTTTTTAACTGAAATGATATGGAAATTGCCTCTATTAAAGAGCCGGAGTTTGGGTTATCAAACCTTCTCTACCACTTAAACTAATACAGTAAATGTAGTAAGGTATAAAAAATAAATGAACTTAAAATAAAGTCTATATATTAAAATGAATGAAACCTAACATACGAAAGAAAACTTTACATATGTTATATATGATATTAAATTAAACTATTAATTATTCAATAGTTATTTCAATAACTCTTTTGGTGCCACACATAGTCTCGCTGACATTCAGATTTTAGAATTAAGCATCAATATTTGAATGGCGGGCTGTTGAAGTTGAACGTGATTGTTTCAGCGTACGTGATGTTGTGCCAATGAGGTGACTCAAGCCAATGGCGTGTATTTGTCTCAAATGTAATTGTTTATATTTGTTTCCATTGCATTATTTTTTATTTGATAGCAATAACATATTGGTCTTCATTTAACATAGCTATCTTAGGAAGGGTTGATTCCATTTTAATATTGAATTTATCTCCTGTTCATCTTCCTTTTAATGTACGGTCTGCTATCTGACGATATGTACATAATACTTGTTTAGAAATGTGAGACTGATTTTATATATATATATATATATATATATATATATATATATTATATATATATATATATATATATATATATAATATATATATATTATATATAATATATATATATATATATATATATATAATATATATATATATATATATATATATATATATATATATATATTAGGCGGAAGATCAATGAAATAGAATAGAAAACAGTGAATAGGAAGTAGTACACCGGGGTTTATAATATAATTAGATTTAGATGATATCAGATTTAGATTCCTAAGGTGTCCTGTAGACAGACAGACATTAAAGAATAAGTTAAATTTTCCCAGACGGCTGAATGATACACTTAAATTATGCTTGCCCAAGTCCAATGGATATACATGCATCATTCTTTTTCATCCACGTTGAAGAAATATTCTCGACGCAGAAAAGAGGTAGGAGTATGCCAGATCTCGTGTTGCGTAACTGACTTCACTGAGGCTGCTCGAAACCATTTAAAATCTAAAGCTTATTTTATTTATGAGTTGTCCTGCGAACAAATTATAAAGGGCCAGACATTCATTCTGAAAAGTCGGTTTTACATCCTTCTGACAGGTAATAGAGACATTGCGTCAATCTACTGATTTATAAGCTTCAATGACACTCAGCCAAATTCCATGGTTAAACATGCACCATCATAGAACTCAATTTCTGTGAAGCATGTATAACTACAATAAATGTTCATTTATAATTTATCCAACTGATTTTCTATTTACCGTTTATATAATAATGGTCTACCCATCTAGGCCAATGGAATGTAGACTGGCTATGTGGAAATAGGAAAAGAAATATACGTATCTCAGGAAACAGTAACAAAGCAGTGAATTTCACTTATCTCTGGACAGTCACATTAACACAACTGGGTATCTCTGGCGAGTTATTTACTGTCTACTATATCATATGCTAGGTTTTAATATCTATGTAGACATCTTATATTGCATACATAATGGAAATATTTAATTTAAAAATTGTATATTTAATGTCTCATAGTTTTAAGCAAAACCATTACCTATTGGTCCGTTATATATTTCTTAGGTAGTTCATGCAAATCACATTCTACTTTTGTTTTTAGCTTATCAGATAAAATTACTGAACGCTCAGTAATCTTGAGAAAGATTCTAAGTTTTAAGTGATATTTTATCTTGGCTTGTTCTCATTACCAGGATACTGCGAATTTTGAGTTTAGTTTAGCGTCCGAGATCTGACACTGTCACAGATTGACTCCTGAAATCTGGATCTCACGTCTGTCTGAAAAGGTACGAATAATATCGGAAAAGATAACATTCAATATTAACTATGCATCATTTCTGCATCAGAGATATTTACACCACAAAAGAGCTCTCCTGGTTTTCCAACAGTCATTCATACTAATCTATATGAAGAGGCATTCTAATTGAAATTTGCGTAGCTAATTTTCAAAGCACTCTTAATAACAAAACAATTAACAAAATACAATACAGAGATATCTCCGATTGATCGACCTAACAAAATATAGTAAATTAGACTGGTAATGAGTGACTAAGCGACCACTATACTGCGGTAATTGGTTCAAACCACCTTATTGTCAAACCATCACGTACTCCCAAACAGCAAACAGTCACGTTCGCCAATAACTGACTACTACTTGAGTGGGGAAGGTCGCGCACCGACAGGACTCGTTTGGAAAACAGTTTTCTTTTTTTACAGAGAGTTCATTGTGCTACAACCATCATTTCTCAACTGGAAGTATTGATATGAGTAAAAATAACTATCTTCTTAAATAAAACTATATTGTAAAAATTTCAATCTTTTACTTTGTTACTTTGTACAATGTTAATATTTAAGGAGCTGAGAGCCAATGGGCACTGCATAAGCATGCAACCTGATTTTTCTTCTTTTTAATAGATAAAGAAATTCATTATCGACGAAATATATCCATCATCAAGTATGCTAATTTTGTTGGAGTTAGAAGCAGGAGAGAATTAAACGGGTTAAGTTTATGTAACAAAATTGTTTTCTTAGATTATATTTTTGTAGCTTCATACAGTTAAAACCAACCGTTATAGAAATAAATCATAATTATATCACTAGATAAAGAGATTGAAATTTGCCAATTTAAGGATCTATTAATGGTTATTTTACGCTGATGTAACATTTGTTAACGTTTGTGACAATTGGCTTTAAGTGTGTAAAGCTAGGGAAAATATTGTATAAGTGTAAAAACATAATTTTATATTTTTAACCCTTTTCATATCCTTCCATTTCAATTTCTATCCAAACTCTCGTAGCTAACTATTGATTGATTTCTTAGGGCAAATTACTTTATCAATTTCAAGAAAAATCAGATTAGGCGTTTAAACAATGCAATTTGGTTCTCAGCTCCTATTTCTTAATGACTATGTGTTGGTTAAAGTTTCAATGATAATTGCTGAAGTTATAGCATAAACATAACAGTTCTAAATGTTGTATACAGTATATTACATATACGTATGTGATATCTATTTCTTCGATGACTGCAGTTTTTATTCTTAAATTGATAATTTAGTTATTAAATGTATGTGAGTCTTTTAAAATAAACTGTTATGTGATTGAGATCTTATTTCTCACAACACATTCAAAAATGAAGATTGTTATAGAATTAATTTTCCATGCTTAAGTAAATGATGGAGAAGTACCCAAAAGCTATGTATAACAAAAAAACAATTAGTTTCCTATATCTATAAGAAAAGATATCAAAAGTGTTAACCACTATCATATTCTTAGTTAAAATTGACTTGGAGTTCTAAGGAAATTTTGCTCAAAGTTCTCTACAAAGTTATTGGTAAAAGTGGCTAAAGAAACACTTATTGCCATTCCTACATTTGTCTCTATATTTTTTCTTATAGTTCAAAATAGAAGTAAAGATTTAAAATTATAACATGCGACAACTATAAAACCATTCGTTAAAACGATGGTTTTATTATGGTTTTAAAATATCCTTCATCAATAATACATTAAAAAAATAACTCTAAAGTAAATATGGTTCTTGAATATCTACAATAGGATTAAACTGTAGTATCTTGCTTTCACCTCAATAATAAGTTGGCAAAATGGAAACTAAATTTATCGCTTGGATAATTTGAACTCAACCACTAAAATTCTTAATACTGAGGGAATAATTCATTTTATCTTTCATTATAGATATAAATGATTGCGGGTAAAGTTAGAACTACATCGAACACTGTACAGCACATAGCTGGGTTATCTTGGGGAGCGTACGTCAACTTCAAGTCTACTCTGCAGCTGAATACTGTGCTCTTGTCCACCTAAACAGTTAGCATTCTAGAAGAGTTGACGTAAATATGTTTAGGAGTTAAGAGGAGAATAGTTGGCACTCTGACCCCCACTCCTCATCCTTGGCTCTCAGTAGTTAGTAATATCGCATCCCATTTTAAATAATTAGTTAAGAAATAGGACATTTTCTCCCAAACAATTGTGTCAAACACCGAATTTCCTATATTACAGGACCTCCACACAACAGAGATCGATTGAAGTCCAATCATCCACTTCTGTAACTCATGCATAACGTGTTGTGATGCGTTTGATCGTAGAAGTAGGTTCTTGATTCACAAACCAATAGAAACAGAAACAGTAGGTTGGTGTGAAAATCTCTCAGAGGGAATGGACTTTGTTGAATAGATTCCTTTGAAGTGTAGATGTGGTCAAGGTTCCCATTGAATCCGGTGACTATGTATCCGTGACACAGAATGAGTCATACGGTAGAAAAAATGTACTTTGCTTGCAATCCCGGGCGGGCTAGCACATCTTCACGCGGAAGATAAAAAATCGTTAAAAAACCACTAAATTTGAGTTTTAAGGCTATAAATTATGTTTTCTACTTTATATATGATTTATTCTCTGTCTTACGATTATTTACCTTAGACCTAATGTAGAACGGTTGTTATTTAACATGTTTTTTATTTTATTGTAAGTTTCCTTAAGTCTTCAGAGTTTGTTTGTATGTTCAAAGTTTTTAAAAACTAAGTAATTTTTTAAACTAAACTAGGTTCGTTTTAATACTTGACAGTTCAGAAGGATTTAAGCAAGTAGTGGCACTTTATAGAAAGTGCAAAATTGTCACTGATGGCTGAAATTTAAAAATGTGTTACTTAATCCAAAACCTTAATGGAGGTTTGTACATTTAGACTGGTAGCTTTAAATACTTGTAATTAAGGGTGTTGAATACCTTCGCAAATCGCTATATTATTTTGATAGAGCGTCACAATAAATCATGGTTAAATATTTTTGTTCTTTTCAGAAATATTAATTTGTTTATATTACAAGTAGCCCAAACCTGTTTGAAATGAAAATGATAAAAAAAGTAAATTGGTGGTTATTCAATATTCTTTACGACTATACATTTAAGAAGACTATGCTTAAAATATATATGAATCATATGAGTCCACTCATTGAACAAATTGATATAAAATCCATGCTTTTAAATATTTTAAAACTAGATCTGCTACCTACCTATTATATTGCACCTGGTGCTGCACTGAAAGAGGAGCTTCATGAAGAAAACTATTTTTAGATATTATTATTTGTTAGTTAAGTATGTTTCTTTTAAAACAACGACTTGTGATTCGAGCGAAGTAAGAAAGGATATATAGTATTGTTCCAATATACACTATCCTCGCAGTGAATTTCACTTATCTGTGGACAGTCACCTGGGTATCTCTACTCGAGTCATTCATTACTATTCATCATGGTTTACGACCGCACTGCCACCGTTCTGTAATATTACGTTCCCTTACAGAACATTACACAACACGTGTATTCACTATTACGCAATTAATCCGTCTAATCACAGTTAATTCTGTTTTTTTTTTTAATATTAAAAGAAACTCCACTGATAACATTTTTAGTTTTATGTAATTGATAACAATTTTAGAGAGTATTTTTACAGAGAGCCAGTTTCCTGGCCCTGGTAATTGCCCCTCATAGAGGCTTATAAAATACTCTGACAGTTTGAGCGTAAGAGCATATTTCCTTATCTATAATGACTGTATTGTATTTAAATTCAACACCAAGATCAAAACAATTGTTGATACTGTCCTTTAAAATTGTTTACAAAAATATACCAAGACGCAATTTTTCCAAGTTGTTTTTGGCTATTTGTTATCCAGGTGATACCCAATGCCATCCTGTTGATAACTATATGCTTCTGGGCTTGGTTTGGTTGTGGGATTGGTTGTAGAGGTACGTTTTTTTCTTAATAACCACTAAGAAACATTTCCTACTAACTATTAAAAATAACTTTAACCTCGTAATAGTGGCAGTCATTTAAATTTTGGGGGGTACAACTTTTTACGGTAATTAAATGAAACCAATGAAACGAATTTTGTATTTTATTCCTAAAACTTCAAAAATTAAAGATAGCTGAAATGCGCTACTTTGTGTACGATTTGAATTGTATAAATCTATAGAATTGTACACAAAGATACTAAATATAAGAATGAAAATTCTAAAATTCGCACAAACCTAAAAACGGGTAATCAGGAGTCAAATAATAAAACTGGACATTATAATAATAACTTGTACTTACTGGTAATATAACCGTAATAGTGTCAACCTATAAACACGCAACAAAACACAAACTGAACGAAATAAATAAATAACCAACTAATTTTAGTAAAGTCTTATGAATAATAGTAACTTGTGTCCATATCAACGGGTTTCGAATAAAATATCTGTATAGATAACAAAAAACTTTGAAATCAGCAAAGTACATCTATCAATCCAATTCGCATATGGAAAAAATAACTTTTATACACATCTATATGAATGATGTCAATGCGATGGTTTATCGCACTCTAACAAGTACAATAGTAGCAGCATGTTAAATCAACATTTAAATTTCGATTGAAAAGATTATAATTGTTTATAATAATAGTATTTAAATTATTTAAAGGCCAAAATGAGAACGCACCCATGTCTGGTGTATTGAGGTATCATTAGTTGGCATGTTGGAATTTTCCCCGGAAACATTTTATACCTGAATATGTGTGTTGTTCCCAAATGTACCTGATACCTCTTTCAGTTTTATTCAGATTTTTAATAAGAAACTTAAAAAATATCACAAACTTTCTAATAATCATGCATTAATATACTTTGCTATACAGAAATTTATTTATAGTAATTTTTTAAGAAAATTTTGTAAATTCTTCTTTATTTCCAAGTAATTTGTCTAAGAAAAAAGCTAACTTAGTAATTTACCATTTTATTAAATTAATTTCTAAAATTTTGCCTATAATGTTTCAGTTATCCATTTGAAACCCTGTTAAGCACATACGAATAAAACTTTTCAAATTACATTTCACCAATTAACAATTAAGTTAAATTTGGTTAAATATAGTTATTGGCAGGATTGCATTCGCAGACTCTAGAATACAAAAATATTACAAATAATAAAAATATTTTTAGAGCAACGTATTTCTTAATTTGTGTACGTAACTTTATTCCTTATTTAGATAACTTATAGAAGTTTACTTCTTTGACATGTTAATATTTAATCCCATCACATTTAATATCGTAAGAAGTGGAAGGCCATCTTGTTATCTCCAAATGCGAATTTTATATAATTGAAGAGTATAGACTAAACTTAATCCAAAGTCTAAAGTTATTTTACGTAAATACCAAGCCAACTAAGTCATTCTTGTTTAAGCCTCAGCGACATGGAGACCATTTTGGCTCTCAGACGAGGTTTGTTTTTATAAAATCAAATATGTTTTAATTAGTTTCGTTATGGAATTATTAAAAAAAATTAAATGGGCATGCGTTCTACTTAAGTGTTACAAAAATATTTACTAACAGCGATAACAATATTTTAGAAATGATTGTCAGGCCTAACAATTTATCCATGGATAATGTCCGAGTACGCAAAGGTGAAGCTGCATTCTACAGTATCGAAATAGTAGGATAGTAACAAATTCATAAATAATTTAAAGTTGTAGAAGTAGGATGGGATCTACAAAAATTAAGTATTTGGTTAGATAACTAATTCATTTTGTTTATTATAAGTAATAGTCACTTTGCTGTTTTATGTCTAACCAAGATCAAATTTATATTCTATATCTACACCTAAAAGGGAATACAAACAAAATATAATGTAACCTCGTACGCAAGCGCAATTAAAATTTCTCAAGTAATGAAATAAAAAAAAATATTATTCTAGAAAGAATATTTGAGACTCGGGAACAGAAGGAAGCGGGTAAAGTTTGTGTGTGCAAATTTACAGAAATTGTCATTTCTGCATTTTTTTCAATATACAATGTAGGTCATAAACTGGATCTATACTAACGTTTTTCAAAGTATGATGAAGTTTTAAGACATAAATTTCAAATGGTACACCTAGGACAGTAAAAAGTGCCAGAAATATAAAGCGTTAAAATTAAAAGCGCATCTAATTACTAAAGCGTAAAGCGTTAGTATTTAAGGGTGGTTAAATACTATTTTACCACGTAATACATCATGTTCAATAAAAATATGTACAGGCTATGTTTTTTTTTAGAAAATTTTGTAAAAAACCTAAGATTTGCAACAGCGCATGGTACTAAAATACTGTAGTCAGATACTAAACTTGGATTCTTTATAATACCTAATGTTACATTGTGAAAGGTTAGATACATACTGTCTATTTGAGGGAGAAATAAAAATCAAGGGAGATTACTTATAAACTAAAAATGACGTGTCCGCACAACTTCATCTGAGCAATCTTCACAGTCGAGTAGCATATTTTCCATGAACGTGACAGATTGCTTGTACGTGATGTTCTGTTATTGATGTGGTTCAGTCCAATTATTAGTTCCTTTTGAATTTATATGACGAATGCTTCTGATAAATTTAGAGAGTGGAAATAATCCTTACATGATATTCTGATTAGTAACTTTTACAAAATACAAATCATTCATACTAGATAATATTTAGAACATTGAAATCAGTTTTAAATGAAACTTTGAATAACAGGTAGTTTTTCGTATCTTTATTATCCACACTATAATTAATATAGGAAAGTTTTATACCATCTTAGATTAAAAATGTATCGTAGGAAAACTGTTATCCTTACAGTCTTGAAAGTGGGTGCTTACACATTAAACACAATCTTGCAAGAAATATAATTGATAGTGAATATCTGAGTGTATTACTTATGTAAATACAGTTTATCCACAAGGTCATGTCTTTAAATTATTTTCCCTGCGGTATTATTGATTGCAGGTATACAGTACAGATGTAAATTAAAACAAAAGTTTAAATTAAAACAAGTCTTTCACTAACTGTGTTAATATTGTAGTAATTAGCAGCCTACGTTGTAACAAAAATGGTCATCATGACAATTTTTCAATGAAGAGTTTCGTCTTTTTTGTGACTGGAAAAGCTTACTACTCCTATAGTTATATTGACGTAATATTGTTTAAAGTACCCTTTAATCAAAGTTTAATCCCAATAATTTTCTGTAAATACTATTGTAAATAAAATTATTTCAAAATGTGACATGACATTGTTGATACACTATAATTATCAAAATGTGTAGATCATAAAAAACCTTGACTATTCAAACAGTTGTGTTCATATGTTTGGTTTCATTATTTGTAAAGTTGAGGATGCGAATCATATTATCCTTGTTTCTTCAGGGTAAGGACAAAATATTTCACCCCATTCTTTTATTCAATATCAGATGTTAATTTTATGAATAATATGCAACTTCAGATCAGATAATCAAGGCTTCTTACTACCACCCCTACATACATAGTTTGTAACAAACAACTCTCTAGTATATAGACTGTTAAATGTCCCAGTTTTACCCAAGAATTGTAGCAATTAGCAAAATGTAATAAAACAAGTTGCAAAGGCTAATGATTAAAAACAAGCATAGTGGATAGGCTCGCAAATAAGTTAATAAATAAAGTGATTTCTCTGATTAAGTTTTAATATCTTTAATATAAAAACTTAATCAGAGAAAAATATTTATATATTGCGGATCCAATGCTGTAGTCTGATGATGGAGTAATTTCCGAACCATTTAACTTGTGGTAACTCCTCAGGGTTGTTTTGTATTGTATAGAGGTAAGAATACTTTATTACTTGTCAATTTAATCCTAAAAGAGCAATACCAATTAGTTTACATCTGCTATATAAGTAGATTTGTGCCTTTACTACGTAAAAATCAATATATTAATGAACATATTCGAAAACTTTAAATGTATGTAAGATAACATATGCACTAATAGTTTAGTTCAGTAAAAGTGCTTGTTCCTTACGTTGAAATGAAAAAGATTATATCGTGAAGGGGTATTATTTTCATTTAAATTACACTGTTTTGATTTATAATTCAAATTTATGTTGAATTAATGTTTCTTTGAATGACAACACGGATGAATTGCTGAAACACTTTAAGGCGTAGTTCGCAAATAAATAGAAACTACTGATGTCAGTATGTTATTATTGCGACAAAGAATAGAGGTCATGAACGATGAATAAATTAAAAATGAATTTAAAAATCTAAAATATCTTTTAAAACTAAATGTTTAAGATGGGAAGATCTTTAGTATCATTCATTTTATTTCTAAGAATACGATATTTATTACAAGCTTAAAACATCAAATTGTTTATATTAACATCACAACCATCCTACTGTTATCTCAATACGCCTATGCTTTTACTGTGAAGAGTGCATATATCTTATTCATTCTACGTAAACGATCGTAATTTGATTCCACAAAAAAGTAAATAGTTAATCAAATTATCTTAAATGATAAAACATCATATTTGATTCTGAATTTCAGTTTCAGTAACCACAGCAGTACGATTTCACATATGTAAATATTATATTATATATTATGACAACTAATAATTTATTTATTTCGATAGAGAATTTGTTTAACTTATTGTAAGTATGGGATTGAAGTTTTATATGATACTTAGGCAGGCGGATTACTTTAAAAGAGAAATTCATCGAGGCTTAATAAATTAAATTAACAAATAAATATCTCAGTCAACAATCAAATGAAAATAGGCCGCTTTGGTTGCTAATACTAAATAAACTAATTAAAAAAGAAACACGCAGAATATAGAATAGAGATATATAGTAAATTAATTCGCAGTATTATCTTGAACGAACCAATAACGGGACGAAACGAATTCGTATAAAGCATAATATCCAAATTTATTTACGAAATTTCACTGGTATTAAATCACTTTATTCTTGAATCCACTTATATTCTGTGTTTGGTAGTAGGAATTCTATTTTTTGGAACGAAACCTCTATTACAAACGAAACACGAATATGTTTAACCAATGTTATTTCATTTTGACTGAAGTACTTAGAAACTTATTGGAATTCGGTGTATATGGTAGATATTGTATAACACAATGTCAGTTTACTGGTTGTGACAGGTCCGGCTCTGGGGAGGAAGTTATTGCACAGTCCGACAGATCCGGTGTCCAGTCCTGCAGACATTCTTATTTCTCCCGGGATCCCACCGGAATATAGAAAGTCAAAACAACAAATCTCAAAGCTAAACCTGTCACATTTATGTTTTCGTATATAATTGTTATATTCCTTTAAATGTCCTTTACGTAAATGAGCCCGATATGCTATGATGTAGTTCAAAATAATTGCCATTTCGAGTTTCAATGGCTTGTGTATAAATTTTGATATCTATGCTTATATGTGTTATATTTATTCATGTACAAGCTTTTTAACCTCTCCTGGCATAGCTAATATGCCCAAATACGAAGGAATATATGCAATGAATTCAGAAAGAAAGTCAGAGTAGGCTGATGTAATTAAAGTGATAGGCACATACCGAAGTCAGAAGCGACACAAACTATGTCTGAGCTTCGTTACACTCTCTTGGCAAAAGTAATATCAACATGAGGTTAAGGAATGTAGTATATAACTTCCGAAAGAGAGTCGGTGGATGCTTATGTTATTTAAACGGTAAGGACAGAGCGAAGCGAGCAATGGCGCAAACTATGTCTGAGCTTCTCTTTCCTCTCCAGCCTTGTATAAAGAAATTTAACACACCACAAATCGCGTAATAGGCTTCAACGTGGCTAAGCCAAAATCCTTTGTTGGACATGCAACATCATACAACTCACTCTTGTATGTACACAAATTAAGTTTAAATCAAAATTTCGTTTATAGATATATTATTTATGCAGATATATTACCACATGATACATTCACATTTTGGTTCATTACATTTGGTTTCGTATAATTGTTTAAATGATAAAAGTGGACACTCTAAGTCACCATAAAAGAGTGTAGTATGTAGTTAGACTGAGGTAGTTAGACAACACGAGTATAGATGTATCGATTTTTGTTTACAAATTTATTTATTCTGATATTGCCATGGCTTGACAATAAGACGAATGTAAAAATATTCGCTAGAACTTATCCTATGGAGTGCATGCACAATAATCGAACTCAGTGTCAATCTCATATAAATGATGCTTCATGTACAATTTCACATCTATAGCTCAGTTCTTTTTCGTGATTCTGTATAAATGTACAGGAAAATACAGACAGACAGAAGGACAGACAAATGGATAGAAATTAATTCATTCCAGCCGTAAGGGTAAGGGTGGTAGCCCTTGCTGAAGCTCTGGCAATCATTTTTTTTATTTCTTTATTGCCAACGGCAGAGCAAATATGTACATAAGTTACAATAATACGATCTTCAATTAATATTAGTTTGGATTGAATAATTGGATTTTGGATTAAGATTAAATATGTATATGGAAGATAATCTATTTACACTTTATAACTGTTATGATTTACTATATATGATAGTAGACACACAAAAAAAAACAAAAAAATCATATCAACATAATGTACTATCTCGTTTCGTGTTGTGTCTGTCTATATGTGTTTTTGTAATTGTATGCTAGAACCCGTTTGAGCAAATAACATAAAACTAGTTAGTTATGTTAAGCTAATTAAAGGGTAAATTATAAAAATGAATACCACCTATTATCACTTTTCATTTCAAAATGGCGGCATTTACATTTTTTTATATCCCATAAACTGTTAAAAATCCACATTAAAAATGTTGAAATAACTATTTATTTCAAATTTAATAAAAAAAGTAACAATACCAAATTTTTTAATCTGTTGAAAAGTAAAATAATTACATAAACTTTAATTAGTGACTGTTTGTGCTTTCTTACAAGTAGAACGTGTATTCGTAAGTACAAGTCCGAATTGTTTGTAATTTATCGGTCTTTGCGTTACAGCAATTTTTTTTAATGAAATAAAACATTTATATGGATATAAGTTGTATTTTTAGATAAAATTTACATTACGATTAAAGTTACAAATTCCGCTCAATGTAATGCTTTCTTTCAAGAATGCTGGATTAAAGAATAACTTCGTCTTGCAATGATCCCAGGGGCAACCCTGATGCTGTTACATTCTCATTTCACATAGAGAAATTAATTGTTGTACGTCAGGAATCACTGTATAGTTCACCTCTGTTTTTAATTGAGTGTAACTATGATGAACTGAGGTAGCAATAATTTTTAAAATGATATTTTAGAAATTACTCTTGAGACTCAATTTTTAAATTTGTTTACAAAGAATTATTATTATTATTATTTCAACTGTAGCCAGGTAACCTCGTAAAAGGTGTATTCTTCATTGCTTATCATTACATAGCAACCTTTTAAACAGTTACTACTATTATGCAATAAATAGTAACAGTGATCGCAAATCAACAAATTTATATGAATGCATACAACACTTCATAGCCTTGAAATGAAACCACCTTTAATACTATCGTTATGGAAATAATTCTTTAATTGTTAATATTTTATTAATAGCCAGAAAACAGCTGTTAATAATTTCTTTTACCTAATAATATTCATAACATAACCAGACAATACTACTTTTGTCTATCTTACCATATTTTTCCTCTAGCGGTTCTGATGATGAATTTCCAGTGCTCTGTTAGCTTTATTTTAGACGATGAATATGTTAAGTAATAGATTTAGAGGAGGAGAAATCTCGATGGAGAATTAGCTGCTGCTGCACAATGATGTTTTTTGCTTAGGTTTGATGTGATCAAATAATAGGCTTTAAAAAATCTTTAGCCATAGGAGTCTGTATGTCAATCAGGCGATATTGTAGTTGGTTAGATCCGGAAGATTTTCCGACTTGAATATGGATAGAGGATAACTAAAGTTTAGAATTTCTAGAAAGATTTAAGAGGCCACTTATGGATCAAGAGGAGAATTGCCATTTTTTCAACACAAAAGGAGATATGTCATCAGGTCTAAATCTACAATCTAAAAACGAACACAATGAGTAATTATTTTAAACTGTTAGTTATAACAATCTGCTGATTATTAATCAACTATTAAACAATATGAATAATTGAAGTAGTGCATTTACGTATGTGGTGGTACTCAGTAAAACCTTTACTATTCCACTATCATTTATTGTAGTGATATAATTTTGTATCAAAACTGTTATATGAAAATAACCCATATTTCACTATTCTTGTACATGTTTTATAAAATCCTCCGTTTTTTAGATATTACTATTAAACATTTCCCATATTTAATCTGGTATCATATACTTCTGTAATCTTAATTTAACTCAGCAAATAGCGAAACTTCAACTTTACACCTGTATTCTATTCAAATATATGATGATTGTGATTAGTAAAGCACAAATATAGCCAGACAGATTTGAAACTAAGCAAGATATAACTGTACTTTTATCTAGATTCCTTACTTATTATGATCTGGCAAATCAAACGGTGAAGTTTCATAAAGTAGTTTGTTGGTACCCTGTATAAACAAACCGTCTTTAGCACTTTTAAATAAGGAAAAGTTATTGGAGCGACAGGTTCTTAACAAGACAAAGCAGATTTATCAAAGGAACTAAAACGCAATGATAACTGCCTTTTTTCTTGTAATGCTTAAGACAAGAACTCATTAGACTCTCCTCACTTTTGTAATACGAATCCTATTTTCTTTGGAGAGATTTACTCTTTAAACTGAGTTCCAGCAATTTATAATAAATACTGAAGTTATTGTTTTCTCTTTGAAACAATACGTTTTTAAACTCCATTTTATTTTCGCTTATTGAAATCTACAGATGATTAAAGCATTTCCGATGCCGTAGAAACATTTTTGTTGTTTTCCCGATGAGGATAGTGTATACATATATAACAGTTTTTTTAATAGATCTCAAGTCTGACACACACATAATGTAGTGACTTTAATATCTATATATATAAAAATGAATGTTTGTATGTTTGTCCTTTATGGAATCGTGAACTATTGGACCGATCATGATGAAAATTTGTACGTATATGTATTTTTCCACGGAGAAGGTTTATAAGCTATGCCCATCTCTTTCCCGATTCAGGATTCCGCCCCACTGGTTACAGAAATACCCATAAGAAATGCATTGCAGCAAACATATGTTAACGTCTTTTCAAATTTTTAATCAGCTGTTCTTTGTAAACATATATTACACTTATAGTTTTAAAGCATAGAGTAAGCTTAAGAGAAACGACAAATTTTGTTTAAACTGTTTTTGCAATCACTGTTAAACATAGACTTTACTATCCAGATAATACAATTCAAATTTGACGTAAAAATTCACCTTTAACTGCAATATTTATTTAATATAAACCATGCTCATGCTTGATCAGAAGAGTAATGCAGATATCATAATTACTATCTTACGTTGGCTACAAATATAAAGAATGTTATAAAATCAACCTTAGTTGTTTTTTTTGACAGAAGTATGGTTCTCAAAACTCCGTGTGTACATATTCTCTCGATCGAGACAACAAAGCAAGCTCAATCGTGGCATCGGAGATATAACTAATTTAATCTAAAATTTATTATAGTAAAAAAAAAATTTACTAAGTAATATAAGGACTTCGGTTCTTAAGATTTGCGTGCGAAACCGTGGGTAACAGCTAGATAGAGGCAGGAATATGGTACATACCTTCATAATACGCCCAAGAGGCTCACGATGGAACGACTATCAATTATCTCAGCAATGTTTAGAATGTGATAGAAAAAGAATAAGTGAATATAGTGTACTGTTTTCAACGGGAAATTGCGTGCGAAGCCGCGGGCAACTTTTGCAAAAAATTATTGAAATGCGCAGCAAAGCGCGCCGGGCCCGCTAGTATTGTATAATTTCATATTCTGCAAGAAACTAGGAGTATCTTTAAAATAATACATCTTTTACTATATTTTACCTACAATATAAATCTCAAACAAATTAAAACATTAATATGTATAAGTCTATAAAAGTACAAAGAGCTTAAATTATTATACAAATAATTTGTTACCGTCATGAAAATTCCTTGATAATATTCTTGGTCATAGCTTTGACAGGATTAGCCAATTACGCTCAGACCGGATACAAAAGCTTTGATGTAGTTTGTGCTGCTGCTAGCTCTCTATACGCATCGTCTACCACTGTAATTACATCAGCTCCTCTGACCCCCTTTACTATGAGCTTATTGAACTGTCCGCCAGTGATGTTTTCAACATCATTTTTACTATACTATTCGCTATATAGATTTGCATTATTCAACTAGTTTACATTCATAACATTGTCTTAAAGGGTGCAATGTTGGTAAAGCGACTTTCAAGAAACCTTATGTATTGATTAAGTTTATCATACTAAGCAGGATAATATATGAATCTTCATAATTTATGCCTTTAACAATACACTTTTAAAGCGCATCTATTATTATTACTACTATTAACTTTTAATGGATCTAAGTTTAATTACTTTAAGATTAAATAAAACATAAAAATACATAAATTAAAATATATTAAAACTTCCATTACCACTGGGTTAGTTTAGAGTAACCTGAAGAATTCTCAAAATTAATTAACCTGAGTATTCTTCAGGTTACTCTAAACTAACCCAGTGGTAATGGAAGTTTTAGTATATTTTAATTTATGTATTTTTGTATATTATTTCCGCTTAAAGTAATTAAACTTAGATCCATTAAAAGTGGATCTATATGGAACTCTATGTTGGTTCTCCTCATATTAGTGTGACATATCACGTGGCATCGTCTGAAACTATGGCACGAACGATGAAATATTCCAGCCATATTTATTTCAATGTTAGTATTTGAAACACTTTTCAGCTAAGACAGCTCTTACAAGGGTTTCCAAACATACGTTATAAAAGTATTGTTTGTTTTTGTTTATATGATTGGAAGTATAAATTATTTGGATATAAAACTAAAATCAACAAATATTCGTATTAAAAATAATATAGTTCATTTCTATGAAGCAGATGCTAGAGCTCTAGATGCTCTAGATGCTAGAGCATCTAGAGCATTCTTTCCTGTAAATTATTTCTATAATAATAATAATACAGTTGGAAGTACGCCACACCACATGTCGTAACAGGCTTCACTGGAGTCTATAGCTTATTTCTGCCTCAACATGTCTTGCGCACAGATACACAGTCGGAAAATTATTAAAAAAATAGTTGACGCAGTATTCATTCATTTTATAATGAAATGTAATTGCAAAATCTTTCTACATATGAAATCTTTCTCGAAAGTTTCTCCAGGTAATTTATTCACATGTTTTATTATTATTATTACTATATATTCTATTATTTTTATTAGTATATATTTATTATTACATTACGCCCCATAGTTTTTCAATAATAAAAGTGTACACCACAAATCACCTGAAAATTATGTATGTGTTGGGAATGTCAGCCTAAATTAATATGTGAAAATATGTTAATATCTATTTGAGTTTACTGACTTTGTTGAAAAATTTATTTAATTTGCTATGTTATAGATGCCACATGGTTACCCATAAAACTAATGTTCAAGTATTCGCTAATCCTCACCCAAATCCTATGGAGTTTCATGTGCCATCGTCAGTATTCCTCTTATTAATTATTATATCTAAATATTAATTATGATTCATACACAATTTCAAGTCTATAACTTAGCTCTTTTTCAAAATATCTTGTAGACAGACAGACGGAAAGTAAGTTTTACCATTTACACTTGTAGGCTATAGCTATAGCTCCTCCACCAATGGATCTATATTTACAAACACAATTCCGTCACAACTTCCATATGGTACGTAAGAAGGACATTACTCAAAACCATTAATTCTAGATCTTCTTTAGCATCTCTCGTATTAGTAACTTTACTAGAAGGAAAGCTTCATATCTCCTAAAATGGAATATTATTATTTTCCAACGGCATATAGAAGGTAGTTACGTGTTTTGTGGACGTGGAATCCACATAGAGGGTTCCCGGCGGAAGGACACTAAGATTTTTTTACCACACTGATGGGTTTAAAAAAATCCTAATCTTGATATTTCCAACCAGCAACCCATGAAGGCTGGCTGAATAGGCCCTTATCGGCCTATTCTTTTTTATAAATACAAAACCCAAAGAACCTTATCTAGAGCATCTACTGCTTTATAGAAATGAACTATACTATTTTTAAAACGAATATTTGTTGAATTTAGATTTATATCCAAATAATGTATACTTCCAATCATATAAAAAGAAACAAACAATACTTTTATAACGTATGTTTAAAAAAATTTGTAAGAGCTGTCTTAGCTGAAAAGTGTTGCAAATACTAACATTGATACAACACACAACTGACGATTACTGCGTCAGTGGTTCTTTTTCTTTTTTCCAACGGAAAAATCTGTTTCTTCTGATTTTCCATAAAGCAAAACTACATAGCCTTAAAATACTTTAAATCCTATTGAAGCAAGCTGCTCTTGAAATATTTTCTAAGGGCAGCGAGATTTTTTCAATTTAATCAATTCTCAGTTTTGTGCGATTAACCTTTTTAAAATTATATTTGTTGATTACTATCATAAATATTATTAAACAGTAACCCATAGGCATATTTATATACCTATCATTAACAAAAGAACAATAATTCATGGTCGTTGCTGTTTAGTAAACTTATTATGTTTTCTTGTATAATGTTTCGATTGTTGTCATTACCTGTCAATGCTTAATGTATTGCCGAAAATAATGCCAGGAATAAAGAAATGTTTATCCTTCTCATATAAAGAGTGGTATATGAATCCCTTCATATAATGGGGAGGGCAGAAAGTCTGCTCGAGCCTTATTATTAGGGGTTATGTTTAAAATAAATGATGCATTGAGACACCAATAACTTTTCTAGCTGGATTCAGAACCCACCGCTGCCAATACGTATTATATCTAAAATGTTTCATGTTTATTCTGACTTTAAGATAAATAAATAATCTAATTGTGAATTTTTTAACACTGTAAAATATTGTTATATTTTACTTAATCCACAATATTTAATCATAAAAACACCATTTTATTTATGCAAAAGCTAATAGTAAAAGAAGCCATAATTAAAAAAGTAACTTTAAAATAACACTATCTTAATATTATTTGGTTAAATGGTACTTTTATGATTTTCGGAGTTGCAAGAAAAGTATATAACAAGGTTATACAGGTTTCAGTATGTGTGTTTATAAACTGTATCGGGATAAGGGCCTTCTCCCTCCTGTCAATATTGTATTTGTAACAAAGACTGAACGGCAATTCTCTGAACACAAGAGAACAGCTGATGTAACAATGTAGTTCCCATTATTTCAAGACTAGCAGGTTCTTGTATTTTTTCTATTACAGCTACACTACTAAATTTCATCTGTGGGCGTTATATATTTCGATTTAACTAAGATCTATACTACATTGAGAATTAAACGTTAAAAATAAAAATGGAATTGTCATATACATGTTGAACATTAGCGATTGACATAATATATGTGCACAGATAATAATGAAAAACAATAGTAAGATATACTGTAGCTACTGCCAAGTCGGTTAACTAAAGGTGGAAAAGAAATGGCAGTTCTTTAATTTTACCAAATGTCAGCTTTAATGTCAAGCCCGTGTAGGTAATAAACTCCAGTTAAGTTCTAAGCGTAAATTTAAGGCTTTGATTTTGTCTGTGTATTTTTACTTTTATATAAAACTTTGCATTGCTTCAATGTCAATGTGAAGTTTTTACTGATAAATAATTTAGAATATTTTCTTTACTTTCGTGGTGTGTATTTAAATTAATATTTAATCATTGTTGCTACCTTCTTAATAGTAACAAGAATAAAACAATACGACAAAAGAACTTTTTTAATGCGTGGGTTCTATATTGAGAGTCATAACACATAGCAAAATATTACCTCAGGGTTTATACATTGAGTTAACTATAGTTCACCTATAGTTAGTTAACCTGACTAGTTAGTTCTATGGGTAATAATATTAATTGTAATTATTGTTCGTGGAAAAGTTTTTCTATCAACTTTTTGAAAGTCATGTTTCCTAACATGATTTAGAATTTCTGTTCTGTTACAACTTGTAGTAAACTTTGAAACTAGCAGAAATTTACAGGATGTATAACTACCTATCTCGTTAATAGTGTGTCTACCAAAGTACCAATTGTTTAAACTTTTGCGTTTAAAATAAAATTAAATATTGAATTAAAGGAATACTATCCAATTTATCATACAATATAATTGCACGGAATTAATTTATTACGATATATATAGAGTATACAATTAATCGGTAAGGTGAGGGAATGGCGATAGGGTCCACTGATTATACATTTTTACGTTATTATTACGTCAGATTTTTATAAAGAGAGCAGCATCGATGTTTTTTTAATTGTCTTCTTTTATTTCAACAGAAAATATATAAATAACAGCGAGTTGCAGCCACGTTTTTGCATGGTTATTAATGTATATAGAAAGATGTAGACATATAAATTTATTATTTGGCTTCAACTCACTATTTTATATACTGTATATATATATATATATATATATATATATATATATATATATATATATATATATATATATATATATACAGTATATATATAATATATATATATATATTATATTCTCTGTTGAAATAAAAGAAGAGAATATATATAGAATTGAATGAAGTGAATTATTTTGTGGACTTTGTAATGGACACAGTCTTGTTCCTTTTTCTTGTAGTCCTGAATTTTTTGTGTGCCTTCTACAATGGCGTTAGTGCCCTCTTATTTTAGCTCGTTCCTATTTTTTATTTCTGTTACTACTGTGTTAAAGCGTCACGATAGCAAGTTTTAGTTTCCTACGTCAAAACATACTTTCCAAACACTACAGATTAAATTTGAGTATATAATACCGCGGTGAGTAATACCACTTTCAGTGTTTTTAAATCCTCTACTGGAGTTATCCGTGTTGAAGTTTAAACCTTATTTTTATCATAGATTTTTTAAAGAACGCTATTAATGGTCTATGCATTTTATGCT
This sequence comes from Homalodisca vitripennis, assembly GCF_021130785.1. Classification (NCBI taxonomy): domain Eukaryota; kingdom Metazoa; phylum Arthropoda; class Insecta; order Hemiptera; family Cicadellidae; genus Homalodisca; species Homalodisca vitripennis. The sequence goes on from NC_060208.1 coordinate 130,473,401, forward strand.
TTAGAAAATCTCTGGTTAAAAGTATTTCTTTGCGGAAGCTAAAATGTGTAATCTGGAAAATCTCAGTGGTCAACAATACTGGCTTTTGAATTAAAAACAAAAATTTTTATCTCGTACTCAAAGGGTAAATGTAAAATACTTTCCCCTCTCACTTTTAAGTGGAAAAAGATTAAAAATGTTTTGTATCATTTATATCACACGAAATAAGAGTGGATTGAAGCCTTTTGACTAACAACAATCGGTTCCGTAGTTTTACAGGAAAGAAGATCAACTTCGGTCAAAGTTTTTTAACCTACCCGTATAATGTAGAAAGCCTACGAGTTTTTCCTTGTTAGTCCATCTGCTATGATTAGTAATTCAAAAGTAGACGAAAATAGTATCAAGTACTGTATAGTCATTTAATACTTTACCAATTTTAAATATCAGTCTAGATTTATCGTTAACCTAAACAATTATATACTGTTAAAAAATAATTATAAAAGTTCATTGTCAAAATTTGCAAATGTTAGAATAGCTTTTTTTCAAATAGAAGATATATATTGTAGATGATCCTTACTTATTGCATTTAATATTCTCCATCAAAATATTTTGAATTCATTCAAGTTATGTGGGTCTGATGATACTTTTCTTGAAAGCGCGAGTCTCACGCGATAAAATTTGATATCATTACAGTTTGTTTTTTAAATTAACGAAGAACATTAAGCCATATGCTACAACAAGAAGCAACCTCTACGATAGCGATATATCTGTTTAAGGTAAGACGCAGTATATTGTACAGAGACATACACAATAGCAACGTAATTCTAGGAAATAGGGGTCATCTGTAGGACTAACAAAGTCAGAGGGCCGGAAGACATAATGTTTCCATCTGCGTTACTCTCTGACAACATTAACAATAAAGTCCCTTGTACCAAACTGGCTCTAGTGTATTCAGTTTATTTTTATTTGTATACATTTTAGTTGCTGAATGTTTTTAACAAAGACAGTGGGGGGTTCTTAACAGGGTTCTATACATTACAATTTATAATGTAATAAACATTTTTGTTAGATAATTAAGGAAATTAGTTTCACAATTTGTTTAACTGCTGTGTTTTTCGATATAAAATTTCGGTATATCTTTTGAGATCCGAAATTAAAAATGTAATAGAAACATTCTTAGACACTATTAAATTTTGCGTAGGATTTTTATATTAAGAATGCGAATATGAACAAATTTTAGAAAATAGTGAATAACTAACCTATCAAATGTATTTTAAACTAAAATATGATGAAATATATCATATAATTTACGAGTTTATTAGAACTTAATTTAATAAATTATTTACTTGACAGCTAACTATTTTTAAAATAAAGGTTCTAGTTTAATGACTAATTTTAATGAAGATTTTCGGAGCATTAGAAAGATTGTCACTTTCCAATAAATAAAAAAATGTAAAAACTAAGAGAAGTGTTTTAAATAAAAGTATAAAAATTTAAAGTCTAAATAAGTGTGTATTTAAAAATATTGGAGAATTGATAAAAACGAATGGAAATAAAACTACAAACATTAACTTTCTTATGATAACGTTACAAAAGTTAGCATATCATCTTTAATAAACGAATTGTCGTAGAAAATTAAATCTACGTAACAAAATTAAGTTATAAAATGAGGAATAATCTGATATTTTCGAAATTTTACATAAAATTGGAAAATTTTAAAATAGAGTTATACAAACGAATGACGAATTACTATATTGCTATACATTTTAGAGAATTAAAAAATGATTATTTGTTCATATTGAAAATGGTTTGTATAAATTGTATAAGAAAGTGTTCAAAACTAATAAAAGCAAATTTATAATGAATCCTAATGAAAAACTAAACATTAATATAAAACAATTTTGCATAATAAGAGAGACATAGACTTCTACTAGAGAAATCATGCACCAGTAAGAAACAAAATGGAAAAAGAAAAAAATATAACTCTATAAATTTATTATTTGTGGGCTGCAGATTTAATAATAATGTAAAATTATTCTGATTAAATAGAGGATTTAAATATATGTTAAATCTATGTTTTATATAGATTCCTTTTAAAAATATATTTATTCAAGAGTAATGAAATGAAAAACGAAAGAAAGTGTCCAAAGAATTAAATTATGCAATTTAAATCAATCATATACCTCCAAATCATTTACACGTAGATAAATGTTAATAATTCCAAATAAAGAAATACATAAAAGTTTGAGAACATCACGAAATAAAATTTAGCATACTGAAAATTAAAAAAAAAATATTTTTAGACATATATAACAGCTCTAACAATTTTGGAATGACAGTTATTTTTATATTAATAAAGTATTGTATTGAACTTTATTCTTTAACAAGTTTAAGGGTTTATAATAATACCGTTCACATTACAGTTAAAATGAAGGCAAAGATATAAACAAAGAAGCCGAAAGAGATTTGTTAGAAACACTTGAAGTATGTTCCATATGAAATTCATAAATAAAAAATAAATTTAAAATTATGATAATGTAAGAATTGTTAGTAAAATATAAACATTTTCAAATATAAAAATAATAAGCAACATAATTTCTGTAATTTATAGTATAAGATGTTTAAATATTAAAGAAATATTCAAAAACTTTATGAATGTGAATGGAAAAATTAAGACTAATCTAAAAAACTGTAAAAAACATGCAAGTTAATAGAAATATTATAGTCTTTAAATTCCTAATAAGCTTTCCAGTGATCGATTAAAACAACGAGTACAATTCTATAGTGGTGAAATTACACAACTTCAAATTATTATGTTTAATTATGTAGATTGGCAATGTAATGAATTAAAAGGAATCTCTCCAACAACTTAGCCATTCTATATCACTAATGCGTGTATTTATATATTGAATACTAAATCCCTTATCATAAGTTTTATAAAAAAATCCTTTAAAAATTCGATATTTTTAATGTAAAAACATTTTAGAGTAAAATTGAATGGTTCTTATTATCCAGATGAATTACAAACTTTATATATTTTAGAGTCTTTTTATGTATGAAATGTATTAAGATGTACGAAAACCTTTACAAATATTTCTGGTCCAAATAACGATGTAATTATTATATGAATTTTCGCAATGTTGTTATGAATCAACCCGCTATATCGTTGTATATAAGATGATTTAAGCCATTGACATAAATAAGAATAAAATAAGGTAAATTCGCTATTCTCAATAGATTTTAAAATATTTCCAGTAGATTTGTTGAAACAGAGTTAACAACGCCCACATTAGATTATACATTGATTAGAAACAACTTGTGCAACATTCTCCTTAGATGATTTAATTAATTCCAAGCAGGGTTTATTTTGGTTCCAAACAAATTTCACAATATACCCATTAGGTTTTACATTGATTCCAAACAGATTTTTCAATTATTTTAATGAAACTATACACTTTATACTGCGAATTCTCGCATTATCAAAGGTATAATTTCCTTAAAACCGATGAAAATATGTTGTAATAATTGTACTACCTAAATTTAATGAATTAGGAGAAAAAGATTAATAGATATAAAATTTATAGCAAATGAAAGATAAATTTGAGTTTCCAATCCTTGCAGGGTTTGAAGAATAAGTCTTAGATGATAAAAATATTAAATTTATTAACAAGTTTACTTACACTTAGCAGTCATTGGCAAAAAGACCATACAAGATAAAAAATATGCGACGATTATCTTTATAGATTACAAATTTTGATTGATTTTCAGAGAATTTTAATTACATTATGAAGTTTTGAACAAGGAATTTTCCCTGTTAAATTATAAATGTATATATGACATATTAGACACAGTTATCCCGACAAGAATCCAGTATTGGTTTATGGTATTTGTATCAGGATTTAGATTGGTTTACTTCTACACCCAAAAGTGCGCTAGGGCCGCCATTTTACTATATACTTACGACCTTTGTAGTGTGTGTATATGTATATAATCATATATATATATATATATATATATATATATATATATATATATATTACAATAATTAATGTCCAATTAATGTTTTCTTAGGAAATTTTAATATGTATATATATATATTACATCCTAAATATATTCAACTTGTGTATATTTTGAAAATACCATACGCAATAATACCCTTAAACGCCTGTAGACCATGTTATGACGAATTAGCTGATTTATACATTGAGTGAATACTTTTTACCGGATACCGCTACAGGCCACGTATTCAAATTATTATGAATAGCATTAGTAAATTGTTAAAAGTAAACAATTCTGTTTGTTTGCTAATGTTTGTGTAGAACACTTAACTATATAATACGTTTTAGGTTTATAGTTCACGCGGAAAGCCTAAAACCTACGAATGAAAAAATTATCGCACAATGCCTCATTAGTTAAGGGGCGTTACTACCAGTTGTAATATATTTACCAAACCTAAGAGATCAGAAACTGTCTACTTTCTTCGTTTTCTTGTTTTATTATTTTTTGGCCTTTGTATTTATAATAATAAGAACAAGGCGAGTTTAATTTTTACAATTAATGAGAGATAACCTACTCATTTTGGTACTACAAAAAATAAATCCAAAGGCATTAGCTTATACTTGAATTATTTTACCAAGTTCAATTAATGTTAGGAAATTTTAAGATCATTATAAGAAATATGTTTCTAAAAATGTTTTATTCATTAAATAAACCATAAGAAATATTTAAATCTTCTCCAAATTACCTAGTCAGCCATTTTACTCCAGTGGAAGTAACATAATTAATGAAATATAATAGTAGTTCCTGGATAAGTTAGTAACTCAATGTGACATTCTGATTTTATATAAAATTCAATGTCTTATACACAGAAACATATATAAAGTTAGCGTTATTCTACGAAATGGTGGTAATTTGTCACACTAATATATAACAGTGGACCGGAGGTCATAATGTTAACGTCTAAGTGTACTTATTCAAATTGTAAGCATTAAAATCCCTTGCACTTTAAAAATCTGCATCTAGGATTTCCTGATTTTACTTTATTTCCTTATACTCCATACTTAACAGTTGGTCCAACAGGTATTAAAATATTCCGAACGTACAAATTAGGGTTATAGATTTTCTATTTACATAAAATTCAGAAGTGATGTATTACTTTGTACGATGTACTTCAGCACATACGCACGTGTCAACGATACTATTTCCAGGAATGATAGAAAGTTTTGTGTTCATCAGCCACACATGAATTTACAGTGGGCTGAAATAAAAAAATAATTTAGCTTACTATTACTAGAGGCTATTCCATGAAATTCATGCAGGGTATATAAATTTGGTTTAGTATATAGTTGGTTAGCTATTTATAAAATCTATTTTACTCTTTCAAGCCAATGCCCAAAATCACTGCTCTCTAAACGTTAATTGTTTCAAAAGCGTTTTGTATACTATATAAAAAGTTATATATATATATATATATATATATATATATATATTATATTTCATTAAATATATTTCTTTAGGAACTACAAATAAGAAAGAATTGTAGTTATACCTGTTCTTGTGAGTTCCTTGATTACTTTACGAAACAAATTAAAATTTTAACAACCGAAGTTTTCGATAAATAATTACTTTTAAATTATAGTCCTATTCAATGATTTATCATTTTAATAGGTTCATTTTCTGTAATTAGAAGTTATAATAACTTAAAGTACATTTTTATTTTTACCATACATATTTTCATTCTGGTTTTTTTTTTCAAAGATATTTTGTTATAACAATACAGTTTAAACTATTTAAATTAATAAACTATTATTCTACAAATAAGGATACGATTTCAATGATAACAGATCAATGTGTTTATTCATCGTCGGACCGAGTTCACTGTGACTGAGGCAGAGGCCAAGTGTATTAGTGAGGTCGATCATTTGAGACTCACAAGCACACTCCAGCTGTGTCAAGTGTCTATGTCAGCATTCCTGCCACCCAGTCGTCCAATCAACCATTTGTCAGCCAATTATTGAATTTCCTGGAATATTTCTTCATAATTCCTTGGCACTCAAAAGGTAAGGATGTAAGTAACAAAAAGATAATAAATTCGATTTCACAGTAGGCCAAGTAAAATATACTCAGCGTTGAGTGACAGCGATAATGATGTTTATTTCGACAGACAAAATCGTACCAATTTTGCATTTACATAACAAACGTTGCGTGAAATAATATGCAATACACAAATCGTTTCATCAATTCATGAAGTATATAGTAAAACCCTACATAAGGTAAAATTCTGAAACAAACATTTCATTATATTTGCTACATTTCTTGTACATTATTAGTATTAAACATTACACAGCAGTAGCATATAGAAAGCATAAAAACACAATATATGTAATTATTACAAATCATTCTATGGAAATGTAGAAAAAGGAATTGAATTTAGAATATTAGATTCAGAATATGCTTACCTATATTTCTACTTGCAAAGAATTAAACATAGTATATTTGAATCTTTAAAGAGCTATACTTTTACAAGTTAGGTTACGGAAATAAATTATTGCTTATTAAATGAGAAATAAATATCATATAATTATCATAATACATTTATTAAGATTCGCATTTTATTTAACACGAAAATTAAAGCTATACAATGTTTACAATTGAAGTTACCAAGTAATTACAAAGCGAGGTCCAAAATTTCAAATTCAAATTTCTTTTTAGATAAGTAAATTTCTAATGTAGTAAAATAAATGTAATTTTATACTTAGAAAATGTTAGTTTGTAATTAAAAATGTATAACATTTATTTGTATAATAACCAAATACTACCTAAAAATATGGACATTAAAAGGGTTCACCAATTAATATACACGAAAAATAAATGTACTTATTATTACTTAATGAAATTATTAATTTTTAAAGTTTTTAATAGTCAAAATCAATATTAAATAATATTGGTACCTACCAATGATGAGTATTTACCGGCAAGTCTCTCGCTACCTTTCATACATCTTTCAGTTGATTAAAAGTTACTATTAAGCATTTACCACAAAATAAATTAATATTACAAACAGAACATGTGATTATTTATTTCAACGTTATAACACCAATTTTTGCAAATATTTCTAGTAGATACAAACGAAACGAACAATAGATAATAAGTATACAATAAAACAAAAAAAGATAAACAAAACAATATCAACGTTTTTTAACAGATAGGAACTAATTTTAAAACAGAGAATACGTAGTTCATGCACCACGCATCACTTCCAACCTGTCCGTCAGGAAACCGATAGCATCCGTCCGGAAAGAAGAATTCCTGAAGAAATTTACGGAGGAAGAAGCCGCTTCGCCAGTCCTCAGGAGTCTGGATATGTTGTGGTTTGGAGTATAATTAGTTGGCTGGAAACTGTAAAATGATATTCAGACCATTGGAGATACAGTATATATAATAGTGTGCGACCGTGTGTATGCCCGAGGCTAATGATTGACTTGTATATAAAATGCAATACCAATGTAACATCCAGTAAATAAAATGTGCTGGTCGAAAGCTAAAGCTTTAAAGTGGTATTTTAGATTCAGCGTATTGACATGTAGTACTTTAACGCTAAAGTTTAAAATGTGTTTTATTTTAAAATCAGTATAAAGCACTGTATACACTTGTGCAAAAAATGTAGTACCAAATGAAAAGGTCGATTCAAATTATGAAACAACAGCCAACGTAAGTGTGTTTCACCTTTCAAAGCCTTCTTGATTATTCTTTACTGGAACTTTTAACAGGATTACAAATATTGGGTTTCTTATTTAGTTCCACTCTGTAAAATATTTCCTCGGAGCTTTAACAGATTACCTGATAGTAATTTCTGATATTGCAGAACCTTTGTATATATATTTATTTATTTATTTGTATATATCGTATGTTAGATAACAGGATATTTTACAAATGCCATAGAAAGCAAAATCTACAGCTAGTACATTTGTACATTAATAAGGTCTACCTCGACAATCACTACACTCCATTATGTTTAACTGAAACATTACGAATTTCACATTACTTTCAAAACAAACGTCCCATAAAAGACTAACATAGATAGATTTATTATTCAACAGCAAATAATAAATTCAAACCTTCCAGACTATAACTAAGGCAAATAGAAGTACTATAACTTCTAAGTAATATCCGAAATATATCATCATGAGATGTAATTGCGAAATTTCTTCTAACCTCGCCACAGTCTGACATGGTAAGTTTAATTATCCCTATATCAGCACCATTCCATTCAATGTTCCATTTACTGTATTTTATGTTATGACAGATTTCACATTGTCTTTAACATTTATGTATAACAGAACTTAATACGATAGTCAGTTTTTTGTTTTCCTTGAGATAAATGTTACATCAATATGTGCAATCTGCTTTTATCACGTTGCTTTACAAATGTGGCTTTCTAGTTTAGATTCACCTAGAATCACAGAAAAAGAGACACTTTCTATTGCATCTCTCGTATAATATATCACATATACGTATAATGGTTATAAGGAGAATTGCCAATATATTGTATGTTGTCATGTCTTTCCAGGCTATAAAATCAAATAATTTATTGCGAATAATCGTCAATATGAAATAAGCATAGTAAAGTAAAACGTTCATTTGAGTAGGAATAACACAATACACCGTGCATTTTGAAAGAAAATAATTATAATAAAGATAAGTAAAGGTAGTGTAAGTTAGATTACATAGTAGTTTATTAATTTAAAAATAAATTATGATTATATCACAATTTAAAAATTCTTCCATATAATACAGTTCTGCGACTAAATATTTAATTTATTCTTAAAAGTATAAAAAATTAAATAAAATCATGCAACTTATTAACAAATTATACTCAGTTATTTTTTGTATCCGTATACAGTATTAAAAAATAAATTATATTTACATTACAATTTAAAAAGTCTCCCATACTGGATTGTACTGCAACCAGATATTCAATTTATTCTTAAAAGTATTGCAAACTCATGTAACTTATTAAAAAGTTATACAAAATGACTTTTTTGTTGTGTAGGTATGCAGTATTACAAATAATTATTATTTCATTCAGCTTGGACATACATTATATTAATATTGTATTTATTTCTTAGCAGAAACTTTGCTAATGTTTTTTTTAAGAGTGCTTATTATCCAATAACTGCTCAATCATGACCTTCACCCATTTTTAAGCTATCCAGTTGTTGGAAACCAAGCAGGCAGGCTTTTATCAGCTCTTGAAAAATAATATTGTGAGGAAATAGCGTGGGGTTTGTTCACAAAACAAAAAGATGTAATTCCAAATTTTACGAATTAGAGGTTTATTACTATATATTCACTATGCTCCTCTATAGTACAGTTTTACTGTAAGACCGCTCTTGATCATATGTCTAGTTTAATAAGTATGAACCATTTCATTGTCGGAAGACTCCGAGAAATTGTAAAATTTTAACTAATAGTTGTTACATTTTAAACAACGCTTTTGCAGTATTAAGTTTTTTTTAACGAGGCCTAAATATAGCGTTTCAAAAGAAAACAAATCAAGATCAATGAAATTATACGGGATGACAGTAACAAAATTTAATTTATAATAGAGAAACAAGAAGAAAAAAAATGGAAACAACACAAACAAATTATTACGGATTTGACAAATATACTGTAACCAACCACTGCACTGAATCAGGACACATAGAATCTTAAATTTAAATCTAAATTTAATAAAATAAGTAACAAAACCAATGGACTTCAATGATTTGGAACCATTTAAAATTAAAAGGAATAAATAAAAACTCAGTATTAATGATGAAGGCTCTATTGAAATTTCCAATCTATTTTCTTTAAAAATAATAAAATAAACTGTAGTTTTGCCTGATTTTTAATACTGGCTTAAATATTTTAAACTGTTTGTCTTTGCATATTTAGACCGTTTAGTATTTTAACATTATTTTTAGTAAAAAATGTCAATATTTGTTTGCGGAATCACCTGCCAATGAAACCTTTGGTTTCGAAACTGTTCCTCCAAAAAATTAAAATTATTGTAAAAGTGTTTTATTAGTAACTAATTTCTTAATTTATTGTTAACATTTATAATTGTTATATTTCTAATTTACCTATTGCACTGTTTTATAGAAATATATTGTTAGAACTAATTGAACTGAAGTGGATAGTGCTTTAAGGCCAGTTTTACGAAAAACCGATGTAGACCGATGTAGATGTAGATGTAGTTAATGGAATTTAAAGATTTTAATTAAAATAAAACTGGTATAGACAGCTCTAACTTCTTCGTTACCTGTAATGGTAGCATTTTAGGATGTAAATTTAATAGATACATTTACGTAAATGAACTAGTTGAATTACCGTTAAAGCTCATGTTTAAAACAGAGCCATTGAAGAAATATGGTTCACCTTAGTTTATTGATATTAAAACCATTTATTAAAATTGTTATGTTATGTATTTTATCCAAAACTATTGAGGGCGACTAATCTGAATTCTGTTTTTAGCTGTAAATTTATTATGATTTCCCTTATCTCGCTCTCGATTCCATTACCTGTTTTTCGTGTTGATTACAATATATTTTTATAAACACGGGGAAATATATGTATTTTGACATTGATTTCTCAAATGGTACCAAAGATGCAAACAACGTATCTCTTCAGCTCTTCAGAGCTTTAGGGTTCATTGGAACGTAGTGCAAAGCCACAACTCAACTTTTAACATCAAGAATTTTACATTAATTGGTATGAAATACTTACTTTTAAACTGGAATTGTACTGATAGATTAAATACTGTATTTATTTTTATTCTTACACCCTTATTGAGGCTGTTGTTTGGAAAACTGCTATGCCCGTGGCCGGTTGGATTGAATTTGCTAACTTATCTCGTACATTTATTGTTTTTTACATCCAGTAAAACAGTGAAAACTGTCGATAAGTGGATTTTATAGAATCAAAAAATTATGTATAAGCGGATCTCATGCATATTGTGGTACTGTGTATATGCTATAACATTCTATACAAATATTTAAATGGGGATGTGTTTATAAAATAGGAACCTTCTTAATTTAAATAAATTTATGTGGCAAAATAAAAATTATCGTGGTACGTACGTAAATAGAAATTGTGACTAAATCAATTAGATCTTATAGTTGAACTTTCAAGTTACATAATCCATTCAAGTCAGATATACAGAGACAAAATTTTATGTTTCTTTTTCATATTCATATATTTTATAAAACTATTACTAAATTTCTAATATTAACAGAAACACTACTTTAATAACTTCTAGTTGTGTCCAAATAATTACAATAATTTCCCATTTACATGTTTCTCTTAATAAGAATACTTAAATTTTCTTTTACATGTTTCCAAACATTTTAAGCTTAATATTCTTAAACAAAAATTTTTTTTATTAAGTTTTTAAAGAAAATATATGGTAATGACACAGCGGAATCGATGCTTTGTATCTGTACATAAAGTATGCAGAATTAAGATTGTACTATAATGGTTATAGGATATTAATAAATGTCAGGTATTATACCAGTTTTAGAGTAGCAGCGAAAACAGCAAAACACTGTAGGTCTACAACGAAGACAAAGAGAAGTTAGGGGTTCTCTCAACTGAATAAGGCAATTACCCTTCATTCGTGAGAATGGTTACGGAGATGTTCTGGCAAAGGGTTCAGTTTCTTAGGAAGGCTTAAATAATTAACTTCTGCAAAAAGTTTAATCAATGATATTGTTGATTTTCCGATATAGCTGTTAACATACGATACATTAAATTATAAGTTTAAGATGGCCTAGTCTAACACATAGATTAAATAAAAATTGAGTCAGTCACACTTACTTCTCTTTTGTACGTCTTTGAGGTGATTCCTTTACAACGAGAATGAATATTTCCGGAATTTAATCTCATGTATTGTGTTTCATTGCAAGGTGCGAATCGAGCTCTGCTGTAAGTTTTTAGATTTCTTTATTATACTGTTAACAGGAGTGTTTTGGGTATTGTTTGTTTATAGTTTGTTCTCTTCTTTTTTTTCCTTTTTATTCCTTCTTTAGTAGCAGTCCATTGCTGCACGTTCTAACACTTAAGTATGACTCTCACCTAACACAGAGGATATAATTTAATCCTCGTTGTGCTGTAAATTTTGTAACATATAACGATGCAAATGTCTGAAGTCATATTAATTATGTCTAAGTGTTTAAAAATTTTGCCATAGAAATTTACCTTAAAATAGTTATATAAGAATTATAAATTATAATAGAACTATAATGATTTGTCCTGATATGTGAATGTTTATTTCCTAAAATGAATATTTGTATTATTCAATAAAGCAGTAAAAAACTATGGTTAATCCTAATAGTTTTATTAAAAATAGCAAAATTTGAGATTATTGTTGGATGTTTGATTCTCAAGCACTCCTTATAAATTAGAACTAAATTTACCATTTGCATTCTTTACATACAAGAACAAATATAATTTTCTGCTAAAAAGAAAACCAAGATTAACAAACAGATTAGATACTTGTAATAAACCAATGTTGAGCTACAGTATGGTTTTAAGAAGTTCATCTTGAATGAACCACTAACGAAAAAGGCCCACTTCAGTTCCATTATTTTTTGCCGCTATCTTCGTTCTGTCATGATTGCTATTTATTACTGGCCTCTGGGCAGAATTAGGTGGTTGATCGGCAAATGTAGACCTATTGTGATCTCTATTCTGCAGTTACGTGTCATTAAGGTTTTCAAGGATTTCATGTATATTACGTGAATTTGGTTTCTCTTGACTTTTTGAGGCGTCATATTTACAACAGTGGAAGTAGCAAACATGGAGACACGCTAACTGAAAGGGGGGGGGGGTTCTAATTGATCTTGGACAAGATCGCCTGTATATGACAAAACATAGACATACATTACCTACCAGAAAAGTAAAATATTCGTTAATATTATTAGTAAATCTTTACAGTTTTAAAACTTCATGACTCTGACTGAGTTACTTCTACTGAGTTAGCAGTAGCGAGTACTCAAGGTGAACAACCAAGTCAGATTTGATTCGAGTAATGAATACTCAGTGGCCACTGTTTATTAGCCGCCATTAGTAGTAGCAAGTACTCTGTCAACAACTAAGTCAGATTTGATTCGACTAATGAATACTCAAGAGGCCATTGTTAAGTAGCCGCCACTAGTAGTAGCGAGTACTCTGTCAACAACTAAGTCAGATTTGATTCGACTAATGAATACTCAAGAGGCCATTGTTAAGTAGCCGCCACTAGTAATAGCGAGTACTCTGTCAACAACTAAGTCAGATTTGATTCGACTAATGAATACTCAAGAGGCCATTGTTAAGTAGCCGCCACTAGTAGTAGCGAGTACTCTGTCAACAACTAAGTCAGATTTGATTCGACTAATGAATACTCAAGAGGCCATTGTTAAGTAGCCGCCACTAGTAGTAGGGAGTACTCTGTCAACAACTAAGTCAGATTTTATTCGACTAATGAATAATCAAGAGGCCATTGTTAAGTAGTCGCCACTAGTAGTAGCAAGTACTCTGTCAACAACTAAGTCAGATTTGATTCGACTAATGAAAAATCAAGAGGCCATTGTTAAGTAGCCGTCACTAGTAGTAGGGAGTACTCTGTCAACAACTAAGTCAGATTTGATTCGACTAATGAATAATCAAGAGGCCATTGTTAAGTGACCGCCACTAGTAGTAGCTAGTACTCTGTCAAAAAGAAGTTATAGCCTATCTGATTCTGATAATGACTGCTCAATGGCTAATAATCCTGAGTAAGTGGGTTATGGGAGGCAGAAGTCAGACTAAGTATTACCATTTATGGGATCTAATGTAACACCAAGAAAGTTAATTGACCGGGCTTGGATACTAGTCACAGGGAGATATCAAGGTTTAGAACATTTGGAACTTAAAAAGTTCTTATACTAATAGTATACCTCAATTTAGATAGCTCTATATAGTATAAAATACACGCACGTAAATAGTGCAATGTACTTGATAACTTATTTATTATCACTTACCAACATGAATAACTCGATAGTACAGAAATAAATATAAATTTACTATAGAAAATAAGTTTCGTGATGCCCATCAAAGTATTTGCCACTATTACACCAAGGATTAGCTCCTAAAAGAAGTGTCAGGGAAAGGATAAAGTTTGTGTTGTAACAACATCCAATCAAGGAAGGCCTGGAAACGTGACCAGACCCCTATATTGTACTCCTTGTGCCCGTTTACTTTTAGTGTTGTAACATATTTAAACCCAGATGCGTTTTATCAGGGTTTAAAATAAATAAATGTCACCTTGTATGTATGACAATATTTATAAGAATATTAGAGGCATTAGTTTATTCTTTGTCGTAGCGTTAATTCATTAAAATGCTGAACTAGATATAGAAGTAGTTTATTTTAAAATTAAAAAATGTGCATTAGTGTTAGGTTTAAACGATTTAAGTTATTAACATTATATACAAATTGCGTTGTTAAAATTTTGTAGTTCATAAAGTCTACTTAGAAGGTTTCTTCTGAAGAAGAACATAGTAATTTAAAGTACGCGTTCTCCGAATAAAACATAATTTTTTAATATGATAATGTTACATTATTTTGGAAAGTATAAAGACCATTTGGTTCACCAAACACAATTTTAACGTAAGTCATGTTTTGTTCCTTGTTGTGTGTTCTTTGAGGTTGAGTGGTAGAGAGGACTGATTAATCTAACTCTAAAAAAAGGCCATCTAATTCATTCATACTTTGTCACTTTGAGACTTCCGGGTACTGAGCCTCATTCCTTGTAGAGTGAGCTTTAATGAAGATTAAATACTACATGAAATAATTTAAATTTGGGAATCCGATAAACTAAAGTACTTCCTGTACATTAGGATTCACTACGTGTAATCCTCAAAGGGTCGATCAATAGGGCACTTTTGTTTCAATTCCCTCAATTTAAATGATCTCTGGCTTTATGGAAACTGACCAAGAGTATAAGCAAGACTTTGTGAAGTCACATTTTTATAATTTTCATTACTTACCAACGTGAAAGTCACCCAAGCATTTCAGATCTCCAGCAAGTTGAAGCATCTGAAAACTGGGATCTCTGTGTCTAAAAGCTCTCAAACTCAGAAAAATCTTGAAGTCTTAGAGATGTAATCAACATTAAGTTCCTCGTCTCTACGTAATATAACACCCTTCCTATTCTTCAATTTCAGGATAGTATAGAAGGATTTAAGCAATGCCTTTCTTTAAAGAATCACTCATATAAGGCTCTAGACAAAGGAAGTGTTTACTCTTTGTAATATCTAGGTCCTTATAAAATGGAAATTTTCATAAGGGTTTCGTCAATTAAAGCTTTCAGGTTATGGTTTTATCTATGAGTGTTAATGGGACGATGAAGTTCTTTAATTCTAAGAATTCCTGCTAATAGAGGTTTCTGGCCATGATATTTTTTTTGCCCACTCGTAGCTTTCAACAGCAATTGAATTTCACCTTACATTAAGAGCTGATAGTAATTTATTAGAAAAGAAGTTCCTAGCAATTGGGAATGTTCAATCTATAGAGAACTTTGGTGCAGGCGAGCTTGTATCATCTAGGTATCGTCAATTCCTTTGGTTGCCTCCGAACTCTGTAACACTCTTGGAAACTGTGAAGTGTCATAATTAAGTTATTTCATCCTCTAAAAGCTGTTCTAACAACTAAGATTCATTAACCTGTGCAGTTTAGGACCTCCCGATTTCTGGCATACAGTGTTCTACAACTATAGGGATGTATTTGTTCTGAAATATTATATACATAGTTATGGTATGAAAGAGTTGAAATACATATCCCATACAAGTTATATAAAATAATCTTAAATAAAAAAGTGTTCCGTCAAAGTAGAGCTTTTAATATAATCAACACATAATTATTTGCCTTCTTCTCCAGTCCCGAATGTTAAGAATTAAGCCTAATATATGGAAAACCTCTATTGGAGATGGAAATTATCGCAAACCAACCACGAATAAAATAAACTAATCTGTTGTTGAGGAGAAGGGTATGTAATCTCTAGTCATTAATCCTGTATATCTGTTCCATTATTCACCTAAGAATTGCTAATGTACCTCTTACTTAAGCTGTTAACATTTTTTGTAAACCGTCATGATTGAGTACACAGAGCCACGCCGCTGCCATCACTGCTAACAGGAGATAAGCTATCGATTATTAATACTCATTTCCGAGTCTGTTGTTTTTTATATCATCTCGACAAACCGTTATACAGGAGACGGCCCCTACACATCCAGAATATTCTGTTACACCCGAAGCGGCGCAAAAGTCCTCTACGTCTAGTGGAATTGTTCACCTTCTACCCTTAAGAGAACAAACACAGTTAATTGAACTAGTGTAGATTGGGAAGAACTGTTCCTTCGAACAAGTTGTAAATGTAAGTGTCCTGTAGGAGGTTTAAAATAGGTTACTTTCGCTAGTAATAAAACTTAATCATATAAAAGCATCTAGTCTGCAATAATGAGAACTACACTGTTACATCAGCTGTTTTCTTTTTGGTTATGGATTTTAGGTCATTGACAGGAGAAGGCTCTCGCCTCGAGAAACAGCTTATCGTCACTCTGAAATACTAACACTTGAGTCCATTGTAGTTTGTGCAGGTAGGTGTATTTACTATACATCTTATTTTAATAGTCAATTTATCAGTGTTTTACAAAAGACAAATACAAACACTTACGTTAAAATGTTTATGTTGAATGTATACAATTTAAAAAAATTGTATATAGCGTATATATATATATATATATATATATATATATATATATATATACATGCAAACTTAATTGGTCCATGTTAGTCCATGGTTAAGGTTTTTGTACAGGTAAATTTTAGTTTCCCGGGGTACAAAACTTTTATTAAAACCGTATGGAGCTGTTGGAAAGTTATAAAAATAAATATACCGAGGTCTTCGCTTAGTTTTTGTAATGCACGAAGGAAATTAACATAATAATATATCATAACATGTATTTTAAAAGCATTCATATAAACCTCGCCACCACTAAATAATAAATCAACACATCAACATAACTTTGACACTATGAAAATGGTTCAAAAGCACTTTACACATTAAATACAGGAAATAAACATTGTGTTACAATATAGATTTTTGTGTCATGGAAACATTTAGTATTTATTAAACCGAGGAAAACCAATGTATTGTCAATAACCTATAAGAGTAAAATCGCGTTTTAAATAAGTTAGGTTCCATGTATCTGATTAGATAGAGATTGTTCAACTATGTAATATCTTTAATAGTGCATTTCGAAAGTTGATTTGTTTGAATTAACTATAGACCTGCAGTTTAAATATATGCAATGACACTAAGAAAATGCTTACTAAACTTGAACATAGAAACGAAATTATTTTAAATTTATAACCCTATTAACACTGAATTCTTAAACAACTGAAAACAGTTAAATTTACGTCAAAGAAAGTCAAGAATAAATCCATTTCACTAGCAATTGTAAAACAAGCCATGATTAAATTTGGACTAAGCCACCTCGGCCATTTCTGAGAGGAATGAGGCAATCTACTATAATGATATCCCTTACCTCGGTGACTTACTGCAGGAGCACGTGACGTCAGAGCTTGAGTGTTGCAATATAATTACCTGTTAACAATATTTTGTTACTCTTATATGTTCTGTAACCTCACTGTTACACCAAAAGAAAAATTACATAACAAATATCTTACTTTCTTAAACCTTTCCTTTTACAGACAACTCCTCACAATTAAATGAAATAACACAGCACTCCGAGTTCAGATTATTTTACTCATAAAACTCCTTACTCATTAATTGATTAGTTTGTAGGGAAAGTTAAAAAATATAAATTTTCGTGAATAAAACTGTATGAATTATTTTGTCATGTACACCCTATTAATAGTAAAATGTACTTGATATATTACTTTCATGCAGACAATTATATATGCAGAAAAGTCGTTTTAAACCGCTGCGTGTTCATTTTGTTTATTACACATTTTTTTCGTTTTCCATAATAGTTAAAATAATAGAACACTGTCGTTTAAATAATCACACTACTAGTAAAGTAACTAATTATTGTACTAGAAATTATTACGTTTCAATAACTACTGTAACTTTAAGTCAAAAATGTTTTAGAATCTTAAACTCGAAATACACCATGTACTTCCTTACTCTTTATAAATGGACGGAACGTTACTTAGTTTAAATTTAGGTGTATATCTTGTTATAAGGAATCGTTATAATTGTATTCTTATTATTAGTAAATGTTTGTTTCGCATAATTTTACATGCGATCACTGTATTTATTTACCCCTCAAATAGATTATTACCAACATTATATTGTTAAAATCGTGCTGCAGAATTCGAGTTACATAAATATACGAACTACTAGTAAATTTGGACATTTGAAACAAAACATCAAACGTTTGATGTGCCACGATCGATGTTGAGAGCATGGTATTATTGGTTATATAAAGGTTGAGATGATGTATGTCCAGACTGATCAAGTGACATGTTTTACCTACCCACTCATGCTATGCTATGTGTCATCAGCTAACTGTTTTATTTTAACGTGGTGCAGCTTTATAAGGCGACAGGTGATAGAGCCAATTGTTTAATTATGTTGTGTCTCGAAATTTTCTCTAATAACTTTAATACCGTTGTAGGAAATGGGAATGTAATGTATCATTTAATATTTCAGTTTTACTCAATTGAAGCAGTATATTAATAAAATAAAAGTTATAATCTCAGTTTAAATTGTTGATAAATACTGCAGGGCAGCATTGGTTGTCCAGATCATGCATTGTTAATCAAAATAACCAATAATTTGTGAATAAATTCATCCAATTCACTTTGCCAACATTGAACCATAAAGTCAATATAATGTTATAAACATGTACGTTAGATGATATAAAAGAGCCTGAATAACTAAAAGTATAACAAACGTAATACAGAAAACATCAATGGCGGTCAGTTTAATGAGCTCATAGTGAAGGGGTCAGTGGACCTGATGTAATTACAGTGGTTGACGATGCGTATAGAGAGCTAGCAGCAGCGCAAACTACATCAAAGCTTCTGTACCTGTAATCCTGTCTAAGCTGATACCATGCTCATTTTTAACGAAAATATTTTGGATGATGGGAACTTTCATGTTAGAATTAACTGTATCCTTCGTGCATTCGTGTTCTTACAAAATACTAGAGATTATTTGGAAAAGTTTGATTAATAAAACAATTAATTATGTTTCTCGCACATGTACATAATGTTACCATTTCATGTTTTAATTTATATTTTATATTAAATGTAATTTGAATAATGTAATAAAATCCTAAAATTACATATAATAAAAATAAACTAGATAGTTTGTTACCTAAAAGTAATGCCGATTAAAATTCTTAAACAAATGAAGTGCAATAATAATTACTTTTTAAATGCATTAAAATCAATAAACCTTTCGTTAGTAAATTTTTACAGAAAACATAACACTTTATAATTATATCAACAACTAGGAATGTGTCAACAAAGAACGGTTTTCTACAATCTATCCAGTTTATTATCTTGATAATTCGTAACCTTGGTTAAAAACTATTATAAAATGCCCTTACCGTTCTCGCAACCTGACAGTGAACGAGTAGTTATACCCGATTGCACAATCGATGTATTAAGTTTATTCATAAACAGGATTTAGGAATTCTGAGTATATATAACTAATAGTTCCAGTTTAATTTACATTATGAGTGATTTTTAAGTCTATCTCTTAATTTGATGTTTTTGATTAAATATAAAAACTCCGCCCATCTAATTTGATTTTAATAATACGAGTAATATGAATAATATCGTAATATTTGCAGACTTTATTATTTTAATAAGGAAAAGTATGTAATCATTTTTCAACATTGTTACTGTGGGCATAGAGGGAATGCAAAGTTGAGATAATATTTGAAGTAATTACTAAGGACAATTTTTAATTTCGTCCAAAAAAATAATACAGATAATAGTTTAGAATCGTTCATTAAATATAAAATAGGACTAGATATAAATAGGTGAATATACTAATATCATACGAATTCATTTGATATAGAATTATAATTAAATGTTTTGGCAGACTTGTTTTATTCAATTAATTTTTTTGTATTCGTTTTTCATCCCCATTCTGTGTCATTATATCAATTATGTCATGTCAGTATAGGGTCAACAATCGTATCCCTTAACAGAATCTTTCATCAGTAATTAATGTGATACTCTGTCAAATATTAATTTGGTGTGAAATAAATATTGT
Source organism: Homalodisca vitripennis (assembly GCF_021130785.1). Classification (NCBI taxonomy): domain Eukaryota; kingdom Metazoa; phylum Arthropoda; class Insecta; order Hemiptera; family Cicadellidae; genus Homalodisca; species Homalodisca vitripennis. The sequence continues at coordinate 130,493,697 of NC_060208.1, forward strand.
AATGGAGTGAACTATTTTTTTGTTATTTAAATCAGAAATAATTAAGAATGTACATTGCAAACCAAAGTGTGGGAAACAGAAGAGTGTCAAGTTTGTCTAATCATTTTATCTAAACTTACCACTTGGTCTTGTATTAGTTGAGCCACCAAAGGCTTGTTCGCGTTATACGAACACACGTATGTGCAATAACAATAACTTTATCTAAGACACAATACCGCACTGTGTTCTCCCTCTGATGTAATGCGTCCTCATTACGTCGTGTACTGTGCTTTCTCTAGTCCTTGCTGTGTAGAATATTTGGTTTACTAGAGGCCAGTTCACGTCATACGAACACACGCACAACCAATCTACACACAATACACGACCAACGCACAATCACTAACTACACACAGAACAAGTACACATAACTATAACAAAACACAGGCTTTGTGTCTCAACTACACTTGACTGCTGTAATATTACGTCCTATTTATGTCGTGTTCTGATCTTCACTTATAGTCCGCTCGTGTAGAAGTTTATTCACCAAGAGGCCAGTTCACGTCTTACAAACACACGCACGTCCTATAATAACTGAGATACCAATGCCGCACTGTGTTTTCTCTTTGCTGTATATTTACTCATTACTTTGTCGGTTTCTGAACTCTATTTACCGTATTCTCGTATTTAATTCTTTTTTAGAAAGTCGATATTCTTTATGTATTTCTTTCATGATGTTATAAGTGTATAGTTTTTGGAATTTAGATCACAAAAAGACGTAAAGGCTACTGTTAAGTTAGCTAGTCTGAATTTATTTCTTCTGACTACTTCACCTACTTAGGTCCAAGACGTAACTTAATAACAGAAAAATTATAAATTATTGCTAAAATATGATAGAGAGCATATAATAGGATGGACATTTTTTATTTAATCTGGAAACCTTAGATCCATATTTGCAATCATTCATACATGCAAATATTCCTAAATGGCACAGTCAAGGTTAATTATTAGAACGGATATGATGGAGTTGGTTTGAAATAAATAAAAAATATATGTAAAAAATTTATATATATATATATATATATATTTTTTTTAAATAATCATTGAATCACAAAAAGTACTTACTCCGCCGGGACTCGAACCCGGATCTCTCACTTGCCGGGTGAATGTGCCACCATTACACCACAGAGCCATCACTTTTTACGACTCAATTATTTTGTATTTGGCCATTTCTTTCACATATGTGTTTAAATAACCAAACTAACATATGATCGGAAGACCAAATACCTATCAAATGACTTGTATTCACATTCATTAAATTTTGTAAAAGAGGCAATAGCCTAATTTAATTTCATTATACATTGAATCACAAAAAGTACTTGCTCCAAAACTGTAAGATTATAGTAGCAGTTGTCTATAAACCGTTTCTGAGTAACTACCGACACCGTTATAATGAAGCTACCACTGATAACAACAAAAGGCCACCACATAATCACGTTACAGATAACTCAGTTACTACAGTCTCTCTGTACTGAGTATATCCTGTCTCACGGTCATTGCATGCACGTGATAGTGATACATCAAGCTTTGTGGAAGCAGGAAGAAGGAATTGTTGAGTTACTACATGTAAATTTAAAAATATCATGCCTTAAAATTTTTCCAATTACTCCAATGAGAATATAAAAATAATATAATACGCCCTTGTTATAAAATGGTAAAAATAATATTTAATTAAAGTTCTAAAAATTAATATCTAAAAACAATTCAAGTTTGTCTGAGATTTATCATTTAGAGATTGATTTTGAATTTGGTAACAGAGCTTTTGTAGGCAATCCATTTTGAACTACATCTAAAATAAATCGTGAAATGAATTAATTGATTGGATACTAATGGTAATTGTTCAGAATTACCGTATTTTTTACATCGAATGATGAATTTAAAGCCCCACAAGCTTCATAACTCAGAAGCCTAGGATCAAACCTATTATAGGAGCACCAGCAAATTAATAATAATGTCTTAGTTGTTGTACAGGACTTTAGATGCAAGCTAGTGTTCTGAAAATATATTTGAAAAGTTGCAATTATATCAGTACTTTCTAAACTTTATTTAGATTCTTACACAAACTACATTAAGAGCAAGTTTGAATTTGAAGTGTAGTAAGATACTGTTATTCAACCTTGTATAGGTAGTTAGATTATTTCAGGGCTCTTATATACACTAAGGTACTGTAAATATATCATAAGCAAGCCGTAAATTTAAACGAAGTTGTTAACGACATGGTGTTTACTCGTGTTCTCGCTAAGTTAGATACACTCTAGTAAAACGAAGATTACCCAAGTTTGCTGTTAGGAGTTTTATACATGATTAGCACGTCCTTTTTCAAGACTTCGTGGAGAATTCATTCTCCTAATTTATGGAATTTCAATACTTCGGAGAAAATTTAAAGATTTTAAATTAAAATAAACATTTATAAGACACCTAAGATATTAAGGCAATTGAATTTTTATACTTTGCAGTGGTATCTTTATAACCTTTTGATTAAAGTAAAACTATTTTCGTCTGTTACTTCCGTGACAAATATTATATAACCTTTAGGCACAAACATTTAAAAACGCATTTTAAACGTAGTTTTGCTGTGTATGATTAGATCAGGTATGTATATAAATAACACTCATCGAGTCTAACAGAAAGAGCTAACAGCACAACCTGTCATTTGAATTTTAAAACTGTTAATGAGACGAATCTTAACTGATATCTAATGAGGATACACGTTAACTATAAAGTATTAAAATTAAAAAAAAAGATTAAATTAGGTTTCAACGTCATATTACTATTATTCGAGTAGCTTAAATAATAATTACCTAAATTTCGGTAAATATCAAATACACCAGTTAAGAACTAATCAAACGACACTTTTAAGTTAAAAATAATTCTGTAAAATCCAAGAAATAATATAAAAGAAATATATGAAAAGTATATTATTTACTGCTTACTCTTATTTGACCACTTTACTTGAGAATCATAAGACTCGGCCTGAAAGTTTTTGTACAATAATGTGGTTAGATAAATTGTGTACTTTATGAGATTTATCTTGAACAGCCTTCTTATTTCTCTTAACGTAAATTGTGGCTGAGTAGTACCTTGCCGTGGGGGGGAGGTGGTAGTGTGACAGACGAATGTGATGTCTGCAGGAGATCTGAACAGCCATCACAACCTTGTATCTATCCATGTTCGGAGTTGACGGAAAGGGCGGTTTTTTCTAGGTTCATGGGCTGGATCTAATACGGGCTTGGCGGACTGGTATGGATTCGAGGTTTGCAGACGATAAATTGAGGATTCGACTTTCCTACAGAAACATGATAAATTCTACTATTTGTCCGTCAACGTCTAATAGTTTCTACATCAGCTCGTGAGCTCCAAATTTATTCGGCGACCGAATATTGAGACAGTCCTCCAATTCAGAGCCTTTCTGGATACCATTATTTACGAAAAGTAGAATTGTCTGTGAGCCTCGAATTTGTATTGCCTCAGTCCGAAAACTCAGAATAATATGTATACCTGTCCGTGAACATCGAATCATTTGGAGCTATAGAAACGTACCATTGTCGGTCATGGCGGACGATTTCAGTATTCAGCTCCAGCGGATTCGATACTAACGGACTCCACTGTTTTCCAAAAATAAGATAACTAAAACCCTTATGCGTAGTACGATGATGAACAAATAGCTCTGATACACGAATTTGCTAAGAAGGAAAACAATAAAAGCACCATTTGGAATTTAGTCTTTAAATTTATAATAATGAAATATGATAATAATAATGTAAAGCTGTGTTATATAACTTTCCTTATAATAATTAAGATTTCTCCTTATTACTCTATAAGTAGTCAAAAGAAAAGACTAAATACAAAGCCATTGTTACTTGGGAGATTCAACAAAAGATAGAAAAGAATAAATGTATAATAATTTCAGAGTGAATAATGTTATAATAGACAAGATAAAGCATATTTTAGAGAAAATTTAGGTCCATTGTTAATGGAGGTTCTCCAGTAAATAGCCAACAATAAGAAAACTAAACGGCAAGGAAGGTCATGACTTGTTACAGTAAATCTGTTCTAAATCAGTTAATTATCATTCGATTTGAATAATTTTGATGTAATTATATTTTTTATAAAACACTCTACCATGCGCTATCTTCAATCTTCCCGAGGTCTGGCTGGCCTTTTTATTAAAAGAAGAGAAAAAATGGAATTTTAATTTAAAATTTCGAGCTTGGGAAGATTCAAGAGGAGAAATAATTTTAAATGATGATATTTTATAAATTGTGCTTAATTATAATATGAAAGTTTGCTGTATATAATCTTAAAACTACTTTAGGCTGCATTCGGTAAAGATTATTTGATTCAAAAATACGGTGAACTTTAAAATTGTTATTAATGATTTGAGGATTCAAAAAGTATTTTCGGTTTTCTTCGTTATACAAACAATTGAAATATAACTAGCCGAATATTCAGAACACATCTGAGTCACTACATTGTTGGAGGGCCTATCTATAACCTCTTATAACTTGTTGCTGACTAGCCTACTCTCCTCTGCCGATCATAACGGGGTCAAGTCAAGAATACTGTTGGGAGAGGATTGTATAGCCTTCAATGTAACGGAACATTTTCCCAGCGTAGGTAGATTGCGTACAACAAATACCCCCTCGAAGGTGTATCCACCACGGTACGTCTAAAATCGGGATAATAGTCGACTTTTACACTCTATCCGTAGCCAACTTTTGCAGGGGACAGAACACGTTTCGTTGAATGTTATACTTCAAACCTTATTAATTACTTAAATATTCATTTTGCAATAGAAACTTAGGAATGCTTTTTAATAAGGAAGTTTTTAACCAACATAATTTCTAACAATATCGATAACTTAAACTCAAGGGACGGGTTTCGCTAGTCATATTTAAAACAAGGTAGAGCAAACTTGTGTAATCTTCATCTCGTGTAGAGCGTAACTAACTTACCGAGATCACGGCTGAACACCATCCTGTTAACAAGTTCGTTTAACTTTAACGGCTCACTAATGATACATAATTACGGTAACAGTGTAAATACAAACCCTTCGAATAACTCTAATAATTTAAAATTGTAACTACTAAAATATATATATATATATATATATATATATATATATATATATATATATATATATGCTATTTGAGAGGCATAGTCTTATGAATTCTTTAGTGAGTTATTTTTACGTGTGTTACATGCTATTCTAAACCCATCTTTAGCGTTAAAATGAACTCGTACGAGTGGTGTTGACACACACATTTAAAATTGTAACTATTAAAATATAAATGTATGCTATTTGAGAGACATAGTCTTGTGAATTCTTTAGTGAGTTATTTTTACGTGTGTTACATGCTATTCTAAACCCATCGTTAGCGTTAAAATGAACTCGTACGAGTGGTGTTGACACACACATTTAAAACTGTAACTATTAAAATATAAATGTATGCTATTTGAGAGACATAGTCTTGTGAATTCTTTAGGAGTTATTTTTACGTGTGTGACATGCTATTCTAAACCCAGCTTTAGTTTTAAAATGAACTCGTACGAGTGGTGTTGACACACACATTTAAAATTGTAACTATTAAAATATAAATGTATGCTATTTGAGAGACATATTCTAGTGAATTCTTTAGTGAGTTATTTTTACGTGTGTTACATGCTATTCTAAACACATCGTTAGCGTTTAAAATGAACTCGTACGAGTGGTGTTGACACACACATTTAAAATTGTAACTATTAAAATATAAATGTATGCTATTTGAGAGACATAGACTGGTGAATTCTTTAGTTAGTTATTTTTACGTGTGTTACATGCTATTCTAAACCCATCGTTAGCGTTAAAATGAACTCGTACGAGTGGTTTTGACACACACATTTAAAACTGTAACTATTAAAATATAAAATGTATGCTATTTGAGAGACATAGTCTTGTGAATTCTTTAGGAGTTATTTTTTTACGTGTGTGACATGCTATTCTAAACCCAGCTTTAGTTTTAAAATGAACTCGTAAGAGTGGTGTTGACACACACATTTAAAATTGTAACTATTAAAATATAAATGTATGCTATTTGAGAGACATATTCTAGTGAATTCTTTAGTGATTTATTTTTACGTGTGTTACATGCTATTCTAAACACATCGTTAGCGTTAAAATGAACTCGTACGAGTGGTGTTGACACACACATTTAAAATTGTAACTATTAAAATATAAATGTATGCTATTTGAGAGACATAGTCTTGTGAATTCTTTAGTGAGTTATTTTTACGTGTGTTACATGCTATTCTAAACCCATCTTTAGAGTTAAAATGAACTCGTACGAGTGGTGTTGACACCATTTTCGAATTGAAAAGAAATACCCAACATAGTTTGGAATTGTTCTTTATAACAACAATGCATTAATATTCACAGCAGTAAAACTCAATCAAAATGATGTATTTGTTAAAAAACCAATTTAGACGGACATCAACAAGTGCATAAACATAAACAAACGCAAAAAGAACACTAAAACATTTTCATTCTTTGATACAATATACAATAATCATTCCTACCAAATCAAATACATTCATTAATTTTGCATATTTTTAAACACAATTAAGAGTTTCTAACCATACAATTAATTGCTCTTGTGGGAGTCATATCAATAATCGATCGAGTTACACGGTAAGCAGCTATTAATCCCAGGTGAATATTTCTTAATAAAATGTTATACCTACAATATTTAGGGTTTATACGTATAAGGTATTCAAACGTAGTATTTATACAGATATTTATAACAAACAAAACTTATCTACAAAAACTGAATATATTTAAATTTTATTTTTTTGCGATTGAGTCAATTAACCAAGACACAAATACCATTGAGTTTTTATTTAATACTAAAGAGATTATAGCCTTTCATAGGCATTATAACATATACTAGTATAGACATGGAAATGTGGTTAGAAATTATTAAAGAAAATTCTTTAGCTTTAAGTGTTGCCCACTAGCGTCCTAGTGTCTTGAATAACGGGTAAGACTTGTAAGTTACAACCCTCCCGATATTTAAAAGCTGTATTAAACTTTTTATGCGCTAAATCATGATAAAATATTGATACATCTATTTAATTTTCTGCTTTGTATCCTTGGTGGAAGTAAGTTGGTTTTAATGGAAAAAACATCTATTTAAGTCTACCCGAAAAATATATTTCATTGGTAAATTTACAAGATGTGAATTTAATATAATCCATAAGGTAAGTTTCCCATATTTCCAAGTTTTATACTGCAAGCAGTTGAATACAAGCTGGATCATCACAAGATACGTCTGTATTGATTTAACTAATGATAAACAGCTGTAGCGTGGTTTAAGTTTCAAGTTAATTATGTAGAACTACCGTACTGAACTCAACCGTGTTTAGCTGAGAGTTTGGAATTTAACTTCGATGTTCAAATCTTGTAATTTTTAAGCATTTCCCTTAATTAAATGTTTTAAACTTTCATTTTCATTGTACACTTCCTTCCATAAACAATAAGATAATGCTCCAAATATATGTGCTGAAGTTAATAGTTTATAATTACAGTATTTTAAAATAAATTTGATAGGCAACAATAAAATATGATAAGGACTTCGTATTAATACTAAAATAATTATAAGTTCTCACATAAATTCCATGAATTTAATAGATATGAATAAGGTTTACTACTGTTTTATTAAAATATTTGAAATAGCGAAAAAAAATCATTAACTTGCTTTCGTGTTATTGGTACTGGGCCATCCAATGTGTTTTTTTTTTTTTTGGCGAAAATCTCTTTATATTTTTCTCCAGGTGATATTGTGCACACTTAGTACACTGATAGTTAAACGAAGTTTTCAACACTATTTCGAGACGTGTTCATTAAAATTGAGCTGTAAATACAAAATTTATAAAATTAAGAAATATACTTGCATTTATTTTGAACTGTTTTGACAAAAAATTTAACCGTCTTATTTAAAAACAAACATGACATTACGTATAGCTAAATAAAGCAAATTACAAAAGTGGAGTGCTGTAATTCTGAGCTGTGATTTTAGCGACTTAAAAATCTATTAGGTGTCTAAAGACTTTTAAGGAGCCTAAAATATAATAAACATTTTTACACTGTTATACACTGTTTCATGGTGCAATGATCTCAAATCAAATCAAATCATCAAATCATTTCTTTATTGCTTTTAGACAATATATAACATTGTATAGCAGTCGTCATATATTCAAACAGCAAATACTCTACACACTCACACACAGTCAGACTTACATTTCACTCATTCACACTAATTCACACTATCTTTGGATCCAGATTTTAAATTTTGGTAATTTAAGATATTTTTAGATATCCCAGCGACTCATCATAAACTCCTCTAGCGAATAAAATGGTTTTGACACCAACAGGCATTTGAGACGAGTTTTGAATTGGATTTGATTAGTTGCATTTTTTACACTTTCAGGGAGCTTGTTGATTAAGCCGACGCCAACCTGATGCGGTAAATGCTGAGATACCGCCAGTCTATGACTATGGACTCTAAAGTTGTCCCTGGCTCTAGTTTCATACTGATGAAAGTCCCTGCCCCGGACTAAAGTGCACTTCGATTGACAGTACAGGATCACATGAAACATATAGAGACAGGGCAATGTCAACAAACCTAGCTCCCTAAAAGAGTCCCTACACGACTCTCTGTAATTCAAATTTGCAATAATTCTAATTGCCTTTTTTTGAAGCCTGAAAAAGCGTTCCATCTTGTGTTTAGCACAGCCCCCCCACAGTCTCAAGCCATATGCAAAGTGCGGATATATGAGACCGAAATATGCCGTCACTAAGACTTCAGGGGAACAGTATTTAGCTAGGCTTCGCAAGGCAAATATGCCAGAAGTAATTCTAGCACATATATTGTTAACGTGGTCGTCCCAGGTCAGACCTTGATCAATGTACATCCCCAGGAATTTCGTGGATCCAGTTTCCTCTAAAAGGACATCGTCCACAAATACAGCAGGTTGCCTTGCAAATTCCCTTGGTCTTAGGCAGAAATTGATGACATTTGATTTTGATTGGTTCGTTGTCAAATTCCTGTCAGTAAAATACTGAATGCATGAAGTCAGTTCCACAAATGATGTGATTTCCAAATCTTGTGTAGTTTTTCCTTTGAAGCTATATAATTATACAGTATTGTGGTACAAAGATATTGCAATTATCTAAAATAGGTTTAATGATGCATATCGATAATATGCAAATAGTGTTTTGTTTTTAGGGGAAAAAATTAGTTTGTTTTATTTTTTCATGATTTCAACTATTGATATCTAAAGGTTGACTAGTAACTTAGTACGTTCATGATGGTGAACATGTATTTTTTAATCTCCATAATATAACAGAAACCACAACCTTTCGTATTCAGTTTAGGTATCTTTAATTGAGTACTATCTTTTCAAATATAGAAGACCATAAGCTATCTCGTAATCATGGTATGAAACGAGAAATAGTTGAAATCATGAGAAATTAAAACAAAGTAATTTATTTCCCTTAAAAACAAACACTATTTTCATATTATCTATATGCAACATTAAACTTTTTTTAGATAATTGCAATATCTTTGTACCACAATACTGTATAATTACATGTAAATTTATATGAGAAACTAGTAAGTATTCTACGACAAACAGAAAATATAAAATTTTCGAGCCGGCACTTGACGGAACTGGGGAAACTTTAAAAACGGTCGTAAAATATTTTGCTGCTATAAAATTAGTTGTAGTAGTATTTAACTTCAATACGCCTATGTATATAAGTTTATTTTCAAGAAAAGCTTTATAAATAATGTGTCATAAATAATATAAATAATTTATTATGTGAAACATATATTTATAATGCGTGTACAAAGTCTATTGCATCAGTATCAACAAATTCTGTGAGAGCAAGTTTGAAATAATGATATTTTACAAATATAATCTGATCAATCCGAGCTTAATATGGGTTTTAAACGTGAAAGTAATATGATACTATAAATCAACATTTTTTTGTTTACTATGCTTATCCAAAACTTTTTAAGTGCATATAAATTCCTCCCTAATTAAATGATCGTCTATAGTAAATAATATAATAAAAAATCCACACCCAAATGAAAAATACACGATGTGCATGAATGTTTCTAAATTGATGGTAGCGACGAATTGTTTACTGAAGCATTACTAAATTTAAAAATTTAAATTTATGTAAATCAATTAAGAAAGTAACACCCAGGTAAATGAAAAGTTTTAAATTTATATAGGATTAAAACCATTTCATCAAACTAATTTATATATTGCATATTATAGTGATATGCACTTCAAAACTATGTCATATTAAGCAATAATAAATTTCTTTGGTATTTAAGGATAATAATTTGTCTGTATTGGAAAAAAAATAAATTTATTAAACTAACATTAAGTTGTCAACTCTCTCTAGATTTAACCTAAACAGACAAGTGTAGCCATATGGACACAGTTGTACTTCCAGCACTTACACAGAATAAGCCGCTGTCTATATTATATCGGCTATGACAGATTTCACTATCTAGTATATCCATTCAATTGTTTAGTCTATTAAAGAAATATGTACACAGTTGTACGCGTAACACTTACACAAAAAATGCCCGCAAGCTATAATATATTGGCTATGACGTAATCTGTCTGCAACAGCCTATTGCAAGAATATGCAAACAGATGTCCACGCTGTACTTACACAGAATATGTCCGCCGTCTATATTATATCGGCTATGACGGGTTACACTATCTAGTATATCCATTCAATTGTTTATTCTGTAACAGCCTATTAAAGAAATATTTACACAGCTGTACGCGCAACACTTACACAAAACATGCCCGCAAGCTATAATATATTGGCTATGACGTTAATCTGTCTGCAACAGCCTATTGCAAGAATATGCATACAGATGTCCACGCTGTACTTACACAGAATATGTCCGCCGTCTGTATTATATCGGCTATCACAGGTTATACTATCTGTACATCCATTTAACTGTTTATCCGTAACAGCCGGTTGTAGAAATGCTCACAAACTTGTACGCGCATCATTCACACAAAACATTTTCTCATTAAATTTTAATAATAACGTTCCTGTAAAAAGTGCTTCATCAACAGCCAGCGTTTTGTCTGCCATATCTTTAACTCTGGTCCAAAGTCTAAGATTAGCTCTTTCCCCTTATTGACCTGTCTTTAATGTTTGTTATTACTACTTTATTTTTTTGGTAGTTCCACAAAAAACTAGAGATAATACTCACTATTTTATACTTTGATAACACTCCTGTAATTACCATGATTGAACTTAGAGTAAAATAACCAGAGGTCAACAATAACACTACGTAAATCTTATTTACTTCATAAGAATCTAAAATGTCGTAATATATTGGTGTATTCATGACACTATATAAAAATTGTAAATCTATTGCACACAAGCACAATTTTGTATTTACAAATAGCCTAAAAACATTCTTATATTTTTTTTTTTTTTATTTCTAAACAAACGAAATCAAGAAAAGTAAATTATCTGAAATCAAACAATCGTAAACCCGATAAAACGCTTGAAGTTAATGTCTTGTGAACACAGAACCAACCTACTTGTATGGGCCGGATATTACACTAGAACATCTGTCTGTCTTACCCTTCAACACCCCTCCACACCCATAAACAGTAAAAATAAACAGAATGTATTGTGTTTCTTAGAAATGTGAGCGTAATACAAAATTTAAGTTTATACTTATTATTCTCGTATTCATAAAGTTTAGTTTAATTACTGTACGTCTACCTAAATGTAATTTATTATATTTAACAATTTTATTTTATAAACCATTAAGATACAAAATCCTAAATTATCACACGTATTATTCTTACAGTCATTAAATGATAAAACAGTTAGTATTAGATCATCAACACGGATGGTTGGATTTTCCAACCATTCATAACGTAAAATATTATATGAATATTCCTTACAGAACAATAGCTGTTGCTAGATGTAACTAAAAATGTTAAACCTAGATCACCGGTGGGTAAATAACGCAGACCTTGAGAGCTTGCATCTTAAATTAACTAAACACATTAATCATTTAACTTTCTTGCATAAATGTAAGGTTGAAGACCTTATGCCTATAGGGTTAACTCTAAAAACTCCTTTTCATAGTAGGAAAGCCAGTAAAATTTTGTCTTCTGCTTCTAAATCTTTACTTAAAGAAAGAATTGCATATCATCATCGTGAAAAATACCTCCTCCAAAATAGTATTGAGTGTAAAAAAACTGAATTAAAAACACTGATCGGTACAGAATTCAACAACATTCTCGAAAGCATCCAAAATAGATGTATAAAAATTTCTGAAACAGATAAGAAAAAGAAAATCTCCAAACTGGAAAAAATTAGGCCTAAGAAATGTGATTTGCCTAAGGATGGCAACGTGAATACGGATGCAAATAATAAAAACGTAATCAATCTCTCTTCGAAAATCCTGAATGAAGCGGAAATATCAGTATTATCCAAGGGTTTAAACTTTTCTGTGGCACAAAAATCGGTAAAGGCACTGGATTTCGTAACTGGAATTGAGTCGGCTGTTTCACAGTTACCTGAGGAACAGGGTGACCGCTTCCGCTGCGAGGCCAGTCTTTTACTCAGAAAAATTCCTCCCACAAAACCCAATTTGACAATAGAGGAGAAAAAGGCCAGGTCGATCCTTGGGAAAGATGACACGGTCAAAATCTTACCTGCCGACAAAGGCAACGCTACTGTGGTACTTGACTCAGTAGCGTATAAAGAAAAGATTGCGGAAACTTTAAATACTGGCAAATATACAGTTTTAAATAAAGACCCGACTGATTCATTTGAACGCAAAGTAGCAAACACCTTAAGAAAACATAAAGAATTTTTTTCAGATAAATTTAGATCTAAATTAACTCCTCACCACTCCAAAATCCCCCATATGTATGGCCTTCCCAAAATCCACAAACCTACCATCCCTCTCCGGCCCATCATTAGTTCTCGTGATTCACCTTGCAGGGAATTGTCTAAAGTCCTCTTGGACATCTTAACACCATTGGTAGGAAAAACTGACTCTTTCATCAAAAATTCCAGGGATTTCGTAGAGAAGTCAAAATCCCTAAAGTTGACTGAAACTGACAAACTGGTAAGTTTTGATGTCGAAAGTCTATTTACAAATGTACCAGTTCCAGAAACTCTCGGAATTATTAAATCACGTCTCAAAGAAGACCAAACATTAAAGGATAGAACTAAACTTCCCGTGCCAGTAATTATGGAACTGTTAGAACTATGCACTCAATGCAATTATTTTGAGTTAGAGGGTAAAATTTACCGTCAAGATGAGGGGATGGCAATGGGTTCTCCACTGTCTCCTATTTTCGCCAATATCTTTATGGAGGAATTCGAGCGAAAAGCTTTGGCTTCAGCTCAGTTTCAAACCGAAGATTTGGTGGAGGTATGTGGATGATACCTTTGTTATTTTTTCTCATGGAGACATTGAATTAAATAATTTTTTGAATCACATTAATAGTATTTCTCCTTCCATCCGCCTCACAATGGAAGTGGAAGTCCAAAACAAGCTTCCCTTTTTGGATGTGTGTGTATTAAGAGATAGGGATGTCCTTAAGACAACTGTTTTTCGAAAGATAACACACACAGGGAAATATTTAAATTATCAATCCAACCATCAAAAATCTGTCAAAGAAGGAGTAGCCTACTCGTTGTTTGATAGAGCAAAGAGCTTGTGCTCAGATAAAGATGGACTAAAAGAAGAATTTAAGAAAATTGAATTGGATCTCAGAAGCAATGGATACCCTCAATTAGTAATTAATAAGTGCAAACGAACCAGAAGAATCATTCCTGAGTCAGAAAAACAGAATTGTGATAAATTTGCGTTTATGTCAATCCCTTATGTGCCGGGATTATCGGAGAAAATTAGAAGAGTAGGTAGAAAGTACAACATTAGAACCGCGTTTAAAACACACAACACTCTTAGACAAAGTCTCGTAAAAACAAAACCAAAAAATGGCACACAGGATTCCAAAAACTGTGTTTACAGTATAAAATGTAGCTGCAATAGGGAATACATAGGCGAGACAAAAAGACCACTAAACATAAGGATAAAAGAACACAAAGAAAACACGAGAAAGGGTTTCACAGAAAAGTCAAAAATTGCACACCATTGTTGGTCCGAAGACCATCATATGAATTGGGATGAAGCCCACATAATACATCGGGAACCACATTTCTTCAAAAGGAAATTAATTGAGGCAACATACATTAAATTGGCAGACCAACAAGAATAAGAATAAGAATAAGAATAAGAATAAGAATATTTATTGCCATTCGGCCATAGTAGCAATAGACATCGTCTCAGGTGTTTAATTTACTTAAAAACTAAAAAAAAATACGGTTTGCCAAGGCACTGGAAATTGACAAACTTAACAGTTTAAAAATATTTTAACAAACAACAACAATAAAAACAAGTTAAAAATAGCAAAAATAACAAATATATAGCAACAGCCTTGTCACACAACAATAAAGCAAGAGCTTACGTCATCAAACCAGCAAGGTGCGTCAAAAAGCAAAACTTAACAATTCTAAAAATGAATATAAACAGTAACAAAAAAAGACAAAATAAAATTCAAAAATAATAACAGCCATGTGATTAACAGTAAGTCAGAACAATAACAATAAAAGAAACAACAATAACAAGTCAAAAATATAGAGTCAGCAATATCACAGTCCCATGAACTCATTTAAAGAATAAAAAAGGGGGTGGTTTACTAACCAGTCCATCAGCTTTCTCTTGAAACTCTTTATATCAACTGTATGGGCTTTATGGCCTAATTTATTAAAAAGTGTAATTGACATTGCATTGGCATTTGACTGTGTTTTACTAAGTCTAGCAAAATCTTTATTTATTTTATAACTATTTCTAATAATTGTAGGAATGAAGTCTACCTCTTATAACATAATCACCTAGATTAGATTTCACATTGACAAACAAGTAAATAAATATATAAACAAACAACAGTGGGTATAGACTCTCTAATGAATAACGGCTTACAACTAGTTCTTTGGGTCTGAGTCAGTGAGCACATCGTTACAGCTTTCTTTTGGATTAACAGAAACTCTATGTATTTCTGAACCATTACCCCAAAGTTGGAGCCCATACAGTAAAATACTGTTGAAAAAGGCAAAATAAGCACTCCTTAGATATTGCTTAGGAACATTTTTCTTTAGTTTGTCTCAACAAAAAAACCACTCTACTAAGCCTTCCACATACATAGTTAATATGATCTACCCATGATAGCTTATTATCTAGATAGATGCCCAATAGCTTAACACTATCAGAGAAAGTACTGGGGGAACTCATGTTTTTCAGTGTAAAGCAAATATTTTGTGTTTTGAGATCATTTAAAAACAAGTTGATTGGCATTAAACCAGTTTTTTTAGCATTACACAACATTTTCATCCATAAAAGTGGCTAAGCTATTTATATTAGAGTTAGAACTAAAAAAAGTGGTATCATCTGCAAACATTATCACGTTAGCTTGAACATTGTGAGGGAGATCATTCATTACAACTAAGAACAGCAAGGGACCCAGGACCGATCCCTGTGGTACTCCATACTCAACACAACGCGAAGTAGAGAGAGAACCTCCAACACTTACCCTTTGTTCCACGTCCCGTTAGGTATGACTCAAATAATGCCAATTCAGTACCAATTATACCATAGTGAGACAATTTAGAGAGCAGTAGGTCCCTAGGAACGCAGTCAAAAGCCTTGGTTAGATCAAAAAGAGTAGCCACGGTGGAGGCCTTGGCTTCAAAACTATTTATTACAGCTTTCACCAGGACTTCAACTGCATTCACGGTGTTTCTACCTGCTCGAAAGCCAAACTGACAATTTTGAAAGAATATTGTTACATTTGAAAAAATTACTCACTTGGTTGTTCATGACAATTTCAAGGAGTTTTGATAAAATGGGTAACAAAAGAGATGGGCCTAAATGAACCAGGTTGGTCCCTGGGACCCTTCTTGTAAATAGGCACAACCTTGGCCGTTTTAAAAACACTTAGGAAATATACCAGTAAACAAACATTGGTTTATACAAATTGTAATAGGTAGCACAATTGAAAAAATAATAATTTTCTTTAAGAGCTCACTAGATACACCATACGCATCTTTACTTTTGGATGCTTTCATTTTTTTCACCACACACAGCACCTCCTCACATGACACAGGAGACCACTTGAATTGAGTTGCAGCACCAGGAGCCTTGGCAAGAAGATCACCCGCAGATATCTGGCTTGGAGTGATGACCTCTCTCACCTCATCAATACAGTTGACGAAATGGGCCGAAAATACTTCCGGAGATAAGCTGGGGGCATCTCGGGTAGTCGCACCTCTTTGAGCCGCTATGATGGACCAGGCCGCTTTTGCATTTGTTGGAGGAGGTGTTTATAAAATCTTCATTAGCTTTAAGCTTTGCCTTTTTCAGCTCACTTTTGTAGTTGTTCCGCATAAAAACATAAGCTCTTCTGGCTGCCTCTGACTTTGTATCCTTAAAACATGGTGTTATATGCCATAACAAGGTTTTTTAAGTTCGTTTCAATTCATCTGAGAACCACTTCGGGCCTACATTTCTTAGCAGATTTTGATACTCGTATCTGCTTATGTTTAACAGGACAACAGATATTTTAAAAAACCTAGAAATCTTTCCAGAAATATATCAAACATTGTGACATTAGGCCGAGAATCGGAAAACAGTAAATTAGGCCAGTCTACATCAGACAGAGATGCAATCAGAAACTCGACATTAGTAGGTGATAGGCTTCTACCTACAATTTTCTCACCGAGGTTCCCTTTTAACCACATCATCCAGATAAATAGTAACTTCAATAGTGTTATGGTCAGAATAAGCATTCATCAAGCACCTCGGCTTGGATAGAGTGGTCGTTAAGGTTATGACAACCACATTTATCTATGCAGGCATCAGCCCTTGTCGGTACATTAACCAGCCATCTGCAATCAACTGATCTCAATAAGTCTCTCAATGCAAAAACTATAGGCCCACTGTCCCTCACCTCGATGTTCCAGTCACCGCACATAATTATTGGGCAATTAAGATTGATCAGATAGACGAAAAACTTCTCAAACAGCTCCATAAAAATTTTTATATCCCCTGAGGGAGGTCTGTATATGGAGATCACACCAGCTTAAGGTCTACAATAATTATGGCAGACATTTCAATGTTCATTTCACTACAGTAGTCACTAGTGTCCAATTTCAGTAAAATTAATACCATTTCTAACTAGTATGCCCGAGCCACCTCTAATATGCTGCCTTCGACAGAACATACTAGCTTGGTGTAAAGTTCTGAATAGTAACCAAATCACGAGTATCTTCTAAACACCAATGTTCACTGACACATAAAGCTATAAAGCGAGAGTCAGACAAGTTTACATCGAGCATTTCTACTTTGTCATTTAATGATTGAGCATTTAGATACAAAATACTAGATTTAACAGTCATCATTTTCGGATTTTTCGGAGGCACATCCATTACGTTTATAGGGGACAGATGGTGACGATTTAATGTTAGGCCTGTCTAACCCCGTTGTACACCTAAAAAATCTACAGGACGTTTTCTCTGAGATGTAACAAACTTACTTACAAGAATTCCTTCGTCCCAGAAGTCCGGGCTTAGTAAAACATGTTCAAGATTCTCACTAACACCAATCTTAAAGGACTTGTACCCATCGTATTTGGGTTTGAGTTCAATACAAATAAAATCATCTACAATACAACCAATCAGTCAACCATCAGTCGAGATTAGGCCGCTTTGGTTGCCAATTCTAAAAAATGAACTAAAGAGAATACCAAAAGTATCAAACGGATCGGATATTTGCAATAAACCAATGCGGAGTCACAATATGGTTTTAAGAAGTTCATCTCGCATGAACCAATAATAACGAAAGGGCCCATTCCTGTTCCCCTTCCCTTGTATTTCCGCCATCTTGTTTTAGCCGGCCGTCACGATTACCATTGGCTACCCCCTCTGGTCAGTCGTAGATGGTTAGTAGACGAGTGAAGACTTATTGTGACCTGTATTCCGTAGTTTAGTTTAATGATTAGTGTTTTGTATAGTTTTTTTATTAAGTGCATGTCTTTAGTGTTAGTGAAGTTGACATACAACATGTAGGTTGTGATTCCTGACTCAGGCGTGCCACAACGCTTTAGTAAGATTTGTTTATTTTAACCTAGTTTGTAATTATGTATTAGGTTAGTTCTTTACCTGAAGAAGAGATCAGATTGCAGATCTTGAAACGTAGTGTTACTGTTTTCTTGTTTCACTTAACGATGGTAAAATTAAATGTCACTGTTTTCCTTACCGTGTTTATAATCATACCCGAAGCTTGCATAAAGTTAAACCCTAAAATAATTGAAACAGGCAATTCTTCGGCTACTAAAAAAGGAAAGGTCCATGAACAGTAATTTATTTTGAAATGAATATCCCTCTCATCTATGAAATTTATCGGCTGGCCATTTGCGACGATACCGGTACAATCTGTGGGCTTTATTCCTTTCAGAACACCCTTTTCGTTGCTCAACTGTTTTAGCGCACTGGCACTTATTATGGTTCTCGATGAACCTGTGTCAAGGAGACCGAATAAGGTAACTCTCCCAAATTGCATTGGAATATACATCAAGTCTGACTTGGGAACCCCAGTTTTAAAGGCATTGACAGGTCTTACCACGGACAAAGCTTTAAAGGGGGCGTAGGGCCTGCCTACCAACGTCCCCTTGAGTTGTTTAAATTATTATTTTCCCGATAATTATGAGAACTTCCACCAGTATTGCCTCCACGACCACTCCAAGGTACTCGCCTGTCACCATGATACCGTATTCGTTCCGAGTACTCCCTGTCTGTTGCTTGCTGACCCACCGGAGTGCCTGCAATCTCTCTTCGTGTAGGATTGGTGTGTGAGTAAGTTCTTCTCGTGCTATTATTTACCTCTGCAGCCACATGATTTGGGCGACCCGAGTACTGGGCACTTGTTCCTGTATCACTGGGTCCGGCGTTATTATCAGCCCCCCCGTCTGTGTTGTAACCATCCCCTGTTACCGGAGCTACCATTACGGCCCGAAAGATTACCATATCTACTGTCCCGGGGCCAGTTTGAGTTATATGACTCACTACTTTTTCTATACGGGTACAAGGTGTAGTTTGCATTAGGCCGAAAAGGGGTTTGCTGAACATTAAATTCCCTAATACCATCGATAGTGGAACCCATCTCTATCAAATTCTGTAGGTGTGACGGAGTAGGCAGTCCCGCAAAACAAGCTCGTGTATCAGGCAAAATTCCTCCCATTATTGTTTCAAAAATATCATGATCCTCGGCTTCCGGAGTTAAGATAGCACACATAGCTCGGATATCATCTACAAAATCGGTAAACCGCTCTTGTTGGCGTTGAGTCCTGTACACATGCCGACTTATTGCCTCCCGAAGTAATCTTCCAGGGAAGAATGCTCTTATGATTAATTTTCTAAGCTGTGTCCAGTCTAATTTTTGAGTTACCGCTTCGTTGAAAATGTTTCGCAGACGCCCTTCAGTTTTGGGTAAAATATTCAAAATTACGCTTTGATCTGAAGTTATCTTCAAATTGAAGATTTGGAAGATTTGCGAAAGAAATTTAAGTATTTTATGCGGATCTCCACCGGAATTATAAGGTAAGGCGGCAACAACATCCCTCAAAACTGAACTTTAACCATCCTGAGTATACGGTGGAGGATTTAATGCCGTAGCTAGGTTCCTATTAAAACTGTCAGCTGTCTGCTTTATAACTTCCATTGTTGATTGTTGCAGCTGAAGAATCAAAGACAATGGGTCTCCTAACGCGGCGTTGGATGATGTTGTTGGCACTGCAATACCATTAACCGAGGGTTTCTGTTGATTTGATTCCTTATCATCATTTTGATTTTCTGTAAGACCGTTATTTTTAATACTACCTGGGGTTTCCCGTTCGTTTACGTCCACATTTACTTTGGTAACATCAGACCGTTCCTCTTCGAAATTGTTTCCAGATATTAAGTTAAGTCCCATACCGTCATTGATTCGGCTACTAGATGGAACCCACACCGAATCAAATTTCTTTTGCGATTTTACAAAATCCGATAGCGCAGCCCTCATCTGCCGGACCGTACCAATAGCTAATTTGAATTTGTCACACTGTATTTTGAGTTGATCCCTATCAAGTTTGTAAATCCAATTCAGACTTTCATCAGAAATTTGGATATCTTCGTCAGACGACATATTAATACCAAAGCACACAGATTCCCAAAACAAGTAATACTATAGATCAAATAGCAATAACAATAATATGATAGTTGCGGATGGCCTACCCCTGAGCTCAATACAGGAAGATTCTACTGGGCAAAGTTGTATGTGACATTTTGTTTAACTCTCTAAGGCCTCCCTAATTATTTGAAAAAGAACCGCGTATCCCTGCCCATTCAAATGTACTAAATCTGGTTTCCCATTAAAATATTGCAATTCAAAATATTTTAGGTTGCCTGTCCCCCTAGTATAGCCCAGAGTTACCACAGGATTAATGTCGACTAATCGTATTTCATGACTTTTGAATGTGGACAAGTATGAGTTGAAACTGTTAATTGCGTTCAGGTGCAAACTACCAGATTTAATTCTAGGGGATAAAGGCACTTTCATTAAGAAGATTTTAGACGGACTATATTTAATTCTTATTAACCTAATAAGCGATCGGTATTGATCTCTTAACTGTTGCATAGCTTTGTTTTGCAGAATATCGTTTGTGCCTATTGAAACTAAAATAACTTGATTATTCGGAATTATTGTTTGATTTATCTTAATGTTTTTTTTTTTAAGATTAGAAACTGTAAAACCTCCCATGGTAATAATAGGACAGATATTAATTTCTAAGTAATGTGGGAAATTCATAAGCCGTTTTAAGTGAGAGTCGCCAAGTAAAAACACATTCATTATTCTTTTGACGTGACAACGTCTTAAATTAGGTTGCGGCTCGGAGTCACTCATGAAAAAGTGTAACGCCCGGTAACGTTACGATGCCCGTCCAGTGGGTCCGCCGCACGGGATAAAGCAGATAACTGTGGGTCCGCCGCACGGGATAAAGCAGATAACTATGTTTATTCGTGAAAATGTGGAGTGCTTAGATTCGTCATTTACAACAACTACAACAATAAAGGTAAATAATTGTACACTGATATTTCATTATCGTAAACTATGATTGATTGATTAATTGTTAGATTGACACAAAAGTTGAGAAACTGAGTTTATAGGTTATGTCATACTATTGACAAATGTTGATAGTGTTAAGTAAATTATTAGTTTAAATCACTCTGCAATCAATCGTAATTCAGTCGATTGAGAAGAAACAGCGCGTATTGCTAGTCAAACATTTTAAATAACAAA
Organism: Homalodisca vitripennis; assembly: GCF_021130785.1. Lineage (NCBI taxonomy): Eukaryota > Metazoa > Arthropoda > Insecta > Hemiptera > Cicadellidae > Homalodisca > Homalodisca vitripennis. The sequence goes on from NC_060208.1 coordinate 130,515,239, forward strand.
TTATAACCTCTAACCTGTCATAACAGTGCGACCAAACAAACGAACTAAACCGACCAATCACCACGCGCGGAGTTAGAATTTAACTGTGTTTAGCAAGAATTTCAAATTCCAATTTTAGTAAATGTTTTATTCAACTTTACCATTTACAATAACAAATTTTAATTAATTTCAAATTATGTACAATGTTTTAGTAAACAAAATATATTTCTATAGTTAAAATTTGTGCAATTCTTATTTTCATTCAATTCCTTGTTCCTATTGTGCAATTTAATAATATTCATATCAATAAATATTCTACCGAGAAAAAGACGTTGTCACGTAAAATCTTCGCCCGTAAAAACCGACTTTACAGGCAACTATAACTTTTTTTTATATAAAATTAGTATGGTATTCAAGGTAAAGTTTGAAAATTAGTGTAAGATTTAATTATACGTAGTTTATAACTGGTGCCAACTATTACAATAAAAATCCCGTATGTACAGTAAAGATTTATGGACACCTAGAATTGTTTGTTCAAAAATTGTTTTATAGAGGACATTTATTTATTTAAGCGAAACCTCTTATCCGGGTTATATGATACTCACTTCAATCAAACGCAATAAAAATTACACAACTATAAAAACTTTCTTAATGGTATTTATTAATGCTGTTTCAGAACTTAAGATTATTTAATAATTAAGTTCAGGTTATTGATCAAGTTACTATTAATTACTATTAAATTAAAATTGGTGATTTTACTATTTATGAATTTCTTACAACAATTGTTAACACGTGTATGCTAAGCATCTAATATAATATGTTGTATTTTATGAATGAATACCCTAGTTTACTATCACTAACCAAGGGACTGTGTTATCAGTCAATCAGCTGAGCTCTAGTGATAAGGTTTGAGGTCACAGCCCTTTCCTCGGTTGATAGTTTCGTTATTTATTTATTCCTTACACACGTATTTATATGTGAACCTTAAATACACCCTATGTATTAAACACTGCAGTAGTTTCATGTACCTATTTGTAACACATGCAATTTAATTTAGAAGAGGAAAATTCATGTTATTACTCACCAATATAATTCTAAGATATATATTCTAAAATTTAATACAATATATACAATGTATTAAAACAATTTCTGTATGGTATTAGCAATAATGTAAGTTAGAATTTTAATGAATTGACTTTTTAACCAACACCCTCTAATAACACTACATTTCCAACCAATAAGTCTTTAATTTAAGAGTACCCAATTAATTACTGAAATCAAGTAATAATGTTACTTTTATAATTAACTTTACCCTAGGGGTTAATAAGTTATTATTTAAGACTTTAAGTTTGACTGCGAACAATAAATATTAGGTGGACCTCTCAAGTAATGAAAATATAAAGTGAGAATATTGTACTATTGTACCTCTTAACTAATATTCAAAATAAAAAAAATTCCTCTATATAATCCTTCTAATTAATATCTTAATAATATCTTATTTAACATAAATTTTAAATAACAATTATTTATGTTGAAATCGAGTATGACATGCTAATTTTCCTTCATGGTAATGTTTTCCCTTCCTAAACAATTTCTCTCTCCCGTTTAATAATATTAAATATTTTCCATCTAACATAAAACTAACATGCTCCAATTTAGACTTATAAATTGATAAATTTTCCAACTTATTCGATTCAATAATCCAGGTACAATTCGAATACTATACAACATGCTATGATCCCATTTCTTTGTTTTAGTTATTAATGAACAACCTTAATTTAATGAACTTTACACTATAAATACACAAATCGGCCAATTCAATCTTTTGTTAAACGCTAAGGATACCGGAAAGACGTACAAACGGACAGACCAAATTACTTTCTAATTCATGATAACTATCAGGCTAATCACTAATTTCATGCCCGACCAGGTCTGCCGATTGAACCCGTTTCCTCCCGCATGAACCCACGAGGCTTGCCATCCTATACTAGTGAATTTAGAACATTACAATGAATTAAATGACAGTGAAAAATAATATTAATTTACTTTATTTAATTTTCAAACAAAAATCTATCACAGACTGATCCACACCTTGAGGTTATCGCTCTGCTACCATCTGCAACGTTTCTAAGCACGTGCGTGAACGAAAAATTGATTCTTGTCTCGGTTAATAAATAATTTGACCGCGCCAATTTGCAATTCACCAACTAATTTAAGCTTTAGGAGCCCGAGGTCGAGGTGGACACCCCTCAAGGTGCAGAGACAGCCAGCTTTGATAGATGTTTTAGTTTAGAAAATATAATTTAATTCAATCTAATCCTCCCCGTTTTAAAACTATCGTGATCCTATTCAGACAGCAACTAAGGTGCACCACATTTATAAATGGTAATAGCATCTTCTGTAAAAAAGCACCATAGTATAATTCCCCTAAAATTAACCAAATTAAGTCCTAAGAACTATTGGAAGGATCTCACCCATACAGCCACGGAGCCACCGGAACAACTGCGCTCGTCTTTTGAGCGACTCCCCCGACCTTTGATAACCGAATCGGTATTTGTTAAAAGGGCATCAGTCATGAAAAGTAAACTTTCGGAAAACTTGATAAAACCGATTAAATATTATATAGCAAATGTAAAATTCCTAAATAAATATGCATTGCATTTTCTGCCTTATTTTTAACATCCCAATATAAAGATTTCAAATTTTTATCAAAATTTCAAATTTTTATGAATTTTTAAAAATGTGTGACTTATGCCCTTTTAACAAATTTTCAATATGTCACATGAAAAAAATAGTGTTAACACTCATAATTTATAAAAAAACATTTATTTTTAAAGATACAATGAGTACAGAATTATTGGTATAGGCCTAAGCTTAAATTATGTTACTTAAACAATTTTTTTAAACTCCTTATCATAGAAAAGAAACTAAATTTGTGCCCTATTGTAGGTTTTTGTTGATACTTATCACTCATCTTCTTCTTGCATATTAATATTTTCCATTACAGGCCATTCTAAAATATCATTATACAATTGTCTGTTCTCATGAGGTACATACTGAATGACTTTTTTTAAATCTTGAAGTTTTGATTTTTTTATAGGCACTTTACCCTCTGGGTAAGCAAGTTCGCTGGGACCAGTAATCCCTGTGTTTGTTAAAGACATGAAGAAGGTGTGGCAATGGAGACCATTAATGGTGGTGTATGCCTTTATGTAGCCTTTTAAAGTAGATTCAAATACAAAATGAAACAGCTTACTGATCCCAAACTTGACTTTTTCTTTGCTTGGTTTCTTTTTTGTTTCCTCTGAAACTGGAGTATTTTTGTAATACTTTATCCACCAAGATTTGAAGTTAGAAATCTCTGAAGCTCTCACCTCCTTCACAAGAAACTTTCTAGGTTTGGCACTTTTTATTATTACCTCAATGATTTCATACATACTGAATATTGTGTCATGCTTATTAAGTATCCTTTTCATTAAGCCGAACTCTCTGTCACAAGGAAGGAAACTGTGACCTCTGACAGGATAAAAGTGCTGAATTTTTAAGAACCTTTTACTGTCAGTTAAAAATAAGAAAAAACTAGTCAATGTCTGGTTCTTATTTTGACCAGCGCAAGTGTCCGAAAAAATACGGAGCTCTGTCACACTTTCCGGAACATGTTTAAGGTAGTCATCCAAAAAGGAGCAAACTTCGTTAGGCCCCTTGTGACCTTCTCCTTCATGATAGAGGTAGATGTTGCTGTTTCTACTTTTTAAGTCTGTTATACAAAACACATTCACTGTAAGTTGGCGCAAATAAAACAGTTCCTGCACAGGCACCTTTGGGAGGGAAATGTTTTGCATGTAATCAAATGCAATTGAAAGAATATTGTTTTCTTCCTTAGCATCTTCTGAGGCCTCATACTTTAGCGCAGAATAAAACTTTTGGCTTCGTCGCTTATGTACAAGAAGCTCGGCCACAGCACTCCGTTTTGCAGCTTCATTCAAGTGCGGAGATTTAATTTTTAGCTTAAGCTCTTCACATGTGCAACATGTGTCGACTTGAGGCCGACCAAATCTGAGATTAAAATTGTCTTTAAAAAACGTGTAGTAAAAAGTATAACTCACCTTCTTTTCAGGGTACTTCTCACAAAACAAGTTATACATTATTTTTAAATTTAATTCCGCATTCAGGTAAAATTTGGTTCCTCCCAAATAGTGGGATTCCTTCACAGGAAATGAACTAATATGTTCTCTAACCAAGCTTTTTATTTCATCGGACACGGAAAAAGACACTGCCTTTCCTCTTTTATCTTCGGGAGTTTTGCAGGCCTTCTTGAGTTCTCTGATTCGCCGGACTCTTTTAGTTGTAACACCAAAAGCATTGACAAAAGAATTCAAACATACTATATGTCTTGAAGTTCCAATCAAAAGGTGATATTTGAAACTAGCACTTTTTATTCTTGGATTTTCATTTCTTGGTCTACGTATTGCCACTTCCTCCACACCAATAAGTCCATATAGTAACATGTCTTGTTCATTTTTCGTACCGAGGTCATGAAACCTAGTAAAAATCTCAGTCACGTTGTCCTCTGGAAACTCTCCCAAGCAATTTCTCTTGCATCTGTAACAAAAAGAGAGTTTTAGGCTAATGTAAACCAATTATTTCAGTAATAGCCTACTTAGGGCCCAGACTTGTAACTTGATGTAGCTCTGAGGATTTTATTATATAAGTTATTTAAAAAGACACACACCAATTATATTGGTAAACAAAGTTTATAAGTTTATGTTGATAAACTCATTTAAATTATTACTTCCCCACAAGTAAATGAAGGCTTCTTAGCTGGAGTTTCATTGCCTTTATGGTTCACATATTTCTCCCCTTTGATAATGGCTTTCCTTATTTGATTCCTTTTGTACTCACTAGGATCTGTAAACTTCCTTTTACGAGAAACATCATGATTAACACTTTCCATATTTTCTATCATATTTTTCTACTCGTTTACTCTGTTGAATTAACCAAAGAATCTGAAAACTATAACCTTAAAACCTGCTCACAATATTCAAGCTGCTAGACAGCTGTTTCCATGTTAACAGCTGTATCTAAACAAAAGTAAAGCCAACATTTTTAGTTAAAAGGGCATGAGTCATAGACTGATGTCTTTTTAACAAATTACACAATATTCAACCTTGTGCTGTGGGCTTATTACTTGACTGACTGATGCCCTATTAACACAGAATGTAGATCTAGAAATAAAGAATCCAAATCCACCAAAAAGTGGAATTGTGAAAAAAAGTGACTGATGCCCTTATAACAAATACCGATTCACGGCGTCAGTAGCGCCCTCTATCAAGTAAGACAACTATGCCAATCTGACCACTTGCTAAATAACTGTTGTGGCCTCGGCACAAACAAAACAAATACCAGAAATGATCAGAAAAATTAGTTTTTGAACTCACTCAAAAATAGTAATTTAGAGAATTTCTCAAAACTGACATGCTTCTAAAGTCATATTTAACTATACAGAAAAAAAGCCATAGACATTTTGGGTCATGTAATTCCTGTAACGATATATGTATAATGGATGAAATTCCATACCCATTAAAAGAAAGATAATACACAAAACCCACCTTTGTGAAACACAACGTTGAATTGCTTATCACTACAAAAGTTCAAACAACTAAATATACTTTAAATAAAACTGTCTGTATGTTAATCAATTATTTTATTGTTTTTTTCATAAAAGGTTTTATTTTTCTGTTCTATAATTCATCAAAATTAATATTTCACTTTTGTTCATAGTAATGTCTATGCTCTATTTATTTTATGGAGATTTAATACACGTTACTAAATAAATAAACAGAAAGAACAGAGTTTAGTAATCAAAAAATAATATAGGCATATACCACGAATTCATCTATTACGAAATTAAAGTTATAATTCAATATTAACTCAACGTTTTATTACTAAATTATTAATTGCAGGTAATTAATTTAATAAAAATAAAGCAATTGGGCAATATTTTATTTGGTATAAAACGTACATTATAATGAATCGTAGTTAAACTTTGAAAATTAAAAATATTAAAATAGTCTTATTTTAGTTAGTAACATTCATAAAGTTTACAAATAATGTGCAATGAAGAAAAATATTGTCCGTCAGAATACAGAGCAAGAGGCGACCTGAGGTTCACCCTTCAAAGCTCCCTTGATTACTCTTTACTAAAACTTGTAACAGAATTACAAATATCGAGTTTCTTATTTAGTTTCACTTTGTGAAAGATTTCCTCGGGGCATTGAAAGTTTACGCGGTAATACTTTTTGATCTTGTGGAAACTTCTTTTCTACGTAACTTCTTTTTAAGGTAAATAAAGTAACACTTTATCTCATAAATAAAAATGAAACGGTAAATGTGTTACTAAACACTAATCTCAGAACTGCTATACCATTTTGGGTAACTGATTTTAAAAATATACGTTGAATTCCGAGGTATAATTTTATGAAGGGATGATAGGTAACTATACCCGAAATACTTTAGAAATTTAAAAGAATAATCACAATATTTGCGAAAAATAATCCAAATTTATGTGATAGTTAACATTTTCAGCAGACTCAACAAAGAGGAAAAGTGATTCAAAGATTTTTACATTTAGATTTGATTAGTATTTGATTGATTTAGTATCCAGTATTTGATTAGTAGTGTATTCCAGTTTGTAAAGACAAAGTTACTATTTTATTTATACTGAAGATTTCACCAGCGATGAATTGAAATGATCTAATGCATTGGAAACGCTATTTGAACGCGTTTATAAAACCTACTTTCAAGAAATAATCTTTGAATGTTTTTTCACGTCAGGTACTCGAATGTAGTTGGCTCATTTTACATTGTGTACTGCATTTTCGAAGTATCTTAAGGAAAAAATAATATTATAGCACACTCTTCCCCTTATACTGGAAGGAGAAAACAAGGAACGGACGTATATGATTTTTTTTATCCGAGTAGTCTTTTTAGGTTTACCTATGCATATATGTATCTAATGAGTATAAAAAAGCAAAATCAATTATAGCACCAGAAATATTTTCGATCAGAAATGGACACTCTATAATCTAAGTTGTTATACCTACATATACATATAATTTCTTGATCAGAGCAACAAAGTAAACTCAACTATGGCACTGTACATTCATTATATAGTATAAAGTGGGAATCTATACTTTTATACCGTTTGTTTGTAAAAAAGCCGTAGACATTGGGCTTTTCAATTCTTCAAACATACATCCTTTTTGGAAAAAAAAGCAAACTCAACTCTTATAACCTTGCAAATATTTAGATCGGAAATATATTGTAAGACCCGGAAGTAGACGCTATTAACCGAAGCAGGTTGCCGAGACACTATGTATATATTTTCTTTATCGGTGTATTAGGGCAACGGAACCCAAGTGTGGTGTCGGTAATTAGTTCTAAATGAAAACGAATGCTTATATAGACGTAGAAACAAACGGTATACATTTTATTGTCAATCATATACTTCATAACCATGGCATCTAAAGTACCATTTTATCCATACTTCTGTTTGAGAAGTATTATAGGGCTCCATCACAAGACATAATACAAGTTTTTACCAAGAAGTTTACGCACTGTGGTTTTAACGATTAGGCGAGTGACAGTTTGGATATTAAATACAGAAAAATATCGTTGAAAACGCAAAAATGTATAGAAAGGATTGTTAAATAATCCAACGCCTTCAAGATAATGACGGCACATCTATATGAATAATAATATGAGAGGACTCATTCAAACAATTAAGTGATAGCAAAACTGTATTGGTCAGTACTGGATATGGCAATTACCACACAGTATAATAACTTGTATTACTTTATATACGATCATTGTGAACATTTTACACTGTTCAGAAGTGTAAAACCTTATTACGTTAATAGAAGTCAATAAACACTATTGATAATTATCATTCAAAATTTTATAAAGTAAATACGAGTTAATCATTGAACTTATTCCGTAAAAATATTTCAACTATATAATTATATACTCTTTAAATCATGCTAAATGCGTTTTCACAGTAATAAACATAAATATAAACTGGAGTATTGGTTTAGTAATGGACATTACATTGACTATATACTCTGGAAGGCATTATATTTGATCATACACATTTCAAGAATAAACATACATATTATCTGTAGAGTAGGTTTGTTAAAATACATTACCTTGACTATGTACTCTGGAAGGTACTGTTATCAAAAGGGTTAGCTCTATTAAATAAAGGGTCAGAAAAGGGATAAAGTTTGTGTTGTAACAACATCCAATCAAGGGCGGCCTGAGAATGTGACCTGACCACCATATTGTACTCCTTGTTCCCTCATTCATCTAGTGTTGTAATAACCTTTTAAACCTTGTGTACCAAACTTATTAGTAAGCTCAATAAAAAAATCCATGTATCCTTATCTGTGCGAAGGGCATTGTTAGTTTGTTCTTACGCGCAATTTTAGTTCGTTATAGTTCAGGAGTAGGCATTGAAGTTCTGTTGTAACTTAAAAACAGATCTAAAGCTGCTTTTTGCTTTTAGCTCCAGACTACGTTGTAAGGGAGTGCCATTGTTGGGAAAAACTAAAATTTATTTTCCTAACAAAAATGTTATAAAACGATTCAAGTAGTTCGTTTTGGATTCCATTCTGTTTGCATTAGGCTACAGAGTAAATTTGCATTATTGCCCAAATCTTCTTCCCTTGTAGAAACAGTTTAATTAATATTCGTAACTAATTCCAGAAATTCGAATTCTATACTGTAAAATTAATCGAAAGCATCAAATAAGTAAAAGGAATATTTGCATAACAATGTTTTACAAACGCTTATATAAATATGTTTTAAATAAATGTTTAAAAATGTTTTGCACAATTATAATTACATTTTGATATCAATGTAAGTTAAGTTCCTTAAGTATTATTTCTAGAGTACGGTATTGCCAAATATAAATGACTATTTTTTAATACATAACTTTTATCTTAAAGTCCATTATTTTAAAATTGGTAACTTTGATTATTGTTTAATTTACATTACGAGTAGTTCTTTCAGGTGATTGAGGTTATTATTGATTAAGGCTTTCTGATAATTTTTGATGCAGTACATCTAATGTGATGTCTGTTATATATATAACGGGTCTTTCAAAATTCTCGCTAAATATTTTAGGAGCTCCATGGACCAAACAGAAGAATGCGTATAAGTGATATTTTGTCTCTTATAATTTACTGTCTGCCTGACTGTACAGTTTTAATTAATAAATCACACTATAAATAGTTTTAACCTATTGTAACTCGTCTTTGGTTTACTCTTTGTATTAAAATAGTGTGGGAATAAAAATGGATAAGTTTGGCAATTAATTTCAAATGTGGTGGCCATTAAATTACTAACTCCTAAATACATCTACATTGGATGTTTAGACCAGTAGCATATGTTACCATACTGTATATAATTCTAACAATTTATATATCGTTATAATATCAGCTGTTTAAATATAATCAGCAGTAGTACAGGATGGTGACAGACAAGAGCCTATACTAGGACCAGACACAGGGATAATGGGATTACGTACAGTACAGTCCAAGTCCCGAGTGTAATCACGCTCTCACCAACCCAAACGTGTCGTGTCGTGTCGTGTCTACAGTACTTACCTATCCACTTCGTCTGCGCGCAACGTATTAGCTGCATGTTGTGTTTCTAATGTAATGGAAAACTAAAATGTTTAAAAATATGAATAAATGAATAAATGAATAAATGATTTATTTCCAGTTTTTTATATAATAATACAATACTTGTAAATCGTTTGGAAATATTACTGGTCACTTGTACAAGTAATGTGACCAGCTAAAATAAAAATAAAGTACCACTGAATAACAAAACTAAAACGTTGAGTCTAGCGTCTCAAGAAAAAATACATGTCGCTTACAACTGCAGTATCTGTATAAACTTACATCTATGGTTATTTATATAAAGTAAGAAGCGAAAACTGATTATTTTTTATTCTATGTAGGCTTCTATATAAGGACAAATCATGGACAGTAAAAGACAATAAAGACAACTAAGGACAAGTACATAACATAAGCAAAAAAGAAGAACAAAAGATGGCCATGAAGAATAAATAATATAATAATATAATATAATATATAATAATATAATAATAAAATACTTAAATTATTCCTAGAAGTTACAGAAAGGATACATTTATGCAATAACGTTAAATAGGAAGTTAACATCATGAATAGAAGAAAGCCAGGTAATTGTATCCTTGCAGAATGCCCTTAAGGAACAGCTATTTTTTACACTGGATGGAAGTTGATTGTATAATTTAGGGCCTAAATAAAGAAAACAGTGACGAAAAATTGACTTATTTACCTTAGGAAGCCGAAAATTCTTATTTAAAACATATCGGGTGTTATAATACAAGTTGTCAGTTCCCATATTTCCACTTCTGATAAAAAAAATCCTAAGAACTTTAAAAATGAAAAGATGTTGAATTGGTAAAATGTGCAGTTGTTGAAAAAGGGGAATGGAACTTTCTATTTTACGTTTGTTTAAAATTATTCTTAAGTAGTAGTTTTGAGTTGTTCGTAATTTTTCTATTTAAGTATTTATAAGTACCTCCCCAACATACCAGCCCATACTGCAGTCTTGAGTTTACCAGGGCAAAGTAAAGTGTTCTCAGAAGACTAATGCTACAAAAATTTCTTAAAAATAAAACTTTCTAATTGATAATCTTATTTTACTATGCAGATTCGTAATATGAGATTCAAATGTAAATTTTTCATCAAATATAATTCCTAAGTATTTAATATTGCTTACTTTTTCTAAAGCTTTACAGTTACAATTTAATAAATTACAAAATCTTGAATGAAATTTTAAAGGAACAGGTATGTTAAAACCATAAAAATCAAAAAATATGTATTTGGTCTTGTCTACATTGACCTGCATTCGGTTTGCTAAACACCACCCTCTTAACAGCAACAGATCATTATTTATTAGTTCACCAATTCCAAGAGAATCGCTGTGGGAATAAAAAAGAGCAATATCATCGGCAAAAGCACTGATTTTACCTTGAAAATTGAGATTAAGCAAATCATTAATGAAAATTAGAAATAAAACTGCAGAGGTAACTGAGCCTTGTGGCACACCAGATTCTACTAATTTTGGAGCACTATAAACATTTGCTATTTTTACCCGCTGTTCTCTACCGACAAGGAAACTCCTAAACCAATTTAATGCAATTCCTCTTATTCCAATGGTTTCTAGTTTATTTAATAGAATGTCATGATCCACTAGATCGAAGGCCTTTTTAAAGTCAACAAAGAGTCCAGCGGTTTTTAATTTGCAATTAAGGCTATTATATATTTTTTCCGTTACTGCTATTAAAGCGTCCTCAGTGGATTTACCTTTTATAAAGCCAAATTGGTAAGCACTATAGAAATTTAACCTATCAAGATATTTTTGTAATCTAACCAACATAATAGTTTCAATTAACTTAGAAAAAACTGACAATAGGCTTATTGGTCTAAGTGAATCTATTTTTATAGAATTACTGCTTTTTAAGATTGGCACTACGGAGCTTAGTTTTAGACTTTCAGGGAAAATTCCCTTACTAAAACTATTATTAACAATGTATACTAATGCAGGTGCAATTTCGTTGACAATAAATTTTAACAGTTGCACGCTTATGTTGTCAAAGCCAGTAGATTTTTTATTTTTGAGGCCTTTTACAATGTTTTTTACTTCATTTTCAGTTGTAGGTGTTATAAAGAAAGAATGTGGGTAAGCAGGTAACGGTGGCAAGTTCACAGACGGCACCGCCCTGGGCCGGTCAGCCTGTACAGAGATAAGATAGTCATTGATCTTATCAGCTACTTCACTCGGCTCACCGATAACTGTTCCGTCTATCAACTCAATATTCTCCACGTGTTTATTGGAATTCCCACCAGTCAAGTTATTTATTATTTTCCATTGTTTGGATGAATCTCCGTTACAGCTAATCAGTTTATCCGAGTAAAAGTTGTTCTTAGTAATAACAATTTGTGTTTTTAAATCTGAACAGAATCTCTTAAAGTAATTGGAAAACGTCAAGTCGTAAGGTCTTCTTTTGTAAATTTTGTACAATTTTTTCCGTCTATCTAATTTGTTTAAAATGTTTGTTGTAATCCATGGACTTAGTGACTTAGCTTTTAAGAACTTATAATTACTCGTAACAGTTTTACTACTTTTATCTATACATCTACATAAAATGTTACAAAACTTATCATAAGACGTGTTTACATTGTGTTCTAAGTATACTTCATCCCAATTAACCAGCGACAAATTTGCTTTAACCAAATTGAAATCAATAAAGTTTTTTTCTATTAAGGTGTTTTTACGTGAGTTTAACACCTCAAAATTATGAAAATTTTGGCTATTACTTTTATAAGAGAGGCCCAAAATACAATGGTCAGTTACACCCTTGTCAAAAACAGAACCATCAAAACCATTTATATTTCTACTTCTTACAAAAATATGATCTATACATGTTTGAGATAAGTTTTGTATTCTAGTGTGAGAGTTTATTAATGATATAAAACCGTTATTATTTAGTAAGCTATGATAACTATTTGATATATACTATTTTTACCTAATAAATCAATGTTAATGTCACCTATATACAATAAATTGTTTTTTTGAAGATCAAGCTCGTTGGATAATTCTTGTAAAAATATTGTTTCACTAAAACTTTGAATTCTATATAAACAAAAGAGTTTGAAAAAATATTGGTTGATTTTGATATTTAAAAGTAGGGCATCTGCTGATGTCATATTTACTTGTAACCTGTTACAAACTATATTATTGTCAACATAGCATATGACACCACCTGCCCTGTAATTATTGTTGCACTGTGCAAAAAGGTTGTAACCAGGAATATTATACATACACAATTCCTCAGTAGTAATCCAAATTTCACTTAATATTATAAAATCAATTTTTCGTTTAACATGGTGCAATTCTACTAGGAAACTGTCAAAATTTGCTCTCATACTCCTTATGTTTGTGTATATAATAGTAAAATCATTTTCCTGGTTAAAAAATTCTGTGAAATTTAATTTAGATGAAGGAGGCAAATTATTATTTGAGTTCATAAAAGTATAAAAAAGAAACAGATAATGTGTATATATGTACATATATCAAGTCAAAGTAAAGAAAACCAAAACACAAATAATTAAAAAGCAATTCTCGTACGATAGAGGAGATAAGGTTTAGTTTACTTAAGCTTATCAAGTTCTTCATAGGTGTCAACTCTTTTGTATTTGTCACCCTGAGTTTTCCTCACGAAAAACCTCCCGTCCCTGCACCAAGCATAGGCGTAGCCTATATCCTTACATTTTGATTTGAGTTTGGATAAAAATACCTTGTTATCAGGGGACAAGTGTTCGTTGATATACAACCTTTGTTGGGGGAAAGTAGGGTTGACATCACGTGCAGTCATTCCTCCTCTCTTCTCTCTGTACTTGGCGAGGATGCTGTCTCGTGTCGATCTTCGGGCGAATCTTACGATGAGCGATGGCGTACGTTCTTTCTTGAACGACGGGACCCGATGTGCTGTCGAGATGTCATCCTCCCGAATCATTACGCCGACGGCTGCTGCGACGTCTTTCACGAGGCTGACAACATCTTCGTTCTTCGTCACAGGCAGACCACTGACTTCTATGTTGTCCCTTCTTGAGTATTGTTCAATAGATCTCACTCTGTCTCTCAAATCTACCACTTCCTTTGTCAGATCAGTATTAATTGCTCTAAGTTCTTCGTTATTTTTCCTTATAACCGCGAACTGGGCTGACATATCCTTCATACAATTATTTGCTTCATCGAGTTTGTCGGAGATGAATCTAACTGAATTAGAGAGCTCCTCCATTTCATTCTTATAGGATTTTAGCTCACGAAAAAAATCCGCTTTAAACTCCTCTAGAACTCTAATCAAAAAGTCCTTGGTTAACGCAGTAGAAACTGAGCCAACACTGCTGTGGGTTGATGAGGTGCTACGACATTCCTTACACTTCCATTCACGACCAGAGCGGGTTTTCTTCCCTTCTAAATCGTCCTTTATACAATTAGTATGAAAGAATTTTTCACACCTGCCGGCACATTTCACGCTGGAATTGATATCATCAACTTGACAAGGATTACCACAGACACCGCAGTTGGACGACATTATCAATAAAGTTCACAGAACGACATAAAAATACGAAAAACACTAGTAAGCACTGGTTTTCGGCACAACACGTTGCGGCGTGCTCGAGCGGGTTTATCGCGTGGCAGCGTAGCGGAGCGACGTTATCAGCTCGGCGGACTGAGCTAGACTGCATTGACAATTTAGGCTCTCGATAGTAATCATAAACTTCAAACTTTTTATTAAAACGTTAATTCAAATTGAATATTGTACTCATGTACACATTTACTATGTATTATATTGTAATACATTATGTGTGTGTGTGTGTGCGTGCGTGCGTGCGCGCGCGCGCGTGTGTGTGTAGTATGTATCTATTTGCAATTTTACTACTGTATCATAAAAATATTAAAATTTTTGCGAGGAAGAGTTTTATAAATATTATAGAGCCGAGCACGCTAGTAACCATAGACAACTTAAAATGTGAGTCATGAAGTCATCATTACATGTATTACTATTTACATTATACTTATACTATCAGACATAAAGGAATGTACCTGCTGATGCTTTAAGACAACATTCATTAACCCATAGATTTTACAAATACTACTCAATATTATTATTTGCTCCTGGGAAGCTTAACTTGAAGAGCTTTATTGCATTATTGTTGACAAAGGAGAAATGTTTCATCACTTCATTGCTGATGTCAGGGAAATATTAATATTTTAACCAATTCCACAGCACTTTTTTCTTCACTTCTACCATTGTTCTAAGGTCTCGTAAACACTTAAATCTGATTGCGTAACGAGTGGAAGCGGACCATGGTTAAGTAAAAACCAAATAAATTCGAGCCACCACCGCAAAAATAACTCGAATACTAATACGACCCTCTTGATGGTACAGCTATGCAAACAATTTTTATAGTTACTACTTCCAGAAAAATTACGCAATGAATAGTTTGTTTTGAAACAAAATGAAGCGATATGACATTAAAATTATTCCCATAACCAGTCCCAGAATTCTCTGCTAACCTTTACAGTTATTTTTGTGAGACCAAAGCTAGCCAAAATAGAATATTCAATCTTTCTAAAATTCGATAAATACCTGATCAGCTGCAATTTTTTGTTTTTACACCTAGATATTTTAAATTACAGAACGGCTTGTTATATATAATCCCTGTCTATATATTGAAGTACATATATAATTTAATGTAGTTTAATTGTTGAACATAGTGTGATTATTATGTAGTAGTGGGAATATTATTATCACTAATTTCATTGTTTTAAGCATTTGAAAATGAGAAGATTTTAATATTTATAAGCGTACATATAATTTATATAACAGTGAACATTTTTCTGGTAAAACATGTTTTTGTTTTGTCCCTTTGTTATGCTTACTTCCTAATCATTTGAATTACTACCATTGTATACCACTAAGGATATTACTTAATTTATGACTATAGGAGTGTTATAAACGACCTCGGAATTTTAAAAAGCTTTTTAATTTTTAATTTACGATGCATAGTAGTCTCCTTAGATGAAGTTGTTCCCTCTGGAGATTCTTATATTCATTTCTTATAAAACTTTAATGACAAAAATGAGCAAATATAATCGTTGTTCTAAATTGGTTACACAGTCTAAAATGTAATTTATTCATTATCTGTGATATATAATAACCGAGATAAATTTTGAGCATATGCGAACATCCACCGTCAAGAAACATTATATTTATCTCAGAAATATTTGACCATAATCTACTAAGAAACTAAGGCAACGTTTATTTTCCATCGTCCCTATTTTATCGTACATTTCTCCACTGTGAATGTATGCAATAGCCAGGTTACCAAGAAATCTGCTGAAATTAATACTAGAATGTACTACGAAATGCACTGCCGTTAGACCCATCATTCCAGTTTCAAGGAATAATGTTTTGACTGGGGTGCGAAAATGGCCTCTTCTCAACTGTTATGTTTCCAATCATTCAGTTCACGCAATGATACATGGTATAGTTTTTGACTGCAAAAAATCTTCCCACCTTTATATATTTTTTGAAAATTTACTTTAGAATTAATAGCAAACATTATACCATGATTAATTGTTATTAAAAAATTAAGCTTTACTATTACGTTTTCAAGATGCTCAATAAATGCTGATGAAAAATGTATTTTCATAAAATGTCACATCAATACATATATGCCACATATTATATGTCCAACACCGTAGATTAATTATAACATTTTATAAAAATGTAATGGTGACTGTCTGTGTATATGTGTGTTACTGAATCAGGTAAAAAAATACTGGACCTATGTGAATTAAAAGTTTAAAAAGACATTCTTAGGTCCCTGGTTAACAAATAGGCCTCTTCTTATTTCATAAGTCCCTTTGGGCTATACCCCACTAGTCTTGAAATCTCTCTTTCCACTTTATTATCCTTTATATTTTGGTCTTGACTTCATTAGCAGATGGTAGATGTGTTTTAATAACCTGTCAAAGTCAAGAGTAACAAGTATAATTATGTATAAATATTTAAACAGGGGGTTAGTAGATGTTTGTTTTTAATAGTCTGTCAAAGTCAGTCACACTTTACAAATGTTAATGCCGAAGTTTTTCTTTGCCTGAATTTATTTTTTCATTATTATTATTTTCTAATAGTTTTTATAGTAAAGTTTTATTTCTTTATTATCGTTAAAATTATTTTATTATAATCTTTTTATTAATTATCATGATATTATTTATCATAATTGTTTAAACTCAACACCTGAGGATTGCGAATTAAGCATACTTTTAGACTTGTGATATCTCCACACTAGTAAAAAATACTTTAATTTTGTTACTGAAATCATTGGGGCTATTCGTAAAATATTATGAATTATTAAAGATAAATTTTAGAAATTTCAGATTTTTATAAATTTTATAAAAATACAGTTCCAATTTTAGACTTCAGGACCCCATTTTTAAACTTACAAATAAAATGGATCGAGGTATTGGGATATCTTTCACTGACTATCAGCTATTGTTTTGAAGGTGAATTTCATGGTGTCCCTGTATTTTATAAATTATATTGTTTGCGAAACCGCGGGTAATAGCTAGTGATTTATAACCCGTCTGTGGTACATGTAAGAAATACAATTTTGACTATACCATGAATAATAATATAAGGTTATGATATTATTATGGGAACAACTTTTTAACTTTAGATAAATTCTACTTGGACGAATTGACATTTACAGGTACAGTATAATTGGATTTAGAACAGAAATTTGCAGTAAATAAAATTTTATTAACATATAAGTGTAAACTGATTAACTATAATTTCTAAACATTAAAGTACTTGCAATCTTGCAATTTATTTTTGTTTAAATTTATCCAAAATAAAGTTTAAGGTAATCGGGATTTAAACACCGATAAATTTAGTAGAAAAATCCTAAATATTGCATTACTTTGAATCGTACATAATTACCATCGTGAGATTGAGATCGGAGCAGTGTGGACAGTTTAAGGTTACATTTATTTAATTTACTAAACCTTTTTATTTGTGAAAACTCCGCTCAAAAGTATTCAGTGTAATGTTTTATGAGTAATATTTGGCGAGTTTTGCAAAATGTCCTCGAGTTCCCGGAAGTACTGGCGTCAGATACGGTCTGGGAGGTCTCGAGATTTCCGCCAACATTCCATCTCTCAAGTTTTTATAGCCTATCTACTTCCAGGTTTTTTTGTTGCCTCTCGTGTGTCACCATCTCATTTCTTATAACCATGAACAAATAATTAATCTTAGTCATAAGATAAATATGAGTATTATTTACTATAGTTTGATTAGCTTTACGAAAAAGATTAATTATTTTAGCTAAAGTTTGATTATTATTTTGACCAAATGTAATATGATTACTTTTAAAATATAATCAATGCTTTATTTTATTAAAGCAGTTGTATATACAAACAAGACCTCTTTATTCACATGGTTTGTTGAAACTTACGACTTGTTTACGTAAAAGCAAAATAAACTTATATTGAACTATCTCCGAAACTAACGCTCTAGTCTCCCGTTCTATTAAAGTTTCGGGCTTGCTAGATCCGGATTATGCCAGAAGTTTGAATATTATAGAGGCTTCCAAAAGCTAGTATCTGCTGGAGGAGGTAAGGTACCAAAAGCAACATTTTGACAGAGAGGTGTGGCGCTGCCGAACATTTGGCCCAGACAGAGGCCGGGAGATCGTAGAGGTTGAGGCCTCTCAAATGACAAACTTATCAGAAGTCGAGTCTATAGAATAGTTGTTCACACAATCCAAGACTGCCACTGGTGAGGATCATACAATAGCCAGAACCTGGCAGAGGCATAGAACCTCAACGGGCTGGGACATCCTAGACGCTGAGAACTATCAAAGAACATATGTGGGCACCTGCCAAAAGCCAGGGATTTCCGAAGGGACTTGCAAGGGGTTGGTAGATTCTTGGCACTAAGAGTTCCCAGTAATCTACCGTAAACCAAGATATGCAAAATGTTCGAGGTAGCCAAAGGGTAAGCCCAAATATAGTCCAATAAATCCGATAGGTCGAGTGATCTTAAAGGCCGATAGGCTTTTCACAGAGGTCCTAGACAGATAAGTCCTGAACACCAGAAACTTCCAAAGGTGAGAAGTATCCAAAGGACGGGATCTGCTACAGGCCTTGGACTGCTGAAGTTCGGAACGTAACAGAAGGTAAGAGGTTGTAGAGCGGAGAGGTGCCCGTAGCCAGCCGGCGCCTATTAGAGGTCGTGTCCTACTAGAGCATCCATTGAAACTATCAAATGTGAAGAGCCGCCCTCTGGCATGACCTAGAGAACTAGTGTTGCCGAAAGCTGGGAATTGCAAGAGATAAAACTACCTAAAGGGTGAGAGTTCTGGGATTTTGAGAAGCGTCAAAATTATGGATGCTTCAAAGGGAGGAAACAGCCTGCAAATTGTTTTAAGTGATTCAGAGTCAGATTAATATACATTCTTGTGGTTTATACGGAACGTGTTGGTTCAGTTACGTTATCATCAATGTACAAATATTACGAACTGTAATGGATATCTACCTGTATCGTGTTGTCGGTGGGCCAATCTCTTTTGTGAAATTCAAATTCCTTAATATGAAAAAGCACAGCATTGGGAATGCACTGTAGTTTGTGTATTTCCTTCAAACGGAACACTATAACTAGGAAACAACAAATATATACTTACATTCCTGGAAACACATGAAATATTCTCTTTCATTGTTTTAATCCTAAATAAACCGTACTAAATATATACCTCAAAAGCAAATATGATCAGTTACTAATTAGTTTAACCAGAACGTAATAGGAATTTTTGAAACTAACCAAACAGGCTTTGAACGCTAACCAACGTTGACATCGCCTTGATGGAATATTTTATAAGGCTATGAATAATCATGGTTGATATTCACCAATATCTCATCAGACGTGTCGCCTCAGCGACAACTTTATGGTTGCGGCACTGTGACAAAATGTTATACAACGCTACGCTTTCGAGAGGGAACATACTATATGCGTTTATTTGATAGAGATTTACACTATCAGCGAACTAGTATCTTTTTATTTTTTGGAACCTGCCGGGTTAATTCGCTACAGCAGAACAAAATATCCGACTAATTATCTCTTTACTTCTGAATAACACTAAACTGAACCGTATTCACATTTCGTGGCTGCCAAAATATAGGCCAACGATATCTTTATTTATAATCTTTATGGATATCGTCAAAAATGTAATTTAGAAAGAGTCCTATTTATAATTGGAATTCCAAAAAGTAAGAATTTGATATAAATTAAATGTACTAAATGTACTAAACAGTGTTCTTATATAAAGAAACAATATAATAGGCATCGATATAAAAAATGTAAAATCATATGTAAGATCATATATATATATATATAATATAATATATATTTATATTATTTATATATTATATTATATATATATATATATAATATAATATATATATATGTTATAACCGGTTTGTTGGGATTGTCTCAGATGCACAGTGATATCAGAAACATGCATTTCAGAAACATTAAGAATATGTTTTATACTTTCATGAGGTAACATTCAGAATATTGATCGTCTGAGTAAATCATGATAGCAAATCACAGTCTAGTAGAATCGTAAGTAAACTTGTTTTAAACCGCACTATTTAGTTAGAATTTGTTAGATAATACTAACGTGTATTTTATTTTATCCATTGGTTTACAAAACAATAGATTGTTAACTAAATCGTAACATTAATATATATAACCAGCGCTTACCCATGGCTTCGCACGCAATTCTCTAAATCAAAAACGTAGACTTCTTAGTGATAGCATTTATAATGTAAAATGATGGAACCGTCTCGTAATATGCCTCCTTGCTGCCAATTCTAATTTACTTTCAGTCTAAGATATTTCTAGTGCAATAGGTTGAGTTTTCCTTTCCTAGGTGAAGGAAGTACATGTATATATGTAGTACTGAGGAAATTAACTGCCTTTTTACTAACGAAAGTTGTTAAGATTTTATTAAGAAAAATGTTTTATTTCAATCATTAAGTTTAACTCTAGTATAATGTATTTATGGTATCAAACTTGATTTTACCTAGTTTCCCTGATCAATGAAAATATATAGGCAGGTCTACTTTACGGAGCCGACTTGTGGCATAACGAGGAGTACGGGGGAGCAGGGTAGGTTCTAGCGAACTCGAACTAGCCTGGAGTCCCTAACCTCAATGTTTAATAGTTGTCCATATCGTGTAAAATTGATTTATTCAAATTTATTAAGAGTGCTCAAAATTTACACCAATGGATTTTTTTAAATAATTTAATATAACTTTTTAATAATTTTTATAGATTAAAAAATTTGTCAAAAGTTTAAGAAAAAAAGTCAAGAAAGTTTCATCTTTGCACTTTGAATAATACTATTGATAATGCACTGTATGTTCAATATTTGATATGATTAAACTTAAACAAATGTTTCTGAATTGGCGAATTTAAGCTAAAATTGTCAATAGATGTCAGTTAAGTTGGGATTGTATTTCGTAAATATTATAAAACGAATTTCAAAAAATATTTCCAAAATACTTAATATTCCTGGAAAGTTTTGCAATGTTTTAAACCCTCTGCGGATTTCAACGAATATTTTTCCAAAGCCATTAAGTCAAACTGTTCCAGAAACTCTCAAGATTAACGCGTAGCACATTTATTTATTTAGAACCAATATTAAAACTTCTTTAAGTTGAGTTACCTCTCAAGGCAAGGATTACTTGAGGTTAATATAATAAAATAAGGTCCAATTGACTGATAACATGGCCTGGTAAAAAACTATAAATATTTTTTTATAATATTATCTTTTATATCAAATCAAATCGTAATTTTAATGTAACCTCGTTAATCGACTTAATTTTTTAATAAAATAATAATAAATAATTAATCTAATACTTGTAAAAGTTATTAAATTTCATAAAATTATACCACAGCCTCTAAAAGATTACGGAAATCACCATACAAGAGATCTCTTTCAGTCACTTGTATATCCAATGTCAAGCTGCCCTGTCAATCTTCGACTGTATTTCCAATATTCATTAATCAGTTTATTATCTGGCTGAGAATTTTCAAAGCAGTAGACGCTGGATCGTAGGATCTGTAACAATTATATTTCTGTGCGTTTGTTCGAACATTTTTTAACAAGAAACTGAGCCATAGACTTAAAAGTTTGCATGATGTTTATATAGCAACACTGGGGCACGTAACTCCATGGCATTTTGTAGTGTGTTAGCATATATTATTACTTTGGTCTTATTATAACCATTATGGCAACGAGAAAACTACGGTACGAATACATTTAAATTAAACTGATAATGAGAACTTAATATGTTCATTCTTGAATAAACAGTAAAATTGCATAGAGTGGACTAATTAAGAATGCTAGAAGTCGGTGATAAGATTTGATTTTAGTGCACTCTTGAGTTTTAGTGCCTACAAAAGCTGTTATTTGAACACTACAATGAATCCAAACTTAATAAGCAAACATTTAATTCAATCACGTCGCAAGATATCTGATCATAGATTTTTAATTCTGAACGAAAATTCTTTCCTACATAGACAACAAGTTTGGTCTATAATAGTGTTAGTCTAACTTTGCAGTTTGGCTATGGATCAGTGAAGCCTATTACACAGTGTTGAAAAATTTCTATTTTGTCCATCGGAAATGGGATTGTATAAAGTTCTTTTCTGTATAATTCTCCGTTGTTTTTCTGTCCGCAAGACTTCCAGAGAATAGCAAATTTATAGATGTCATAATTACCAAGTTAGGTACATCAGCGAGTCAGGTGATACGTGGTGTTGGATACTCCTGTCTTGTTGCTAAAAAAAAAAATTATGGTTGCCTGTAAAGTCGGTTTTACGGGCGAAGATTTTACGTGACAACGTCTTTTTCTCGGTAGAATATTTATTGATATGAATATTATTAAATTGCACAATAGGAACAAGTAACTGAATGAAAATAAGAATTGCACAAATTTTAACTATAGAAATATATTTTGTTTACTAAAACATTGTACATAATTTGAAATTAATTAAAATTTGTTATTGTAAATGGTAAAGTTGAATAAAACATTTACTAAAATTGGAATTTGAAATTCTTGCTAAACACAGTTAAATT
Source organism: Homalodisca vitripennis (assembly GCF_021130785.1). Classification (NCBI taxonomy): domain Eukaryota; kingdom Metazoa; phylum Arthropoda; class Insecta; order Hemiptera; family Cicadellidae; genus Homalodisca; species Homalodisca vitripennis. The sequence continues at coordinate 130,538,053 of NC_060208.1, forward strand.
CTATGCCGGGGTCCACACCAAACCAACAAAACAAAAACTCCAACAATCAGCAACACAACAAAAACTGCAAGGTTTTCGAAAACAGGGAACTACTTGTCAACTGTGTCCACATTAATGAAAACAAAAATCAGTCAACTTTGTGATCCCGATAGAACAATGTTGGGGCGAGCTCGAAATTTGGAATTACAAAGGAACAATGAATTATTTATTAGGCAGTGGTTTTCTATTCTAATACAAAAAAAGAAAAATACGTTTTTGGGTTAGGCGAGCTTGAAGAACGACAAAAAAACTATGTTGAGGAATATTGGAAGATTTAAGAAAAGACGATAGAGGTATTAGTGGAGAATGCGATGCAGCTTCAAAAACTTTTTAGAAATGGGACAGTACTGATCTTGAAATCTATAGAAATCATTGGACCTCGTACAGAAGAAAAATACAAACTTTTCGAAATGCCATTCAGTGTAACAGAACGTTTTTTAGGAGTGAATTACTTTAAGATTTTTGGCAACGGGGGGTATTACCAGAGTTTTTTTGATGTATCTTTTTCAAAGTATCCAAACAGGCAATATCAGTAATAAATTCCAGAAAACCTGCGAGATGCTCTCATATCGTGCCCTAAATACATATGTCAAGGGTAAAATTTAACATTATTAATAGGTAGCTGTTAAAAATAAACTGTTTGTTTTTTAAAATAACTCTATTATTTGGAATGTATCTGAAAATTACATGTTGATGACGCTGATTCATTTGTTGTTGATCCGCGTTGATGGCCAGGATTCATCAGATCTTCTGAAAAAGGGGGGGGTGTGTGTTGGTTTGGTGGTTTGGTGTTGTTTGGCGTTGTGTGTGGTGTGATGATGCTGGTTTTTTTGGTCCTTTGGTATTGTTGGTGTCTGGTATGTGTGGTGTGTGTGGTTGGTGTGGTGTGTGGGGTGGTAAGTGTGTGGTTGTTGTTGTGGATGTTTGGTGGTGGGTGTGGTATTGATGGTTTTTGTGTGTTGTTTTGATTGTGTATTGTGATGTTGTGGATTGGTTGGTGGCTGGTTTTGTTGTGGTGGTAATGGTTGTGTGTTGGGTGCTGTTTGTTAGGTTGATGTCTTGTAATTGTGGTACCATGTTTTGTGGTGGTTGGTGGATGTCGGTGTTGGTTGGTGTGCATGGTATTGGTTGTGTTGTTGCGGGGCGTATTTTGTGGTGTTTGGTGGTATGTTCTGTGTTGGTTTGTTGTTTGGTATGGTAGTGGTTTGTGTGTGTGTGTTAGTGGTTTTTTGGTTGTGGTTCTTGGTATGTGTTGGTGTTGGTGGTTTGTGGTTGTTGGTGGTTTGGTGTTGGGTGTGTTTGGTGATTGTTGTGGTTGGTGGTTGGTTGGTCTTTTTGTGAGTGTTGTTGGTTGGTTTTGTTTGGGTGGTTTTGTTGTTTGTGTGTGTGTTGTGTGGTTTGTGGTGTGTTTTTGTCTGCTGTGGTGTGGAGGGTTGTTGTTTTTGTTTTGTTTGGTTTGGTCCATTGGTTGTGTCTTGTGCTTTGTGTGTTGGGTTGTTGTTGTGTGGTGTGTGTGTGGTGTGTTGTGCTGGTTGTGGTATTGTGTTTTTGTTTTTTGGTTGGTGTTGGTGGTATGTTGTTCGATGAGCAAGACGGACTAATCAGTATCTCGTAGGTTTGAACGCTGGGTGGGTTTTTGAATAAAGGTTTTGTATGGCCGCCTGGATTTGAGTAGGTTCAACGCTAAGGGTTACTTGCGCAAGACAGAAGCTATCTGTTTGGACTATTTAATTGTGGTTGTTTGTATCTGTAGAACTAGTGTGAACTGCAATTGGAGATCGAAAATGAAGGCACGGTTGTCAATTGCTCTTGAGTTTCTTGTCTATGTTTTTTTGGTTGGTCATATTCTCCTATTTCTGCTTTGTCGAGGAAGATCATTGATCAAATGCTGCACAGTAGCTTGCGCTAAGGAGTACGATGTTTTCGCACTTCTAGCAACTAGCTTCACCAAATATATCAAAATCATCGGGTTGTTACAGATGTTCCTTGCTGATTTTTTTTATATACTTCTTTGTAGCAATTCCATAAACTTCTGCATTTGCTTCTCACTAGTGGTTAGAACTCTTTTCTTTGGTGTGGTTGATTTTGCTTTTAAGGCTTTTGGTGTTTTTATCAGTAATTTCCTTTTGAGCCTGCAAATCTTCGTAGCTTCTTGTAATTCTCCCATATTACTTGATACTCTGGCTGACGCTAGCGGTATCATCGTCATTTGTTTCGGATTCTTTGACTCTTCATCTCTGTCTGAATCATCTCACGTTCCTGTAAAGTAAAGAATGTTTGTTATTAAAAACTGCATAAAAAATTTTAAAATATGTTATTAATAAAATATATAATAAGAATTTCATTAAATTTAATTTGTATTTATTTTCAGATCCTAAAAGTGAAGAGGAATGTGGAAAAAGTTTTAGCGTATAATTTCACATGATTTGGCAACTTTCCACATTGCTAGGCGCAATGGACGGAAAGACATTGTAATCGAGGCACCTTAATTCAGTGGCAGTGAATTTTTTAACTTAAAAAGGAACATTCAGTGTAGTTCTTTTTGCTGTTGTTGACGCATATTATAATTTTCTGTATGCAATCGTTGGTTGTCAAGGACGAAGTCTCTGACGGAGTAGGTGTTTTTTAAAAATACGCCATTTTACAAACTATTGGTTGAAGGGGAAAACCTAAATTTGCCACAAAAACGTGTTTGTTCTTCTTGGAGGGGACAAAGAAAAAGAAAGTCTTATGTTTTAGTCGCAGATGATGCTTTCCCCTTAACCATTGCATTATGAAAACCATATAGCGGCCATCAAGATAAGGGGTCATTGAACGCTGTCTTCAATTACCGAATTTCACGTGCTCGAGGAATAGTTGAAAATGTGTTGGCATTTTTAGCGTCTGTGTTCGGTGTTTCGCAAACAATGCTGTTACAACCAGAAAGTAGAAAAAGTGACTTTGGCATGCATTTGCTTGGCATAATTATCTTAAGGGTGTGTCTTGTCGAAAAATAAATATAATCCACCAAACAGCTTTGATGTAGAACAGATTGATAGTGGTACACTAGAAGATGGCGCATAAATGGAGAAAAGATCAACAAACTTTACAGTCGTTTTTTAATCTACAAACAGACTGCAAGAAAATCTTCTTGTAGAAGACTATGGAAATAGGAAAATGAATTTTGCTGAATATTTTATTGTCTGAGCAAGGTCAAGTTCCATGGCAGTTAAAATTTTGTTAATCTATTGAGCCAAAAGTACTGATTTTTTTAGGGGGAAAATGATTATTTAATTGATTTAATGATTTATTATTTAAATTAGTTAATAACTAATAAACAAGTTCCATGGCAGTTAAAATTTTGTTAATCTATTGAGCAAAAGTACTGATTGTAAGGATAAAATGATTGGAATGTATAATGAATAAAAATATAAGTAACTAAATAATCTATAAATATATGTAAATTTTTATATCTATAAATAAAAATAAATAAATAAATATTATCCTGTGTATTCGATAATCCGCCTATATTCCCCACTTGGTTTGGCCTTGTTTTTATCTTTTAAGAAAAACTTAATTAGTGAATAACCAACCACTTCGAAACGAAAGTTTTACCAGCTCCGGATTTTTTCAATAACTGATAATTGCTGTATTCTCTTTGGTACTGGGTATGATGTTTTTTATTCTTTCTGTTACGTACTTGAATGAACATTACACAATATTCCTATTTCCTTTAAGGCGTCTGCCTTTTTATAACGATTTTTATAATCAGGGTGTTCGGGCATCCATAACAATTTACTTTCTCTATAAAGTTTCGATTAATTTACATGTATTTTCAACACTCCATTTGATTGCTTTTCCCGATGAAGTCATTTTGCACACGCCACGAGACAAACTGAACCAACAAATTTTTAAGTTTTGTTTCCTTCCTGTTTGGAAATGCGTACACACTAGACCAACAAAGTTGCCAGAAACACAAACAAAACAGCCAACAGTTTGATCTTTACGCCAGCGCGAACGGGAAACAAAAGTTGTTGAAAACACGAACCAAAACAAAAATTGTTGCCGAAATGTTTCGCTTTTGTTTCAAATAAATGTTGGGAAATCATTGAGTTGGTACTGTTTTGTTTTTCCTTTTGTTGGTTTGGTGTGGACCGGCTTAACCGGCATAACTCCGCGCGTGGTGATTGGTCGGTTTAGTTCGTTTGTTTGGTCGCACTGTTATGACAGGTTAGAGGTTATAATTTGTTATTTAAAATGTTTGACTAGCAATACGCGCTGTTTCTTCTCAATCGACTGAATTACGATTGATTGCAGAGTGATTTAAACTAATAATTTACTTAACACTATCAACATTTGTCAATAGTATGACATAACCTATAAACTCAGTTTCTCAACTTTTGTGTCAATCTAACAATTAATCAATCAATCATAGTTTACGATAATGAAATATCAGTGTACAATTATTTACCTTTATTGTTGTAGTTGTTGTAAATGACGAATCTAAGCACTCCACATTTTCACGAATAAACATATTTATCTGCTTTATCCCGTGCGGCGGACCCACAGTTATCTGCTTTATCCCGTGCGGATCCCGTGCGGCGGACCCACTGGACGGGCATCGTAACGTTACCGGGCGTTACACTTTTTCATGAGTGACTCCGAGCCGCAACCTAATTTAAGACGTTGTCACGTCAAAATAATACTTGATAGAATGAGTAGTTAATTACCGTACTTAAATTGAATATATCAAGTGCCGCAGTATTGTTTGTTTAAATGTGGGAAATGTAAAGCTTCCATCTAGGATGTTGAAATAACGAAAATGTTTCATATCTATTAATGAAGTTCTACCTTTTGTAAAATGTTATAAAAAACAGAACGTCCAGGATTATTATAATAGTAGTTAATTATGAGATAAATAAAATAATTAGTACTTTCTGAAAATGTTTCACAAAAAAGTATAATGTGCTATTTACGTAACTGAAATAATAATACAACAAAACAAAAACACACATTCTTGTTAGTACATAGACGTAAATAAAACAAAACACGCTAGTCTGTCGGTCACTGTTGTTTAAACTATACATGTCTGATATTTTTATAAAACTCCATTACATTAACTAAGCGACTAATTACATGGAAAAGGCATGACCCATAAATGTATAAAATTGTTGAATGTTGCGTGTCTTCTTAAAATTTTATATTCATCAAGGGATGAAAAATATTTGCACTTAGCATAATTGTTAGAAGCATATGATTTTAAATGTTCAGTTTTTTCACCAGTAAAATGCTAATTACTTGACCTTTTAACAGCTTGCCTTGACCATTTTATTTAGCAAATGTATCTTACGTAAGTCTCGAACTAGTACCAAATTAAAATTTTATAAGCACATATCCTGGTTTCATTAAAATTGATAGAGACTGAAAGAAAATTGTTGCTTTTTAAAGAAATATAATGGTAGATTTGGTAAAGCAAGAAATAAGAGTGTGTCTAAAGGGGGAAAATTTAATTTTTCTGGATCATATTTTTTCCAGCTATACATACTTTCAACCGAACTCCAGACACATATAATAGTTTCATCTCCGTTATTCAACTAGATAAAGAAACGCAAGGCTGCCACTGGGTTTGAATATGGTTAGCAGATGTTGATTTACGTTTTCACAGTTTATTTGAAGTGATTCAAGCTAAAAATAAAATTTTATGAAAAATATATAATATTTTTAACCCTTTTGACAACCTCTCATTTCTAACTTCACCAAAAATATGGCTAAAGAACATTAGTTTTCTTAGCGGACATTTTCTTATCGATTTCAAGAAAAACCAGATAGTGTGTTTAAAGATTGCAATTTGACTTTCCGCTTTGAGCTATAAACACAATGATGTTATGTAGCCTACATTTTCAATAGTTAGTTGTTACTAAATCAAAACTTGTTATATTACGGTGAACCCGTATCCAATACTTTTATCTCTTTAACATAAGTGAAATTTAAGCATATTAGAACTGCATTACATAAAAAAGGCTATATATTTCGAAAATAAGTCACAACCACAGCATCCCTGTGCTTAATCGTCTGTTTAATTTATTTATAAAAAGATGCCTAGTTATTAGATTCAAATCTGAAAAGTCAAAAGTTACTAGTTATTGAATCTTTGTGTATTTCTTATGTAACATACATTCGTAAATTAAAGACTCATCATTATGTTACCCTTTCGGTTGGGATGAACTGAATGAATTAACAATATTTTAATTATTGTAGCCAGTCGCAAAATAAATGTCACAGACACACTGTAGGCTTTACATTTGTATATTAGTATATGACAATCATAACATTATTCTATTCGTATATATAATGTATATTCTTATGTATACGAATTCTTATTAAAGTTTATATTAATAAATTATTGAACTATTACTTTAAAAAGTTGAGTAATCCTTCAAAAATATTTTAAATACTGTGTTTCTCTACGATTATAAAATTACTAGCAAGATATTATGATAGTAAACATCTAACATTATGCGTAGAAGTATAATATCTACATAATTAAACAGTTCTATTTACCTGTAGCAATTTTGCTTTGGATTTAAATCAAATCTTTGAATGCCTTTGTAATGATCGACAGTAGGCAATACGACTTAACAACTTAACGAAGTCAAAACCTATTACGATCACAATTAGTTTTACAACTATCAAATACTTTTAGTATACAATTTAATAATTAATCCCTCTATGATAAAAACATGTCAAAAATATTAATTTAAGGAACAAAAGTCTTTTAAAATATAAATGGAACTATGCTTTTTTATTACGACTTCACAATGATGATTGTTTTAAAAATTAAAGTAATATGGAACTCAATATCCCATAACATTTTATTGTTGTACATTTATTTTTTTGTGGTAGCATTAATGTAAATTTATATAATATAAACATTGATTTCTCAAGTACTATGTATATCAAATCATGTATTCAACGACATAAAATGTTATATTTTGATGATCTTAAAAGTAGTGTTAAAGGTGATTTGACTCAAGTTATAGTGAATATAAATAACAACTTGTACAGTAGGTAGACGGAGAGACCTAATGTTGGAGAAGAGGTAGTACTCAAGCCTTTATACAGCGGTAATAAGATGGCCAGTTCAATTTCCTGAGTCAAATCGGTTTCTTCAACTTGTCTTCCTCTTCTTTTGACATACAATTTTACTTCAGATCAAAGATACTCTTATATCCTGCTTCTTTCTTCAACTTGTCTTCCTTCTCTTTACACTATTTTATTTTAAATTAAAGGTACTATTGCAGCATACTTCTATATTCAAACTGTGACTTTTCTCCTTATAAAACTTTAGTTTGGATCAAATGCTCTTTTTCCAACTGTTGAACAGTTTATTCAGATCAAAGATAGTAATATTGCCTATTTCATGATAATCTGAAACAAATTTTATAATTACTAATTGAAAACAGTTTTTTTCAGTTAAGACTTTTATTAATAAATTAAATATGAAATGGTTTAGGTTATCATATCATTACGATAGTTCAAGATGGCTCTATTCATTTTAACACTATTAATTCTACTCATGTGATTAGGAGTCTGTATGTCGCATTACCATGAAATATGCAATAATCACTTTATACACGGAACTAAGCTAATGGAGCTTGTTTTACTCTTTCCAATTTGGAATTAATAACATTATGTATTCCATGTGGTACAATTCTATAACATTACAATTTACATCATAGGGACATTAATTGGGATGTTTGGCATGACAATATTTTAAGAACATGGGCTTTTTCTCAATTTTCGTCAAATTGGTGTAAGTTAAGGTTTTACTTCAATCATAAATAGTAAGCTATATTTCGTTGAAAAAAATATTTGTTAACTTTTTTATTGTTAGAACATTCAGAAAGTTGAAGCCTTTTATTACCTACAGTAGTAAAAACTTATCCAAATAATGAAATACTTGTAGTATTAAGTAAGGAAATGTTTTCTTATAAATAACGCATAATTGCTGTTTACAATGACCTAAGTAAATAACTCATAATTGTATAATGGAGATACAGAACATTACTTACAACGAAAGCATTTGCTTAAAAAGAGAGCAATAAAGGATGACTAATGAAGGCATGGCAGTAAGAGTGGTCATATAAGTCAAGTGTTTAATAGTGGTTAATAGTGCTTAACGTGGAACTAGGAGAGTAGTGCTAATATAAATTAGGTGCTGGTTTGTGACACGTTTAATAGATCCGGAGGTTGCAGAGATCACAATTTTCAAGATAAAACATGGCTGGCAGCTGGTTGATATTTTTCTGTTTACTGCCATCGTGAGTGCTGTTTGTTTGGAACTACAATACACCCACACATTAATACCCCTAAATATTCAACAAGTATTTAATTTGTATATTGATTTAAAATAAAAGAATGAAGACATGCTGTCACAAATTATAAGTGCTGATATAGACTTGGTGTAATCTTCTACAAAACATAAAAATATTGGCTGTGTATAGTCAAAAACACATTGGATACCATCCCGTCAGAATGCACTTGATATTGTCTCCGCTGCCCCGAACTGCGTCTGCCGCGGCCATGTGTCCCGCGCTCCCTGATACACCGCCTGCAGCATCCACACTCGTCTTATATCCCGAGTGTAACACACCGACAGCTGCATGCTCTACTCCCAGCCAGGGACCTTCCCTAACCCCCAACATGTCACTATTAGTCTCTCCACCATCAGCTGAGTCCGTTGCCTACCTCAAAAAGGAGCTAAATAACGCACGAAAAGAATACAACAATCCCTTGAATCACACCATTGAGACGAACAATCGATTTCCGAACTTCACAGACACGAGTATTTCCTGTAAACACCCCGACACTCCCGTGTGGACACTCCCGCAAGTGATTTGGGACTGTCGACAATGTTGAACAGTGTGAGCCCACCAGCCTACCAGGTACCCTAAACCCACCTCTATAGAGTCTGGTTACAGTGTACCCTGATGGTGCAGCCTATTCCGTCTCAATTGACTCCAGAACTTCTAAAAGCCGTCAAACTACATTATAAGAGTTAGAAGCCAAAAACAAATGATTGAATCTTCCACCGCTGAATACATCATGCAGGAAATCGTGTGGAGTACAGCCATGTACGAAAGTAATGACCAAAAATCACAAAGCCTTGGCAGTAACCATAAACAAGAGTCAAATAAAACCAACTGAAATAGATACTCTGCCTGTTGAAAACGCCAGCAGATTGACCAAAACACTTAGAAAAAAATACTTAAAAAGGCAAGAATCTATCTTATCCAGCAACTAGACACCACCCGGGGTTCCAGATGATAGACATCGTGGGGGACAGTCGTGCCCGTTATCTCGCCGGCCTGATAAAGCGACGAGTAGTGATGTTTAAGAACACTGTTGTCAGCGGTGTTTTTCAGCCAGGAGTCAAACTGCCAAATATCACATTCAACGTCCCACCAATTCCAAAGATGTTCAGTACCTTAATCGTGGTAATTAACAACATTAGTGCCTGTTCTCAACCCAACTCCAGCTGTTCGACGCCCGAAACCTCCCGTACGCATCATGCACCACTACGACACTTCATTGTGCAGCCATGCCCTCTTCACAAAAAACAGACCTCAATGTAGAAATAAGCAATTCTTTTTCTTAGGAGCTCCACTTACCAGCAACGGACAAAATTACTAAACTCATCCCAACTGAAACAAACAATTTAAAAGCTCCACAATCAAAATTCAATATAACTGCTTCATTAAAACGCACAAAAATTGCCAGAAAAAAAGTTGGTCTACATTCAACTTATATGTGATGATGACTCGTAAACAGATTTCGTGTAACAACTAAAACCGGCTTCAGCATCAAAAATATTAAACATTGCTAAATTAAAATGTATTGTTGACAACTGTCCAAAGGAACAGGAAATAAATAAAATGTTTCTTTTGTAATTTAGACACTTACAGAAACAATTATGAAAAATGAGTATAAAGCGGTTGGAATCAAAGTTCACTTAATAAGTCCAAGTTAACCATTATCCGAATTTTCAGGTCATTCGGTGGAAATGAACAAAACGTTTTTATCCAGATTCGAAGCCGTTTTGCCTCCAATCACAAAGAGGGTTTAATCCTGATGGGCGATCTCAACCTTGATACGTTAAAAATAAACAATCCATTCAAAAAACGAGTTATTGATGGTTTAAGGTCATTTGGTCTCTCGTTGTCAGATGAAACACCAACGAGCCTGACAGCAACAACACAGACAACCATCGACCACATCATTGCAAGTGTAGCAGTATCGGTGGTCAGACCACTACGGCCAAGAGGCTATAATTAATATAAAAAATCTTGAGAGGCAGCCAATTATTACTATAATGATAAAATACACAAGATCAAGTAAATTTAATGTCCTGATCGCTTTCTTCCAAATGAGAAATGGGTATTTAAAACCCATCGCAATCAATAGAACTGCAGTATATATTCTTTTCGGATTTTTTAAATTATCAATTCAATTTGTGCTTTCCTAAAAAATCAACCTCAGTTTTCCCCATAATGTGGACCGGTCGTCTTATTGGATTATCACATTTTGGAAGAGGTTGACAGTTCCATGTGTTTCAGGACATGCCTGGATCGGGGTTTGATATTGAATCCTTGCATTATTCCAAACTGTACTCGGGCATTATTGTTTTGAGGTGTTTAGCCTATTCACGTCTGATGATGGCGTATTATGGTTTACATACACCTTACCTACGGTCTAGTACTGTTGAGAGCAAACACTAACGGCCACTTCTCCAGACATTTTAAATCCAAACAGAAGCGGTTTGATTCATTGAATTTAAGAGAGTTCATACAAGGAATCCTTCAAAAGGTTGCAACTACTGATCCTGCCAAGTCTTTAAATTTTAGAGACAACGATATTATGTAGTCTATGTCTTTATTGGCTGACTCGTGGTCGATACATATATACGTACGAAACACGAGGCAGAGGTAGCTACCGTGCTATGAGACACAGGACGGGGTTTAAAAAACATTTGTCTGCAAAGTCAGGGAATCGCTTTGTCAATAAATGGCCTGATACTATACAAAGTCCTAGAACGCATAGGACGTCAAAATTAAGTTTGAAACTATTTTAGGGTCTCAAGCATTTTATAGTTTGTAATGAGGTGACCGCACAATTAACAGACTGACAACCAGCGTTGGAAGTGGGAACATTAGCATGAATGAAAGAAGTATGATGGATAAAGTTAAAACGTTTCAATGGGGTTTCAACGTAGTGTAACTGTTTTAAATTTTAGATTAATATTTACGATTGATATAAATAATATTATATTTCCGGAAATACAAAATATTTAATTTGGTTTGAGGGCCTTATTTCAACCGTGAAATTACACAAAAAAGATATACTTTGCATCACCGATCTCGTCCATGCAGTTAAATCACATTAGATATTCGAAATTTGCCCACCATGCCAAGTTAGACATTAGTAGAGGACAAAATTTCCCCAATATGAGTGTTCTACCCACGATGAGATCCCTAACGAGACTAGCGGAACTTATTCTTATCCACTGTTTGCGTCACTGTCCCAACGACGCTGCCAGGTGGTCATCGTTTCTTCAAGGGCTAGCTCGGCGGCCTCCACAATATTAATCTCTATCCGCAGGCTGAACAAATGTTTCCCTTCCTGTGCCAGTAAGTATATGGATGCGATTCCTCCTACAACTAATGTGGCAGCCTTGTTTATGGCATTGTAATACCTTGCCAGGCCTTTGGTGTTTTTGACACACATACAGCAGGATCGAATGGGATGCTGTCAGAAAGTCTCTTTTGGCTTCGAGATTGACATTCCACATTTTCTATCAGACAACATACTCGTATGTTTGCGGTCATTGCCGCCACTCTGTCGCAATCCTGTCAGATCTGTTCCCAGAAAGTGACGAGTACCTTCATCACAGCCTTTACCGCTTAAAAAAAGGGCCGATTGTTCAAGTAGTTTTTTGTAGAGATTTTTCAAGTAGATACCATTCAGGACTACTAGCAGGTATCCAAGGTCTACAAAACCTAGCTTATGTTGTGAGAGGTTCGCGGAGACACGGATGGCGGTTTAACAGCTACAAAGCCAGTCGTGTCTTATATGTACAGTGGGCTGTTGGACGAGGAGTCATTTGAAAAGAATTCCTTACCTAGTAATACCAAGCTTTCCCTCTACTAACGAGAAGAAAAAACTTCAGTCAGTAGTGGTCCATTAACATACTAGGATGGCATCTTGTAACTACTTTTAGTATATGTGTAGAGACGCCGCATGGCCTGGATCATTCCATTTTGTAAGATAATTAGTGGATCTGTTACATTCTCCGATGCTGAGTTTTATATTTCCAAAGGAGCGGTTGGTCCCTCCCCAAGGGTTGAGTGGGAATGAGGCGGTCCAATATGTTACAAGTTCTGGCTGCGCCAAGTAGTCACGATCCGCGTCTGGGAGTGATTATTCTGAGGACATTGAATTAATAGCTGTAATGATGTAATAACATTATAAAGTAGGCTAGCTTTTTTTTTAATAAACTCAATATTTTAATATTTCCATCAGTAACTATTATCCAAACCTTAACGAATAATATTATTAAGTTCTTAAACAATTTTCAAGACCTTACAAATTTCCGATGGTCATAGTTTTTAAATTTTTGATGATGTTACCACCATTAAAATTGTTAACTAGGATTTTTGCAAGAAGTAAAACATAAATAAATTAAGAAACAATAGCAGTAGTGAGTGCAAAACTGTAAGGGTGATAAGAGGAGGCAAAGTCAGAGACACAGCGAAAGAGAGTTTACCCTTACCACCTGTAAACTACTGGTAAACATCCCGTACACATCCACAACAATATATTCAATCTTTGCTGCATCACCACAATTCCTTAGCGTTTTACGGCCTTTTACTGCAGACATTCAGCCATAAAGACACAAATAATAACAAACATCACTATTTTAATGTGATGTATCAAACGTTACTATTGTTACAGACCCTCTGCTCCACGAAAACCCCATATACCTTGGTACTAGTCACAAAAATTTCTCAGCACTGTCTTTTTTTTTAAATATGTTTCATATAAAGACGCTAAAATCGTCTAATGTGTCTTTAATTTACAAACAGTTTTGGCTTCTGAACACGGTAATAGATATCTTTTCATATTCGTATAAAAAAGTATTACGCCCATAATATTTACTTTTATATGAAAGATCAAGATGATTTTACAATAACGTTTCAGACACCGTTCAATAGTAAAGATACTTAATTTATATTAAAAAGGATTTGATTCCTTTGATATATATAGTTAAAACCTATTAAATAATAAGCAAGTCGTGGGAGGTCCGTCAGTGATCTGCTCCAACATTCATAAGAAATTCTGGAAAGAATACATTATAATATTTCATTCGACAAAGAAATATAACTATTTAGAATATAAAAGTCAATGAAAAACATATTATCGTAGATAATAGTAATGATTATTTGCAATGCATAATAGAGTATTCGTTGATTCCTGACCATTTTTCTTTAATTCCCGGAATTCGATACATCATGCAATAAATAGATAAGAATTTATAAAGATAAAATGCAAATATGTATGTATTTACAACTATTTCGGTGACTAGATCCTTAACTTAATCAGTGACGAAAGCCTAATTTTACGAAATTCTAGATATTTTCCTATAAGAGATCAGATAGTAACTAACGGGTTAACGGCATCTAAGACGCCTGGAATTATTGCTATAATGTCTAATTTCTAATGTTCTCGATTGCACCTGTTTTATTATTAGGTAATACCTAAGAGATTCTTATGCTCATCGTCTGTTTGTCTCAAAAAGTTTTAAACAAAGCGTGTTCAAGGATTGGGTTAAGCCAAAAACACAACAGCACGTGTATTTTATTTCGCACTACCATAAAGTCTGTTGCATGTAACTGTTTGACAAGTATGCTATCTAGGCTACATTATAATAAGAGGCCACCACCACAGTAGAATCATATTTATGATTATCTATACTATAGAAAGAAAAATGTTGACTCGAATTACACTATAAATTACACGAATAAAAACTGTCCGTGTTTGTGTATCTATAAAATGTAACAAACGAAACAGTTTAAAATTTAATTACTTCTTATTGTTTTTAAGGATATACTATGATTCTATTGTGGTGGTAGCCTCTTACTATGATTACTACTATTACTACTATAAAACTCTTTATAATGGGGGTTTTAATAGATATTTATAATTCATAGTTTCTAAGTAGTATTTGTGATATCTGCATAAGAATACGTTTTGCTTATAGCAATTTAATGTAATTAATAATGAACATTCAGTTTTAATTCACATTTAAATCAGACATTTTGATTAGTATCAGCTGTTTAACCTTATGTAAGTATAATAAGGAACCAAATAGACCAGTAAACGCAGTACTGTGAGGTTTATACAGCAACAATACGACTGACGGCCAGTTCAATTTCCTGAGCGAGATCAGTTTCCCAAACATGTCTTTAACTCATACCACCACAGCAACGAGACTCAAGCGTAATGGATGCTCTTTATTTCTCATAATATCTTCACAATAACCAATTAATGACATCTTGCTGTTTGTACGAAAACTGATTTCTTTTGTTTGATGATAAAGAATTTTTAACCATCCTAATGATGTATTCTCACTCGTAAAAAAGTTTTCAAACTACAAAATGTCATGTCTAGGATCCTAATTATTACAAGATTTCATTAGTTTAGCAAAACTTTCAGAGTACGTTAATGTGCAATACAGAGATACGTATACGTAAATAAATAAATAAATAAATATATATATATATATATATATATATATATATATATATATATATATCAGTATAGGTTTTATTACTCTTTATGCCAGGATATAATCAATTTCTAACAATTGATTTGTTTTCATTTTTAGCAATTTATGTTGAAATTTACCACTGTGCCATAAAGATAGCTTTTAGAAATCCCCTGTAATCTTATTACTATCTACATGAACATTATCACATATTTCTGTCACGTACTTAAATAACTCCTGGTAGCCTAAGCGTCAACACACTGGGAACTGTAAAATCTGAGTATGTATTAAATAGCTTTGGTTATACATTTAATATTTTTGAACGTTTATAAATGTAGGTTATACGTTACTAAACTCTCAAGAAAATTTTAATCGAATTTATACTAAAGATATGGAATTATAACCCAAATGCGATAACCATTTTTTCTAACAACTATTCTTTTTTTTTAATGTAAGTTCTTTTATAGAAAGAATGGGACTTTACTAGTTATAAAACATGCAAATCTGTGCTACAGTCTTTAAATAATTTTAATTTAAATGAAGTTTATATGTTTTAAAATATAGGGTATATAAGTTGTATAAGAGAAAACAATTAATTCAAATATATTTTACGTAGGAGTTAATAAAAAGAGCTACAATTCATGAACAATATTCACGTTAAATTAGGCAACGAATGTAGTGAAAGATGAAATGTGTGGGGGGGAAAGTGTGTAGTTAAGTGAGCAGTATAGGGGTTGAGCTCTTGTATACACCTCACCTCACACCCCTCACCCCTCTAGACCCCTCACAACTACCCCTCGTTTCCCGCTGTGCCGCGTCAGCACTCTCAACTACCCACCGTCGATACCGTACAACCTACCACTACTCACATTACGCTCATTGATTAAAACAAGTTCTAGTAGAAATACTTTCTCAATGGTAAAGAAGAATACTTACTTATTATATGGCAGCATTTCAGTGCTTCGTTATTTATTGTGAATTGTATGCGGGTAAGTGTTGCGTTTTACTATAGAGTAAATCCATTACATTACAAACCAAAGCATCTTAAAAAGGTTAGCACTATTTTACATAATTCGTTTTATATTCTATAAGTAGAGTTGTGTACAGTTCCTTATTAGCCATACTTGTTGTCTAGTTTATGAGAGACAAACTATTTAACACGTGTTTTAATTCTCAGATGAGACCAACCGAATATGCATTGTAGCAAGTAAATTACACTTCTGTTAAAAAATTATTACAATTATTAAAACCATTAGAATTTTTTGAAACTAAGTTAAGAAATATATATGTAAAATTTATTACCACGTGATTTATAAATCACCATTTCTTGTGGTTTTAACGGAAACAGGTATCATTGATTAGAAGTTGGATCATTTGTATTTTTAAATGTTTACTCATGTATAATAAACAGCAATAATATCAAATCAAATCAAAAAACATCTTTATTTCCATTATGGTACAACACATTTAGAAATCACAGGAGCACAATTTTACATTTATAATATAAAATTACTTCAGTAATTAACACCAAAACATAAAACTGCAAACAAATTAAATAATTATATATATAGTATTGTATAGACTGCTCTAATGATTGTGGAAATGTTTCCTCACATAGGTGCATAGCAGAGTCCCATATTAGACGAGGTACTGTGGTTCTTAGTAATAATATGTGATTTTTTAAATTCTATATATTCATTAAAAGTGTCTATCTTTAATTTTTCTATATAACATTGAATGTTATGGGTAAATTTTTTTGTATAACCCGTTCAGTGACAAGATTTATTTCTAATTCTTTAAACTAACATCTCGTTTAAAGTAAACTTTATACTGACTTTTTAAAATTTATATTTGTATACAATTACACTTTATTCAATAATTTTGGAATACTGACGTACAAAACAGTGATGTTTACTCGAATTCAATTCTTGTATTCATGCTCTTAGAAATGTGTAAACATTTTTAAAAAAATTGGGCATAGATCATTTAAATGATGACCAATGAATTTTATTATTTTTGAAAATAGTTTTAAAAATTTTTATAAACAATTTAATTGTACTTGTTATTTTTCAATTAAATATAAGTAAGAAAAAATACGTATAAACAATTTAAATGTAACTAAGACTGGTGAATTGCTATTATAGAAAACCTTTTGAGTGGTCTTAGCACTGGCTGCTGTTATAGAAGGATTATTTCAGCGCAGAAGACTAAATGCTTCAAACTCGTAATAGTTTCTCTTACAAACATTGTTGAAGCCAAAGAGAAAGGAAATATATCACCGCAGGATTTAACTATGAATTAAGGATGGGTAATTCATTTTAGTACCGAACTAAAAGTGCTTTTTCCGTAACAATTTTATTCAACTAAATAGTTTTTGAATTATTTTACTTCTGTGTTAATGTATTATTTGATAATCTACTATTTATAAGTTACATGTGCTATATATTTGAGAATACACAATAAAAATAGTCCGTCTGAAAGGACGATATACGAGCTGACTGGGATAGTAAGTAACGCATTGAAGGTTCTTCCAGAAAAAAGAAGCCAAACAGATATAAACCAAAACAAAAAGTCTTGCAGAGACAGCTCTGGACTGCTTTGTAAAGGGCTTCCCCTCTGTGCTTGTACGGACCGTACGTTTCAGGTAACTCTACGGTTAAGCTACGGTGGAACTAAAGGAACAATGAATAGGTAATATGTACAATAACACTGATAGATTAATTGATACAATGCACTATAACTTTGATATGGCAGGAAATCAAGATATACGTAGTGCTAACACACACACAAATCTTATATTAATATCCTTTTTCATTTGTTTCACACTAACGACTTTCTCCTGAATAGCTTTTGTGGAATACAAAACCATGGTTAACCATCGTTTTAGATCGAGAAACAATGACTATTATATTACTTATGGATACTTCTCATTTAAATGAACTATTTTTATTTGAATTTTTTACTTTAAATTACCTATGGAAAATCTGGGAGGATATTAAATTATTATTTCTACAATAGTGACAATTTAGTGATTCAATTTAAATTAATTTTATATATTGCATTTTTTTAATATATCACATATTGAAAGGGTTTCTAAAATCGTTATAACATAAATTGAAATCAACATTGAGCTATAGTAGAAGTAAAAAACTGGTTAGAGAAATATTGTGGATTTGGAATGATTGTACGAATGATTGTTTGGTTATTTCCTAGTGATTAGAGGTTATAATCTTGTCTCATAAATTTCTCCAAAGTAGCTTTCACGTCAGCAAAGATAATTGTTGCCATTACAAATCTAAAAAATACAACACTTTTTTATGTCAAAGGTTTATGATAATTAAACATTTTTTACAGCTTTTAAATACTAAATACGCCAAAATATTGAACCATAAATAGTTTCTTCAAATTTTCTGTGGATCACTTAAACTCTGTCAATATAACGTTCCAGATCACATTGCGCTATTTGAGCAACAGTATTTAACCAAACTTTAAATCCACACCAGCAACAAGACTCAACGCCGTACTCAGCTAATATTTCTCCAGGTAGCGTAACTTCTGCCTTCTACAATCTTCAACTAAAGCGATGTAGTTCCAAGAGTTAACGAATATTCAATAAATTGCGAGGGCAAAACTTCAGTAGCTTCAAGATATGACTTGCTTGCAGGAATGAAAGCTGCAAAGTTTGTGACACAGAGAAACTACTCTAAAGTCTTATGTCGAAAGTACAACCGTACATTATAAAAACTCTAGTTGTAATATTTGTGTAGACTTCTTATACTTGGTTATTTTGTCTTGTACTTGGTTATCACTTATCATTCGTGTAATAGTCTTAAGCACTGCGTAGTTTTGCTCACAAATAAAATCACACAATGACCGGACTGCTTGTATCTTATCTAGTTTTATTACGACAAAACTAATTTCTAATTAATTACTTCAAAAATTTAACAATGTTGACATCATCAGTTTTCTATTAAAGTTTTCAATAAGACTCTAAGTATGAGTCATGT
Organism: Homalodisca vitripennis; assembly: GCF_021130785.1. NCBI lineage: Eukaryota > Metazoa > Arthropoda > Insecta > Hemiptera > Cicadellidae > Homalodisca > Homalodisca vitripennis. Next base: position 130,556,902 of record NC_060208.1, read on the forward strand.
AAGGATGAATTGAATGTTATAGTGTATTACCTTTAAGGCTGACAGAAATCCATGTAGAATTATATATACATTAACGTATGTTGATTGAATATATATTATTTCTACAGTGGGAATGAAATATATGAAGGATATAATTTTGTAATCTATGTTTCAAAGTTTTTTACAAACTTATGCCGCTACGTAATATAAACTCTTAAACTTATAAAGGAAACATAAGCTGTTGTCCTTTTCGTTGTCGCAATCGTAAACAGTGGCATGCTGGAAAGGTGTCGATAAGACACAAGTCATCTAGCTGACTTGGCGGTTTAGGAGATGAGATGGCTGGGGGGAGGGAGTTGTAAAGGGGGAGAATTTACAAAGCGGGTGGATAGTCACTCTTCACTGTTCTTTTGGCTGCAGCCTGTGCCGACCGTCTTCGCGCTCACTTGCATTATCAGTGTCGTTTTATAACACACTTTTACGTATTTTTAATGCATAGTTTTTTTACACTAATCTTGGTAAATAATATATGTAAAGAACTTCATTCTTAAAAAGTAAAAGCTCCTTAGTTAAGTGGGTTGTAAAATTCAATAAACACTACACGTTTAGTATATTATTTTTATGTATTACAATATGTATACTTTTTAATTCCACGTGGATGACTTAACAGCACACTGAATCAAATAAATCATTACTTACAATATTGTACATATACTAGATGTATATAACAGAAATGATATTATAATTTAGCATAAAACTCTGACTAGTTTGTCATTGAAAGTAATTTACATAAAACATTATAGTGTAAAACGTGTTGTGAAAAACCTTATTGTAAGTTTAAATGATATATCAAGCAATCTAAATATAAATCAAACAACACTTAGTAATAAGTACAGTAATTAATTACTAAATATAGAAGATATGGCCTAAGAGATGATTCAGCTCCATTTAGAACATGTATTTATGCTCAAAGTAGCACAGTCAAAAAGTGAGTAGCCATTTTTTTTATACGGAAAATATCGGTAGTTGATTTAAAATTAAATACATAATAATGAAGGTACATCGAGCGCAGAAAAATCTAAATTTTTTAATGGGAAAAAGTTTTCATTTCTAATTTGTATGAAAGGTACAAGAATTAAAAACGCTAATGAAATAGAATCAATGTTGGAAACATAGGTTATGATTATCCAAGATTACAAATTTTATTCAAAACCTACCAAAGCACGTCGTGATGTCGCACCATGCAACAACAATGAAATGAAAGAATCGGAAAAACTTTTCAAATCAAGCTGGAAAACACAAAAAGTAATCAAGCGAGTCCTGCTGATCCTTGTTGTGGAGAGTTGGTACGTGACTGGAGTATACTCTGTTGTAGAGTTCACATCAAGTTGTCTGTATCTGTCCATCACTCTGCGGGCTGTCCGGCTCCCAGTATTTCTTTCGTTGGTCACAACCCTTCATAGTCATACAAGGATTAAATGTGACTGGGTTACAATTATTTAACTATTGAAACTTTACATATTAAGGTTAAAATTACTTTTGAATAACAAATACTTTGTACCTACTATTGGAATCTAAATAACAGGGTTTAGTAACCCCCCACCCTAAATAAGGTTGGAGAGGATTTCGAAATAGATTTGTACTGATTTTAACCACCTACTGATGTGGCATGGAAGATGTTGAGCTTTTAAATGTACATTGAGATGCATAATACGACTACCTATATATAGTCTCGATTACATATTAGTACAGTGAAGTTATTATACGGTATCTGTTTTCACTCTGGGATTCTTCCACGCTGAAGGGTTTATCACTATGCTATAAGCAAAATTTACTGTACGTTCACTTCGATAGTCTGGTTACTTTGGGTTACTAAGAATTCTACTAATATAGTACACTTATTGTTTTTTGCAACAAAAATTTTAAACTTAGTTAAGTTAAAATTGGTTCTGGTAAATTTTAGTTTGCAGGGATTTGGTATAACATCTCGTCAATCTGTCCAAACCCGTACCACCTTCTCATTCTTCCTGGATGTGTCAAAGATTACGACATATCCGTTCTGAGTGAGAAGTCCTAATTCTTGACCTGGTAAAATGAATCGATTCATACATCCGATATGTACTTTTTAATTTTATTTTATGTGAATAGTACCAATAATTCTTAAAAAGTACATGCAGTTTTAAACAATACCATAGAAAATCTCTTACCTAAAACTACTTAAAAGTCAAATAAAATAATTTGTCAAACGTAATTTCCTATCTTTAAATATATTACTACACGTACAAGTAAACATAGGTAAATTAAAATACATATATGATGCAATTGGAAATATACCGGCTTTTTATTGAGTGTCATGGAAAACCGATCACGTTAATACACTAAAATATCCAAAATTGATGTTTATCTGAATATTTTATATGTGTAAAAATATATTTGGATTCAAATTGTAATGGAAACAGGTTAAATTGCGTAATTATATAGATATATTTATTACAACCAGATTCATATATTTCAAAATATAAAAAAGGATAATTTAAACTGCTGTATTTAATAAATTAACGTAAGTGTGAACTACACAAATAATGTTATAATCTCAACAAACATTTCTTGTTCTGAACACATGCATAATATTATTATAAAAATACAGATTACCACGTTAAAAAGTATAAGATTGTAACATAAGTCGCTTTGTTCTATAATTTTGAGTTACTCATTCGTAGAATGTGTGTACAAAGAAGGAGAAACCATTCGTATGTATTATTAAAAAAGCTCTATAGATTAAGGAATAGGCGACTTTTAGGCTGCAAGATTCGTGTATTAAAAATGTTTCCTATCACTTCTTAAGAAAACAATTTTCAAAAGTAAAAGACAAAAATTAACGAATTGTAGATGAAATACGTGGTAATAAAAACAATGCTGCCAAAAGAACGTTTTATTACTTAAATCGTGTAAGTAAAAGTAGTTTTGCGAAAATACTCAAATACATTTTAGTTTCCTAGATCACTTCAGACAGACGTGGACTTCAGAAACTAGGAGTCTAAGCAGAAGGTGAAATGGAGATGAACTCAACATTCCCATCGAATCGAGTCTTCCCACCATATCTGTGTTATTTGAGGATGTTTATTTCTGACATGTCAAAATAAATTAAGATAATATTTTAATCGCTCAAAATTCATTTTTATATGTAGGCAAAAGAATGCAATATAACTGTTTGGAAAAAGCGGTAAACACACCAGTGCTTGAAATTTAGTAGTAGTACAAAATAATGTTTCTTAAATAAGCACTTAAAATATTTTAAATCGTTATATAATGTATGGAATCTAAAAATGTTTGAGTGAATTGACATATATATCTCATTCATGACTATCTTGATGTTGACCAAAGCAAATTCCATTTGGCAATTATTCCCTTGAGATCAACCCATTGATTTCTCTTGGTTAAAACATAATATCTTGTGATGTGTTTACCACACCACATTACTCGGGACGTTAAACCAACCTTGTCGTCGATATATCGACTAGTGGTGAGACAGGATGTAATTACTAAGCCTAAAAGCAAGATGCCATAGAGCAGCTCTCTCTTGCAGGAACACGATCCACTGTCCAGGGCTTCACCATTCTACACTTCATTAGTTAGACCATTCAAAACTGAGTGCAAGGGAAATGTCTCGCCGTCTCTTAATGTAAGCAATGAATCGGTAATACATTATTAACTAACTGTAAAAGAGTGTAATCTTGGTTATATTGTATGCTTAGTATATAGGTACTGCAAGTGCTTAGACGTGTAAACTGTTTGCATCATTATGAACTTGTACAAATACTAATACTTTCCACAGATTTTCATTAAAATTAATATCGTTCACCTTTTCACATTTCCAAACAATATTTACGGTGGAACATATAGGCTTTCTTTCGTTCAGCTCAGATTTCGTTGGCATCAAAACAAAACAGGCTATTCAATAAAGATAAGAATAAAATATAAAAGTTGAATAGTGCTATCAATTTTTCATTAGTGTTGTGACAGTGAGATGTAATTATGTGGAATGTCCGTACGCAGGTATACCGTTACGCGGACAGGCCGATTCTATGGTAGTTTTGTGTTATAGATAAGGAGCTATTACTAGCATAAAATATGATTATACCCGTTACAAATTACCCAGTAGATAAAATATAGCTTTTAATTCTATGATAATCAGGAGTTTTATATTATTATGTACGGAAAAATAAGACATCTTTACTTTAAACTTTTACTTTTATAGCTTGATTATTTCTGAGCTTTGCGATATAAAACAGGTAAAAACTTATTAATTAAAAGTTCATAAAAAATAATAAATTAGTAGTAAGGTGACACGCAGGAGATTTACTAAAGCAATATTCTAGCCCTGGCTGCCTAAAATTCGGTTTGTTGTATTGTAACATTTCTCAAGGGGTTTCATGAAACCTTAGGCTATATTTAACTATTGAAAATTATAAAGTAGAAAGTACCTGGAAACTTGAGAGGCAATCTGTGGAATTGATGCTGTGGAACTAGCCGATAGGGGTAGGCAACTGAACTGCCGAAAATGGCAAGGAAGAAGAGGGAGCTGGAAGACAAGGTTTGAAGACCGAGAAAGTCTAAGTCAAGGAAGAGCAATGTTTTAGTTCATGAGGTATGAATTTAAAAAATTACCTTTATTTTCAAACTTAAAAGAACAATTTTATATACTGAGTGGAAAAATTACTTAAAATATAATTTCATTATATTTGAATGAAATTATCAAATAAATATTCATTCACGAAAACTTAGATTGTATTGTAAAGCAATATAAAACTGATTGTTTATAAAACAATAAAAAATAAAGTTTATGTTTTCTAAAATTTAAATTTATGTGACATAATACACTAATACTCTCCGTGTGCAATATGTTACACCAATTTCTCAAAATTTTGTTTAGTACTTATTAAGAAACATAATCACATAATCCATTTAAAAATTGGTTTTTTCAAAACATTATTAGTAATTGCAACGTTTATGACGATTTATGAAAACCTTTTAAATTTTACGTTAGATGGATATTTGAAAACATCCTAAAATGTTTAATTAAGAGACCTATAAAAGTACATTCTTTAATTATTGTAATTAAGAACAGAGTTGTGATGTCGCATTCACAAATAATACTATTTTTAGGTAATTTCACAGCTCATTAAAACCGTTAACTTAGTTCAATAACACTTGAGTGAGAGCACCATGTGTACGTCGGCATTCTCTAAACGAAAATCAATATCCCACCAACCACACGTCGCATGTTCCCATATTTGATTTTTTGTCGTACTAGTGAAGGTGCAGTAATACTGCTTTGTTTGGATTTTCTGAACATCTTGTAGTGATAGTGTACAAAAATTCAATTCATTTACCAATGTACCGAGTTGAAAATATGTGTCTAGTTAACGTCCTTACAACATACTTACTTAAATAGTTGCTTACTAGCATAGCAGATCAAGCCGCCTTACAGCTACAGGCCATGTGCTAAACATTTTGTACGCTGTACTATATTGAAACAGTCTTTCTTACTTAACACACAGTACGGAACGTTGATGTCAAGTCCCCTTCTGAGGTAGTAGGTGCTGTCCAGATCTAGTTGAGAGGGATGTTTCATTTACTTCAAATGATTCGGACTATGTAGAATGTACAGGATACAAATAATAATTTAAGTCTGATTTATAATTAAAGATTACTTGATGTGCAGACAGAATTTTAAAGCCATTACATGGCTGTACTACATAGCGGGATACGTTGTTTTCTAGCTAACAAATCCAGATACATGAACGGGTTATTGATGATGCATTCTGACTAAACGAGCTTGCAGAAATCTCTTACTTGTTGTACGTATGCATTAAAAAAACAATAGGTACTTGTTATAATAAACCTTACAGGGCGCTGGAAAGATTTCCCTTCTGGCAGTCTACCCGAAGGATATCTCAATTAAATTATGCTATACAATCCTTTTTTACACAAGCAACATAAAGTTTAATGATAATTCACGCCTCTCCATTGGCTTTAGATGAGCGGCAGTGAAACTTACATCTAAGATATTGGAAAAATTACTATCTGTCTGCCTGTCCATTGCATAAATTGAGAACGAAACTAGCTGGATATAGGGAATTTCGCAAGAAACTCCTGCGAAGCTTCTTACTCGACGCATGATCATGTATTTTTGGCAAGTACTCATATCTTATAATTTCTTCTGTAACAAATTTTCCACCATATACGAGAATTCGTTCATCAATTAAATAGATACACAAATCTGGGTAGAAAACTATTCGTAGGGTAGTTTCGGTACTTTTATAGCTTTAAGTTGGCACCACTGGGGTAAGCTTTAATTAGCTGATTGGTTAACATTATTATTTTATAACCTCAAAAATACACTTGAAAATTCAACTTTAGTTGAACAACGTTCTGTTATTCCTGTTTTACTTGCTGAAGGTAAAAAAAAACCAGTGAATATATACTCTAGAATGACTAAATTGTACTGTTAAAATTGTTTGGATCGTGCAAATCGTCGGTATAACAGTTCAAAAATGGCCGATACCTGACCGACCAGTTAAAGTTTCAACTCCCTCATTGGAAAGTCGAATTGATGACGTAATTCATGCTGGCTACCGAGTCACTGTGGAAATAATATTTGAAATAGCTCATGGGAGTATGGTTACAGTTCATAACTTTATTAAAAACATTCGAAATACCTCAAAACATGTGCAAGATAGGTCCCAAAGGTGTTGACACCGGTACACAAGGAAACAAGGTTGAGAATGTGCACAAAGTTACAGGAAGGGAGGGGACGCACGTCAGCTTACCTGTCGGAAAAAATTATAAACCCAAGCATCAGCAGGAAAAGTCTTGTTGACGGTGTTTTGGGATGCTTAATGTCCGGTTTGTGATTATCTTGAATAGCAGCGACAATTAACAGCCAATACTACTCGGATATGCTTTTGAAAAAAAGTGAAGACAGCCATAAGAAAAAACGTCGTGGATCTCAGATGAGAGGTGTGATTCTCCAACAAGACAATGCATGTCCTACTAACTCGGTAAACCATTAACAAAATGGACTAGGAAGTACTGCGCCATCCCCTTTATATTCCAGATTTAGCACCAAGGTGATTTCTACTTGTTTAGTCCACTGAAAAAAGCATTGCGTGGAAAGAGGTCCCAGGATAACGAGAACGTCAAATAGTTTGTGGGAAATTGGCTCAAATACCAAAAGAAAGAGTTCTTTGCAGCTGGTATAAAAAAGTGATCCGAAAGTGCATACATGTTCAAGGGGATTATGTTGAAGAGTATGTTAAAAGTAAAGTTTTGTAAAAATAAACTATTTCCTCTCTAGACCTGTTTGTATCTTTAATTATTGAATGACCCTTGTAATACATTAACAATAATACTCATGTTTTATATCTTAAAATATTCAGTTTATAACTAAAGAAGCATTCTAGTATAATAGTCTCATAATAAACTGATTTCCTTAGTTTATATACCTATATGAATAATAACTTGTTATCATTTTCCGACACTAAAATATTAAAATAGATTATAATATATGTATTACAGAATAGATAATATATAAAATCTATTTTGAACTCAAAATTCTATATTTATAGAGGCCTTACATTATACTCGAAACACAGCTAAAACTTGTAGGCCTACTTCAGTGTAATTACCAGAGAGAAACCTTATAAACGGAAACTCGTTTCCACGACAAAAGGTACTACCACACAGGCCTGGTTTATACAGGGTTTCCTATTTTCTCTTCTACAGAATGTGTCTTTCAAAGGATCAGACACATTTAAGCTGTAATAATCCGATTTGTTATAAAGGTTCATCATTAAAATTTGTTCTGCACATTTCTTAGAAGCTGTGCTCCAGTCAAATATACTGAGGAAAGTCAGTAAATCAGTCAACAACGAAAATTAATAAAACTGTATTTTACGAGAAGAGTTCCATTTGTTTTTTCAAACTATTTGAATTGTTTTAAGCAGTAAGACTATATATATATATATATATATATATATATATATATATATATATATATACGTTAAACTTTATAAATGTCAATAGCCTTATTTAATTTTAATAAACATTGAATCGCAAAAAGTACTTGCTCCGCCGGGAGTCGAACCCGGATCTCTCACTTGCCGGGTGAATGTGCTACCATTACACCACAGAGCGCTTACTTTTTCCGATTCAATTATTTTGTATTTGGCCGTATCTGTCACATATGCGTTTAAATAAGCAAACTAACATATGATCGGAAGACCAAATAACTGTCAAATGACTTTTATTTACGTTAAACTTTATAAATGGCAATAGCCTTATTTAATTTTAATAAACATTGAATCGCAAAAAGTACTTGCTCCGCCGGGAGTCGAACCCGGATCTCTCACTTGCCGGGTGAATGTGCTACCATTACACCACAGAGCGCTTACTTTTTCCGATTCAATTATTTTGTATTTGGCCGTATCTGTCACATATGCGTTTAAATAAGCAAACTAACATATGATCGGAAGACCAAATAACTGTCAAATGACTTTTATTTACGTTAAACTTTATAAATGGCAATAGCCTTATTTAATTTTAATAAACATTGAATCGCAAAAAGTACTTGCTCCGCAGGGAGTCGAACCCGGATCTCTCACTTGCCGGGTGAATGTGCTACCATTACACCACAGAGCGCTTACTTTTTCCGATTCAATATATATAAATAAATATATACATATATATACACACATACATATATATTTTAAAACAACCTAACAATTATTATACACAACATATGATAGTTCTTACTTTGAAAACATTATAAAACAATTCACAACAGTTGATAATACATAAATTACATTATGTCACTAAATTGTAAAATCTATCTCTTCGTGTTTGATCAGGCCTTATGATATATCGTTATTGCGCAGATAAGCCTCAAGTTATAAGTTTAAAGTATCTTGGAGGTTTTCAAATACGGACCATCCTTCGTTTTTTGCTTTGGTATTTTTTATACGAACGCCTATTCTACATTAGTTACATGTACATATTTGTATCTGATATAATCATATGAACGGATAGGAAATAAAATTCAAAATAATCTATACCATTTTAAAAAGCAATAGAAGTCGAACCTTCTTCCATTACAGCTTTTACTCATTTCAATAAATTATTTGATGTCAAGCTATGGTATATTTTAGAACATTTTAATTTTATGTGAGTCCAATGTCCACCTTTAAATTACAGAAGCCACATCGGTTCCAGATCATATGATATTTCAACCAACCATCGTTCAATAAGTAACCTACTTTTCTCTTTAACTTTGGAAATTACCAAATATTTATACGAACTACCAAAAAGCTAAATAGGAGAGTTTCTGTAGAACTACCTATAATGAAGCAATTTCGGTTGAATGCTTGTTTTGTATTACCTCCTGTATATTTTCCAGGCACCTCTTCATATTTTGTTACTAGGATAGAAACAACAAATATTTTTTAAATTGATTGACTCACAAACATTGTTCCTCTTAAGATATAGACGGTTCCAATTGCATTAATACTGGACACAGCGCGGTGTGGTGTAGGGCATGTCAGTGAGCGCCAGAGGGGAAGGTGGGTGGTTGTGGTGGAGGGGGTAACGTAGGGGTAGAGTACACTACAACACGTAGCGACGCGCCGCGCCGTCAGTCGGTGTGTTTCCGTCGTTGCGCGTCATACGATCCGTGACTGCACTGTGGATTTACGTGCGCGTGATTCCCGTAAGTAAACTACTTTTCTATTTAGCATAGGGAATTACTTAATATTTATACGAACTACCAAATAGCTAATACAAAAAAACTATGTATTTAATGAAGCGATAAAACATTACTTATTGTAACGAAAATTTTATACTCCTATGCGAAAGTTTTCAACAAAGTTTTAAATAAATCATAAAACTTACACGTAGTTTAGAATCCAAATATTATTATTTTGAACGTTTTTATGAAAAATTTCATAAAATAAACGGAACAATGTACTCAATGTAAATTAAAGTACACCTAGTCGGCATTAGAAAGCAAATATTGTTATTATGAAATACAGCAGTGGCGTTGTAATGAGTTGGTAATAACATGTAATGAAAATTATTATTTAAATTCGAAGTTGCTTAAAATCCTGAAACTGGCGGGTACACGTGATATTTGTATATGGGAGTTAAATACCAAATAATATTTCATATCAACAAATAATGAAGAGTGTGAACCATATTCACAGTGAAGGTGTAATTAAGCAATTCTCATTAAATCATAAGTAGTATTAACAGTTTATACCGTAACATGTAAAACTCAGTAAATAAACGGCAATGAGGTACATTTATTCATATGATAAAATAAACGAAAGAGGAGTTGTGATAAAGTTTATTGATTAAAAGGAAACACAAAATGCACTATAATCAAAGTAATTTGCCAAAGAACTATAAAAAGAATAAATTAATAGTCAGTTAACTACAATCATTTTTAAATGCATTTACATTTAAAGAAATTTAACCACCTTTAAACAGCAGTAATACAACTCCCTCTTAATAAAAATAATTAGATACATGTTGTTTCAATGACCTTATTTATTGTTTAATTCTAAAGATTAAAATAAAAAAAATCAATCTTATCGACACTGATGTAACCGTATAACTGTAGACAAATTAACCAAGTGTACAATATAGGTTAAAATCCTACGTTCGTTACTTTAACTATTCCGTATTATTACATCAAACTATGTGTTAACCGTCCCAAAACACATGTGGTAATAAAGTGTAATATTTTTATTAATTACACAAACTTGTAACTTAGCTTCTATTGCCATATATTAAAACGTGGGCAATAATACGTGCATTGGCCTTTCGAGCCTTCCGGAATAAAATAATTGTAATGGGAAGATGTGTAGTTGTAGTAACGGTTAATTCTTACGTTAAAATTCCCCACACATTTCTGACAAATGCTAGGTTATAGAGAAATACAAACTAGATTAAAATTTTGGGGAAATTGACCTTCCCAGCTGAATGATTAGCAAATTAAAAACTGGTGGGAATTCTGAATAGTTTGCCATAATGTGTCCTAAATTGACAAGAATAGTTGTACAGTCTTAGTTTTAGAACACAGGGCCGTTAACACAGTCGGTAGCATCTAAATTTTTAAGAAAAGGTGCTAACACATTCGATTTGTGCTTATGAATAAAATTCCTTAAGACACGAGAAATGTGTCATGTGACAGAGATCAAAGTTTTATGAAATTTTTATTGACAGTAATATCTAACTTTAATCCAACCTGTAATGTTTAATTTACCTTTTAAAGGACTTTGTGTGCTGCAATAGTTATAAAACAATTATTACTTGTACTACACAAATCTTTACAAAAGTTGATATATTTTATATACAATTTACTATTTGATAGTTAAAATATTTAAAATAAAATTTTCTATATTTTACCGTGCAAATTTTCTACTACTTTTATTATTTTTGCCAAAAGTGAAAATATAATTAAAAACGGATAGTTGGAACTATTAACGGATATTTCATTACTAGATTTACTTTTATGAGTTAAATGTTTATCTTACAAAATATAGGAAATATAGTGTTATAATAAACATTTCTCATTTAGTTATCAATATATATATATATATATATATATATATATATATATATATATATATATATTAAAGATTTTTTTAGTACATATCTAGTATTAAAATTATTAATTGGGTACGTCTCCGGAATACAATATATTGTCTACATTCTAATGAATGAACACCAGAGAATACGTGTCAAAAGCATGACCTCCAGGCCACTCCAGGGACTCATTCTTAGGTTTTGAGGAATGTTAGGTTTATGTTATGTCTGCTGTTTTTATGACCATAAGAGTTCGTTATTCTGTACAAAAATTATACTAAATTAAATTTGACATCAGTTATACTGGTTCAATAAACACATATATCTGCAGTTAAATAATATTATATAATATACCAACTAAAACTCTGTGGGTTTGAATAAATTAAGATAGTGTTCGAAATGTATATTAAATATGCTACACGTGCATGGATACTCATATTTAGACTAAACATATTTTTATAATTTAGTAGCTATCTTATATCAACAATGTTGTGCTCATATACAAAATGTTATTTATTTTGATTGGCAAGTGCCATGTGAGAAATGCATTACTATGATAAAATAAAATTAAGGATGGATTATCTACTTTAGTGTACTTTTTATTATGCTGAGAGTTTTTGAACTGCTTTGGGTCAATTTGTTTATTACCATATCTATTCAACAGTAATATAGACTGTTGCTACAAGTTAAAACATATTTATTGCCTTTCTTACAATATTACGTGCACTTTTCATTTTGCATTAATTTAAAGACTAAGTAAGTGGATAAAAATGGTACTTATTCTATACATTTGTAATTTAAAATACTCGTAACTTTGAAAGGTGAATTTGATTTGAGAGTATCAAAATAGCGTAAAAGTGCGTCTTACCTTTGCAAATTGTATATTTCTCAAACCTGTTTTTATTATGCTGAAAATCACTGAACTGGTTATTTATATTTGAAACTCAAACTAAAATTTCTAAGCTATAGAGTTGTCTATTATGATAGACTTTTTTTATAAAAGGTATTGAAAAATATAGGAAGCAAAAGTGGCAAAGTGATAATATAGAACTAGAGATAGGAATATTTATTTGTATGTATGTATTCCATACGTTTACTATCTAACACCGTTTCGTCGTAACGTGTCATGTCCTACATTGTAATATTAACAAACTGTCTGTTGATATAATATTAATTCATCTAATTGTTACATGTTTTAAAACACAAACGATTTTAACGGATTAAGTGGAACAAGCTTGTAATGTAAAAGGATATAAATCTTCCGAACACGCCGCTAATCCATGTGTACCGTACGACATTTATTCGTTGGGGATTACTTTCTTTTTCGAGGAGAAATGAAATGCTGTAATCATTTAGGAAAACAATAAACAACATAGTTTCAGTTGCAAAAGAAAGTTTATTCAATTTACATATACTTCGATTTTATATAATATAAAAATAAGCATAATTAAACTTTTTAACTATTAAATAGTTCAATTATTAAATTAAATTATTAAATACGACATATATTGGGTAATACTGAGTACTGTGTATATTCCACATGTTCTATTAACTATTTTTAGTAATAATCATTCGGTATAAAGAATAGTTAACGATTTTTATTAATCAATAGATATTACCTGTATGAAAACTTGAATATAAATATTGCAAAACCTATATGTACGAAAATATGTAAATAAACATTGAAAATATTATAAAAGCAAGGGGTTGTTCATTATCACGGCATGGTGAAAAATTTATAAAAATTCAAACTCTATATAAAACAGTCAGAAATATCAAAGCAGATTCCACATTATTCCACAAAGAGATCCTGGGTATTCACCTTTATGTTTATTCCAATTCACTGCAATAATCTTCTTGCAAAGGAAGCAATAATGTTGATTTCATGTTTGATTGATAATCATACATGATAATTCAAATATACTATACCTAAAAAGGTGCTCTCCAAATACTAGTATATCTTTCATATATTAATTAATTGTCTAGCTCTTTCCCGTCGATTAGAAATTCTAAACAATGAGCGACAGAAAAAAGTAGAGATTAACATACGAGTGTTCAATTATATACATGTTATTTATTAATTTATAATAATAAATAGGTGCACAGTGAATTGTTTGTTATTTTATTTTTATACATAAGTGTTTTCCGTATAGAATATAAAGCTTACAACATTACTTTTACATAATTTAATTATGCATTGGCTGTGTACAATGTAATAAATTGAAGTAAAAGACTGATCAATATTTAGAGAAACACGTATTGCGTATCATTGTAAGAAATATTCGTATATTAATAATGTAATGATTCACAACTATTTAAATGCTAGTTGTTGAATATAGAAAAAATTAATATTTAGTTTTTGGTTTCCGTTTATTACGGAATATTATTTCCAATACCACAGTATTTAAAGCATTTACCATTATTAGACCTATATGTTATAAAACTAAGGCGATTTCACGACTACTATATTGTACTTTTCTTTATATGGGAAAACACAAAAAAACGTCGGAGAACACGTATTAACCTATGAAAAATTAAAATATCATTGGGATGAAAATATGACATACTTAGCAATTTCGGAGTTGTCTATGCAAAATTTTACAATATACCTGAAACTCACTATCAACGTGAAGACAGCACACAATCTTAGTGTATCAGTTTTGTGTTTTGTATAATGACAGTAAGTACTCAATAGTATTACTATTATTATTATTATTATATAAAATTATTTGTTACAAACACGAAATTTTGCTGTTAAACCTAAGATGAAAGAGGATATTCATATAACATAACGTCTTTTTTCTCGTACAAATTAACAGTAATAAGACATTAAACTAGTAATTAGAATATTGCCGAACATATTGCCCTTATTAAGTATTACACAAGAATGCTTTAAAACAGATAGATCGCCTAAACAAAACAAAATGAAAAAAAGTTGGTGATAAAGACAGAATCACCCGTGATTCCTTTATAATTGTCTTTTCTTCCGAGCCATTGTTCATTTATCAGGTTTCCGAATGCTTATTTAACTCTCTTTGTTATTAATAACTACCATAAATCCTGAAGAATTCATTTGTGAAAAAATTACTCTCTAAAAATCTATGAATACAAAAAGCTATTTAAGAAACACGGTTATTTTAATATACATAATGCAAATTTGAATTTGAAAGATCAACCAGGTATTTCATTTTCTAACTTTTTATCAGCTTAACAGCTTGTGGAATATTAATTAAAAAAGAATACTTGTAGTAGTCAAACACCTACATGTTTAAAATGACACAAAAACCATTTCTATGATAAAAAGAATACATTACTGCAGCATTTCCGTCTCTTTTTCATTATATTCCTAGGATAATCAAATAAAAACTTTATTGTTTAAAGACATTTAGATTAATAATTAGTAAACAATTGTTGCTATATAATAATGACTCAGTGGATACATTTAATATACATGTTTAAATACCTTTATGTAAAACATAAATACATTTTAAAAATAATGTCAGTAAACTAACATTAACATTAAGTTAGGTAATACTTCATGACTTTTACTTGGGAGTTCCATGGAACAACTCGTTACTGAATAAAATACATGATTTATCTCATAATTCTTTTTTAAACATGTTTCGATGGAATAGATCTTCAATTAGAAGTTATGTGGAAGAGCATTCAGTATTTTGGAACCAACATTTGACTTATCTTACATCTTAAATTAAGACCAGTCCAAGTTAGAATCCAAGTACAGTCCTAAAACATACAGGGGTGGATTTCTGGACAGAAATATTTTCAACCATGTTAGCCTATCTATGCCTATCAAATTGGGTCTACTATGAATTCTTTTGGCGTTTTCAGTAATAATGAATACATAATTTTAAGGAACCTTTGATCTGAGACTTTAAAATTAAGGATAGTAATTTTCTAGAACTTTAGATGTTTCTGCTTGGATAACAACTCTATATTGTCGTCACATTGGTTAATTATTTGCTTAATCTGATTAAGTCGTTTAAATACACAATCAATTAAAGTGGGCATCCAAAAAAACATATAATCTTGATGGTACACCGAAGTAAACGGCTAGATTTAATCTGGTTGGGTTTATCGGTAAATAACAAAATAGAGCCTTATGCAAGATAAGAACAAAACCACTCAAGTAGTATACCTCTAACTTGTTCAAAAGTCATTGATGACTGCCGATGTCAACAGCACGGGATGCATCACAAAAAGACGAGTGTTTCTGTCTCCAAAAAGAGATGAGCGTAATTATTACAGAATTAATGATTTCATGTCGAATTTGTGAATTAATCGCCTAATAACTCACTCAGCGTAGAAAGTATTAAAACAGTCGGTATTTTTTTAGCTTAAGATTTATCTCCTTTCTTAGATTTTGGAAAAAAATTTTGGCAAATTTAAAATTTGAGTAAAACTTACTCTAAGAACTTATTGTTATTTTACAAAGTTGTAGAAAAGAATTTTTAAAGGACAAGAGAGCGTATCAGCAACCAGAGGACGAAGCGACGCTGGCTTTTAGGCACGACGCTCAAGGACTGTAGCAGAAGAGAGAAAAATACTACAAGTAAAAGCAATTCCAGAGAGGGAATACCTTGTCCATGGGGTTAGAAACACATGATTGCATCAAAAAAGTTTTAAAACTCTCAAGATCTAAATGTTCTGGTTTATAAGAAACTAAAGCGTAACATTATTATCCTTCAATATATGTATTACTTTTCTTTTAACCTTGAACAATTAGCAGCAGTACGGCCACCCGCTCTTCTAGTCTCGTTGCTGTTTCCATTATGAGCACTTGTTACTAGATTTTTTCTAAGTAACATTATGTTCTGCACACTATCTTTTCCTGTTATTGTATATCTATTGATAAAATGGTCACGGAAAATGCCTCTGAATCAAATATATATATATATATATATATAACTACCTAAAATGTACATAATATCGATATATGTCGTTCATAGCAGCGAGTGTTCTAACAGCCATATATACATATATACTTAAACTGCTCAATGATACCTTCTCGAGTAAGTCACATTGATTTAAATCTACTCACTTCCCTGTGCTTTTTAAAAGAATACATAGGTTTAAGGTAATAACAAAAATGTTCATAAGTGGTGAAAATTGTTTATAGATTTCATCTAAACTAATGGAAATCAAAACTATTAATAAACCAAATCTTGCACGAGGTCAGAATGGTTAGCAACATTTTCAAAAGATTACTTACTAAACTTAGCTCTAGTATTTTTGCAGCTAATTTACCCATTTGCTGTATGATTACAGGGGTTAAATCAGCAATTGTTTTTATTTAATTTAATTGTACAATATTATACAGAGTGTAGACAAGTATTTAATTTAAGTTCCATATTCATTTTTCCCTAAAAATCTCTCTCTCTCTCTCTCTCTCTCTCTCTCTCTCAACACAGCAACAAAATTTACAAAAGTTATTTTTTATTATACCTTTTTGAAAACGGTAAAAGCCGAAATATTAAAGGAACTTTATATCAATATATATATATATATATATATATATATATATATATAGATTGCTAAGTTGTTGAACGAGAAAATTCTTCATCGGAAGCAATGATAGCTCCAATGGATACTAATGACGAACTGTCACAGAAGCCAGATCTGTATCTACAAGTTATCTATCTGATACAAAAGTTTTTCAGTACAAACATTATCGATATTCCTTTAACTTATAATAAAAATTTATTCAAAATCTTGAGCCAATAAACACAATATTACGGTATAAAAATGCTAAATAAGTAATGTATAAACTAAAAAAGATAAGGTGTCTAAAAGCTGCGAAGAAAGTATTGAATAACCCAAAGCTTTATTAAATTATTAAGATTCATGGAATGAAGGCAGGAATGCAATATTGTTGTTGGGGCAAACGAGATAAGACGGCTGGCTATGAGACGGTCCCATCAACACCCCCTCCCCCTACAGCACAACATATTTATCTCCTTATTTCTATTAAAGATGTAACACCCGCTAACATTTAATTACTTGATGTTTATCCTGTTATATCCAGCCATTTTAATACTTTATGATTGCACCAAAATCCTCATTAAAATTACCAAATTAAAAGTAATTCCGTCATTGCAAAAAGATAAAAGACTTTAATTTAAAAATTATCCATATTCCTTTTGTTAACATTTCTATCACGCAATGTTATGTTTCAGAATAAAAATGACAAATTCCAACCAAACCGTTACCTAATATTTGAGAATAAGCATCAAATAAGAAATTGAAACGAAGTAAAAGCTTACATGATCACTTACAACAAATAACAACTATGCCAACCTAGTTATCACATCCATTTATACTATATTGTATTTAGTATTATTTGTAAACTTGTAAGTCATGTTTTGTTATGAGATATAAATGGCATAATTTCCTCGATAACTATTTGAAACCTGAATTTTACAGGCGAATTGATTTTGCGTTTATTCAAAATGATTAGTGTTTACTGCTACAGGACAGACAATATTATTCCATAAAAAAACAAGTTTCGATTTTAAAGTTTACATAATATTTGTTTTAGTTTTCATAGTTCATAAACATTTAGGGAATGAATAAATGCATTCCGATATTAATAAAACTATATTTAAAACGTTCATTTAGTTTAGAAAGAATAAACTAAAATAAAGATGATTATTACAAATTAAATAATGTATTCTCGATTAATGTAATAGTAAAAAACCAGAAAAATAAGTGATGTGTATCGTTAAGCAGCGAGAGTTCTAACAGTCATAAGTTAGATTTTCATAGATACATATATACAAGATAATCTAAAAAACAGAAAATGGTGGTGTAGGATACTGACTATAAAGTATATATCTTTAACCTTTAATTCACTTTTAATATCGCACATTAATCCAAATTTCAGCATGTAAATATTAAATTAACTCAATTAAATAATAGAAATAACGATCTAATAACACGATTTTATACGCCTCATGTTGACACGCGCAATGGTTTACGAGTGCCAATGTTTCCGCTAGGTTATGTTGAGCAATAATAATGCAGTTATGGACAGTAAATGTCGCACCGCAACGCTCATATTGCCAGCTCTGGCTGTTATTGCTTCTCGTTCATTCCTTTAATACTGAATTCCCGTAACAAAACTGAGATACTTCGGTCGTCCTTGAGTAGATCCCTGAGATTAGGATAGTAGCATGGATCATACACATCATTTACAATATTCTAAGACGGATTTTGTCTCTTCTAAAACGTATATACTGTATACTGTTATGATCAATAATGTGTTGTGTTTTTCATAAAAAATATCAAATGAGATTTTGTTAACATTCACGTTTATAAATTCTTAGATTTTGACCATACAGAATAGGCTCCAGTGTAAAATACGTCACTCTTTAACTCAGTTATTTAAAAGTAAAAAGAGAGTGAGTAATGTTTACTACAAAAATGTAAGTGTTATGCTTTATAATGTCATGTTTATTTAACGCCGCCATGTTTTTTCATAACATTCGACAAGTTTTTATTATATTTTAGCCTTTTTGCACAAACTTATTCTATTCTTTTAAAAAGTTGTGCAGATATACCTCAGTCCTATGCTCTTATTATTGTCGGAGTTTTATAACAGTCAACAGCCTCTACATATTTAATGAAAGACAATATATTTCGATTTTTGTGTGTCAATCACATGTTAATGCATATTATTACTGTTACTATTTTAATAATATCACACAAATTGCATGTGCCCCGAATTTCCATGATAAAAACTTTACTAGTTCTTTCTTTAAAGAAAAAAAGCAAATGTCTGGCCATTAAGCTTTTTTATAGTTTAATGTATAATAATACTACTTTACTAGAAAGCTTCTATGATGTAGTGGCATTTTTCCTCAACTGCTATTCTTTTTTAAACGATTACTCGTATAAGGCGATGCAACTTTCCTACTGCACTGCTGTCAACCTTTCACTGCATTGCTATTTATATTCCAAAGCTGCAATAAATATAAATTATCAGAGAAAATCTTATTTGTAGAGCTTTTCCGTATGCCGGATTTGGAGCTTGAGAAAACATGTATATTCAACTTAAATTAATATCTTGAAAATAGTCTTTCGTCTAAATTTACAAATACAGCAACTACATGTTTTCCTCATTATTTCCCTAAAAATTATAAGGATGTAATTTGGATTTAATATTAAATAATATTGTGTTTCATCGCTTTAAAATATTTAAAAAGAAAGAATGGCCCATTAACTAGTATTCATCATAGTGATACATAGATTTCATAATATATTATTAGCGATCCTAAACCAGGCAATAATGCCCATGCTCTGTTAGTAGTTTCGTGTGAGTTTATGTGTTTATGTTGTGCGTAATCTTTTTAAAATACCAAAAATAATATAGGGTTGATACTTGAATTCTATTATTATACTTTGACTACATAAGTGTCAATGTATTGGACACATGTAAATCATTAATATACCAGATGTATTAATGTAAACATGAATGATAGGTATGCTTAATCAATGCAATTTAACGAAACAATAGGATTTTAGTTGAATTTGTGTGGTCATTAATCTCCCGGTGTAGTTGACTCAGAGGTGAAATATGTCCCAATATCAGGGGCAGCACCGTAAAACTAAGTAAAGTTCAGAGGAAGGGGATAAAATGTGGCGAGGCAACATTGGTCTTATATAAGGCCACAGAGATATGAGCTGGAGGGATTATAAGATACAAGGCGGTGTTATGAGGTGGCAGAGCTGACGTATAAATCTGGTCGCTTTATAGACACTGCGACTTCATTAGCTATCTTAGCTCCCGCCACAGCCAGTCGCTTCTTTACTTGCAAACTTTACAAAATTTATAAACTCTTTGTTAAATTTTCTGTCCAAAGCATATAACTCGAAAAAATATTAATTGACAATATTATTTGACGTTATAATAATTTATAAACTTCAACTAATTGTAAGTAAAAAAATTATCGATCTTGGTAACATTTATTCACGTATATCTTTAAAAATCCTGTAGTTATTCGAAAGGTCCATAAATTTGAAGGTTATATGCGGAGTTGCAAAGTTTCAGAGTAAAAACCTTTTGCTCAATCAGACGTCTTGTGTTACGATGGATTTAGATAAAACTAGCCTCATTTCTGTTCGATGTAAATTATGAACAACACATTTCGTTTTTGTAGGCACGTTTCCAGTTAATAGTTCTATAAATTTTACTTATTTTAAGGACTATAACTGAAATACGTACCGGCGTTCTCTGCGGTTCGTTCAAGTCAGAGGCGAAAAACAGTTTCTACACAACAACCCTGATTGACTATCGAGATCGCTTATTATATCTGAATTTTCTGAAGAACAAAAGCAATACGGTGGTATTTTATCATTTCTTTTGGGCTCTAAATGGTGATTTTTCTTTGCCAAGACGTTGTCGTAAACAAATGAGAAATTCAAAGAATATGTGGGGTTTGTACAGAATCGTCATGGATATTATCTGGAAACAGTAATGCAGCATAATATATCTTATTTAATTTCCCTTTTTTAAAGCTCTCAAGCATTTTACACACTATCAACATGTATATGTTACTAGCAGTTACCCGCGCCTTCGCACGCAATTTTCTGTTGAAAATACTGGACAATATATCTGTATATTCTTTTTCTATGACATAATAAACAGTCTAGAGATAATCGATAGTCACTCAAAGCTATTCCACTCTCCTGATCCAATTTAGATTTAGGTTTAAAGAACAGAGGTTTGAGATCTTGAAGTCGTAAAGTGAAACAGTTTATATAAGATTAGTATTTCCCTCCCACAATTCATGATAATTTATTGAAGTTCTTCGATGGCTTCAGTAACAATAAGAGTTGGCCTTTTTATCCCAATGACGAAAGTGTATCGTACAACTTAAAAGTTGCTGCGGTTAATATGGGTCTGTTCTGGTCGTTTACATTCACCCCCGGTCTAATCTATTTACAGTTCCACAATTGATTTATGCTGTTGCACTAACCAAAACAATGGTCTCATGTGTTGGTTTCGGAATCTAGGTTAGGTTAAATTTGGATGATTAAGTGATTTTGATATTTTTACCGATCTCTAAATATGTATTAGGGGTATATGCTTCAAGTATTAGGGCAATGTTATCTCCATTTGCTTTTCAATAACTACAGTAAAAAGGCCATACACAATGTTAAAGGAACTAACCAGATTAGATTACGTTATGTGCAAACATTCACAGCTTTATACAATAAGGTAGTTGTTATAACAGCGTATAAATAGCATTTCTATTGTATTAGATGGATAATTGATCATTGGCGCAATCTAAATTTAAAATTAAATTACTTTGTGTTTACAATCTGCATTACACTACTGATTAAGCACTTTACAATAATTCAATATTATTAAAATTTAAATGTAAATACATGTTTCTGCCTCTTTGATGAACTTCAGCTGAAAGGGTTAACAGCTGTTAAGTATCAGTTCAATTTATATTACGTGTCGTAGCGCAATCTGCCGGATCAAATATAAAACACTCCAATATCATAACATTCGAATGTAAACAAACAAATTTTTCAATTTAAATTTGACTTTATTTGGTGAAATGAATGTGTTATGGGCGGTAAAAAGCACTCTAAATGTTAATTCAGACCAAAAGCAATACCTTTTCCAAATTTCAGCATAATCCGTTTGTTTCAGCGTGATTCGAGGACAAACCTCCAAACATCTAAACATTTAAACATACAAACATCCAAACATCCAAACATCCAAACATCCAAACATTTAAACTTTCGCATTTATAATATTAGTGAGATATACACATTGAAATGTGTAAATATAGACGTGTAAATTCTATGTAAGCCCTATTAAATGCCCTAAAAAAGGGAGAAAAAAACTTTTAGTGTATTTGGAATGAAGGGGCTAAAACAGTTTATGACGGCTTTCTAGGGATTTTAAAGTTTAGCATCCACTTACCTGACGAGATAAGTAAGCACAGTGCACCCGTTTGTTTGGGTATTTTGTTTATCAAGGTAACTATTTTTTATATATAATTTTAGTATGTCCTTTGACATATTTCTTTCTTTCTTGATTGTTGTGAGTGATTGGTGTTTTATTAGCTTTCAACATGTATTACAATAATTGTGAAAACCTGTTGTTTACATTTTTGTACCACTTACCGATAGTAAATGCTTAAAATCATATTTTTAATTTATTGATAAATAATTTACATTTGATATTATTATCAATTATGAAAAGCCAATGCAAAAATATTTTGGAGGAAACCATTAAAATTTCATTTTATCCATCAAGTAATAGTTTAACAAAGTAGTGGATATTTTAGGTTTTATTACAAAATTTTCGTACCAGTTTTCGTCATTATAAGTTTGTTTATTACGTAAATTTTGAATATTAAACAATAATGTAAAAAGTTTTATAATGAATAAATTACATTTAAACGTAGTGGTAAACTTTTTTGTGTTAGCACTAAAACATCCCAAAAACCGTATTTTGTAGTGGCACCAAGCTATCTGTGTATATTTTACAGTGGCTTGCATATAATTTACTTTGAATCAACTAAATTTTAAAAACAACACCTCACATGTAATTGTATTTATCTTGTATGAGCATTTAGTTCTATAAAATGCAATGTTTAAAATGTTATTTACTGCCGCAATAGGTTATTAACAATGAATAAGGTAGGGCTTAGTTTTAATTAGATTTAAATCATCTGTTTATTTTACTCTTGGATACATAATAGTGTGATAAGGAAAGTATACGAATAAAATGTATTTTGCTACAATATTCTTAGCTAATTGCAGTAGTAATTAGTTATTAAGTTGTTTTTGCTCTTGCTGGAGATCTTTCCAGGGAGAGAAATACATGGCTAGTAATAGTATACTGTTACTGTAGTTAAATATTTACATATAACATTTTACTACCATGACTTTAAGGTATAGTCCTTAAAAATTTACAACGGGTATCTGATAGTGCAAATATTAAAGGTAATTTTAAGGATTATCAAGCTTCTACAATAAAATAGAGTAACGAAAAACCATCATTCTTTTTTTCGATTTTTATAAAAGCTAACACCTTTTAAAACCCTGGAGGAATTTGAAACATACGGGTTTATGTTACAAACAATTGCGATGTCTTATGACAAAATTACGTCACAGTATATTGCGGTTATGCTAACCATGGGTCCAGTGTTTGCTATTTGATTGGCTCTTGTTTGCTTTCAGTATTATCTTGTGCGTTATTGCATAGCAACACTGGCTATATGTCATATTATATGCTGTTTTTATCATATATATATATATATATATATTCAGTCATTGTAAAAAGGTTTTTACCTAAGGAATACTGAACTGCTGTCTGCTTGAGCTATAATTGGTGTATTACAATGTTTTCTATATTCTGTATAATTTATAAACGTTGAAATATGTGTTGTCATATAAGTTAGACATCAGTATGTTGTTAAACGTTTTACACATCTATATTCCATTCCTGGCGTTGTACCAATAAGATGGAATACTGTTCATTACTTACGTAAGTACATGCAGAATCTAGTTCAGTCTGGTTGCAGGCCTTGGAGGATTAATGGAATTATCCAGATGTTTATTTTATTTCAAGGGGTGTTTCTCGAGATAAATATCCAGATATTTGTAGATGTAGCTATATTTTTGGCATTGCTACTTGTTGTTACTCTCTGATTGGCTTTATTTACTGAAATTTTAAGCTCTGACCTTTGAAAGTAATTTCTATTTGTAGTGTAAGACACCTAAAACATCAAAATATTAATGTAGCGGGGCTTGCCAGAGGCTAATATCTCTCAGAGGGCGGAAGGTCCTAGAGGCTGAGAGCTCCCTTGGGAGCCGAATCAGCAACTGCCATAGGTGGGGAGCTGCTAGGGGCTGGGGACTGATAGAGATCAGGAGTTTCAAAATGTTAAGAGCTCTGGAAATCTTTAAGAATTCCCAAATCCAGGGACCTGCCAGAGGGCGTAAACTCTCAGAATATGGGAGCTTAGAGTTACTTTAATAACTCGTAAATTGATATAATTTTCCAAGTGCCAGTCTTTTGAAGAGCAATGGAAATCAAATAAAAAAACCTTGTGATTTGTGAGTCAAGAGGTCTGTTTTTTACTCAGTCGCTGTTTTTCTGAAATACATTAACAGTAACTGTATTAAACCATTGTAAAATTACTATGTTTATATTCAGTATCATGATCATTTTTATTGTAAACGTAATGGTGACTAGTATAATATATGTTATGATACATAATGAATGTTGTTCTTTCCTTTGCTTTGTGTTAAGAGCAAAAGAAAGATTTATTTTCACTCCAAATTAAAAATAACAAAGAATATTTTATTATTATGTTCATGCTGAGTCAGGACCGAAAAAGAAAGACCTTACAAGTAAGATTCCCTTAGGAACCCACAGGCCTTCTGGGTGTCTCAATTTTATACAAATCCCGCTCACAGTCCACCGAGTATGACTCTCCATTGTGCTATTGAAACCTCTTTTTCTTTCTTCAGTTTTTTTTAGTCACTGGAGATCTTTTGTTCAAACCACTACACAAAATAAACACCCGCTTTCGAATTTCGCTGCCTCTTTTATTCCCTCTCTCCACCATCTTACTAATCTATACAGTTATCATGCATTATATAAGCTATTTAAGTTACCAAACTCTGGGTATATGGGGCCTTATACACGAAAACCTCTATACATTAAATGTATGGTTTAATTATATCAGCATGTTGAAATATATTAATTATGAAGTAAAAAGCCTACAGCATCGTGAGCTGCCATAAACATAAAAAACTTACACTTACTGTTTAATATCTAAGAGTTAAAGAGCCATGAAAAAGGTTCACTTTTGACCCTATTGAATTTTGTTTATCTATCCTGAAAACAACCGACTGGAACAATATGTTCCTCTGTATGAGACTCTGCACCGCAATTGCTGGCTTCCTTTTCAGCTTTTCTCCACCTAACATTCGAGAAGTTACATCGACCCACGTCTTGACGTAAACAGTAAAACGTAATACAAGATGACATAGAGTGTCATAATAGAAATGATGTTATAAATTAGAAGAAATATTATTATATACTCCTGTTCTTGATACATTATCTGCACGTATAGCACAATTGTCAGTGTAATAAAGTGGAAACAGTTATATTTTAGTTACAGAAATCTAATGTATTATTTAAAAACAAATAACAAGGTAAAAATGTACCAGTAACATTACAGTACTCGCAAAAGGAGAAGTGTCCAAATGAATTATGCTAGACGTGACGTTGTTTTCAGAACACCTAATAATGGTCCTGAGCCTCGGCCCTCATCATTATTATAAGAATATGAATTGATATATAAAAAAACATGACTGCTTCGAGGCTAGCAGCACTGCACTATTAAGGGTTATTTTTAAAGCTTTTTGAACTATCATGGTTGCGACACGAAAAATATCTATAAAATATTGTTGATGGTGAAATTTATTAGAGGGTGCTAAAGCATGTAGGAATTGCAATGGTAAAACTAAAGCACTATTTTATTATCGCCATACAATGCGTGGTCTCTTAGTTGTTAATTAAAAATTACAGATGAACAAACTGTAATCAGTCACGCTATGTTAGAGCTAATCAAATTAATACGTATAAATTTAAGATATCAATACATTTGAATTACTCATCAAACCAGTCACTCTTCTACAACATTGACATTTTCAAAACGAAATTAGTCAACACAAAACGGATTAGAATGCTTAGCTCAGAATAATCCATAGACTGACAAAACCTGTACAGTGAACCAACGTTTGCAGGACGCTATTGGAACCAGCCGAGCGACAAACAGCGTTGATTGGCCCAAACAAAGCCGCAATTTGTTGACGTAATTGGACACCAAAGCGTAGGACACATCAGAGTATTGCGAACACCTAACGACCGACCAACAAAACCTGTATGTGTTTCCAATTGAGGGATCTATTCATGTTGTTAATTGGCCTGATCACATAAATTAATTTAAATTAACATCAATAAAACTCTTATATTCAAAATAGTTTATAGTATTTTATAATTGAAGAGGAGTTTCGTATCGTGACAATTGAGGTAGAACTTGTTATACATTTTCCATATTGATATGAATAGCTAAAGCAAGGATTACGTCAGACTGCATTATTAGATTTAAAATACTAGAATCAAATGCTTGGCTTCGTACAATGTAGCCAATATCTGTTTTCGTTGCAACGTTTTGTAAAATAGTTCCTTATTTATTTATAAAACAGATCATGTTTTTCTTAAAACTAATCCTTAATTAGTTAAATTCATAATATTTAAATTAACGTTTTCCTTCACAGCCAGGGGCTATGTAACTAATAGAAACATTACTTTCTGTGTACTTTATAATACATGAGAAAAGAATAAGTATGGGAAAAGTGACCATGTTCAGTCAAATTTTGATAGTATAATGCAAGAGCACAACTCTTCTTAAGATTTGAACAAAATAAAATTATGCTAAATTAGTATTTGTAGGTGATTTACAATTATATTTATGTAGTCTTTAAGCCTTTATTGCACTAAAATATAATTTTCATCAATAAAAATTTTAATCATATATTTTAGATTCCATCACCGAATCTCGCGCACAAGACGGAGATTCATTTGCCAGGATCAATCACTTTCCAATTTTTTATACTGTCCTTATTACGTCTCTATATTTATTTACGTTATATGTAGGTTATACAATCCAATATATATATATATGCATCTCCTCTCTGATATTAATTAAACCGTTTTTGGTTATTGATTTTTGCTATTCTAATACTGTACTTTAACGTATATTCCATATTCAGCTGTTCCCTTCTGTGTTCTTTAACTGCACAATTATACACGGGGCATTTCCTCCATCCCACGTCATGATGGTAGTTTACACGACCCCCCAGCAGTGTACACAGCCTGCTTTATTTTTAGAGCTCTAATGTCTAAACTCCTTGTACTCGTTTCTTAGACACAGTATCAGCAATTGGAAATGGTTCTATTGCAATGCTTAACTAGATGTCCGAAACCCTGATACCTATAAAATATCATCAGATCCACGTACATCTCGAGCCTTCTACTCTCTAATTTGTGGAGAACATTTACTTCATTCTTAACGTAATCCTGTCTTATCAGTAAACTATTAGGTACGGGGAGCATCAGACTTCTCATCCTTGTCAACCTCAGTACTTTCACTCTAATCCTATTTATTTTTGCTACTTTAGCCAACAATACACGCTTTGGTGCCACAGTTGTTTGCAACATACCCATTTCCTCTGGAAACGTCTTCCTAGTCCATTTGCGACCTCAACGTGTTCTATTGTCTCCTCTTTTTTTCTCTCCGTTGCACATCCTTTACAGGGTTTTATTACCTTACTCGTAATTGTTTTTCTCTAAAAAATTGACTGGTGAATATATTTTAGTTTGTTATTTTTACAGGGAAGGGAGAGAGATATCATATACGGCTTTGATATTTATTAGTGGGTCCTCCATATAAATCTTCTCGTCATCTATATCCATTTTTCTCTACTGGGTGGATCTCTCTGCCTATCCTTAGTCCTATTCATTCCTTGATGGGTCGAACTCCGATTTTCCTAAACAGCTCACAGTGGTAGACAAAAATCTGGTTTCCAGTTGCAAATAAATAACTGTAAACTATTAACTAAACAACTTTTGATTTACCTTAAATTAAATACAGAGAGCTCAAAAATAATTTTTATGTTGGTTTATTTAAGTCTTCGCGTAAGGGAGATAAAGGGGGAAGAGAGTGGGAAAGTGAGTTTACGTATGTTGCACATTTTTTCTAGAAAGGAGATATGGTGTATGGAAGGTGAGTTTAGTTTATGTGGAATATATCACATTTAGAATACAATATCGGGTCACCCTTAACATAAGTCGTTGTCAGCGCTAGGAGCATCGTATTGGAACATACATCTTATAGCACCCTACATTACGCTCACACTGTGTATTGTATTTTAGTTCTTTGCTTTTAAAACACAAATAACGTTAACGCAAGGAGTAAATATCATCTAAGTAAAATCAATCATGATATTTAATTTCGTATCCATATATACTGAAATATTGTAAATGAAACACCGAAACCAAATTAGAAATCTATTTGCCTAATTTAAATCTGAACTTAAGAGAGAGAGTACTAAATGGATTAGTTTAAAGGAGATAGTAATGTATCACAAAAATCAATCTTATTTTTTGCTCGTTTCATTTGATGTTAAAAACTCATTAAAATTGTACTTTTACATACATACATATTTCGTAACGGTTTTGCTCCTTTTGTTTCTGATGTAATAATTTGTCAAATGTAAGTTTATTTAACTTGATATGAAATGGATTTCCAAAGTGTTTTCCAAATATATATTTACAATAATTTTCTACGCTGAATACATTCATGCTACCTTTTATATTTTGAAGAACTTAACGACTTTGCTCCTGAGAACGCATAATATCAATATTAAATATTATGAAGTATTATTATAATGCAATGAGTAGTAGTACAGTTAACCTGTTTTAATTTTATTTTAATGCGCCGATATACTAAATAAATATATATATATATATATATATACATATAAATATATATATATACATATATATATATATATATATATATATATATATATATATATATAACCTGTAATACAGTTTTAAACTCACAATACCTGTAATATTATAATCAACAAAGCGTAAAACATGTTTATAGATTATTTTACTGCCTAGTTAAAATGTATTTGATATTTATTTCTGCTACGGAAACTTTAGGCTCATAACAAGCCACAACGGTAATTTTAAGTGTTTAACAAAATTTCTGGCTGTCAAAAAAATTGTGTTTACTTCTTACAGTATCCAGAAATTATATTATATAACTGTACTCTATGTCTATAAATTTACTTATTTTTTAGTACTGAATATAATTAGGGCTTTTCTACACGTATATGAGATAAAAATTATGTGGTTTAAATTATTATAAGTAATAACCAATTATAAATGAGAAGAGTAAATATGAATTTTGATTATTCGTAAAACATACCACATAAATATAACCCCTAGTTACAGTATTATTTAATGTAACCAAAGTAAAAGCGACTTTTATGTATAAAGTTTCTTTTTACTGTGGGACCAATCGTAAAGCAAGAGCTACCATTATTCCCACTATGGTTTTGTACGGCACTGAAAGTTTAGATAAATGCAAGCTTACTTATTTTATAAACTGAGTAATGACTGCAAAGTTTTTAATTTATTATCTACTTTGTTATAAATTAATATTACTTAATATTCCGAAAAAGGTTTTGATGTTTTTAGAAATAGCAAACAATACATAAACTTCCGAAACAAATATTTGACAAAAGGAATATTTTTGTTTACTTCTGCAGTGCAGTTCCATTATGTTTCTTCTATTCTTTCCATATATGTATATCTTCAAGAGAATCTATTCACTCCCATTAAATTTTTTTCTTCAGTTTATTAAAACTTAAAAAAATTAAAATTCAAACCCCGCATATACTTGTGTCATATTTACATAATTAATATGTATTCCACGTGATGCAATATAATGCCACGTGATTCATCAAGATTCAGAGTTATACTTGCAGACTTAAATTAAAATTATAGCTATAAATTCAACAGATTTATTATACATTTATTTTCTTACTGAAAAATATCTTTAAGCAATAGAATGCATTGACTTCACTGAGTAAAACCAACGCTTGAATCACTGCAGTCAATGTGGTGAATATGAAAGCGAGGGTGAGTGTTATTTCCCTTGCGGTTGTGGTTTCTCTGGGTCGGTCAAAGTTGCGGTTTATTTCGATTTTCACTTTTGTAACATAAATATTGAATTATATAATATTTACTGTCGTTCTTTCATAATATGTTTTAAACTTGAATTTTTATTGTGTAGTAATTATTTAAACTTGCAATAAACATTTATGGCAATGCCTACAGAAATATTTAATAAATACTGGATACTATACAACCTTTTGTGCCCAATCAAGTCTTAACACATTTACCTTGGAGCTCTGTAATTTTGAAACAAGTTTGCCCGATGTAATTTTGTTAAAAATGTTGGATTTATTTCAATTCATTCAATGAAAATGATGTAGTGTCTTTACGTGCTACATTGATCAGTATTTGTTACGTGACATTTTGGATGCAGAGCCAATAGTACCTTCAATTTTAATGGTCTGCTCAACAGGGTAACCTGTTAGGGATCTAAGCAATAATAGCTCATCTCCACAACATGTGCGAGTATTCTTGTTTAAAACTGGAACCAACGTGTTATAGAGCTATGCAACCTACACATAGTTTTTGGCCCATCTTATATTTCGTTTTATATAGCTATTCGAGCTGAAAAAACGTAAACGCGTAAATATTATACACTAATTTTATCCGGAACAGACAACGAAATCTTCAACATTTTAAAAAATAACCTAGTTTTGATCCGATAATTTTCATATAAAGAACACAGCAAGGTCTAGACGCTAGGATATATTCGCTCTACCTTATCAGTTTATGATCTTGCAACACGATTGAAAACAATAGTTTATTTTCCCTTATGAAAATCCACTAAGGTCACAAATGCTTTATATTTTTCAATGTGGAAGTTCTCTAGGGAAGTTCACTTGTAAAGAGGTTTGTCTGCATGTACCAAGAAGGTTTAAGAGTATTGGTGATCGTGGGCACTTGATTACAGGCACTGTTACATCTCAGTATCTTTATTACTATAACCTATTTTATACTGAATGATAAGAGGCTGTGTGGTATTTTAACAATCATTTAGCTGTTTTAATGTATATACATGTTCTTACTGTACTTATGGGAAGATTTCACAAAGCTCGCATGTGTCATTAAAAATGTATCCGCGACACCATAATACTTTGGAGGGGTTAACGCGTGCTAATGTTGCTGTCATTAATTGTAACATACAATGTACGTACAATTTATGTAAAGTATCATTAATTACTACTGACAAATCTATTAATTAGTTTGTAAAATAATTTATCATTTACAGTGTAATTCACAAAAGGGGTTTTACTGCATTCTGTTAATTACATTTGAGTTGATTTGTGAATCATTCATGATTGTAGGACGGAGCCACACTCATGTCCATGTTTGCCACCCCCAGATTGTTATCAGAAACAGTTTAAGGACAGGGTTTGACTAATGTCCTACCTCGTGTTCCCCGGTCTGATTAATGTTTGACTGATGGTTGATGGATGTGTGGCTAGCTCATGCTGTTATACATTTTCTACTTGGCCTAGGAATATTGCATAACTATTCGCGAAATTCGAAGAAATGAAGTAGATTAACTGTATCAGAAACATTCAGATACATTTGTTTATAAGTAATCTAATACTGCTTATTAAGAACTAACACGGACAATATTAGATAATGTAAGAATTTGGCTAATGACGTTAAGGACTTAAAACATGTGTCATAATTGAAAACTATTTATAAACAATTAAATCTGTACAAATTTTACTCAAAACATACGCCTTCTGTGTTTTTACGACAGACATAAAATTAGTTTCAACAATCAGTGTGCTATCAAAATAATTTTGAATACATATTTTATATACATAGATGAGTATATATGAGTATATATATATATATATATATATATATATATATATTATTTAACCTAAAGAAATTAAATTTTTTATGCGTTGCTGTATTACTGTATGATTTTATAATCTATGCGTAATAATAGTTTTTCATTATTAAATATCTGTTCACAAATATCTTCCTAATAACTGCTACTCTGATTATTATCGTTAAAATTAAAGAGAGGCTCAGTCTGGTCGGTTATTTCGCTGGGAAAAAACATTTTAGCTTACTGCTATGGCTAACTACGATGGCAATGATAAAATCAAATAATAAATAAAATTATAAACAAAACTAAGTACAATCATACCATTTTTGCATGTGACATAGTAGCCCATGTAATAAGCATATTCCCATGCCATCTCGAGAAAGATTTCATATGCAGAACTTAAAGTTTGAAAGAAATAGTAGTTTATAAATGGAGAAGAATGAGTTTCCCTGATTATGCATGTCCATTTAGTAGCACTCAGTATGATAGTACAATTTTCTCTTTTTTCTACAATGGGGTATATAAAATACTATATGTTCTATTTCACTGTCTGTGTGTGTCTGTCTGTCATGCAGCAATACATCTCAACAATAAAATTAGCTATAAGCTATTGAAATTTTGCATACAAACTCAGTGAAGCCTGTTACGGGAAACGTGGTGTGGCGTACTCCTAGCCTGTCTTTATTTAGAACCAGGATATTTTACTTTCAACGTTTCAACTATAAAAACGTTTATTTAAAGGTTTGACATAACCTAAGTTTTGATAACCTAATTATCATAGACAATGAAAATTATCTAACTGTGAATGAATTATTAGTTATTAAGTGTTATTAATTATTAGTTAGTTATTAAGTGTGAATGAATCAAGTGGAAAGATATCTCGATATTTCTATCGAGATATCTTTCCACGTGATTCATTCACACTTTGTCCTGAGTGTTTAAATAACCGAAATTCCGGAGAGGCAGGAAGGATACTACATATTCATTATTGTAATCTACAATAATCTATGTAGATTATTGTAAAAACACTCATATATAGCGTACTTACTTGAACATTATTTTGTTACCAGATGTCTCCAAATACAATTTACTTCAAATCAAAAATTATTTTATTTACATAATATAATTATAGCGTATAATAATAATAATGAACACAGTATATACAACGTTTAGTAATTTTGTCTTTAGTATTAATCAAACAAACTATGCACACAATTATTATTTTTGTGTTTTCATTTTGTATACCAACATTTTAAATTACTATGTGTGTTAAATGATTGAGTTAAAACTAGATTAATCAAGTATGAACGTTTAAGATACTATGGACATGGCACATATAGTAAATTAATGTATGGGCGAAACATTTCCAGACAAAGTAAGTAAAATATGTAATTTTAACATTTGGGAGTAATAAAGTTTATAAAGACTTGAAATTTGTCATGGAGCTTCAACACAGTCTATTACGCGACACGAGGTAATTTAACAACAAATAATAGGACATCCAAATTACATAATACCTCCTAATTTAAGAAAAACATGCACGCCGGCCTAGTTTTGTAATTGGTCTTTTTAACCATGGTTAAAATAATATTTATTTCACTAACGAATTCAGAGAAGTTTTGTAGCCATTTAGGACATTTCCCTAGTGACCAGTCTAACGTCTGCTCAGGCTGTGATGTACTTGAGAGGTAATTTCGTGTTATTAACAGTTAAGTTGGTACCCATAAATCTTCACTCCGCTATAATCGTGAATAATGGTTGAACTACGTTATTTCCCCAGCGGCCAGAGTTTGTGCCGGTTATACGCTTCCTATTATTTGATGACATTAGTGGAAATAGTTCACAGTTCGTCTGTCATTGTTTATTAGTTTAGGTTAGAAAACCTTCCAATACTTCCTATATTTTCATAAAATTTTGTTTTATTATACGCGTACATTACACATTTGTAAATATCAAGGTAAGAGTACGCCATACCGTGTCACGTAACAAGATTCTCCAGGGTTGCATGCAATATTTTAAGTCTTTTGCTCATTTCTTTCTCGAGGTGTCCTGCGGTAAAATATACAGACGTTATACTGAAAAGGTATTTTTATATCTTCCTGGCTTACAAAAAGAATTGTGTCAATCTACTGAATGATATCCTTCAATGACGGTTAGCCAAATTCTATACAACTAGGATAGAACAACGAATATAGCCAACGAAGCAGTATCGTAGAACTTATTCACACATATGTAGAAGTACAGGTTAAAGTCAGTAGATAATGTTTTATCGATATATTATATTTTCTCATGGTACATTCACACTTTGTTCATTGAATTTTATTTCATGTGAGTGTATAAATATCAAAAATTCCGGTTAGGCAGGGAGTATAAGCTAACCCAAGAGTGCACTGATATCAGATTACTGTACAAATGCACGTGATAATATATCATATGTTTGAACCTCTTATGGGTATACTGCGTCTGTTTACAAATTTATTTATTCTTCTATTTTATAGTTCACACCATGGTTACCTATAAGAAAAGTGTAAAATGCTAAGGTTCAGCTACCCGTGGAGTAGTGACTTTTTCTGTCTTCAAGATCAGTGTTATCAAACTAAAATAAAGCTTCATGCAGTTTAAAGTGTTTAGGTCAGTCCACTTTCCAGATGTCGTGCAGTAATACAGATAGACAGAGAAAGGGACAAACATTAAATGTCTAGGCCCACGAGCAATTAGCTTACGCACACCAAATAATATATAGTTTTCGTAAATGGGGGAAAAAATTATTTAATCATCCATATTTTGAAATAATAAAAACAGGAATACTCTTTTGTCACTTGTTGTAGAAATTGGTTTCTCTTTGTCTGTGTGTATACATTACAGTGACCGAACAGTTTACGGTCACGGGCAGAAGAACTTTAGATTTTGCCTACATATATGTGAAGAATTTACCACTGAATTATGAAATAATATCTCTAAAATAAAGGTCAATGGAATATATTGTGTTGCTTACAACTTTATTTTATCGTTTCATCAGTACTTTTATATTAATAACCTAATGTTCAAAGATTGGATTTAAATTCAGAAAAATAAACTGTAATTAGTTACTAATCAATATAATAAATTATAATTCGATTAATAGTAAAAATATTATTCCAAATACATAATTACCTAATCACATTTGGCAATGAAATTTAAAATATGCTGATGAAGGGAATTTCATAGTTAACAAAATATAAAGGAGACACATAACTATCGACCTTGCCATCGTAAGAAGCATGTACTTCAATAAACATTTTTGTATTGCTAGGTCTGTAATTAAAGAAATAAAACACAATTCTAGGTCTGCTTTTTGACGTAGCATACATATATAAATACAATATTTATGTAGCTTTGTATATACATATACACATTTTTTTCAGGCACATTTCTAAAATCTACCTCACCTATTGTTTTTCAAGGCCTCTTGTCTTGAAGGATATATTTCAAAACCAAAGTCAGCTGATTCTGAAAATTTAATTAAACTGAGCTCCTTCGTGTAACAAATTGATATGCATGATATGTAAGGAAATTAGAGTAATTAAATCTATAAAGCAATTTTACAAAAAAAAAAGAAAAAAAAGAAAGAAAAAAAAAACAATTGTATGATTGCCGATTTAACATGTAATACGTACATACGTGTGAGTATATATAATATATATATATATATATATATATATATATATATATATATATATATATATATATATATATAATTTATGTATGTATTACATGTTAAATCAAAAAGAATGGTTTTTTAACATATAATCAAAACTGTTTTGAATGTAAAAATTGTTATTTACATTTGTTAAGATGTTTCTTTTTTTTGTTTATTTTATTCGTAGTACATTCTGTACAATGTACTTGAGAAAGTTACAATTTACAACGAACTATTGTAAAGTCAATAATTGTAGTTTTCTTTTAAATATATATATATATATATATATATATATATATATGTGTGTGTGTGTGTGTGTGTGTGTGTGTGTGTGTGTGTGTGTGTGTTTATGTATCTAATAAACATAAATTTATTCAATATTATTATTGGTATTTCTAACATTTTTAAATGTTAACTATTTGTTAACGATAAAACCAAAAAGGTAATTTTTAAAATGCCTGTGTTCTAGCATTCCAACGGTAAATATGTGTGATTTTTTTGAAACACCTAACAGATCCAATTCATTATATAGCCTGTAAATGCTGTAACACATCCACCCCAGAGGCATCTCCCCACGGCCGTAATTGTAACCAATGGCTCGGTGTGATATTTCCCTCGTGGCCTTAAATCCCTTTTATTCAACGATATAGCTAATTTGTAAACTGTGCGATGTTAAACTAATCATGAATTATCATTTCAATTTAAGTTAGGTTTTTTTTATTCTCTTACATAGGAGAGAAGGATTTATATAATTATTTTAATGACCTGAAAGTGATAATAATTAAACCTGTTCAAAATTGTTTAAGAAGAAAACGTAAAGCATAATAGGCACGGTAAAAATATATATTTAAATCTATAAAAAATATATTTTATATCTCCATTTATATTTACGAATTCATATGTGTATAAATACATTTTATGGTAATGAGAAATATTTTGTGTGATTTATTATGTAAGTTATAAGTATTAACTTAATGCTATTGACTAAATTTTAGTTTCTTTATGTGTTTTTAAAGGATAGTAAATTACTCTTTAATTCTTCCGAATATGTGTAGAAGATATCTTTCTCTGTTCATCATAATAAAATATATGTCAAAATTTAGATTAAATTATTGTCACTATAACAGAATAATAAGTAGGTAAATACTGTACTGTACATATTATGGTAGTTTAATGCTAAGTTAAAAAGTCATAACGTACTATTTTTAATACGAAACTTAATGAAATAAAAATTTATTTTATAATATTTAATTTTACCAACCACTGTTTGAGTTTAATATTTATATTTCAGTGGCCGAGTAAGTAAATTACATGTGATATAATGTGAGCCTTCTTAATAATAGTTCATTTGTCAGATCTCAAAACCTGCATATTTTCAAAGGTTTTATGTGCCGATCTCCTTCACTTAAATGAACAAGAATACAAAATATTTACTTAAACCGTGTATCTACTAAAGATTTTTTTCAATTCATGAAAAAGACCAAGGGGCTACAGTAAAACTGAGTTAGCACACGAAGCGAGTTAGGTCGTTTCTACTTGAATTGAAATACTTTCAAATATTCAAATGATGGTTTATTATTATTTTAAACTAAAAGACGTAAAAAACACCAAGACCAAATATATAGTGATCGAATCTCTGCAGTTATGTGGTAAGTGTTATATCCTTTTTGTGGATACGACCCTATCTGTGATGGCCATTGTCGTGGTTACTTTTATTTTCACGTATATACGTAACAAGAATATTTTACATGTTAATCTTGTTTGACATTTTTTTATCATCGTATCGAATTTTATCGATGTTTGTTTCGATTATAACCTATGCAGTAAGCATAATTTAATGTTTTGGTTTTGAAATATTACTGATGTGTATGTTAAAAGCGTGTATGGCATGTTTAAAAGGCTCGTTTTGTATGTTTTAAATATGGCAGTAAATTTTGAAATAGCCCTGTTATTAGTTGAATCCAGAATAAAGAATATATAAAACTTGGATTTTTTTCTAACTTTAAGACCGTGGACGCTTCTGTTTAAGAGTACAAGAAGTAGTTAGAATTTGAGTAATTTAGAGTCCTACGGTGCTGATTGTACTGCCGCTGTTATGTTTAACTGACTTCGATCTCTGTGGCAAGCTTGTGCCTGGTATATCACGAAACTAATAAAGGATGTGTAAAATCAAATGTTATATATTACATTTATTTGTATATAATTTACCCGAATAATGCATTTCTATTGTCAATAAAACTGTTTAAGGTTGGTTGTAACTACTATTAATTAACATTTTATAAACTCAAACTATAATGTAAACATTTGATTTCCAATAATATCTTGCCTTTCTTAAGAATAATTTGCTTCCATTCATTATAAAATCATATAATTCATGTATTTAACTATGTAAATAATACAAGTAAAGTGTAAAACTTGTGTTAATAGCAACAGGAGTGTGTTGGTGTAAATTTATAAAAGCAGGTAGGCTATAAAACTAATAAGGTTTTTCTGTTCGTAAATTGTTTTTCTGTTGCATACAACTCAAAAAAATATAGATTTAGTATTTTATGATGGTCAACTGCATCATTATTACATTATGTCAAATGTGCATTAGGTATCATACACATTATAAGGCAACAAAGTTTATGAAAAATGTAAAATAAAAACGTTAACACAATAACGTACAAACAAGGATCTTATCTTAGTTGAATAGAGGCCACGTCTTGTGTCGGATCTTAGTGTGATGTACTCCAGACGTAATGAGATGTAGTTACCAGTTAAGTACCTGCTAATAAATTTTCTGTCAGCTATAATCGTGAGTAATGGTTAAGTACCTCATTTCTTTTACCGTGCGGGTTAGCTACGGTTATAATCTTAATAAATGTTCGTTACTTAATACTATATACTATTATGAATCTCAAAATTCTGTTAAAATGAAGTTACAATGTCGGTAAATCTAGTTTACTATTAGTTTATTGAAATATATTATTGGTATATTGGTCAATTGATATTGATTATAATCAATAATAAATTATTTAAAAGTACTATTTCATAAAATGTGCAGTACCAATTTCTGAGCGTTAGCGAAAATATACGGTATAAGAAGTTAATAGTAACAAGTACCATTTACATAAATACGTCTCAATAGATTTAGTTTGGTAATAGTTTATAAATTTATATGATATCTCATATAAAGACATTTTGTTTTTGGTTATGTCAAACAAAATCTATACTAACAGCCAAAAGTTTGAACTAGTCTTTTAATTTAGCAATTTCAATAATAATAGATCTACAGGGTTTGTCCGGAAAGTAATAGGACTGAGTCAATTAAAAAAAATGTATTGAGCAAATCGTTACAATTCTTTAAAAACTTTCAAGATAGGCTCCTTCTGCGTCGATGCAGCGCTGCCAGCGCGATTTCCAAGCATTGAAGGCGTCACAGAAGCCATTCTCCGGAATAGCCTTGAGAGCCGCGGTACAAGCTGCTTATATCTCCTCTGTCGTCTCAAAATGCTTGCCTTTTTAGGCGAGAAAACAAAAAAAGTCTGGGGGGGGCCACATCTGGGCTGTAGGGCGGCTGTGGAAGAGTTGGGATGCCGGCCTTGGTCAGGTAGCTATTCACAAGAAAGACGGTGTGAGCCGCAATTTCT
Source organism: Homalodisca vitripennis (assembly GCF_021130785.1). NCBI lineage: Eukaryota > Metazoa > Arthropoda > Insecta > Hemiptera > Cicadellidae > Homalodisca > Homalodisca vitripennis. The sequence continues at coordinate 130,596,459 of NC_060208.1, forward strand.
GGTCGCCAGTGAGCACTTTTGGGACCATCTTCGCACACACTTTGCGCATGTTCAAATGCTCTGTCACAATTTCATGAACGACAGATTTCGGTAAATGTAACATCTGGGCAATTAAATGAATACTTAGTCGACAGTCTTGAGTTCAAAACTTTGCGCACACGAGTCACATTGTCGGTGTTTGTCGAAGTCGAAGGTCTTCCAGCAAGGTCTTCATCAGCGACCTCTTCCCGGCCCTCCAAAAAGGCCTGGTGCCACCGAAACACACCACTTCTTGCTAAAGCAACATCTGGGTAAGCCTGCTTGATTATATCAAATGTCTCTGCCGCAGATTTACCGAGTTTCACACTGAATCTAATCGTGTACCTCTTCTCTAACGAACGCTGCATTTTCAGCTTGCACCACTCACAAAAACACGTCACTTGAAAATGCCTGTTCTGACTCTTCAGGTGCTCGGAGACAACTGACCAGCCGCTTGTTCGTTAGCTAGGAACACCCTCTACCGAATCCAGTCGTTGCGCGCACGCTCCGAAGTACAGTCTCGGCAAAAGAAAATCAGTCCTATTACTTTCCGGACAAACCCTGTATTACGTAACTTTTTCTGCTACAAAGTTTATATGTAAAATATATTTTATGACACAAAATACACTATATTTTATGCATAACATTACAACTAATGTATAAAATCTAGTATACGTTCAGGCTTATGTTTACTAGAGCATTAATACTTGTAAACAACATTTCATTTTTATTTAGATTTAATTATTCTCATTCTGACGGCAGTTTTTGTAAATATTATTTTATTAAGTAATGAATCCATTATACCCACCGTTTAAGTTTTTTTGTTGTTATTATTTTATATTTTTGTGTCAGCTAAATAACATTAAATTTAATTTCAACTTGTAACTTGCTTTTAAAAGGATTTAAGAATATATTTATGGATCTGTAATCATTTAACAAATTTTATTTTACTTATTAATACAATTAAGTTTGTATTTCAATAATTTTGTTTAAACGCTGTGGCGTTACAAGTAAAATAATATGGTCACATTTATTATAATGTATGTACAGATGTACCAAAAACCAGCATACATTTCATGTATATTTAAGTGAATTACACCTTAGAAAACGTTAATGAAAAATATCATATGCGAAAACTAAATTAGGGAGGTATAATACTAAGTGCTAAATGTATAGAATATTCTCTGCCTGCTGCTTAGGTATTACATATTCTTGGTATAGTCTCGTCTGTTGGATCTGGAGCCCACTCTATGACAATCAAACGTTCGCATGACTGTATTGTAAGCAGCCGAGTGACAAACAGTGTTGATTGGCTGAAACAAAGCCGCAATTTGTTCACGTAATTGGATACCATAGTGCAGATTACATCAGAGTATTGTGAACACATAACTACCAATCAACTACACCTGGACGTTTTTCAGTGTGAGAACTCTTAAAATAAATAATTGAACCCAAAATTTCACTATAAATGCTTTGGTTTCAATGCTTGGTAGACTGTCAGTTAACTGTTTTCTCCATATTTCTTGAACACTACCTTTTATGTTTGTCTGCATCCGTCTGTGAAAACATGTGTTACTAAACATGATTGCGGAAATGGCAGAACAGATTCATGGTACGCTAGATACATTTCATTCTATAAACAAATAAAGTTATGGTTTTTGTTAATTACTCCAAAGAAAAGGGAGCCACATAGGATAAATCGTATACCACGAAATCTACAGTGTCTATTCAAAATTTCGAAATGTCCCCACCGTTTTTATAAATTGAAACATTCAATTCTAAGGCTTTCTTTATTTATCTGGCGTTCTCTATAAATTGAAATAACAAACTTCAGGTAAATTGAAACATACAGTATGTTAAGATTGGGGATATATTGAAATAAATATATTTCAAGCAATAGATACTGTGAGATACATAATGAATATATTTCATACGTTAGAATCGCACACATTTCATTACCACCGCACATGGACATTTACAATTAGCAAATACATGAAAAAAAGAGAAATAACTGCGTAGCATTTAGTGGTGATGATATTCCAGTCTGATTGTTATATAAATTAGCCAAAATGCATCATGAGAAATTTTAAATTAACATAAAAACATACATATGGATGACATGCAGCCAGCAGTAAACTATAGTACTCTAAAAGTTCAGGTAATGCTGAACATACATATGAACGTGGGGATTAATCAATTAAAAATCTTAGAGTAGGGTGTATTGTACAAAGTAAAATACGTATAATTTTAGATTTGTTATCAGCAAAACTGGATCTGATACTCTTCTTGGTACTTAAATAAAGCATAGTGCTTGCGCAACCAATATTGACAAAACTGCTTTAGACCTACTATTAAAATATTTAAACATATTATTTAAATGTCACTCACACCAATTCAAGAGATACAACTAAATACTTGAAATATTTCAGACCCACTTTAGAAATCCATCTTCAGTCAACAGTTGGCAACTATAAACTTTTATAATTTTATTTACAGAGCTATTTGTAATATTTTGGGTTTGGAATTAATCAATGTATCATTTAATAATATTTTAGTAATAAAACTTTTTCTGCGTTTGCAAAAAATGTTAGATAACTATAGCATTTGACAACAGTTTTCTCTGAACCCCAAAGCATTAAAACTAAGCATTAAATATAAAATTAAATATTCTTTATTAATATCCAAATAATTACAAAACTATGATAAAAGAAAATGTTATATTGTGGTTGTGCTTGCAACAGTTCTGTGACATATTAAAATACTCACACGTACATATCAGTACTTTAATGTGACAAAGGCGTAACGCCGGGGTCACTGCAGAAAATGTGATGAATATGAAGGGGATTGTGAGCGTTATTTCCCCTGTGGTAACAATGTTTTCTGCGGCGGTGAAAGTCGTGGTCTACCTCAAGTTCTCACTTCCATTACATACACACTTTAATAGCACAAAACATTTATATAGGAACACCTTTAAAATATTTCACATTTAATTTAGTGATTAGTTCTTATAAAGCTAGAGAAACTTTTTATAAAATAGTGTAAGAAAAGTATGATCCATAGATTTTCTGTTTTAAAAAGAGTAATATTATAAATGTTCGTGTTAGATTGGATAATACGTAATTTAATATGTTCTAACATAAAATAGTATTGTATATATTTTAGTTTAAGATCGTGATTTTGTCACACAAGAATAAGATAAATTTTAAATGTATATAAGGTATACAACTATATTATAGTGATTTTTATTTTTTCTAAATTTACCCAGTTTATATTTTATACCACAAGGCTCCATTCCTGTTTTAATGGGACAGAGTATACGTAGCTATACAGCTATTATCTCCACTAATTAATCGTTTGTAAATGTAATAAAAGTTAAATTAAGTTTGCTTTTAATTTAATGCTATTGAATTCCCATTGGTGTAACTAGTTGATACTTTTAATTGATTTGACAGTAAAACTAGATTAGCCTATATAAATTGCATTATTAACAGTTAGAATTTTAATTAATTATCATGGCAAATATTTTGATCTCTCTCTTTCTTTCTTTCTGGGTAATAACCAATATTGCAGCACTCAAAAGAGAATGATTTTTTTTAAGTTAACATATACAGTATCAAAATAATTTTTATAATTACCTCCCTAGGGGATTAACATAATCTTTTTAAATATAGTAAATTATATATTGGCACATACATCGATAACAGCTCATTTCGTCGAATAATGCACGATAAAGTGTCAAAAAATTGATTTACCTTATTGGTTAAGACCATAATAGCTCTACATGTTTTGCTATCTCGGATTTTTAATATTAAACTGTAAAATGTAACATTTATTTAAACCTATAATTTTCTAATGAATAATATACACAATGGAAATGGTTCCTCTTCAAGAGGTTAAATATTTAACTGTTGAGTCACTGCAGTAAACGTGGTGAATATGAAAGTGAGGGTGAGTGTTATTTCCCTTGCGGTCACGGTTCTATTTGGGGCGGTCAAAGGTGCGGTTTAACTGGGTTGTTTTCAATGTTGTAGCATTATTACAATACCAGACAATAACTGCGACTTAGTGTTCTTTTATTATAGGTTCAATATTTATATTGATCTTGTTGTTTTATATTTGTGTTGTTTTAAATTAGTTTGTTAAATTTAATATTACTCGTTCCTGTCCTCAAAAGAGTAGTAAAAGTAGGAATTTATAAACATTTACTTAAACTTAAATGGCTTTTTATACAGATATATGTTCACAGATTTTACTGACTTTTCACTGAATCTGCTGAATGTGTACTTTATTTTACTTTACTATACTATATGCTATATCATTTATTGTGTGAACATAACATACAACTTACTATTATACGAAAAATTGCATAATCCTTTCACTTTATGAAAAATTTAGTAATATATCGCCAATCAGATTTATAATTCAATTCAATTATATCGTTTACACATACGTTTGTAAGTGATATATTATTTTATAGTAATTTTATTGAGATACTTTTGTAACCTTTTGTGCAGATATTTCCGTGTATATTTTTTAGAAATAATTTATTCTTGCATTCTTTAATTTTTCCAGAATATGGTCAATAAAAGATTGAAATAAGTAGCATTAAGAGTTTATCGATACTTTATATCCATGTATTATATTATATTATTGCTGCCACTAAAATAAAAAATAAATTTAAAATATATATCCAAAGATAGTATGTGCGTAATATGTTGGATTAACAAATACCGGTTATTTTGTTTCACTAGGATATGTTTATATACTAATCTATTCGAAGAAATGCACTTTATCAAAAACCCTGTATCTTGGCAAGCAGGAATATAATACCAGATCGTATAAATAATATGATACATATAAATTTTTGCCATATTTCGCCAAAACCACTGCATTTACAAAATCAAAAACAAAACTTTGCACATTTAAAAATACTTAATATTCAGCATTGGTGGTGGAAAAAAACAAATAAATGCAATTTAATAAAATGATTTAACATTATTGATGTTTATTTTTCAGGTTTGAATACAGCAGTTAGAACTGAACTGTAAGTAGGCAAATAAATTCATAAAAGGCAAATGAATATTCAATAAAATTGTTTAGTATATTTTTTTTATTTGACTAGTGTCGAATTAAAAATATAATGGACTATACTTAGTTTCCTTTGTGAGTTCTTGAATTTATTTACTGAAATATATATAATTGAATAAAATGAAACTATTATAAGTATTAACCAAATATACTTGTATAGTTAGTTTTGTACTTTAAGATACGTTTCTACAAAATAAACAATATAGTTACCTTTCTCTCAAACTTAAAATGTGAACACAACTTTTTAACAACGACAATGACATTTATTTCTGTATTTCTTTTAAAACCAAAATCAATGTATTATACACAGCTTACATTAACGAGATTTGTTCATTTATAAAAATGTTTAATGGTGTTCTAAGGTATTATTTGCATTATATGTCCTTTTTTATTACAATCTCTGTAAATTTTACTGTAGATAAAAACATTTTAAGAATGATTATATATATAATACAGAAAAGTATTCTTTTTTCTAAATTTGACACAAAAATTAAATTGAATTCCAATTAATTAAACCCCCAGAGTTACTACTTTATATTCAATACAGCAAAATATAATCATATATGGTTTGCAATAGATTCTTAAGTATGCAAATTTTAAATTTTGTGCACACTACGATGGCTATTAAATGATTTACTAGGCAGATAAAGTATATCACATTAACAAAATAGTTTACTTACGATTTTAAATGTGAAATAATACGTAAAACCACTATTAATAATTTTATTTCAAAGTACGGAAAAAACCCACTAACAAAAACTTACTTACTGGCCATCCAATATATTTTCTAAATGATTAGTTGCTACGTATTACTTATCTAATTATAACCTACTTTTAGTGTAATGTAGTCTTGTAATTTGTAACGCAGCTTATAAATCTTCAGTTTGCCATAATTGTGAGTAGTGGTTAAACTAAGTTATTTCCCCAGCGTCCCAAGTTTGTGTCGGTTACAAGTTAGCCGTTATTTGTTGGGTTGCAAAGGAAGTAATAAAGTGGTTTATGCTAGAGTAATGTTGCGTAATATGTTTTTAAACTACTTTTTACAATTATTGTCAGTTTGTTTTGTTATTTATTACATTTCAAAATATAAAAACTCATTAAAGGAGTTTAACATAACATTCCAGTGCTAATGGTTAACAGGATCGGAGAATAAGCGAAATTGTAACTGGCCATTATGCTAGGTTTTGTCGTGTTGGAGACAGTTTATTGTCTCCTGACAAGTTACAACGACTTGCATTCCGTTGATTTGTTTGCTTAATTTGCGGGCGATCCAGCTTGCTGTCTTTGATTTTATACTCGGTATTTTTTTTTTCAAAGTTATCTGTAAACATGATACAGTATACTGTATGCTCTTCCTTTCCATTATGTGTTCACTATATCTCTATATGTTCTTGGCTCAGTTTAGAAGTAATGTACATTTGTATATACAAAATCAGTAACGTATGACTCTTCATTGCCTAAACGGATTCACTGTTTCATTGTGGTTTTATACCATGAACATTGTACTTTCTGTCCGTAGCGTTTCTTTGTGATTCCGTTTGCAGTGGTCTCGGGCTCACTGAGCCGAATGTTCCCTTCAATTGTAGCCAAAGAGCGAATAGTTCGATGAATCATATTATCCTGGCCCTTAATTTTACTCTTTCACATATTTTCAATATAGTGTACCACAATGTGAAATAAAACTAACTACTAGTAATCAAAATAAACTAAATGATTTAATTCGTAACTTCTGCTATCCATACTAAAATTTGTGTTAAAAGTCTATCTTCATTTGTTTCATTAATAAAAGAAAAAACTTCTTGAATAAATATTTTATAATAAATACCGTTTTAAATACACATTTGGTAAATCTTGTATTTTGTATCTAAAAAATCCAAACTTCGTCTAAATATCTCCTGTAAATATTGTGTAATTAAGTACAATAAAAACACTTAAACATATAAATATACAGACACCAAACATTCTTTACAACTTTCACAATTATAATATTAATGTTATTCCCCTACGGAAATTAAACAATTTCTATTATTAATTTACTTAACGAAGATACTTTTGAACGAACTTTAATGAATGGATATTTTTTCAAATATTTTCTCATTATTGCCTGACCTATTGGAATCAATGATTCCATTATCAGGGACTTCACACAATAATATAATTTGTGAAGCGATGTTTTTGTGAAGTGGCTGATGATGGAATCACTGTTTCCAAAAGGCCTTGCAATAATAAAACATATTTCTATTCAATTACCAGTGATAGTAAATTAAATTTATTTCTAATGCTCCAAGATTCTTCAGTCTTCAATTTCTATCATCATTGCTAACTGAATCTGTTTAATTATAATTATAACTTGTTGCATATGCAGTGTATAGAAAACGAATCTCATAGAATAGAAATTGAGTCTCATATATCGGTCGTAGTAAATTGCCTCAGAAGTTTTTGCTACATGACTATTTGGGATATATTCACTTTTATGAACAAAATCATGAAACGGTTTTGAATTAAAAGCTATAATTTTTCGAAAGGCCTTATTTATGATTTAGCATTCTTATTTATTGTGTTGTAATGCGTGGTTTTAAGCCATTATTTAAATATACAAACATTTATATACAATATAAATATGTAACTCTAAATATTGTTCCCTGTGTTGTTATACAAATTTACTATAGTAATATAAATAAGATATTTTTATTTAACGATAGATATACTTTCTTGATTATAAATGTTGACTTATACGTATATTTATGAATGAGTAAATGTTCGCTTTTAATTAGCGTTTGCCATATTAAGTTTGCTTTTTTAATAGCGTGCCACACAGATTGCTATGTCGTTGAGTTACTGAAATGACAGGTGATGAACTATATCCTTAAGGAATGTCAGAAGCAGCATAATTGCCCATAAATGATGCTTGTGATACAAAATGTAAGTTATTCTGTAACGAGTATTCATTTGTGATAAATGCCTGTGTAACAGTATATGTATCTGCCTCTTAACCTTTCAAATAATATATATAAATTGCTCGTATATGCATAAATAATACATCATACCTCTATCGATAATTGAGACAGAATTGGTTGTTCTACCAATTAACAAATTAACAGTCAACTTCAGAGAGTTAAGTTTTACCCCTAAAGAAAATAAAATAAAACATTCCTACGTCTTAATATTTAATCGTACTATTATAGAAGACCTGTTGTTTAACAAACATAAATTGTGGGCATATTTAGAGTTAAATATTAAAGAAATAAGGGTGAAAGTTTGAAAACATTCTAAATAGCTATTAACAATATGGAAAAGTAAAACTTTTTGGAAGCTTATTAATCGTCCTTATAACGACCAAAAGTAAAGGCATGAATGTTTTTTATGATGTTCTTTAGCGCTAAATCACAAGAGCCGTTATTAAAGCCGTCTCTTAAAATTTCGTTTAAAGTAGGAAACTAAAACTTAGCACAGAAGCCTCGGTTGTCATTTTGTAGCTTTAGGTAACGGTTGTTCAATAATTTTGATCATAAGGGGGAGGTTAATAGATTATCCTGTGACGTAAAAGTTATTTCTGGTCTTGTCGACATCTTGCAGTCGTATATCACAGGTCCAATATTGGATATAAACTATACACAACCCTGTGGTACGCGCCACCTGAGCCCTTGGAGTGACCTGGCTTGTATCCACTGCACGACATATACTACCATGTGTGTGTATGTTTGGTTTGCAATAATTGCACTAAAATTATAAAGAAATAAAGTAAATATAAGTTTAACAAATCAGTTTACTTTCTTATCATTTGTAATAATTACAATATGTACATGTATAATAATAGTGGGTCAATTTAGTGGTACTATATTCAGACTATCTGGATGTATAAAACCGTTGTCTTCATAAATATAAATTAGATCAGAGCTGCTAGTAAGTACTGATACAATAGTTGCCTGACACAAAGTTGACAAAACAAAATGTTTCTACAAGCTGAACAACAAAAATGTGTAATATTTGTAAACAGTGTGGTGTGGGAGAAACTTGGGAAAAACTTTTTGTGTAGTCATACTATTTACACAGTGTTCAAACTTAGCTTATGTTACCCATACAGTGCATAAAGTTGTCTTCTTACTTTGTTTTGTTTATATCCCTCGTTTGTTTCTTTTCATACAAATGCTTTCATATAAAAAGTTTAATCGCAAGATCGTTTATTAATCTATATATACTGTAGGTGATAACACCGTTTTATCGCAATGATTTAAATTTAAATATACGATGCTTAAGAAAAATCAAATAAGGAAACTATATCTATTAAATTGGGTGTTAAGCTATCAATGAAAACAATCAAAGCTATAATTACCTTTTTATTAAAAATTATTTGGATGCTTTTACTAGGATTTGCCTAATACTTACTTCTGAAAAGTATTAAAAATACAATATCATCCTCAATACACTATTGCATTGCAATATTCGAGTAGCGATGTTATATATAAATAGCGCATGCTTTTTTTGGAAATAAACTATCCGTATGCATTATATTATGTTTGATGTTAGTCAATCCGTTACGAGATGATCGATAGCCTTACCTGCACACCTATACACGGATCAGTTTACTAATGTGGAATACGCCAACATTTTAGATTTGTGAATCATAATGTATATTTTAAATAATATATGCACAACCGTTTATCGGGAGGTTGTTTATATTATGTACGGGAGGTGATAGGTTGTAAGAGTTCAGGTTAAAATGGGCTACTTCAGAAATAATTTGAGCGCTATTAACTTGCTAAAACATAAGAACTTTTGCTGTAAAAACGCGATTGCTTATTTTTACTATCTAAACAGCTAAAATGCACACTATACATATAAATAAACTATAAACATATCTAAACAGCCCTCATGAAAAATAAAGAAAGAAATTTTTTTTGTTTATTTATCCGATCTATTTACGCAGATATTGGTGTATCCATTTTTCATCTAAACCATACAAAAAGAAATAAACAAATTTAAAGGGATTTTTAAAAGTATAAATAAACAGTCTTTAATGGTGGTGGTAAACTATGAAAACTAATCTTTTAGACAATAGCTCCACAACCATTATTCCGCCATATACAAAATCAGTATTTGTATACTTAACAAAGAAAACAATGAACTTGTTGTATTTTGCCCAAACAATATGAAGTAATGCAGTAATGTTCACGTAATACTCCTACATGTACACGTATGTATGTATACATGTGTATGTATTTATCACGAACGCACGCACGTTTTATAACGTTACTAAAACGTATGCTATCAACTAATGTTTGATATATTTATATATTTCCGGGATATTTGTTACACTTAAAGCTTAAAACAACTGTTCTATTACCAAGAACTGGTAAGAATAGTTTATCTGGTTCAAAAATTTGCATTTTAAATGCCTTGACTATGTTAATTCGCCAGCGTGGTATGAAATTTCTTTCGATTAAGGCGGCCTCATAACTTTAATTAATTAACAAATAAAATACATGTTCAAAAAAATCTAAAGAAAATAACACATAACTAGCTTGTTATTTTCATAAGTAATCTACAACCTTTCTTACTTTTCTTACTTTCTAACTAAAAGTTTTGTAACGAGTGTGTATATGAGAATATACTTTCTTAAATTATGGTTAAAGGCTAGTATAAGTTGCAAACCCGTGCAAAAAATATATTCATCACGCTGGAGAATTAAAAATAATATTTTAATAAAAGTCCCAGACACCTTAAAAATCCAGTATTTTATTTAGCTTATTATAATGAGTATTGGAGTAGTAATACCTTAATTTTTGTTCTCTTTTCAGTTGTTATGAACTATCATTAAGTACCCACTCATTATTGGTACTATTAGCTATGCGGTTTGAACTTGAGATTATGTCCGTTTTCATCCAATGCAAATTCTGTGACCAATTATTAGGGTGAGATTTTCATTCACTACCAAAGAAGGTTTTGTTTAATGTATCAAATATATAAGTATTTGATGTAACTTCTTGCGTAAGTTGTCAACTTAAATTTTTAGCAGAGAACAGTGAACACTGAAATAGAAAGTTATTATGTGCTGTTATACAGTTAAAGCAAGAAAGTGATCTAATCTGTGATGTTGGCTGTGATGTGATAACAGATACACCACCAGGGAGATACCACTGGCCGTCAGTAATTGTAACCAATGGCGAGGCGGGATATTTCCCCTGCGGCTAGGGCCGAACGTTGTGGTCTCTCTCTCTCTCTCTCTCCAGCCTGTCTGTACAGGGTTGGCTTCACGCAGCTGCCACATTACAACCCTGCTGCACTATCTTATTTCTGTACTGGATATAGTTTTGTTAACTGGTAACTGAATATTTTAGTAATACATTTTTCAGGAAATGTAGATATTACGATACGAATACAATCATTAAATTTGAAAGTACTGCGTGTCGTTGAAAAATCGTTCCAAAACAAAAACTTAAAAAACTACAAATGATGGATTTGATAAGTATTACTGAAAACTCATTGAAAGATGGTTATTTTAAACAGGCCATACGTTTATAGCAGTATATCACAAAATTATGCTATTCATGTAATATTGCTTATCTCGTAATTTAAAGTAGGACATAGGAGAGAATAGACGTAGGAAGGTCTTTGTATCTCCAACACAAACCCTACTCCTCATAATAAACCTAACTACAAAAACCGGCATACATGAAGTAAGTGCGGAATACCTTTCAACAATCATCAGTTGCTTGAAGAACATTTGGTTCATCCTATTGTGAAAAAGTGTGCAAATCCAATAGTTATAGGCAGTGTTTGTTGAACAAATTTGGTTACAATAATGTTATACTAGGTTATAGTTACTTCGATAACCATTATATAGTAATATATTGATGTTGCTTGTAAAGAAACAACGTAAGAGTCATATTTATAAAATAACTAATCTAAAAGATAATATTAACGGAAGAAAGGCAATAATAAAGCTGACCGCCTTTGGTATTTCAAACAAATAAACATGAGTTGTTTAATTTAATACAGTATCTAAGAACTTAATTAATTAAACCCGTGCCGCAGAACACTCACAACTGTGTTGGGATTTGTTTACGATTGGGTGTTGTGGTAGTACTGTGAGCGGGATCCAATCACGAACAGCAATGGGGCCGCATATGGTCAAACCGGCAATGTTTGCTGCTTGTTATTTGTTTCCCTCGGTTATATTGACACATTTTAACCGGGTTTTACTCGGGTCTGTAAGTTTTATCTGTGTTCTTTCTTTTCTGCCTATATCTTTGTATATTTTTGTTAAATAAAATAGCTATTCTTTCATGATATATAAAAGCTATCAACGAGATCATTAATGTCGGAATGTTAGATTATGTTTCCAGATTGCTTAAACATCATAATTCTATGTTTGAATTATTCAAACAAAAATAGTAAACTAAAATTTGCTGAGAACATTTAACATTTTATTGAAATTATCTTGTATTCTTCAAAAATTGTTTATATGTTAGTAACACATGTAAGTATAATAGTGCACTGTTATAGACAAATACAAAATTTTGTTGTGTTGTAGTCATTATTCCACTAATAATCGCAATTATAAAAATTGTTTTTGCCAGTAAACTTTAGAAAGAACGTTTCTTTTTAAAATACTGTGTTGAATTACCAATCAGAGAAAAGATAAATATTAAAACCCAGGATATGACATGGTTATGAATAAGACAAACTAGGTACGGATACGGAGTATGAAGACTATCATGATGAAGGCAATCACTTCCTGACAGGACGTGAAGAGACGGATATAGGAGTTCTTAGAAACATAATTAAGTAAAGTCAAATTTTTACCCTGTTATATGTAGCTATGAAACGTCTCATCAAGGAAAACCCCCATACGTGTGAAGGTAACGTTTTTCCATCTTTATGTAATAAGAAATTATAAGAATTATGGGACAAAAAGTATTAATTCCATTATTTATGAGTTTTATAATGTTTACGATTAGGAGTGTAAGATTTAGTTCAGTGGCTGTGTAAGGATTGGGTATATTTAGTATTGTTTATTACTAACCAAAAGTTTGTAGGGGAGTCTACATATTTAATAAGGCAGCCTGATCTCAATCCTCCTAGGAATGCGATACTTTGTAATACGAGATGGAATGGTTTAAGAGAGATCTTCATTCTCCACGGCAAGAAAGAAGAACAAAGTGTGAGTATGGGTTTCTCTTGTGTTCTCTATACTAGACAACATTGTGTTCGGTCTTCCTCTCGTCTAGGTACCTTACCCCGCATTTTTAGTAGCACCTTGGCTAAGGCTATGAAGCAGGTTTAGAAGTGCGTTTACAATTAGTAGGATACATTATTCGTATGTGAAGTGGATTTCCTGACCATAGCGAGATAGTGCGGAGCTTAGGAATCTTATGTCAAGGACTTTTCTGCAAAAATCTTGAAAACAGTCAGAGAGAAGGACCTTTTTACAATTTAGTAACCAATTTATCCTACTCCTACTTAAAAATGTTTACTGATTGACAAAAAAGGAATCTTTTAATGTTTAATTATTTTTTAAACATAAAATTTATTACGAAATACTATAACAATTTAGTATAAAGATTGCTTTAAGTTCATTATTGAGGATATTTTATTTTAAAATCCCAGTATAATGTATGCATATTACTATAATAGTTATTTTCACGAACCTATTTATATGATTTTATCAACTAAATAGGCAAGATAATTCCATTTCATCCTATAAAATAAAATCTTATGGTTATACGTTTGTTATGCTTATTCGAGTAAATGTTTTTCAATGGAAGCACATAATTTCATATAATTTAAAACTTATTTTCCATGTTTCTTTATCGCTAAGCGATTGAGTGTCCGGAAAGTCCTTATTCTATCACAATCCTTCCACCATCAAAAATAAACATCAAATTAAGAAACGTACTTATTTAACAAAAAACATCCAGGTATAATAATTTCACTTAATTGAAGTCTGGATTTGTATTAAAAAATATATGTCTCTGCGTAATATTATATGCCAAAGTTTGTCTGTTTGGTTGTAGGGGATTAAATTATACTAGTTAATTGTCAACTGAATAACAGACAGTAATTAGGTTTTTAGGATTTTGTTTCATATGTTTTGTCTTGTATAGATTCCTGAAAAACTCTTAAAATCTTTATTTTTAATAGTTAGAAGTGATAAATAATATATATATTTTTTTCAATATATGTATAGTATAAAAAATAGCTTGGTGTAAAATTTGTATATATTAGTTAGGTTTCTATAAAGTAGGATTTGAACGTAGTGTTAAACAATATAAAACAATGTTTTTTCAATATGGAAAAGAAAAATACTACTAACCAGTGAAAATAGAGTGAAAAATTTAGTGGATATAATTAGAACTTGGTCAATAAAAATACCAAGGATTAACTCTAACCGAACTGATGATCGAGTTAGTAAACGTGTAAACCACTCTACGTTTTTGTAACGGTAACGTCTACAATGCGTATTTGTTACTTTTCTTCAATAATGCCTTGCGTAAAATTGTGTGTTTTTGTATAACGTGTTATAAATAACATGGAAAATGTATTTTATATTTTCAGGGTACCTTAAATGTAATATATACGATTTTCTATTTATACTCCCAGACACTTTATTCAAACACCAATTTTAGGACGACATTTAAAAAAAAATTAATCTATACAATACCCTTGATCAATCAAATCTTGGAATCAAATATGTTTTGCATTCATGATTCATCATACAAATGGATAAAATAGTTTTCTCTGAAAGACAGAAATATATAGCCATTTATGATAACACTACAACTGGACTATTGGTATGTATAAGCCCGTAGTACAAGCTTACCATAATGTTTCGGTTGATCACATGAAGACCTCAATGTTTACATGTCTCTTGGGAAATTACTGTACTTGGCTCCTGTTAGCCGAATTCTGTCGCAGTTCGATTACAGCACAGCTTCTGATTGGTTATTCAATTTAATTCTATATGTGGTTTTTGTCAAAATACATTCTTTCATGTGTTACTGGATCGTTAATATTTAATTTAGTTTTTTTAGAAATGGGAAAATTTTACTGTAAAACACTCAAGAGAAAGTGAAGTATTTCGTGTTGTTTAACATTGTTATGTTAAAAACACAAGCAATAAAACAAGACATAACCAACAAAAAGAATAAAACATTTAAGAATTTGCTTAAAACCCTTATATTATTGTATTAATACCAGTGTATATTTTAGTTTCATTATGCACAAACATGGTACCCTGATTATTATGAATACCTTGAAGCAAATACCGGCTCGGTCAACATTAGCAGGTAGTGTATACAGCAAGAGCTGCTGCAGCGTTATACATGTACAAGCAGGTCAATGTGTGTAGACCAGCACAGCATGGTGCCAATCACAACACAGGCTCCGGGCTCAACCAACGTCGGTGTTTACTCTCCTACAATCACATCTGATATCGCTGATCATCCAAACAGACCGGAGGAGTTTCTCCAGGATGTGATTCAAAACATGAAACAAGAATTACAAATACAGTGTTTAAAATACTTTGCAATTCTATTTGTAAAACTAAATAATTTGCTTTCACAAGCTACAAAGCTTATTTGTTCACAAGATTTGAAATTACAACGTTTTAGATGTCTTTCATAACGACAGAAAACGTCCGTAGAACACTCTAAAGGTGTTGCAATAAGAATTTTTCGAATTATTCTTTTTTATAAATTGGACAGCTACAGGCTTTTACCTTCTTTAAATATAAGGAGAACATTCTTATTCACCCTTTTTAAATGACAGAACGTGTATCCACGGAAAATGTTTGTACATAGAGTATATATTATTACAGTATATGTATAACTTAAGGAAATTAAATTTTAGACATATAATATTACTTAAGAAAATGGAAAATTTTAAAATCAACCACAACTGAACAAAATTAAATTTTGTTTGTCTATATATGTGACGTTTAGTTCTTTTAAGTAACATTTTATAAGCACATTGTGTAACTTTCACATAATAAGACTCTGTTTTTTGGGCTGGTTTCAAGGTGGCAACAGATATCATTGGAAAAATGTTTCTTATCTTTAAGAAAAGAGCTACGATTATTAAATGCACTGAAAAACAACTCAACCACTAAGACATTTCATTAATTTAAATGTAAACAAATGAATGATACAAGCTATACTACTGTGTCATGAGTGAGGACTAATTATTCATATTAGGTTATTGTTTTGAATACTTGTATTTATTGCAACAAACGTATTTCAAGGCAATGTTGGTCAATGGCCAAGTGGTCTAAAACATCTAAATTTCAATTTTAAAACTAATAATCTTTTTAAATATATATCTTCTTACTCTATGCTAAACGGTGATTGCAGAATATGTTTATGTAAGAAGTAGAGCTTAGGGTAAAACTTTCTAGACTATAAATGTAAAAATAGAAATAGTGGTTAAATTAATCAAACATATGGTTGTCATGAAACTGTCATGAAAATATGTTTATACAGAAAAGTTTATTATATTTAACAGGCTTTTTTAATTAAAACTGTTTATTTGCCAACTAATTTGCCAAAATTTAATTTTAGAGGCCAATATAGGGTTTTTGCAATTTTAGAGACCAGTAGGGTGAAGCTCGGAAGGATGTTTTAAATAAGAATAAGCTATTATGTTAACCCGGGATGTTGAGAATAGCCCAATAAAATGTTTATTAAGGTTGAATAGTTTACGCGCGACAGCATAACAAACGAACTCAATTTCGCATGTATAATATTAGTTACGTTGTAGGTCATATAAGCCTAGTTCGTTCAAATAGGGTCTGCTCCTGCCACTTATATTCTTCTTTCAGTCTAAAATATTTTAAAGGCCAAGCAGTACTGCTGTCACGAATGGCTGCATTTATTGTAACAACCGTGTTTCAAGACAATTAATTGTGAGAGCCAATGGAAAAGAGGTTGAAAACGTTGGACTTCGAATTTATGATAGAGAAAGAGCAGATTCAAGTCTTATCTGTGACACTCTATCAATGTCATCGAACATGTACTTTATTGTCTCTTCCCCTTCATTCTTTTTGATAATATTCTCACATAGCGCTGTGGCTAATGAAGACGGCACAATAAGGCATAAAAGTGGTTTAGTCTCTCCGTAAAAATGTAATTCATGCCAATTTGTTTAACATCCTCTTTGGGTTCTTAATCATATGTATTTCATTAAATTTAAACATGTTATTCCAAAGTTAAATATAGTATTTTTTAAAATTATTTTTGTCCCCTTACTGTCATTTGTACATAAAAAATATGTTACTTAAAAGATTCTAATCTAAATGTTGCATAGAGCATACGTACCGATGATACATGTATGGAATAGTTCATATTTTATAGTATGACAATGTTATTTCTTTTTAAAACAATTATTTTCATTCGTAGGGAAGTCCCACAGCGGTGAATCCTAAAAATTTGCTCAGTATAATATATGTCCGTTAATAGTTAGCTGGAACAAAACATGATGGGATCTGCGATTATAACGCTCTCTGCTAGCCAGGTGCAATCACTCTAGTTGATTGGTTTCCATTACATGTCAGGCAATTAACAGGTAAATGAGTATTCAGTACTTTGTGTACACCACAATATGTAATGGAGCTTTGGTGCTTGTATTAATGAATAGATTTGCTAAGAACAGAAAACTTATATTATTCGAAAATTCAGTAAGCTTTAATAAAAAATCCTCTAACATTCAATATTTTCGCGCAAATTCACATCCCTTATCATATTCTGGAATGGCATAACAACATTGACACTGAGTTACAGTTTTTCCTCTGAATTTTATTTAAAAAAAGCTTGATTTATTTGTATTTAAATACGGTAAAAAAAACGAATTCTCTAATGTAAGATTTTAGACAAGTCACTTAAGATAGGACTACGCTACACCACGTATTGCATGAGCGCCATCGCTACATTTCGTGCAAAGTTTCAAGTCTAGGCATATTTCATTGTTCAGATGTCCTACGGACAATAAAACATACAATATTGTACAAAAGAGTATTTTAAATTCCACTGGTAGACAAAAGAGGTATCGTGTCGGTCAAATCTTTCTCCAGAACTACTGTAGTCGAGTCTATGATGCGTAATCATCGAACTCTATATGGATTTTAGAGAAATAAAGGTCCATCAATAACTTTAAAGACCGTAGGTCACCTCGTTATCAAGTTATTATGTCGACGCCATACATAAATATATGTTTCAGATTCTTAAGCTTCGCTAACACTAAACCAAAAACCTGGCTATCTACTTTATTCAACATTATTTTGTAACGCGTGGCTTATTAAATATAACTGATCTTCTTTTTTTAAAATACGTCTAATTAACAAACTGAGTCAATAGTTTTTATTATTTTAAGGTCATAACACTAAGAACTAAAGCTTTTGCGTACAAATATTTCTCCCCGTCTCTCTCACTCTATTGATATTCAATTACTTTGTTTTAACAATTTGTTTGACTGAACATTAACAATTCATTCACTGAGTAGTGTGTGGATAGTGTGTGGAGTTTACGATCAATACGAGTAGGTTCACGCTGATTGATCTAACAGTGGCCTCCTCTGGTGATGATCGCACGTGAACATTCCTATTAACTAATTGGATACCTTTATTGCGGTTGCTCTCTGTAGTATTTCCAATACGTTGAACCATTAGAATGGGATTACTGTTTTCCGTTACGGCTCACAAACCATGATTTGATTACTGATTGCACTTAACTAGCTGCTAATTGCTTTCATCGGAAACATGTAATGGATATGTGCTTGAACTTCAGTTATTATTGTCTCTAATTTACAACGTAACAGTTTTCGCATCATATTAGCTTTATTTAACACAGACAAATGAGAAAAGTGGTTATACAATTATTTATATAAGTTATCTTTTTTACTCTGTAAAATCTACTGCGTTACAATAGAAAACATAGGACATGTTTATAAAGCAGTTGGGTGGGATATTTCATGATCATAAACTGAAAAGAAAGGTACCTATTTCGTGTACTTTCCGGCACCTACAGCTATTGTAAATAATATTTCAAAAAACTGAGTTATAATATTATTTAGTTACAATAATTTAGATCACTTTATTGGAAGTTTCTGTTCGGGATCAATATGGGTTGTAGAGTCTTAATTTATATGTGATATTCCACCTGCATGAAATATAAAGCTTGAATAGATCCACCTTTAGTTATTACTGTTTATTTCGCAAGAAACTAAAAAGTTATAATAAATAACTAGAATCAGATCCCAGTCAAAAACTGATTGTTCAATCTAACTTATTCGAAATTATGTTGCGTAGAACAATAGTGAGTTACTCGTGACTCGTCCAGAGGTGAAATTCCTGCATAACATTGTTTGCCAATACTTATTCACAGTTCAGTATACGATTTTCAACTGATAAATTGTTTAATGGTTAATATTGTGATTTAATGTCTGCATTTGAAATACTACTGAAAAGAAAAGAAAGAGATGAGATTATCTAGTTTGTCCAAGTAAAGGTATTTGAATTTCAGCGTAAATTTGTATAAAAAATGTTTGGCTAATGTTAATTTTCTTGAAATTTTATACGTTGGTTTCCAAAATCCCAAAGTTTTTAAATACGTATCCTACCGTACACATTAAAATCGTTTTATTAGGGGAAATATTGAAAGAGGAAATGTTTGTAGAACCACTTATTTCGGAAGATAAAACTGTTTTCATAAACAATATGAAAAAGATCTGTGAAAAAAGGTAATGTCTTTAATATATTTATTCTTTATTCCAACGACATCAGCCAATACAAAACAAAGATAATATAACGATAAATAATTCACATAAAAGAACAAAAATTTTTTGAATAATACCAACACTTTTACAATATGTGATATGACATTTAAACTATAATACACTAATAATAAATATAGACTATGTAAATATTTACATGGCTAGACACAAAAAAATACAAGGCAAGCACTTTCAGCAGTAACCAAACAATGAAAACTGATAAATATAAATAAATTAACATCAAGGGCATAGTTTTCCAATAACTACGAAAACAAGGATAAAAGCGAATGAGGGTTAAGGAAAATAACAACATCATTACAAATTTATTAGAAGTGGAAAATGGTTCATGCGTATGTAGATATGTGTATGAGGATATGCGTGACCTCTACAGACTGAAATAATTTAAGATCGCCTGTGATTTCACCAGTTTACTTATTAACTGTGGGATCTATTGAGTCATTTTGAGTGAAAAAGAAGAGAGTTTCTTGGAGTATGCAATTGTAGGGTAGAAAAAATTCTTTTA
Organism: Homalodisca vitripennis; assembly: GCF_021130785.1. Taxonomy (NCBI): domain Eukaryota; kingdom Metazoa; phylum Arthropoda; class Insecta; order Hemiptera; family Cicadellidae; genus Homalodisca; species Homalodisca vitripennis. The sequence goes on from NC_060208.1 coordinate 130,616,851, forward strand.
AAGTTTAGATTATTTTATTTTTTGACAGATTTTGTACTAAACTGTTTTGACTGTAATGTCGTCTGAAATAACCTATTATTGAGATATATAAACTAAGGGATAATCAGACAGATAATAACCAAAATTAAGAGACAGTGATTTAGATGCTGGTATTCGATGCGATATACTGAAATTTCTTTTTTTTAATTAAATACATTTTAACTCAAAACAAAAAAACCTATCGTACAACTACATTTTCATGATAAGCTTTTCATAACTTTTTGGGACATTTCGAGGTTGAAACCTGAAAAAGCTAAAACCTTTTTAACTGCAACCAAAGTAACTGGCATTAAGGTAACAAATTCGGACCTAAATAATGTTAGAAAACATTTTGAACTTCTTCTTGAAGGTGCGCCAGATGCTGTACAATAGTAAAATGTAAGCGCACAAGTATTGCCTATGAAAAATGTGATGTTGCATTGTGTTCAGTCTACTTCACCCCATTTCACAAGCCATGAGACCTGAGTTCACAACATCTTTTTTATTATGATATATAAATTATAGTTAGGTTAAAATAAAATAGGTTTATATAATATAACTTTGATTTTGATTAATAAATGGCTATTAAGGTATACTTAAATTACTAAATTTAAAATGAAAATATGTATTGGTTTAATATGTATTACTTTATTGGGGATAAATAAAATAGGTTTTTCGTTTTACATTTTGTTAAAAGTAAAGTATGTTTTAATTTAAGATGTATTATTTTTTTCCGTTAAAAATATTATGCTTTTTCGCAGCTTTAATGGTTAAAAAATCATGTTTTCGTTTTAGATAATTACTTTCTGGCTTTAAATGAATGCTATTTTCAAATTGTATTAAATAAAATAAATGTTTTTATTCTATTTTTTAAATGAATCAACGCTTTTATAGGATATGTATTACTTTTTGCAATCAAATGAACAATATTTTTTGTGGTATAATTAGTATATTTCAATTCTATCCATAATTTGTTAAAATTTCATCCAGTTAACATTATGTATTCTACTGATACTTGAAAGCTCACTGTTTGGATATAAATCGATGCCAAAAATAAACAAATAAACCAAATAATTAAAAACATTATTTTTGTAGCATAAATATGATCGTAGTATCAAATAAATTTAAAAATAAACCTAAAAGTGGTCGATGAGAGGACAGAATGATTTGTGGGGTGGATGAAAATGGATCATTGAACGTTTATATATATATATATATATATATATATATATATATATATATATATATATATATATGTATATATATATATGTATATATATATGTATATATATATATGTATATATATATATATATATATATATATTATACACACAATTAAATACGTTTCTTCACGTTCTGAACATTTTCCGTACTTTAAGATATAACAAATTTTTTTTAATGATAGAAATTACAAATGTTAACTACTTACTGGATAGTATTAAATTATTTTAGTAGTTTCACTGCTTATTAAATTGTACATTTATTTATGTTCTATGTACGCATAATAATATAATACGTCATTAAAATCTTTAGTATAAAAAATTTTTATTACCGCGCTCTCTGTATAAGTGCATAACTAATATAGAGTAGATTTGCTCTGGAGATAGATGCACGTGTCCGCTAATGTTACGGGATAGGGCATTGTGATTACCGCGCTCTCTGTATAAGTGCGTAACTAATATAGAGTAGGTTTTCTCTGGAGATAGATGCACGTGCCCGCTAATGTTATGGGATAGGGCATTGTGATTACCGCGCTCTCTGTATAAGTGCGTAACTAATATAGAGTAGGTTTGCTCTAGAGATAGATGCACGTGTCCGCTAATGTTATGGGATAGGGCATTGTGATTACCGCGCTCTGTGTATAAGTGCGTAACTAATATAGAGTAGGTTTGCTCTGGAGATAGATGCACGTGTCCGCTAATGTTATGGGATAGGGCATTGTGATTACCGCGCTCTCTGTATAAGTGCGTAACTAATATAGAGTAGGTTTGCTCTAGAGATAGATGCACGTGTCCGCTAATGTTATGGGATAGGGCATTGTGATTACCGCGCTCTGTGTATAAGTGCGTAACTAATATAGAGTAGGTTTGCTCTAGAGATAGATGCACGTGTCCGCTAATGTTATGGGATAGGGCATTGTGATTACCGCGCTCTCTGTATAAGTGCGTAACTAATATAGAGTAGGTTTGCTCTAGAGATAGATGCACGTGTCCGCTAATGTTATGGGATAGGGCATTGTGATTACCGCGCTCTCTGTATAAGTGCGTAACTAATATAGAGTAGGTTTGCTCTAGAGATAGATGCACGTGTCCGCTAATGTTATGGGATAGGGCATTGTGATTACCGCGCTCTGTGTATAAGTGCGTAACTAATATAGAGTAGGTTTGCTCTAGAGATAGATGCACGTGTCCGCTAATGTTATGGGATAGGGCATTGTGATTACCGCGCTCTCTGTATAAGTGCGTAACTAATATAGAGTAGGTTTGCTCTAGAGATAGATGCACGTGTCCGCTAATGTTATGGGATAGGGCATTGTGATTACCGCGCTCTGTGTATAAGTGCGTAACTAATATAGAGTAGGTTTGCTCTAGAGATAGATGCACGTGTCCGCTAATGTTATGGGATAGGGCATTGTGATTACCGCGCTCTGTGTATAAGTGCGTAACTAATATAGAGTAGGTTTGCTCTGGAGATAGATGCACGTGTCCGCTAATGTTATGGGATAGGGCATTGTGATTACCCCGATCTCTGCATGAATGCGCGATAATGTTGATCCAATTACTCGGGTTGATAGAGTTTCTGTTACTATTGGAGAAATGGTTTTTACAATATAAAAATATTTAATATTGTGTGTTCTGTAATGGTTAATCATATTAAATCTTTTGATATATAAATTGTAGCTTAAAATTATAATTCTCTTATCACAACTGCATTGCCTGAAAGCAATACAAATATAAAGTTATAAATCAACAATATAGTTATTAAAATTTAGTTTCACTCTCCTAATATGAAATCAATATAATTATACTTTAAACTGTATTGATAGACGTTTCTAAATTCGTAGTTTATCACGATATCCGTATACGTTTCCTTAATTCTAGTGATTTTTGTTATGTTAAGTTTTAGGTTAGGGCCTATCTAAAATGCAGCATTCAGAGTGGTAATTTGGAAAGTTAAAGGTGAAGGAGTAATAAGTAATATCTATTATGTTAAAGAACAATCAGAACATTGGTGAAACAAGAAAATTGTACTGTTACAAATGAAGCCTAATATGACGTTTGATTAATTGCAAAAGCTGATTTAATTTAAAAACTAATTGTGAAATCTGATCACAATATCTTAAGAGGTGCATGTTCTTATATTTGTTGTTTTCATTTCGTGAAACTCATAGAGGTTACACTATGTTTCCTTAACGTTTCTATACATACAAGAATAGCTTTTCCTTTATTCCAAATAAAACACAACATTTACATCTTAGAGAATCAAAATATAACTCTGAGGACAGAAACATATTGTAACGTGATCATTTATTTTAACCTGAGTGTGAAAAAAGGTTGAGCAGGTTAATATAAGCTCAATATTTGGGAAATTCACTCGAGGCTATAAACTAGTGATTCAACTAAGCAAAGTAGTTTGACTATGCCTGAAAAGGTGGCCCGAAACTATAAAAGTATATAGATGTTATAGTTGTACAGCTAAAAGTAAGTATACTTTTAATAATAATTCTTTAATACTATTGTAATGAATATAAACCATCAAGAATAATACTTAATGATTAAGTGCCAAGTTACAAGAAAGGAGTTAAGAGTTAAAGGTTTGCGGCAAGGTACGTTTTAGGGGTACTAACCAGTTTAAACCCGGTATTGTGAGCTATATAGCTTATTTTGTTATAAGTAATCAGATTTTTACAAATTATTAAATCAAACAGTAAAACGTGATTTTAAATCCTAATTGATATTTTGTTAGCACGACAGTTGAAATAACCTGAATCAGACTCAGGATATGAAAATATTGTTATAGTGGTATACAAATGAAAGCAAATTTTTTTTAAATTTTAGTATTTTATAAAATTTTAGCACAATAGCAACCGTATTATAATTATTTACAGCATTCAATGGTAGCGTAACAAACCTTACGTTTCCAGAATTTAACATGATGATACAAGCAATATAGAATGTAAGAAACCTCTTTCCTTATGTACAATTAGATGCAATCAGCCAGATGAGTAATAATATCTAAATATCCCTTTCAAATGCCAATAATATCAATTATTTAACAATGCCGTAGAACATGTTTTGCCATACGACTATTTTTATTATGCAAGCCAAAATCTCAATATAAATTGGAACTTTCTATTGAATTATATATTTAGAACTTACATTTTAAAACCGAAAAAGCTTTTTTTGATAAGATCAATAACTGTTCAAATGGCCAGCTGTTTTGTTTGTTTTATTTTCCAAGGAGTACTCCGCAATATCTAAGTCAATTGTGATGCAGGCAGTAAACCCACAGAAGCTAAGAGGTTTACGTACGCCATCAACTTAAGAACTACCTCGTGTCTTCTAAAAGAGGTCATCTGGGCTTTTACCTTCTTATACAAGATTTTCCACTCAGTCATTTAGCTTGAAATATATTGTCTTACAAAGTATACTAATACAGTAATGGAATATCGTACAATTTAGAGACACAGTAGTAAAGCTGACACATTTAAAATAAGTACTTATAAGTGTAAAGGAAACGTTTGTTATCACTCACCTAAAAATAGACAACAAAGGTTTTTTAATATAAATGTATTTACAGCAAATATTGAGTGTATTTATTAAACCAAATTGGATGCAAGTGTATATAAGGGACATATTAATCAGCTCTGAAATTATAATGTATACGGTAGCAAATTCTATTATGATGAACATGTACTATCGTTGAACGTAATGAACACAAGGAATGAACGAACATAAACTAATGAAATGTATTCTTGCTCTTTTGTTCTCTGTGATAGCCAATTTCGTTATGTACCTATCGAATTTTACATAGAGTTTTCCATTTTTTTCACGTCCTAACTTATTCCTAGGCTGGTGACTGGACCATGATCGTCTCACAGGTTTTTGACTATAAAACACATATTTTTGGTATAATTCATTAAAGAAGCAAAATTGAAGAGACTTAAGAAAAAAGCGAGGTTGCAGCGAATAGAATGGTATGAATTTAGATCAATATGTAAATACTATAGAATTTGAGTAACGGCCTACTTATTAAATATACCAGGGATAGGTGCCAGATACGATCATATTCGAGATACCTATCACATGAGCACTGACTGGAATGATTATGTGATAGATTACTCGGCATAGGCTAAACTAGTGCTGACGGTCCTATACTGATTGCCCATTACACCAGCAGAACACCAGACTGTACCTCAGCTACTCTGGGGCTAATGTCAACCCACATTAGTGAGCTAGGGTGCAATTAGTACTGTTCTTATTGATGCCTTGCAATTGGAAACTGCCTGATAATCACATATGTAGAGAGTTTGATGTCCGGAAACTCGGTGAGGTTCTATTAGGCTTCCTTAAAATGTTTAAACCCTATATTTTATGAAAAAGTTCAGCAGACTTAACTTTATCTTAAAACATTCCTGTATGTACGTGTAACGTTTTTAACAGAAAGGTGTAAAAACTCATGAATTATTTATTATACCGATTAGCTTTATATTTAAAACCATTATAAACGACATTTGCATAAATCTTTGCCCTGGTCACCGTAGCTGGTCTTAGTTTCTTACGTTAGTTTCTGCACCTTCAGTTCATTTTGTCTGGTAGTGAAGATTTTCTTACTAAACAGACTGTATTAACTTCTTTTATAACAACAGCATAGTTATAAATACTAATCTTATATTTTATTATTCAAATCTTCATCATATGGTTTCACAATGCAATCCCGTACACGTGTTTTAGATAAAACTGGTTATACTGTAAAAAAGCCACCAAGATTGTATTATAATGACCAAGAACGTTTATACTGACACATACACTTGTTTAGGTTACATATTTGTTCATTCGTTAGATTTTTATGTTTTTATCGTTATTTTAAATAAATAATGGTTCTGCAACGACATTTTTAAAGTAAGTATTTAAAATCTTTTTCTAAAATACATTAAAATAAATCACCATTTGAGCTTTTTTTTAGCTTATAAATACAATATATTTTACGTTTGGATAACTTAATTATTGTTATAATAGAAATAAAAAGTAAAAATGGAAGCAATAGACACATGAAAGATAAACGTAGATTAGTAATTAAAAAGGAACAGAATGTAAAAGTTACTGTACTGAGGATAAATAACAACTGGTTATATATAAATTAGGATAGAGAATTATCTAAATATGGTATTTGAAAGTGAACTTCATAGATTCTTTAGCCATGTTCATATCTCTAGAATATTATATGGAAATTCACGTTATATGAATCAATTAATCTACAATAAAGCATTTCTTTTCATTCTGAAATTACTATTTTATTCTTTCCTCAATACTAAAATTTCTATGTACTATGTACTTATATAAATTCAAAAGAAAATATTATTAAAAGTATTCTAAGATCCTAGATTAGATTTTTACGTACAAGCCTAATGAACGGTTAACTTCCTAATTAATGTTTATTAATATAGTAATTCATTTGTTTCAACTCCCATTTTCTAAAATTGAATAGCGTAAACCTTACAAGCAGTATTAATCGTAATTGAAATTGAAAACCTAAATAGAGACAACGAATTGAATTGACCTATTGTTATGAGTTTCCATTAAGAATATGTATTATGAGTATTTCTACTAATTTAGCCTACAGAGCACACAGTTAAAACAGACATTAGACACTGACATAGACCATTACTTCGTTCACATGTTTTTGCAATTTGTTAAGTTGTAAGTAGCATATAGTAAGTTTTGTTTGTACCTAAAAATAACCATTTAAACTTTTTCTTCGCTTCTAAAGAAAACTCTGCATATAATAGAACAATATATTATTTTTCAACGCCCTTTGTACCTACCTATTTTTCTCTTAGGACAAGTAGCTTAGAAAATTTCAACTAGTCCTAAAAGGACCTTTGCGCTAATTCCAGAGTGACAAGAAATTTTGTATGGATTGGGCTGGGGTAGGGGCCGCCTCCTATCAAGATTCATGAGGAAAAGTTTAGGCCACTAATCTCAAGTCATGTCCCTTAGGAAGAAGGAGAAGCCAGCTATAAACCAGACTCTCCAGTCAAAGCAGGCGGGGGTGGCACACCCTTATGTCTACACTGGCAAGAAGCTTTGATGACTCTGGGTAAAAAAACCCCACCAACTCCAACAGTTATCTCTCGAGGTACACAAGACCTATCGGATATCCTTGCGCCCAAAAATCTCTACATTTGCGATAGGTGATGTGCCGCTCTTGGACATCCAAAAGGTTGCCCATCGTTCTTTTGATGTACCAACTGTGGGTTCAACTGGAAGGTATAAACCAGCCAGAAGTGAATCCTACTGGGGCATACTTACCAATACCAAAACGAACTATATATATACTATTAATCTTAAACTAGACATAAAACAATTATGATTTAAAGGAAACTGTATACATAAATAACATATGTTATCTGGGTTAAGTACCTAATCCGTACTGGGGATTGTATGTACACCGTGAAACGTGTTCAACAACGTCACGTGATTGGACGCTGTGATTGCCGCGCTCTTTGTGTGACCTCTAGATAACCTTGATTCAATTATTCGGTTTGATTGCGTTTTCGTTGTTAAAAGAACAATTGTATTTCAGTTTGTGGAAATGTTCAATGTTTGAATTCGGGAACTGAATTACTCGTGTCACGTCAGTAATAATCTCATCGATTATTATCCATATAGTCGTTATTTTAAAGCGTCCTGAAATGTATTAAATTAATAATATAAACCTATAATACATTATTTTAACCAATGCAAGACTACATTCTCTAATAGTTCTAACTAGTTCTTAAAATATTATGAAAGAAGGTACTGTCATATTACTCTCTTTAAAACTTAAAACAAAAACTAAAATAGAAGTTTTTAGCTTATTTTATTCTCATTTACTTGTTTAGATTAAGCATTTACCCTTTTACTTTCACGGTATAAACACAGCTACAGTGTAATCGTTGCTTGTTTTATGGAATGGGTACATATACAGGTATTACTGGTTAATATTATTAAATATTTGTTTGAACAGTATTATATGATTACAATAGCAATAACTATACTCTATTAAATAACCAGTTCTAGTAAAAATAATGAGGATCATAACCTATTATTGTAGAGTATGAGAATAAAAAGCTGAACGTTAATAATTGGAAACATTTTCGCCAAACATTATTATATTATCTGTGAGAATATGTAAAGTGCAGACCAACTTTTTGAGAAAACTTTGCACGCACGTCTCAGGAAAACATGGAAGTAGCATTTATTGTGATGAATGTTTGACGTACACATTAATATACATCACGTAAACGTATATTAGAAGACACGCTGATGATCTGATATATTTGCTTTGCTATTACTTAACTCCATACAACGTTACAACTCCAAAAAGAAAACACTTACTTCATGTCATACAGCACAACGACTCAAGCTGTTTTTGTATAATGGTTGACAGGGGTTAAACGATTTGTATTAAATTCATGTTTTAAATATATTGTGCATTGATATCTGACTTCTGTGTGTCACAACGCTTTGCAATAGTTTGTTCCCTTTAACCTAGATTGTATTTATATGTTATACTAGTTATCCATATTAAAAACACTTAATTTTGCAGGTGTCGGGACACCTTTGAGCAAACAACCCTGGTGATACTCGGAATAGAAATCTTAAAAGTGTTATCAAGTGTTCCATCTGTTAAACACAAAACGACGAACACAAACCCAAGCTTAACTTTAAATATTTTTCATGAGAGGGATACAAACATCGTTTGGGTCAGATGGCTTTATTTAACTTAATTAAACATAAGACCCCGTGTAACTTTACAATTAATTTCCCAATTCCTTTAAATTACTACTTACAGAACACCTTTTAGCTAATAAATAATAACAACTGTACACACCTATAAAAAGCTAAATATACTAAAAAAAGAATTTCACCTTTACCTAAGGAAACGGAAGTTTAGCTCAGCAATACAAAAATCAAAGCATTAATTAATCAACGTCATTTGTTTTGTAGTAGATGTTTTGTAAATAAATATCGAATAGGCACGGTGGTATTTTTGTAATTTGTTGAAAATATAAATAAGTACAATTTTGTATTGTTTGTTTAGCAAATGCAACAATCTACATTGCAAAAGAAACGATTGTTTTGTTTTGCAAATGCTAGTAACAAACAATGGGAGTGGAATCTTATAGGGTATCCTACACTATGAGTATTGAATCAGTGAAGATATATCAATATTTTATATTGTAAAATATTCCAATGCCAATTTTATGTATATAACAGTTTTTATGGTCTACGATAAAATGAATTACGATAAATTTCTTTTTATATATAATTATAAAAAATAGTCTTCTTAAAATCTTAATACAATTTTGAACTATACTTTTTTTATAAGATCTATTGCAATGAGTAGTTGTAATGGTTCAAAATCTTTTCTTGTGCTTTAAGCCCGTGAGAGAAGAATACTGTAATGTAAAAGATATTATTTTAAATGTCGACTTTTTAAATTGTTTCTCAACCTATACAGTATACATTAATAAGTTAGTTTATGAAAGAGTTTCATCCACAATTATGATTTCATAATAATATTTTATAATCACTAAATCAACAAGGAATAAGTAATCCATAATGTCATCATCCTTACTTAAAAATTTGAATTGATTTTTGAAGTATATTTTACAAAAATGATAATTAATCCAATTTACGCAGTAACCTTAAATACTCGCAAGAAACATTTAAAAATAACCTCTATCACTAGATGATGTACTCTCATATGTGTATTCCCAGTAGAGTTAATAGTAATATTCCATTTAAAAATGTTTTAAGTATAAGGCTACGAATATAACGAGCGTATATTAATTATACGCTGATTTGTAGCTGTAATAACCAGTATACATAATAATAGTACAAGTCTTATTCGTATATAATTTTAAACAGAGTTAAATATATAGTAATTACACTTGAACAAACATGGTGAGGTATTCGTTACCTGTCTTCAGTAAACAATCCTGATTTGGTTAACTCTCTAGATTATGTCACGTGACCACCAACGTCACTTGATTGGACATAGTAATTACCGGGTGTTTTGTGTGATCTCCTGATAACTTTGTTCCAATTACTCGGGTTGATTGGGTTTTCGTTGTTAAAAGAACAATGGTATTTCAATTTGTTACAAGTTACAATGTTTGAATACGTCGAGTAACGAATCAACAAACTTTCTGTCTTTCATATATTTTTCAGCCTTACTGTGGCATTGTTTAATTACTTCTAACAGAATTTAAACTATGTTAAATAAATGCCTGTTTATTAAAACACGAAAATATCCATTAAAAAGTGATTTATTAGTAAAGAATATGAATACTGTATAAAATATCTTTTATAGGAGTAGTATAGATTATAAAATATAAGTAAAATGATTTTTATAGTAAATTTTGTAGTATACATGAATTAATTAATTAAGACGGTACTTTTTAAGCGAATTCAAACTGATACACGTAATGCTCCAAAAATTGAATTAAACATAATGCGTGTTCTAATAATTTTTAAATCGAAATAGTTTTAACTCTGAATTGTATAGTTTTGATTCTTATTTAGATTTGCCGTAATTAAAATATTCTCTGGGTCAGATTAATTGTAGCCACATACCAAATTTAATTGCTTGACTCCTAATGTTTTTCAATGATTCATTATTTACAGTCCAGAAAATAGTTCAGTTAGGTTTATTTTCTTAAACATGGCCTGTAATGCTAATTCATTCTGACAGAGGTAGTCAATTTTCAAAAACTAAAGACTTTACGTGCCCTATCAACTTTATAACTGGATCGTATCTTTTAAGCTAGGTCATCTGAGCTGTTAACCCCACCCACGTACAAGAGTTTCCACTCCGTTTACCTAGGTTTGGTTAACTATAAAACGTGTAAAATTTCAGTAAAGATAATGCATTTTAAATTCCCTCTTAAATTAGTTAAACATTGTATCGCAAAATAAAATATGGAATAAAAAAAACTGTTTTCAACGCAAAATAATAGCTGAAACACAAAACATTATAATTTATTTGATACAAGACTTGTTAAATGGAAGTAAACAAAAATATACCAACAAGGCTTTCAGCAAAGAGCTGACCAATGTATTAGATTTAGTTTTGGTAATAATATGCGGTTTTATTAATATTAAATTACACTAAAATCCCAAATTAAATAGATGTTAGGCATGGTATTGACAATAGCTAAACTACTACTATCGACAGAAGATGTAGAAATGATTACGTGGCCGGGGCTAAACTAGTGCTTATACTACTGGGCTGATTGTCCATTACGTCAGCATAGCACCACACGGTACTCAGCGCTAGGACTCAGCTACTTTGGGACTAATGTCCGTCCCCATTAGTCGCCCTAACCATCTTTTATGTCGCAATATATTGCTTAATTGTATTTAATCTGTTAGGCTTTAATATCTTAGCATATATGTGTGATACATTGATTATCACTCCAGATAATAGCTGAAAACGGTTTGTCAATTTCATGTTCTGAATAGTGGTTTCAATTGAAAGACATCCCTTAAGATCGTACTTTTCATATATAATAGATAACAATTCTGTGGTTTAATCATGACTGCCCTCCCCTATTATTGTTGGTTGTAGAAGTGCCTGCGACTCACATAGATGGATTTATCCAAATAAAACTAAGTATGAGGAAATATAAGCTACTAATACTTTTATTGGTTTGTTATTATGAATTTATATAATTATTTAAAGAAGGAAAATTATATTATTAAAAAATCTTATAATAAAAGAACTATTATTTATAACATCGTTGGTCAATTTATAACAATTTGAAGTCAATTTGCTTTCCAAATTTCATGTTTTCAACATTAATTTGTAGGTGAATGAGGGTAACCTTCCTTGTGCCAAGTAAAATAAAAACAAACTCGTTAGTAGTAGTATGTGTTACTGCATTAGACTGGTAATAATACTTAATTTTCATCGTAAATATTAAACAACCTTGTTCTTTACTTTTATATGCAATAGAATTCCACTACACTACACTAGAATAAGGCTTCTATTAATCGAATTTCTCCACTACCTAGATTCATTCTGGACGAAATGAGTTTCTGCTACAAAAATAAATGCAGTATTTAGCTTTCATTACAATGTGACATAAAAAAACTTAGTGTATCACCAATACAGTATTTTGGATATAGAAAATGTACATCACGTTTAGAAATCGTCCTTTGACTAAGGGAAGTAATTTCTGAGTATTAGTCCATATTAACTAAAATTTTATAAAATGGAATTATTTGATATCACCAAACTCAATGGAATTTGCCTGTAATGTACTTTCTTGTTTTTAAAGCTTCTTTACGTGTCCAGTCACCTATTACGAAAGAACTAGTGTGCAGCCTAATAGTAAAATAAAGGTGAAACGTAAGTTTAATCACATTTGATTCAAATAAACAGACCAAACACAAAGCGGTATGCTGTGTCTTACGGTTAGATATCAAGTGTGTAAATCTAACTACAGTCTTATAGCTTCTATATTATAACGAATACTCGAATAATATAATGAGTCTTAAATGTGTGAATATATATATAAACGTCACATATGTACGTACGTAACCATATATATATATATATATATATATATATATATATATATATATATATATATATATATATATAATGTATGGTTACTTCTATATTACTATTAAAAATACGTTAGAACAATATTAATACATTTCAAAACGTAGGCAAACTTGAAGAAAAGTAGATGATGTTAAAAAAAAATTCTTGGAAACGTTAGGGGGAATAACGTTTAAAGAATATTTGTTCAACTAATGTAGGGCATAAAAGGAAACATAATCTGAGCGATCTAAGCACAATAGGGCAGTCCATTCTTTGAGTATTCAACCATTTGAACTGTCAAAATATCAGATTGTACTAAAGAATAATAGTAACCGTTTAGTTTGGTTAGAGTTTCCTATGTTACATTTTATTTCTGATATATTTCTCAAAATTACATTGCAATGAACAATTGTTTCAGTTTATTTATGTATTTATATATTCAGTTACAAAATACATGTTTAAACTTTAATTTACAGTCAGTTCTACAGACTGAGGAATTGTAAACTAGAGAACGTTTGTAAAACAAAATAAATTTTTTTTGGTTAATTTAAAATACGTTTATTATAATTTATGCCATTTTCCTCATAAAATATTGAATAATTCTTAAATAGATATATTTTTATATACGATATGATAAAAGATCGGGTCGAATATAATGAAAGTATTAGTAATGCAAAGAAGGGGGTTTCTCATATAATTTAGATTAAAGTTGATTTAGAATCAATTTTTGATATTGTACAACCATTCCTTACTTTTTCCTTTCTACGAAAATAATGGAAAAAGCGTAATTCTGGAATAAATATTTGTGTAATGGATAAAAATATATCGGGCTATTTATTCGAGATTATATATTTTAGCTGACTGGATCAGTTTTGTTTAGAAATATGTCTGAGGTGGTCAGTTAAAGTTAAATGATAACGTCCTTTGTTAGAAAGTACGGTTTTCTATGCGTATTGATGAAAACGTTATGAGGATCTAGTATTTCAATGTTTTCAGGTAAACGTACCAAAGAGTTACAATGAAGATCGGAAGGTCTAAAGGGCATCAAACTTATCTGATTGAAGATATCGGGGAATGTTGCGTTTTACCTAGTAATGAATGGTCGACATATGCTTTCGAATGTGTCTATGCCCTGATAACTGTTTCAAATTTACGTTTGGTTCGAAGAAAGTTTGTCCATGAAATAAATTAGACAAATATGTTTCACAGACGTGGTAAGTCATTCAAGTTGAATTAATAAATGAAACATATAATATAGATAATTCATGATAAATGATATAATTTCTATAAATTATATAAATAAATATATATTAAATGATTCTCATATATTCATAATATATGCTATCTTAATATATATAATAGCTTGTAATACTACGTTGGTTTGTTATACTCATACTGATTACGAAATTGAAAGTGGACCTTAGAGCTATAAAGCTGGTTTATGTATGATATAAACCTTGGCAAACTTCTTTTTATAGCAGTTGATGGTGTTGCTGCGTACTTAAATTTAGGGACTCTTGGTTTATTACTCTTACCTTATATAAAGTTTGAATAATAATAAACTTGTGGAGTAGATTTATCGATAGCAATATTTGGCTTATAATTGTAATTGTAATTTAAACTATGAAGCAGGTAATAATTCAGTAAAAGTCAAAATTCAATCCTTTTAAATAACTTCATGCTCAAACTTATATATTTCACGATAGTTTGCAAACATTTTCTCATAACAAATCAATATTAATTCAAAGCTGTCAATGGTTTATGGTGGAATTACCACACCTTAATAGTGCCAAGCTAATATTACTTAAATATTTGAAACTTACATATTATAAGGAAGCACTTACATATGTTGTATTACTTATAGTGTTTGATTATCAAAAAAAGAGATATAATGTCAATAAAATACGTCAGAAATACATAATCAAATATTTATTAGACTATTTTATGAGAAGGCAAATATTTAGTTCATATATTTTTTATGTTATTAATTATTACTACTTGATTATAATTATTTTTGACATTTTATTTTTTGAATGATAGATAAGCTAATACTGTTAGCTATAAATTCCATAAACTGTGGAAAACTGGTCTCTAGATGGGTTAATTCGGTATGGGAGATTTTCCTCAGTTGCGCAGATTTTCAACGAAATAAAGCAGTCATCCATGAGAACTGCGCATTGTTTATTGTACAAGTCATTATATAGGATAGTCTGAAGAGTACTTTAACTAAAATAGGCAACTAAATAGCAATATAAGCAATATACAAAATAAAAGTAAACATTGAACATTTAAATAATGAGTAGTAAAATGAGTATGGAATAGCTCATGTCCATTTTCATTTAGCTTATATTCGGAAACTAAAGTGAAGGTATAATTACTTTTAGCAGCTTAAGTAGCAGTGATTTTAATATAAATGAACGGTATACTACCATAAACTTGAATTTTATAGTAGTCCCCTTTCATAATAAAAGCTTTCAATTTATATCATCGAATATTACTTCTTTAAGAAGTGTTATGTATGAATTAGTTTCTGAAATGGTTTTCTGCGAATATAAGTTGCAAGATTAAGACATTTTAAATTATCTATAAATACATAATAAAAAGAATACTGATGTAAAGTATATGGAACACAAAGTATTAGGTCCTTATTTTAAAATGGAATAAAACATGACATTTCTTTATATTAAATAATTTTAAATTGAAAAGGAGTTTGTTTTTAACATTGCACAAATTGGTAAGCTAGTTTTGAACTATTAGAAATATGTTTCCTGACATGGATACACACACTTTGGTTGTTTACTTTGTAAACATTTAATCCTTGTTAAGTTATGAATACAATGTAAGCATTAATTATTAGATGGTTTTAGTTCATGCACTTTTAAAAATTTGTTATTTGTTCAACTATCGGGGGTATATTCTTCAAATAAAGATAAAGTGTATATTTATCTTATATTCATAAGTAAAAAACATTCAATATTTAAATAATATTTAATACACCACATGAAAATAAATATAAAAATACCATAACACGTATAGAAAAGAATGTGATATGAACAAATGAAATAGACACACACACACACACACACACACACACACACAGACACTCACATAATAACTATAACTAGTACGACCAACGATTACTTTTCTCAAATTTGTAAATTTTCCATGAAAATCTAAATTGTACATATTTCTAAAAAAGAATCCTCTACTTACACGTGCATTAGGTAGATAAATAAATGAGTCACATACTCATGATCAGTTTAGAGTATCGACCGCCCTATTCTCTTAGCTACAAGTACGCTGCTGATAAAGCTATGCATGGTCAATGACGTCAAGGGTTGTCGGTGCATACTCTCTGATGGTACGATAACATTGAAGGCTAAGCACCTCTCACAGGCTGTGCGTTTTGAAGTGCAAACATCGTTTATCATACATTGCTTGGTCTCAAGTAGACTCTATGGGATGAGTTTACCTTAATATTAAAATTCATATAGTTTTAGGTGGAAACTAATGTTTTGCTGATTAAATAGTTTACGTTTAAAATTACCTTTGAAATGCTATTCATTGTCATTTTGTGATCTACCATAAACAAATTTAATTTAACGTGTTTGTAATTATCCTGTATAATTTTGGGAATTTATGAGTATGTACTTTCAAGAATTTTTATAAAACATTATTAATTCACAAGTTATAAAAGACGTAGAATGTTACTAAGTCTAATTTTTAATGTACGTTTTTATGATGCGGATGACAAAAAATAAATACTTACATAGATATGTTCCTAAAATTGTACGAGTTTAAAAACAAATATATTAAAGTTTTCCAGGATAGGATTTACAATTATGCCAATATTCAGCAGGCCCTTAGCTTTCCATAATAATAAACTTAGAGGAATTACAAATTTTCAGGATCCTCTCAATACTTGTATCTCATATTAAGGATATTTCTATACATCTTGCCATATGTTCGAGAATTCTTTATGAGGTTCCAACTGGAAGTACGAAGTTTCTTAACCTAGTACAATGAAGTCAGTTCTTATTAAAGAATGAGTAGAAAAAATTCATATCTAGATGTAAATGCCCGATGCGTTATCTGGTGGAGGTCACGAACGTTCAAGACTCGTGCAGAAAGAGAGAATGGGTTGTAGATAAGGTAACCCAAGCATGATTATTCCGGGAAAATTAAACAACCTGCTTCCAGAAAGTTGAGCAATGCATCCCCAATATCAGTTTTGGATAATGAGAGCTTTTTGTATGCCGCAACGTATTATAATGGGGAACTGAGATTCTTTCAACAATAATTAATGATCACACATATTTATAATATCGAGGTAAAATTGTCCAAAGAAATATTTAAAAGACATGTTTTCTTTTCTAAGAATAAAACACTAAAGAATACAATTTGTGGAAGGATACCAATTCTTTCCAAAACTTTCATCAGATAAGATTGGAGACATTCTCCAATTAGTATACCTGATGAGACCCAATCTATGTATCCAAAAATACTGTACATTAAATCAAAGATATCAATATATAACAAACACAGTTTTAGAAGTCCCTAGATCCGAATCTCTCAAAACCGATTGTTCTGACACGTGAAGATGTTTCCGAAGACTGGAGCTTGTAGAAGACGAGAAATTCAAGGGAATGAAACTTTCTGAGATCTTTTTATATCTATAGAATTTGGGAAATTCATATACCAATATATTCAGGAAACTGTGAGGTCCAAGAGGACGAGAATCTGCTGGGGGGGGGGGAGTACACAAATTCTAATCTTCTAGACTGAGCTCAACCCATGATAGGATATCCTAGGCCTTGATTTCTCGCAATAAATCATTACTTGGGTGATCCATCCAACTTGAGATTGTCCTACAAATTAGGTTCTTCTCAAGATGATACACTACACTGAGAACCAGGTAGTTCAGAATTTACAAAGCTCAGAAATTCATACGTAACTGAATTATTGTGAAGAAATCTGATACGGAGAGAGTAAAAAGAAAATTTTACATCTTTATCTATAGTTATTGGGTTCACGTTTCATTACAATATATAAGAATACATTTGTCACGGTTATATTTAGTGAAACGCTGTTCAAAGGATGTTTTAAGTTAGTAAAGAAAGTTTAATTTTTTATATCCACTACAACAAACTAAAGGGCTTCGTCGTGTAACAAAGAAAGGCTATCGATTCTTGCACAGCTTGATGAGAACAGAGGGTAATACTTTTGTCTGGCCTTGTATCTCTAGGAACAATACTTTTCCACTATCCGATTTTTGTCTAGCGAATTTCTAGTTATGTTTGAATGTTCCATTACTATTTGTTTGTAAATAAGAGTTAGAGTCCTAATCGTATAGAATCGTATAATTTTGTGTTTTATTTATTAGCGATTAAGCAACACAAACCTTGAGAAAGAATTTATGTAATATGCTATATAGTTTTTATATATTACGTTTTATAAATCAGGAGTATAACTAGACTGATGCTTACATTTTTTGGTCCACATTCTACAAAGATTAGATCTTTAGTCATTTAGTACTAAGGGTACTAGGGTACTAAAAAACAATCCAAAACTTAAGTTCAATTTAGATAATAAAAATATCAACCACCTTACACAATCTTCCTTTTCACAATTTACTTCATAATCACCTTTAATATTTTACGTTCAATTTCTTAAAAGTGAAATACAAAATAAATTAAGAAATTATAAGGGTCGTATTTTTGAAAATTTTTAAAGGCATATTCTAATTTTCTATGTTTATAGTTCTACTTTTAAAATAATGAATTCTGTCCAAATCTACTAAGGTTTATGAAAACTTTTTTCATCGATTCAAAAGACAATACTTTTGTGATGCGCCATTTGTTCAGTTTTTCATATTTTATATGGATAGGATACTGATAAATTATTGGTTAAGAGTAATTTTGAATAAGTCTGCGTATTAGTATTTGAAGTACAAACTTTATTATGTATTTTTAAAAGGTTGATCATTAGCGAGGTTTATCTCTTGTGGGATTTGAAAAATTTCATTTATATCTGTCCTTCTATCTGTCTGTCTGATCAACGATGACTTGAAAACGGATTGAATTGTAGACTTATATTTTGCATAAATCTTCTTTTATGGAATAAAATAGTGAACTCGATTACTATGCAGTTCACTCCATGGGATTTAGCTTAGTGGTAGCAAATAATTTTTCCTTTTCCTATGGATTCGAATGATAGCACGAGGAAATTGTATAAATAAAAATTAATTACGAAATGTATTGCTAAGTGCTAATCTCTGGAACGGTGGACCAATTATGCACTTTTTATATTCATTGGAATATTTATAAGAAGAGAAAAAATAGATAGGCTTTTTGGAAACATTTTAAAATTCTAATAAGATATGATGCTAACATTAACAACAACAATGTCTAAATTTAATTAACAATAAACAGGTGCTGACCGTTTCAGCTGAAGTTCGTCAAAGAGGCAGAAACATTTTGTTTACATATCAGTTTTTGAAATTATTAAATATGCAGTGATTGATCATTAGTGAAATACAGATTTTAAAGATGGAACTATTGTTTAATTGTTACTGAAGATTGCATCAATGACAAATTTAAACAATATAATGCATTATAGTATTAGGAATAGCATTTAACACCTTCACTGCGGCTGTATCTTCGGTGGTGACGAGCATGTTAATAAGACAGCAAGCGCACTAGGGCGTCTCCCGCAATCAACGTGTTTAAACTACTGTACCATAACTATCTATAAACGCTGTTATAAACTCCACCTTAATGAATATGTGAATGTTTGCACATGAGATAATTGAATCTGCTCTGCTCCACTCACAATGTATATGACATTTTCCTGAGGATTAAGGAAACCCTGGGATATAAACACAACCGTGCCTCAATGAGCTATTCTTTCCGAGACTAAAGTTTGATAAATACCAATTCTTCTACCCCAATAAACTTATTACAAATGTTTTAATTGAAATATTGAATGAATTTAGTTTCAAGGATTTTCCGCTCCGCTTATACTAGAAATAGAACACGTTACTGTGGACGAGTCACGAGATCCCTTGCCCAGGACTCGGTGCAGCTGTGTATTTTAGTGGTATCACATTATTTGGAAGGCACTCAATTCAATAATTACGTCTGTAACATTAGTGCACACGATTATAATTACACACTCAAGAGATGTGATTAGCGCCTTAAATTTTCCGTTTGTAGAGACCAGGGGTCGTCCTGTAACTCAAATACCATATGTAATTAGATGCTTTTCGACCTAAATAGTCTTTTAAGCTCACATTTGCGAATATTTTCTTAATCAGTACAATTATTTAAACTCAAATATGGAACCGTAAAAGCATTGGACCTGGAATTAATTTCTACGGGGGCAGATTTGAACATTTGAAATTAACTTCATCGAAACCTGTTACCTAACACGTGGTCTGGTTTACCCGTAACATATCTTAGAAGAAGAAAAAGAATTAAGACAATGGTATATAAAGACATCATGAAAAATAATTTTTCTTAAATTTGTATTTTACACGTTCTCAGCGGTAGTATTTGAGAAGTATGCGTTCTTTGCTTGTATTCGTGCAGAGTAATCATTTACAAAGATATCTTACTGTTGCGTGAGGAATAGAAACAATTTCCTCTACAGATTTACATCAGTAACTTGGATTGTTTCTTTTCACAACATAAAACTATAGATCGTGTCTTGTATAATCAAAATATGAGTTTGAAAAATAATCTCTTGCGTATGCTGAAAAAATAAATCTATATAATTATTTGCTTTAATATAATTTGTTTATTATTTGTGTATTTGTATATTTAATATAAAATCAGTAGCCTATACATTTATATGGTCAGTGAACGTAGCAGTAAATTGCAATTGTACTGCATTGAAAAACTGTAAATTTATGAACCACTATAAATGAACACAAAACAAAATATTTATGTAGTAAACATAATGGACTTTTGCAGATTTTCACAAAATAATTTATGATTTTCATGATTTAAAGTAAATAAAATCTCACAGAAATGTCAAAAAAGCTATTGCCATGATAAGGTTTTTCTACAAATATTTGGAATGAAAAGTAAAAAACAAGACAAATATATTCCAAACCAGTATAATTTTAATGAAATCAGAATTATAAAGTAATGCTTAATATGTTTCATAATTTAAATTTTTTAAAGATTGTATTTAGCGAAAAATAAGGTTTTTAGTAAAAACTAATTTCATGAAACATTATTTACTAGATTTTTAAAGTATTAAAATATTAAAAAGTATACGTACATTAAAAAACGGGTCTTTGAAAGCAAAGAATTTTTTATTTAATTCAGATACAGTCATATTTAATTTAGAGCATTAAAGGCCGCAATCCACCACATGTCCATATCAGTGTTTTTATTTTTCTATTACAATAGTAGGAGAAATGTATCGAAATGTAAGATTTATACAGAATGCGTTATTTTATTTCTTAAAATAGGGTTAAAATACACTTCGTTAAGGTGTATTTCTGTCATTAACATTCTGTCGTTAAGGTGAAATATATTTTCTTCCGACGATGCAGCAATATTAATAATGTAATGGTGAATTTATTGAGGTAGTCTAAGTGAGTGAGTGTGCTAATGAATCCGATGTGTGAGACACTAATCGAGACAGGAGCGCTACAACACTGGTGTATTTACAAAGCCACTATGAAGTTACTACGAGAGAGTTATCGGAGAAGCCGTCTTAATATGGGTTTTTTCAAGTTTGAAGAAAAATATGAATGTATCTCATGAAATGCGAACTTTGATTTATAAGAAGTACTCTGATTATCTGATTATCGTAACTTTTGATAGGAGTTTCAATTGAGAACTTTACAACAAAATATGGATGACATGTTATCTAAGATTTTATATATAGATTTAAACTGTTACATTTTATAAAACTATTTTCACTGAAAAATAACTAAGTACGGAAAATAACACGATAAATAAAAGCGAATATTAATTACGAAAACGATAGATAAGCAAGTTATTGATACTTCTCCCTCTCTCTCTCTCTAAAAACTAACATAGAACGAATCGGAAAATGTTCCAAAGCAATTTTTAATTGTAGAGTAAAAAGTTAGTTGTCAAGAAGTTTATAATAGGTGATGTGATTTTTAGTGGAAGTGTGGATAATGCAAAGCAGTGAACATAACTCCGGAGTAACATTGTTGAACTTGTTGGAGAAGTTACACTACGCAAGTTTCGCGGTGTACCGACTTCTCAAGACTCCATATGTATGTCAGAGCTGGTTGTACGTGTCTTTGTCTCTGGTCCCGAACTGTCTTTTTTAGGATTTATAGATATTATAGTCTTGTTGCTGGATAATACCTTTATTAATCTTGTTTAAATGAACTAATTAAAAAAGTGCTGTTTTATTTTTATCAAAGGACTCTTATATTAAATATTATAGATTAAACCCCAAATTGTTAAAAACAATTTAGTAAAGTTCACCAATACCAGGATAATTTAAAGTTAGCATTAAAATTTAATCAAGAATACTATTAAATACTTACAAAAGGATTATAAAAAATGAACTATTTTCTCATAAAAGCATTTTCAATAATAGCTTTAACAGCATTGTTATTTACAAATCTCTTTACTGCCTATTTAGCTAATCTGCCACTAGTTACGTGCTTTTATGTATATACATTCTTCCATTTTGTAAAGGAAAACTTTTGGAGTTAAATTAAATTTTGTAACGATATCTTTTTATTCAACTAAGAAACTAATGGTTTCTCTACATTACTACATAGGTTACTACATGGTTTCTCTGGATACAATTTTAATAATCATTAAAAACATAAAATGTAATACTTAACAAACTTTTATTCAACGCAACCTTTTTAAGGACAAAAATCATTGTATGAGAATAAAACCTTTATTATTTAAGACCTTCTTAAGTTTAACATATTTGTTAACTTTCTGCAAAAATAGCAAATTATTTATCTGGCTATTAAGCATTTAAACTGTGAAGACTTGAAAGTACTTCTGAGGGCGATTTCGAGAAGAGGTTATGCTGGCCGGTATATATTTGAGTACACGCTAGTCTCATTCACTAACATTCTTATTAGAGTACAACGGTTTACTTAAAATTTTGTCAATTTTAAATAACATTTGTTAAGAATTTTAGCTGAGACTTTATTCATTATTTATAATTGTCTTAACCTTGGTACAAAGTAATTAATGTGTATGAGCACTACCGTGGCTTCTAAAGGCACGTGAATATCGTAAGCCAGCAAAATCAATATAAAACTAAGATACGTAATATTTATTAAAGAGGTTTCCTTGCGCGCTAATACATTGAGTATGGAGTAGGATGGATTAGAGAGGATTCCTTACAAATGAAATAACTCGCTTTAAGCAATGTTTTGTACAAATTTGAACACTCATATACTTAACACCTGATAGATCAGACGTCACGTATAGTCATACTGCCCCCACTTCTTTTTATCTTTTATAGTTTTTATTTTAAGTGATATTTTTTTTAAAGATATGACATTAGTTCTAAGCTTTAGATTATACAAATTGCAATACTATACATATAAAATTATCACTATGAAAACATGTTGGGATCAAATTACTGTGCAATCACACTTTGTAGATGCAATATGACCAAATTTACACTAAATGGGAGGTGATATGTGAGCAAATTGTTTTATTTATAATAAATTTGGAAGTTTACTGGAAATGGCTTTTTATACAAGGAATCAAATAGAATACCTACACTTGAAAAGAAATAGAGAGAATCTCGGAAAATATAAACCTTATAAATATTCTATGTTCTTATTTAAATTTTTAATTGACATTACAACACAATGAAAACATATTGACTTCATAATAAAGACTAAATCGCCACGCTAGACCATGTATTTCGGTATATAACTATATTGGACTGGTCCCATAATAATACTTCCTGTAATATTCCAGATCAAAGCTATTTTTAATTGCCCCTTTGAGAAAAAGTTTTAAGTAAAACATTTATTGAGAGATTTAGACGAATTTATCCTGTGCTTGTTAGTTATAAACGGTGTTTGAAAGGGAATTTTTAAACACTAAAATATGGCTAAATATCTTGAAGAAATATATTTTTACTAAGGTAGCTCAAGCTTAAGGAAATAAAGTATGACTTACAAACTAATTTGTCGCTAAATATTTCAAACCATTTTTCAATGCAAACAATTTATTAGTATATTTTTAAGTGTAGTAATACAAAATACCACTGTAAGTGTTGACTGTTCAGCAGTATTTTATTCCAAAACATAATTCTTGCGACGAAGGCTACTTTCACTTCCGTTCACGTGCCTGTGTTCAATAGCTTTTCTCTGCGGTAGTTCTAAACGTTGTAGATTTATGTGCTCGCCAACGCTTTTGTTGAGTTTAACTTATAAAATTCACTTTCTACTTGTTATAAATCTCCCGCATGTAGAAAAGTACTACAAAAGTAGTTTAGGAAAGTTGAAAAAGTTACAGAACGTTTGGAATATTGAGTAATTATTCCAAAATAAACATTAAATAACTATTCTATTGCTTAAGTACTGAAAAACCTTTTTTGAGGTTTAAACAATTCCATTAATAAAATGAAATTCTATAAAATTGTATCAGTATTTCTATAATAAATACACTTTTTATATATTCTTTGCAAGTACATACACTTACATAACATTACTACCCGTAACTGCTAAGGACGAAATCCAATCCTTATTCAACGTTTGTATAGAATTATGGTGTAGAAAATGGTAATTTTAATTGAGGTGTCCCTTACTTCGATAAAATTGTTTGATATTACAGATCCTGTTCACCTAAATCAGGCCTGTATGGATAGCCACCACCGCGTGTCAACGTGATGGAGGTAGAGTCTGACAACGCCCGGGCTTAAGTGCCTTAAAGAAACAAGCAAAGGCAGTAATTTATTAAAATACTCAATTAATTGGTAACAAACATAATAAACAAAATCTCATGAAGCGTCTTAGTTCATCCAGTAAGAGACCAACATAAAAGACGGCTTAATACCTGAGAAAAGTTAAATAGACACTGCATTAGTTGTAAATGGCCTGGAAGCCGTTAACACCGTGAAGCTCAATCTCCGAAGACTGTTATGTCTGAAGGGCAGAGTGTCAGACACGGTATAGAGTATTTGAAGCACAGCTATTGCCGATTTTTCTGCTGGTTTAAAGATTCCACGTCTGGATAAACTTCCTATTTTATACACCCTACTTAAGGCTTTGAAGAACGGACATAAGAAACGCCTTATGTATCCTCACCGGGTATTCCTCGCTACCAGAGCTTAGAGCATGTGATGGCGTTGTCAGTATAAAAGGTAAAATGAGCGAATTCCTCAGTTCCCCAGTTACTATTGCAGCCATTGGCGTACAACATACAAAGATAATTATAAAATTATAGTATTCTTGAGCAACTGCTTAAGTTCAGCTCTGTATAACTGCTTAAGCTACTTGAAGATTTACAATAATGTTTACAAATTAACTTACAGTACAAAGTATATAGTGCCAATCTGTAAATAAGTATATAGTACCAGTGCAAAACCGTATTTATTTTCAGTTGAATAATCAATGTTAAAATAAAATTTAAAAGGGTTATAATGGGCTATAAACCTTTAATAATACTGCAGATTTTCAACAGACAATTTCCATCCCCTCGTAATACGTAGCACTGCATCTTTACTATAAAAGAAATGAGAGAGAGGCACACCAACTGAGAATGGAAATCGGCCGTCAGGGTCTTACAGCTTATCCATATTTTACTATCAATATCAGTGAAACTCAATTACTATTTTTATCATTCTAAAATAGTATCTGCATACAAGCAACAGGGTGAGTCACATTGTGCTTTCCATAGACTGCTAAATTAACTCATCGATATACCTGAACTGCCTGAAGAAAAATAATATCAAAGTGCCTTCAGAGACTAAATCACAGGACTTATTGAGTAGATCCATCATGCCGCCCGAGATTATAAATTTCGCGGAGTTTTTTTTTCAAAGTTGCTATAATTGGGTTACTCAGTGCCTAGAGAGGCGAACAAATAAACGTGTAATTTGTGTACATGGCATTACTAAGGTAATAGGGGCGTGTATAGAGATAGAGAATATGGTCAAAGCTTGTTGGTGGAAGGACACGATCACTGCCCTTAATTAATTAGTGTAATTGGAGACCGAAGGCCCCCAGGTTAGATTCAGGTCACTCTATTGAATGCAATCCAGAAACACTATTATATCACTGTTTGTAACAAAGTATATAGTATATATTATGTAAATATCAGTGTATATTAAGGAACATTATTGTTTATCCACTTTTAAATCTTACGTGTCTGTCTGCATGTCATCATAGTTTCGTAATACTTGTTGTCTTGTTAGGGTTTTCGTTGATAGGAAAATTGATCTGAATTAAAGATGAGTTCCAAATAAACGGAAGTCTACTTACATTTGAATCGGAGTTGGACATGATAAGATACATAATATCTTAGTGTGCATTTTTGTGATAACACATAAGTGATTAAAAAATTAAATAAAAGTTGCCACAGATCTAAGTTTTTCTATTTGTTACGAAGCTTATTCATACCAAATTGAAACTTTCAGAAAAACCGGGAAGCGGGGTGATTAGTTTCACGCAAATTCCTGAGTTTAAAAAGCAATTTTTCTGGACCCAGAAGGTGAAGAGTGACAAATATTTTACTAATTATAATAAAATAGTACACAAATTTCCATATAAAGTTCCATGGTATTAAAATGAATAGCTCAATCAATTTCAGTAATACTTTAATTTTAAATATAAGTTGAGGAACCACAAGTCAGTAGTGTAAGCAATTATAATGTTATATAATAATTGTTAGTCGGAATTAGACATATTTGAGGGATCTTTTATTTCAGTGTTTATTGTTGAAAGTATTAAAAGTTAAATAAAATTGTCACTGGATTTTGATTCAGATTTAGCGTGTAAAGAAAGATTCTGGTTATAATAAATAACTTTTAATGCCCCATAGGAAGGTATTTATTATTACAACGATTAAAAACATGTACATAATCACTGTGATAAAACTAATAAGTCAAAGAGTTCCATCCTTTAGCCCTTTATTCCATTTACCCTAGTAGAGTTTTGGTTTTCTTCCTGATGAAGAATATATATATTTATGCAGATCTGAAAAATCTTATTCGATTAAGAAAATTCTCTTTTAATCATCTGGTCTAAGATATTTTCGGTTCCGTGGCAGAATTTGCTTTATTGACCGGATAAAGAAAATTTAGAGGGCCGAAAAATAGTTTTTTTTTTATAAAGGGTCTAACATTGATAATAATCTACTTTCCTTTACGTAGTAGCGTTTTTGTTGTTGCCCATAACAATGAAATATATCAAGATATATATATATATATATATATATATATATATATATATATATATATATATGGTATAGATAAGTCTTATTTGGTCAAAAAGCGTATCTTTTCTGCTATTGAATTTTTCCTGTGGTCAAAGGAATTTCCTGCCGTAAAATGGTTTGCCATGTTGATCTGATAAAAACTTATTCACACACATTGGTTTAAATGACAATTTCGGTCAAAACTCGTCTTTTTAAGGTCATTGGAATCTACAGCTAGTCTTAGCTAGTTCAGCGCCGTTATAGTTTGTATTGTTTTCACGATCAGCAAGTACGTACTTATTTTCGTTGGTCGTTACGTACTTACTACGTTGGTCTATTCCTATCAAAATTTTTACTTTCCAGCAATGTAATTCAAGGTGGTTTTTATTACGTTCAAGGTATTTCCGGTGGGCAGTATTCTGATGGGAGCATGATATACGTGTTTAAAATTTTATTTTGATGAACAGCGAAAGGTTTAAAAACAAAATATAGATTTTTCAAAGGATGCAACAATGTTTTCAGCTCCTATGGCGGGTAGATCTTGAAAAACTTTGCTTTATCCATTTATGCAAATAGCACGTTTATTTAAAAATGTTATTATCGAAGTATAAAGAAGTTAAAACACAAAAAATGGTTCTTATAGGAGCGGGGACCTATTTTAAATATTTATGGAGCAATCATGATAAAAAAACGGAATCAAACTAAAGCAATATAGGATGGTTGTTACGTAGGTAAAATATTTATTGTAACGATAAATTCACACGAATATATCCTTAAATGTATTAAAAATTAATTAATTTATATCTGATAAAATGTCATACATTTTTCAAAGGATTTTTGCATTGATCTAGAAGACGGAATATTGTTCGAAATAGCTATATATCAAGAAAATGTGACTTTATGTCATCCCCAAAAAATCATAATAAGAGTACATGCTGTAGCGGATTAAAAATGTAGAGTATTCATGTAACCGTGAACATAATGTCTTTGTAACAAACAGTGTATACCCGTTACAATTACAGTATTTGTTATATGAATATAAAAATCCTTTGTCAGAGTAATTTGAGTTGATTTCAAAAGGTGTAAATTATTTTTGACTAGTATGCGTTTAAGTAACTAGTATTTTATGTTTTGTATCATGGAATACTACACAGTATTTTATGTGCAATAATTTTAAAACATATTATGGCAATTATATACTGTCTTTATTATTCTCAACGGATTTTATTTTTATTTTTTTTACATAAAAGATAAATATTTTACAGTGAAATCAGTATAAACTAAGACAGTCAGTCGCAAGGATGGATGTGACGTCCCCAACGATACAAATGACGTCCATTGTTCCGGGGGTCGATGGTGGCAGACAAGAGTCGACCTTTTTCTTGACATTGAACCTTAACTTCTCCTTTGTTTTCACCGAATACTGTTCTTAATATCCTCCAAATATAACTACCAGACAGGAAGTTTATTATGCTTGATTCACGGTCATTTATTATTTAGTTGTTAAATATTTACTTATCCAGTTGAAAATATCAATAACGATATCATCACTATATTTTAAGCTTTACTGGCAAGTTTTATGTGAGAAAAAACCAATCAAGGAAATGAGTACATCACTTATTCATTAATAAGCAATATAATGTCTATTATTAAACACTCCTTGTCAATTAATTTATGGTTTTAATTGTTTTACATTTAGTATATTTACCAATATTGTAATAGGATACAATTTTGACTTTATTATACTACGTTTAATAATTAGCTTTCACTTTGAAATGTGCTTCAAATGTACTTTAAAGATAAGTTATTTCAAAAATCTAAATAGGGCGGAATTTATTATTTTCTACGAGAAGCCAATAGCAAAATTTAAAAATAGTTCATATCATAAACTTTGCTACGATTTGTCTGAGCGTATAAGAACAACATTTTAAATTATAATCCTTTATAATACTCCTATAATCCATTTTTAAATATATTTTGTATAATCGGATTTGATAATTAGTTAATTCTTAAAATAAATTATTTGCTTTTGCAAACTTTACATGAATATTAATATCTTAATAATATTTAACATTAATACGGTAAAATGGTGTCCACCACATATATCTGTATTCTGAGTTGTTAAAATGTCACATAATTTTATGTATTAACAGTGGATTTACCTGCCATGAAGGATATTATTGCTGGTATTCTTGTACTGTTCAATTATGATGTGAGTTGTAATGTAATATCGTAACGAATACATATTGTGTATCAGAGGTAGGTATACCGTAATAATATTCATAGATAACAATATTGGCCATCACGTTTGTGTTTTCTCTTTTGTGATAGAAGTTTCAGAGTTAGTTTATTAATACAATGACAGAATGTTTTGAACAATGCAAAAGGCACAACACTGTTCTATGTTATCAGCTCCCACTGTCACATAATGTGTCAGAGTTATCTGTGTCACATTCAACTAAATCATCAGATAATAGTGTTTATACATGTACAATGTGCGAACGGTTTTATATAACCTGTACCAGAACATTTCCCTCTTGACAAGAATAAAATCATGTTAGTATAATAAACTTATGTATAAGTCCCATGTAAAAATGAAGATTTCGTATTCTTATTTTAAAAAGTTAGAAATGAGTGTACTTGAATTGAGAAGAAATAAATATAAAATAAAATACTACATAATGTAAAATAATCTTTTAGTAAAAATACTCATACTTGTAGATTCTAATTTAACTTTATTATACTCGGGAAGAACTTGTATTATTGATACGGGAACAATGTATATCACGATATGATTGTCTTAACATTAGCAAAGCTTTATTTTTAATTTTGAAATATTAAAATTCTCTTTTCTTGTCTCATTTTATATCTGGATGTCTTTCTGCATGATATCTGGAGAATGTGCTGATTTATAGACTTAGAGTTTTGTAAGAATCTATATTAATATATAAAAAACATCGAGTTAAATGGTGACGCATAGAGTTTCATGATTGTGCTGAGCTTGAGCAAATATTTTTGCATGGGTATTTTCGGCAATCATGGTGGCAACGCAAAAACATCTTAAGTAAATTTTTAAACAAAGCGAGTACAGTCTAGTCCCACATGTTGTTATAAACTTAAAAGTTTGCATTCATCTACGTCGAGTCCCAACAACAGACCGAGTGTAGTCATATGGCGTTTATTATGTGGAATCATATCAAATGTAGACTAAACTATTTGTAAGATACGTAAAAAAATATTTCATTTGAATACTTTAATTTTACATTACACTTGAGTTGTATGATTAATGTTTGTTAATAGGATTGAACTTCTACAACTTCTCTTTTGTCTGCCGGCAGGAATATTTTTGTAACAAGTCCGGACATGGACATTTTTATCAGATTGTCAATCTATCTGTCTATTCGCAATCCATCTCTAGGGCTATAGGCTTTATATTTTTCATACAACCTCACCAAAGCCTACTAACAACCTTGTTTATTAACGGGTATCGAACTCTCTAAACGCCTTCCTAGTGCGTTCTGGTTTTGGCAGCATTACACAAAAAGTGTTCGAAACAAAGTTTAATCTTTCCTGTATATAACGTTAAAAAACGTATTTTAATGTGAAAAAAAAAACAATTTTCTTTCTCAACGAAAAGCTTTCCGAGGGCAATGAGGGTTTGTATCATAGTCTAGAATATTGTATATATCTAGGAATATAAACTTATTAGGTGAACAGACCGATATTGAGTAGTTTTGAGATGTGGGTGGGATTATTTACGTTTTCATCTTTAATAGTTTTTATAAAAAAAGGTTTTATAACAGTCGTTATTTACATTTTGTATTATATACGAATAATTCAACAGACTCAAGTTCATTACTTAGATTTATAAACAATGTGTATTCAAAAGATTACAAAATATAACGCAAAATATGTACCATTTTTATTAATTATATTTTATGCAATATTTATTTTGGATTTCAGTTTTAAAAGTCACAAATATACTTTGCAAAATGCCAGAATAAAAATTCCTACTGTAAGACGTAGTCGAAATATTTGTAATAAATTCATGCTTCGTTGGTTGTTTAAAATTATGCACTGTCAATCTTAGAATACTATGGATTTTTTATTTTATGCACTTGAAATCTGAGTTTAATGTAGGATTCCTAGCGTACTAAGTGCTTTTCCAAAGTCGATCGTAAAAGCAACACGTTACAAAAAACCACTTTTACAATATGTTGTGTTCAATCAGCGTGATATATAACTGTATTACTCAGGGGCTTGCTGTATTTCTCATCTGTCTCTCAGTGTGTCAATTGAATTCAACTAATGACGTAAAACTTTATTTCTATGTATACATTATCCATGGTATAAGTTCCATGATGGTTCGTGCCCATTCACCGGACGTAACTCATAATGCCTGATTCTTAGTGAACACGTTTCCCTTTCTTGTAATATACGTATAAACGGTTAACACATGAGTTTTACTCTTTTTATCGATCATAAGAAAAAATCTAAAATATCTTTTTTCTTTGTATTCAAATGGCCAGGATGGAAGATTATTAGAGAGTTAGTCTAGCTAGAAGATAAAATCAACAAAATTTCTGATAATAAAATATTTGTAAAGCAAATATTTGCTTTGACTTACCAATTTCAAAATCTTTGCCATGCTTATAATCAAAATGAAAACTGTACGTATAGTATAATGATATGGTTATGAAAGGATTTGAAATTCATACTTGTGTACATACAGCAAACATGGGTGCAGATCCTACCGACAGAGTGAGACATGTGGTGAATGTAAAGCAACAAATGTAACATGTGAGTAACAGGAGAACTTAGTTAAAGAAGTTACAATGCACAAGTTTCGCGGTGTGCAGACCTCTCGAGACTCAACATCCAAGTCTGTCAGACCCAGTCGTAAGTCTCTTTATCTCTGTATTTAACATAAAATTTGCTGATTTAATGATTTTCATTTATCATTAGTTTTAAAACAACTTTTTATTGGTTAACTTAATTTTATAAAATTGTCTTATACGATCAGGCAAGAGATATATAAAAATAACTGCTAATATGCCACGATAAATAGACTATACCTTTCTGTAAGGCATAACTCATGTTTGGCTGACACTGTTCTAAAGTTCATCTATTTATATCTCCCAATTCCACTAATATTCTTCATTTCAAAGCCTTTTTGAGGTAACAGTTACATAAAGATAAAGTCCATACGAATTTAAGACATAAGAGAGAGATTCTATAAGTTAGACATATTTCTAATCAAAAAGATATTGTTTATATAAGCCACTCTTTATTTGAAGAATTAGAATATTACTATAACGCTCGAAAACCCCTGACTACCAGTTTTTGAAACCATTATCATGTCAATTTATTTTTATAACTTTCTTTATAACTGCGGTTGGAAGTTTAAATGTAGAAAAACCAAACGTTAACAATTTACAAACCTAACATATTGGTAAAGTAAGTTAATGAAATAAATCGACTTAATAATTATTGGAGAACAGTTAAATAAAATTTGTATATGTAAAATTGCATATTTTTTGTAAAATTAAGACTGGAAATATTAAGCAGTTTTAATTCCAGTATTATATAACTCCCTCAAGTAGTGGAAGTAAACTGTAAGTGGGTGTAAGTAAGAATTAAAAAAAACATAGCTTACAAGCTATCATTTAAAAGACCTTTAAGTGGAAAGTAGCCTACTCTCCTCTCCAATTTTAATCTTTTTAATGCGTCGTATATACAGATATTTATTTATCAGTATAAACATCATGAATCATATTATATAATTCCATTGGAAAGGACTTTTTGTGCAATGGAATTTCCATAGTTTGTTTTAATTACAGCATATGATGATTGGTGAGGGTTTCAGCAACTGGTGATAGTCAGGGGTGGTTGAAATGCATAAAAATAATTATTTTGGATTGTGTTATTTTAGAAACTTAATGCATAGTACGTTATTTCAAATTTAAACCAATTTTAATAGAGTGAATACTCTGCTTTTGGGAAGTGCCAAAAGCTATTATAATATAGAGAATATGCATGAAATTAGTGAATGCTTATTAAGTTAATTTGTTAAATGAGGATTTTGAATTAAAAATTATAATAAGCGTAATTATTATTATGAATTTTTATATTTTTTATAATTTATAACAACTTTTTAGGTGCATTTCTTTCAAACACAATTTTTAAACACTATAACTAAAAAAATACATGAAAGGTTTAGGTATAACAGTAACAAAATTTAAAAAATTACATTAGTATTTAAAATTAAGAAAAAAAGGCCTTTATGATATAAGTGTAAGTTTCGTAAAATATTTATCACTTTTATTACTAGATAACTTTAAAAACACATACAGATTTTAATGATTAGAATAATAATAATAATATATTATTAAAGTATATAGCAATGTATTATGTAGTAAGTATAGTACTCTTCCTTCCGTTGGCGTGCCTGAGGTCAATAATTCTCTCTGGGAGACCGAACGTTGAGGATTTATGTGCTCGCCAACTCTTTTGCTGAGTTTAACTTGGAAAAGCCACATTTCATAAATCTCTGGCATACCGGGGACTTTTTCTTAGGAATGTCTGATCACATTATACAGTATATATTCAAACTCATATAAATGTTTTGGGATATCGTGGGACAATTCAAACACTCTTAGATATTTAAAAAAATGGATAAATAACAAAGAAACCTTATGGTAATATTTTCAGCCATGATAGTTTGAAACTATATGGTAGAGTGTTTAGAATATCATAAACACGTTAGTGCTAGAATGTTATCATAGAAAAGTGTTTTTATACTTACCTAATAGTAAGAATGTTATGTAAGAGGTATTTACCAGTACATTAAGGTATAATAATAATAATACAAATATACTATTAACTCGTACATATCTTGAATTCTAATTTACTTCTTATTTTTCGATAGTGAGAGAGATTATTCAAATATATTTATAGTGTAGTGTAGTGTAGTGTGTGTGTGTGTGTGTGTGTGTGTGTGTGTGTGTGTCCTGGATATCAAAATTGATCAAATGACTGAGCCTTAGCGAACCGTATCTCGCGAGCTGCTGAATAGCTTTAATTTCTGTTTACCCTCAGAAGATCTCAAAAAAGACATCTTTATACCTTAAATACTTACTCTATATACTTACTTACATATATTGAATGTATATATAGGAAACACCATGTTTGATGACTTGTGTGTGTGTGTGTCAAAACATGGTATTCAGCTGTGTTAACTGACATTTTTAGATTGATCTTATTGATAACTATGAGGACAACAGGAAAATAAAAATAACAAATTGAGTTAAATAATATATCAATTTTTTACATGACAGAGTAACTCATGTTAAATTTGCCCTAACATATAGTTTGACACGACTTAGTGTTTAGACTTGTATTATTTATAACCTGCTGTAAAACCTAACTAAATGAATAAAAATTTTTATTTATTAATTTTATGTACTAATTTTCTTGTATCATGATAATGATTCTATCTGTTGGCTGAAATTTCTTGTATGTTTGTAAAAAAGAATGAGTTATATGATGGTGCAAATCCAACAATGAGATTTGACGTTTTGAAGGTTCAGTAGACTGGCAAAATGTCTATTTGTCTGCCTTAGGATATAAAATTTCTTTTCAGCGTGATTATTTGCCTGTCAGTCAGTGCGGAGTACGTCTAGAGAATGAAATGAGGCTTTAAATTTTGCTTGCAACTTCTGCGAAATCTTTAATTCAGCTATACAATTTGCGGAGTACTTCCACCTTCTTTTATTTGCATTTAGTTTACAAAACTAACAAAACGTGCGTTAATGGTGAGCTACTGGAAAGTAATAAAAATTATTATTTTAAAGGCCTAGAAATAATACTGGACTGGGCAGAGATGTGAAACAGGAACCAGTACCCAGGACCAAAAAAATGTATTTACCTAAGACCAAAACTGTTCAAATTTGTTTAATATACTTATCTACTAGGGCACCATTAACCCTTGTTTAATACTTTATATTTGGTGACAAATTTGTCAAAACTACAAACTTTGCTAAGAGTTCTTCTTTTCTTCAATTTTTGCATTTTGAAGAGTAAAATTTCGTTGAATATTATGAAATATTAAATAGCTATATTAAAATCTGATGTACCAATAATTATAGCTGTTCGTGGTACCGTAAATAACCTAAGTAACTGCTCAATCACTTCGACCGATAAAAGTTTAGCAAATTTATTAAATATAAAATTAATATCACCACTTCTTTTAACGAAGATTGTTAACTACAGTTTCATTCTTTTTGATATTCCACATTACCCATAATAGGTACAGAATTATAAGTATGTTATCCAATAACTGGTCATTTTAATTTGGAACTGATTTTGTATTTCATACCGTAACTTTATTAAAGACGTGGGTTGATTTTTTAACCAAAGTGTCCTCCTTAATTTATACACACCAACCTGGTTTCATGAGAGCTCTTTCGGTTACAGTAAACTGTTCGTCCTTTCCAGCAATATGTAATGTGGTTTACTAACTAGAGTTTAGATCTCCAAATCCTCTTAATTATCGGATATCGTCTTCATACAAGCAATCTTGACTTTGAAAAGAAGTTTTAAAAGGTCCATTACAGTCTGTAATAAATGCGTTTACCTTGCTTTATAGTATTCCACATTACTATTTATATATATGTACATATATCGCTAAAGGGAATATTTTTGTGCTTTAGAAATAATTATAGTTCATGTGTAATTAATAGGGAGTTTTTATGTAATTATTTGCTAACAGGGTTAGTTATAGTTTTCAAACTAATTTTAAAGACGCACTTCAAAGACGAATTGTACATACAACAATAAATTGATCTTAGTAAAATAGTTCTAAAATACAGATACATATATATTTATTTCATAATTTCTTCCATATTAGCACATTATTCTAAATCTATAAAATAAAAATTAATTCTGTAACTTAACTATAACTTGTTCATAATATTCAATCAAACTACTTTAAAGTATTGTTTTATTAATGAATTAAATCTCCCATATGTTCGTATTTTCCATGCATATTCTATTGTATGTGTATCCATTACATTAAAAATATAATATTTTTCTTAAGTTCAACAAATCGTAAATAGACAAAAGTATGAGTGGAAGTTTAGAAATGTGTTATTTATAGGTAATGTTTATTGTTTCCTTTCATTGTAATATAAAATGCATTATTCTATTAATTGTTTTTTTATATTACATATAAATAAATATGTATGCAAATGTATATGATTATACTTGCTAGTACCAATCTAAGTACATAAAATGTCATCTAATACTTTAATCTAAGATATTACACTAGAAAGCTACAATTACCTAAAATATGAATTAGGGATTAGTATTCTCGATTAACTGCAAGTCACTATGGTGTATATATGTTGCTACTAACGCAATGTGAGAGCGTGTACAGAGAGACTAGGGTCAAAGGGTGGGTGATGGGAGGACATGATCAGTGCCCTTAATTACTGTAAGCCAGGGACCCAGGGCCCTTTGGTTATATTCTGGCCACTCTGTCCAATATAATCTTGTAACTCTATTATACGACATGTTGCAGTAATGTTGTTATATAGTGTAAAAAATTCAGCTACCACTTTTTAAAAAGAGTTTTTTAGCGTCTTTCATATTAAAATATAGTAAACATGTTGTAATACTGCTGATATTTAAGAAATACTTCAGTGATTAAATACTTTTTAAATCATGAGTATACTAGTATTGGCTCATTTCGTTAACAATCAGATATTCCGGCTATATATCAATAGATGAGAATAATATAAAAGAATACAGGAAAAGCTTGACAGGAATAGTGAATAATTTGTCCAAAATCGCGCGGTCGTTGTAAAGGTAATGATCATAAGATCGAAAATGATCTCAAAATTGATGCTTAAGTGTTTTAGTAAGATATTTTTTAAATCCTTACTTCATGAGGGATGGAGCCTGAAGTTCTAAAACTGTATGTACTGATCTTTGAAGTAACAATACTTTTTATCAGCCAGTCGTGTTATGGTGTGATATTACTCTATTTTTTAAACTGTAACATATTGCACTTGTATATACAGAGTGTAACAAAAGGTTTGGGCTGGCTATGTATTTTCAAATTCTTGTGTGTGATTGCAAAAAATATATTCTTCACTTTTAGCATCACCCTAAACACCCCTAAAATCTGAAAATGCATATCAAGCCCAATCTTTTTGTTACACCCTATATTCAACTAAAATAGAATATTATATTTTTTAAATGTTTAGCTTAACTCAAGCGAACGGGACATTCAGGATTTTATGATAGCACTAAAATCTGTTACACGGTACACTATAACAGTGGTTATTAATGAATGTAGGTCTAAGTTTTCAAATATCGAGACATTTCAATGAAATAACACCTTATAAATAATTCAATTTCAAGTGTAGTTGCTGATTTTTTATTGAGAAAGTTACGCAGTGTATTACTTGGCCAAGACTTTGGTAGTTAGTGCTGATGCTGTATGCGTACAGTCTATTACGTCAGCAGAGCACTGCACAGTGCTTACAATTTGGTCTCACCTACTCTGTGACTAATGTTAGCCCCATTAGCTATGTAATATATCATGGAGTCTTGGTCCTTCTCATTTTGTTTAAAAATTGTTTCAAGGTCTTCAGTAACAACATAACTATCGAAGTGGGGCTAAGATGTTGTGTTCAGCGTTAAATTATATAACTTATTTTGATGTAATATAATTATGCAATTACAAAAGACACATACTTTGAGGTATTTTTACAATTTATAAAAGTTGTTATGAGTAATTTGGTAAAATACTACTGATGTAGAAAAACAGCATAACCGTTAAAGTAAAATGTTAACTGTAAAATAGAAGATTGGAGATGAGGCACATGAAAGTTAATTTGAACCTCAAGGGACTCATAAGCTTGGAATTTTACATCACTATTGTGAGTCCTACAATTGTGAATTGCCCACTATTGTCTAGCCAATCAAATTATTTAAATTGTTTTATTTAAATGATAAAGCATCTACTCACTATTATAAAACTATTTAATCTAAAATAAGTTTTTTATTTTAGTTACAATCCTGAAAGCTGGCAGTGTTGGTTGTCATCTCTTTTTTAGTCCCATTCGAACAATGATACAATTTTAATAATGTTGCGACCTTGTTTATAAGTGTAATACTTAATCCAGTATCATCCTTTTTTGTTTTAAGTTTCAGCTTTTTTTATTCGTAACGCGGAAAAAATATATATCCATAACATTTGTTTTTGTTCTATCGCTTAAATATTAAAAAAGTAAATACTTACAACGTAATTCTCCCAGAAACAGCACATTCTTATAATACCAGGCACGCAATTAATGTCGGTATACCTATTACAATGTTAGTTAAATCATTTCCAATAACAAATTCATTTTATATTTCCTGTATTGTTCAGAAACATTTGCAAAAACTTCAATCACTTCAAATTATTCGAATCAACTTCACTTTCAATTTTTAAGAAAAAACGTTACTTTCTTCATTCTGCAGATTGGCCTAGAGGGAGCCGTGGCCCTAATCTTATCTGCATACGGGCGGGCTTGACCTTGGTCCTTTATCTCACCCCTTCTCCTCCTCCGACACCACCTGTCATTCATCTTCATTTCAAGTTGAAGTATATTTAATTTACTTCCAGTAAATTAAAAATTTTTTTTGTGTTGAATTGTTTAATTTAAATTGTTATTGTTATGGTTTCTCTTTCGTTTGCCTCTGATACATATACGGCAGACCAAATTAAAATTAATTTCTGTATAGCATAGCGTCTCTAGCCTACGCACAGGCTGATTGCCCATGTAGGCTAATTTCCAATAACAAATTAATTTAGAAATTACAATGTTTTTAATTTCCTCGTAAATTAATTCATTATTTGCTTGTAATCTCTGTACCAATATTAAGAGTGTGGAAATAAACTTATATTTCATTTCACTTTACAAAAATACCACCGATTTGGGTAGAGACTTCACGAAAGAGAGGAGTTTCAGTGGTTTGAGAGAAATGGGCTTATAATTTTATAACGATTATTGAATGCAATAAAGTACACTGTGTCCGCAAAGTAATGTTACATCTTTAAATCACTTTCTTTACAGATTTATACAAAATAAGAAGATGAACTTATGATTAAAGAGTACATAAAACAGTTTTAATTAAGTCTGCCTATACGAGCCTGAGTATGAATAGACCTGAAGAAGTACAAGTGAACTTTGATTCCTTCCTATACCGTGATCAAGATTTCTGGTGTAACTGATTCAATCGCTGCTAAGATTGGTTACTTCCAGCTTAAATGATCAATAACACTGTCTAGAGACAATGCCCAACAAACTTTTATTTTAGATGAAATGCGCTGATCATATAAAACATTTTAATAAGACATTACTAGATGACAATTGTTAACAAAATGAATAAAACCTAAACTTTATAAACTCCTGTTAATTTACTCCTGTTTCACTGACCTGCTGTCTTTAGTACATTATACGAAAAAACTAAAAATATAATGTTTCAACATTATAAAGTAATTTTTGTTTTAATTATTATAATCCTTAAACTAAGTTACTTTCATACCAATAAAAATGTAAAAGAGACGGTGAAGCTGTAACCCTGAGGTTTATGTTTGTTATAAACCCTGAAAAACTTCATTTTGTTACAGTTTATGCTCTTTCATCTCATTTAAAATTACGGACTTAAGGTTTTCTTTACTTTAAAACTAAAATTTTATATAGTGTTTGTTAAAATTAATAAGTTTCTTCATGTTTTAATGCTTTAATTTAATAGATGTTGTCGTAAAGTTCCTAAAATATAAAACAAAACAAAAATCATATCAATTCAACGAATCATTCATCAATTCAATAAATTCAAAAACATTTTCTCACAGAACGTATTTTATGAAATAATTTGTTCTAAGTCTGAACCCATTGCATTGCATTAATAGTAAACATTTAGCTATAACGGAATAGCCTACAAGAGTAACCTGCAGGACACTTTTAATGTATCTCAGCAATCTATGTTAAGTATATTTATTGCAAAAACTCATGACTTTGTACCACTCCATAATAAAATAAATTAATTATAGTTTAAAATTAATGTGAATTTTATTATTTTAGACTATTCCAAAACTTAACTAAAACTAAAAAAAATTTATAATAGAATGTCAGAGTTCCTCAAAATGTTTATGAAACTTAAGTATAGCTATTACACGCTGACTATTAGTTTTTTGATGATATGAAAAAATATACCAAGTATCAGTATTAATTTTTAAAGACTTTAATTAAACGGTGCTCCGCTGTCACTGATATGCTTGTAGAAGTTTACTTCGGCAATCAAATGAAATTTTAGTTTTTTTATCAGTATTTTTATAAATATATTATGAATAAAATAATTTGTATTATTATTTTTGGTAAAATCTGTATATAAAGTTTACAGAAACTCATAAAATTTCTCCAAAACTCAAATACAATTTTAAAGTAGGCTCTATATTTAAAGTATTTATTATAACCAATCATACTACTCTTCTGAAATAACTTTTTTTGAGTAAGTCAACATTGCTTTTATATATATATATATATATATATATATATATATATATATATATATATAAACAGCTAAATCTGTTAATAGTATATAATATAGAATACAAACTTCTCTCCAGTGTTTTGGTGTTGGTTTTGTCCCAGCCACAGATATAGTTGTGTAAATATCCACAAAGCTGTTGATTTTCTCTAGGATTAAATCATAAAGTCACTTATCCAACTTCTCTTCATTTGCTATTTGAGTTATATAATTGTAGGTTGGTTTGCACACACGTTAAGATCGCTGTATCAATTTAGGATGCATCGCGTTTGCCATTTATTCGTCTCTAAACGAAAAAACTACTATTTTATGCTAAACGGTTTTTAATTGAAATGATTATTAGATTTTAATAAATGAACTGATACAGGATTTTCATACCACCCGTTTCAAATTTCTAATGGTCAAACGGCTTACTGCAGATTTTTAGATTCAACGGGTTATCCGGATTACATATTTTTAGAAATTTTAAATCTACCTGTAGTAGAAAAGTTTTGAAAATACAGCTAAGCATACTATAATTTAAAATTTTGATACCTTGTGTCATGGAGTATCGAAATAAAATTTTATTTTTGTGTTGGTTCATATCAAAGGAGTGACAATAAAAAACAAAACGGTCTGTTTTCAATAAACTTAAGACTGCAATTTTTAAACGAATAGGTGTTATAAAATGTTTTCATCTCCATAATATTATATGATAGAAAGACCTTTAAATAATGTACAATATGCCCTGTGTTAGGGATTAAAAATGCTTAGATCTGAACAGAGTTTAATTAATTTCAGACTAATTTTAGTGTTGATATTGTGAAGATTCCGTACAAACTAAATCTCTGCAGTTAACCGTCTGAACGTATTATACTGGAGACGGGTGGTCTGACACAACATAGTTTCGTAAAATACGATACTATAATGATTTTTTTTTAATTTTTTTACTTCACTTTTATAAAAACTAGCTCTTTCCATAGCATACTACTGGATTCGCTACAGCAAAGCCTATTCATAAAGCATCAAAGGTATTAACGAAACCACAGTCAGGGCTGCTCATGGCATAATACAATGGAAACTCCTGTTTACTATTGGCACAAAGGCTATTGAGTCACAAAGCCATGTTGACCACAAACACGGCTTTGTGAATTACTCAAAAAAAGTAATGTTTGGAATAGTTTATTACCGGTATAAAAGTGATTAAATGTGTTACACACCGTCTGTATTTTCATCTCCCTTTCAGTACATTATGCCGTGTTTTAATACTTTTTGCACTTCTGGAAATTATTTTTGCATACGCATTTCCTAGCTTGTAATAATATATTCAACGTAGGAAATAATATAATTACGTTTTTTTTAATTCCCTACTATTATATGCAATCTCATTAATTCTCTTATGTAGATACCGTAGACATGAATGTAGTTTCAATAAAATTTATACTTCTACCTAAATGTTTTTTAACACTTTATTAAAAAATAATCAAAACATACTTATAAATAAAAATTGCATAAAACATTGGTAACCTAAGGGGCCTAACTGTGAAAGAAATTTTACTTAGTAGTTGTTTTATTAATTTAAATAAGATGCTTAAATAAGTTTACAAAAAAAATCTCTAATGGATTTTTGCATCCGTAAAATAGAACAGGTTTTAATTCTAAAATTTTAATGTTTCATTTATTAAACATATAACGATGGAAAATATTTAAAATCCTATTATACTTTCTGATCATCCATCGTCAATGATCCATCGACAGAAGAGGAACACAAAATATGAGTATATACATTTATTTTTCAAGAAAGTCACCTGTGCTATATTTTAGCCTACATAAATTCCTAACTATATAATAATAACTATAAAAATTTATATAAACTATATAAATTCCTAACTATATATAATCCTGGAGATAGGTGTATTATTACAATAATTGCAAACATTACCTACCAAGTTCCGGAATGAAGAGAACTATTCATGGAACCCTAAAATATTCGGCCGCAGTGAGTACTCGAAACACGACCCGTGCAGAAATGACAGAACATACAGTCCTCTATCACGCAATGTGGCTGTGCATAATAAATTTCCTTCCCTCCTTCATTAGCAATGGAAATATAGAATTGTATTCATTTCGACTCTGTAAAGATATATTTTGTAGTACCAAGTTGACCTACTCATGCCTGGAAATCCCCTTATTCTGAGCTTCAGAAACAATGTTTATCTGGGTTTTGAGGTCTTCTTAGCATAATATTCTTCTACAAGATACACAGTCAACGAGTTTACTCACGCATGTTGATGGAGTGTATTTACATTTGCGTAATTGTTTTTCGTCTTTTCCACATTACAAACGCTAAACAATTCCAGCAATTATTTTCAAGTTCATTAAAAATTCATACACCATGTATTTATATCTAGACAAATATTAACCCTTCTTAACTTCTTGTTGATACAGAAGAGCAGTTTAGAACGGATGAACTAACCTAGTAAGAAGGTAGAGTTGTTTTTCTCCTCTACAACCACAAAAATGAAAGCATAAGCACTAGTAATTTTTATCTTTTTAATAAGTATCGTTTTCTTCTTAGATTATACATAAAAACATTGTCATTGACCGTCATATGCTTACAAGGCTTAATCGTTCCTACGAATGTTATTAATTCTTAAAATTCTTAATTATGTAAATATACATTATTATGGAAGGCCTAAGCTCCATCACGTTTTTGGGTATTCTTAGTGGTAGGTTTAATTTACCTTGACGCTTTCGAAACAGAAATAGTGAGTGCCGAGTACTTGCTTGCTGATTTTGAAGCGTCTATGTAATCTGTTCATACATATTCATAGATTAAAATTATTATATTTAAATGAAAATGCTTCTGAAATATATTCTGCTAATATTACCTTAATGGAATTTGCGCCTTTGCACGTAGTTTCGTAGGCATTCTATGTGTATAAGCATTTTTTTATTGGCGTGAATTATATTTTTCAGTTTTTTATTTTTTTTATATTTTTTAGTTTGCGATATTCCTATAATGAAGAAAGTCTGGCAAAAAGTGTATATTTACAGCCTTAGTAACTTTCTCCAATCTTAGTATTTGTTTGTTCCTTACTTGAGTTTGCCTTGTTTCCCGACAAAGAAAACACACACACACATTATATATATATATATATATATATATATATATATATATATACATATATACACGTAGACAAGCCTGAGAAGTCTAAAAGAGAACTAAGATAAGTTTATAACATACTTTAAATTTGTAGGGAAAGTTAAATAGTAGTTCTGTATGTTATATGTGAATTACAGTACGGACCCAGCTCTTGCGCTCTTAATATTTAATACATATAGTTAAAACTAAATAATATATAATAGTAATAATAATTTATATTAATATAATAATAATTTAAATAATATATAAATTATAAACATTTATATTTCCTTATGTGGATGCAGGGTGAAATAAAAGGTGTACTAATCAAGTTTGTTCTATGCTTTTACACTACTTATGTTAACTAGTAAATTGTTATCTATTACTAACAAGAAGAGATAATTGACTTAATGTTAATCTAGTTGTGTGTAACATAAAAAGTTTAAAAATCCTATATAATAAACAAAAAACAAACATTAAATAATAACCACGTGCCTAGAATTCTGTTAAACGTATGTGTTTTGCCTGCCTTACATATTCCATTATTTTCTATAACATACACCGGTAGATATGTAAATCTTACAAAAACGTATTTTTTACAGCCTATTCTAAAACTTGTCATATCAATAAGAAGCGGGAGGATTTTATTTATTTAATATTATTTACCATAAAATTAAGAATTTTACAGTGAAATCAGTGTAAACTTAAGACAGTCTAGTTTACAGCCCGGTGGCAAAGGGTGGATGTGACGTCCCG
This sequence comes from Homalodisca vitripennis, assembly GCF_021130785.1. Lineage (NCBI taxonomy): Eukaryota > Metazoa > Arthropoda > Insecta > Hemiptera > Cicadellidae > Homalodisca > Homalodisca vitripennis. The sequence continues at coordinate 130,661,569 of NC_060208.1, forward strand.
AACGATACAAATGACGTCCATTGTTCTGGGGGTCGATGGTGGCAGACAAAAGTCGACCTTTTTCTTGACATTGAACCTCGAGTTTTCTTTGTCTTCACGGAATACTTTTTTCCATACATCCTCACAATGTAATCTCTAGTGTAGAATTATATTCGCTTATAACGTTTTTGTAATTATTTATAGAAATTTAACTTAATTTATATTTCAATGACTACCTTTTATTGTTATAATTATATTTTCAAATACTCTCTCTTCATAAATTACTAATATATGAACTGCAATATTAAAGTAAAATACTATATGCCATTGGAACTTTAATTAACACTTTATATAATGTTGAAGTTATATTTAATATTTCTAATGTTAAATATGTATTTGTTCACTACTAACACTGAATTTGGCAAAAACTATAATTAAAGTAAAAAGAAATAATGTGCGTGATTATACGTGAAATTAAGGAATTTTTCATGAGTACCTAACTGTTCAATAATATTATTCATAGTTTCATGTATATAAGCCATGAACTTATTTTTCAGGTTCGAGTTGAAGAGTATCTGAAGTTGAACTATTCGTTTTTCTATCAACGTGAGTATTTAATGACAAGCAATTATGATTTGTAGTAAAATTTAAAATATTTGCTAGATGAAGGTAGTTTTATATTTATGATACTACATTCAGTACAATTCTCTTGCATGCGATGAAGTATTACTTTGAACCATACAACAGGCAGAAGTGCCGCGCCATCAGCTCACTCTACCGCATAATGTGCCACCGCTATCTGAGTCACAATCTGGTTATTTATCCAATAATACTTTTCCGATGTGTATTCTTTTCTATACTAGGCTATTTCGTCAACTAAGCCAGTTCAGTTAAATCTGGGTATTCATAAACCGATACAAACCACTCTCAATGACGGTCATCTCTTCTTTATTAAAAATTTAAAAATAAAACATATTTTTGCGACCACTGCTATACATAATTTTACGGAACTCGGCATATTTACACAATCACGTACATCAGAATATTATTATAGTTATATTTTAATGTTAATAACGTTACTGCGTAAGCCATTTTAAATAAAAACCTAAATAAAATATTCAGCATAATTACAAGGACCTGTTAAAAATTTTGCCTAAATAAATAAAGTAAACATGTGTCGGACATTTCGAGGCCCGGGTATTATACGTGTGTTGTCCAGGTGAACGCACTGACAATGTGCATAAATAACGCGTGATGTGGGACGGCGCGAGCCTCAGGCTAGAACTAAACATGGAGGTTTTGTCACAACCCAGCTGCCCGGGGAGCTGTGATGTTAGTAAACAATGTAGACTTACCCTGCTGCACACTGCACTGCGCCGTCGTCGTCAAGCATATAGAATTTGTTGACTCCATTTCTGAAATGTAGGAACTCTATAATTTCTGTTATCTATGTTACACTTATCTCAAAAACAGCCTAATCCAGTGGTTACCTAAATAATTTATAGACCCCTAGGGTAGTTTTTATTCGTTTTCCAACAATGTGTCCCATTTGGAGGGTGCCATTTGGTATTTTTTTGTTGGAGTGTGCCCCCCAGAGGGCCGCCCCCTAAATGTTGTTGAAAGACATAAAAAGTATGCGTACTAATTATTGTTACAAAGATAGTTTTAAAGTTGGTGAAACCGTCTAAAATGACAGGTGTGGCCACTGACTTTTACATGATCTTGTAAAAAGTGGCAAAACATTTTTAAATAGTTTTGAAATCAATTTATGAAGTATTAATGTCATGTTTATCTAAAATAGTTCATTATTTAAAAGATTAGCTCAGCAAATTAAAGTTAATTAGTTCAATTATTACGTTTCTGATAACATTTAAAACATAGGTCTAATAACAAGTACCAAAAAAAACTGACTTAAACCTCTCAATTACTCATTACAATAATCATACGTTCCAAATTTGTTACAGTGGAGTATAAATACTCAGATATGCTAGCAGAGGACAATAATTAAATTTATTTATTAGTACGGTATAAAATATGTAAATAATATATTTTCAATATACCTTAATAATTTAGATATAAGATTAACTTTGCTTTGTAAAAATATCATGAATTTATAGAAACTACTTATATGACAAAACTCTGATGACAATATATATGAAAAATAATTTCTTATTACATATACAATGTAATTTAATACGCTACAAACTTTAAAGTTTTATTTTTCTTAGGGTTTTAATATCCTTTAAAAATGGAAATTGATAAATTATAATCAGTTTTTTGGAACAAAAAATATTCAGTTTAATAAAACTCTGTAAAAAATTATTTCCTTTTATACTTTATTTGTTCCTAATATTCAAAGCACAGTGTCAACTTAAATATACTGCTTTTATAAGAAAGTATATCATTCCTGATATAGTAATATCTATCTTAATAACACCAATATTTCGAGAAATAGGTTTAGATTAGCTTATTGTTCTACTCGAAACAGTGCAGTGCACGTAGAGTTGTAAACACACATTGTGTTTACTGCATCCACAGTGTGAGTATCGACTAACAACGTTAGGTCGGTTAGTGCAACACTCCAGGCTTATACACACACATTTGGATTCTGTATGGGTACATATAGGGTGCTACCGTCAAACTTTGGTAAACTGACCGGACACAGTAAACCAATTATTACGTAATCGAAAAATTCTGTTTGTACGTACGATTGGATATGGTAGGTTACATAAGTTATACAAATATAACTTTTCTTAAGTTTGTAATAGTTTTATGCGCTATAATTGAAGATAAAATAGTACTTTTGAATTTGAGGAAGATTGCCAGAATTAAAAATTACAATGAATTTTATTCAATACCTATAACTAACTTTTGCGCGCCTATCTAAGATTCAGTAATTTAACTGAATTTTGCTTAAGTCCGCGCTGGTACAAAAATAACATCGTCGACGCTGTAACATCTGATCTCCCGAGACTTCTGAAAATCATTGTAACTCTTTTATCTGCAACGTAAGCCTCTTCTTCTAATGTTCCTTATAGAAAACTTTTATTGGCAGAGCCAGAAAATAGGTACGAAGAATTCCTGATTGGTATAAACGAAAAATAATCAAAAATAGATCCATGAAACATTTATCATAAAATATCAATTATTGTTTCTATTAGAAGATATATCTTAAATGTACTGCAAGAATTTCCTAAAGATTAAAAACGTTTTGGAAAATATGTTTCTCGCTCAACAATGGATTTGAGCTGTACAATGCACGAACATTCCTGATCAGTTTAAATAGTTTTTTTATATTTGTAGTGCATTTTGATAGTAAAACCTCTAATGGAAGTTTATTTAATAATGCGAGTACACATGCAAATATGGGCATGATATAGTACACATAATATAATCGTAGTAGTAATCTTGGAATATTCAATGTTACGCAGGAATTTCTAAAATAAATTCTTTAAAAAATCCTATTTTCAGAAATGATTATGTTATATTGTACTCTCTAATATACTCTTATGTTATATGTATCTTTTTTTGTATGATTATAAATCGCATATGTATTGTTAGGTCTTTAAAAATATGATTTCAGTTTTCGTTCCGGTAAAAAAATATTGTTTCTATTTACATCAGTTGTGGAGTATCATTAAAATTGACTAGAAGGGAAACACAAATTTACCTCATCACCGTTCCATCATTCAATGGCGTTAAAATACCCGACCAAGCAGAACAACTGTGAGACGTGCGTCGCTGATTCTCAATTTATCAGAGTTAACACGTTGTAAGTCTATTCAATTCTATTTTACCATAACAAGCGGTAATTTTCACCGACATATTTTTCAAACACATGAAAATGCTCTTCACTTTCATGATTACGGAAAAGTACATTTAACCAAAGATTAGGTTTCAATGCTTCAAATTTGTTGCCAATGTTTATGTACACCGCATCTATCACTAAGAGATTCCTGAAAATTATTCAAAAATATTTAAGCTAACAGCTCTTTTTATATATGTATGACAAGAGCTTATGACAAGAATTATAACTTTTAAAATAATAAATCTTTTTATTTCTGTAGGACTTCCTGTTTTTGTGGCCATTTATTGTTACTTTTTACCCTCGATTTTAACCTCATAGTTTGTGTACAGCTTTTTTAATTTCCATATTTACCCTACAATAGAATTAAATCCTGAATTGTTAGTGGATTCCTAGAAAGCAACCTCCCGACATACAATTTGGGAGGTTTTTTGGGAGGATTTCTCGAAACATGAACTTCAGAATTAAAAAAAAACACTAAAGTCTTAAAATGTATGGCCTTATGCAATATAACTTGAGGTTTTTAACACGATCATTACCATAGTTTAATATACTGAGGTTAAACTTTGTACAGAGGCAGTATTTGTACATAGCCTGGATGAGTTCGTGAAGCCATTCTTAACAATACACGTTAAGTTGGTGGCCCCTTAACATGGTGGCCCCCGCATTTAGCAAAATCTTAACTTAAACAACCCCTAACAAACATCCAGAAAGTATTAATTAAATTATTAATAACAAATTTTATTCTTTTGCCATTTTCTATGTCTCTTAAAATTTCAAGATGACGGCCATTTAAAGTTTTGAATAGAAATGGTTTGTTCTTAATATTCTCAGACTTAACGCTGTGTAGTTACAGTATTATCACATGCATTTGTTTAGCTTATAGTTATTCTCAACCAATTAAACAATTAAAGATGGCGGTCATTAGTATCTAGTCAATATTTTAATTGTGGTTATTTCACCATAAAAATCGAAACTAACGCTTATTAACACTGTTAATCAACTACAAGTAATATTTATACTTACTTTTTCTATAACTCTTCATCTTGTATGATGGTGCCTGATTAAATTTATAGAAGTATAAAACTGAATTTTTGCAAGTGGATATACATACACAATAATTTTGTATTAGTTTTAACTCCACGGTTCATGGTTGTTGGTGTTTGTTGATTATCGTAATGACTTGTTTTATGGTGGTGTCATAAGTCCTCAAAATAACTGGTATGATTCGCCTTACAATAACTTTAAATCTAACTTAAACCGTTGTGGTTTTTTAAAACATATCAAAATTTAATTGGCCATCAAATTGCATAACCGCCAAATATTAGAGACTTATACTTTTTGCCATTCTTCTTCTTTTACATTTAAAAAGAGGTGTCATTTTCCAGGAGTTCCAATTACATAATTTTTACTGACTCAAAAATAGGGCAAAACATTTTCATTTATCAAAACCCGCTCAGTTGATAATATAAACATCCTCCTAAGTATACCACTCTATCTCTAATCATGAGAAATTGAAACGAGGAGGGGGCGGAACCTTTTAGAGATCCGGTACATGTATTGTGCTTTAATACAAATTTATCAAACGTAAAAATAAATATATTTCTTCTTTTTAGTACATTAGTTGTCAATTTATTATCCTCCAAATCAAACAGGAGGCATTATATCCAACATTTCACCAGCAGGGACAGTTGACCTTTACACTAAACTATTTCAGATTCTGGGTAAGAACTACAGCTACCACGCTGGTTTACCTCATTCATATGCATACGGTATTAGACCTCAAGCCACTCTGATATTGTCAAACTGAGCAGAGTATAAATTGTCTAGGTATCTAAACATCAGTGCACTGTGCCTCGTGCTTGTTATTAGCAGCTCCATATACCTTGCCAACTACTAATTAGGTCAACCCTGATCATGTAGTTCAAAGGCCACAACCGCAAGCTGGTGCAATACACGATCCAATTGGCCAAGTTCAATAATTATCTCATTTCGACTCCAAATATTGTAATAAGCGTTGAAATGAATCGTACTAGAAGGTTTTAACAAAACAGCGTTTGTGTTTTTTTATGAATCAACTTTATCAATCTCCACACATTTTTTTACCTACACATTTTACAAAACTATACATAAATAGTATCAAATTCGATTCGGTAGCTACGTTATTTAAAAAGGACGTTGCATAAAGTAAAACTTACCCCTTAAGCAATAAAATTGTTACAGTGTTACAATTTTAATGAGACTCCTATTGTATCTATGACATTTTATATACCCCTTTATGTAATTGCATACATTTTAGCAAGATAACAAACTATATCATAAGGAGAGAACATCACTGTACACGTGATAACAGCTACACGTGTGTTTGTAAATTGCTACCAAAAGTAGCGATTTCAAGTAGTTTTGTAAAATACTTATGAAATTTCAAACCAATTTAATAGAAGTTAAAAAACTGAATGTGATTTACCGTAAACGTTACTCTACATGTATGTGTTTATTGAAATACCGAAAGTTTCAGAACTTATCTTTGATCTTTTTATCAAATGGAAAATAAAAATGTTCATTCGTTAAGTTAAGTCAACGGTCAATTTCTTACAATCTTGAAGACGATAAGACGACAAACAATAGAGAATTATGATATAAGCCTAAATTCCATATTATTTTTGTATTTTGTAATGTCAACTATTTAAATAACAAAACTATATATATCTGGACTGTTTTGTCCAAATTGGGTTTGAAATTTGTCTATAATTCAATGTTTGTTTTGACGATTGGAGGTTTTTGTAAATTCACAGGATGTTTTTCTAAATGGCATTACAATTTATTTGGCAAACATTATATTAACAGTTATTTAAAAATGTAAACTAACAATATCTTTTTGTAGTCTAATTTCAGAAAAACCGACTGAGGAACTGACAGCGCTTGTCCATACCCTAGAGAAAAAGCTTCGACGTTTCATTAATACTTAAGCAAGGAAAGCAGTCGCGGTGAGCAGTTACCTCTAGCTGTCTATTGAACTCTCTTTCTTCTCGGTTCACCGTTGATACAAATATAGAATTTGGTACGCTGCTATTGTTGAATACATATTAGGCATTCAAGTATGGATGAATTTCATTAAAATAAAAATTATTACTACTTTAAAACATTTATTGAGTTATGATTATATTGCTGTCATAGAGATTTACCAAAGATAATTATGCTAAAGACAAGAACAAATATTTATCCAAGGAACAGCACTTAAATATTATACCGGTTTATGAGCAAACAGAGATCAATTGCGAACATTGACAACTCAAGTTTTAATAATATTAACAGCACTACTGACTGAAAGAAAATTTTACTGCTTATAATAATGATATGATGGCTAAAAGTAAATATGATGTTTAAGTAAAACTTTTACAAAAATGAATTTAATTGGATTTCTAAACATTTTAGAATATTAGATTCTGTTTGTTGTTTAAAAAACAAATAATGCCTCAAAAATATGTTGTAATCAAATTAATTCTACTTTTATCTTATTTTGTAAATATTATTTCTAAAATGAAAAAGAAACAACACTGTGTATATTTTATATTGGGTGTGCTCTTTTACATTTAACGAGTCAAAATATCGTCACAAAATATAAATAAGATGGAAGATACGATATCATGATCGTTACGTGTCGCGTAAAAGGTTTCTCTGATGTAGCATCTAAAATTTCGAACCTATAGCTTATTTAATTTTTGGGATTTTCTATAGATTGGTAGACAGACTGACGTATAATACACCAAAAAAGAACACAATTGTGTACCCCTTCCTTCTCAATTTAAAATAAGGCTTATGCATAGTTTAAATTATATTTATGAAACTATGCCTTCTCAAAACATGTTGCCCCATAGTATTATAATTATACATTCAAATTTTTCTTAAGTTAGGTTTCATAATAGTATATATATATATATATATATATATATATATATATATATATATATATATATACATAATAACATTTTCTCTAAGCTAGTGATGGTATTGAAGCGCAAAAACGCGCTGAAGTTAAATTTGGTCATTATTATTATTAACACTTTCTTTCCATTCGTTATTTTTATTTTAGCTCTATGAATAAAAATATCGTTTGTAGAAACCTCATATGGTTGTATTCAGTTAGTTTTAAAAATTATTTCTTAACCTATTTTCTCGTTGCCATCATGGTTACCCACAATATGAATGTGAAAATGTTCAGCCAATTAACGTGAACTTCAGAACATATACTCAGCTAATTAAAATCCGTTAACAGGGTAGAGAAGATGAACGGAGAAGTGAAGAGGCCCTTATTTCATTGTAAGTAAAATAGCACCAAGCATTTAGTTCTGTATGTGACGTTATCCAGTCAGTCACTCGTGAAAATGTTCAAACTATAACGTGCATTCACCTTTTAAAATGTTATTTAATAATAACATAATTTTCTGTTATATATTTATACAGGAGTTAGATAAAAGTGTTTTATAGTAAGCCTTATTTGTTTTTTTTGCAAATAAACAGTTAAAGGTAGTAAAAATATATTGGTTTTCGCCCTAACGTAACCAAACTCTATTAGATCAGCTATTGCGTAAAATTATTCATACTTTGCCCTACGTAGCGAGTGACACAATAGGTATATTTTCCTAGTTTGCCATATGGATCAGAGAACACGTCACCCAGGCACATAGTAATTTAAAATATTCTCACTATTATTTAATGTTACCTATTCAGCTTTTATTGAAGAAAAAACCCATTCTTCTTTTAATAACCAAGTGCCTGCACATTTACAGTTCTAGCTTTGTAATAAAATATCAGCGCTCGAATGTATTACATTTAAAACTTTTGGTTTATTTACCCTTGTAGATAATTGGGGTTCTAAATCTTGTTTCTAAATTACCTATATGGCCTTTCTTTATATTAATTACCACAAAATGTGATAAAATCCTGTGATTTAGTAGGCAATACATGTTGGGTTACTGCCAGTGTGGCTAGAGGCCAAATCCAGGTGATCATTATGTACTTTAGACGATAATATTTACTTATGGCATCGCTTTTATCAGTTTATTTGTTGAATTTTGTTGTATTTTATTGAAGCGGACAAAATACAATGTCTACATTTGTTTCTTTAATATCTATATAACACATAGGAATTACTAGAGTTTATATTATTCAGATTATTTTGTTATCTTAGTTCAAGAAGCTTATAAATTACACGTACTCCTGTAAGAACCTTAGCGCTGCTTTCGGAGTGACAGGATATTCAGGATGTGTAAGGTTAGGGGTAGGAGGCTGCCTTCTATCGATATCCATAAGGAAGAGTTAGGGCACTAATCTCAAAGTCATGTCCCCCCGGAAGAAGGGGAGGACAGATCTGAACCAGCCTCTCCAGTCAAAGCAGGGAGGGGGTGGAACACCCTTGTTAAGGCTAGTAAGAACCTCTGATACTTAGGAAACGAACCGCACCAACTCCAACAGTCATCTACCGCAGTACGGATTACCGTTGCTCTCTAGAATCTTGACATTTGCGGTTAGTGATGTGCTGCTTCTGGACATCTATAAGGTTGCCCACATTTAAGTGACACATCGGGTTTTGCTTTGCACAGTGGTAGGTTCAACTAGAAGGTTCAACCAGCCAGAAGTGATCCCTGATGGATTGGTATTAATTAGCTCACCAATTAATACCTGTAAAATTATATACAGGTTTCAGTTCTTTAATACAGCATTAACAAATATATAACAATACAAATACAAGAAGTTTTGTAACTATTGCAATTTAGTCGATGACGAGATTGGTTTGGTATTTCTTACCAACATGGCGGTCGTACAAATTTAAAAAAATCACACTTCCGTTAGTTATGGACCTGGAAAAATCGTCTTTGTACCAATGCAGTTGAAATTATATTATTTATAGAACAAAACATATCATATCAATATTTAAGTTGCTTAAAAACATATCATCTTATAATTATTTAACGAGTAAGTTGTAGTCCACGTATAATTTTCTAAACCATGTGTTATAAACAATAATTAGTTTATAATACATGCTGTGTATGTAACTATTAAAGAAATGTATGACAGTATATATATATATATATATATATATATTATATATATATATATATTATATTATTACATATATATAGTGCGATTTTAATCTTCATACTACTTTGTGTGGAAAAAATATGAAGTAAGATGATCCACAATACAATGGAAGTAACAAAATCCGCGCCACCCACTACAACTTATGAGACCTCATTAACTGTTAGTCATAGGGAAATACAGTTTGAAATGTTTACTAATTATTTAAAACCTTTCATGCTAATATAAATTTCTGGTAAAATATATTGCAACGGTTTTAATGCAGCCAAATTTTGGACTTCTTCAGTCAAAATAACATTAGAAATTATCTTTGAAAAATTTTAGATTAGATTGTTAAGAAGTAGTTTTATACGCCTATTTTTATAACATATTTTTATGTTATTATATCAATTCTGATTTTGGATATATTGGATGTACCAATATATATATATATATATATATATATATATATATATATATATATACGAGTATATAGGTCTTTAAAGGATATCGTATTCCCATTTTTGCCAATGCTGTGGCCAGTGAAAGATAGGTTTACATTACTTCAGATCGGAATAGGCATCTAAATGGTAAGATAGCCCGGAATGCACTGAGATAATCAATAATCGCTGGATAATCTCACCTCAAAGGCACCAACTTCCTCAGATCGGAATATGCACCTAAATGGTGACATGTCCCGGAATACCAACGTAATAATCAATAACCAATGGAGAATTTTACCTGGTCTACACCCACTACACAAGATCGTCGAAAATCAAACGTAATGATCGTCTTACTAAATTAAAATTTGCAAATACTTATTAGGAAATTATTTGTTACCTACTTTAATGTCTATTGCATAATGTGACATAAAAGTATGTTCATAATGTTTAAATATTGACAGTGCGTATTATTTTTCAACAAAAACTAACACAAAAAACAAAATGTCTGCTTAATTATACGAACATGTAAATATAAAAATAGTTATACAAGTGTCGGCCATTTTGAAACCCTGGAATCATCTCGTGTGCTGCTAAGGTGAACACACTGTCAATGTGCATAAACAACGAGTGATGCGGGACAGAGCGAGCCTCAGGCCAGAACTAAACACGGAGGTACGTCACACTCTAGTCGCCCGGGGAGCTGTGATGTTAGTTTACAGTGTAGGCTTGCACTGCTATACACTGCGCTGTGTTCCGTCGTCATGAAGCACATTACTGCATTTTCCTCATCCCAGGGCCCAACTGGTGGAACTGCACTCCTCTAAATATATTTATCCTACATTATCATAAAATATGAAACTATTTTTAAAATACAAATATTTATTACCATTTTCAACATAATTAAATTCAAGTCTCAATTTGCGTGTTTTTTATTTTGACGCAAATAATTGTATTAGGTAACCGTGATTGAAAAAAGTAAATGACTATCAGAATAACTTTGAATCCAAATGATGCTTTTAATTACAATATTATATTTAATTAATTTTCTTGTTCTCAAAGAAAGTACACGTTATTAGTTAAATGTAAACAATTTTGGTTCTATATTTATTCTACATTTAAATAACACACTCCTCTACCAAAATACAGATGTTAAACAAAACATTAATTTATTCTTAAGTTACTTATGTTGATCTCAATTTCACTAATGTTAATTTTGCGATACTAGTAGGTTTGGTTTGTTAATTGTTTACTAGAAACCATGGACGCAAACTTGTATAATAAGCACACATGGTGTTTACTGCATCTACTGTTTGAGTATCCACCAACAGCGTTAGGTTGGTTAATATAATACTCGGGGTTGTACACACATTCAGATTCTACACAAGTACATCGAGTAACTTCGGAGTAATGAGGAGTAACTTCGGTAAACTGAACGATATAATAACAAAGTTCAATGTGAAAGTTGAATTGAGCTCCAGTTTAAACTCCTTTTATTACGGCGTCTGTTATCTGACGCTACCTCAGACTTGATTCCTGGAATCTGGACTCATGTTCGTCTGAAGAGATCCAAAGAAATTCGGTGACGAAAAAACTCAAATCCGGAGCTGAACTGAATGTGAACTGGAGCTAAATTCAACATTGAAATTGAATCAACCCTCCATATCATAGCTACGTTATGTGTATAAAACCCAGTTTAGTTAGCATGTTTTTATATTAGGACAAAGCTAATTGGAACAGAGAGATCATATTTATCTTATTCTTTTAGAAATTATAATATTAGTTGAGTTGTTTTGTAAGCTTAGTCATAAATAAAGAAGTAATTGTTGATATATAAATATTTGATATATTATAAACTTATTTAATTGATAAGCTACTGCGAAGGATTGACATAATAAACGTTTTAAAATTGCCTCTAAGAAATTTTAAATATTGTTCCTTAAGAGTGGCATTCAAGAATTCCATTGGCTTGAGATTAGTTTGCCATGATGTACACGTTGATGGTATAGCCTCATTAGTTAAATTGCAATTGGTTAAGTCTTCATTAGATCAAATATTATGGTAGTAGTTTATTAATATTAAAATATTTATTAAAACTGAAAGAGTAAAAAAATATAATTAGAACTAATTACTTTATAATAAAAATTAAATATACCCTACAGCAATAATTAGCGTGGTAAGAGATTAAATTTTACTATATTTAAACTATTCTATATTTTCCCCTAACTTGAATTTTCGGTATATTTTTCTATTTTTTAATAACAATCATATATTTCCTTAGTTTCTTATTAGGATTTAAAACTGAACCTGAAACGTTTAGATAGTATTAATAGTTTTCATTGTAGGTAAAGTAATTTATTATTTTATATTTTTAGTTAAATTTTGTATTTTACAAATTCTTTGGTTTAATACAGAAAAATGAGTTCTTAAGCGAAAACTTGATGAACAAATTAGAAGACAGTCTTTTTAATAAACAAGGAAACATTTATTGAATCAGGTAGATAAAACAACAACGGCGGTGATAGCGTAGATGTAGTCTACAAGTGTTTCATAAGAAAATGATAAAACATACATAAGCATATAAAAATGTACTTTTATGAACTACCGATAGTTCTGTTAATATAACATCATATACCGTTAAGGATTTAAAATAGGGAGAAGGTATTTTTTATTTGAATATACTTTTTACAATAAATATTTATTCTCAACCTGCTAAATGCAACCAACAGTTGTATTTCAGTCAGTTTCACACCAATAGCACGCAAAAAATCTAATAAACCTACAATATTCTTTTCATTACATTCAGCTGATAATATTACGACTTTTTAATATTCAAAATAAGATCACTAAACCAATCGATTTAGATTATTTTATATACTAGTTTTCTTTAACATTAAGGAACGGCTTGTTTAAAATAGCAAAAGAAGCAAAAACAGAGAGACCGGGCATTAATGGGACTCAACGAACCATTCGTTCTATGACAATTTTAGAAAACCAGCGAGCCCAGTGAACCATTAACAATTGGAAAATTATAAATATCAGTGCACCAGACACAAAATTTAGTTTTTTTATTGAGTAGGCATTGAGTCCGTATTGTACTAAAGAGACGTACGGTACCAATCGATCAGGTATATACAAAACTATACAATTCCTAGAATGATCAAGAAAATAGTATGGCATAGTAAGCAGAGATTGGTAATCAAGCCCATATAGTGTATTTTATCACGATTAACGGTATTAGTGCCTTTGAAGTACATTAAGTACAATGTATACAAGCAAAAACTGCGAGCAGAGTGTCCAGCAAATTAGGCATGCATTTAGTTTTACAGAATTAAATTAATCAGAAATGTTAGAACATATAGATGGTTTAAAAGTTCTAGGTAAGTTTTATGTATATGAAAATACCACAAAGTATTTCGAGAACCGTTCAACTTACAATAGAGAAATTTAAAACCAACGTGGGGCTATTAATTAGTAAGTGACATACACAAGTTAGGTTTTCGCATATATTCTTTACATCGAATTTGACAGCTGTCAGTATATTTTTCTTGACCGACGGAGGATTTTAAAACCACACATGCATACACATAGGAAATATTTTTCATTTAAACCAAAAGTGATCCTACACTTACAAAACATGAAACAAAAGCAAGTCACAGTTTTTCTTAGGCACTAGTCCTCCTACATATAAACATTGGGATAATATTGGCGTAATATATACCTATTTCAGTATATAAAGAAAATATTAAACTCCATCCTATTACATTATATGATTTCACTAAAAGGTTTATAGGATTCGTCTTTATTATTCCTCCACGCTGGCGTGAAATATTTTAAATTATTGAATATAATCTATCAAGTCATGTAATATTGCAGATATGTACTGCTCCTTAAATTTAAAGTCAATTTATTCTAAGATGCCATATTATTCAGTAAAATCACACGATAATTTGGTAAATAAGTTAAGCAGGATATCACACTTATTCAGCAGGAAATCGCGCACCTGGTGATTACTAACTGCCAGTATAGTATACACGTATCTTATTATTTTATACTTGAAATTAATTGAAACTTTAATATTTATCTCCAGAATTTATCAGTAGCATTTGTGTGTACAGAAAAAGTGTATAGTATGTTGCATCGTTCCAAAAAGAAAGAGTATTATGTATTCATAGTCATTAAGACTTTGGATAGTTTTAAATGTATCTATTAAGCGACCACCGCAATGAGTGACAAGTACACGTACGTAAAATAAAATTTAAAAAGTGTATAGTTAAATAAATATATTTTGTGTACATTTTGACACGATTTGTGATTGTCTTTGTGTTTCTGTGTGTATTTATTTAATAATGTAAAATAAGTTGTACAATTATTATAATTATTATTTTGATTTATTATAAAATATACTTTGTGAGTATTTTTCCAACATTCATTATGACATGTTAGACGAACTTTGTATTGTTTTGTAAAATCAATTTCGACAAACAAGCAATACCACTTATTTCATAATATTCGATACAAAATGTTAACTTATACGTAATTCGGTAGTTAAAACGTATGTCTGTTGTTAAAATTCAATAACATGATGTTGTTTTAAAGTAACATTATCGGTTACTTTTCAAACACGAATACATGTTCTATACTTTGAGAGCAGTTTACAGAGAGCATACCTTTGTATAAGGCCACTAAAAGTGCATCAAAGTAATCTAATGAAGGATATATTTTCACATCAGGCATTATTTATCCACATTACTCTTTGATGATGAAAGCAAATATTATTATCTATCTTTGAATTTACTCTTATGCTTTTTAAATAACGATGTAAAATATGCATTTATAAAGAAAGCGGAATAATTATTTGGTTAAATAATTCCATATAGCAGAGCAATAACATTTTTTCTGGGTATCATGTGCATACAATTTTAAAAGAAAAACGATTGTGTTTAAAATAAGCGTGGTAAAAGAATAATATCTGTTGCTTTTATCACGAGAACATAGTCCATGCATTTTATGTGAGTATATATTCAAGAACACAAAACGACATCTATGGAATAGAAAATGTTTACAAGGTAAAGCTGAACATAATTAAATGTGCTTACTGCATGGAATTTTCTTCAGGCTCCGACCAAACATTGAGGTTTTGTCTCGTTTTGTGATTGTCAGGGGAATAAATATGGTGTCTACAATATTATCTTATATTATACGATGGTCACATGCACACCTGTATCAAAAATTCCCTCTAGTTTGGCGCGGCAATGTGTTTATTCTGCATAGTTTTCATATTGTTATTACAAAAAGTATTAAATTATGAATATCTCTTACATACTAAATTTCTTGTATTAAGCTAATTGGATATTTAAGTTAAAATACTCTATAAGTGTTACTAATAATATGTACTTAAATACAAATTTCACTTTAACGATTGCTGGAAAGGTTAAGTATAATGATATTTTACACTTTTAAATTAAAAAAAGAGATTTAAACAATGTGTTAATATTTGTTAATTGAATAAATCGTTACTGATTATAACAAATACAGAGTTTTACACAAAATGATAATTAGATTATATTTTAATTGTATATAAATTAACAAATCACAATTGGCTATTATGGAAATCCATATTTTATCATACTTCAATTAGTTAAATATCTTCGACAGTAAAGCCACTATTAACATTTCAAAGGCGTGTAACATACAACAAATCTTTAAATCATAAAACTGGAAATAAACAACTATTAGGAATAAGTTTTAGTTAACAGAAAATGTGAATATTAGGCAAGGAATAAAAAATAGATAAATAGGTTATATAGTATCTATATGTGGAATTGTAACTAGATATTAAAAAGAAGCCCTAAAAGACCAATAAATGTAGACACCAAAAGAGGTCAGATACATGTTTTAAATGAAGAGAAGTAGCTAAGTGAGAGTTAAATACAGCATTAATATGGTCTGAAAGACTTATCCTTATTGTAAATGATATTTGTTGTCACTCGTGTCATTCGGTGCAAACTTTCAATGGTTTTATTTTAAAATAAATTTTACAATGTTACGTATAATTATGTATTAAGTAACTCTTACCACTAATACAAAAATTACTTACAGAATTACTAATTGCTTTTTTATGTTTTTAAGAAATATAATTAAAAAAATTTGTAAATATTATAAATAATAGTCAAGTAAATATTTAAATATGCACAGTAGACTACAGCTAATATTTTAGTTTTAATTTTCTTGCTGTTCTAAGGAAATTTTATGACGAACATTCTTTGAAAACATATAACTGAATGAATAATTTATTTTCAATAAAAAAGTAATTTGAATTAAGATCGGAGTTTTGCGTTGAGAAACTAATATGTATTGAAGTAAATATTATTAGGTTCAATCTAATGTATTCCGTAGGCAATGAAAAGGAACAGGAATATACCACAACACTGTTAAATCATTCATTGCCGGTGAAACAGCCGACCAAGCGTAACTTAACTGTGATACGTGCGTCACCGTTTCTCAATGTACAGGCAGTCAGCGTTAACACGATGTAGGCTTATATATTGCACCGCTAAAAGCGGTAATTTTCAACAACATATTTTGTCAAAAACATCAACTTGAATAGAACTTCATGAGCAACTAAACAGTTTACACTCTTTGTGGTCTTGTTTCCATTACCACAGTGTTGTGCTAATATACCCTAAACCGTATAAATAGTCAAGTGGTTTGTGCTGTTTTTATAAGTGAGTACAATAAGAAGTTATTTTTAGTTTTCAACTGCTTAATTATTATTATGTACGATGTTATATTTAAGTTTTATAATCATTAGGCGCCTTGAAATTATTTTCACAGTTTACTATGTAGCGTTCATAATTATATATTTGGTTTTGGCTAATGAATAATACTTGAATTATTACTTTCAATATTTGCTTTATCCTAAGGTCTTATTATTCAGTGTATTTTGTGAACTAATGTTCAAATGGGACGTAAAATAACCTCATGGAAGCAGAAGTATAAACATCTTAGCCTGCTTATTTAAGTGATTCTAAACAAATAACAAAAATAAATAAAACTGGTTGAGTTTTAATTCATATATATTATAATACCTGATTAATTTGCTTAAAATTTGGCAAAACAATATGTTATTTGAGGAAGGTATATACTGCGCATGATTTCGAACTAGTGGAATCACATAGCAAAACGTCAGGGGCTAGGACCAGGGATTTGTATATATGATGTTGCCGAACTGAAAGATATGAATCCCATGATTATTATTTTTATAAACATTAAATGACCTGTAAGCCATGAAGGAGTCCCAGGCTTCCAGCTGTCCACTGGGAGCACAGTATACCTTGTCAATCACTAATTAGGCCAACCCTGATCAGCTAGTTCAAAGATCATTACCGCAACTACCATTATACCCTAAACTTGTTTATTAGGGTATACGTGATCAAACTATACCCTAACTATACCCAAGGGTATAAGACCAATAATTATCTGCGTTTAAAATCATAATATTAAGTTATTGTTTGTCAGTATTAAAATGGTAATACGAAGCTAATTATAATATTAGCCGAATTTTTGCTTAAAATTTAGTTTTATACTGAGAGTAATAAAAAAATATACCACAGAAGTGTGAATAAAAGTTACAATTATCCATTTCATATATCAAAAAAAGGACTGATACTATTTAAAATCTTTTCAGCAATGCTGTCTATGAAGACAATATCGATTTTGGGTTCTCTAACTCTAAGATAATGGCGAAATTTAGGGTAAATGCTCATCTTAAAATCTTATGAAAATGATTGAAATGTTTAGTAAGATTTTGTATATGCTGTTTTTGCAGTTGTAAAATATAAGTCTAAATTAATAACTATTTTATTATTTTCCTTATAAGCTTTACCAAGGTAATAGTTCACGATGACGTAAGGCAGTAAAATAATTTTTATTATGAAAAATTTAAATATTCTAAACAGGAAATATTTCAAACATATAGCTTTTTAACAGTATATTTAATTGAAAAATATAATTTACTTGATTCATAAGAAAATCAGAAATTTGTCACTCCTTGAAGCCAGAACTCATGTACATACATTTAATAATATATCCTGTTTATCTTGAATACTTTTTATTCGAGTTTAATAAATTACAAAATAACTTAAATCCAAAAACTTTGGTGCTCGTAATTCCTTTTGGAGTGGGAATAAAAGTGTTTTTATACTTATATGTCTTCAAGTAAGTTTTCTTAAAGTGCTGACAACTAAAACAGAATACAAAATTTTGATCCTTCAAACGATTACAACATTTCCATTCATAATACACATTATCCGATGTTATTAAATTCATGACGTACGTAATTCATGACGTAAGATATTAATTATTGCAACCTTAGTACTGCAAAGTTATTTTTATCATGCGTTAAATACTTCGAGGCACTATGTAGACGGTCCTATATTGCTTAGCTTAAGCAGCTTGGCCCAATACTCAATATTTATTGTAAATATAAGTTTAACTTCACTGATACAATGAAACAAGATCCTTCTAAAAACCTAGAAAAGGTCTAATTGTATTTAATCTTAAACATTTTTAAAAGTTTGCATGCACATTGTATGTATATTTTATCAATTATGCCTTGTATGTTTTGTACTAAATCCGCATTTTACAGTGTAATTGATCAACTAAACTATGTATTTTTTTTGTAAAATAATGTACTTCCGAGAATATAAACAAATTCTGGAGAGACCAAGAATCCCAGCAAGAAATTGACAGTGCCAGCCTATGCCTTAGAGAAAAACCACCAACATTTCATTCATACTTGAGCATGGAAAAGGGATATGGTGGGCAGTCACCGTTGTCTATTGAACTCGCTTTCTTCTTGGTTTGGTGTTGTTGCAAACATCAGTTGGTACAATGCTGTATTTATAATTCAGCATGTAGCCATAATTCGTCATACAATCTGATGATTCCATGCGTATAATAAATTGAGTTTAACTCCAGAATAAGAGTTTTTATTCCTTTGAATGTCAATTCTCATTAGAAGTAAAATATTACTTCACAAGTTTTTGCCACATTTATGTTCATATTATATGCGAACTTGAAAGCTTTGGTTTTTACCAGGTTTAATTATCACAAAATCCATATTTCGAGACAATGTCACCAGAAGTCTGTATAGAGAAGACAGCGTGAATGTATAACAATTAAGTAACAGTTATGGTTTATTATAGGTTACTATTGAATGGGTTCTATTATTTATAGTTAACTTAATTATCCAGTGATGATTTTTAAATAATAATAATAAGGGAAATTGAAAATATATTTTATAAGATATGGTTGGTAAAAATGTATACAAATACACCAATTCATTTAATGTACATGTATTAATTAATTAATTTGTGGGATATTCCCTTATTTTAAACAAAATATGATATCCTCATTGTATGTTCATACCAGAACAAAGGGCTAATTTTGAATCCAAGGAGCAAGATTCAGACCTGGTTACCACTTGACGATATTAATACCAAAAAGACATATACTTGAAATGTATAAATCACAAATTACTGAAGAGGAGTTTTAAAGGATAGAAAAACTAGGCTTAATAGAACAAGGTTTTATTAAAAAGTGCCAAGAAGTTCACTTATACGCTTTAATAAAAATTAAATTGTTTATATTCCTCTTGAGAAAAAACTGAACAGGCGTTGGCCGAGTATATTAATAGCAAAATGTTCGTTTTATTTGCAACACCATTTCAGGTAGTGGAAAGTTAATTAGATTTGGTTCTAAGTCTTGGTTCTAAATTATCCATTGGAATTTTTTGGATTAGTTGAAAAAATTAGATACATTCTTTTTTATTTAGTAGGTTGTATACGTTGGGTTACTGCCAGTATGGCTAGAGGCCAAATCGAGGTGATCGTTATATAATTTAAACGATAATACTTGACTTACTTATAGCATAAATTTTATCGTTCCATTATAAAGCTGATGTAGTTATGTTATTCACAACTAAGGGATCTTTAATCATATTATGTTATATGAAATACAAAAAACTGGAACGTGCTGATAAATATAATTATATTTTATATTGCCTCTTCCTTATGCTTCATATACAGCAGGTACGTGTATATCAATAGGCCAACCAGGCCATGGAAAACGGGGCGCAGGTCCAAGGTGGCCGCAAACAAGAAAATTTAATCAAATTAATATTACGAGTTTCAACAATGAAAACTATTTAATATGCTGTGACGTTGCTAGGGAATGTTCATCGAACAATGTCAGTGTTAATATTTAGTGGTTTAGAGTAGTAGTTTTATGACTTAATATGCTTATTCTTTATTTGAAGTTTTATTTCAGCGATGGAAGGATTGTGGAGTAAACGGGATTTTTTCCGGGCATTTGCTTCGTTCAGCGATACAGAAAATCAGCATAACGTTTCGAGATCTGCTCTTGGTAAATAATCTGATGTCTTCTTCAGGTAAATAAATAATCTAACAAATCATTAAAAATTAGGTTAAAATAAACAAATCGTACCACAGTGTTGTGACACGCATAAGTCAGAAATCGTAACCACTATGTTGTGTGTCAACAACACTTACTCTAAAACATGCACGTAATACAAAAACAAATTACAACACAAATTATACAAACAACTAAAGAATACATGTTACAATAAGTCTATATGCACTGATCAACCACATAAGATTGACCAGAGGCCAATAGTAAATGTCAATCATCATGGCAGAAACAAGATAGTGGCAAAAAGGACGGAACAGGAGTTCTCAAATGTCAAATGGCAAAGCAAATGTCCTAAAAAACCAGTTCCCTTTACTTTGTTTAGTTATCTAAGTAGATGTAATTATAATTTGACTAATTTATTCTTAGTTTTCATATGGTATTGCTTTCAACTAAATGCATAAAATGCGATAAAAATGTCCAGTACTAAAAGTTACATATGTGTGTGCATTTCTCCACTACTTCGGTTTTAGCTCACCAGGATAATTAGATGATTAAATAAACTAATTAATCAACGGGCCGTTACCTACTACGTTTTCGAGTTACTTGATCCTTCAAAACCATCGCGTAATGTTCTAATTAATGTTTAGGATTTATATTAATTAAGAAAATAATGCATTATTATGAGGAAGGGTTGTAGGAAAACTAGCATAGTTATTCAAAACTGTGGAGAACTTATCATAAATAATTTTATTTGAAAACTTGGTAATATGCATGCATTCAATTATTAAGTGATATATTCTTATCTATAATTTATGATTTAATTACTGCAATCAATATAGCTATACTCTATGTTATTTATTAATGTTCGTAATATACGGGAGCTTAAAATCAGAAATGTTTGAATTATTTCCAAATTATTTATCCATATTAAACTGACTAAAGGTGCCATGAGAGAGAACAAAATCCTAGGTATATAAAAGCATTGATGCCAACACCAGTAATCCATTGGGATTTCAACCAAGTTGGACGTTACACGGCTAAATTGGACCACTTTACTATGTTGGAGAAGTTGCAAGTTTCGTGGTGTGCCGACCTTCTTGAGTGAGACTCCACATACAAGTCTATTGGAGCAAGTTTGCACGTATTTTCACTAGAATGTAACTACGGACTTTTATGATTTCATATAAATCTTAAGTAACTTTATTGGTTAATGCTCCTTACTCTAATAAATTTCTTCTGACAATTGGTTAAAAATAGAAATTGGGCTACAAACATAAAAAACACTGTCATTATTGTTTTTATGATTTCAATAAAAAACTTTGTAAAAGTGTTTTATGAAATAAACACCGAACGGTTTAAACAAATGTAAAACTCTGTCACTTTTTCGTTGTTGGTTTATTATCACTGAAAACCTATAGTTTAAAACATTTTCCTACATCTATGTTGATCTTTAAGTTAGTAATCGCAATAAGAGCTACAAAATTGATATAACTACTTAATTTGCCTTTATTTTGAAAAAGGTACCATTTCATATTTTTACAATCGCAATAGTTAGGATAAATCGTAAAACTTAAGTTTAAAAATTGATTTTTATTGAGCATAGAATCCAATTTAAGGTAGAAAAATAAAACTATTTAGGTCGAAAGGCCCTAAAAACGTATATTTATTCTGAAAATTATGTATTTTCCCAACCTTGTACTTATTTACTTATATAATGGAATATTAAGAAATTGCATAACGATTGCCGAATACTTATGATCTGAAAGCGCAAGGGAAGTTTCATTGCTAACATTTCCAACACAGTAGTTGGATAGCTCTCATTGCTAGTTTAGTACATTGAATTTGTTTAATTGTTTAATTATTGTTCATAATGTTGAGGTAGGTAATCATTACCGTGTTCATACTGTTGAGGTAGGTAATCATTACCGTAAGGGTTTCAATTACCACTATCAGTAATTAAGGGCGGATCGTGGTAAACCCCCACCCTCACTCTATCGACCTCGGTTCAGTGAACAGCCCTCACCAAGATACACTCTACAACACATCTTAAGGGACACTTACCTTATGTGTTAATGGAGTTTAGTTTAGAGCTAAATATAGAGCAGACCACTGTTGATCAGATGCTGCTTGGCTCAAACAATTTACTGTTAAGTCATAATACACGAGAACGGAAAAATTTCAGTGTTCAAATTTAAATATTAATATTAAAAATGTTAAGCTTCAAAATAATATTAAACATTATTAGTAACAATATGACCACACTTTTCCGTCGATACGGAGTACTTATTTATTATTGATTTGAAAGAACATTTACCATTTTTATATATTGCAAAAGGTTATAAACTACGGTTCGGAGATTGAAATCTAACCTCTTCTTCAGGTATAAAACGCTTTAACACTTAAACAGACTAATAAATGGGGCATGCCACAATAAAATAAACATATACCTGTTATATGAAAAACATGAAGTCTATACTAGATACAATAAACCCATACGATGTCACTGAACAGAAGCATAACAAAACACGCAAAAAGTAAAAAACACTGATAAAACAAACATTGTTGGTATTTTCTGTGGTATAAAGGTGTGACACAAAGAGAAGCGTGAGGTGATGGTTTGGTCTGGACGGGGAGAGCTAAAGCGTCCAGCCGTATGTTTGGGTCCTAGACCTCTAATGGTGTGTGTAAGAATTTTGCTTGCTTGGATTTGTTTGGTTCTTAAAATACGTTTAGGTGTGTCTTAGTTAATTCTTTTTAAATATCGGTAGCTAAACTGGCCAATTTGCGTTTGAAAAACTACCCTCTCAGTTTGTTACGTTGAATTCGTTTTATTTCATGTCATGATTTTCAGACCGGCAGCGTTTAACTATTTTATAATAATAATAGGAAGTACAGTACATTTTATAACACTGGGCGTTACATGAGTCTCTGGACTAACGTTACAAGTCGTAATAGTATAGTCTTAAATAGAAATTCTTTTACATTACAGGTCAAAGTTCTCTCTCGCTTGCAGAATTGGTTGCTGACATCTCAGACTTGTATATCGAATTTCGCCTGTATTCGTTATAAGATCTCATTTAAATTACGTTTATTAATTGATGTAGATTGACATGGAAAGGTATATAGCACGTCGTTTATACTAAAAATATATGTAAACACACCGTTTAATTATATTTACAATGTTACATTCGGTAAAATTTTCATTTATTTACAGATAATTTAATACAAGTCTATCTGTATCATGCATTGCTGAAATTTAGCTGTAACAATTAATTAAGATACTGAACGCATAACAAATAATGAATAATTAATATTTTTTTTCTGTAGGGCCTCAAAAGAATTCCTTTGTTTCTTATGAAAAATAATACACAAAATAAAATACATATACAATTATACAAAGTACCACGAAAACTATAACGATGCTGAAATGTTTAATATATGTAAGTGGTGAAATAAATTTATTTGAAGCTAAAGTCTGTGCATTATGATCTGATTTTCTGCAGCATTTTAGTTTTGTGCAATTAGAATGACTTAAAAACGAACACGAAACAACAGTTAGTTCGAAAATTGCTACTACTAGTAGGATTTACATTTTAAACTACGATAAGAGATAAACTCGTATGTTTTAGATCTTCAATTCCTTAGTTTTAAAATATAAAAAAAATTCAATATGTAGAATTCCTATCAGGTAAGGATATTTCTCGAATATTTTAGTTTTATTCCTAGGATGCTCTATTATTTTATTCCTGTAAAAAATTATTGATGGTCCTATGAACACGATATTTTTACGCTACCACAGTATGTAATTATTATGTGCGATAGGGGTAAAGCAAGTCTCAGGACAGGACTAAAACATGGAGGTTTTGTCACGCAGTTACCGCTGGGGAACTATAATGTTGGTACACAATGTTAGCTGCTCCACACGGTGACTTCATGAATTTACCTGTAATGCTTTTCCTTCCTGGTGAAATAGACATCAAAATGTTTACGTGTTGTTATAAGATATATATATATATATATATATATATATATATATATATACATATATATATAAGATATATATATCTTCCATAAAAACGTAGAAATTATACATAGGCTACATCGTCTAAAACAGTGAGTGAGACATCCGGATTCGAGTGCCGGCGGAGGAAGTATTTTTTTGTAATTCTATGTTTATAAAAAATTATATATATAAATATATATATATATATATATATATATATATATATATATATATATGGGATAACGGATTTATGCTCTATATTTTTTCAAATATATGAGTTCCAAGTTTTTTTCTGATAAACACTAAATTTCAGTAACCTTTCATTATGCATATTATCTTTTAAAAAGTTACAATAAAAAACAAAATGTTCACCAATACGGAATATATTAAATCAACGTATTGTATATAATTATTGGGAATCATTCAATTAATAACCACACAAAAATAATTAGTGTAAATTTGTATTATTTAACGACCATATTTTAAAGTCATGTAAGCTCCCACAAAAGAGTTTAATTTAATTTCAGTATCATAACAGTACTGAAGTGTGTCCTTTTTTGTCTGGTATCCATCACAAAATACACTATTATAACATTTTCTTTTTAAGGTAGTAGGTTTTTACTGTTCGAGACATATGCTGTGTTAGAAAATTATGAGCATGTTTTCCTAAATATAAAATTCAATGAATATTTGTCATTGTTTTTTTTCATATAGAACTGTATAATAATAAGACATCATATCTTTTGTCTGTGGAATGTAAAGTAAACCACCGGATACGAAGTAACCAGCTAGCTCCTTTTAAATTGGAAGCCTTATCTTACTGCATACACATATACAATGCCTACAAACGAACCCTTTGATCTTAGAATATTGACCCCCATCCATGTATGATCAAAGCATCCTGTGGAACTGGGATAACAGAGATTGATGATAAGATGAGATGGATCCGATAAGCTTGTAGGAGCTTTGAAGTCTTAACAAAAGAAAATAAATTAGGGCTATGCACGTTTTTGC
This sequence comes from Homalodisca vitripennis, assembly GCF_021130785.1. Lineage (NCBI taxonomy): Eukaryota > Metazoa > Arthropoda > Insecta > Hemiptera > Cicadellidae > Homalodisca > Homalodisca vitripennis. Next base: position 130,687,322 of record NC_060208.1, read on the forward strand.
ACACTCTTTTTTGGACAATAGATCATTAATCTCCCTACGCGTGTATAGGTTCGTTTAACCTGTGTAAAATGGTAATTATTTGGTATTTATACCTACAGAAAAATAGCAATGCTCTAAAGATTTTTGATGTGTAAGTTATAAATGTCTAAGTAAAGAATTGGTTTCTAATGACATCACTTTTGGAGGAGTAAAGCTTTTTTAGACAACATGGGCTAGACAATCTTTAGAAAGAGAACTGGAGGTAGTGATGTTTAAAGCAGTGTGGAAACCTTACATTGTTTTCAGCGTAACAAGGATCCTTGGAATCATCTCAGAATCCAGGTAACATAGTGCATGATGGTACCTATGTTAGCTTCCGTTACAGGTATATCGAGGTATAAATTGCTAAGGAGTTAGTTCTCTTAACAATTAATACATCCTGGAATGTCTAAAGTTGTATTTACTATTATAAGCAATTTGTATACGGTATTGTTGGCGCAAGTACGTTTCGTAATTTATCGTGATTTTTACAACCTCCAAGCTTTTACACCCCCAAACTACCCGATTTTGTAGGGGTAAAAATGTTTATACGCAACAAAATGCACCAGTTGGTCATACAAACATGCGCAAAAGTAAATAACTTCATCTATTCTCATATAAAGTTATTTATGCAGGGGGGCTTTTAAGACACACCGTATAAAACTTTTAAGAGTTCATTGGAGTAAAATTGTCAACGTTCCGATTATGTACAAGGACTATGTTTCCTATACATGTTTCCTATACATATCCAGAAGACTGTGCGTACACGCCTTTTCACCTGCCGAAAACCATACTTCCACTCTTCGCAGCAACTTGTTTATGATTTTGGTACAATTAAAAATATAAACTTATAATTTCACTTTTATCTAATCTAATACACCCACAGTTTGTAAATTTGCATAGGAAATTAATCAATTATAAAAGTTAAGCATATAGTGTAACTTCGGTAAATTATACCAGGCATTCCAAAGGTAAATCGTTGGGATTAAATAATTGTTACGAATAATTTGGCAGTATATAAAAATAAATTTCGATTTGGTGATTAAAATGGTAGCTATACTACCCATATTTAGTTACACAATCGCAGATTTTTCACGGTTTTGGACATAGTTGCAAAGGATGGAAATGTTTTTTTTATGAATCCCACACGGGCCATGTGAGGTATTAGCAACGCCACATCTTGCGTTACTGGTATCACCGAGGTTGTTTGCACAATTTGTAGTCTATAGTCCATTATATCTTGATATTTCTTAAAGACAGACAGGGATGTAGGACAATTGTTAAATCCCGCCCGGCAGATACAAGAGGGATTGTCACAGTCTACTATGTAAGAAGCTTCAATAACGCTCAACTAAATCCCATGGAGTTACATACACCGTCATAGGACGCATTATTGTTTATGTATAAATGAACTTTCTTGCAACTGTAAAGTATACAAATAAAGTCTTTCCTGAATATCTTTCCGATAATTACACAACTTGTAATATTGTAAGATAATATAACTACAATTAGATTTCCATAATTGTAAAGGGTGGCGCAGAGAAACGGGAAATTTTGAAATAATCATAATAAACCAATGAACTGTACAAACAATTTTTTAATGCTTACAATGTATTAGGCAAGAGTGGAAATACATGAGAAATGTTGGAAATAACAATAAAGTTAAAGTCACTCTTTAAAAATAACATTAGTTAAGTGTTGTCCATTGCGCATAACACATTCATTACATCGATTTTGAAAAGTTATCATTGTGCGACGCAATGTGTTCCCTGGGATGTTGGCGACGTTTTCTTCAATCTGAGTCTTGAGTTCAAGAAGATTTCTTGGCCTAGTCTGGTACACAACGCTCTTTAGATGTCCCCATAGAAAGATGTCGCATACTGAGAGGTCTGGAGACCGTGGAGGTCAAGTGACGTTAGCGTTCCTTGAAATTATGCGCTCCCCAAACAAATGCCTCAGTGCTAGCATTGACAGATTGGCAGTGTGTGAGGTGGCTCCATCCTGTTAAAACCAGGTTTGCTTAATGTCAATATCTGGAAAAGCATGAAGCCGTGGAGCACAAAATGTCTCCAGCATATGAATGTAACGTTCAGATGACAGTTACAGTGGACCATTACCACCCTCAAAGAACTAAGGTCCAATTATCCCTCGACAAGACACTGCACACCATACAGTAACTTTAAGGTTGTTTAACTGACGTTGATGAAGTTCATCAGGATTTCTGCGAACCCAGTAACACATGTTATGCTTATTGAAATGCCCATTTAATTGAAAGTGGGCCTAATCAGACATCCAAAGATTTTTAAGGAAATTTGCGTTCTCATTGATTTTAGTCAGTAGCTGTTTACAAAATTTTCAGCGTAACTCACCGTCATTTGGTTTTAGAGCTTGAACAATCTGAAGCTTTGTAAGGATGAAAATGCAGGCCGTGGAAATTTTTGCACACTCCGACACTCAAGTCGCAATGATGAAGCGATTTTTCGTACAGAACGACGCAGACTCCTTTACACTGTGACTCGCACTGCATCAACATTTTCTGGGGTTTGAACAGTCAGTCTACGCCCAAGAAGTTTTTTCTTGAAGGTCGAACCAATCTCTTCAAAATTCCAAACCCATGATGAAATGGCATGTGAAGAAGGAACTCGACCGCGGGGAGGAATATCATAATGGTGTCGTAACACTCGTTGGGCAGCTGTTACACTGTCGCCATTTTTGTAATACGCTCTCACGGCAACGGCACGCTCCGCACCACTCCACTGCTCCATCTCAACTAAATGACCGTTACTACTTGGTGCAATGACTTCCATCCCTCACTCCTACGAGACTTACAGGTGTATCAACAACAACTAAAAAATTTCCCGTCTCTCTGCGCCACCCTGTATCTGCCATTATAGTAATTAAGTTATGTACAGTTTGACAAACCAGAATACTAAAAAATGGAATGTAATTAACTTGGCTGTGGTTTACAAATCGACAACAGTTAATTAAATATTCAATTTTATGTTTATGTTTTAAAACTTAGACCAACGTCCAGTTTGATTAAGGTAAGAAAGTTTCCTTAAGCCTACTAAAACATTCTTGTGTGTATCTGGATTTTTCCCTTACTCATGATTTTATTTTTTTAAGAGGTAAAAATAAAGGACAAAGTACAAGATTTAGTTTTTGTTTCAAAATTTTTATTACAATAGTAATGATACATAGTTGAATGAACATTAGCCCTCCGCCACCCTTCAGTCCTGTGTCACAGGACTAAAGGCCGCCATACACGTACAGGCAGGTCGGACAGTCCTGCCTGAACAGTCCGCCGGAGACCGGCGGAAGAAGCGTGTGTGGGCTGCGGCTGGCCTGTCGGTTTGGACTGTTCAGGTGACCGGTGATCGAACGAAAATCTATTCGGCCATTCGGCCTGCCGGAAGATGATTCAGGCGAGTCGGTGCGTGTGTGGGGATTTCCGGCCACCTAACTGCGAGCTAGCGTAGTTTACACAGTTCTTGTGGGTTGTTTAGACACCATATCGCGAGAAAAAGTAAATCGTAAATCAGTGTCTCCAGGAACACACTAGTAGTGTTTATAAAAGTGAACCGTGTTTATGAAAAATAAAATTATCGGAGTATCACGATAATCTCTCACAAAGAGAGAAGCGGCGTACGTACGGTTGTTGAATTGTGGAAACAGTTAGATTCCAAACCTGGAATCTTTGTAATTGTTTTAAAAAATTAACAATTTCAGGAGCAGCTACAGAAGAGAACTAAAGAAGGAGAGGGATTCTTCGAGATCCGGATCTTCTTGAGACGATATGTATGTACCAAGACTCTGGTTACAATCTTCTACAGTTTGTGGATAACTATTATACTTGGGTGACAAGGGAACTATTGAAAATAACGATGTAAATATACATAACACTAATTTGTTTTATTTTTTTATAACTGATTTATTGTAAAATTCATATGCCTATTAGGTAATGTACACCACGTTTATCGCTCGCGTTTTTTCGCCGTTTACTGTTACCAATTAAGACTACCAACAAAGCAAAAATTGCATTCGCATCCTCATCACTGGAGGACATTTCAATCATATAACATGCATTGCAAGTAATTCACTAAACATAAAAATACTGCTTGCTGGACTGGATTGAATTGAACGTGTATGGTGCGATCAGTCCAACGCCAGAGACCGGCGGACTGTTCAGGCAGGACTGTCTGGCTTGCCGGTACGTGTATGGCGGCCTTAAGACGACTCCTTGATGACAATTTTGAAGGACCCACCTGATATTAATATATATTAAAAAAGTAGTAACATCCATGGATTTTTCGGGCAGGATGTTAGGATATTTGGTTACATCAGCGCGTAATACTAAAAACGAATTTTTGTACGGCGTTTCTACGGCTAATTTCTTTACCTCTGTCATCCAGTTATGTTGGGTTCAGCAGTAAGTAGTACTGAAGATTTTTTTCTGTTACGGCGAATTTCCTTACCGCCGTTATCCAGTTACGGTGGGTTCAGCAGTAAGCACAACTAAAGATTTGTTCTGTTACTGAAGTTATGTTCTGCTACTGCGAATTTTCTTTTTCAGTTATGTTGGTCTCAGCAGTAACATCCATGGATTTTTCAGGCAGGATGTTAGGATATTTGGTTACATCAGCGCGTAATACTAAAAAAGAATTTTTGTACGGCGTTTCTACGGCTAATTTCTTTACGTCTGTCATCCAGTTATGTTAGTCTTACCAGTAGCAAGAAGTACTGAAGAATTTTTCTGCTATGGCGAATTTACTTACCGCTTTTTTCCGGTTACGTTGGTTTCAGCAGTGAGTACGACTGAAGATTTGTTCTGCTACCGCGAATTTCCTAACCACATCAAGTTGCGTTGAGTTCAGCAGTAATTAACACTACAGACTGATTTCTTACGGAAATCTCCACTGAATTTGGGTGCCACTTGTTGAATGAATTCAATTATTTTGGAAAGTATTCTGAAATATTTATGCTCCATCCTTCTCTTTACTGCATAAGTTAAAATGCAACATTCCTTATGGAAGGCAATTCAAAATAAGTTGGTCAGATGGTGTTTTTAGTTTATTTAAGTCACATCTAATCTTTATAGCATGTCTATGCTACAGGTTTTAATTTAAAATGAATTTTAAATTTTCATTACCATGGAAACAATATTTTGTGATTGTATTTCTTTTATGATTTTATTTTGTAATGTTTAGCCAGCTAACCAATTCAGATGAGTGCTTAGAATGAACTGGGTTAAACACTATCTGGTAAAGGAGGTGAACGTATATATTGAGTCTCATTAACAACAACCATATCATCGTGTCGTTAAAAATGCATTGTACTGGTGAGTTGAAAATCTTTTAATAACTAATATATTTTACAGATCAAACAGTAAGGAAACAACATAAAACTCATATTTTTTTATAGTTTGGAACCTGTCGAAAATAGCTATCTGGTCATTTGCCAAAAACAAACTTGTACTGGATAAAATATTACAGGAATACGAAATTCCAAAATTAGCTACGCTGCAGCACTCAAAGGGTTAAGAAAAACAGTTATTCTGTTGGTATTCATAAAAGTTGATTTAATTATTTTTCAAGATGGGCAAAATAAAATGTTGCTGTCTACTTTTTGACCACTTGTGGCAGTTTTCGTACGGTAAATTGTTGAATTATATATATAAAATTTCTATCTATCTTTTATCTAGGCAAACACTATGTTAATATATGCCTCGTTGATAAATTACATACTTACGCTACATTTAAAATAAATACGTCAACAATTCGCTTTTGGTTTTACGATAAACTACAATTTCAGTGTGATTTCAGTACTGAAATTAATAAAATTAAATAGCTAAAGAAGTGTCTCACTATATCCTATACCAAATCAACTGAAGTATTAATAAAAAGCATTTCAGTCAGAGAGTCGACATGTTAAGGGACATTGGCTACCTTGAATCTAAATGTACCATATCTGCTGGAGGGCTGAGAACTCTTCACATAGGTCGTCTTATATTGTCCACTGAGACAATCACGGCCCTGTAATTGAAGACTTATCATATCAAGAAGACCCTTAATTGAATTGTATGCGGTTTTCTAAAAATACCTATTCTACAGTATATTGTTAGAGTTAGGGATGATGAATGACGTTTCGTACAAGATGCCCTTTGATGTCTTGTTATTTTTATAGTCTTTTTGTCTTCCCTACACATTATTACCTTATGAGTTTTGGTTTTCATGACTTTTATATGCATATTGACTGTGTTTACTACCATGTTTTGCACATTATTTAAACCTGTATGTTGTCCTTATTTTGTATTATATTGTAAATTCTCTGAAATATATAGTGTAGTGGTAACATGCCCACCCAGCCAGTGAGAGACCCTGGTTCGAATCCTGTCGGAGCAAGCACTTTTTTTATTTAATATTTGTTGAAAATCAGGCTATTGCCACTTATACGCTTGTTTGTGTGTGAGAGAGTGTGTGTGTGTGTGTGTGTGTGTGTGTGTGTGTGTGTGTGTGTGTGTGTTTGTGCGCGCGCGCGTTTGTGACTGTTATGACTATATATAATGTACAATACAAATAACATTTATACTGGTGGTCATGTCCTGGTTTAATTTTATAAAAGAACGATGACCAAAGTTAATCACGTTTTGGAACTCGAACCCTGGACAGTATATTTTGCACTATTTAAACTAACTAACTTTAATAAACTAACTAAGGTTTTATCGCAAGGCCAAATATATGGAAACGCGCTTTTGAAATATTTCAAAACTTAGTAGATATGCCTATAGCGTATTTAGACTTATATAAAAATAAATTTTACTTTTAAAAGTAATTCAAATCCTGTACACCACAAGCTTAGTTGTTGTAACAACATGTTGTGTATCTTGTTCTTCACTAATTAGAGTCCTGTTCAGTACAAGAGCTTCATCCCACCACCTACCATACCCTTGTGCAATATGTGACCAATTAGTCCAAAAGTAAATGGATTTCCTTACCGAATTATGTCATCCCATGTGTACAAGTTCATAAAACTGGGAAACGATTATGAAAGTTCAAAAAAGTGGTTCATTTAATATAAATTAGCCAAAGATAGAAAGAAACATCTCCACAAAAACCCACCATTCAAAACCGTTAGTATTTCCTTGCGAAAACAACGAATAGATTACTCAGTCAACCTATTATCAACACCATGGAAAAATTTGATTTCTTTGCTTTAGGATTTAATTATTTTGATTATCTTGTAAAGAAATAATATAACCTTATATCTTTACTCTAACAAACATCAAATAGCATTCTTATTCACCACATAAAAAATAATATTACCATTCTAAGCTCTTTAATCGTTACCGAATGAAACTTTCGTATTTATATCGAGTAGGAAAATGAGTCTGTTTTGGTTTTTCATTAGCATAGAATTATAAACTCACATCATGTTGTCTTATTTTTTAGATCATAATGTTATAATGTCATTTGAAATTAGCATAATTATTTTCTTAAACCTTACGAATTGATAAGGTTGCTTTGTAAAATATTGTTCTTGTGTAGTCTTACAGTTAGTTTAGTCTGTAAGGATAATAGGAATCCGTAAATTTACCATTGTCAATGTTACAAAAAAGGATTATACTTCGTTATAAGTCATTGCTTTTTATTTGTTAGTTTGGGTGGGACGTTTGTGCTTTTTAATGTGTTAGGGTCATTTTTAGACCTGAAGAAGAGAAACTACTTCTACCGTTGACACCTATTATTATAATTTCTTGTAACATAATAACGATGACAAATTTCCGATCCTTTCAAACCATCCATCGTCAATAGCAAACTAGTACAGTTTGTCGTTTATCGTTTCGTGCAATAACTCAAAAGCGATAATACAATCTGTATGTATATTTATTTTTATTTATATAGAATATAATATTTTATTAAATGACAGATTGCCTAATGTTTTTTTAATATTTCAATATAATAAAATAAAAGTCATTAGATATGTATTTCATCTTAAAAACTAAATATTAACTTACGGGCAACTAAGAAGATTGGTTTTATTTTTAAAACGTTACGTGTCATTAAGTGGTGTTAATCGCTTCGATGAATTTTAGTCCTAATTGTTACCTAAAGTTGGAACCAGTGCTGGACGAGAAATTTTATCAGTTGATGTGGAAAAGAAAGTTTCTAATGTTGTGAAAACATTTCCAATTACGTTTTCCATTCTGTTGATAGTAATTACACAATATATGCACAAATTCAGTTTTTAAAAGAACGCGAGGTTACAAAAAGTGTTCATTAAAAGGACACGAAATTTAGAATTTCTTGTTTTAAAAGTATAATAATTTGAGTTTAAATAAATTTATTACAACACTAAGTTACAAGGAATGTATAACATTTATAATTTATCGGTGTTGCGTGTGTGAAACAATTAACAAAAATCCTGTTCAAAAAACAAGACTAGATAAACATTTATCCTTGCAACTGTTGATACTTAAGAATGGTGTTTAGCTAAACTGCAAGAGTAGTGACAAAAGGGCCAGTAACACTCTACATAGTTTGGAAATAGCTCTAAATTATCTCATTTCATTCAAATAAAGGTAGATAAGTATTGGTTGATGATTGGGTTAAATTTTATTTTATCGGTTGGCAACAATGTTTGACCTTGATTCTATTTCTGACTACAATCCGATTGTTGACGCAGCTGATATTTCTCTCATTAGTGTCTAACCATGGATAAGCTTACTTGTGCGCAACGAGTGTTAATAGTGAAAACGTTTTATCAGAGTGGTGAGAGTTATGCGGCTACTGTTAAGGCGACTTCGCGGTACTCTAGGACGTAATGAAGCACCGAATGAATCAACAGTTCGCAGACTCATGAAAAAGTTTCAAGAAACGGTTTCAACAGTCGACCTCAAAAGTTCTGGACGTCGTCGTTGTGCCCGAACTGAACAGAACATTGAGGTGGTTCGTGACAGTGTGGCTGTTAGCCCAGCGAAATGAATACGTCACCGTTATCAACAATTGGGTTTAAGATGTTCTTCTGTACGGAGAATTCTTCGGTACGATCTCAAATATCACCCCTATTAAATTCACCACCAGAAGACACGACAGTTTGTTGATTGGGTATTGAGAAATTCGCAGGAGGAAGAAAACTTCGCAATGAATATCATCTTCAGTGATGAAACGCACTTCCAATTGAATTGATTTGTTAATAAACAGAACTGCGTATCTGGGGTTCAGAAAACCCTCATATGATTAACGAAAGGAAAATGTATCCACAACGAGTGACAGTTTGGTGAGGCTTTTGGTCGGGCGGCGTCATCGGCCCTTAATTTTTTGAAGATCAGGAAGGGCAAGCTGTGACAGTGAATGGAGACTGATACCGTACGATGATTAGCGAGTTTTTGTGGCCTCATTTGGATAACATAGACATTGATCAGTTGTGGTTTCAGCAGGATGGTGCCACCTGCCACGCTGCCCGTGAAACAATTGTGTTGCTCCGTGACCGCTTTAAGGATCGCGTCATTTTTCGTAATTCCGACCATTAATGGCACCAAGGTCGTGTGACTTAACACCTTGTGACTTTCATCTTTGGGGTTATCTAAAGTCATTAGTTTATGCCAATAAACCCCGAACCATCAATGAGTTGAAGGAGGAAATTCGACGGGTTGTCGGCCAAATTGAAGTGGAAACTTGTCGTGCAGTCATGGCTAATTTCATAGACAGAGTTGATGCGTGCCAGCGTAGCCAGAGGAGGACACATGCATGACATTATTTTTCATACATGAAATTCCGATTTCATGAAGGTTAGATGAACATATTTATGTATTTGATTTCAGATTTTCATTAAGATAAGTCTCTTAATTTGATATATCAAAACCGGCGCTCTTTTTGAATCACCCTTTATATGGAATAAGGAGGATTACCTTAGGCAATCAATCCAAATTTAAAAAAAAACAGACAGTGAATGGAAAGTGACTTTACAATAAGAAGCACATAATAGCTCTGAAGAATTGAACTTAACATTCTGAAGGAATACAATTCTCAGGAAATGTGTTTTTTATCTATAAATTATGTGCTACGTGAATCATTCTTCTACTATTATTTAAAGAAAATTAAAAGGCACCCAAAGAGTAATAAATAAATTAATTCATTGATATAAACAAACCGGCTTCCAACATGCAATGATGCAGCAATACTTGACTGACACTACCGTTTATATCAAGAACGAAACCTGCACCTAATAGTAATAATTATTGAGTTTTAACTCAAATTAAGTCCTCAGTTGTTAATAAACAATATTCACTAGTTTTAGTTTTAGCAAAAGTGTTTAGGTTTCAGGAAATAGACCATTGTAACTGGATCAATGATTCTCAATTACATTTATATATGTATGGTTTTGTGAACCTTGTTTATTTTTTTTGACGATTGGAAGTAAAATTAGTGTATATCATTAGAATTATATTATAATGGTTTTTAACTCCACCTATCACTTTTACTTTTAACCCCTGAGTTGTTTGTGGGAATTCAAACGTAATGTTCAGTAAACATTAGGTATTAACTAGGAAAGAGACAAAGGGATTGTTAAGATTTACGCACGAATTGTTTGTTGTCAGTACGTACGTAACAACTGGAATATTATTATTTTCAGCCATAATATTCTGGCTAAAACAGTACTTAGATTAATATTGATTTGTATGGTTGCCGACTATTATTATGAGCTATCCGTGCCTCACATTGCTAAACTACGTACAGTTAAGGTTATTTATTTATTTTGATACAAATAATCGTGTGTTACCCAATGCTATAAATAATACAAAATTATGGGTATATTGATTTCCATAGCTACATATGTTTATTTACTAGTTCCTATACAAATTAAAGTGTAATTAACATTATCCTAATACTGCACATGTATCATACTGGTGCGTGTAATGAAACTAGTTTTGTATACCTGTATACGTATTTGTGTTACTTTGAACACTGTTGTGGGTTTTATATTTCAAAGCGTGGTTTGCACAAAGGCCGTTATCTACGGAAATACAGGGTAAGACATAACAAAATACCTAAAAATTGATTAAGATATAATTATTAAAACGTGTTAAAATATACGTTTCTTCAACACAATACTATTGTAAAATATAATCACCGACCTAAAGCCAAAGGTTATTTTAATTGAATAACCCTGTAGGCATTCCCTAAAATCCTTATTTCTAAAAGGATTCCAACTGACAAAAACTAAAGACCTGGAATTTTTTTGTAAAAGAGATCATACAGTTAATGACGCAAATCCTGAGATGACAGTGTTAAAACTTTTAAGATTCACACTAACAAATATTATATTATTCTACTTAAAACATTTGACTCATCAAGCATTGTTTTACATCTTCGATGAAATTACTATTTGAGTTATACTTCGTTGCAACAGGATGAGGGAATAAATTATTTACGCCTTTTTTCCTGGAGAAAGAATTACGTATTATTTATAGATTTTCTACATCTTTTCTGAGATCTTGCATCTCTTTTTAGAATGAATGTTTTCTTTCATCGGGAAAGTATAAGGAAAAGTTTTGTTGAGGAGAAAAATTATTCGCTAATGACCATGTTTTTCCTGAAAAGTGGCAAGAAGTGTCTTCTAGTTAATACATTATTAAGTTATTTTCCTTATTATAAAAATATAAATAAAAACGATATAATTTGTAATATATTCATTGATTGTTACAGCAATCTAAAACTTTTATATTGAAACTTTATTATGCACATTTAGTGTTAATCAAAATATCTAATACTCAATATGTGCCTTTTTTATCTTTGAAATATATGCGACTATAATTGCTCTAGACAATGCGTTACTACAATTCTTATGTTAATAACACACCTCATTAAGTCAAAACACATTTGTTACCAGTCAGAGTAACTCTCAGTCTACTAACCAATAGTTAAGTCGCTGTCCATCACACACCTAATGGATGGCTTGTATCAAATAACAGTTTTGAGACAGATTTTTGTGCAGTTGATAAAAAATCCAGCTTTAAATTTCATAGTATACAATGAAACATATTATTAGCGTTGTTATCCACCGCCTATTGTACATAATTTGACTAATATTTTATGATGCCATCCTGCAAAATTTATATATGTCTATAAGGTGGAGAGAAAAATAAAAAATCTACTTCTTCTTTTTAAAACAAGGAAAGAGTACGCCACACCAAGTGTCTTGTTACAGGCTTCATTGAGGTTCTAAAAATAATTTCAAATATACAGCACATTTCATTCACGAGTTATCCTGTACTAATCAGTCAGACAGTCAAACAGAGAAGAAATTGTTACATCCTATCACAGCAGATAAAAGATTATTTTTGTCTGCCTAGATGATTATTAGGCTTCAATTATCCTCTAAATATGGCTAAATTTAATGGTTAGGAGTTCACAACCATATATAATTATTATTGTCTGTATACAAATAAAGATTCTTTCAAAGTTTAAAGTTAGCAGATAACATCTTATTCAAAATATCTTGCTATGTTGTACACAGCAGTGTTTAAATGATAAAATTTTACACTCTAAGTCACCAAAAGATAATATTGTGTGTTGGGATAGGTAGACTACATATGCCTATAAGACCGATGTAGAGTTATCCGCTAACGCTCAGCCATGGAGTGATATGCAACATCATCCAACACTATGTTGCCTGTAATAGTCGCATAAATGAAGCTTCATGCACAAATTTATAGAGTAGTTCATTTCCCAGGTATTGTGTAGACGGAAAGACAAACGAGAGACAGAAAAAACAGCAGAAATAATTACAATGTTTCCCGTACCTTAACTGATAACTTTTGCAAAAGCTCAGTCAGTTAAAGTCCTTCTCTGAAACTAGTTGATATACTTTTTTATTTATGCTACCACCTCCAAAATATAGAAATAAAAATGCATTATCATTATTTGCAAAGTAAAAAAATCTAAAGTATTTCAGACTTAACATCGTGTGGTAATAAAGCCGTATAACTAAAATACCAACCACCGTATCTCAGTTATCTGTATGTTTTTGCATAGTATCATCTAAATACGACATTTTATTCAGTATTAGCAGGCAATCTCAGTAATTTTATAGTCATCATTTTTTCATATTCATATTTTTTCATTTGAATAATATGAATAAGCTATTGCATATTAACAAAACATTTAAATTATTATACCTAACAAAATTTATGGAAATAAAATTTCGAAGTATTCTCAACTATTGAGGTAAATTATACTAAAATAATCTGATTTACCTCCACTATTTCAACCATCTTTATCCTTTGATATCAAAAGATATTAAAAAAAACTGGTAAAAACATTTTCTGGGGTAAATCATTACGTTTAAAAATTTAATTTTTGTAGAATTTTGTATATAAATTAGAAGACTTTTAAAAACGAAACTGTCTTCAATTATTCTGACAGAAACCATCTGTTTTTTCGAATAAACATAACAACTAAGAATAGAATAAACTGTAATCATGAAAGTAATTGATAAAGGGTGGGTTAAATGTAGGCCAAAGATGGAGGGAGGAGGTAATAGAGCAAAATACAATCAGCTGATGGTATGTAACGATAATTGTTCCCGTATTTTGACGACGCCTGGTCATTACGTTTTTGGACTAAAATAAAATAACTTTTCAATATTATCGATTTGATTATAGGTATTGTTTTGTGCAGGTTATTATCACAAATTTATATCCTTAAAGAAATCATTCATTATCTTTTTAGTTATGTTTAGATGAGGTAGGCGTAACTCCAAAGAACCACTGAGGACTTACTTATACCTGAGAAGAAATCATCATACAGGTACATAATACAAATACAATCCCTTTTATCACCAACAATTCTACGTTTGGGGCATCAAGAAATTAAGAAGTGTAGGGTGGAACATTCCCCAATAAATATCAATCGGTAAAAAATACCCGTCTCCTTCCAACCACTGAGTAAGTGTGTCTAATTGGATAGAAACGCGTTAGGATTTCAATAAAAGATATGTCATATTGCAATACACTTGAAATTGAATGATTGAGATTTAAAATACATAGCACATACCACCTACAGTTACTTTAAGACGTTACAGTTACGGTTCCTGAGTTACGCAAAAGTAAGAAATAAGAGAGTAAAGATAATTATAATTGCAACTGTTACAAATTCATACTACAACTGTTTGAAATATTACTAAAAATATAGGAAACGTGCACAAAAACAATTACGGTATGGTTTATTTTGATTACACCATTAAAATTAGGTATTAAAATAGATCCAAGAGAAATCCATAAATACATGCTTTCGGTAAATGTATTGTCATCAAAAGTATATACCGATTACTTAGCGTTAGTGGTAACCAAAATACACTGGTTACTAAAACACTCGGATTTACAGTACATTCTCTTTGTGATAACTAATGTAAGCATAAGGATATGTGTGAGTAAAATCAACTTGACTAAGATAATTGTGTAAGATTTCAATATACATATATTTGAAAAGGGTAATACTGTATAACATAATACTTTATTGTATTATATAAAGTGTAGAGATATTTATAAATTGTTTTAGATAATATGCCTTGATAATTACAAACAACAGGTGGATTTCCATGTCAGTAAAAGCTGAAAAATATTATTAATTGAAGAATGTTCCCTTGTTTATGACAGCACACCCTGCAAACTGATTTGTTTATATTGATTAATTAATTAATCTTGGCTATATCACGTGACATTTCGGGACCATACTGATTACTTTGTATCACAATTATTAATACATATTCCCGATAGGGTAAATAAAATGTAAAGTTCGTAACATGTTAACTTCGATATTTAGACCTTTTGCTGTGATGTAAATGTACAACTTTTGATTGATAGTGGTAATTGTACACTCATGGAAGGAAAACATAAGGAAGTATCTAAACAATATATTAGCAGATTAATATGCTATCGTCCAATTTTGTTGAAATACCTTCTTTGGAATACATTTTTCAGTTAAATTTTGGTTAATACATATTAATCCTTTAGGTTTTTTGACATTAATTGGTAATAATGATTATTTCTAAAATAGCTTTTAGGTAAGAAAATATTAATTTAGTAATTTAATTATATATAAAGGAAAATAGCAACATTTTTTTAAAACATCATTAAAGGCCTCACGTTGAAATAAAATGTTATACGTATTATATGAATCACCCTGTAACTAACGTTTTCATTGATGCATATCCTCGTTGTTATACGTATATGTGTTGAGTGCCAACGTTATCTTAATAGAAAAAAGCGTAAGAGTATGCTATGTTTAGATAGCATATATTAAATAGAGCATTTCGTTACAGGAATATCTCGGAGGTTTGTAGCTGTCAGTTATGAATTATTTATAGACCACTACACTGTAATAGACATTTTTAAATGCAGCCTAATACACTTACTACTGGTACGTAATATATCGTTACGTTGATGTGTGCGGAGGTTTAAAACATATCTAATCCTGCCGTATAACAAAACTGTTGAAATATAAATGGAGGCGACTGCTTTCTTCAGCAACTTTTATAGGAAGTAATGTACTGTCTAAAATCTCTCATATCTAGATCATAGATAATTTCCGTTGTGCTAGTGCTATATCTAATGATTCTTTCTAAAAAACCTTCACAATGTCGCAATTCATGTTTAGACTTTAGCACAGTAGCTGTGGTACGAGTACACGTCAACCCTAGTTAGTGCGTTAAGTAGAATCAAAATATAACGAAATTTATTACAAAATTATGAGCGAAATCTACATTCGAATGTCTAATACTTATTTTTTTAATATATATACCTACAGTAGAATAGCTCTTATTTATTTTTTAAGAAACTTCAATGAATTTACAGTTGTGTTTCTGGAGGTGAATGCTTGCCAAAGCTATTTTCCTCTAATCGAGTATTTATGGAATGTCAGAGCTTTTTCTCTAATGTAGGGCGGTTTTGGGATTCTCTTTTGGAATTACCAGGACAGATCAGTAAGTAAATAAGTTTTGTTCACAATCAATCGAAAGTTTAATGTATACCTACAATGCATAAAAATAATCACAGTCGAATCAGTAAGTACTTTTCCGTTAGTTTAAAACAACAACTGCACTTTACGGTATTATAAATTGCCTACTGGTTTCCTGTTTATATATTATTTTGTGTAAAAGTAAATATAATTCCTATTTATTATTAAAAGTTCCCAATTATGAGCGGTAATAATTTTTTGTTGAACTAAACCCTATTCTTATGTTCTAAACACTATAATACTATAAATCCTACTAAGGTTATGTTTACTTAACAATTCAAAGTTTTACAATTATTTTTTATTATATGGTAAAAAAGAAAAAAACTAATATTCGGAAAATAATGATACGCTAGTCCTTGATGTGAGGCATCAGCAGCAAAAAGCTGTGTTGGAACTGAACATACATAATGACTCAAAACGTAATAGTAATATAATATCTATATGTTAGCATACAGATGTATTGCTTGTTATAAAGTATTAGTTGGAGATCACCATTGGGGGAATTAGGACCTTGAGGGTAGGAGCAATAACATGAAATATTTTAGATATTATATTAAGTACAGACACAAACATCCTGATGTAAAGCAAGATACTTATGCGAAGAAATAAGTTATAATACAATATTAACATGTATATTGATTGGACCTTGCTGGGAATATACAGTTCATAATTTATAACTCTGGGATCCTAATTTATTTATTTCATTACCCTGGAGAAAAAGGGCACTTCAACGTGTAACACATTTGTAAAACAACGTGTAACACATCCATTTCTGTGAAACAATACTATCCACGTATAATAAAATACCTCTATATTTAGCCATTTTCACGTAAAATCTCAATTATTCGATTTCTTGTTTATCTGACAGGAGCATTATTATAAAAAGCTCTCTTAATTATAAATAGCCTAAGCAACGAGGAAACCTAGTGAGTTGGAACAAGTGTCCAGGAATAAAAATTAAGACTGATAAGTAGAGCATTCGTCATCACAAACCGTCTATTGCAAAAGTAATTATTACACTTCAACATAAAAAAATTTTTCATACACTCTAATCGTAATACTGACCGAATTACTGATTGGAAAAATCTCTGTGTTATAAAAATCTGTTTGTTGTTTAAGGGCATAAATAATTAGTTTTAGTACACGTACTGACAGCAGACAAAGTAATGTATTGGTAGTTAATATTCACAGTATTACCAATAAATCGGGTATTTACTGACAACCGTGCCTCAATATGCTCGTACATTTAATTAATGTTAGAGCTTTTTAAATGGCGCAAATCATAAAACAGTATTTGTTTTTAATTACTCGTTTAAATGTTTTCGTACTAAACTCATTATATTAACTGTAATTTCACCAATAAATTTCTGCATTTTTAGAATAATAAAAGGGTATATAATCTGAGAAAGAAAATAAAATAATAATAATTATTTATTGAACCATATCATAGTTGAAGATATTACACCATCATCAAATACAGACTTTCCACAAAATAACTCCTGGTTAAATATTTTAATCAAACAATAAACTTAATTTCATGTGTTACACCGGTACATGGTTTTAAAGGTTATATAATAAATTTCAATGGATACAGCGTTAGTAGCACTGCAGATACAAAAACGATAGTCTAGCTCTTCCCATGTCCAGGCCAACATGTCTAGGGTTACTGTTGCCACGCATGAAATATCGGTTGTTTGAGATAGTTCACATTTCTAATATTCTCTGCATGTATGAGGTTCTTGAAATGAATCCATAATAAAAAGTCTACAGGAATGGCCAAGGAATAAGCCAGTCCCTTCCAATCCACATGTTGCCGAACCAAGTATCCAATGTTTCTATCACAGGTAACTAAAGTGTGACAGTGCTCTATCTTGCCGAAAGTGAACTAAATCCTTCTCCACCTCAATGTCTTATAGCTGAGGAAAACCACACTCGACCTGTCACAATAGACATCACCATCGATAATGTTTTCAACCAAAATTAAGGGCCCTATAACTTTGACATGCATAGGACCACATCAAACGTCCACTTTGGTATAATGTCACGTTGATACTCAATGATTTAATGACATGGATTAGAACCATAAATTATGCAACTGTGTCGGTTAACAGTACCGTTTACATGACAAGTTGCCTCATCAGTAAAAATGATATTTTTTTAAATAATCGATATTTTCCTTACTTCTGTCGAATTTAGTAATAGCTAATTGTAATATCTTGTTCTTGTCTGTTGGTTTAGTTCAGTAAAAACGTTATAGCTTGTACACAGTTAAATAAAGCCTTTTTTAATACCTTCTGAACAGTTTATTTAGGAATTCGCAACTCGAGGCTGCGTCGTGTTCATAATCTCGTCTGATACATAAGGCCTACCAGGCGACTTTAGTTTAAATACACTTCCAGTTTCTTTATATACAGATAGCCATTGCCGAGTGGTTTTATCAGTAGAAACACCTCCATCAAAATAGTGTTGAAAGTTCCTCTGAACCATAACAAGCCAAATTGCGTATTTTGTTGAGTCGCCATTGCACTGCATTAATTGAGTGAGTGTTTGCTACGGTATTTTCTGCCAACAATCAGCATTACTGTCAACTACTGTTGATGAAAACCCCGAACTATCGATCAGGCAATATATACTTGCTTGCTTGTTAACACAGTCATTCTGGCCAGGACATGAGAAGAGGTAGAATAACGTTTTAATGTAACACATTAATGAACCTCAAAACAACGGAGTTACTTTGTTGAAACCCTGTAATGTGGATTTAAAAACGCCACATTTCCCTATTATTTTGTAACCATGTCGTTAACACGTAACATTGATACATTCGTAAGCTAATTACGAAACACAGTAAACATAATGGACCCGAGGTGTTGTCTGATGAGGCCCTCGTTAACTTGCCAATGTAAACAATACAGCTCCAAGCATGCAACGTAACATGTGACATCACTGTATCACAACGTGCAGAAAATATTCCATTCTGTATCTCGCATGAAACCCCGAATTCTGCTTTTACATATCTATGATTTTTCTGTTTTGCAGGTTTAAAATGCCCAATACGTACCACGACTTGTCCAGTTTCCAAATCCAAACAATGAGAACTACAAAAATTAAAGTTAAGGCTTGAAAAGTATACAGTTATATTTAATTAGTTAATTTGCAAAGTTTACTTATATTCGATAAAGGTTTACGTAAATAGGCTATTAAAGATGGTCTGGCGGGAATAATTGTTGAATGATTTCCAAATATAAACTAGGGATGGTGTTAACTACTTATAAATCTGTCATATAATTTATAAATTATTTAAAATTTTCTTAGTATCTACCTATTAACAGAGTTATCAACATGTGTGTTTCTTTTACATTTATATTTAGAAATAAATGTAATTGAAGCTCCTAATTGGAATGGAGTTAATATAACTTAAAAAAATTATAAATAATTTACAAACCGGTTGACTAGTACTAGTGAATATTTTTAGCTTAATTTCATAGAAAATTATAAACTAAAATTACTATGATCCCCTAACACAAATAAGGTGTTTCCATTTTCGTCAATCATATCCCCCAGAAACTTGTAATTGTGTACACTATACAACATAACGTAGGTCTGTGAACATGATAGTTACCATTATTTATACTTGATTAAAACTCAACTAGGTACACTACTAGGTTATTTTACAAACATAATCTCGAATGGCATTCAACGTTTTTATTTTATTGCAACCTATAACGTTCCCAGTTTAGAAACCGTTAGTTTTAGTATAAAAGTTATTATATTTTAAGTTTAGATAATGGAGTTTCCATATTTCAAAAGTAATATAATTTTATTTATATAACAATCATTAGAGTCCTCATACCATTGGTGTTGCTCAATCTTTCTAAACTAATAAAAAAGGCTTCTATGTGATACTGAAGACGGCAACAATACCTTAAACCCTCCTTTCTTCTGTCTGTGCCGGAAGGGATATTTAAAATTTAAATGGGCAAAAAGTCTTCCCATGGTAATACCACAATTTTCCGTTGTTCTATTTTGATTGTTTTAGATTTATTTTTATACGTTACACACACACACACACACACACACACACACACACACACACACACACACACACACACACACACACACACACACACACACACACACACACATATATATATATACACACATATATATATATATACACACACACACACACACACACACACACACATAATATGTGTAGGCATAATGTGATGGAAATGTTTTTATTTGTGTACAAAAAGTTCATTTTTATTCTTTACCTTCAACAGCAGTACAAAATCAAATATTACAAAGGACTTTCATTTATTTTGGCTTATGTACATATCCAGAACTTTTATATGATTTAAACCCTATTGTAAATATTTATCAAATAACAATGGACACATAATGTCACACATACTTCAGGTCACAAAAAAATAGAAAATAATAAATAATTTGAAATAGTTTTTGTCCAAAATGTGACTGTCAGTATGGACTAGATTATATTATTTATAATTCTTATATACTATAAGGATGTAGTAATTAAAATCATACCAGCCCTTTCCTGAAGAAAGACTTACGAAGTATTCATAAAGTGTCAACGTCTTTACCTCTATCTTGCACCCCATTACAAGATGAATGTTATCAGTCATCAGTTAATAATAAGAAAAGGTTTAGGTGTTATAAAAATGGAATTGATATATGACCATAAAGAGGTGAAAATTGACTTTGCGAGCTATAAATATTGCAATAGCTTTATTTAAGGTAAGTTATTCCCTATTGGGTATGTGTAAACTATGATTTTCATTACCACTGACTATAGGTTACTTAAAAATATAATAGACAAAAAAATGTATATATATATATATATACACATATATATTATATATAATTTTATACATATGCAATTATATAAATGTATATAATTTTAATTTGCTCCCTAACATTAATTACTCAAAATTGGTATCAATAAAAGGGGAGAACTAAAATGGATTTGGCATTTTCAGCGTAGCATAATGGTTGGGAAAAAGGGAGCTGGCTATGTATTATTAATTATATATATATATATATATATATATATTTATTATTTTTTTTATTTTATTCTGTGTATGTTTTGTAAGTGTACTTGGCAAAGTTGTAATACAATGAAATATTGTACATTCAAAAATTGTTGTTTTCTTTTGAAACTGCTCTAAGAGATTAAATATATAATACATATCACAGTATATATATAAATATATATATATATATATATATATATATATATATACATGTATATGAAATTATCTACCTCAGGTACTTGTAAACAAATCGAATATCGTTTTATATCATTATTAACTGTGCAAAGTTACAATAACATGTTATTTCACCTTAGCTTTTACCTCTCTAAACAACAACTCAAAAAACAATCAATGTTTCCTTTTTTCCGAAATGTTTACAGACATTTGTAATGTTTTTTTTGTTTCATTAAACTCAGAATTTAGGTTAGTTTCGAATATTAAAAAATTAATGTCCGTTGTAGATTTATGAATTGTTTCCCATCGTAAGCAATACATAAATATTTTTAATTAGAGTTAAATCAGGGATCAATTTATATAACTGGCAATCCCGATAACGTTAAAATACGTGACCTAGAAATGAGAGAAATCTCAGAAACCTCATTAACTTACTTCTAAAACAAGGACAGTTGCTGAGGTAAGCAGTCGCCGCTAGATATATTTCATTTGTTTTGTTCTTCATAAGGCTAGGATATTTTATTCCTGGTAATGTGAATAATAGTTCCAATAAGGCCAAAAGTCAATCTAGTATCGTTTTGTTTAGAAAACCTAGTAACAGTAATTTTGCTATTAATAATAATGGAATGTAGTAGATTTAAAATATATGAACTTGCTAAATAAAATCAATAAGTAATACGTAACAGAATCAAATGAATTAATACTTTCGAAATATGCTTATATATTTCAGTTAATAATACCTTTATCGTTATTTTGATAGATTAATTCACTGTATCTATTTTACTCAGAGTATGGACCTGAGGTGTCAAGTAATGATCCTCATTAAATAATCAATTTTAACGCGACTGATTCTATCGTGTGACGTCACCTAAAACGGAAATTTTTTTATTAATATTTTTCTGCAATTTTTTCTGCAAATAATATGTTAGTAATAATTTAAATGCAACTTTCGGCGTTTAATATAACTTCAAGTGGACAAGTGATCAAAGAAAGAGGTAACGATAGTGTGGGTAAGGAAGTATTATATGTTAGGTCTTTATAAGGACAAAAGGAAGGCAACTCTAGTCTCAGCAGTTAATCGTTGTACAACTTACGAGAAAGAACCTTCATTTGAATATATATCATGAATCGTCCATCATAAAACCACACAGATAGAGAAAATAATTAATTTGTTATGTATTTAATGTTACAAGAAAACAGTGCAAGTTAATAATTTAATAGCAATAACTTTCACAAAACTCTCTATTATTTCGTTTATGAGTAGTTTTATTACATTTATCAAACTTCCTGAGGTTAGGGGTCTAATACGCATAATTTTTATTTGTATACTACTGTCATCAATGTGCCTGAATGTGAAACTACTCAGAAATCAATTACATAAAGGCGTTGTGAATCACAATTGATACTTTATTACTGAATTTAATCGGGTTTAAGTAAACCCCTAAATAATATTTTAGTTTCAGTAAACTTTTAAGGCGTTTGTTTATATTTAGAATTCGAATGAAGCCTTTTTTACTTTTCCTTCAAATTATGTCCACATTATATTCCATCCATAATTTCATACTTAGGTATTATTAAATTAATCATCAGGTCATTAAGCCAGATTAAAATGTAAAATATTAAACCTAAAAATTAAGAATCGCCGTGTTAAATTTGGTATTATGTTGTTATACGTTATAGAGTATGTTATAATAAAACTTATCCCACCGGAAGGAACTATCGTACTCTAGGGAAGGACTTCTACAATGTTTCATAGGAAAAAAATCTAGGGAAAGTGTTTTCATATTTGGGAACTAAAGGAACAATTTATTAATGTAGGTTTTAACTAATAGCTGTTTCAAATGCACGTACTCAATGTGCAAAAGACCTTTTAAATCGTTTGTTGACGTCATGACTATGTTGATTTTCACAGCATTTTACTCACTATGAGACCGTCTAGTCAAAGATAACGAAAATGCTTATTTGCGACATTAGGTTATTCTTGAATGATGTTTATCCTTCATTTTCGACTATAATATTACAGATGCTTCATATTCTAAATTTAATGTGTTAAATACCTTTTTTCCAACTGTTGTCCCATCCTACCAACACATTTTCAATACCCTATAACATGTAGTTAAGTAAAATTAACAATTTACTGTTTCCTTTATTACACTATGTCCGTATGGTACTCCCCAAAATTAATATACATTTTATTTATTTTGGTAATCTAAATTGTTGACTTACCACTGCGAAAATAAAGAATCTGAAATGCTGGCCAAGTCAGAATACAGTATACAGGATAGCCCTACCCTGGAGAAAAACCTCCGTGTTTTCATTAATACTTGAATAGAGAAAAGGAGTTGCAGGAAGCACTCACTTCTTGTTGTCAATTTAAACTCTTTCTTTTTGTCTTTGTTTAAGTCTGGCATTTCAGAAGATGCTCTCATCAATTGAATGATTGTTTTAGAAAAGGAAATGTCTTGTGAGGAATAATTTTTTAGTTTAAAGTTTTCCTTTCTTTTTAGGTCTCAACAAGTGGAAATCGACACGAAACGTCTGAACGATGAAACACACAAATAAAAAATGCAAAGAAAATTTCATAATTTGCGAAAAGATTAATTTCTGTCTGATATCTCGAGATTACGTAACTTGAATTTAAAAGGAAGCTTAATTTCTATACAATTTATATCAAATTTTGTATCGTTAGAGAACATTTTTACATTAGTATTAGACCATGATTAACCATGTGGTACCGATAATGTCGTAGAATAAACCAATTTTATGACGAAATGAATAAAGTCATTTGTCTTTTTTTAAGTAACAGAGTACTAACATGGTTAACCGGTATAAACCCAACGTATACAGGAGTTGTAAGCTGTCGAAAATGTCTGGAGTTTTCTGCTACTCCAATATTGAAACTATTTGCATATAGTCTTAATATGCACCATAGCAGTATATGTATCTAAACTATTTGCAAGATATTTCCAAAACAATCTCACGAAACATCATCTTACATATACAAGAATGGCTCATGGTTGTGCATACCTATCCATGTGGTATGGCTGAGCGTTACTTAAGGATGTCACGCTGTAGGTTGGTCAAATTTTTCTTCTATCCACATGGGGATTGAAAAAAGTATATCTATTGTGTATATGTATTTCTGTTTGTAGGATATCTTATGAATGAAACGTGCTATAAAGTTGGAATTTTTTATGTAACTACAGCTTACAGACAATGGTGTGGTGAACTATTACCTCGTATACATTTGGTTACTCAAGCTTAGATTTCATCAACATTACAGGTATATATATTTAGTTTTATAGTTTTTTATAACTTTTTACATAAATTTTTTAACAAATTCAAAATTCAAAACAATATACGGTTATTACTTAAAAATCTGTATATTGCTAACAGAATATTTTTAAGTATATATCGTATTGCAAATGTTTGTGGAAAAGCTACGATAAGTTGATATTTATTATTATTTTATTTATTGTAAAATACTTGAAAACTTTATTTAATCTTCCTAAAAAGTAATACTGAAACTTCAATTAATCTTCAAGTAATCGGTGGGTGGTAGTAGTTGCAATCAAATCATCTCATCTTACAACTTATAAACTCATTACACGTTGATTGTCGTCACCAATTGTTGGAATTCTCATTTTTAAACTGTACACCTTTATGCGGCTCTATCGGCATAAGTGATATCGGCATGCTGATATATAGTAGGCATCAATGATTATTGGAAGATTTCTCACCTCATTTTATATCGTAGAATCATCTTGAAACCTGCAACTTCTAACTGGGTCATTATGGGGTATCATCACATGGATCAATATTTAACTTATTGGACTCTAGAAATTATTGGTATCGGCAAAACAGATATATATATATATATATAAGTTTTACTGTATGTGTTGAGCAAGGCAGTTTGGAAATGTAACCGAGAAGTCTTCGATCGTATTTACATTGAAAGTGACATTTTGACCAATGTAGAGTACAGAAACACACACACATACACATTTTGTCAAACAATAACCGGATGCTGAGTCCGAATTACGAGATTTTATCTGTTACCATAAACCCTAAATTCAAAAGTATTCTTAAGGTCAGGCACGAAAATTTAGAATAGTATCACACCCTGCTCCCACCATATCTGCTGCAATGTGAATTTTTTTAGTTCTCAAAAAGAGAGTAACCGGTGGAAGCCTTTTCTCGACCACATTTACATCACTGGTTAGCTTGGCAGCACGTTATGTAACAATATATCCATTTTAGTAGCTATTTGAAGTTGCTATGGTGTTTTACTGAATAATTCCCACAACTAAAACCAGAGTTGATTACATAGACTTGAAATGTCTACAAGAAAGCTTGTGTTCATAATAAACCAGTCTAGAAATTTAAACAAACCGTACATTTTAAAGAATCAAAGTTAACTAGTTTTAAATAAACTCTATTTTAATCATATTTATAATGGAATACATGAATTACCTCGCTAGTTCGCAGGAAATAAACAGCTAAACAAATAACCTCACACTTCTTTTTATTGTTAACCTCATGATTAGCTTATGGCATTGACACATTCGAAAGCTAATTAATTACAACAGAGTAAACATAGACCCGAGGTGTTGGCTGATGAAACCAGCGCAGCATGTAACATCGCTGTGGCTAAACGTATTATGCATGTATAAGTCCTCCTTAAATTTGTAATGATGTAGGATTTGTCGTGCTTGTGGCTCATTATGTTTAACGAGCAAGGCCTCTCATGTGCGGCAAATAAAACACCTCACGAAAATTAAGTTAAATCAAGTTAAATCTTTAACAGCATATAGAATTATATGATAGACTGTTATGTTATTGGTACATTATATTCCTTCGTTAGGGTTAGGTAAGCTCCTACAGAAAGAGTTTATAGCCGTATGTGTGACTTAGAAGGCAATGTAGATGCTGGGCCGAGTCCAAAGTGGAAAGAAGCCAACACCAGGTGATCGTTAACGTCTTTAAACGATATAACATTTACTTACATCAGCGTAGATATTGATTTATACAATGTACGTTATACATTGCACACGTGAACTATTTATAATCAGTATTTCTTTGCTAACATAAAATGAAGTAGACATTCTATTGTACATTCTGTATATTTTCATGTTTGTTCAAGAACTATGCCAATAACATTGTACCCTATTATATAACGTTCAAGAATAAATGATCAACCACGCTGATCTTGAGTTTCTTGGGAATCGTCTAGCATGTGGCTGGTAATATATTGTATATCACACTGCACCAATATATCATTTTTATAGTTAAGTTAGCCATCGAAGTGTTTTCGTTTCCTTAAAACATACATTGAAAGAACTATCTGGTAAAACTTTTTACTTTTTGTAGTATGATCATGTTAAATTTTTTCTCTTCATGTAGGTAATAAATGGTTTATACGCACATTTCAAAGTAAGAATATTGTGTTATTATGTAATTAAAATTAAATAAGTAAAGATATAACTTTATATTTCTTCTGTATGATAAAAACGACATAACACGGACGAAAAGTGTCTATGGGAGCCTAAACCGTAATCGGCATCGCGTCCCCGTAAAATACAAATACGATTTGAAACAAGATTTTTTCTTTTTCCTATTTGGTTTAAAAGTATAATTTTCTGGACATACAATTTAAAAACGTAAAACACCATACAAAAACATTAGAAGGATGACTCGGTAATTACGGTTTTAGTTACGGATTATTAACGTTAGGTATGAGATTAATTATTAGCATTTTTTTGTGCTTGTTTTGAATAAAGTAATGTACGAGTGTTCGTCATAAATGATTTACTTAACTTTTTAGGGATTAGGGTTTAATTGTTTTATATAAATAATATTTTATATTTAGCTTGGTTAGACATTTGTCTTTACTTTTAAATTTGTTATTAAAACAACATTTGCAATTACTTACAATACATATATATATATATATATATATATATATATATATATATATACATTTATAAAAATATTTAGCAAATTTAGTCATTTAGAGACATCAAAATAAATCTAATTTTACGTAAATGATTGCTTAGTCGTTATGGTTTGGCAGGCAGATGACTTTTTTACAAGAAAGTAAAAAATATATTGCATGGCGCACTATCAGGTCCTATGAGACTTCTAACAGTATTTCATATGTATCTCCATTTTGTATCATTCTCATTTTGTTGTTCGAAGGCTCCTGAACAGCCTTAGTACCCTGTATCATATCAGCACAGGATTTTATTTCCCCGTGCATCGCAAAAAGTTTATCAATTTCGTTTAGAATGATTTTGGATTTTTCAACAAATGAAGGTGCAAAACCGGATCTTTCATCCCGGTCTTGAAAGTTGAGAGCAATGTTGTCATTGCTTTCCAAGAACTATTGCAATAATCGCACCGGTAATTGCTACAAACTTGTTTGTTGGGATTGGACATTTCCAGTCTTTGTGGATAAGAGTCTATTACAGTCGCTTTCTTCACCATTCTGATTTTACTTGTCTCCTAGATGACTTTTTCCTTGATACCAGATGATCTCGGGCACTGGGATGGCCTGTAACATACCATCATATGGATGACACCCTCTGAATGTATTTTCGGTTTAATTGGAAATCCTTTTAGGTTTTCATTTGGTATCTTGGGAGTTCCGCTATTCTCAAAGTTCAGGTTGATAGTTATGTTGCGTCCTCGAGTTTATGGGTGGCCATAGGTTTTTTCCCCTCTATCATTATTCTCAACGTTTTTTTACGTACAACCGAGCTATGTAGTAAACCTTCTTTTCCAATTCCAAGGACATGATCTGGCGAGATCTTTCCTTCACTGCCTTAACGTTGTTGTACCACATACTTGTGGGCTTGGGATCTCGTACTATTCGGCACCCGATAGTGATGCTGGATTCATCGTCCGACTGCTTTGTGAAAGGCCTTTCAGGTGTCTCATCACTGTTGAGATTGAGGTTGATTGTCGCGTTGATCTCTGGTGTTCTTAATCTCTAGCGATGTAAAGTACAAATGTCCATCTTTTCCAATTTTAATTTTATACCTGATATCGACTTCAACGGATGCAGTCCGCGTTTAGATTCGTTGAGAATTCTCGTCAATGTGAAAACGATGAGTTGAACCAAACACCCGATACCAAGTCCAGAACGAGTACCGGTAAATCAATGTCAAACTCAACCTTAACATCGAGACCGAGTCGGAACCCCTTCGATGTTTGTGGATAAGCCTAATCTCCGCTCAGAAAAGGAAGGCAAGCTGGTTATCTTGGAGTGTACGTATCAGCTAATCTGAAACTTGACATAGTATGGTACCAATTGGGCAAACTGCTTACACAAAATATTAAGATATCGCGGAAAATTGAAGAGTATGGAAACCATTTATACTACATAACATTAAAACTCCAGGGTCCTGGCAAGATGGATTCAGGAATTTTTCAATTTAGAATAAAAATCCAAGTGGAGAACCAAATGCTAATCTCACATTGAACGTTGAAATTGTGCCAATGATCAAGGAGGTACAAACATTTTTGGTTTGAGACATTGCGATAAATTTAAGAATGAAGAGGTCCTGACTCAGAGGACCAAAATGTACTGTATTTTACTACGAGTTAGAATAAAATTTAAGACAAATTGACATCCGGTCTTGGATGATACTTTACAGCCATTGCATCAGTAATATCTGGAGATGAAAGGACGGTTTGTACATGAGATAGAAAGGAGACACTTAATAAGGATAAATGCCAACTCACCGATGCTAATGTAGCTTCTTGCCTCCGAAGGGGTAACTTTCAGCTCGTCCAGGCTCCCAGGACTGCTGCAGTGGAATACCTGGAAGAAAGGTGTCACTTGTAACACCTTTATGTTGTTGTTGGCATCAAGGTAGGACACAGGATTATAAAAAAACCATATGTCCATCACACTCGAGGGGAATTCATCAAGGCACTACTTCGGCAACCTCGTTCACAAAAAACATTGGGACCCGGGTGACGGTTATATTACAAACGAGAACGATAAATAGGGCATCGAGACTTAAGACGAGAAAACTACTATAAACAAGAATAAAGGACTAGGCTTTTGTGAGCGACAGCGACTAGAGGATATAATGATCAGATCGACTCTACCGGTACAACTTCTATCTAGTACGAGAAAACAGAGCATCAAAAACAATGACCGCACTACTCTGCCAAAAAAAGAAAAAATACAAGACTTTGAGAGTGACCGCGACCAGAATTTCAAAACGACTCCGACGGTACGACTCACTACTCGGGCGTCTAAGGGATGCTTTTGGACAGGCTGAGAGAGAGAGAGAGAGAGAGAGAGAGAGACCAGGCGATGAGTCTACTAATGAGAGACGGCCGTTAAATCCAAGGATGACTGTTCAGCTCACTAGTTATCGATTTTGCCGGAACTGTTTCACAGACAGCAGCATGTAGGAAGCTATTGAGTATTAAAAACTAAACTATAATCTATTGGATATATTTTAAAATTTGTAAAAATAGTATAATACAGTTTTTATTAGTGAAAAATGTTTTATAAACGTGTAACTCATATTTTTTACTGATATTCTCTCAAAATTCATTTGTGTTTCTCAGATGCTTTCCTTTATATTTTATAAAACAATATAATTTGTAGATATGACTTTGGTAATTAATAGTGAAGTATAACTTATTCATAATAGATCATGTTTGATTATTATTACTGTGTTATAAGGCAACTTATAATATAAGTATGTTTTAAACATTGTTTACTTTAGGTATCTGGATTTCATATTTTGTACGTGTATTTATTTATTTATTGTTTTTCTCTCTCACAACCTGAATATTTTTGTTTCCAGATTAGCGGCATGGTCTAATGCTCTGTACTACGACCATCAATACTCTGGGTATGTACTAGTAATTATAATATTCTAAAATATAAACTTTTGTGGTTTCTGTATAATTTATATTTACTTTTCTAAACCAAAAAATAGGTATATTTGCTTTCTTATAAAATTTTAGCATAAAGTAAAATCAATGTTTCGTTATAAAATAAATGTAGTTTAATTATTTTTTCCCCCACTTTAGTATTCTAATGCGGATATAAAAATTGCTTAAATTCCTGGACGAACTTTAAAATTTTAAAATCACACATTATTGCATTGTAAGCAAATATTCCATAAACCAAAACGAGTCTAAAACTAATGTAATAATTCAATTAGTATTTTCTAATCACTTTTGTAAAAAATTAAAACTTAAAAGATAGTTTGTAAAACTCATACATAATACCACAAATTTTTCAGAAATATAACGCTGCAATAGCTCTAATGATTTGTATATTATTAAATGTAAGTCTTCCTTTTTTCTGCTTGTACAATCGAAATATATAATTGTACGAACAGTAGTTTGCACTACAGATGATTTATGTAGTAATTATTTACACAATTGTATTGAAAATAGATGTGGGTTGATTGCTTGTTCAATCGAAATATAAAATTGTATCAACAGTAGTTTGCACTACAGATGATTTATATAGTAATTATTTACACGATTGTATTGCAAATAGATATGGGTTGATTGCTTGTTCAATCGAAATATAAAATTGTATGAACAGTAGTTTGCACTACAGATGATTTATATAGTAATTATTTACACAATTGTACTGAAAATAGATATGGGTTGATTGCTTGTTCAATCGAAATATAAAATTGTACGAACAGTAGTTTGCACTACATATGATTTATATAGTAATTATTTACACCATTGTATTGAAAATAGATATGGGTTGATTGCTTGTTCAATTGAAATATAAAATTGTAGATGAACAGTAGTTTGCACTACAGATGATTTATATAGTGATTATTTACACAATTCTATATTTTCGATTTATATAGTAATTATTAACACAATTGTATTGAAAATATATGAGTTGATTCCTTCTTTTCAGATTGTTGTAACTAGGAATAATTAGTGTAATGGCTAATCATATTATTGTTAATTTATGTATACCGACAATAAGAATAATAATAATACATACTATGAGATATGACAAAAACATTTTTACTAAACGAACTTTTAAGAGTTACAAATAACAGATATTTTATGTCGCCAGAGCAATTTCTCAAGTTTTTAAATTAAATTATCTAGGGTCAAATATACATATGTTTTGAATAGTATTACACTTACTATTATTTGACACTTATTTATTCTGCATAAGCAATACCATTTCAATTACTTTTAAATAAAGATTGTTATAATGAAAGGAACGATGAGAATGAAGACAGCGTTTTATACATCACAGAATATAACAAGCATTACATCGTAGTACAATTTAAAATTTTACTCTTACAAAATGTAATTCGAAACAGTTGACAATACACTATCACTGCATGCGGTAGGGTGACTCAGCCTCGTGCGGTGTAGAGCAGGTCTATTACAGAGAGCGCGCGGGTCATTTAGTGCTGAATGTTATCTGTCCATCACAAGGGGGAGTGAAGGGTCCTCCTGTAGGTTTCTTTTTATACTCCTCATGGCAACCATCTTTGCATTTAATTTATTAAAACTACCTTTTATTTGCGGTGCATTCTAATTTTATAGATGAAGTGACCCAACAAAAATGTTAATCGTATCTCCTATTTTAAACTAAATATTTGTAGGCTACTTTATAGAAAATCTATATGATGCCTTTGACAAGTGGAATGTTTATACGGGTACGTTATAAGGAGCTGCATTCTATTGTCGAGTGCAAATAAAACTACTCGTACGATTTCTTATCCTCAGGCCTTCTTCACGATTACACGACATTAGGATGGAGAAATTAATAGAATATTGATAACAAGAGTATCAAAAGGGTATAAATGATTTATAATAATGATACTTGGAATTGGGATTGAAGTTCAGAATAGTATATATCACCATTATAATTACATGAAACAATTTGGTAGTGTAACAAAGGAAGTGAGAGCCCAAAATTGACTAATTTCTCAAAACCTTTTTTTCTTTTGACCATTAATTGAACTTGTTCCAAGAGCTTCATAGCAAACTTTTTTTAGCCACCTTTAAATATTTTAATGTTTTATATTTTTTATCCCTGTATTTTTACTATTATTATTGCTTGTACTTTAAGACTCTTACGTCAGTCATCACATTCTTCGTTCTTGTTTAAAGAAATTCCAAACGAATGAGACACTAGTGCACATTAGCCGTACAATTAGGTCTCTGTGGTGTAGGAAAATTTAAATTTTCTCTTGGTTATTTCTCGTATTTTATATCTAAACCAACATATATAAATGCCATAATATATAGCCACGATAGTTTATGGCTAACTTTAAATTAGTTACACTTTAATATGTCCATAGTCCTTAAAGAACATAAAAATATTATATTTATATGAAAGAGAAAATAAAAGTACCGAAGCGATTTTAAAAGATAAAAAATAATTGCCTTACTCTATTAGTGTAGTAAACGAAGCCATTCATGTTCATTATAGCGGGATTTATTGTCAAATGTGTTTTATAAACTAGTCTAAAAAAGTCTAGTGTAACAGGTTTGTATAAATAACAATTTTGAAAGTCATTCAGGGTGTGTTTAAGATTGAAGATAAAACACATTTTGTCCTCACAGGGTGCGATGTCATTGTAAGGAAAAGTATAGTCCTAATTCTAGCAGGGCATTCGATAGAAATGCACAAAGCGAATTACTTATACAACATTATAGATTTTATAAAAGTATACACATAAATTTATGTCATGTTACAATTTTTTTATTTTCGATAATACAATCTTATTAAATTTTCATTCCAAATGTTATGAGAAATATTATTAACCCAATCTCTACATATTATTATCTGTATTAATATTAGATATATATTAGCGAAGAGTATCATAAGAGGTTTTGAAAAAGCTAGGCCAGAACATTGACCGACCATGAATACACCGTGTAAATTAACTGCTGCTGTTTGGAAACAGTTTGTTCTAGCTTGCGGTTTTGGTTAGTGCAGAGACAGACATTGTACACATCCAATCATAGTCTCATTGTTTTTAGTGAATAGGCAAACATCAACTTGTAGCCTCTGCTGATCAAACCGCTTAACAAAGCAAGAGTTCCCCATAAACGTAAGTGTAAATAAAGAACGCCTTCTAATATCTCCAGATACGATCCTAAATCCATTACGAAGAAGAGCTAGCCATCAAGAAAATAAAGTTAAATGAATGTTTTAAATATTTAAGTTCGCAATAGCCAAATACAGAAATCCTGCCGACTGCGACTTAGGGTTGATTGGGAATATTGGTTTCTTTTTAAAAGAGTTTCAAATCACTAAATAGATTCATACTTAAATAGAAGTATTATAAAGTAGAATTTAAAATGTACTTAAATTTCAGTTTGATTTAAAAGTCAAGTACAGAGAAAACCCGTAATTAAATTAAAATTTCCCGTTATTCTATTGAATACTTAATAGGACTTATTAGTGAAAACTTCAACAATAAAAATTCCCAAATAAAAATGATATACAAATTTTAATTAAGTTGTTAACAACTGTATGTAACACTATTCTTAGCTGACAAATTCACACAAAAATACTGTTGCTTTAAAAAGATTTTTTGTACCTTTAATCGTCAAATAAACCCCTTTGAAATATGATAGTAATCTTAAATCAAGGCCGGCAGTATTTTACTAACTTGATGAAACACAATACAAACTCGTGTGGTTTTGGTATGGGAAGTAACTATGCTGTCATGTTATTTACAAAGGTACTAACATTAATATTATTTAGTTAGGAAATAATTTTTTACAAAAATTTTGTAGATATAAAAATTTTTTATTATGAAAATACCTAAGCAATACAAAAATAAACATAAAAGTAATAATTTCTCCTTCGTGATACGCATTTTCCATTATTATCTACAACAAATCGTAGGCAATCAAATTCAATATTTTGCTCTTATTCATTT
Organism: Homalodisca vitripennis; assembly: GCF_021130785.1. Classification (NCBI taxonomy): domain Eukaryota; kingdom Metazoa; phylum Arthropoda; class Insecta; order Hemiptera; family Cicadellidae; genus Homalodisca; species Homalodisca vitripennis. The sequence goes on from NC_060208.1 coordinate 130,721,507, forward strand.
ATATCACTATTACAGATAGAGTTATTTTGCAATATATCATAAAATACATTACTTTTATTATGAATGTTCGTTAGTATTTTCAAACAACCTGATTTGGCTTAAATAGCTTTTAAAACATCGGAAACGAACCAGAATATTAGGATGAAATTATACATAGTGAAAAATATCACAGGCATTACAATCTTAAACGTGTTCATTATAAGAATTTATTTTACAAACACAAGGACTAACTCTGAATCTTATTTTGCTAATCGCTATTCATTAGACTGAAAAGCTATTAAATAACATTTCCATTTTCATGTTTAGGGGATTTGAGTTGAAATCATTAAACCACTTACAGTTGACAAAGTAATAATGAAGTTCAGTAACTTTGAAGCAATTTAGAAGTTGATGTCGTTATTACAGCGACCTCGCTCACTAGTCTGTCAGGTACTAATCCATGGTTGACAGCTAATTCATCTGTATTACTAGATTTACATTGATTATTATATTTAAGATTTAAAGAAAAATTTTAATTTTTGTACGGAGCTTGAACAAATTACGTGACAGTTACTACTGTTTAGTAACCAGATAAAACCGTAACTTATCAAACACATTTTCTACAATTTATATTTAGGCATTTAAATTGTGTAAATAAAACATAATATCTATAAATTTTGTACATACGCTGTATTTCAATATATTTACGATTCGAAAAATGTAGGAAATAGCCATTTTTAAAAGAATATTGTTTTAAAAATAACGTTTATTAAAAGTACGAATAAAGCTACATACTACATTTTTACTTTCTAAAAACAATCAGTGAAAAAAAAATTTTCAATTCCAAATTTAATGGAGATTTTACGATGATATTCAAGTTTTTTATGTTTTAATATTACTTTCGTATAGAAATAAAACCTGACAATGTTAATAAAATGTTTTAAAATATGTGTTTAAAATGCATGCTGTAAAACAGACAGACAAATTGATTTTGTTACTTACATTACTACACAAATGTTTGAGAATTAATGAAGACATAAGTTTAATATTTGTGACTTAATATTTATGGGTGTACGCTCCCATGTTAGAGAAAACGTAGAATTTATTAAAAATGATAACATTATGAAAATAAATATTTTGGAATATACCCTGAGATGACCAAATATAACTTATACATCTAACGTCTGCGTCTTTAAGTAGAAATGTGCGATCAGTGCAGGCCGTCTTTGTTTAAGGCTTACAACCATAGCGTTACATTTTTATCCATTTAAAAAATATATTTTCGTGAAAGAAATGGTTTAAGAAACCCGTATGAATGCTTGTCCATGAATATAAAACCATATTTAAATCCTCTACGATGATTCAGTATTTTATTTTTATACTGCTTAATTTTCAGTCAAATATTTGTTTTATTTATCAACTGATTACAAAACCTCATTATAAATATTACTGGCTCTGTAGTTTTATCATAGTCACAACAAAATTAATTTCGTGTTGTGAGAGAAATATGATGTGTTGCCTTTGAGAAGTGGAAAAAAACATCACCTACTTATTGTTTTGAATAACATTTCAGTTTTTGTTATTATAATTAATGTTACATTTCAATTATCTGGAATATTAGTACATACATTAAAACCGTAAAGGATTATAACCTCTGTAAGGTTTGCATATTTTATCCAAAAGGTTCTTTTGATTATATTGGGCAATGACAGAACTAATTGTGTACTTAAACATGTTAAATGCTTTGTGTTGTCATGACAAATAGGTACTTTCTTAATTATTTAGTGTAATCTAAGGTTGTCTAAGCCCTCTGCAGTGAGCATAAAATTTGGAACAAACTTTTTATTCTTTTTAATCGAAATATCAAGTAGAATGTAAATTTATGGCAAAATTGCGAAAATGATAATATGAAGGAATAGATCTGTTGTCAATCGTAATGAACAGTAAACGTTTTATCTCGTTTGATTTATTTTTGAATGGATTCGATTGAAAGTATTTAGTTTTGTAGAAGATTTTCCATCGTACAGTGATAAAAAAATCGCTAACATTCAGTTTTTAAATCAGTAATCTGGTCTTTTAATCAAATGCATGTAAACTCAATCAAATATGTCCATATTATAACCTAGATTTTATTTTGTTAGTGATATACCTGAAAAATAGATCTGATAGCATATCTCGAAACGGAGTGTTACTTTTTTCGGTAAAGGATGAGAAATATAAAAGAAAACTCCTTCAGTTAACGTCGAGTATTTACAGCTAATAAAAGTGTACAAGCTTTCGTTTCTAATATAAACATAATATACATAACCATAAGTTTTGCAAGTTTACCCTATCACAAGTTTTTATAACTTTTCCATCCCGCGAGTAATGAAGTTGTGCGACTCAAGATTTAAGCAAAGGAACAATGGCAAATCCTTCAACAATGGCTTCTACTGGAAACAATGACAAAACTTCGAAACAAACTTTGGCAGCGCCGAAGGAGCAACTCTATTATGTGATCGACAACAAAGAAGTGAAATACTTAGAGCACCCTTGTTTACATCAGATGTGAATATTGGAAACTTTTATACGTGTTTGAAACGTTACCACAATTACTGCTTATAAAGTTGTTTTAGAAGCTGTATTATACCTAAGTATAATAACGCTAACGCTGGATAACTCCTAAAGTGTTTAATGACGTTAATGTTTAAAATCATTATTTTGATTTATATGCTTCATATACATGTAACCTGTAACTGAGTTGTAACTGACTGAAACTACCTGCTGCGTAATTAATATTTATTGATAAAAAATTTTATTGCGATTTTAAGAGTATGGGAGAGTATAAGAGATTTTGCCTACAGATAATAATAATTATAATTATAATTGAATTATACCAAAGATAATTACAAAGGAAGATTGAGAAAATACTATGGGTAAAGTATTTTACATGGGTTTGTAATTGCCATTTTTGAAAGTCGTAGATAAACTTTACACGGTTTTATTTACCAAAAAAAGGGTTCATGTCACAAATCGAGCTATGCAAAAATCAAAGTATAAAGATATTGTCATCTTTAAATTTAATTTCAAAGTTTAAAATTTGTCAAAGATCGTTTTAGAAACGGGCTTTGGACATTATTATTTCACACGATAAAATTATAAAGAATATTGTAAAATCCCATTAGGATTGAATTAAAAAATAGTCAAAATTAATTATGTAGGTAACTTATAGAATTAAGTTTTATTAAAAAGGGCCAATGAATAAATAGTGAATCCTAATGTAAAAACCGTGTTCTGGGTTAAATTTAAAATTGTTTTACGTCGAATAATGGTGTGGATATTCCTTTCCACAAACGTGGAAAGGAAATCTATGTAAAGGATATTATCCCTCTCAAGGACTTAATGTATAATATCCGCCTGAACACACATTTTACATACGTATATATGCCAACCGGCCAATACTAAATGAGTTAACTAAAAAATACTTTACATGCTGATATGATTAAAACAATTAAGGGGAGCGGGTCGTTCCTATCCCGCGCATGTTAAATTTACAAACTTTAGGTACATGTATTGTCAAAACTAAGTAAGTTACAACCTTCAAATTTTTTGTAGGCAAAGAGTACTCCTTTATAAACATCTCTTGCAACTTTAGTAAAAAAATCTTTAAAAAAAATTTTTTTAGGAATTTTTAAATATTGTGTGTAAAAAAATTATTTTTTATACCAAAAAAATTTTTTTTCTCATTTGTTTTTTTAGATAGAATGATAAAAGATGCAACACCATTTGGAATTGCACTGTTCTATATGCATACCAAATTTCAATTCTCTAGCATTTATAGTTTTTGAGATACATGTACCTTTATATGAAAAAAAACCAAGTTTCCGGGAAATGTCCGGTAAAGGCAAAAATGACTGCTAAACTAACCTTTTCCTGCTAAAACATCCCAGCTCCGTACTCAGGGTCATCTGGGTCTTCATTTTCCTCTTCTAATGCAAGTTTTCTTTTCCTCCTAGCAACTCTAGCCTCCTTGGTCATGTCTAAAGCAGATTTTTCTGCCTTTTTCAATCGTATTGTATCAAAATTTCGCAATGCGGCAACAGACTTCTCGCTCAGTTTGATTCCTAGCTTGTTATACACATCCAATTTGCTGGTGAATCCATTATTAAAAGTTAAAAATGCATCATATATGCCAAGTTTTAGAGTGTTTAGCCTTACAAAAACATTTTTAGGCACCTTAGACCAGACGGCATTGTTGAAACTTTCGTTCTGGTTTTGAGTCTTTTGGTCAAGGCATTTTTTTAGAAGATCCGAATTGGCTAAATCTCTATAAATTTGTTTGATCTGTACCATCACTTCATATGGCAAATTGTGTGACTTATTGCTGAAAGTCTGATGTAGGGCTTCGGCTTTATTATAACCGCACCACGACTCCGGCCCCTTTGGACATAGGCCATGTTGCGGAGTGTCATCATTCGATATTTTGTGGAAATAAGTTGCCCACACATTTTTAACCATTTGTTGAAGATCTGATCCACCTCTTTTTATAGCTAGGCCATAATATTCTTGCAGCTTGTCTATGTCATTATTTGTTAGCCTATTCTTGCCCCCTATTGCTCTATTATCTTTTAGTTTTGTTTTTCCCAACCGTTTCTTCAATTCCCTTAGTCTGCTCCCCATTCTCTTCTTGACATGATTGACGCATTCCAGTTTTCTTACTTCTACTTCATCTCCATATGGCTTATCGTCAACCACCTTTTTAAAACCATTGCTGTCACCATCTCCTAAGTATCGTACATACCGTACATTTCGATCTCTGGACTTTCGGAAAACATCTAGGGCACCCGCAACTTCCATGCCGCCACTTGACCCTTCGTAGTTTTTGGAACATATATGATCAGGTACTATTTTTTTTTTTATTTTCATGTACAGTGCAGATTTGACAGTATTTGGACATTATGGAAACATCCAACACCTTGCCAGTATCTAATGATGTTACGCTGACAACCCCATTCAGTGACTTGTGTCCCCTCCTTTGCCAAGACCCATCTAAACAAACCGTCAAATCTCTTTTTGACGTTTCTTCACACTCATTTACAGACACAGCTTCCTCAATTGCCTGCTTCATACTTTCACTAGCACAATTTTCAACAGCCTGATATATTATGTTACTACAAGGTCCTATTTTTTGAGGTGGTAAAGGTAAGTCTAATAATGAACACAGAATGTTACCTGCACTGATACCTTTTCCGATCGTTCTCATGCCATAAATAAATTTCAAGTTTACCTCATATTTTCCATTCTAATTTTTGTTAGAGTTGTAAAAATTAGTTGATTCCAAACAAACACAACATTTCAATTCAATATTCACAGCCAATCCAAATCTTTTCTTATCCGTAGTACAAAGTTCTATGCAGTCTTCGCTATCGCAGAATTTACATTTTACAAATTTTTTTAATTGCTCACTAAATAAACTAAGATCCAAAATAACACTACCCATTCCAGTTCCTTCATAATTGTCATATTTATCAAAGGACAGTTTTTTAGAAGCAGAGCTAATGTTTGCATTAGTAGTAGGCCTAGGGCTAGGGCTAGCAGAATCTGTTTGGGTAGGCCTAGATTTAGAGTCCAACTTACGGTACTTGTTTCCTCTAAACTATTTATCCTCAATAACTAATATATTTGTTTATTTAATTCTCCAATTCACTAACACTTATCTCACCGACCATCATTTTTAGTCACCTACTTACATTTTGGATACATACAAGCATATATCATTTATGATAGTAATGATATATTAACAGTATACACAACCCCAAATCCTACACACAAAAAACTAAAGCATTAATGAGCTGGGTTTATGATCTATGAAATTAATGGCAACCGAAAAATATATCACTTTTGTATATAGATAATTTTCATAACAGACTGCGTGTTAGTATGAATAATAGATTAATTGAAATATCTCTCTTCTCTTTCAGAATTGGTTCAGTAAAATTATGGTTACGATCTACCAACCATTTTTACTATCGTCCAATTCAGAAATTAACGTACTGTTAGAGTTATAAACCAAAACACAATTCCACCAATTGTATAATATTCAAGAGACCAATATTATTAATAGACTAAAAATATTTAAAATGTGGTCAGTCAAATTTTTTCAATTTTTTTTATTGGGAAAAAACCAGGATAATAAGTTACAGTTTCGTTAGAGGCTGTACGATTACAAGAGGTAATAAGATAACTGTGAAGAAAATTCTTATTATTCAGGAGGCATTATTCTCCTAGTCTGATTACTCGATAATCTTCAATGCTGCTTCATTAAACAACCGCCTTAGGGATAGCTAAACAGCTTAAGTTTAGCTTAGATTAAAGAATTCATTTGCTTCTGACATTTCTGATTTTTGTATTCTTATATATTATTATATTAATATGAGTTGACTTCATTATAAAATAGTCACCACGTAGTATTTAAATATTTGTACATGCTGCCAAAATAAATAACCGAGTATTTCGTAAATGTTTTAACATTTGGTAGGTAATTCTGAAGAGAGGGTCTTGTACTATTACTTTTTAATATGATACAGTTACTTGTTTTAAAATAATATCTTGTAAAATGTAGTTTATATGCAAATCTGCATGTCCTTAAATTGAATAATTTTGTCTGCATTAATAATGTTAAAATATAATTGATTTATTTTAAACAATCTTGAAATTATATGAAAACCACAAGAAAAACGAATATTTTTATTATATAAAACTTTACATTAAAACGATATTGATTCATTTATAAATGCAGTCATGACGGTATTAAAAGTAGAATAACAAAAATACAACTTGAAAATCTCTCAAATGAACCACAGAAACCTTAAATATAAAACCTATTTTTATTACTCCATAGGCAGATGGCTGAAACATATTGAACTGAAATCAATTTAATTTAAATGGAAGTCCAACAGGGAGAGTAGGTCCCGCAGGTTTAAGCCAGGACAGCTGCCGGCTCTCACGTGGGATTGTGGAAAACCTGGCACTTAGATCCGCTTGTGATAGAGCCTACTTTGCTTCCTACTTGCACATCGTAGTGCAGTTGGCAGTAAGTTGTAGGGACTAAAAGTCACCGGCTAATAAAGGTGAATGCCTGAACTCGGGATATGGTGAATCTCTCTTCCATTAGAAAGTACCTTAGTAATTAGATGTTTTGATAAGCATTGGTTAGTAACAGTTTCATATATAACTGCTAATGGAAACAGTCACAACCTCTTACATTTCTTGTTTATTTTTTATAATAGTTTACAGTGGATTAGAAAGATTTAGAAGAGTTTAATTTGAGGAATTGTATTGTTCATTTAAATTTATAGTTATTTATTTATTAAATCTTATATAAGGAACATAATTATGTAAAAATTATTATTAAACTTTTAACATGCTGACATTTTCGGCTCAGAAACATGGTTTTCTTTAGTTCTAGGTCTTTATAACCATAGTAAATCTTAAAAATATTAGTCTAGTATCTCTAAAGCTTAGTTATAAAAGTGTATATTTACTCCATAGGTAGCAAAACACACGCAAGCATATATACATTAGACTAAGAATGATGAGACAATCAGTTCTTAATGTTTTACAAATTTAACGTGTTTAATACGTTCCGAATATTTACCAAACAATTTCAAAATCACTCTCTACACCAAATAAGTTTTAATATTTTAGAAAGCTAATGCAAAATCAAACATCTGTTCTGGCTTAGTACGAGGAAAGCTTTTATTTCTGATATGGGTATCATCTGTAAATATCAAACTAAAGATTATTTTTTCGTTTATATGTTTAAATTGTACTTTACTAATGGTAAAATGAGTCCCAATGCTGGGAGGCTAATATGTCATAAACATTTTTAAATATTTAAAGTTCTTAAAAGACAAATTTGTTATAAGCATATAAATATGTTTGTAAAATCATGGACATTATTTTGCTCAAATTAATCCGAAATTACCGTCGTAAACAAATCCAATTTTAATGAATAAATGTTATTATATACTTCTAAAACTTTTGAAAGGTATCCAGCCATCTTGGAGTTTTGAGAGCCACTGAAAACTTTTATGAATAAAATTTGCTTACAATTACTCATTGTACTCATTGTAACATTTCATTTATGTGATATACCTGAGATAAATATTTCCACACGTGTAGATCGCCATTATCACTAAAACGTTTATTCGTTAAGATTTACCAACAACATTATTCAAACAAAGTCTAGCTTGCCTTAGTACCAAATTTAAGTTAAATCAGGAAAAAAAATTATGAGAATTTAATGTTCATTATTATTTTCGCATTGTTACTGTATAGCATAACATTTTAAACTTTATAAGTTCCGTATATGAACAACAATCTTAGTAGTTATAACGAAACATGTTTGTGAAAAAATATTGAAAATTATTAAACTATTGATCTATGATTCATCTTGCCATACCCATTTCATTTCTAACATTGGAATGACCACCTTTAAACATTAAGTTATATCAACAGAATTTTAAGACACTATTAAACAGCTATCATTTTCAGCCTTATCTAGAAGTGTCTAGTTATAATTCTTATAGAATTTAAAATAGCAACATTTAAGGATTTTGTGGTTATAAATGTTAGACAAACTTATCAAACATTTGTGCAAATCATGTATCAAATTCAGATTTTATCAATAAACTACTACGGTAGTAATGATGATTACAATTATTCCCGTAATTATGATGTAAGCTAATAAATATTTTGTAAGGTCGCTAACTGGAAATTTCGCGAAATATGAAAAACACACGTTACAAATACCATTATTTCCAATAACCTTTGGAAGTATGACAACAGCAGTTTTAAAATAAATAAAGTAAACTACTTGCATCAAAAAATTTTCCATAAAGATTCCACACACATATTATAAAAGAGACATATCTGTAGTAAACACGCTTATTACAAAGTACTTCTTTCCTAACAAACTTATTTGTATTTTTAAAACTTTCATATATATTATGACACAATAAGTTGTAATCAATTGAATTTACCTACGTATGTTATTGAATTTTTTTAATGTTATGCACTGTTCTCACAGTACGCACTGAAAATAAAAAAATAATTATAAATAATTTGTATTTTTATACATACATGAACAACTTTAACCAAATCCTCAATTATAGAACCCTACTTAACATATGTCCAAGTTCAAAAACAAAGGAAAAGATATAATTTGAATGTTTAGGAATGGGAACGTTTCCCCCGCAATTGTTTAAGTGCTGGTTAACCAATTTACTGAGAGAGCTGACAAAGGGTTTGTTTGGCAAAGTTTTGGTCAAACTCAACTGGTATCAAAGTTGTAATCAAAGACAAAGCTCTCCAACTCGTGATTAATGACACTCTTCCTGCTCCGTCTTGCTTTGTTCCAGACACCAATTAATCCGTTACAGCCGCGCAAGCTGTATGTTACTGCATTTGCCCTCTTGCTTGTCACTTTTTATGAGAAATGTGACACATTTCTGTATTGATTTCGTAACCATCCTACTGGAACTAAAATTATGTAATTTTACTTGATTAATAGACAAAATTTCTTATTATTTGTTCAAATAACAATGGTTTAAAATGTATTTTTTGCAAGGATCAAACACGATAAACCCATATAAACAGCAAAAAAACGATAAACCAGACAGAACTTATTCAAAACCGCATACAGACAGACGAATGAAGCCCTTTTACTGTGACACTAAAATCAACTGAGTTCTTCCTTCGACCACTAGGAAGATATGTACCAAGTTTCCAAGATCGTTCTATCAAGAGTCATCGTACCGTCGCGCTGACGAGCAAATCAACAGTTCTTCGTTGGACCCCTAAAATCTTGTGTACCAAGTCTCTAAAATATTACTGTCGTGAGTTATTACACAGACAGACCGATAGATTAACAAATTGATGGAGAAATACACTACATCAAGATTATGCTCTCTGATTATTAATGAGGGAAGAATCAGTAGACTATTAATAATAGGTAATAATAGAATAATAGATAGCACTGATAACATTCTTTCGGTCACATACAGGATTTTAACTTACCCTATATATACTGTGATCCAAATCAAACACCTTAGACCACATAGCCATTGCCTTTTTACAGCCAACTAGTTTGCAGGTTTTATATAACTTATATTCTGTAGTGTACGTTGTACGTCTTGGCTTGTATGTATTTTATATCTTAACTTACACTATTTACTGTTTTTAAAATGTTTATTTAAATTCAATTTCAAATTACTTTATCTGAATCATATATACAAAAGTGCAAATTTATTCTACTTTAATGTGCTCAAGAAAAGATGTTATTGAAGAAATTTCATAATGTAAAAAACCCTTTTGTGGTAATGACAAAATAAGTGAATATTATATAAGACGACCGGGTTATAACAAACTATAATAAATAATTAGATACGCATTTCTTAGAATTCCTCGAATACAATAATATATCAACTGTTGTGATATTTTATGCAATTAGGAACGCGACGAAATTTACACGTACTCACCCTATACTTTTAAATTATCTTACTTTTAATTGGAAAATAATACAGTTTCCTATAAATAATCATTATTGCAGTTGTTTCAGAGGGATAAAGAAAATTCAATTTGAGCCCTTGTAGCACTAATCTCTTAGCACAATAATTGGAACTCATTGTATAGTAATGTTTATTCATTAGGAACGAAAGTGGTTCTCTATTTGCATTAAACCTAATATGAAGAGAACACGGGCCAGAGGAGTAAGCCGAGTCCCAAAACTAATTACTGTATACATGACCCACCCACATTCCTCCCGCCCTATCTCTCAGCCGACCCCAAACTCGGTCAGTGTTCAACTCGTGAATATACATTACATGCATTTCTCAAGTAATTATATGTGTGGTTTAGGATTATATATAATCCATTGAGGTAGTACTGAAATGACAAACACTGTGGATGGGAAAGTTATTCTGACGGAGACAAATAACAAAGTACGGTTGCTCATTCTGCAGTAATGACATTACACATAACATTACAATTTTATTGTTCCATAAAAATTAATTATTTATTGTTAAAATAAACTATTTCTGCAAAAAATCTGTTAGCAAAGCTAATAGACAAGTAAATTACACATCTTCACTAGGTATTTAAATTATATAATATCATAGTGTACAAGCCGAAAGTATTTTATTACATTGCATAAACAATCAACCTAATTTTTATTTAAATCGATATAGAATATTCTCCTAAGAAATCAATGGGCAGCCACACTACATTTAATCAAAGTGGCAATGGAATGAAGTTGAAAGGTTAAAAATATGAAACTTTTTCTCACATCATGTTTTCTTAGCTTTATACACAACCGACCATCAGACATACAAGTAGTAGTTATAACACCATCAGATAACTACATAAAGAGACTGAAAGACGCCTCTATCGGCCAATTAGTTTGTCAGTAAACTAACGCTGATTTAACATTTACTTGAAATGTCTGGCGGTTAGTAACTGTATGTTTTATTATGCATAGTGAAAATTAAAAACATACTTCTGTATTAATATGTCACACTATTGTATAAATATAATAAGAAGATTCTGTATAGAAAATTTCGTAGCATATACGCTCTCTAAACGAGTGGTCCTGACGTCGATTATTGGATTTTTCATGTGGATTTTGATCCTTAATCCTTCAAAAATGTTATTATATTCAATTAACAGGTATATGGTAATATATAATAAATATATATATATATATATATATATATATATATATATATATATATTATTTCACTTATTGAAATGAAAAACGAAGATTACAAGGCTTCTATATATTTCGTGGGATTTAATACCCACATCTTCAGGAAGCATATATAAATGAAGAAAACAAGAAACAAGAAACACAACAAATAAAATATATATATATATATATATATATGTGTGTGTGTGTGTGTGTGTGTGTGTGTGTGTGTGTGTGTGTGTGTGTGTGTGTGTGTGTGTGTGTGTGTGTGTGTGTGTGTGTGTGTGTGTGTGTAAACGCTCTTTAAAAAAATAAAACTTAATATAAAAAAGTGTCTGGTGGCAAATTATTTAAAAACCACTTTTCTGTCTAAAATTTTCAAGAGGTAGTTCTAATAATAAAATAATAATTATTTTAGTAACTACTGAAGAACAATATTTTTCACAAATGATGGGATTTGATAAAAGTTTTCAGAGTTTTCCCTAGAAAATAAAAGAATGCCGAATAGAAGCGATGTGAACGTAGCTCAGTGAAACGTAACTTACGCCAGTGAACGTAACAAAAAGAGCATAAATAACGGCTGAGTACCAGTCCTTTAACTCGTACTTTGTTCAGTTTAACTGCATTAAGCGCCAGTTATAAACTCTGGATCGCGGAGTTGTAACCACACTAATTAGCAATACTACAACAAGAGAAATCCAAATTGCCAGAATTGAAACCGCGCTTGCTCGCTCTTTTATGCAATACAGGTTTTAGGAACATATTGTCAGCAGAAGCTGGTAAATTATACCCACTTTGATATCCTTCACACAAACTAAATGTTCTAAGTGTTCTTAAATACACGAGGCTCTTAAAGACTACAGGTTAAGCCTAAATAGTAAAATTGCTAAATATGTTGCTTAGCGCTAATCTGGAGAACGATTGAACGAGGTCGAGTAATAAAATATTAGTTTCTTAAATATATTATTTAAAGTCTGGACAAGATTCTCATAAAGGGAAATATCGCATGTTTCAGGAATATTTTAGAACAGATACAATCTGAGTTAAACTGATACTAAACGGCTATTGATATTTTCATCTGAATTTTGACAAAGAGGCTGTAACATTTACCTACATTTTCATAGAAAATATAAATAATAATCTGGTGCGTGATAAGCTGTGGAAGGTATATCATAGGCACATTTACTATCTTATCTTTAACACAGATAGTGTTAGCGACGAATTAACAACATATAATGCACTGGGAACAATAAAGTACCTTATATAATAAAGCTGTGAAGTTTTACGTATTATATACTCGAAACGTCTTTGAGATTTTGATGTGAACATTTTTTAGACACTAACATGCCTCAACAAGACTTTCTTTCCTGGAGTACAGATTGAAAAATAGCAAGACACATCATGCAGAACCTATAATAAAATATTATTTAGAAATATTTAAGGAATTCGTTAACATTCCTCCCGTCACACCACCAATAGATAATAAACTAATGAAATACAGGTAAATGTCTTTTTCGAGTATTTAATGTTTATTGATCGGGTAGAAAAGCGATTAAAAATCTAACACGAATAATACCTTAAACAGAAGTAGACATATTTTATTGAACTTGGACTCTAAAACCTACAGGCATGCACCGCATAAATTTTCGTGATCGGAAAACTCGGTTGTAACTATGTAAATTTAGTCGACGCAAAATAATTTTTTATTGTCGAAGCAGACGATTTTTTATCACAGTAGGCTTTTTGATCTCACATACGAATGTATAATATATTCATCGAGAAAGCAAACCAGAAGTATATTTCAAGATCCTGATGTGAATGTTTTTTTATTTTTACTAAAGTACATTTCCAAGACTTAATTATGTTCGTTATATTTTCAAGATCAGGAAGTCCAGGCAAACTCAACTGTATGATTTTTTTATATATCAGACCAGTAAATAAATTTAAACGACCTAAATTGGTAAATTTTGAACGCAGTATGGCTTCCGTCTAACGTATGTATGCATAGGCCTATATTCTTCATTGCAGCAACAAGTTAAATTTAACAATGGCCTTGGAAATATCGTAGACCGGAAAAAATATTACAACGACCGGTAGTGGACACTTTGTGACCAAAGTAGGTTGCCTAATTTACAGATGTAGGCTACATGTTTTATTAGCTGGGCAACAATGAAAACTAGTGCGTTGGAAATATGTTAAATTCGGAACAGAAATGCTCCTTCATAAACCTAATTTAAAATTCAGTCACAACTTCTCTTGACCTTTGATATTTACCTGTTATATTTCTAATTCTGATAACAAAATAGTACAATACTCTATCATACTACGTCATAAGCACTCCAACTAAGAAATCTACGTACTTTGATCTTGAAAATAACATATGAAACCTCAGATATCTCCCAGTACACACGAAGTAACAAAAAAATATTAGATGAAACTGCAAACATCTCTATTATATAACACTAGTAATGATATCTTCGTATCCTCATCTTACCTTCTAAGACTGGTTCATTTAGAAGTATGAACAATAATTCGACTTTGAGATAGTTTCATATATTTAGTTTATACATTTCAGTTTTAGTAAAGAAATTCCTGAATGGATAAATAAAATTTTAAATCCCTATGAGCCGCAAGGATTGGAGCAAAGTTGGTTTACTTGTATCTCGTTATTAGATTATGAGACATATGTAACCTTGCACGAGTCTAAGTAAATAAGACTTACTATTGTTTATGCCGTTTATATGTTGAATACAGAAATTTGAATTGTTCAAGATAACATGAACAGAGGGTCTGCAACGTCTGATTGTATATCTTTGGTGCCACACTTTAATATAAATTTGTTATTTTTATAAATCTGCAACTATATCCTTTTCTTCATACATTTAGTGCTAGTACTTAACTTCCTAACACAATCTTATCTATGACTATATTTTAGCCTACCTGCTTTAGCCGGAAGTGATAGAACCCATTTAATTCAAGGTCCAACAATATTATGCATGAATAGTTTCTTGGATGGTTTTAAATTACTAAACATCTATGACGTCAGGAAAAGTAATTGCGAAGAATCCTCTAGATAATATAGCCTAGATGTTCTTAAGGTTCTATATATTCTTTTCAATTTCCAACTAGTTGATTCCTAATAAATATAGTACCCCGTATATAGATTAATATTTCCAAAAATATTAAATAATTTCAGAATATTGCCAGAATATCACCATACACTATATCTATAACTTCGGATTTACAATGTATTTAGAAAAATGTATGCCTTTTGTAATGTTTAGAATTTTTTTACACTAAAATTGGGTGAAATTAAATTTAATGGAATAGTTTTCTATGGTGTGCAGTGGATAGTGTATAAACATCTATGTGCACTTTTTGACTAGCTTTTAGTAATTCTCTAATGATCGTGACCGTGTTGATTATAAGTTAAAGTTTGGTAGAGGGAGCAAACATAGACGAGTTATACTTGCAAACTCGAGTTACTTTAAATACTAATTAATTCACACTACAAATCTAAGTTATTGAGTGTATACTTGTACAGATTTAATAACACGTCATATTCGTTAATATTAAAAGAAAAATTTTTTAAAGTTTTCATATACGAGGATCTCAGCTTTATAGTGCTCTAATGATATAAAACTGTTCTTGGTACACTTATAGTAACTTTTTATTGTTGCATTTTCTTCATAATAACCGGTTGTAAGGCATTTATAGAAATATGTAAAACAACGCTCGTTTATTTTTTTATTGTAGTAAAATATGTCACTAATAACCTCTTTGTTTCATCGGCGAAAAAACACAGTCCTTACTTGTGCAAGATTGTAACTGTATAGCCCAATCATTTATTTTCTGTAAATTACAGAATAGGTAACGATTAAAATTCTCTTATACTGATATTAAACTGCAAAACTTGAACAGGTCTATTGCAACCCTTGTTGAACCTCCTTCGTAAAGGACATTCATGCTTCCCGAATTGTAGGACATTCAGAATAGGAAAGGTTGTGTGTAGGGGCCGCCCTCTATCGATATCCCATGAGAAGGAATTATCACTGGAAGATATTCCAATCTCAAGATGTATTATCAAGCGATTTAAATGTAAGTTTAATGAGCAGTGTTTTGAAGTTTTGAACCAGAGGAGAGTAAAGCCGTTGTTATACGTACTATTGATATAAATCATATTTCTCTGCAGCATTCTGTATTGTTATATGGAATGGTTCCAATAATTTAAATGGCACTTACAAATCTTAGAACAGTATGGTGGAATAATAACGTTGAAGTGCCGCTTTTAATGTAAGATTATGGAAGCCTATGCACGGCTAATCCGCTTTTGTCCTTCCAGCAGTATCTGGAAGAATAAAAACGGATTGGTCGTGTCCCACAATATCATAGTAGAATAACTTATAGTATGAGAAATAAACTAAATGGAAATAGGGATTTTCCTGTAAAAAAATTCAAACAAAGAATAAACTAAATATTTTGAAACCATCATTGCTATCATATATAATAAAAGTTAGAAAATACCAACATCATCATAACTATTTACAACATACTAAAGAGATGGTACATTGTTCATGCAAATATAAAATTCTAGTAAAATAATTTATAAGCAATATTTCTTAATACATATATGACCATCAAATCATCTTTGTTATAAAAATATTGATAGGATTAATTGTTATAAAGCCATTTAAACCGTAAACCGTTATTACCCTTTTACAATGCTCAGTTTTTAATATTTAAATATCTAATATACACTATTGAAATAATTATAATTGATAATGAATTGACACTTTGGTTTCGAGAACAGTAAACGAAACGGTATGGGTCAGTGCAATGGTTAAGTGTTCACTCAACAAGTGGTGTATAACCATCACAGCCGTAGTATTACAATAGCAATTACTGTGTTTACAAACATTAAAGACTCACATTCCAGCATTCTGTTGTTCCTTTGTTTATACACATTATCTCAACAGAAGCTCTTTGTTATCCACTGACCGATGCACCGTAGTTGGATGATGTGTTTACTTGTTTACTAGATGAAGCACAGTGTTTTTAAGTATTTGAAATTATTATAAGTACGGGGTTTCTTGAAGCTAAATAATATAATTTAAACGAGCATGCTTTTATTTTGTAAGTTTTGAGGTCCTATCTACAGAAACATTTTTATTATGATTTAATGATTGTACTTGGTATTACAAACTACAAAAACAAATAATATAAAATATAGAGTGAAGATTAATTACTTAAATTTCCATAAGACCATATACAATTTTAGATTATATCAACAAAAAAAGTTACATCAATATAAATATTTACTTTGCTATAGGTATTTTGCTATTCATATCTGTTCTAACCTACATCAAGTTTGACAGTGATAAGATATCAGTAATTGTTATGCCTAAGTTCTTAAACAAGTTTTGTTGGAATTAAAAAAACGGTGGGAATTTTAAATATAGCCAAACTAAAATTATAATACCCATTATTATAAATATATTCTGTATATACCGCAGAATTTGACAATCACGTTCAGTATAAATGTGGTGATACCGTAAAACAATGTCCACTTTTAGCCACGAGTAAAAAATCCCACAAGCTCTTTAACGAAGTATGCATTTTGCTTGCACAACTTGCTAAGGGTACAATTTCTTCAAATAATATTAATAGACATAATAAACGATCAAAAGCAATAATAATAATGCAATAAACAATCAAAGTAGTTTTGCTTTTAAAGGTTAAAGCCAATTGTAGAGAAAAACGTGCTTAACCTCTTATAATGAAACAGTTTTTAATTTAATAAATAACGTATTGCTATAAAGGTAATTAGTGCTTTGCTCCGGCATGTACTCGTACTCGTATTGCAATATAAACTAGTGTACACAGTTTATAACAAATGATGTTTAACATTGTTAGATCCTTCTGTTCTGTTACAGCTAGAAATTGTGTGAGATATTTTTCTTGTTTGAAAAAAAAAACACACAGGATTCGAAAGGGTTGTGTATACAGTATAATATTGAGTTACAATAGAGATACGTAGGCGAAACAAAAAGGCCATTAAACGTAAGGACAAAAGAATACAGAGAAAACATGAGAAATATGCTAACAAAAAGTAAAAAATTGCATATTATTGTTGGTCCGAATACCATCGTACGAATTGGAATGAAGCCTTATATATCTTAAAACATCGGCAACTACATTTATTTAAAAGACAATTAATCGAGACTTCACACATTAAACTGGCAGAACAACCCATCAGTCAACTATCAATTGAAATTATTCTTGCCAATTCGAAAAAATAAACTAAGAAGAAAACCTAAAGTATGAAGCATATTAGAGATTTTTAATAAACCAATATGGAGTCGTAGTATGGTTTTAAAAATTTACCTGCAGTGAACTAAAAAAAAGAAAGGCAGTCGTGGGACTGACCGACATTAGTGACTACTTCTTATAATAGACTGTGAATATATATCTTGGATGTATTACGTTTCATAATTATTATTTTAAAATTTTTTTAAATAATATGATACACTCAACTATTTCAGATCTTTTTATTATTGAAGCAATAAATATTTATATATTTTCATTATTATCGATTATATAGTTTATATTATTCGTTTACTAATTTTCACTAAAATCTTGTATATGGGAAATTATTACTTTATTTGCATTGTAATTATATTTTAAAATAAAATTATTGGTTTACGATAACTGAAATAAGAGATTGAAATTCTGGTATAAAACTATGCTAAATATATTGTAAACACGCGTCTATTGTTGTTCCATATCTCGTTTTCTCATATTTTTCCATTTGATATTGTTAGATTAAAATTTATTTAAAGTACATTTTTAGTTTTTAAGTTTCTTTAACAAAATTATTATTAAAACCTGCTTTTACGTAATTTATCTTTTAAGTAAATGTAAATTAAGGTTCAATGTAATTGAGTAAATTTTATAATTATAGCTAAAAGGAAGATTAATTTTCTTCCAGCATTTTATTTTTAATCATTTTAATATACATCTACCAGCCAACCACATAGCCCACCTAAAGGAGTGGACTCACTTAAAAAAAAGTGATAGTAATCTTTCACTAGCAAGGCTGGTTAGCCACTGAAAGGAACAGCGAAATTCACTGACATCAAAATGGCCGCGATAGTCCTGCCCCTAGCGGCACAGAACCAACATGCGTGATACGTGACGTGACGAGAAACGAAAGTTATTTCCTCGTGCAAAATATATTTATTTTATTTTTATTTACATGCAAATACAGGTTACACAACCAATTACATTGTGCATGTTTCAATAAAGAAAACATGCAATAATACCCACACATTCAAATATAATCCAGTCCAGTCCAGTGTTCCACCAAAATAGTTCCCATTAAATAGATAATTATTAAGCCTAAAGATAAATAACAGACACACACACACACACACACACACACACACACACACACACACACACACACACACACACACACACACACACACACACACACACACACACACACACACACACATATATATATATACATATACATATATATATATATACATATATATATATATATATATAAAACAACGTAATTATAATAAAATTATAAACAAAATAACAACAATAATAAATAATCGTAAATATTAACAAAGTCAAGATAAGCCATAACAAAAAGAACATGTGTGTGTGTGTGTGTGTGCGTGCGTGCGCGCGTGTGCGTGGGTGTGTGTGCGTGTGTGGGTGTGTGTAATTAAAAGTATAAACATCTTAATAAAAATATTGGTAGTGTAGTATATTTGTTAAATGTGCATATGTAAGGTATTAGATAGTCTATCTCAGTTTATATCCCTCTGACAAAGTCTTTTGTATTGATTAATATTATGTAAAAATATATCAACCTCCCCAGGCAAAGAGTTATGCAATCTCATCATTGTATTCAAAGGTGATGAAAAATGTGCCATTGTCCGAGAAAAATTAATGTGAAACAAATTTTTGGATCTATTATAAAATTATGGAGTGTACAAATTAATTTTTAACAAGCAAAATGAATCCATTACTTCACCTCTCAGAAATTTAAAAAGAAAAAGTAAATAATAAAGTAAGTATATATCCATATCCTACCAAAGGAAGTAGTCACTTCAAACATATAAAAGGCCTAGTCCCGTTTACTTCTTTTTCCGCCACCTTGTTCCTGCCCTGACGATTGTCATTTACTATTTGGGTCTGGTCACGTCTAGGTGGTTGGTCAGTAAATGCAGAACTATTGTGATCCACCTTGGAACCTTGGAAATACATTTTTTAATAAATAGTGCTGTGTTTTGCTTTTATTAATTGCATGACTTAGAACATACATGTTACATAATATAAATATTATGAATCCTGACTTGCGTGTTTGAACGCTCTGGTATTATTGGTTTATTTTAACTTAGATTTAATTTATATGTTAGGTTAGTTATTAACGTGAAAAAGAGATCAGACTGAAGATCTTGAATCGTAGTGTTCATAATTGTCTATAACTAAATGATAGGAAATGTCCAAAAAATTTCTGTTTTCTTTACTAATCTTTCTGTTGTTAAAAAAAACGTCAAGCAAAAAGGATATCAACAGCTTTCGCTCTCCTGCAGAATACTATGGTGACTTAATTAAAGTAAACTTATATTTATATTTGTTCGCACATCTTTTTGGGCCTCCATGTTGAAATGCAGTTTTGCTGCAAATATATACTCTGTGTTCGGTTATAAGTATTGCATAATTTTAAATACATATTCGTTAGTTATTCGTATAAATTTCACATTTATTTTAAATAAATTAAATGTTGCATATTAAAAAATCCGTGTAAAGTAAATTAATGTTACAACATACACTCTTTTATATTTGCAAGAAATACATTACCATTTTGGTCTTATTATTCTAATAATCACTAACAAAAATGTTTATATCATAAACAATAATCCAAATCTTTATCACCATTAAACATTAAACTATGTAATAGACTACGTCAAAAAATCAAAGCCATATATTGAATTTTATAGTCATATCCCAATACAAAGTATTATATTTGTAAAGTATCGACTAATATTTCGAACTTCAATTGGATGTATTTTAATTACATTAAAATAGTTTTAAGTTACGATATATCTTTGGCTATATAAAGTGCATATTAACTAGTTTTAAATTAATATGTAAAATTTGATTTAAAATAAATAACCACATTACGATGACATCTACAGGTATTCATGAACATATCGTATGTAGTCTTATAACACATCTTGTAAATATTGTTTGTTGTAGCCGACCTGTGTCTTTAGGTATAGTGTAATCCTACTATTAACTTTGTTTTATCTATGATTGAATTTTAAAATAAATAGATCAAACTATCTAACAATTATGTTTATTCGATATTTGTACAATCCAATTGAATGCTGTTTAGATTATACCAAAACATTTTATTTTGACTATATAAATTATTCTTATCAGTAGACTTTATAATAACTATGGCAATGATAAGCTATTTAGAAAGATTATTAAAAGGAAAATTAAAAATAAATAGAAACTATACACACAAATTAAATGTGTTACAAAATATGTTACAACCATCGTCACTATAGTTATAATTACAATCTAAAAGAAACGAATAAAAGATATCTTAAATAATAACACTATTATACAGGATACCTAATAATTAACATAAGAAGATAGCATAATATATTAATATTTTGACAAATATACAGTATTTCACAAAAACATAGAAATTAAAAAAATTTTATAAAATGCAAACCTATAAGTTATATATACAACGTAAGCAATGAACAAGTATTTGTAAACAAACACTACAGAGTACAATTCGTGTATACATTTATAAGGCTTTGAGTAAAGATTCATCAATACAAGACCAATAGGGATAATTGAAACCACTAATTGAATGAGTATTAGGACAGTCGACTCTGAACGTTGTAGTTTGCTTTGTAAGGTTCATTGGGAAGGATTGTGTTTTGCAATCTAATCATCCATTAGAGTCGCTTATACAATGTACATTACAGTGATAATATTGTGGTTTATAAATTGTGTAAAACTTTCTACTTAGATCAATACATTTTATTCATTTTCTCCTAGGTGTTTGCACACACACACACACACACACACACACACACACACACACACACACACACACACACACACACACACACACACACACACACACACACACACACACACACACACACACACACACACACACACACACACACACTGTAAATAAATTAATATATAAATATAAATATATATATATATATATATATATATATATATATATATATATATATTCATAAACGCTTATAAATGGCAATAGCAGAATTTAATTTCAATAAACATTGAACTATAAAAAGTACTTCCTCCGCCGGGTCTCGAAACCGGATCTGTCACTTGTGAGTGTGCTACCATTACACCAAAGAGCCCTTACTTTTTAGGATTCAATTATACTGTACTTGGCTGTTTCTGTCACATATGCGTTGGGGTAAAACAAAACAAAAAACTAACGTATGATGGGAGGACTAAAGTAACTGTCAAACGACTTACTTGCATTCATTAAATTTGTATGCGTGGTAATAGCCAAATTTAATTTAATGGCCTTTCGAGCAAATGTTGGTTTTGTTATTTATACGCATGTTAGACTAAATATAAGTACAACATTATTGAATCGTAAACAGTAAGGGCTCGGTGGTGTAGTGGTAACATACTCACCCGGCAAGTGAGAGATTCGGGTTCGAGTCCCAGCGGAGCAAGTTCTTTTTGTGGTTCAATGTTTATTCAAATTATACATGTGTGATTGTATGTTTCAACAAATATAATATCACAAAAAGTACCCGGCAAGTACGCCACCACTACATTAAAAAGCACTTACTTTTTGTAAATCAATTATTTTATATTTGGCCATTTCTGACACATATAAATGACTAAACTAAAATATAGTCGTAATAACAAATATCTGTCAAACGATTTATTTGTATTCCTGAAATTTCTATAAGTGGCAATCGCCTAATTTAATTCCAAGAAATAATAAATCACAAAAAGAACTGGCCTGGGGTGGAACTCAATCCGATTTCTCACTGGATGAGTGCGTTACTAATAAAACATAGAGCCCGTACTTTTTCGATTTAATTCTTGTGTATTTGGCGTGCACGCGCCTTAAAAGCGAAACACCGCTGTGCTGCGGAAACCGCCAGTTTCTACTTCGCGCCGAGTACTCGCGCCTTGTAAGCAGCGTGGACTGAGCTTACCGTGGTGATTTTCTTTTGATAAAGAAGCGACCAGTTAAAGTAGCTTCTCTGACAATTAGCTAAAACATAATTCATCAAAAATGATAATATATTCAAACAATTTATTGGTTATTGTCTTTATTAATACGAAGCGTATTATTTAATTTCAGTCGGTTTATCTGACTGTCAACCTCTGGAATAAATTAACCTATGGACTTGAAATTTGCCTGAAGCAAATGAAACTTTACTCCTATACAGGCAACACTAAGTTCGATTGTGGTGCATGTCACTCCAAAAGATCATAGAGCAAAGGAATTATTGCAGTTGTTTGATGATCTCGAGCTATCTCCAGTTTACAGCTAATTAAGCAAACATCCCATCCACTTCATTGCACTTGAAGACTTGAACGGGTCCAGTAACTATTATTGTTAGTGAATTGTGTTTTCGCAGATTACTAATTGCCGTAATTTCTTCCAACAGTTGATATTGGTTACTATATGATTGAAACTTTGTTAATAATTACGTCACATTATATAAGTTAGAACACTCTTACTTTAATATATATTTCGTTGACTGGGATAAATTTATGCAGTGTTTCAACCGCTTACAGTGTTTCAAGCTTTATATAACATCAACACTTCTCAATTAATATTTCTGCATTTAAAGTGATCAGTATACAAAATGTTCAATAAAGTTTCAAAACGTTACTTTATGATAAAACTCTATTACAATCCGGTAAAATTATATTGGTGATTGTATCCATTAGTAATGCACATATGCTATCGTACGATTATCAAACGTTTCTTTGGCCGTTAGCTTATTAACTTATGAGTTAGCCAACACATATGAATAGAGGAAATTATTGTAAAATGACCTACAAACTTTTAAATTTTTTTCCTACTTTACGATGGTGAATAAAAATTCATTTACATTAGTATAATCTCTTAAAAATTTGATAGTCTTTTTGAAATATGACAAATGTATTATCAATAGTTATGCTTCCAATTCCAAAACAACGGTTAACTTATAAAATTTGTGTTTTAGTAATGTATTAAATCGGTATAAAATGTTGCCATTTTCAATTATTATTTATTGGCTAAGCCTGCATACAATAACTCATTTTAAATTGCGTAATTATTAATTTCAGTTGGAGTATTTTCTATCATTTACTAGCCTAATCAAGTTTGTAGGAAACTATTATTTTTTATCTTGATGTGTAAAGAATATGTGAGCGACTTCTAAACTGCCATTAAAGGCCTAAATATATTTTATGTCTTGCTCTTTGATGCCTTGTATTGAAAATATATCCATTAAATTTCGTAAACTGACTAATACATGAACATTATAAAACAAATCAATATTATTGTATATTATGATACTAACTTTTAACCAATAGGAGTAAAATTATAATATGTGAAGTAAATATTATGTGAAGACGTATAATTGTAAAATGCTTATATTTTTATAGAATTGAAATTGAAAAATAGATTTCGATGTAATGTATAAAGACATAATAAAAATAATAATTAGTTATTTAATTATTTATTTCTTTTAGAACAAAAATGAAAACATTCTTTTTATCGTAACTAAGATTCTGCTCTGTTTTTGATTTGAGTGTTAAAATCATTTGCTCACGGTAGGACGAAACCAATAATATGATGGAACATCCAGTTTATCTACCTAATAGACGTTTTAATGCTTATCAAACCACATTTCCCGACCGTACTTCACAAAACACAATAAAAGCGAGGTTGACGCGACATAAACCATATCTGTCGGGCCGACCATCATTTTGTGCCTCATAACTATTCTGTCCCACTCCTGCCTACTTCTAAATTACATTGTTTATTGGTGAATATATATTCAAGACAGTATTATGTTCACAAATTAAAACCTATGCTGTAAAATTATGAAGAAATCGAAACTATCTTTGATCTTAACACACTGATTACGATGGACCAAACTTTCTACTATTCCACCTGTCCCTAATTCGGTACATGACTATAGTGTCATATTGAAGGTGGGAATTTGTATACAATCTTCCAGAAAACAAATTTACGGTATTATAATAGATCTAGCTGTTAATAATTAACAGGTAGTTATTTATGAACAACCAATTATTGTGGCTTTGCATACAATTTCCTGTTGAATAACTAGTACGCTATAGGAATATCCTTTGCAATGGCACAGTGTACACACTTGAACAATATTTGCTTATATTGGAAGATATACCAATCCCCTGATGAATCTCAGAATAACTAAAGTTTTATGGCCTGAAGTGTAACACTTTTTATAAGTTACAATGAGATACACCAATTTCTCTCCAAAATTCCATTATATGGGTCGTTAAAAATACAGTAACGTTTAAAATATTTTAAGTCCGAGTGAAGAAGTACTAAATGCGTAAATATATTAGTGGGAGCACAACATATCATTCAGTTTAATAGAGACCTATAAAAATTTTTCATTGGAAGTAGAAATATAAAAACGATTGTACGTATTATTTCACTTTAATTACTAAGAACTATAACAAAGTAATAAAATTTCTACTTACCTTTTTAAAAGTGGGTATTGAGTTCCCTAAAATAGTAGAAGAAAATAAAGTTTATGTTTTATATAGACTATATATTATATAGTATATATACATTCATTAATATCTCATTTTCATGCTCATTCAGTATATGGTGAAATTCAATATAGCAGGAGAATTTGTTTTCCTAATGTTATAAATATTTGTTATAGCTGTACTGTTATAGTTATCGCCACATATTCAATTGTCATTTGCTCTATGTTCTACAACTACAAATTTAAAAAATGCTACGTTGAATTTGGTATAATTTTATGTTACGGTTTAAAATATTACTTCAACATTTGTAAAGCATATATTTGTATAGCATATGATGTATTTCGTTGTACATCTTCCATAACTAGTTATCACAGACATAGACTACTTAAAGATAATGAATTGGAGGTACAAACCATTTTTAGTCTTGCTATTACGTATTTTATGTTCGTTTTATTTGGCAATTTTATTCTTTTTTTGCCTTGCTCTACACGAAGTATTTTGTTGAGTCTGATGCTTATGGTACTTATGTTTTTATTGTATTTATCTCTTACAACAGCATGTAGTCCGTAACTACTAAAGGGAATTGTTTGCCTATATAATAAGTTTCATAGAAACATTATTAATGTGTTGGGCTAAATCAAAATCACAAATAGACATACATAGTAATGGAACGTTTTATGCTAACTATGCTTAATATTTCAGTTTATATGCTATTTCGAAATTTTTAGATTTTCCTAAATAAATATACTTTTATTTTACACTATATACTATAAAATGCTGTATAAGATTACTCGTGAATGTATGTCGTGTTATCTTTGAAATCTAGATCCATGTGATATTGCTTATGCAGGCAGTGCCATTTATAAAGTCTATTTCCCATGACGAAATGGCCGAATCTCTGCCTCTTACGGCCGGTAAAGAATGAGACCGGGTTAATGGAACGTTTTTATGTGCCATAAAATAGCTCTAACAACATATTACTAGTGGGTTTTCATTACAAAATATAAGGTTATATCTACATGTTACTTATGTTACTGCTTTTATTGTTATGTGTAGTTCAGTATCCTATGTGTATATTGAATGTTTAGAGCATTATTCTTCATCGATTCTTTTTGAAAGGAAAAATAACTTTCAACACGATTTGTATAAAAATTTGCTTTAAATAATAGAGAACTTATTTACCTTTACTTAGTGTTACTGGTGGTAAGGAATTTATTTTGTACTCTTGGTTTATTAGTATTTGGCAATTGAATGTGACCACATTCACGGACGAAGCAGTGCTTTTTATAAATGTGAAAAACTTTGTTTAACTGTACCGAGCAGAATGAAGTTGACCTAAAATATAATATTTTATAACTTAATTAAAACGCATCAAAAATGGTTAACGATGACGTTTAAATATTGACGGTTTATTCAAATAAGACAGTTAAATTCCTACTAAGTTTAAAACAAGTCGTCTTTTAAACTGTGCGTAACTGCAAGTTTATTCGCTACAAAAAATGTTAAACATTGTGTAAAAGTTTGGACATTATATACAATTTAACAACGAAAATACAAAAAAGTATAAACAATGCAATATCCAAAATTTTCCCTTTCTTTGCAATTATATTAAGCTTCATTAAAATATTCGTATGACGCTAGATTTGTGTAATTAGGAAACATTGTATCAAAAACAATCTAAATATATTTTTAGTTGAAAACTTTTAGTTGCTAATTTGTTAAGGCTGGAGTACAATACAAATTATGAAATATATAGAAACAGACAATGTTAATTATTCACTAAAAGCTGTAAATATTTTGAAACGTTTCGTAAATTTCACCATCATGATTTTTTTCCTGATGGAAATATTAACAACCAGTTGGGTGGAGCCATAAAGCCAGAGAGTTGAAATGTTTCCCGGTAGATTAACATGTAATGGAACAGTTTATATTATATTGGTTTGGCCTCAGAATACATGATTTTTGTCTTTATAGATCTAGGAGTGAAAGAAATATTTCAACAATACTTCAAAATTACATTCCCTATTGATTATTGAATTAGCGCATGAATTAAAATCAACAATTTAATATCAACGTGTATAGTATAATTTTAAACTATAAAATTTCTACTAATAAAAACGAAAAAATAATAATTTTACAATTTTTTCAGTTTTGTGATAAATTTTTATAGAGATTCGTACAGAAGCACTTTCAATAGTATAGTTAATGAGTCTACGTTAAGATGTCACCACGGGGAAGGACGGGTCACAAAGGGACGCTGGTATTGTTGCTGGCTGCAAATGGACATTCAGAGGAAGGACTATTGTTGTTAGAGGGGAGTCCAGGGCTACAAAAGACTCTCGCCCTTCGTACCCCTGACATAGGTTTGTCCACAATCATAACACATCGGCGCATTTAATATCAGTTTGTAAAACGTGATTGTTGTAAATATTCGTAATATTTTCAATACCCTATTCAAATGCGGAGGAAAATTTCATAGTTAAATATTAAATATGACTATTTTGTATGAGATTTTAAAAGAAGTTTAGACATTTACCGTCGTTATATGTTAAAGAAAATCACTACGTTTCGAGATTTTTCAATTCTCTTCCTCGGGGGTTAAATATTATCAATACATATATAATACTAATTTCTAATATTTATTCATTATTTAACTTCAAATTTTACAGGAATATAGAAAACAGTAACTTAATTGTGCTTTTAATTAATACTTATAAAATTATTTTCTAAGGCTCAGGTATATGAAGATTTGTTCTTCTCAATTATGTAGTTTCAGTTTCACCGTGCGACTATTCCATTCGTACTAATTGCTAAAAATTGAACGTGTAGAAAACAATTACTCGGAGTAACTGTAGGATAATCATTAGGATATATATTTATCAGCGGAAACTATATCTGAACTAAAGAGAAGCATATCAGTAATAGTATCTAAATCCTCACGTCTTAACTCAAGAAGTATAAAACCCAAAGTAAAAGGGAAATGCGAAATAGGAATAAGTGCATAGTAATTTAGAATTTATAAGTCTTAATAAGCAAGAAATCGTAATTTATCGCATGATGTAGGCCTATAGCTGTCATGAGTTCAATTAATAATATTTATATTTTATATAATGATAGCGAAAATACTGTAGCGCAGACCTACAGTAAATCATGCATTTACCTTGTTGTTTGAGAGTGAATTTGAAAGTTTGTTATTTAATACATGTAACGCAGCTATAGTGGGATGTGTTTTATTAATGTGATTATTGAGTCTAGTTCCAGTTCAACGCCTTCTTATAGAAGCGTCTGGAATCTAAGAGGAAGGTAGTCCTTCTCACAATAGCTAAGTTATAATTATGTAGAATACTCGAATACTCCATCTGGCTTAGAGTTCATGTCTTAAACATCACAGTGCACTCAATATACACCAGATGAGCCAAAGTGAATACCTCTTCTCCTAGACCACACTATACTTTGTAGTCTGTATGTTTCTGATCGGCGCAAAATTTTTTATATCTTTAACTGAAAATGATTCCAGGAGTTAAGTCTGCAAATATGTTTTCTTTACTAGTTTAAAGTTATATATTTATCTGTATAAGAATTCTAATATATGGAGATCTATCTATACCAAGAATCGAGCCCTATCACATATTAATTATTTTACAGACAGCATAGCAATTAATTATGTAAATAAACCAAAATGATAACACATACAGTAGTGCAATTATTGAAAGCCTTTTCTCTAGGCAATTTTATTTAGATTTTCTTTATTATTTACGAACGTAAATACTACGAACGTCTGCTATTTGTTTGCATCATCTATATTTATGGCTCCTTTTATAATAGTTGAAAAGTTAAATAATAAAATTTGGTTAACATTTCGTTCATATTTACAAATATACCAATATATATCTGTTAAACATGGAAGGATAAGAATTTCTTTTGTGTTACATGACAAAATATTGTTGAATGTGTAACTCTGGTAAAGAGTACAAGAGATGTTTTAAACATCTGTAGTGACGAAGAGGGGAATCTGTCCTTTTTATGGGTAATAACAACCCACCCTTGTTTATATCATTTTACCTCCTGAAAGAATATATCATTTTATATTTTCAGCTATTTCGTGATTTATTTAATATAACAGTGTTTTAGTATCCCAAAGCAATACTTTATTTTGTTCACGAGTTTCATGTCGCTTAAAAACTGGGATTATATTCATATACTGTATATTACCTATTGATTATATAATTTACACAGACTTGACCTAACGAAGTTACGCCCTACCTATATTTGGTTAACCGAGTTAGAAAGTTTAACGTACCTAAGTTTCTAATATTTAAATATTATTACGTAGATTAAACATTACTTATTATCATAAATAGAGCGATTTAGTAGGCCGATTTATTTACTTATTCTTCACCTATATGAAAGGTTTGACATGGAAGCTGTGAAAAACAATATATAGACTTGGTTAGTATATATTTAAACGATTTTTAAAATAAAAATAATATTATTTATGACTTGCATTGTAAAAATATTTAACAGAACAATTTTCGTATGAAAGATAAAACAAATAGAGTATTTACAGTAATTAAATTCCTAAATGTAAGCAAAACTGAACAAAACTATAACAATCCCGAACAATTTTAAGGTATAACTTCGTAGAAATTTTTGGATGAAGTGTTTTCGATATCTTTTCTATTGTATACCTAAAAAATATTAATAACCTTGAAGGCTTAATAAATAAATGTTAATCGTGGATTGCAATTGAGATAACGCATCACAGTTAATTTCTATACATATTCTTCAACAAATACATAAATGTGGTGAGTGCTCGCTCTCTCTGTCTGTCTCTCTCTCTCTCTCTCTCTCTCTCTCTCTCTCTCTCTCTCTCTCTCTCTCTCTCCTCTCTCTCTCTCTCTCTCTCTCTCTCTCTCTCTCTCTCCTCTCTCTCTCTCTCTCTCTCTCAATCTCTCTCTCTCTCTCTCTCTCTCTCTCTCTCTCTCTCACACACACACACACACACACACACACACACACACACCCACACACTCTCTCTCTCTCTCTCTCATCTCTCTCTCTCTCACTCTTTATTTTTCAGACAGCAAAAGATTTCTTAGATTGTTTCCTACCTATCGCACTCATTTCAAAGTTGATAAAAGAATTATTCTTAAAAACCACTCACAGAGTGAAAGAGTAATGTATTAATAACGCGTGTATAACTTTCGTATTTATTTACTTACATTTAAATTAAGTTAACTTTAACCCCCCATAAGTGCCAGTTATAAACCCCGGCTCTTGTGGTTATAGCCGCACTAATTAGTGATTACCACAATAGAAGTCCAATTTGCTCGAATAAAACTGTGCTTGTTCGCTCTCTTGTATTAAGGTTTCATGAACTACTAAACATTCCTTATTAAATTGCTTATACGTTTTGCTTATTAATTACAAAATGCATACTGAAGCTATTATTATGTTAGGAGCTATATGTAGATTATATAAACATTCCATTGGTAATGAGAAAGCAACAGCATTTGATATTAGTAGATAAAAACTATAACTAAAAGAAAATATTAGTACTAATTAGATCTAAAATGCTAGATTTACGGTAGAACAAGGTTTTGGGACAAGGAAGTATAGAAATCTTTGTACTTTGGCTTAAAGATCCCTTGCGCTGCTTCCAAAGTGACAAGCTATGACGATGGCTAGCGAATACTGTGTATCAGTCAGTTCATAATGGAGTAATGAAGAAATAGCTCAATTCCAGCATCATAGTTAACGCAGGCAGGAGATGACACTCCCTCTTATTTAACATTGCAAATAATTAACACCAAGGGATCATCACACACTTTAACAACCATCCCTCACATTAAATTATACCTATAGATAAACTCTTTTATCCCAATACTCGGGCACTTGCGATTAGTGATGTACCATTCCAAAACATCTATCGGTTTGCCCATGTGTGTGATATATAGAATTTTGTTGTACACAGTTGTTACAAGTATTAGGTAATATATCTTTGATTTGATTTGATAGGTTCTAATTATTTTGGCTCTACTAAAGTTCAGTACGAATCATTTCCATTACGATACTTTATATGATAAATAACGATAAATATAAGGTGAAAGTAAGCCACACCTAGGTCGCATAAGAGGGAAGAGGGTTAGCTGAAGTATCTTTTGAAATTTTAAATATATAGCTTAATTTATCCCATATATATATATATATATATTTGTGTGTGTGTGTGTGTGTTAGCGCGCGTGCGCGCGTGTATGTAATTGCAATTTTCTCAATTACAATGTATAAAAGAACACTGAATACAATATACAAACAAAAAAGAAAGATATTAATGTTATGTAATGTTCTAAATGTAAATAACAATGTAGACATTCTAAAAAGTTTTGAATAGTTGCTTGATTTAAATAGTTTTGATTTAAAAAAGAATTTTACGTTATATAATTTCGATTTCAGGTAAATTAGATCAGAATTTAAGGATTTAAGTGGGAAACAATAATTTAGCGAATTTTAAATACGTGAATAGGTTTTACGGACGGTCCTTAAGATAGTTAAAACTGATTTTACAAGAAAAAGACTATATCTATAGGTTCTTAGGATTTGATTTTACAACGAGGTTGGGTACATTAGTTCAATTTACTTAAAAAAAAACTTCCTAATTATATTTATAGAAAGAATTTAATAGTAACTAACTTATCAAATGGTAATTCTTACATTATTGAATATGACGTATTTTTAGCGTGACTGTTGCCAAGAGACAAAAGTGTATATATATATATAAAATACTCCGACAAATGTTATACAAATTAAAACAGTTTCTATTAGGTAGGAGGACAAACATTATCAATTGTGTTGGATTTGTATGCAAGGACAACACAATCGAATGATTGCATGTATTTGTAATTGAACATAAAGTAAAGACTCACAACACCAAGACCAATACAGGTAATTGAAACTACTAATTGCATGTTTACAAGCTCGGTCAATTGTAAACGTTACTGGTTGGTTTTAGGTCCAACACATAAAGACTCAACAGTACATTAAAACAATCGTTGTTATAAACTATAGACTGTATATAAATATTTGTAAATATAACTTTGAAAAGATCTTTTTATTTCATAGAATAACAAAAAAATAATTTAATTCTGTATTATATTATCTCTTCAGTAATTAAAAATATGAAAATATAAATAATATTCAATTTTCTTTTTCAAAGGAAATTTCATATTTCCAAAATTATAAAATAGTTAAAGAAAATATAAATATTTTAAAAGTGGTCATAATTTAACTGGAAAATCAATTAATAATTAATTTTTTCTCCTTACTTAGTTAGAGCTATGTGTATTTAATTTTACTGGCATTAAGATTATTAAAATAATATCAGTGGAACTTTTAGGCATTTAAAACTATTATTTGGTACGCATAGTATTCTTTGTTATCAATAGCAACCTCTTACATTCTACACGGAATGTGAATTATAATATTAATCTTATGAAAATACTTTAATTTAAAAAAGCTGATTACTAAATTACACATTTATTGTTTTCAATCACGTACAAATCTGAACTTTAATTAAAACTTAGGTTGTATTATAGAACTGAACTACGACGATACTTAAACAATGAAGTATATCTATAAAGAACATGCTCTCATTCATCTTTAACAATAAATTGATCTGATTTAACGCCAGTGGAAGGTCTCCCACTGTACTTAGTCTCATAGTAAACTCTGTTCTGGCACTATCTATGAAGTAATATTACGAGGGAATATCCTCAAATACGAAGAAATATACTTGTTGTCTCTTCCAAGATCTCTTGGTATGGCCATCAAGAGATATAGTAGGCACTATGCCTCCTCCAACGTGAACTAAACCCATTGAACAAGTTTTCCTTTTACGCAATTGTACAAATAATTACAGAAAAAAATGTGCTACTCATGAAAACCTAATATATTTCCAAGATATGTTGCCTATACACTCTGTGATTTTTTTGTAACTAGCGTGGATTCTATTGGCACGTATAATAAGTCAGAAGTGCCTTGAATTTGTACCATATAAGGATTATTTTTAGATCAAAGCAATTTGAAAATCGTAAAGGTATACTCAAATTTAATACACATATTTAACCAGTCATGTAAGTTAACTACGAGTAAAGAGGCATAACATGCTATGTTTAGTTTTATCAAAATACTAACGGTTTCTTTATTAGATACATAGGCTATCTGGTATTAATCTGCCTATTCAAATCGCCCTCATGACGGAATTTAGTTTTAAAAGTTATGGTGTTTCTCAGTGTTTGAAAATGTTACGATTATATTAATAAGACAACATTTATTATTATTGTCTCACTGGTGTTTTGAAAACTAAACATTGAAACTAATAGTGCATATTTAGTTTAAAATTTAGTGATCACGGCTATATGAGAAATCTATCTTTCTTCCGGCTAAGCTGGAAGTGATATTTTATCTTTGAAAGACGTTTAAGCTAATATTACCAAGATATATTACATGATAATCTTGAATTAATATGAAGCCACGCTACAAATCGTATATATTGGGCTCCTAGAAACACTAAATTAATAGCATAGTTTGAGTTAGTAATGTTAAGAAGTCGAAAAATGGAAGATTAGCACGTAAAATATTATCTAAAACAAAACTTATTATTGCCATTATGTACAAAACATGAATATGATTACTTAGTTCTTTTCATAAAAACCTAAAAATGCACACAAAATTATATGCAACCAATCTAAGACGAAACTTGCAATAACTCCTTTGTGTTATTGGTGTGCTTACAGATTTGTGACTGTTTTAAAATGAATAGAGAGGTCTTAATCATAATAGCTAAGCAAAAGTTAGCCTCGCGAAGATTCTGGAGAAGTGGTTATTCTAGAAACTAAACATTACAAGCTTTCAAGCAACTGTTGCGATCTTGTCATAGTTGGCGCTAAAGCTAATTCAATATATTGTGTAAATGTTATATCACATTACTCATGTGAATAACTTCCGCATTTCCAACAAGATAGGTTGGAGTTTTGCGAGTACAGTACTAGCAAAAATGAGAAACGTTAGAACAGTTGTACAAAACACTTAAATGTAAAATTTCTTAGGTAGATAAACATACAAAATAGGCCTTATCTATTTATTTTTAATAATGGTAAGTCATGTACATACAATAACATTTTATTATAGTCACGTGACAATACGTTAACTGTTTTAATGCTAGTTCATATTACAATCCGCGCTAAATCACACCCGAATGTTGTTTGATTCTTTCTTAAATCTAAGCAATGAATTCATCTAATAAAAAAAATACTTATCGTTATTTGCCGTGTTAGTTTATGTTATTTATTCATGGTTATATTTGGTAATTTGCCTTATTTTGCATAACGCAAAATAACTAACTACATAAACTACTTACAACTAAATATTGTAAGCAACACTTCGAAAGCTTTCAAATAAATTCCTCATTTCCTCATTACAGCGTTCGCTGCTAATATATTGGGTGTCTTACTTTTAAGTAACTTTTAATATTCTACCATTATCAATAAGGTAAGTTATAATATTGTAGAATAAAATTGTAGAATAGTTATATTAAAATCATACAAAATGATATGGCGTAGGGGCTCAAGTCTCCCTAATGATACGTAATATTGATTTAATAATACCCATCGTAAGATATGAGACACATTAATTAACGGAGACACTTCCACTATCAGTAAAACCTACTGGAAGGCACTCGAGTCTCCAAGTGCAATGAAGTGGACGGGATCAGTTAGCTTAATTAGCTGTAAACTGGAGATAACTCGAGATCAACAAACAACTGCAGTAATTCCTCCAAGTAATGGAATATGGGGAACTGTTTCACTGTCAAGGGTGCTTTAATGTCGTATATCAATGCCGACATCGATGACGAGTTAAATGTACTTAAAACATCAGGAAACCGTAGGGGATCTAAGCAAGTTAAATATAATACTAAACATATACATAGTTACATGTTGTTAAGTTATTGGGTTAAGTAATATAGTTTGTAACTATTAGTTTAATATTTAATACATCAGAACTATACTGTAATCAAAAGTTTTTAAAACTAAAATTATTGGTATTAAAAATCATATTCCTAGCAAACAAACTATCTAATGTATATATGTATATATGTATATATGTTTGTATATATATATATATATATATATATATATATATATATATAAAAGACAAACAAGTTTAGATAGTTTGTTTGATAGGAATATGATTTTTAATACCGATAATTTTTGTTTTAGTATATATATATATATATATACGTATATATACGTACTTGTATAAAGGACTTGTAATATCATAATTTCATGGATATTTGTATTTTTTATTTTCAAATGTCACTAAGAATACATAAGGTAAATAGTGACGTAAGTGGTGTTAATGGCTAAGAAGATCAGAGTTTACTGGACAGACTATATATCATGTTTTGCGCGTTTAGGAGAATTTCCGGTTTGAATGAATTATCGAAACCACAGCTTATTTTATCTTGTCCCGATCAGAAGATGTTAGCACAGTCCTCACAAACCCACTTCGGTAAAAAAGCGTTTACTGCAGACCCTTGTAATATATTTCCGGTATAAGATATTGTCAATGCCGTAGTTTAGTTTGCCTTGTTGTCTCAATGAAGAAAAAATATATACAGATATATATATAGAACTTTACAGCCTACTTTGATAAAAAATGTCTAAGCTCAGCCATTTGAATTTACTTATAGTCAATATATTTTACGGTGTCAAACCTTAGGTTGGCTTATTGTGTCGATTAAGACATTATGTACATGTGTAGGTTTCAGAAATCTAATTCTCTTAAAAAGGGTCAACTTCCGGATCTTGAAATGTTCTTTCGGTCCAACCACAACCAGAAAGACCGGTATATATTCTTTCGGTCTAAGATATTTCCAGTGGCATCGTTGAATTTGCTTTATTGTTCTGATAAAGAAAATATAAATGCATAACTATGACTGAGAAACCTTCTATGGTCAAGAACATCTACTCCCGATATAAGGGAGCAAACCTTACTAAGTTTACTCATAATTTAAAATTAATCGCATACAACAGACTTTCCTGTTTTCAGAACTGCAGTTCTGGGAAATAAAAGGCTCGTGGAGGTATGTGGACTTCAACGAATATATTTCTTAATGGTCCAGCCGTTTTTGAGAGTAGTGGTTAGCAACATGTTTAGCGGTTTCGTTTTATTTATAAGAAACCATTTTAGTTACCTCTGTTTAATACTCTCCTTTTTTAGAATATTTTTAACTAATAGAACAATCTATTGGTGTTTTACCTTTTATATGTTTTAGAAAGCCGTGGGCTTCTATGCTTTCTCTAGATGATTATAATTACGTTTTCTGAATATGGATCCGATAACATTCCATTGCCACATAATGACATAATGTTAAACAATGGCGGGCAAATACAGTTACACGGCTAAGGTTGAAAACAAGTTTACAATATTATTCAATTAATTCGACTAATTTACAGAACGGTTTTATTATGTCTGAATGATATAATTTCTACAAACTTCCTACCACACACATACATAAACCCCATATGTGTAATAAACCTCTTACATCATCTAGTTATAGAGGTCAGTTGGGTCTCTTGTTAAATCCTTCTGATAGGATTTACTAAATGGACAAATGAAATAGCCTTTTCATCTCTGTAAATTATTTATGAATTACTAAAGTATACAACCTGACGACAGTTTTCTTATATATTTCATTAGCCGAGACAAAATGTATAATAAAAAAAACAAAATAGCTTAAATTATTGGGTAAAGGCTATAGAATGTATTGATTTCCTTTAAAACAAATTTATATAGACAACTGGATGAGTCCCTAAGATATGTTACTGTTGGAGCCAAACCAAATGGGCGTTGGTTCCCAAAAATGGAAATTCAGTTACTTAGGTTCCGGTAAATAAAGCAAGACGCGCCAATATATCGAGCTCCTTGCCAGAAGTTCACCTCTTTTGGCACTGCAATTATTTGTCTATGTATGTATCTTACTTGCATCGTACATGAACAGCATAAATTTTAAAGAAATACAGAAATAGTTAAAGAAATGACAATTTTACGACATAATTTACTTATTATACAAACATATTGTTAAATTATAATTTTTTGCCTAACCATTTTAAGTACCCTTAATAATCAGTTTATAATGTTTTGTAAAAAAACAAATATTGTCTGTTGATATTGAACAAGAGGTAGTTATGCTAAACCTTAATGTTAAAAATGAACTTGAATATAAATAAAATCCGCAACTTATTTGTAATAGGGTTTTACGGTGATGGTGCTTAGATAATAAAACAATGTAAAAGGTTAAGTAATAATTACATACAAAGTGCACAAGAATTAAAAATACAGAAAACTTAGTTAGAAAATTATAAGTTAAGGTTACCAAATCGAAAAATAGCAAACATAATTTTGAAAAGTAAGTTTTGTTACGATGGTGACGTTTCTCTACAGTTAGCGGAATGCTCTACCAACATTACAGTTAGCATAATAATGTATTTTATAAAGTGTAAGAACATCTTGAATCATGGCCATTGAAAATTTCCTTGAACGCAAATCGTTTAGGCAATTTGAATTTCATCTTAGACCTGCATTCTCATAAACTTTTATCTTAAATCAGAATTCTAAAAATATAATTCCCTAATCTTTACAAATATATAATCTTTATTTTATTCAGTATGACACGCTATTATGTTGTTGATTTGGTTTCAGAAGCCATATCCCAAACTACTTATAGAGTATTGCACACTTAACTAGGGATTATCTGTTCTCCATGAAACTATGTTTTAATTTAATATATTTATTACAAGTTATTAAAATGAAAACTATACATCGCATAACAATGTGTCCATTCTGTTTAGTAAACATAGCAGAATGATTGAAGGACGATGATCGTTTCTTTTACTCCTCCATTGTTTCGTTTAACTACAATAAGTTGCAGCTATAAACTCCATTTCTCTGAATTATAACCACACTAATTAGTGATATCACCACAATAGAATTCCAATTTGCCCGAATTAAAACCACAATTGTTCGCTCTCTTGTGCATTACCTTTTGCGTTTTATGAACACAATATGAATTGATTTCAAATAATTTAATATTGAAATATTTTCTTTTTATTCTGTACTAATTTAAATTGCTTACACACGTAAATGAGAAGTTAGTTATTGAATAAATAGAGATTATTACTAAAAACATTTTAGTATAACCTAATAAAGATGTATATGTAAAATAATTAAAAATACATATGTATTGTAGAAATCACTAATACTCATTAGCAATATGGAATATATTAAAATTATATTTAAAATAATCAATGATAAACTAATATTTTACAGATATAAGAAAATCCATTCTGTTCAAACACGAATTTTTTTAAACTCCCACAAAAGCAAAAGCTACAAGTAAATTGGGGCAGCGGTCAGGTCGTTTGTGACATCTTCCTTTAGCAGCCCTTATACAAAAAAATTTAAAACTTTACGGAAAAAATATTATTTTTCATACATGAAATATTTAGTTTATTGAAACTGAGAAGTCAGCTGAAAAAATTAATATGGTTCTTATACTTAATATTATAGAAAATAATATCAACCGTACATTTCTCATTTTTTCTAAACTTAGTCAAAATTAAATTAGATTTTTTTACCCAATAAAACATTAATAAGTTATGCATGCTATTTTCAACACATTTGGGAACTCTAAATTTGAATGTAAATTAAAACGGATTAATATTTTTAATCAATTAGATGTTTCAAATAATATATGGCTTGTACATAAACATTTACAAATTAAAAGTATCAAATACAAAGTCTATAAGGCACGACAGCGTTCGGCCAAAATTTGCCCGCTCGCTAAAAGCGTTACATACTTCAATTGAAACAAGCTGTCACAAATATATACGTAGGCCTATTTACTATCAATATGCTGCTTTTAAGAGAATCCTTTTTAACGTCCAACACTTACGTGTGGGGATGATAATCACGCTTTCCACAGACCGATACCATTTAATAAACGAATAAGTAAACCGATACAACGAAGTATCGAAGGACTCGTTATAACGTAATGCAATAGTTACCGCAAAGACAACAGACAGACAGCTGAACCATATTTAGGATATGTCCCTTAAATCAATACAGTTCTTCCTTTGAGTAAGAGAACAGATGTTGATTTCCTGTATTTTAAAGTACATAGACCATTTATATCACGAGTTCATGTACAGAGAGGGTGACGGATGGTATGCTCTTTGAACTTTTTATTCCATAATTAATAGGATTCTTCTTTGATCAAAAGGAACCTTCACACCCAGGTTTAAGTTTCTAGGAATTTTCTATTAAGAGTTATCGTACAAAAGAACAAATAGAACCAAGATATGCCAGAAGGATTGCCTAACTGGCTAATCTGGCAACTGAAGTTCTGCCTTATAATGTGTATACAGTTTTTAAATTTAGGTATTAGAGGAATTTTTTTATAACTAAATTTTGTGAAATATTATTCAATTAGCAATATCACCAGAGGGTAGAAACTCCAATATAATGTAAAAATTAATATTTAGTAATCAAACCCAACCAAAATATAATTAAAAGTACTTTATATTTATTAATACGTAGTATTAAATGAATCTCGTTCTGCCGCGTTTGATCTAATATTAATATAAATCTTAATAAATTAGGATTGTAATTTGATCCATTTCCCCTGTATCCACTAATGCTATACTATGTTAGAACATTTAATTTGTGAAGAAAGAAACGGTCATGGCCGTTTTTCTTCATTAATTAGTGGATGATCATATAACATTTAAATTATTTTATTTTATCTGACACATTTCTACACACTTTTCAAATTATTTTGAAAGACTAGTCCGATAAATCAACCATATTACTTAAATAGGTCTTTTAAGGATATTTTCAAATTGATAGCCTTCTACTTTAATTAGTTATTGGTCATAATCATACATTTATAGAATTTCAGATAAATGTAAAAACTATTATAGATATAACTATTCTAGCTAGACTGATTTCATCAAAGTAGTTATATTGTAATCTACTTAGTTATTTTGAATAAATAGTTGTATCAGTATTGAATAGTGTTGTCATCACTATTTACTCCCTACTGCCACTTTATATTAACGATATTGTTGCTTGCTACAATCTTGGAATTCATAAATACATATGAGTTCAAGATTATCATAGTTGCAGTTCAATGTTTTAATTGTTTTATAAAATGTACTTTACAACATACCTAAAATAATAACTGACCTGTTAGCAGTTATTAATTTGTTATTGCTCTAAAATAAAAATACAATAAAAATAAAAATTAACATTTCTAAAAAATAACATTTAACAATATTTTACGGAGTAAATAAAGTTTCTTCGTTATTAAATGTCGCAAGACTATATTAATATAA
The DNA here is from genome assembly GCF_021130785.1 of Homalodisca vitripennis. Taxonomy (NCBI): domain Eukaryota; kingdom Metazoa; phylum Arthropoda; class Insecta; order Hemiptera; family Cicadellidae; genus Homalodisca; species Homalodisca vitripennis. Next base: position 130,762,475 of record NC_060208.1, read on the forward strand.
CGTGCAATATAAAAAGGCCTAATATTTGGTGGGTTTGTTATCTACTTGTTTCGAATCGGATTACAAAAATAGAGAATAAGATAAACTAATTTTAATCAATCAATCGTAAGTACATATAATACTTTTCATACGCGTAAAATAAATGTTTAGCCTAAATATTTATTTTTAAGCTATAAACTGGTTTCAAAAGGAATGGTCGGGCATTATTTCAAGATATTCCTTCTATATATGATTTATATACTCATACTGTAACCTGAAGTAACGTTTACCACAATGTTATAAACTATAATTCTCATCTCTCAACTATGGGAATTTCCTGTAGTCTATGTTAAAAATAAGGTTTACTTTTATTTCGGAAATGTTGAGGTGTTATATCACTTCTAATAAACTAATATTTATCTTAAAATAAGTGCATCTTAGGACGAATGTATTTTTATCTCAAACAGCCGTTTTCCCCCATTGTGACAATAAGATTGTCAGACAATGATACCATGTAAAAAGGCCCTTTTAAGCCTTAAATACTAAGGATAATATTAACAACGATAATCCCTTAGTATTCTTTAAAACCTTGTAACACTGATGTAACAAAAATAAAATTTCACGTATTAATAGTAAAATTTATATTGAGTCTTCAGTCAGTTTTAGTCCCTGATTATTATGATGTTTTCTACTGATGAGTTATGATAATGTTGTCTGAAATAAAACAATGCTTCCTGTATAAAAAAGAAATCCTGGAGAGCTTTTATAGTTATATCGTTGTCCGTACATGTGCACGATAACTATTGATAGAATTAGTCAAGTAGAGCTGCAGCTTGGCAAATAAATGCCTCTTGCTCGAAGGAAGAGGATAAACTTGGTGTCAAATGGTCCGTTCCTCTCTTTGTCTGCCCATCATTTATTTTGTTCAAACGTACTGGCGGGTTTTTTAATACTCATTGTATAAGACTGGCGTATAACATAACTCAATGCTAACTAAACATGAACTATTTTATAATGTTTGAATATAAAAGCAAAATATATCACTACACTAGTAAATATTAACACTTGTGAAACGCTATTTCTATTAAATATACCTGAGTAAGCAATTGTGTGTTAGCTGGCAAAGTTATTTGTAAGCAAATGGAACGCAATACAAAGTTCGCTTGTGTTTAGAAACGAATATGAAATGGAGCTCGTTAAAGCAAGACCAATAGAGCTAATTAAAACCACTTATTGAAGTATCCAAGTACAGATGTTTGGTTTCTGTAATATTATTCAATCAGATATTACAATAACCTCATTGCCCATTGTTAGTACAAAACCAACATTGTACGGTTGTAATCACCTGGGATTCATTAATCCACCAACAATCTATAATTCGCATTGTTTACTGTAATTAAAATAATCAATATCTAGAATTCGTCTGTATATTGTGATATTTCTAATATTCCTAAATATTAATAATTCCTTTATTAATATTCCTTTATATTAAAACAGAATACTTAAAGCGAGAAACACAAACTGTGAAAGTATATACCCATACATCAGTAATGTTAATGGTGGATTGATTCTCAGCTATAACATACACTAATCAAATTGCGTGATTATATATAAATTGGGCAAGTATAAAATGTCCAGTACATGTGAGACCACTTGTTCAAACTAAACGGAAATTCAATTCATCAACAAACAGCTGACGCCTCTCACCTGTGACATGCTTCTTGCTCTGGTTGTGCAAGCGTACGTTTAAAGTGGTCGTACTCGCTTATGCTTTGACGGATTTCGTTGAATAAGGTACCGTTGGAATGGGTATAAAAATTAAGAAAATAGCTGGTAACTTTTATCTTTTATATATGAACAGATTTTTTATTTGACTTTCAAAACTTTTAATAGGCGCAATTTTGTTAATATTAAAGGAAATCGCATTTCCATTTATTTTTTTGATTGTTATTGATACCTATGTGCACATTTTAATAAATTCAACTTAGACATATTTTTTGACAACATTTAAAAATGGCAGCTAGCGGGTAAAAGGCACATACCTCAAGCTATGTTTACCTGTATAGGAGACTTTTGCTTGAAATAATAACTGCCAAAAAGGTTTTTGTCACCCTTTTGTGAACACTCTGTATTTAAGGGTCCAGGGTAACTAGACGCCAACATGACACCGCACAGAATAAGCGCGCTAAACAACACATCCGCATTAACCAGACACAACGAAAACTGGGTAAAAGTCAATATGGGTACTTCCTCTTGCAGCTCTACCCGTCATCAGGAAAAATGGCACAGAACGATGATGTATAGGTTGCCCAACGTATAAAAGAAAGCCGACTTATGCTTTGCGTTATTGATCTTGATCTTAGTCGTAGCATATATCAATTTTACTGCTTCTTTTAATGTTAACTGATTTAATGTTTTGAAGTTGTGGATTGCTTTAATATTTGTAATCTAAATGACTGACAGTAAATTTGCTAGTTGGATTTCCCTATAATTCTGAATAAAAAATATTATATTTCTAATTCAAATATTCAAATTCTAAAGTTCAAATAGAAACTTCACTAGTTTTTGGTGATCCTTAACATTTTTTCACGGCACATTGTAGAAAAAATATTTACAAAATTAAAATGTTCTCCTTTTTTACCACTTAATATATCTGACCTACTACTTTTGATTAAGGTAGATTTTGTTAAAAATAAATACCAGATAGGCCTACTCAAAACGAAAATCATCCAGTACATGTTAACATACAAACGTTATTCTGTTGTGATGTCAACCAGAGATATCACCAAAATAGAAATCCAATTTTACCTAATTAAAACGAGTACCAGAAACGCCCTTTATTTTTGTATTTTAAAACCGTGCATAATATTTGAATAGTAATATTAGAATTAATTATAACATTTCGTAAACATAGGTCAAATTATCTATTTCGTTTATTGTAAACAATTTAAAAACTTTCTCATGAAAAGGAAAACATGAGAATATGTTTTGAAAAGATTTCTTAATTAGACTTATCAGCCTAGTTTCATAAAATTTTATCAAACCCTAAAATTTAAGCCAAAGTTTTAACTGCTTTTTAAACATAAATTAATAATCACCAAAACAACAGTTTTGAGAGGAAGTGGTTTTCCTTACTATAAAGGGAAAAAATCAAAACAGTTCTTATCCAAATTTCTTGAGTAAACCGACAGATTCGTGTTAGCAAACAAAATAAAGTGAAAGCAAATACAACAGAACACGATGTTACTGAGTATTTCAAAGCGAGCATTCAGTACAGACGTATTACCAGTAAACCAATAGTGGTAATGAAGCAACTAACTGAGTGTTTACACATACAGGTAAAGTTATAGAGGTTTCTATGGCATAATTTAATCAGCGCATTGTTATATTTTAGATTGTTGAATGTAGCTATCTATATCCATGAGATTTATTTCATTACATAGACGCTTTTGTTAGTATTGTTTCATTGGTTATTACAAGCAAACATTTCTTTTACAAATAGTTGTATAGAACGTAGTATTTCACAAAGTATAAAAATAATATATGACTATAGTAGTAAAATTTAAAACATTTAATTCTTTAATATTATTAATGTTAGCTCATTTTAGCCATAGCTTACGTGACACATATTCATATGTCTACTTATCTATAAAAATAAAGCACATATATTTTGTATGAGTATCTTGGTAAATATCAAGTATAAGCTTTATTTACAAATAATAAATAATTCGTCTATAGTAAATGCTTACTGCTGTACAGTGGACTACAGGTTTAGTAGTGAACTGTAGTGAGATTGAGTCGAAGTTTCTAATGAACCGACATGAACCTAGAACTTAAAGCATTTATTGACGGAGGTTAGCTCGATATTTCTTCTATTAGGGAAGTGCCCCTAAATGAGAATCTCTCATTTCTTTTTTAGATTTTTATCATTTACGTACAACAGAAATGTACCCTTTTAAAGGATTTTAAAATTTTGCTATTTCATTATTTGTAGACATATTTTGTACTAGCTTCTTATAACCTAGTGTATATTTATTTCACGTATAACAGTTCATAATAAATATAAAATCCCTACTTTCACATGAAACCACTTTCGTCTCCTTAGAATCCTTGACCCACAAACCTGGAACAGTTTTCATTAGACACCTCTACGTTATATGTTATGGTTTAAACAACCGTGTTCGTACTTTCAAAGTTAAAGTGTTAAAACAGTTTTATTATACAAATAATGAACATTGCATAGTTTTTTAGTCACAAAAGAAGACAATGAATAAAAACACAAAAGATATTCACGGTTGTTACAGGATTATAAGATATGAAAAAACATACAACTTAGAAAGTATATATCCTTCAGTTTTATCAATAGCTGATAAAACTTGTGAAGGATAATTGGAATTCTCTCCTCCTATCATATCCTTTACACTGTAAGTCAAATAATGGCATTTTTGACTCATCATTGCTCATGTCATCTGAAGTGAGTGGGATCAGATACTGCATCATAAAATAATATTAAATTCTTTAAGGCTTGAAGTATAAAACAAACATATCTAAGGTTAATTTGCCAGGCTCTTTGATTTACACGGAGTTAGTATAAATCTGAACACTAATATAAATAAAAACTTTGTGTTTGTACAAATATCTTATAAAATCATCTAACTTTATACAGTTTCCATACAAAAGACTATTTACTTTAAGTTTTACAGAAAAAAAACGAGATGCATAAGGACTTAAGACCTTCACGGGCTTGCCTGAAGTAACTGTTGAACGATTTAGACTTATATGTATGTCATAATACTATATTTTGGTACAAGCTACAAATATTTATCCAGTAAAAAATCTTTTACTAGATATATGTTTGAGTAAGTTTATCAAATTTCGTCTTAATTTTTTAATTATTTAACCACGTTCTACTCAAGATTTAATTTTTGTTCGACTCATAATTATTTTATAAAGAGTCGACTGAACTATTATTTTAACAAACCAAATCACTTTCTAACCTTGCTATCCGTATAAAGTGATAAATGAGTAGGTGGTGACTATCATCCCGGACACATTCCTGTGGTTAATGAGGCATAAACTGTATATTGAATAAAGAGTCATATTTATGGCATGTAATAAATATTATGATACTATGTTGCTAGCTTAAACTAATTTAAATGAACCTGATCCTAAATAGTTGTATAACTAAATGTATGCCTCTCACATATACGCTTAATATACATGAGCCAAATCCCATTATGAATCATCAGATTTTTTACAACAATAACGATCAATTATCTTATGAATAAGTAATTATAGCCATGTAAAGACACTATCCAAGTTTGATTTCAGAAGTTTGTGTAGCTGCTGCGCCCCCAAATATACCAAACCGTTTAACTGTTGCAATCTTGGCATAGTTTCTGCCCAACTTGGATCTACTTGACAGTTTCATGAATATCTTGTCAAATTATTTCACAAATATTTTTAATGTTGTACTATTATAATACTATAATTTATCAATAGCTTAATTAAATAAATTATTACGTTAATCTATATCTAGCTTTTAGAGGCCCTTCATATGTGGTTCATTACGATGGACTTCGTAAATGGTGTGACTTCCGCAAGAAAGGAATGAGTTTCGTTTCTTAATAACGACATTAATTTCCTGGAACTATCATATATGTAGAATTTATCCATTATTTTTAACCAACTTAAGTATGAAAACTATGCGGGATAAGTTTTACCAGAGGAGTACTTGTAAATCTTTCAAGGCAGGACTTGCAGCTTTAGGGAACTGTTATGAACACGTAAACATAAGTTTTTTGCTATGAAAGTGAACAGTTATTAAGTATGAAACGCCTACGCCTTCAAAATAAAACTATGTAATAATGTTTTAAATCCTCTAGAAGAATAAATAAGAACTATTTAATACTTAATTTATAAACGAACAATAAGAAGGATCTGGTGGAATGTATCGATATACTATAACGATACAAAAATATTAAAAGGATTATATTTTAGTTACAGAACTATTACATGTATTACGTTCATTATGTATTAATATTAAAAAGTTATTTTGTGTTTTACATACCACTGATTTATGGGATATGCTCTGATATTACGTAGTAAAAACAGTATGAGGATTTAAGTTTAGAAAATTATTTCATCTTATTTCGTGATAATTTTGAATAAATTATATATTTATAATAACGTTATAAAAATCTGCGTATTAGGTATTTTAGGTCAAAAAAGATGTTTTAATGTGTTATAACGTAAATACTGATAGCGAATGACCCGGGTAATTCAATTTATTTATTTATCAAATTACATTGTTAATAATACCCGAATCATAAAAAACTACGCATAGCGAAACAATTTCATTTGCAAAGCTCAAATATCAAATAACATACATTAATTCGTAAACAAACCTTGTTTTATTACTGCAGTTCATAAAACAGTGTGTCAACACTTAACTCTTTTACAGCTTTTCAATTTGGGATCCATTCATGTTGCAGTCAACTGCGACACAGTTGAATGTAATACTGTAGAAAACTCTAAAATATTGTATTTTTCATTTTTCTCATTATGAAGTCTTCGAACAATGAAGAACAACATATTGCCTCCACTAGTAACGCCATTATAGCATTAAGCAATTACGAATTGAACAAATAATTATCGGTGAAAACATTAATAAAATATGACATATGTGTTAATTTCATTCATAGCTACTATTAACATATAGAAATAGAGATGAAGTATGATCTCAAAGTACAAATAAAGTATTATTTGCACTTTGTCTACAAAGAAACTTGTAGTACGAGAAAGCTACACAAGAAGTTTTGTACTTCTAAACAGTCACTAATTATTACCGCTGATCAATAACTAAAAATATATAAAATACAAACTGGATCTGCATGATAATGAATAGCATTTACTAAAAATGATTCCCAAAACACTGTACCAATCCTCTAATTATTTCTGAGCCGAAGAAAAGCCATAAAATATTCAATTTTTCTAAAATATAATAAGTATCCAAACATTAACTAATTTGTATTTTTCACATTCAAATGTTTAATTTGAGAACGGCTTGTTGTATTAAATTGAAATTGAATATGTACTTTGTATACAAAAGGTTTAATTACAGAGACAAGCTGTCACAGGCTTTATTTTCAAAATGGTGGCTTCTTAAAAGCTTTGTACTTAAATGTCCTACAAACGATATATTATAACAAAAATTAAATTATATTAACTTAAACACGTCATTTACAAATCCAACGATAACATTTTTAAGAAATTCGGATTATATTACGGAATAGGGATATACGAAACAATACCAAGTTTCGTTATGTGATAACACCGCTGATATGTGAATCAAAGTAATCAGCTGATGATTTACTTTTAGCCGCTCTAATCAGTTGATTATATTATATTGTTTGATTGTGATCATAGTATCCTTACAAATTGTATTTAGATGTCTTTTGACCTAATATCAAACAATTTTTAGAATAAAAATTGAGAAATAAATTAGTAAAATAGTACTATGTTTTCATATTAAATCAAATTATGCCCACCGCTGAAGAGTTTCAGTTCAGTATTAAACGAGCGATGTTCCACACTCTCAATGCAACTGTAAGTTTGATTCCACATCTTAAACTGTGCCTCTAGAGTTAGCCGAGAATTTCAATATTCTATTTTAGTATCCTTTTTTAAATTAAAAAAATACAGAAGTTAAATCGGAGGATACATAATCTTTAAGTAGTAATATGTACTGAAGACCATTACATTTTCATCTGCAATGAAGTGGACAAGTTCGGTCGGCTTAATTAGCTGTAAACTAGGGATACCTCCAGATAACCAGAGTAATAATTCATCCACAAGTAATGGGTAGTGGGCAAAATTATATGAGGCTCAGTGCATTTCGACTTGTTAGCGTTAACATTGCTACCTGTTTGGTTTCATGACATCGGGTTTACTTTATTAATGTAATTACTCCAATTAAAATTTAAATTATATTTTATTAACAATATGGAAACGTAAAATGATAATCAGCTCTCTTGCAGCAGGTCAAAATCATTTTTTTATATACTTGGATAAAGTTTGAAAGTACAGGACGCTAAATAACGCGTCATTTAGGAAGGCATTTAATAACTATTTGCACAACGAAAATTATTATCTGATGGTAAAGAATCATTAGACCCTTGTTTGACTCGTAACACCACAGTTAGTGCTTTCGAGAAAACCTTTGGGTCTAGACGCTTATTTGGTAAGAGGACTACCCTGTTCTGAGATTACCTGTGAGGCGGCCATGAACTAACTGATTATGTTAAAGTTCGTTATTCTTTAGAGGTTCAGTTCAAGGTCACTTATATTGTGTTTTTATAAGAATAATACAAAGATACGTAATTGTCTTTTGTAACATTGCTTTACTTATTCACCAATAGAGGAAATTCCCATTAGAACGCTCAGATACTCAAACATGCCCTTACACTTCCAGAAATGGACAATAACGAACAAGCATCATTCAGATAAGATATTTTTAAATCTATCTGGCTTTTCTGCCGGATTGTTGGCAAAAAGAGAAACGTCGGCCTCCTGAGTTTTTATGCTTCAATAACGCTCAGCCGAATTCAATGGTTAGACATGCACCTCGAGTTCGATCATTCATTTCTATCTATACATGAAGTATCATGCAATATTAACAGTTTTAAAGATGAAGTCTTTCTCGTGATATATTTCCACATGATATATTCATATTTTTCTTCATTGAGTAAGGTTTCACTGTATTGTAGAAGAAAACATAAATCCAAATCGTTTATCATATGTTATATATCATATATTATAATGTTTATTATTTAAAAAAACGTAAACATTTTATAATTTGTGAAGTGCCTGATGTTGGAATCTTTGATTCCGAAAGGCCTTGCACAAAATAAAAGTTATATTGGAAAACGTTTTATTCATTTATACTAGTGATAGTACAATAAATTTCATTGTATTGTTTAGATAAAAAAGTTTCATGGGGATAGGGAAGGTTACAAGGCAAAAGTGTACTAAAGTAACATTTAAGACGGATTTTATAACACATCTAATGTTTTTCTCTAATAATAGCAATGCCAAGTATTGTTACCCAATATGATTCTACTCAGTATGTTTACAGGCTACCCAAAAGCCAAGTGTTAAAATATTCAGTAGCTTTCAGCCAAATCCCATGGTGTGACATGTATTATTAGCTAAATTATCGTCGCTAATTCTTTATTCTAAATTTAGAAATGAAGCTTCATGCAAACTTACAAGTCCTACTTATAGGTAAGTATAGTCAACCTATAGGTATATTAACTTTCGAGGTCTCACTCAATAACTGTTTTCGAAGGTTTCGAGTTGTAGGCTTCGCTGAAGCTCAGTACAATATATTGCCTTTCAGTAATATTTATCAATACCAACATTCGCAGTGTAAATATCTTATATACATGTTTGACAACGGAAAGAAAACATCATTATTCAATATTGAAATATATTTATTGTTTGCATACGTAATGCTAATAACTTTTGTGTGTAACAACAATCAGAAGCAAAACGGTATTCAACATTTTCACTAAAATATTTTTTTATAAACACAGTAAAACCAAAATAATAAGATTATCAAGATAATTTGAGAAACGTTTTTGTTATCAAGGGACGCTTGCAGCGTTATTAAGGTTGTAAATACTTAACATCCTATGGGAAGTTACAATAGTTTTTCTAGTATTACTCTGCAGCCTTTTGGATCCATCTTTAATAATAGATTTTGTTACAAACAATACATTTTACTACAATATTGTACAGTACATTATTTTTATAACAGGTTTAATAATTGAATCTCATATATAACAGAAAGCGTATTTCATTATTCAACGCTACAGTAAGGAAAAATAATAGTTTAATACTGATAAATGAACTATTAAATGAAGATTATTAAAAGTTACTTATATCATTGTTGCATTTTTAATGGAAAAGATATATTAAAACAACCCAAAATTTGGTTACGGTAATGTTGATGATGTCTTTTGTGTATGGGAAAATAAAATTAACATCCAAGACGAATTTTTAAAAACACATCAATTCAATTAGACCATCGATAAAATTTACTATTGAAAATGAAGTTAACAGTGAAATTCCATTTCTTGATATTTTGATAACAAAAACAAAAGAAAACACAATTAAAACAACATTATTTTACAAGAAGACTTTCAGTAGACAGTACCTTAATTATAACTCAAATCATCCTCAACATGTAAAAATTGGATTAGTACAAAATTTGTTTCCAGAAGATTAATACTTTGGTAACTGATAACAAAAAGATTTTAGGAGAAAAATTATACTACAGAACTTTTGATTAAAAACAACTACCCTCCATCCAATTATTGAACGAGCTAAGGCTTAAAACAAAAGTTGCAAGCAAATTACCAAAAAGAACAATCCTACAATATCTCACTACCGTAACTATACCTTATGTAAAAGGAACATCAGAAAAAATTCGTAGGATAAATTATAAAAAAAAATTTAACATCCGCACTGTTTTTTTAAGTCCCAAAATAATATAAGAAGCTACTTGACAAAATTAAAACCGAAAAACAAACATCAAGAAACCAAGAATGTGATATATAAAATTGACTGTGGTTGCAACAAGACGTATAATCGGCCAAACATCAAGACCTGTGGAAATGAGAGTAAAAAAAACATATAATTATAAAAAAGAAAACATTGAAAAATCTAAATTAGTTGAACATGCATAAAGGAAAAACCATCATATAAATTTTGAATCGTCCTAGTATAGTGTTTTAAAGAATCTTTCCTGGACTAAAAGAAATAAAATTGAAAGTGCGTGTATGACAGTTTTAAAAGATAATTGTAGTTTCCCAACCTTCCGTAAATTTCAGTGATATTTTGTATATTCAATCTAGAAAAAAAGAAATCCATTCCAAAATTATGAATTGCAAACCATATTTTTTCTACATAATTCTTTTATAATTTATTAGTTTTTTGGTCTTTACAGTTAGTAAATTTTAAATTCTATTTCTATTTTATCATATGTTTATTCTATTTTCACATATGTTTTTTTCTGTAAACAATGTCAATGATCAAACTGCCCTTAATGCCTTTAACCGGCCGAAAGCGTATTTTAATAAATTTTATGTGGAAGTATACAAAAAATGTCTTTTCCATTAAAACCAACTTACTTCCACCAAGGATACAAAGCAGAAAAATCATTGTTGCAGCTGAAGTACTGTAACACCGTATTATGTTAAATCGTATATAGAATATAGATCCCCACACAGTTAGCACAACAACCACGGAACCACAACTGAATAGTTAGTGTTACACAGACTGCTGTAAATTCACAATATTCTAATACAATATAGGGCAGGAGGGAGGTTTTATATCTCGACCTGTACCAGAGACGTCGTCTCCCTTACAATACGTGTCACTGGGCATGGAGTATCAACGAATAGGGAGAACTCGGGTTATAAAGGTTCCAATATGTGAAACAATGTACTACCGTGGTTAACCTAGTACTGTAAAAGTTCAGTTATAGAAAAAATTGCTATACCTAGAGTTTTAATCTGAATTATTATAAAAGTCCGTTCTATGATGAATAGAAATCAAAATCAAGTCGTAGTACTAAAGTACTTTTTACTTTAGTCATTATGGAATAGTCTACTGTATAAATGTTTTAGTAATATATTTTGCAAAATTGGGCTTTGTATCAATTCATGTTGTACCATAAGTACCACCACACTACAGTACTTTCAAATGGAAGTGGGAATATGCAATTGAATCCTATCAAAAAATTCCAGCCCCTGAGTACATACATGAAAGCACATAACATGAGTTGATCTAGCCCTTCCTTCAGGTGACTCAATGCTATGCTTTTATAGGTCACATACTATAAAATGTCCACTTTTTATTTGATTTCCCCCCTTTTTGTCCATATAAATTCTGAAGATGTAGTGAGACATAACCTGTTTATTATATTACCCATTCCAATGCGTTTTTCTTCTGTTTCTCTCAATAGCAACTTATATGAACATGTTACAGCATGTAAAAATAATTTTGAAATATTTCCTAATCGTCAGTATAATGCTATAAATACACTAATAATAGGACTTCAATATCAGTGGATTAAAACAGTTTGAAGTGATCATCACCAAGTAAATTTAGAAATTCTGTGGCTACAGCGTAAATTATAAATATACATATTAGTATCCATAACCTTATATATTAGGAAAGTTCATGTTTGGTGATCAGGTAAAAAGTATTCTTAATCCCCATTGTGACACACTTCGATCTCTAGTAATCGGTTTTAACATAAAAGTACAGCGGATCGAATGCTGTTGTTAATATTTCCCTAGAAAACTCAAGATTGAAAAGATTTTAATTTTTTGGATTTATTGTACCGTTTGGGGGTAACTTATTTGTCACGAATACAAGGTCAATATGGTTGTAATTTTAATATTATGGTAAGTGATCTAACACTAGCGTATCATTAAAAGAAAGGAAAACACAAAAGGAGGGTAGTATTGTTTCTATCTGGAAATGTACGAGTACATTCAGAAGAAGGAGTATTGTTGTCAGAAGGGGACCCAGAGATACAAAAGGCCCTTATTTTTCGTGCCCCCCCCCTCCCCCCAACAATAGCAATACATTATTGGAAGTCTACCAGTTTTGGATATACTATAATAATGGCAAATAGATTTCATAGCTTTAATATTGATTACTAATTCCATTTATTGTTTTTAACAACTTCTTAAAATTTAAGTGTTGAAATTAAATTTATTTGGTTAAAAACTAAACAAATTAAAGAAAACAGGATTCATCCAGACATTTTCCTACGTTCAGTAATGTAAACATTCAGTTACACTAAGTTCGAGATCTGCAAATCAGATCATTTCCTAAGGTAGGTATTTTGACATGCAACAAAAATCTAGATTACAGAGATGCAAATCATACCGAAGTGTTCTGACACGCTTAAGTCAGGAATCATAAAATTGATATAGTGATATAGATTGAAATAGTGTGTCAGCTTCATGCACACAATCTCTATAGCATGCACTTAATAAAAATGAAACACTAGTTATTGCAACTGAACTAAAGTAGACAGGTTAAAATACGTTGGACTGAATGACCAACTGATTGCTTAGTTTTTAGCCCTGTGTACTTACACATCTAGTCCTTTCCAAAGCATATATCTCAATTCAATAAAAGTTGTATTGAAATATGAGTTAATGTAATATCCAGGTTTTCGTATACAATTCAAAGCGTAATACTAATGACTTGTAGGCTAGTACGCTATTCATAAAGTGATTATTTCTGGATGTCTCAACTGGCTTTGCGTCTAAAAGGTAACTCATTAAAAGTTTCAATGGTATGTATTTGTAAGGCGTGTTTCGAGCTAAACAAGCTTATTAGGAAGAAATTAGATGTAGTATATGACTATAAACAGCACAGTGCGTTGTGCGCTGGGCAAATAATTACACATTAAATATATGTAGTTATGACTTTGACCATCTTCAAAATTATTGAATAAAAGTAGTGATTAGTATAAAAAGCAATTCAGAAGGAAGCAATCCACATGATGAGTAAGGAACATACATCGAAGGCGACCCAAGTGGCTATTGGTTTCCCAAAATGGAAATTTGGGTTACAGTCTATAAACCAAGACGATGCTATATATAGGGTTCCTTGGTACAAGTTCACCTCCTGAAGTTTTGTTTATGTGTTACGCTATTTATCTTGATATATTGTGTGGAAAATTTAACACTGTGAAGAAAAGTCTATTGTTATATTTTAAAGCGATCTTGAACGTCAATATACAAAGTTTGTAAAACTAAATATACATACAGTAAAAATTATCGATTTGAATCTGTTACACGTTCTAACAAGGTATTTACGCCTCTTAAAGTTATTGCCTGAATTCCTATTGTAAAGTATTACTAACAATTAGGCTTATAACAGTATTAATGTATTATTGTTGATTACCTATTATTATTATTACTACTATAATTTTGTAAATATAATACACTGCAACTAACAATGATAAACCAACTAAACTTACAATATAAGAAAAATCCTTTCTTGAAATGTAATACTATATTTCATTTCGGTGAACTCTTTTGCATACAAAAAGAAGTCATTTGGAGTTAGTAAGAGTTCATCTGCTCTATATTTTACGTGTTGCAGACAATAATATTCTATATAATTAAGAAGAAAGAATATTATAGGGACGTAAAAGGAGTGTAAAATGGTTAGGAATGTTAATAGGAACGGCAATATTACCGTGACGTATGAAGAAAATCCTACATGATATATGCTAAAAGCTACTAATAATTGGTTTCAATTCAAATATACGGTATTAATGGCAACTTTTCATTATACAAATATTAATACAATACTTACATATTAATGTATTTAAATGTATTCTTTTATTGGATAATGAATATTGAAAAATTAAACGTCAGGATTTAATGCAAATCAAGCAATTATAAATCCAAGTAGAAAGTACCAGTTCATATTTGATTTTGTGATTTATTTTGTTGAAACCCGCGTCCTCTTCTTCCAAGTAAAGTTGTCACTGTACGACTTTTTAAATTTTTTCTTTACGAGTGGTTTTTCATGGACCCATCGAAAACCTTGTCTTTCTGCAAAGCAAATTGCTGCGCACATACTAGGAAAAACCATGTGAAAGTTGGATAGGCTATCACCACTGGAAAACATTTACCTGGTAGTTAGTAATAAAATATAAACGTACTAGAATATAGATAAAAATAAGCATCTTGTTTTAATGAGGCTTTTTAGTGACTCAGTTTGTTGAAGCCTCAACAAGACCTTTCCTACCAATTTAAATTGATCTCAGATTAGTATCTCTTAACAATATGGCCAATATAATATTAAATACAGCATGAATATCTAGTCCCTAAGATTACGTCATACGTTTGGTGTCATACATTTTCTAGTTCACAACACTCAAAATTACGTACACATTTAAGTCTTTCAATATGTTTCTTCTTCACTGTGGAGAGCCACCTTTAGTCAACATGTTGAACTGAAAATGCCAAGTACACTCATCCGTCTGTACAGTTGAGTTGAATGGTGTGTTGCTTTAACAACCAATATAAAGAACGTTAGTCAATATGGCTTTTTATAGCGGTCTTTATCACTGAGTTTTGTCAATTTAAAGGTATTTCATAGTAAATTTTGAAAGTTTTGGTTTAACATATTTTTTTAGTGAAGTAAAATTCGTACTCGATTGTGAATTTACCTTTTTATAAGTTTTACCTTTTTATCAATCTTCATTTCTAAAAACAATTCGTGGAAACTCTTCTAATCATGTGGAAAAGCAATAGTTGAGTTATAACTTCAACTTGGACAGGGAATAAAAAACCTCTAATAATGGTTATATATTGTTTAATTGTTAATCTGAAGTAAATAAAAACTTACACATAAGCAGCATAAGGCTTAAAATACTATACGTTTACAAGCAGCAATACTATACGGATCAATAAACTAAATTATGTAAAGAACATTAATGATTAAATACTTTATTCTTTATCCTAATTTTTTTGCACAATTAACTTTTTTATAAGGAAATTTAAAAACGCAAGTGACCACAGCTTACCCCTAGATCTCTATCGTCATTTGTAACATAGTAATTTATAATGCAATGAGGGGTATATCATTTGTTTATCTATGCTTCACGTTACAACCAAATATCCAGTTTTGGAAACTGAATTAAAAAAACAATATCAGGCTTTTTACTCATCCTATGTGCTTAAACACACAAAATAGAAAATTTGTTAATCAATACAGTATATCTTGAGTCCCTGGATCAGGAACCTACAAAATCAACCAAACTCTTCACTTTATCAGTAAATCCTTGGAAAGGACAGCAAACCAGACGATCCCTAGCTCTAACACCTAACACATTTGGTTGAAATCCAGAGATCTTGTGGACGAAGTCTTTAAGAATGAAGTAGAAAATTGGATAGGAAACTTAGCACCAGATTATCTCGTCTGAAATAATTTCTCATTATGCAAATCAGCGGTACGTTCAAATACCTCAAAAGGTTGATATCACGGTTTAATTTTCTATACGTCACTGTGCTTTGAGTTAGAAAGTGCCCGAAAAATTAATCACTATTATTCCACTAAAACTCACAAACTCGTACCTGGAACACCAGCCCATGGTTGGATTCTCCCAGCGCTGCTCAGTGCCGAAGTCCATGATCCAGTCCATCGTATTGTGTATTCCTTGCTGCATAACGTTCTTGGACCGCTGGTATATCCGGGCAACTCGTCGCTTCCGATACTCTTCCGGCATGTCCCCCAGCACCTTCAGGTTTTCCTTCAAGTTCAATGTGCATTGATGAATGTATACTACTTTATTTAGGTTAATACTTTTAAAATACTTAATGTTGTGTGTGATAACAAATAAAGGCAAACCAATGATGAATTAGACACAATTCCGATTGTATTTTTGTCTTTAACAATTTTTTTTATATAATGTTAAATGTATAAAAAATATATTACTATACTTTCAGATCCCAGATACTTAAAAATACGTTTTTCTTATAAATTTACGTAACGTATAAAATAACACAACTAGTGCCTAAATAATCTATAATAACTTGGTAATGTATCTTTTTACAATTAATTAATTTATTATCAATGCTTAAGCTTCATGTTCTGGTTCATACAACTAGGCAGTTATGTTTGTCCATTTACAGAAAAAAATAAAAACCATTTTACGTTTGCTTTATGTATCCTTAAAAGTATGTATAATCATTATTTTTTTTATTTTATGGATCACGTGGGTATGTTTAAAAAAATGTTGTAAACAAACCTGTTATATTTTTCTCTCCTCTTCCTTTTTAGGTGGAGTTTAATAAACTAAGAAATAAGTAGTTGAATTTATTGGAAGCTACTTTAAACTGAACACCCAACTTTTCTAATTGTTGAGATATAAAATTGTAATATATTAAAACCGTTCAAACGGTATGAATATAAACAGTTTATAGTTTTATTACTTTAAATATTACTTTATATAGTATATACTTAAGGTTCACTTACAAGGTCTATAGGAACATCAATCTCTTCAATTTTTCTCTTTCCTTCAATTGCCTCTTGAAGATCTTTAATTGGTGGATCTTTAAGTGCAAGCAAGTTCTTGGATTTTGGTTGGTTTTCTTCTTCCTTAGATTTACACTTTAATTTCTTTTTAGGTTTTGACTTAGCTTGTTTGCTGTAGAATGACACATTTGAAAATGTGATCCTGAAACATTTAATGAAACGTCATTTATTATGTATTAGAATGTTACAAACTATTATAATGCACTTGCAAAAATACTGATGGAAAGTCCTATTTTCAGGGAGTAAATGTATAAATACAGTTAACAAATTATATATTAAAAGCATTAAACGAAACATTTAACTAATTTTCATATTCTTGTTGAAAACAAGTTAACTATAACCAGTCTCTTGTAGAAGTGTATTCAGCGATCCGTTTTTAAATTCAGTCTCTGGTACGCTACTTTCGCATGCTAAAAAATAACGATCTAAGCTTTATGTATTGTCCTAAATGGTTCCAGTTTATAGGCTCAGAACTCAAACACCGATATCTATAAAAACATTTAAATAAAAAATTGGTTGAAATTAATGTATTCAACCCTAGCAATTTCAGTATAACACACGCCAATAAAACTAGAATTTTTGTTTTACGCGGCGTGTGGTATTGCAAACCGATTGAATCAGACATTAACTTTTAATTTGACATACTGATCTATGTAACTTGAAATTCTTACATTTTATACAGTGATATTGTTTTAATCATGATTTTATAGACAAATGCATCGATAGAAAACTAAATAAAATTTAAATTATTCCTAGTGTAAAAATGAATTTCAAGATAACCATGGTTACAATATGACAATGGCGTATTTGTGTGTTTAAAACACAATTTTAAAAGAATTTTAAATTGATACTTGAAAATGTAATCTTTATGAGCACGATCTACTATTGAAATTTGAATTTCCATATTAAGATTAGTCATTGTTTGAATGCAATAACTTACTACTGACAATGATTACGAGGATGAAGCTAAGACTTCATTAAAAGATAACGGCTTGGGTAACAATGTTAACTCCCGGCACAAAAGGTTCAGAGTGGTTAGTCGGCGACAATGGGCCCAAGTTGCTTGCAAGAAACTTTTGCCTGTAATCTAACTGAGGCGGCTTTTAAGGCGTCATGTCTTTCGAAGTTTGATTAAAAGTTTTCATTGTGTGACAAAATTTGGGATAAGAATTCAGTTTACATCTCCTGAAGTATTGCAATCTCAGAACAAGTCATAAGTACAGTTGTATACACATGTTTAATTGTTCTGGATGTTTACTATACCTTTTGCACACCATGTTTTGGGTTTTATATGTAGAATAAATAGGTAATAATATTGATAATGTTGCATTATATTTTACAATGATATTTTATTACCATGTTTACGATTATATTCCTAAGATATTTAATTAACTATTTGTATATACAAAAGCTCAAGAAATGTTAGGTAATTCTTACGTTGTTTGTTTTGTTTCAGAATAAATGGCAACATTCTTCCTGTTATTTACTGCACTGTTCTGCATAATCTCTGGTAAGTTATCAACATAAACACTATATTTTACACGGTTTGATTTCAGCTGCATATTAGTAACAATATTTAATATTTATTTAGAATTAGTTTTAAACGTGATTTTACAATAGAAAATTTTACTTAAGTAATGATTACTTAAGTTTACACATCTTGGTTTCTAAAAATATATGGGTTTTACTTGAAAGTATTGCGTCATTATCTAGAGTGTTATTATTGTAAACTGCATGCAAAACGTAGTGGAAATAAATGTAAGAGTAGAAGACATTTTTAAGTTAATTTAAATATTATTGCAATAAAGATGTTAGTACAAACTATTCCTTATAATTTTTTTCAGTTTTCTAATATGAGTTCCATTGTAATAATTTAATTTGGCACATTTTAAGTATAACTGTCATTGAGGAACGTATTAAACTGTAAGATCATATCATATGCTACTGGACTATATACTATAAATATTGTGCTTAAGGAATAAATCGTTACTACGGTTTGATTTTCTTCAATTATTAAAAATATATTGTATTAAAATTCTAAAAATTTTAAGTTAAATTAATCTCCTTTCATTGATGACGTACCATTACGTATGCAGAACATTTTACTCAGAGGGGTGTTGGGTTGTGGAGCCAGTTCATGAAATGGGAGAGTTTTAGTAAAATGAATGTGAATATAGTAAAATTATCTTTTGCTCTATAACTTGTTTGGATGGAAAGGTATTTAAATAAACATTGACAGCTATGACAGTGGTAAACTTATATATTAATCAGCATTGAGAACTGACTGGGGACGTACTAAACCAGACTGCAGTATATAAAATAAAATGCAATGAATGTCCCTAGGGCAAACAGGTCAGTCATTCAGACAAAGATTTTAGGAAAACCTTCCCAATGTCAAATTAAACAAAGAAAGTTCTATTCTTTCCCTACATTTAATGGATGAAAGTCACAACATGATTGAGATAGAAAAAGTTGTTAGAAATGGCCACTTTATCATCAACTTCGGAGGAGTATAACATTAATTTTATTTTATGTGAATGTTGTGATGATATTGTTGTGTAAGTGATAGTTATTTGTGTGTGTGTGTGTGTGTGTGTGTGGACGCGCGCGCGCTTGTAGTGTGATACTAAATTTATGATGAAGCGATAATTGGATACGAAGTTTTGACTATGAAGGAAAGCCTTCGAAACCGAGCGGAAGGAAAGCTGGTAGATCACCCCTATATTTTAGTCACCATGGTTCAGAGAGCGATCCCAAGGAATAGATATGCACCATTTAGAATGTGTTATAGATTAGATAGGAGTAAATGTTCATAAAAGATCTCAACACGCTAAATTAACTCTATCAAAAGTTGTCGTTATAGTACACAGTTACACACATAAGCAGAGACATGGGAGTTATTATCAACTTTTTCTTAGTTATTATCAACTATTTATTCATCAACTGGTGGGAGATACTGCACCTGGCCAGTAAACCTTATGGTGACTACTTTTAAATAAAAGAATCCATTTTAATGAGATAATCCTTTCGATTAATAATTTTTTTGTAACATTTTCTTTCTATTTTCTATACAAACAACAAAGATGCAAAAACTTTATTTTGTAACAAAATATAATTTGAGTCAACAAAAATGAAAATAAATAAAATTGCATTGACTTTCTAAAGTGAGTACTATATTAGGAATAAGTAAACACTCGCATAGTCTATTATGAAAATTTGCATATTATTGCTCTTTCACCCAGGTCTTAGAGCTATGTCCCAAATTGGTATTCAAAAAGTTAAATTAAAATCAATAAATCATTTGAACGTACAGGTAGGCAAGAAAGTGAATAAATAATTACTTCTGTACAACTAGTTACTTCTGTATATACATTTTGATACGCAAATGATGTAATACATTTATATATCTGATCAAAGTTATGTATCAATGTGTTGATAAGCTACTGAAAAAGTCATATGATTCACATTCTTTTTATTATTATATGGTTTTCTCGTTGCCGCCATGGTTACCCATAAGACCAATACGTGGTAGTAGAGGAAATGTTTGATATCAAGTTTCAATCGCCTAAAGCAGTGAATATACAAAATCTATACACAGTGTTCAATATCAAGTACACAATAATTAATATGCAGTAATACGTAACACATGCACAGATAATAAAATCAACTCATTGATTAATTCCCATAAATTGTTTGTATGTATAATATAAATATAGATGTATACATGTATAAAGGATGTGTTTAACTGTGTGCCCCGTACTGTTATCCATATAACTTTAGATAGTGATTCCGGGCTACCGAAACTATGTTGAATAGTAATACTTCATGTGTAATTTTATTCAGTTTAAATTATATTTATTTGATTTATTATAATATTTTATATTTAATCTGTATGTTGTTTCTTTTAAAAATCCAGCTTTCTTGAAAGTTATTAAAAACTAAGATAATGATTAATGTACCTATATCCAAGAACGAATGAAAGCAAACATATATTACAACACCACATTTACATTAAAAAAATCCAACTTCTAATATGATGAATATGATATGGCGGCCGAAAATATTACTTAAACACAACAACAATGATTAGTGGCAGTTCATATATATATATATATATATATATACTTCTACTTTTAGAACTTCTGAATAGGTACTTTAGTATAATGAAAAGCCATAATTTTACCCAACCGGCCTTGAAGAAACTTTCATTACAGAAATGAGTGAGATAACAACATAATTTTAATTTGTGGTCTAACTGTTATTGCCTCAGGAGGAAAGAAGGAAAGAGAAGTTATTTACGCAGAAAAGCTTTTACCTAGAACAATTACTCTGCCGCATTGACTAATGACGGTGGAACAAGGATTGTTACTTTCTGGAATCAAAATTAATGATCTTAAAAGTTTTCTTATTCATAATGATAAAACTTTATTATATGGTTAGAAAATAGAACTGTACAGATACAAAGTTTTTCCTTCATTAGTAATATAAGTGAAAATGTATCCTTAAATAATAAAAAATGGCTGATTGTTCATTCGTTTATTAGAAAAAAATTAATATACGTAATAAATGGAGACATAACGTTATCATCATAAGCTACGTATTTTTACATGGAAAAGCTAAAGAAAATATTAATATCAAATACCGTTGATAAATGTCCAAGGAATGGAGCTCACAAATACACCAGCGAAATACCTCCTGAGGCTCATTATTTTATTGACTGCTATATTAAAGAATATTTGGAATTCCTTAAACAACAAATTCCTTCATTGTTTTTTTCCTCCATTGGAACTTTATAAATTACAAGAAACTAAATAAAAAAGCATCTTCTACATTACAGTCTTGGACAATATTCGGTTAGCAATCAAGTAAAAATATACTATCTTAGTATTACAAGTGTTTTGATTACAGATTGATATAGACAATAAAAATATTGAAAGGGTAATATGAATTTGGACATTTGCCATTGTTATATGTTACAAAATGTATAACAGTTCGTTTTAAGGGTTAAAACCTCTCCTCTTCGTCTGATGTAAGAAATGTATTTTATGAAAGAGTACTTAAAAGCCTACAACGTGCCACAATAAACTGCTACTATTAAATGGTTACTTTTCTAGTGGCAGTTCAAGATGTGGATACCTCTAGAATTTATCCATTTCACTGTCTTTGCGTTAACACTACCGGTGGCTATGAAAAGTTCAGAAGTACGTTCCCTACATTTTTCAGCTTGTCCGGCAAATAAGTCACCCTATCACTGGATGTGATGTAACAGCTAACGAGAGAGACTTCATCGCTACTCACCCAAAGGAACCCCGACAGTTTCACATAAATCCTATAAGCGGCCGGTCTTATGAGGAGACCAGGACCGAGCGTACCCGTGGACACAAAATGTCTACCCCAGTTACCTGAGGCCGGGTCTCCACTTTCCCCGCCGCGGAATACACGGATGGGCAGAGGCTATTCCTTAGACATTCAGAGGTCAAACCTCTACTTCTGCGTCACACTACGTGATCAAGGACCGAAGGCACTGGCTCCTGACCTCTACCGAAGTCACCCATCTGCAAAACGAACTACTCAGCTCAACAAGAGGAGAGATCATAGGTTCTTCCGGACGCTACGAACACCTAAAACCGTACTCGACAGTGCCAATCAATCTTATAAGAAATCTCTCGTAGGAACACAAAGATTTGGAAAAAGAATAAGGAGGGGAGGTAAACAGTTAAACAGAGGTTACTACAAAGGAGAGAGATAGGGAAAAAACGTATGAGCAGGCAACTGGAATTATCAGCATCGGGAATGCCAGAGTTTAGCCCATGGTAGCTAGTACAGTTTAAATATGTGGAATCTCATTTGAAATAAAAAATATTTGATTCCCTTTAAAGAGCATGTTAACGTCAACCAACTCGGGTAACCCCATATTCACTGTCCACGTACTCCTGTAAAATATGAGCCTCTGGATAACAGTCCTCAGTAAATGATCATTACTAAGCAGTTCAAAATTCTTATTTCATGTTTAACTAGTGAAGAAGTGTTTCTGGATCAATTCTATTATGCACACAAATTTTCTTCGTTTCCTCGATGATAAAAAAATGCCAAATATAGTTCATCTAGTAGCTTCAATTCCATTTCAACTTTTGTGGATGTTAGATATTTACGTTATTTCTTTTAGTTTTCTTTTTAACCCATACCATAAATACACCTACTTTAGTTACAATGTGTTAACTTCAACCCTTATTTTATATATATATATATATATATATAACTGTCATGTATTATATATATATATATATATATATATATATATATATATATATATATATATATATATATATATAATTACGTTGGTCTGTAAAGTCAACTTTAATCCAAAACGTCTACTTCGGGCAATTGTAATCCACCTCTCACGTCTGCGTATTTCCGGTGCTTGGTTAGCGTTTGCCGGTCAAGGGAGATTATCTGCACAGTCGACTTCTCTCAAAAGTGACAATTTTCGGTCATTAAAATCTACTGGTACTTTAACATTGCTTGCATTGTTTCTCTGATTAAGACATACACAAAGTTCAATTAAATATATTTGGTTGGTGTAAAAAATCTTTATTTCTCAATTGAGAGCATATGCCAAATGTATGCTAAATTTCATCCATGTAGGATATCGTGGATTATTGAAAAACAAAATATAGTCATCATAATGGTAGCAAGTCCCATTTTACTTCTGGGAATAGCAGACCATGAATATGATTTTTTTTATTTTCGAACGTGTGCGTAAAATTTCATCTTTCTAAGGCATTCGGAGTTTTAAAAACCAAATTATAGTTCTTGAAGGGGTTGCCACCACATTTAACCCCTTCCGGTGGTTTATCTTCATGAAAAATATTAAATTTTTCTATTGAGAAAATAACACAAATGTGTGTCATGTTTCATCGTTGTAGGTCATCGGGGGATTAAAATCCCAAAATATAGTTCGTCTAGAGATTATAATTCCATTTTACCTCCTGTGGATGTTAGATATTTAGGACATTTATTTTCATATTATAATTAACTCATGAGACACATTTTTGTCAAACTTTACTCTCTAGAACATCGAGGTTAGAAAATAATATAGTTCTTTAAAGCGTGCAATGCCATTTCAACCACTGTGTAGTTGACCTTCATGGACATCGCTTTTTATATTTAGGTAAATAGGAACTTGTGTATCATATTTAAAATTTGAAAGGCAAAAGGTAGTTGTAAAAACAAAAGTATAGTTCTTCTAGGGGTTCAATCCCATTTAACCTCTCTAGATGTTTGGTGTTTATGAAATGGTTTACTTGTAATGGTTTCAGACTTGTCTCATACGTTATAAACTACAATAGTACAAAATATTCACAATTTTCGCAAAATTGTAGTCTTGAAAAGTAATTTAATGCAATAAGTATCTTTCTTAGTTATGGGGTGAGGTAATTAATGTTTCATAATCCAGCACATTATTCAACATGTACATTAATTGCGTAAAGTTAGCTACATCTCCGAACCAAAACCCACATATGAATATGATCCTGAAGACCGTTTAGATATATTTTGTGCATGACGTGAATGGAAGCAAAATATATTTTTTGGTTTGGAATCAAAACTTTACACTTTCGTCTACCTTTATAAAATACATACAGCTGTAAATATTCACAGATAACAAACTAGTTATGCCTGTTGCTTTGAAGGAAATGGTTTATATTTATATGCTTTAGCAAAGGAATATAAAAATAAGGAATTCTGTTTGAGACAAAATAGCACTTAGTAACACTGATGACATATTGTTAACAATTTAATGAACATAGAAATATAATTTCCTGCTTAGACCTATGGTATCATTGAAATTTTTACTATTTTTCTGCTTTTTGCACTTAATCTTTAATGTTTCCTTACCAATTCCTCCTGTTCACTAGTACTTGTTAATAATTAATCAAATAAATTTTGCTATAACCTTATTATTTTTTGTTGCCAAATATTTATGAAACCTAAAATAATACTAATAATTACACTAATATACCTTCCAAACGTTAAATCATTACTTTAAAGTATATAAATAAGTGTGTTTATATTGACCATATTATTTCAAGCCTACTATACAAGTTTGAATTGTGGCTTTTGTTTCTGAATATTGGAATGAAAGACAGTCAACCATCTTCTTGTAAGCAGCAAGCGTCGCTTATAACCATGGAAACCACGGAAATTCACAGGTGCATAATTATTTTTGGGCAATATACAGGATAGGCTGCGCTTCTGAATGGCCGGCTGCCTCTTTTTTTAATGTCCATATGGGCTTTATGCTTTTACTACATAACAAATTTTTAAAAAAATCCTTTTTTTGTTTGCTTTGTGTTTATTTATCAATAATCGAAGGCTGCACTCCACATTTGTTGCACTTTAGCTTACTTTTAGATAAATTTCTGATTTTTTCAACTAGAATAATAAAGCTGTTCTTTTTATCAAACCCAACCAATTAACTCCATTAAATGTGTTTGTAAATGATTGAATAAATATCTTGCCATTGCGGTTTTTTACAAGTTACTCATTTACAATTTTTACCATTTTTCCTGGATGTTGTTGCCTCGTCATTGTATTTGAACTTTGAAGTAAGTTTTTCTTATGGTCCTTGTCGATCGATCTCTGGAAAAATTTAAAGATATTTACACATTTAAGAATTACATTATTTTTAGATTTGTGTAATTATCATTCCGGCTTCGTGGTAAGTACAAAATAATGATGTTAATAGTTAGAAAAAGATCAACAAAATTTAAATATTTATTAACTTAAACCACAATAGTAATGTTAAAATACACTATTTATTATCAGATTTCAAAAGACAATCATTATTAGCTAATGGCACAATTAGAACATGTACAGAGGTTTAAGCCTAATAGATTACTACCTACATTGATTATTCCAACACTACAAGTGGCCATAATGGAATTGTATGGTATTTCATTCCGTGTAACGCTGTGACAAAGGGCCTAAATACAATTATGTTAAGCACGTACAAAAGCCGCGAGCCGGATTCACTAAATACGCTCAACAATAGCCCTTGTTGAATACCTAATTTGTCAGGAGTAATTCAGTGATTAAATACAGCTGTATTTAAACTTTTTTAACGTCTGATTTAATTTACAGTCACTTTTTACAACATCATTTAAAAACAAGTCAGGTTCAATGTTCGTACTCCAGTGGACCACATAATTTTTTGCATTAAATCCAATTGAATATAAAAACAATTATTTTAGATGTGCCATTAATAATGTTTTGATATGGTATAAGTTGAATACGGAATAGTAAAAATGTATTAAGAGGTTTGCCTTAATTCATTACATTTCAAATAATAATGGTTCCGAGCTAACATGACAATTTATATTAATATCGTGTTTCTTGCAACCTATACTTTGGAAAGATGTATTATGATATTTACTATTAGGTATAATATTGATATCACTATTACTCTTATGCTATACAAATATATTTTTGTAGTAGGTTGACGGCCAACACCGACTTTTTAAAAATGTACTATTTTTATATTATTTTAGTACTTCAAGTTATTGAAATAGATTGGCAAAAATGTATCAATAAATTTAAACTATGTTTATATCACAGTTTTAAATCTATAAGTCTCACACTATTTTAAAACTTTTGTTAAATTTCTAGAAACACAGTTTAAAATTCAACAATATTATGGGTTACTTGTTTTATTCTAAAATATATAAAATATTTCGAATTGTTTATTAAGGTAAGTGTTTTTTTCTATTTAACAAACACCCTTGTATAATCTTCAAATATATCGTTGATTCGACTAGATTTGTAATGTATTTCAAAATTTTGAACTTCGTGTATTTTACCATTACCGTTTTGATTGCAATGGTACTTAAATAATAACGAAAGTATTTAAAGTTGATAATTCTCTTAGGGTTAAAAAGCAAATTCGTCTACAATTCTGCTCCTGCCGTGTGTTTCTAAATGCTACACAATAATGTGTTACAGCGGAACAAATTCCTTAAAATGAGACACTAAGTATCCTTTCTCATGTTATAATACTTGGGATTTAGTTTTTTAAAGAAATCTACTGCTATTGTGTTGACATATTCACCACTATTTCACTGGTTCAACTAAAAGTAAACAAACCAAATATTTAAATAACTTAGTGTGTTCTTACCTTAACTGGTTCCTGATAAAATTGAACTGTAACTAATAAAGCTGAATTATGATCAATACGATCTTATGGGAATATTATTAATACGACTATAAACTAAAATTAAAATTAATACTTTAAATATATTTACGTAAAAGTGTATATTATTACATTCTACACTTTTTTTCTTTTTCAATAGCTACTAAACTTGGAGAAGTTATTATTCCGCAAAAGGTTACTTTAGTAATGTAGTTATTATGAGCTGAGATGTTAGTTATTTTATACCATTCCCGCAAGTAAACAATACATCCATCATGAACTTTTCTGCTGAAAAAAGCAGTTATGGCTGATAACAATTAATTCAGCATTTTGGTTAACGAACGCTTATCATAATATTGAAAATATAAGACTAATATGATTATATACCTGTAAACTAAATTGTGCATTGTTAAGAAAAATTTATTTTCACATGAATATTAAAACAGCTTTAAGAACAAAGCCCAAGTGTTATATATTGTTGATTACAGATTATCTTCATGAAAAAAATAAACGATAGCAACTTGTATATATATCAGCTCGGAAGTGTAAATAAATTCCTCAATATGACACTAGCTTTAAGTCCAAAGAACGAATATTCCTAATCTGTTAAAGTTTTTGAAGTATAATGGGGTTTTGATTTATTAGTTATTTATAATTTATACATAATATAATAATTATTATATAATACTGATTCGAAATCGTTGTTATAGATGTTTTAAATTAGTTGAAAAGAAGAAAAAAAAACACTTTATGTTCCAAGATAAAAGTTAATGGACTGGGAAATTGCAGGGCTTGTGGAAGTTTGAATTGACAAGAACTGAGTAGACGTTAGGTCCCGCCGGAGTCTCTGAGAGTGGACGAGTCAGCAAATAAAACTTTACTCGCTTTAGATGGTAAAAACAACATTCAAACTTTCTCCAGTTTATCGACTTAACAAATCACTTTAATTATACCCCTTATATGAAGAGTTAGCAACCAGTTTATGATGGTGCCTCTGAAACTTATAAATGAACGTGTTTACTGTGCAATAATCAGTCTGTTATGTATTTTTTAGTATGCACCCACGTATTGTTGGCCATATGAATTAATTAAAGCATGTATTGTTCTAAAACTGTGTCTTCCAAAAATATGTCTGTTCAAACAGCAAAATAGAAGGTGATGACAATGGTGATATGAATGTATCTCTAAATTGGTCTCATATATGAATGGAATTTTAACTACTTAAAATCTTGTGTTATTATGTAAAAATTCCGAATAAACTATACATAGGCAATATAATAGAGTTTTCTAACTTTCCCTTTATCCCGGTCTAAAAATAATAGAATTCGTACCCAATATTAATCAAATAAAAAAATATATATACATATATACCCATTTCTATATTAATTTTAATGTTACAAATTAATGGTAAAAATGTTTACTATTTTATACTAAGTAACAATTATTTTACCATTAACTGTGTTTGATTATAAAAACTGCTGGATGGATTTCTAAATACTAATCATCATTAACTAAATTGATATTCATATGTTTATATATATGTGTGTGTGTGTGTGTGTGTGTGTGTGTGTGTGTGTGTGTGTGTGTGTGCGTGTGTGTGTGTGTGTGTGTGTGTGTGTGTGTGTGTGTGTGTGTGTGTGTGTGTGTGTGTGTGTGTGTGTGTGTGTGTGTGTGTACGTACGTACGCACGCGCCCGCGTGTGTATCAATATGTCCAATCTCGTAATAGCTTTCTTAAAAGAGTCAAAAGCTATGACGCAGTGGAACTGTAGTGTAACTGTTAAATCATTATTTATATTTTATAATCACAATGGTGTGAAAGTGCAAAAGTCTACGATAATATGTACTTAGCAATACAAAGTGACAAGTCAAAACAAATGAGTAATCAAAGGATATACATTAGTTCATTTACAGGTGGCCATTACATTTCTTATATAAAAATAAAATAACTGAAATCGACTGGCACTGTGAAAAATGGAAGTGTTTTTCCACTACAAAGGTACTTACTTTAGAATCAGGCTCAGGTGAAAATGTTCCACCGTTATTCAATATTGCGCTCATCCATCATAATCCATCAATAGCTGGTAATTGACATCCCCAGACAGGTGTGGACTGTCGCTCCCCGTAAACTTGCTGTTCCACGGTTCATACTCAATCTTCCCTTGTGTGGTATACCTGTTTATTTTTCATATATTGATAATAAATATCACATACTATTCAATACTGGACATTTCATTTTTTTAAGCAAATGTGTCGTAACAATTTTTACTTTCCTTCTGAATAAGATAAAAGTTGTTAATAAACAAATTAAATAATTTCCATTGACCTCATTGGACAGCTTAATATTTTTCTGCATAAGAAATGTGGATATATAGGTGAGTTTGAGAAATGAAATGTTTAATATCCAAATTCCATTGTGCTTATTTAATAATAATGTTATACAAATAAATAAGAACCAATTTTTAAGTTTTTTCCTAATTTTATAGTAATGTAGGATGTAATTTGTACATTTACCACAAATAAGTCTAAGTTTTAGTTTTGAATTCACTAACCAGAGATAATAAACTTCTGGTCGTAAACTCCACTTGTAACAAGTAAAAAGCGTCAAATTTGTAATCCCATCCTTTGTAATCTAAGACCGAATTAATGGTTAAAGTGAACCACTAACCTATGGCTGTCTCCTATTATTCAGTACACAAAGTCTCCGGTGTTAAATTCTTCACTAAACGTCAAAACGTCCTCGAAATATATGTTGTCATACGTATACATCGTGACAAGGACTACAATTTTCACTTCTTTCAAGACCGAAATAGCTAGACACTGATTAACAAAGAAAATGTTAAGCCACTAAAAGAACATAATATTTTCCCACTAAAGTGAGGCTTAGCCAAACTGAACCAATTTGGAGGTATTCTATACGTTGTTTTTATTAGCTGCTGTAACGATTAGTGTTAATAATATTTCTAAACACATATTGTAACTGTCCTGCAGCAGTACTCGTATTTCAATGTTAGAATATTATTGTTACATGTATGGCTAGGACAGACAAATTAATATAATGACTCTAGTGCCATTCATGTAATTTATCTCTATGTAACAATAACCCTATACACATTAACAGTAACAGCCTCAGGATGCTGTACGTTACTCGTAAGTAAATTATATCTGCATCATTAATTACCATCTGAGGACTTTAATACCTATACATAATAACGAGTAGAAGCTTAAAGTAAGATTTTAAATATGAGTAAATACAAGTTTAAGTAACTAAGTACGCATATAATCCTCAGTCAAAATAATGCTTTACACAGTTTTACCTACATCCAAGTTAGCAGTGAACCACATCGTGTTGTAACAGGCTTTTTGGGTTATATTAAATAGTTCTATTAAATTGTTCATTTCATTATCATTACTCCCGGGTCAGATAAAAAATAACGAATATCTTACGGGTGGTCTATATTTAATTTTAACATATAGTATTATTTCGTACAGTGCTCTTATTCTAAAACCCTTGTCATTTAGGCATTACTTCTTATGGGCTATATAATAGGCAGCGTTAATTGCCCAGATAAATAATTAAATAGCTAGTATTAACAGAAATACATAATTGACATTTTTATGCATGCCAAATACAATGTATTGGGAACATGTACTGGTTTTAATGATCGAATTAGGCGTCTTAGTTGTGCACTTTATGGAAAAAGGGAATAGGTATAAACACCATACATAATTATTCCAAATTAAACATAAAAAGGCATGGACTAAATCTAAATACTCGTATCCACTCTGACATCAAGCCAGCGATATTCGCTGCCGCGTGTGAGAGAGGTAGCTAGAGTGCTCATGCCGTAAGAAGAACCCTCAAATGGAGATCTCTCCTCTTGTTATCCCGCACAATTAGTCCCTGAGTCCCTCATCAGCGGACGTGCGCCTACCACTCATGTCTGAGGTTCTCACGTCATGCGTGACGAGCCCCCGGTCACCGGAAACGGCTAGGGCAAGGGAGGCAGTCACAGATGCCACTCCTCTCTTGGGCACGTGTGCAGATAATTGTTTGTTTATAATCAGTACGACTTAAGTATGTTCCTTTGTTATTTAAAAGTGAATATGTAGCTCTATGAAGAAACCCCGAATAAACAAATGTTCATCTGTTAGGAATAAACCCACTAATAATTGCAAGTTTACAACCTGTGACTAGTGGCTCGAAAGGTTTTAGTAAATAAATATTACTCCCATAAATAACGATATCTTAAAATATCGTTTAACATTTGTTTGTATCTTCTTCCTATTAAGTATTACACATTTGCATGATTTATTTTGGTAACTGTCGTGCTTCAATTAAATAGTGTTAAATTATTACTCAAGCAGTGTACCTTCAAGCCTTTTTAATAGCTTAAAGACATATTTGTTCAGTGTTCTTTAGGAATATAAACTACAATTTAAAATTTGCAGGAAGTAATACATTCACTATTCAATATGTTATCTACAAAATTTTGAACAGATTAGTAACTGAATTATAACTATATATCATTGCGTGAACAAAATATTCATTTGAGTTCAAATTTCTTGTCAAACGCTTTTATTATGATTTAGAATTATCAATTTCTACCGAAATCCACATTCAGATGTAGTTATTATCCTTCCTATTTATCTGAACTCATCTGTATGTAAAACTAAAAGATATACAAACATTTCTAAATACATTTTCAGTTCTATACTAATAGGAATGATTTTATTCTGTTGCATACGAAAAACATTATTAATAATCCATACATGTAGTTTCTAAACGTTTAAAATGAGAGCTTTCTCATCTTTTCTGTAATGTAAGACCTCCCATTCACTACCAATTTTATTGACAAACTTGGGCCTATCAAATTGGATATAGATAAATAAAACAAAAGCAATAGACAAGAAACCAATAAACCAGAAACCCAGAAATAAACCAAAAATAAATTGGAAAAGCCTTAAAGCGAAATTGTATTTAGAGGGGATAAGCATACAGTATACACTGTTAAGGTTTAAGCAAAAATTTAAAACTAATATGGCACAATAATAGCTTATGGAATTTGCTCTCACTTCTTCTCACTTGTTTGCTAATTATTGTTATATGTACCTTATTTTCAGAACTGACCTTTTTAGTCAGCAACGAATAACGAAAATTGTTATGTAACCTTAAGTTATACACGTTATGGATTCTGTTTAAATTATTTTATATTTAATGAACCTGTATTTTTAATACAGATATCGTAAAACATGTCAAATGCCACATAAAAACATTTGCATATCGTGTTGTTGTGACACTTTGTGTGGATTAATTGATTTTAATAAATATATGAAATAACATATTTTCTTCTTTTACAGAAGGGGCTTTGTTGTCGCGGCACGCACAAGGTCCTGTGTTTCTCCAGGAGCCGCCTCCTTGGGTGGAATTTTCCAACTCTAGCGGTGCCGTACTGAGCTGCTCCGCTCACGGAAACCCCCCTCCGGACATCCGCTGGATAGACACATCCGACAAGGAAGTATCGCATATTCCTAGATTAAGGTGAGTACTCAATTATACATTGGAAGACTTTTCGTATCTAATCATTGTTGTTTTGAATTTGACCAGGTACAACAATGCAACACAAAGGCATATTTCAAGAAACGAATAATAAGTCATATAAAACAATGAAGTAAATATTGAACATCTATAATTTGCAAGTATAATGAACCACTGCTACACAACGGGGGTTACAAATCTCCTTGATATGCAAAATAACGTTTGTTGAAGCGGTAAATCCACCTTGCTCATTTTCAGTTTGGCGTTAAAAGTCAGTAATTGAATAAATGTTTTAGTAATGGAGCTCTGAATATGGAAGTAGTCGACCACTTCTCGCCGAGCGATATTTTCCATCCGATTTATTGTTTTGGGGTAGAGCTTTGTTTACGTTGTTTCAAAGGATTTAATGAAGTTGTCATATAGTTCATTCAGATTTTCTATTAGCAATCTGTCATTGAACAATCCAGATCATTTTAATACGTTTTAAATATGTTTAATTTAGAATTACAATTTTATTAATTTTTTAAGTGATTTTTCCAATATTGATAACGTAAACATAATATTTTCGATATAACAATATAATTATTAAATAGTAAATAGAACGATAGTGTATCCTTATATTATTGGTTCGGAGACTACATAAACAAAATCCCAACTAGTTAAAGATCGCGCTATTATCGTCAATATCAATGTAAGCGATATGTAAAATAAAATGCACTAAATAGGGAATGCTTTATAATTTGAAAATATATACATTCCTTCATGTACACTGGAAGAGAGTTAGATATCTTAACAAAATATCACATAAATATGCATTAGTGGTTTAAAGTGTGCATTAGTACTTGAGATTTAACTAGGTTACTATTCACTTTAAGAAAAAAGAACTATCAATATCTTAATGTAAGGTATCAAATTTTAAAAGCACATTCTGTTTAATGATGTGCAACCTCATATATTAAATATTTGTTTTGGTAATTTAAACCTCACCATTTCAAACTTTAAGAAAAATAGTCCTTGCAGTGTCAACTGTGGGGTATATAGTTTAGAACATTAATTTGCATAACGTTGTTACATTGGTCCTTTTAATACCGCTGATATTTATTTTATGCATTTAAAACAACTTTTTAGCCCCTGCCACCTTGAAAAATTATTGAACTCTAAAAAATAAAATATTAATAATAAGTATTTCTGTAATGTAATGTAATTTAAACGACTTACTTTTGCTATATTGAGATAATAATATATGTTTAAATAATTAAATGTGAACATTTAACTATTACTTTTATATGAAAGAGATTTTAATATAAAATAATAGAGAAAAATAACTAAAATAATTCTAAAACCGGCAAATAGAAATTTGTTGTAATAGACATGGGCAACAACATCGTCCAGTTTTATTAAGTGCAACGCTGTAAGATTTCGTTTCAATAAATTACGACGTACCAGTAGCGATAGTTTTTACTCGTATTAATATCATATTCTCACGTAGTTTTCTACAAACACTACCACAGCTTATATAAACGTTTAAGAACAACAGTTTTTTTTTTTTTACTTTTAAATTTTATATGGTGCTTGAATTATATATTAAAGGCATCTCTTTGGAACCTTAGAGACTGCTACGGTAAAAACTTTAGTGATATAAACCAATTAGTACCGGAATAAACTATATAACGAATTTGATCGAATTTTATAAATAATAATTTTTTTGTTGAAATATATTTTGAATCGGCATAAATGAAAGGCCTAAAATCTTTTAACTTCGAGTGTGGCTAATAAACTTGGTCAACTCTTATTTATATTCGTTCCCTTCATGTATATTTGTCTGGATAAATTAATAACAGTAAATGGAAAAGTGTTCCCGTATTCCATTGAGAGTCTGTCCAGAAGGTGTGTCATAAAAATAACTAAACCTAGTTGTTACTAACCAAGTTCACTTTGTGGCTGCCACTGAAAAGAAAGACTATATTAAATGCAGTGTTAAATATACTTGTAAATGACTAGAATCTCTGCATAATGTGCTGTGTATAAAACTTTGTACATGGAAAGCTGGCAAAACATTTCGTCAGAAGAAATGTTAAAATGTATAAAACGAAATCTATCCTAAAGGTAAACAGACTTGTATGATTTACATCAACTTTGATGTAATGCACGAGGGCACTGAACAGTGTAAAAATACAGAGTAAGGGACATCAAAGGAGGGCGCAGCAGTCTTTTGTCTGGATGTATGTTTAGCAGACTGCCGGGCTCGCATTGTGCGCAAGTTGTATTGTTCGTGCCGAGTAATTATCATAGGCCACCCCGTCTGTCACTCTGGCCTCTGTGCCCTCGTACACATCACCTCTGTGCTTATCGTCTGTACTGTGGTTTCCTTTTTCTTACATGATACCATGTTTACAATTTCTAAGTATCAGTTAAGAATGTAGTTGAACCCGTGGGAAATGGATCAATATGTAGGGAAATATATAACTGTATCTAAAAAGGTATATTTTAAAGAGTTTATGGATTTTAAATGACCTGCCACTGAAATCTGTCACAATAGAATTGGTACAATTAAACTTTAACATCGGTCATTGTTCACTCTCTTTTATTAAAAACTAAAGGACATAAATTGTGTTTTAAAAACATATCGTTCTTTTAATAAATCATAAGTAATTTGATTCATAAATAATTGGAACGTTATGAATTAGGTAAAAGGAAAGAAGTCATGAGACAATAAAAAATTTATATATATATATATATATATATATATATATATATATATATATATATATATATAATTTTCTACTTAAATTATGTAGCAATAAAATATTTTGCAAACTACAAAATAGATAAAATATTATCATAACTAAATTAATAAATTTTAAAACAAGTTGCTAGTTTAGAACCTGCAATAAACGGACTACGCCTTCTACTGTTCTTCATAAAACGCCAGAAACTTCCAACACCTAATTTATCAAATTATTTGTATATTTGACGACAAAAATTTGATGAGCAAATGTATAGCTATCTTCGAACATATATTTTAATCATAATTGCGTACATATTAGTGGAAGCGACTGGCTGAACAGATTGCTGAACGATAAAACCTAAGATCTATTAAATTTAAACAAATATCTAAAGTTATTAAGTTTAACGTGAATTTGTACTTTTCAACTGTACTCTACTTTATAGGTCAATTTATATATTGATTTCAAGTAGCTTAAATGTAAAAATACATTATGCACGTACCAAACATAACGTTAAATCAAAACTTGTTTGACAATATAACCTGTACTAATATTATTAACGATACTGTATTGTAAATAATACAGGTAAAATTTTAAACATAAATTTTTTAAGTAATTGCAAAAGGTTTTTTTACATATCCACATCGTTTGAAAATAACGAAAATAACATTAAAACAATGCTTTGATGTCGTATCTCTCAGATTTATACTAATAGCTATTTCTGCTAATAGATAATCATAAAGTGTGCATTAAGAACTACATAGGCTAGCAAAATGTCACATTTTCTACAAGTGCGCAATAAGTCACATTTTCTTAACTAATGTTGAAATATGTTAAAACACGGAACTCATTAGTTATCAGTATTGTGAGCTTTGTAACGTTTTGTGAACGTGATGGACATAAGTTTTCTCGATGTATCTGGGCGTTGGACGTCCCGAGGGGAAACTAATCATACGCTTTCTCTTCCCTCTCACAAGATACAATGTCCCATCGTCTCTTTCAGACTACATGCCAGCTCTCAACAAGTGGACGTCTGTATTGAAAAGGACGTGATCACCAATGCATGTAGAAACCTAGACAGACATTTCCTGTTCTACAATAAATAAATAAATATCTGTATATATATATATATATATATATATATATATATATATTATATATATATATATATATATATATGATTTAAAGTTATGTTACATGTTTTAGATTACGGTGTACTTGGAGTTCACATAATACTCGTCTGCTGTGATTCCTGATATATATATATATTATATATATATATATATATATATATATATATATAATATATATATATATAATATATATATTTATATATATATATATATACAGGGTGATTCATGAAGTTCTCCCCCCACTTCTACAGCACATTGTACTAGTAAAAATAATGAAAAAATGTTATATAAACATAGGTCCGAAAACGCTTCGTTAGCGAGTTTACAGCTAGCGAAAGATTTCGCCTGTAATTCCTGGGTAAAAGAGTAAAAATAAAGCCATACTGAACTTTTGGAAAGGTTAATTAAGTAAGAAATATCGTGGATTTCTTATGTATTTTTACCTGATAAAGCTAATAAAATAGGTTTCAGAACTGTACCTGTAGTAGTTTTTGAGGGATTCAGGGTTAAATGCAAAAAATTGGGGCACGAAACAATGTTTATTAAGTTTGATGTACAATAACTTTGTTAAATTTGTAATAAATACATAAAATCAACAAACATTAATTGTAGAGAATTTAAATTCTGAGAAAATGGATATAATCAAAGTCTAAAATAAAACAGAAATAAGTACCAAAAAATCGTTTTATTCAGTATAATACATTACTAGTTTTAAGCAAAATTAATCAGGTTGGGCCAACCGTGCGCACCTTTTTATAATAGATGTTCGAAAATGAGGCCATCATTATCAATACATTTTTGCAGCACGTTTGTTGTATTGCTTTTTTCGCGTTTCTTAAATTTTCAGGACTTCCCTGTATCTGCACAGTCGAATCCATAATACGGGCAATTAATTCATCACGAGAATTCACTTTTGTCTTGTATACAATGTCTTTCATCCATCCCCAGATGCAATAATCCAATGGAGATAGATCTGGTGATCTTGGTGGCCAAGGGTGAGGCCCTCCACGACCAATCCAGTGTCCAGGAAATTGATGATTAAAGTAAGCAGAAACGGCACGTGAAAAGTGGGGAGGTGCTCCGTCATGCTGGAAGTACAAATTTTGTCTGAGATGTAAAGGAACATTCTCTAACAGCGGCGGCAACTCTTCTTGAAAGGAAATGCAAAATAGAACTCAGCATTTAGGCGTCCAGGTAATATGAAAGGTCCAATCAGCCGATTGTGCAAAAGGCCACACCAGACATTGACGCTAAATCGGTGTTGAAAGTTTTGTTCCACTACCTCATGTGGATTTTCTTCTGCCCATGAGTGTTCATTGTGCAAGTTATTGACACCATCCCGAGTGAATTGTGCCTCATCCGTAAACAAAATACGCTTGTAGAGTTGATTATTAATATTCAAAAAGTTGCAAAACTCCAAGCGAAGCGGACCATCCCTTAGCTGTAGATGTTTGAACCTTTTGTTTATGAAACGGATAAAAATTTGTTTTCGATTAAGTTGACCTCCACACCGTTGACTGCGAAACTCCTATCCGCCTAGAAATACGTCGTGTACTTACACCTGGACTGCGATGAACAGCATTAATAACAATATCATCATCAAGTTGGACAGCTCGTTCATAATTGGTTCTAGTACTTGGTAGTGATCCTGTTTTCCCGAAGAGTACGAAAAGTTCCTGAAATTGTTTTGGTTATCTGGAATCCTCCTATTAGGGTAACGTAGTTCATATTCTTCCTACAGCAGCTCTAGCATTACCATTACAGTAACCCAAAATAAAAACCATATCAGCGTATTCCGCTGATGTAAATAAGTAAGGGCATTTTTTCGCTGAATAAACAATCGAATTATAACTCACAGAAAAATTGCATTTAATAACACGATTCACAGAACCCGATCTCCTGCTGTAGCTTGCAAAACACCACTAATACACAGTTCTAACGTAACAGTACAGAATACCATTGTTTGATCAGCTGTTATTCGTGCGTTACCAACTTAGAAATTAATAAAACAAAAAACTGCATTTCGATGATTAGTAAACAATAGTGGGAAAATGTTTGCTTCATTTATTTTCGAACATTTGATGTAAATATTTATTTAAAAAAAAATACAACGTAATAAAAACATGATATTTTTATTTACAAACAAATTTATTTAACAGTTAATCTTGTTTCAATTTATCTCATCATTAAGGAACAAACATTTTGTTTTTGTTTTATTTTATCTAAATACCGTACGGTATTTCTTTACAAGTGGGGGGAGAACTTCATGAATCACCCTGTATATATATATATAGTATATATATATATATATATATATATATATATATATATATCAAAATTAATGAAGTAATTTGTTAAGAAAGTTGTATTTAAATAATTTTTATGTTTTATAAAGTAATTTAGTTTAAAATGCTAATTCTATATAATTTTCAGATATTTATGGATCTGCATAATTTAAATAGTATAATTTACCAGTCAATGAGCTTAATAATTCAGAATACCTCTTATTTGACATGTTTGGGTAACACATGCCTTTATTAATGGCACATTATTTAGCACCTTATCTAAATGTCAAAATTGCTTATCGGCTACCTGGAGGTTCATTTATGATTAGTTTATATTTTCTCAATAGGACCTATGTTGGGGAGAGGATATGGCCAGGAGAATTATATCCAGAAATATAAATATATTACTGTAAATGCGTAACTTATCGATAGATCTGTGGGAGATGATTGGAGTGTGCTTAGAGAATCACTGCCTTAATGTTAAGCTTTAACAACCCTAAAAGTTAGGCCTAGGGATTTTTTCCCAAGTCGCTGTGATCGACAGAGGGTGGAACGGTGCGAGCCTACTCTTGTACCAAAATTTAATGGCTGTGATAATGTCCACCCTACTATCCCTCCTCAAACTGGCCTTACCGAATTGCGTGACAAATGTTCTGTCTTTGCCAATGCTACAAAATCTTTCTTATTTAAGCTTAATAAACAGATTATTTAATTTCTGACTGAGCGATAGTGAAGGATTTCATTTCTTTATTCTAGTCTGTCTGCCTGTATGTTGGCACAATACATCGAAAACGATCTTTCCAATACATTTTAAATTTATCATCAAGCTTATTTTTGTACAAGGCTAACACTTAGTCGATGATTGCACATGTCACTTTATGCAATTTGGCTGGGCATTAGTGAATATTTTTACGTTGTTCAGCAAGTTGAGTACAATCATGTCAGATATATTTACACATACAGCTTAACTATCCCAACACTAACATCATAGGGCTAGCTAGGTATGTGTACTTTTATTGTTATAAACGCTACTATGCAATCTAATCTATTGGACTAAAATGTGAATGTGTAATGTAGCAAGATGTAGATATAGATTTTATCTGTGTACTAAAATCTTTTTCATGAAACATCATTTCCGGATAGGGAAGAATGGAATCTATAATGGACACCTGGAACAATGAAGTTTGGCTCTGCGATATTGAAACTCTCATTCACTAGGCTGACATAATTACTCTTTTCTCTGGCGGGATATGTAGGCGTATACTTTCTATATGATTGTGCGCATATCTATATTGAGAATGAAATAAGCTACAAACTTGAGATGTTTCATATAGCCTTAGTAAAGCTTATTACGTGTCACGTACTATTTCTTACCTTACCTTAAAATATTTCTTACACTTTGAAGAAATAAAAAGGCTTATGATTTGAACACGAAATTGTATCAACATATAAATTTGTTTATATAAAACAGAACATCTATGTTTACATAGTTATAAACTAATTTATTGATCCGGGTAATATATACGCAAAAGTTATGCGTAAGTTAATTATATAGTAATAATAATATATATTATCTTTACGTTTTTGAAGGTAAACTGTATGACGTACAAGTATATGACAACATTACTCTTTACAAAACAAGAATAAAATATTATTTTTTCATGTTTTTAACTATTTGAAGCATCAGTCATTTTTAAATTACAAAAGTGCTTCCTGTACCTATCATAAAATCAAGGTAAAATATTGTGAATAGAAAGTGATACAAAGGGTAGATACCCACAGATGCTAACAAGCTAATTAGGGTATTGGTAAATGTGCAACCGCTATCATTTGCATATCCATTACATCATTACCAATGCTGATGAATAAAAATAAACCCCATCGTCCACTGTTGCAATGCATTAACTAATGGAAATACCACAGTTCATAATGTTGTTTATGAAAATGGAATAAATGTTTATAAATCATTTACACGGACAAAACGGTTTATTTAAGTTGGTACGCACCACAAAAAGATAGTTATATCATACTCTTTGGTTTGACAGCCATAAATCGCTTATCGACAAACTATCCCTTTTTACTGGGCCGAAGCTAGGAACACAAAACCTTTACATTTTATGCAATTAAAGAACATACGTTTTCTTTAATAGTCTTTTTACCAAAACCATTAAATGTAATTTTTGTTCTTTTATCTTTGTATCTACTAAAACATTTAAATTAATTTGAAAAATTCACTATAATATTTTACAATTCTAAAACTATTTTGAAATAAAATTTAGCTTCAATTCTCTTTAGGTTCAAAATGTGATGTTTCTGGTTTTCTTATAATTCGTTCAACTGCTTATATTCTTTAAATGTAAAATTCTCCAATATCATTCAGATCTTTTAAAAGTTGATATAATTCTCCATCATAATTAAGTAAGAATATAATTTATTTAAGAAAACTATTTCTTAAAAGATTTGTTTAAAAAGGTGACAAACTGTTTACTTAACTGGAGGTTCCAATCAATAATTGTGTCCATTTCTTTCTAAACTAAATTTAATGAAAATTTCATCAAATATATTTCGAATCAATGAAAAATCTATTAATACTTTTTTCAAATGCAGATAAAAATTGTTGTTGAATACTAATAAGAATTGTTGTCAAATAATAAAAAGAATTATTTTCAAATAATACGTTAATTTGTTGTCAAATTCTGTACAAACAAACTTATGTAACCTACTTTCTAAAGATAATTTCTTTATTTAATCTGAAATTAAAGAATACGTTATATAATTATTAATAAACACCATATATTAATGAAGGTTTTTGAGAGACAATATTTAACCTTTTGAATATTTACATCATAATGTAAGATTTATCAATAACTAATTTTAAAAAGGTGTGATTAGAGAATAAAAACCAAAATTATTAATAGATGTAGTATTATCTGTTTTAATATTTCTAAGCTTTCTATCGAGGGCCATCCGCCGTTTTATCAGATTGCAAGATTTATATTACTTAACTTTATATTACCCTAAAGATTACTAAATGATATAGATTGGTTGATAAAATGACTAATTTATAAATTTATAAGGCACACTTAAATGGTCTATCGAGTTTTTTTTATATGATTAGTACTTCATTTTAAATAAACTTAAAATTGAATTTTTACAAATTTCATTAAAAATGTAAAATGTTATGATGTATTTATATATCATAATATATATAAATTTCCGCGCAGTGGTGTGCACCATAATCGAACTTGTGTTCGTCATTTCAAACTTATAGAAATGACAAATTCTTGCTGTAGACAGACAGATATATAGCCTATATAATTTCAATAAACATTGAATCGCAAAAAGTACTTGCTCCGCCGGGACTCGAACCCGGATCTCTCACATTCCGGGTGAATGTGCTACCATTATACCACAGAGCCCTTACTTTTTACGATTCAATTATTTTGTATTTGGCCGTTTCTGTCACATATGTGTTTAAATAACCGAACTAACATACAATCGGAAGAATTAAATTTGGGTATACAAGTATATGGTCTGCTTATATTTTTCTAAATAACACCACTAATTTGAAATTATATTACTTTCTCTAATGGCAATCGCTGATCTATGACCCTATGTCTGATAGTAGTTTTACAGAAGTGGACTAGCAACACAAGTGATGTTTATCAGGGATGAACTGTTATACACACAGAAAAGATACACACATATGACACCTCATACAACAGCTGTCATCCCTAAGGCAAAAGTCATCTCACTGATTCATCACAAACACGTTCTTCGCTATTGCAACACAAAATACGTCTTTCTCCAACACAACAACGTGCCATAAATATTGTTTCCGACAGTGAATAGTTGAACGTGAAATACAAAATGACAGCTAGCGTTTTACCTTCAACCAGTATGAAAGGAAAAATAATCGTGGAAAATAATAATTTTAGTTGTATTATTCGACACACTACCAAAATAAAGTTTAATTGATTGAAATATTATAAGTCTGATATTTAAGGATGCTCACGGCCGACTCAAAATTTTTGTAAATAAGTCAATATGAATTGCTCGACTTTCACTTTTGTAGTCAAGTATTTTTTTCACATTATAAATATATACATTATGCTGTAATAAATCTATGTATCTGTAATTTCTTTTCAAATTAGAACACCTTATGAAATAGTTTATAACTAATTTCAGTGGCATGTATCTAAGAACTATACAAAATTTGCAAAATTATGATATATTATATATATATATATATATATATATATATATATATATATATATAAAATGTTCTTGTTTTTCGGACTTTAGTAATGTCAAGGAAGCCAACCATTCTCGATACCTAGAAATTCTTGCACAAAAAAATTCACAGTTATTATGAAACATAAATATTATTAATATAATAAAATATGTTACATGAATTAAACGTACGGTTGTACGGTTGCACTGTCAATATCAATGATGAAAAAACAGATGAGTACACTATATTATAACCATAGGGTAATGCCTAATAGTTTGACATCTAGGCATTTGTACCGTAAAATCTTTTAATTTTTAGCGTTTAGTTAGCTATCAGTTATAAAATGTCACATTTATTTGATTTATAAAAGCTATTTCTTGTAATCTGTTCATACCTAATGTATGCCTTGGTATACAAGTACATATTACCTATTGTCATTAATAATTATTGGGAACAGTTCAAAGTAAGTAATACTTTTTGATAACCTAATAATGCTAGAAAATATAGTTACAGTGTATTAAACTTCCCTCATTATACAAACTGAGATTTTATATAA
The DNA here is from genome assembly GCF_021130785.1 of Homalodisca vitripennis. NCBI lineage: Eukaryota > Metazoa > Arthropoda > Insecta > Hemiptera > Cicadellidae > Homalodisca > Homalodisca vitripennis. Next base: position 130,806,254 of record NC_060208.1, read on the forward strand.
CATTTTTGTTATATAAGACTTAATTAACGTTAACGTTATTTATAAGTATATATTTAGTATACTTGTGGTATGAAAATAAACAGAGGCACCAGATTACCCATACTGTTACATCTTATTTTAACGTAAAGTATTTAAGCGTTTGCCATGTGACAGGTATAAATTCCTGAAATAACAAACTCTGTCGGCACCACGCAGTGTACACGGGCTTGCTGTGACGGGACTGGTAATTTTCCGCGGGGATTAACCTTATGTCGAGTTTCACCTTTGACAAGCGAAACGGAAATCGGATCAGCGCGATTACCGAGGCAAAACGGAATCCGGTAAAATCATAATTGGGTTTGTGCAAAACCTCGCTTGCATTTAGCTTGAAATAAAAGTGTATAAATAAAGGCTTGCTGAACACGTTATTTAGAACGGGAACTATAAATATGTTTCTATACATATATTTAATCGTATCCTATTTCAGCACCTTTGTTCGCTTTCCACATTTTCAGTATTACTAAACAAAATACATTCCGTGTAAAATCTCTCCAAATTGCTCTCGGTTGCGTTTAAATACGCATACTACACATTTTAACGTGTAGATGCAAATAAATATTACACATATACACAAGTGCCATGTTACTGTCACACATGGTTGAATGTAGGTAATGGACTACTAAGAACCGAAAGTATAATACCATTAAAAAATTTTTATATCGAATTATGTTACAAAGTTAGAACACTAAGTACTAGGATTTTAAATTTACTTTCTCCGTCGGATGTCAAAAACTCTAATTAATAGAGTAAGGCCTAAGAAAGTAACTACGGTCAAAATCATCTAGTTAGGTAAAAGGTGGAATTCCTTAGAAAGTTCATGGAACATTTCAGTATACATTTTTGGTCTTATTTTTAGAACTTTAGTAATGTGAAGGAAGCCAACCAGTCTCGATATCTAAACATTTTTGCACATAAAAATTCACAGTTATTGTGAAACATAAATATTATCAATATAATATTAGTTAAGTGAATTAAAAATACGGTTGCACTGTCAAAATCAATGTTGAAACAAACAGTTAATTACATTTAAAAAGATCTCTCTAGTAATACTTCGTAACTTTTGACACTATGAGGGGATTTTTTCTATTTTAGAGATCATTGGGGCATAGCCTAGATATATTTTGTAAATAATAATAAGCCTATATTCATCCCATGGGCATTAAACATGTCCATGAAAAAGTTCTGTGAAATCGGTTGAATAGTTTACTCGTGAAATCAAACCAAAGGCACTTTGACATGTATGAAATAATTAGGATGTATTCTGTAATTTCCTCGTTCCCATCATTGTTTCCCATAAGATAAATGTTATTTTTTTTTATTTTTTAGGGATGGACCAAATCATATTGCGTGTCATGCATCATTGTATAACTCGACATTGCTTGTATAAATGTAGTTTCATAAAACAATAAAATCCAGTTCTATACGTCCTCAAGAAATTTTGCAGACAGACAGACAGATAAAGAGACAGAGAGAAATTTCATTTTTTAAGTTCCTCGAGTAAAACACTATGCACTTATCACATCACCACCTACTGTGAATGTTCACTCTCCTGTCTTAAAAAAATTTAAGAAATTTTAAAACATTTCGTTGGTCAAAATTTGACTCAAGCCGAATTTTCTCGTATAAGTTGCTGTACAGCAGTTACTCTTTAATTTATAGTTTAAATTTTACATTTAATCTTGAAATTAATATTTTCTCCTTAAAAGGTAGATTTTCCTTATACGTTTATAGTTACACCGTTATTTTTAAAATATACTGGTGTGATCTTGACATATATTAAAAAAAAATTAAAATTAAAATTCTTTTCATGAATGTACCATATCATAATGACCTATAAATGTTATGGCTTGTGTATATGGCCTTATTTATACTTTAATAATTTAAATTTGTTTAAAACTATCAGCCTTATAACACGTGATTTTTATGATGACGCTAATTATATTGATTATTAAACTTAAAAAAATTAAATACATTTTTTTACTGAACAGATAATAGTTACGTTTATAGGTTGTCCTCTGTACATAAAATAAAAAGATTTTATAAATCGATACAATCTTTATTAAAGGTAATATAATACTGAAATTTGACAACAGTTTAAATAATAATTAAGGTTAAAATAATTTTAGATTGTATATCTGTCTGAAAAAACCTCTGGATTGAAATTACTGCTAAAGGAACAGAACGTCCTAATTTTTAAATAAACGTTTACAGTTGCTACCCTCCGTTTTATGTTCGCCATTACAGTTTTGAACTTGATCATTTTAAAAATGATTTATTTACGTTTATAATTGAAATTAAACATGAAACTCTATTATCAATTATATTTTAAAACCGCAATCGGATTCTTGTAAACTAATGTCTGTTCTTAAGGATTCATTACCTTGGCCATTGAAGTTACAGAGGTATAAGTACATTAGAAACCAAGATTTAAGTATGGAAGCAGAATTGTTATTACGATCAGCATTGGACTAATGACATAATGTTTTATACATTTAAAAATAACAATTTCTAACTAAATTACTGCGAACTGTTTATACATTATATTACATTAAATGACTGACCATTTAAAATACAAATACAGCCTCGTAACGGTCCAAGAGATCTCGGGTAATATAGTATTTAGAAACAGTTTTTGACACTCTTGTCTTCAACAAGTTTTCATATACATTTTCCATTCACTAGTTAGTTAGCTTTTAAGTACAGATTGTGGTATTTGGTCTTTTAAAATAACATACCCCTAAGGCACTATGATAAACAATTTGTTGGAAGTTAAGAAATAGTTTAAGAAATTGTTTGACTTTTTGTTATATAAATATAAAATTGTCATCATATTTAAATGCGTATAAACATCTAAACACGGATATCTTTAATTATAAGTGTTAACAAGTAAAATTGTGTTCATATATAATAACGAAAGCCAACAATTCATGCATAAATCTTCCCCATTTTATTTTCTATGTTGTATATAACTAAGTAAATTACCTTTACTGGTAACTACATTAAATTATACTGTGAATTAATATAGTTATTTAAAATTAACTTTGAAATAAAATGTATAAAAGAAGAAACAAACTTAATCAATAAATTAAAATGTATCGGTAGATAAGCATCTAAAGGTTAAAATATTGACACTGTTCTATTTACTTGTTATAGCGTATTAAAACAATATAACATTGATGTCTTTAGTCGAAATAAATCTAAAGAGTTGGACTTATAAATATGCTGTTATTTTTTATTTTGTAATGTTTTCATATATAGTTAAATAGCGCATTTGTGTAAAGTCAATTAACGACATTTTACAAGTTTTATTCAAAATAAAACTATTACGTTTAATTTCAAAGTATGTGTAAAGCTGTTAGTTTAATTTTATTCTAAAATATTTTTAGAAACAAATAAATCATAGTAATAATGGAAAACTTAATACTATAAAACAACACTGTTTCAGAATCGCTCTATATAGGAAACCTTAATCTGTTTTATATCTGTATGGGATACCAAATAGATGCAAATGTTTTCATTAGGCCTCTTGGATAGATAAAAAGTTACTACCGCCACTACCTGAACTTAATTAAAGAGCTTTCAAAGGCAAATGTGTGGCAGAATAATTTGCATATTTATTACTTCCTGTCCGAATAAATGGCAAGCTAATGAACGAATCCACTCTGAGGCAGACGTAGAACTTTTAAATTAATACGAAACACGTTGTTGCTATTAAAACTACAATGCCTTTTTATATATACAAATTAATCTTAATTAATTTGAACATAATATTCTAATTTAAATTTTTAATAGACAAATAAGTCTCAAGTGCACCAACAATGACTATTAAAAACAATTAGTTTTTAATGATATTATACGTTTTATAAAGTCCTTATGAACTAAATTTCTTTTTTAATAACCAACATCAAGATGATTTATGTGTAGGATATTGTTTGGTCTAATCAGTGGTAACAAATAATGATGTGAATCGAGTTATTATAGCGAGTGGAACCCTATGCGTCTATGTTGAAAGCTAACGAAATATGGATGTATCAAAGTCGAACCTTAGCCAGCCATTCTTAAGCACATATAACCACATGCAATGATTTAACTTATAAAACTGAAAACAACTAAATTATGGCATAACATTATCTGTCTTTATCCATTTGTAATCACTTCATCCGACATTCTAAGAGGATTTGTGCGTATTTCTGTAATATATCAGGATTAGTAGAGTAGTTAGTTTATATTGAATAAATTTAATTTCGAACACTTTTGTATCTAAATTAATTAGGTTGTGTGCATACTGACAGTAGTTTGTCTCACGCGCCTGTGTATGTTCATCTTGGATCCGATTGACTGACGTGTTATTGTTTGCAGTCTCTCTGACGGAAGTGCCCGAGGGGAAAGTAATCAGATCCTGCGACAGTCGACACGGTACCACCCTGATATGGAATCGTTATTCCTGGTATAACTGAAAACCTCCACAATACTCTGTTGCATTAAACAGAAGTTTCGTTTCCAGTACATATGGGCAGATATAATGTTTCATGGCTGGAAAAATTTTTAAAATTTCATATCGTGGACCCATTAAAAGGTATGGGTTATTATTTACTCAATTTCCAAACATCTTTTAATTTTTGGTTACGTAAGCAAACAAATTTAGTACTTCCAAATAACGGTCATACCTAGCTCCAACATCTTGTGAATAGGCCGGAATATTTTAGCACCGGAAAAATTTAAAATTGCGCTTTTGGTATTTATATCCTCTGTTACTGTTAAATAAATATTAGTAATAATTGCAGAAGTATTTTCAATTTGCATATGAAAGTAATAAAACGTCATGAAAAAGCCATATTCATATACAAGCTGCTATTCCTGATAAAATTTCAATAACTGTATAATAATAAGAAAAATATTTTATGTTTGAAACACTTTTTACCTAGTGGGTATAAAAACTGTTTGCAAATCCCAAAAAATTTCAATAATGACATAGAGTAATTGAACAAAGAAAGTGTAAAAACCGTGTAAAATATGTAATGTATGATTCGCTCACCTATGAAAACATGCAAAACAATATAAAAATCTAAATAGTAAAAAATACTGCCAATTTTGTTACTTCAAAATTGAACGAACTTGAATATGAAAACATTTTAAATACTCACCCGTCAACTAATGTTGTGTAAGCCGCATTTAGGTTTTTGTTCTTATGAACCTACAATATACATTACCTTATAGGTCCTGTTCAGTTTTCATTTATTTAAGTGACAAAATGTTAGTTAAAGTAAAATAATATGGCTATGCAAGTATATGTAGCTCTATAGCTGTTCATTCTTAACAGCATCCTTTCTCACACTTGGTTCCTTTCCAGTTCCTTCTGGACGGCTTGGCATGTGTTACCAAACTGTAAAAGTTAGCTTTGTAGCTATTTAGGTTCAACAGCATTCTTTCTCACACTTTGTTCATTTCCAGTTCCTTCTGGACGGCTTGGCATGTTTTTCCAAACTGTATTAAATAAGTTTGTAGCTATTCAGGTTCAACAAGATTCATTCTCGCTTGTAGTGAATTTTAAGATTTTACCGCACGGTTCTACATAATATTTGAAATACTCATACAATGGCATTGGTTAGTGGCTTTCTCAACAGAAAATTAACAATAAGTATTTTCACAGTTTATAAAATAATGGCTTTGATGTAATTGTGTTATATTTAAGACAAATATTAAGAACAATTTCGGAGCCCATTAAATGAACACAAATTTGATCACAAGTTCAACCCACAAAGCAAAAAAGTTATGCTACCACTGGCCGGACTCAATTAGAGAGAGCACTCAAAGGCAAACGTGTTGTGAAAGGATTTGCATTTTTATTTCTTTCTTTCCAATTGAGACTAAGCCACAACTTAATGAATGCTATGTTTTTGTGAATGAGGTTCTGATTACGTTATAGTCAATGATTGCAGGCATGCACTTCAATTACTGAAAAGTAATTATAATTTAAACAAAATTATCTTTGTAAATGATTTTGTTAAGTGCTATATTTACTCCCCTTGCTTTAATAGCGATACATTGGGAAACGTAATTTATATTTTATATATTTTTTTTGTTATTGAACGTTTAAACCACACATAGCTTTCATAATTTCATTCCTAAAATTAAAACATAAAACTCGTAGTCTATCCAACAAAATTATAAAGCATTAAAATAAAAATTTATATCAAGAACATTGTGTAAAAATTCTAATGATATTGGTCAGTGGTGTTGATGTGTTTGTTATGCAATCACGTAAAAAACTGGACTGATTGTGCTGAAATTTTGCATGGACATTCAAAGCGTGTCTGGTTAACATATTATAGGCCTTTTCCTATTTGGAAAATCCGTTCTAGCTATTCATTTCTGGTCTTTCAAAGTTGCTTAACACTACATAAGCCACATATTGATGGACTTGGATAAAGCAGCAAATAATTATTGTATTTTAATTACCTGTTAAAGTCAAGAATAATAAGCATATAATTTATACAGGTAATAGTAAATGTTTGTTGTTTTTCTTTAGTCAAAGTTAGTTACACTTTAAATACGAGTACGTCATGTTACGCGCAAAAGCTTTTCTTTGCCTGAGTTTGTTTTTATTGGTATTTTAATCAAGTACATAAAAATGCCACAATTATAAAATCATAAGTGTGTTAACTAAAGAGCTAAGTACCTTATCTCCCGTTAGAATTAGAATTTCTCCACACTGGCTTAAAGTAGCTCAATTGTTACTAAAACCGTTGAAGCTACTATTTGATAAAATATCTTGATATATTAGAGAGAAATTCCAGACATTTTAGAGTTACGTGAAAAATCAGAAATACTAGTGTCTATTGGAAACATCACGTTTGTTTGGAAAGTTATTTAAGAAGAATATGAGCAAGGCGTCCCTGTTTTTCAAAATTAAATTGAGTGTGAAACCATGAGTAACAGCTAGTTATATATTCAAAATGAACCAGCCATAGAAATATTGTGGTTCTTATAAAAAAATAAGACAACAATATATTATTAGTTTTTGAATGAATGTTTTAATATAAATATACACGATTTGGTTAATTCACACTTAAAATAATACACATTCTAAACAGATGTTTCTATTCTTTGTTTGAAGGTTATTTTTGACGATGGAAGGATTGTGAAGGAAACATGATTTTTCCGGACATTTGCCATCGTTCAGTGAAACAAGAAAACAGTAACACTACGTTTCGAGATCTGCAATCTGATCTCTTCTTCAGGTAAAGAACTAACCTAATACATAATTACAAACTAGGTTAAAATAAACAAATCTTACTAAAGCGTTGAGGCACGCAAGCTTAAGTCAGGAATCACAACCTACATGTTGTTTGTCAACTTCACTAACTCTATAGACATGCACTTGATACGAAACTATACAAAACACTAATCATTAAAACTAAACTACGGAATACAGGTCACAATACGTCTTCACTCGTCTACTAACCACCTACGACCTCAGTAGACAAACAACATGTAGGTTGTGATTCCTGACTTAGGCGTGCCTCAACGCTTTAGTAAGATTTGTTTATTTTAACCTAGTTTGTAATTATGTATTAGGTTAGTTCTTTACCTGAAGAAGAGATCAGATTGCAGATCTCGAAACGTAGTGTTACTGTTTTCTTGTTTCACTGAACGATGGCAAATGTCCGGAAAAATCCTGTTTCCTTCAGATGTTTCTAACCTGTTACTTTTTTATACTATTGATTATAATATAGATGATATAATTTTAGTACAAGTGGAACAGTGGACCGTGATTTTTGTCATTGAATATTGTTTAATACAACTAATGACTCTAAATGGTAAAAAGCGGTTATTTTCGTACAGTTTTATTTTTAGTACCAAAGAATAAAAATTATGAAAGTTTAAAATATAAATAAAGTCCTTATGATACCAGCATAATATAGCGAATACCAGCAAACAATCTGCACGCACAATACTTGAAAACAAACTGACAATTTACATTAGCTTGAAAGTTTGAACGAGGCATAAACACTGAGTTTGATAACACAACACAGCATGTCACTTAATGGAATTTGGCAGAGCATTAGTGAATATTTTTATATTTGTCTTATAGGTCACCTTAATGATAACGAGAAAAGAATAAACAATGAAATGGAAAGTCATTGTTAAAATTCTGTTATAAGTATTGTTTTCTTACGTTTTAACACCCATCCTAGCTTTCATGAACTTTTCATTTTTAAACAGTATGTTATGAAATATAACTTTATAAACAAAAACTTTTATGTATCATACAGCAAGAAATCTAAAAAGATTATCTGTATTCATTAAAACGTAAAGGAAATTTCATTTCTACATATACTAAAATGAGTTTTATGATAGTGCATGTCTAACCATGGAATTTGGCTGAGCGTTATTTTAGTCTATTATTTGCTATTTGACACCATTTCTCTTTTTTGTCTGCCGGAGGGAATAAACATTTCTTTTCTGTGTAATACCTGTCTTTATATCTTACCGCAGAACGAACTTTATATCTAGAGAATGAAGTTTCTTAAATGTAGTTTTGAATTTCTTTAAACATTAGCAAAGCCTGTTAGGTGCCACGTATGTGGTGTACTAATACTTTGTTTTTAATTATATCATTAGGCTATATAAATTTCTCTATTGAGCTATACATTTTAAACTGTACATGCAATCTCAGTGAAGCCTGTAACATGATGTGTGGTGAGGTACACTCGTACTTCTACCTTGTTATTATTTTGCATATGAAATGACGTAACTATCTATGTATCTTTATTACTGCAATTAATTGTATTCTACTGCTCATTATCGATTTTAATGTTCATTGTTTCATTGTGTGGTAAAATTTCGAGTTTTTTTTTTAGAATGGGTTAAGAAAGTATATAATAAGAACATATTTATAGTTACAATATTTTTTTATAAATAGGATTTTGGGAGAAAAGTTATATTGTTGAATACACTAAATGATGATATTTGCAATCTCATTCCTGGAATCAACATTTCTATATATATTTCTATATATATATATATATATATATATATATATATATATATATAAAGACAAAATACTCTAAACATTCTTACTCAGAAAGATTTACATTTAATACCCTCAATTATACTACTTCAAACTCTTTGTGAAGGTGAAACAAGCTTTTACAGTTAGATGTGTCTACAGCTCGTCATAAATCCTTTAGCAGAAAAAACGCTTTAGACATCAAAAAGAACGTTCGGCTGATTTTGAATTGGATTGTTTGTATTTTTTTTATACTTTCAGGGAGTTTTGTGATCAGATCGACGCTGCGCCGAGTGTATTGCTGTATCTTTGAATGCTATCTTAGCTTCTAATCTAATATTGATGGAATCTCTTAATCAGAAGAAAACGTATTTTAGACAACGATACAGGATTAAATGCAGAAACAGTGCAAAGTCATTAATCTAAACGTTTTAAATTGACTCTCTGTGAACTTACTACATTAGTATTATCTTACTGTAACCTCCTTGTAGGATTGAAAACCTTAGAAACACATTCTCTTTATGGTATAATTAGTTGTATTAAAATGATTAAAACGCTTTTAACAAATGTATTGAAGTTTTGAGAAGTTGATGCTATCGTATGCTACCATTTTAAGGGATTCTTTTGTTCTCTACCTTCACCTCTCAACTTTTCTTTAAGTATCAATAAGACTTAATTAAAACCCTAACACAACATAATAGAATGCAATTAAATGTTGAAGTGATTCATGATTACTTACTGAGGTTTCGTAGAATAACACTTTTTAGAATAACACGGTTTTCTGTAAATCTTACTTTGAATCCACAGAATGTTTCATCGTTTTATTAAAAAGTGATTATAATGAAATTTGTGTAGTGAAATATTAAACGTAATATTAGAATACTAAGGTTAATGCTAGTATTAAACACTTTCTTCCATCAAATATTATACAACAAGTTGCTATATTTAGCTAAAACATTTATTCATAGATTGTTGATTATCTTCAACAATTTATATCACTAGACTACAATAAAATTACATAAAGGAACCTAATTATGCAAGTATATAGACTACGAAGAGCGGCTTTTCAGCCGTCTATATTTCACCCGCTGTAATGGATATGCAAATGAAAGCTTGGCACATTTGCCAATACACTAATTAGCTTGTTAGCAGCAGCTGTGGTTACAGACTCTTTATTTCAATTTGCGTTTATAATGTACATTGTATATTACCTGTTTTAATTAGGCCAACATAGTGTTAGCTACTTATTTGAAAACGTAACATAGCAATCCACTTTTGAAACAATATCCATTATGTGGTCGATATTTGATAGGTTGTTGAGAATTATTCAAGGGATAAAGGTTAATTCACTGTAATTGTAAAATAAAATTGTAAAACATTATATCTCATTACATAGCTACTAAAAGTGTATGATACAGATGTCGTATGACCATTAATCTAGTATTATACATATATTTCATATTCTTTGATTTTACCTTATGGTTTCTCTACATAATATATATATATATATATATATATATATATATATATATATATATATATATATATATATTGATTTCTTTGAAATTAACCTTTTTTAAGAACTGAGCAATAAGGGTATAAAATATACCTTTCATATGGTAAATTTTACTTACAACACCTTACTTAACATACATATAACTTCATGATAAGATAAAAATACTCACCTCATATAAAAATAATCACAGTTGGGCTACCTCAAGATTAATGTAGCCCGACTCCAATGAATTAAATAGTTTAAATTAGTCTCTGGCGCAGTATGTAGTAAAAGTTTATAGTGACTTTTTCTGCAACGTGCATTACACAACTGATCAAGCATTGTATACATATAACTGATACTGAACATTTTCTAAGCTGTAAACATTAACACATGTATCTGCCTTCTCTGGCGCAGTATGTAGTAAAAGTTTATAGTGACTTTTTCTGCAACGTGCATTACACAACTGATCAAGCATTGTATACATATAACTGATACTGAACATTTTCTAAGATGTAAACATTAACACATGTATCTGCCTTCTCTGGCGCAGTATGTAGTAAAAGTTTATAGTGACTTTTTCTGCAACGTGCATTACACAACTGATCAAGCATTGTATACATATAACTGATACTGAACATTTTCTAAGATGTAAACATTAACACATGTATCTGCCTTCTCTGGCGCAGTATGTAGTAAAAGTTTATAGTGACTTTTTCTGCAACGTGCATTACACAACTGATCAAGCATTGTATACATATAACTGATACTGAACATTTTCTAAGCTGTAAACATTAACACATGTATCTGCCTTCTCTGGCGCAGTATGTAGTAAAAGTTTATAGTGACTTTTTCTGCAACGTGCATTACACAACTGATCAAGCATTGTATACATATAACTGATACTGAACATTTTCTAAGCTGTAAACATTAACACATGTATCTGCCTTCTCTGGCGCAGTATGTAGTAAAAGTTTATAGTGACTTTTTCTGCATCGTGCATTACACAACTGATCAAGCATTGTATACATATAACTGATACTGAACATTTTCTAAGATGTAAACATTAACACATGTATCTGCCTGTTTCGACAGTTGAGCTGAAAGTGCCTGTTACTGTATTACATGAACTGAAGTCGTAGAATGTTTTATGATTATTATTTCCCTAAATTATTTAGAAATATTTCGGAAAATTTTATCTTTTTTTTAACACAAATTCCTTTCTTTTAAATTACGAATATTTAAAGAACTTTATCGATTACAACGCAATACTAAGGTATTCCATGATAGCTGTGCGCTTATACAAACTGCCTCTTAGATAGTGGATGTTATGAAGAAGAAACTTAACGAAAATCAGTACTTAAGAAGATTCTTTATAGAAACATAAATAAAAACTTATGACATTTGATTATGAGCAAAAGTTCCAACCAACATCAATAAATATACCAACATATTTATTATTCGGTAAAGAAGAACTTTTGAAAACCCTGGGTTTTATGCTTACTAAAGCCAAATTATCCAAAAGGTGCTAAATTGGTATGGTTACGAATGGAATTAATCAAATTGCAAAGATAAACTATTATTTTGCAATGAAAGTTCCCAAAGAACATTTATCTCCCTTCTAAACTTCTCTAAAAGTAATAACGAGTGTTGAATCTATTGAATCCCATAGAAAACTTAAAATGTTATGTACATTGTGTTAGCCAAGAACAATGTATTTAAAATATCCTGCTTTCAACAGAAAAAGTACATATTTTTAAAAAGCTCAGCCACCCGACAGGCTGAGGTAATAATAATAATAATATTCTTTATTGCGTGAAAAATTTACAAAATTGAATGGCATGCGTCAACATAGCTAAGTGGTAGGATTGCATCTCTCATAAAAACTATATTTTTTCTACTTTCCTGATATTCTACAACGATTAAATTTGAAATCCACGTACCATATGCTGTCAATACACAATTAAAACTATTTTCATTAATACTAAAAAGTCATATAAGCTCAAAATGGTTATAACCTTTAGAACTGTACTTTGTATTCCCTCAGTGTCTTACTTACCGCTATCCTAAAAAGGTTAAATTTGAGTAACAGTTGTCTTACGCTCTCAATATGACTTGGATGCCAGAATTAGATGATTTTGGCTTAAGTAGAATTTTTAGACCATCTATGTACATGTTTTCTTGATCGGTGCAACAATGCAAACTACCAAAAATAGTCCTTACCAAAAATACCTTAAAGTGGGAATAAATTATAACGGCCGGAAATATAGTCTTTTTTATAAGTAAGACAAATAAGAACTATGTACATATGTTCTTTATGAGAGCAACAATAAAAAATAAGACACCGCAAAAGTTGGAGAAAGTAAGTAGTACATTAAAAGTACACGTTTTTTATAAAATAGACTTTTTAGAACCATATATTCTGTGAATTTCATTGGTATCCATACAGACTCTTTCATTGTAAGACCATAACCCCCAAAATATTCCTTATTAATCTTAAAGTCAAATCCAGTGTAAAGAAAATGCATATGGCGTACTTGTTATTTCGTAGGAAACCGCGTGCTACCACGGGCAACTGCTAGTTTCAATGAGAAAAATATATACTTAATTTATTTTAAAATGTTATTTTAATCATTAAAATCTTCATCGTAAATTAAAAAATAGTTTATTTCTTTATAATTTTAACCTTATTTTAAGCGTAAGGATGACCAAAAAGTATAATCTAACACTTTTTTAAAAATCTAAATTTAATTTAGTTCCTCTACCAGAAAACACAAATCCAATATTATGAATATTTGATACTTGTATAACTCGTTTGCATATGAATTCGAGGTTATAAAATATAACGTAAGCTTTCAAAAGCAACAATTATGCAAATTCCACACATTTCATGTTATCGATTCAGGAAACATCCCACAACTTTGTTAGGCAGTTAACGACTCAGTCGTTATTTACATACCAATGAGGAAGTTATTTCAACTTCCTTTCCATATTTGCTGAGATTTTCGATTCATTCAAACGTCGAACAATCATCTTTAACCTTTTATGATGCTCTTTTATATTATTTTGTAAGTAGCAATATATACACAATTGTATTTTCTATGTACTTCTGGTTAATAACACTCTTTCCGCAAAATCAAGTACATAACCTAATATAGAGTTTTAAATTGTAAGTACCTGTAATGTAATTCTTTACCTTAAAACGTAAGTAAATGTTAGTTTTATAAACTTTGGTTTTTAAAACAGGTCTATTTGAATTTTAAATAAATCTATTTAATATTAGTTTATTTTTAATCAGTAATTAAATGACATATTAGACACATCGTACCTATGCGCGTAATTTTAGTGTTTGAATATTATTGGAATGTTTTTTTTACAAACTTAGAAATCTATCTAGGTAGTGATAATCCAGTACAGAACATTTTAAAGGTCATTTGCATGAAAATTGCGGTTATAATTGGTAAAAAATTAATCTATTAAAAATATAGTCTTTATATTAAATATTTTGCAAAATTCTTAGCAAAATGTGAATTCCAAATAATAACAAAAATGTATTTTGTTGTGTACATGAAGTTTTATATATCCTCTTCACGAAGCAGTGAGTATATTTTTTTATATACAACCACACCAAATTTTGAAACAAAAAAAAGTTTAGACAGTGACAAAAATGATATGAATAATAGACACTTACTTTGATCACAGGTACTTAAACATTGGTGTTTACTTGTAATGCTTAATAAGTTACATTGTTCAATTGTTTTAAAAATTCAAATAGCTATAACTACTGAATGAATCCACCTTTTGAAGTCCGGTTTGCGGCATTGTACTCTGCTAAGTAAGACCGTTAATTTGATACCAAACTTGACCTATGCTGCTATTTAAGAATGTTGTCTGACTCCTTGTGGACCGTCCCCCAAAGGGATTATCCGGTCGGTAATTGGGCAGATGTGTGCGTTACTATTACCAGTAAGCACATGTGAACTTTTGGTATTTCTTTCTATTGTGGTTTAAAAATTAAAAAAGAGGTTACAGACTTAATTGACACCCTGTATATATATATATATATATATATATATATATATATATATATATATATATATATATATATATATATATTCATATATATATATATATATACTTTTTATTCATGCTGGTGGAAAAAAACTAACTAATGAAACAGCAATTACTTCATATATACCGTATCCACTGAAAACCCTACTACTTGTTCATTATATAACTGGCTATACGTGCAATAGTTATGAAAACATCTTGAACGAAGTATACTATCTATGACTACAACGTTCTGATAAATATAACTTTTATTACAGTTATAACATTGTTTCATTCACATGCATCCTAATATTAATATAATCGGAATGTCTTCGAAAGGAAAAATGTCAAATACGATGAACAACAGCCAATATTCACTCATCCTTGTTTACTATTCAAAGAACCAGTTAGTTATAGGTCAGCGGATAGGATTATCCGGCCCATTGACCTCTTTGTCCTCAACATCGGCTGGTGAACTGTTTTCTGCTCGATGGAAGCACCCAAAGCCTTTCCTATATACTTAGATAGTTACGTATATAATTCTTAAATTCATTTATATTAATCACTGTAATAATTATTTAAAATATATGTATTGATCTAAAATTAGGTAACGTTTGGTAACGTACCATATATGTTACAATCTTGTATGTCCATTTATTTTTTTAAACTATGGAGCTATCGAGGACAATTTGATAAAATTATAGTGGGTCTTTATTGTAAGCAAATTTATACAAAGACCAAATTTGAATTAAATACAACCGTCGAAAGATATCAGAAGTCATAAGGTTGAAGCAGTGAATAAAAGGAATCATTTCTGTATATTATATTTCAACGATTTTAACCAAATCTAAGCATAGAAATAGGCGTTTATGGACGGTAAACCTAGGCCATAGAAGCACACAACGGCTTACATCTCAAGCCAGAGTTTAAAAACTTGATTTTCGTAACCAAGATTTTCGTTTATGATAAGGTTCAAAGCCATTTTTGTGGTAATATTTGTTAGTGATAGATGCATTACAAAACGAAATTCATCTTATAGGTTTACTCTAAAAGAAAGACGACTTGATATTACAATTCTGCTTAGATTAGAGCTGATACTATAGAATGCATACCTAGCAATATAGCTTGTAGCATAGTAATTATGAATATAAACTACTTAATAGTTGTTATTTTCTTTCTAATAAAATTTATCCAATAATTATATTAATATTTGATAGCGATTCTCAGTAGGACAATTGTTTAAATGATCTTCCCGGCTATTAAGTATATTGCGTGTTGTACGATGAAATATAACAAATTTTTAATTCCAGTAATATGTTTCAAATTAATTTCATGCGGAATAAATTTACGTTAATATAAACCCACTTTTTCTTAAGTGAAGAATGTTGAAGAAATATTTTACCTGAAATACACAGTGCAACAACAACAAAGAGTCATAGATTAAAAAAAACACAAAATGTAAGCATGGATAATTTTGTAATATGTTAAAAAATATTTACTAAACTTGTTTGTGATAAACATGTCCCACTCGATAACTATAGCGGTTGTAAATTAGGAATAAGAGGGATATAACAGAGGTATAACATTTAGATCGGGAGAAGGGTGGGTTTTGGACTCTTAGTGCAATGTTCAGTGATGTTATTCAGTAGTATTTGATCATTTTTATCGTGAGGGCGATAGCGATAGGTATATTTTGTATACTAAATTGACATAAAATGCATTTATTTAATCTGTACTGTGATATTTATATAGAGTGTTGTATATGTGTATATTTTACATAACTAACGACATGTCCATGTACACTTCCATACAAAACTTTAACAGTAATTACCGTAAGTATCGTTGAACAAAATTAGAAGTATAAGTAGCTGAATGGCATACAACGGTAGTTTATGAAATCCGAAATCCATACTGTATGATATATCAAAAAAAATATCAAATTTTTTAAAATGAAAACTACAAGTTTTACTATATAGCTGTTCCTATTCACAAATATTCTCTGGTATTTATTAGAAACATCCTAAATCTGTAGATCTCTTCACTGACTTATTTGTAATAGCCATTAGCAATTACACAGTATGATTTGGTAATAACAAACGTATATTAATATTAAAAAAGAATTTTAATGTGTACTCCGCTATTCGCACACTGAATGAAATGATTACTTGATTTATTACTCGAAGTAAATGGCAATATCCTTTAAGATCTAATATTTAAAATGGCAAAATGTTTTATTACAACACACATATGTACACACACAAACCTATAAGTTATATATGCAACGTAAGCAATGAACAAGTATTTGTAAACAAACACTACAGAGTACAATTCGTGTATACATTTATAAGGCTTTGAGTAAAGATTCATCAATACAAGACCAATAGGGATAATTGAAACCACTAATTGAATGAGTATTAGGACAGTCGACTCTGAACGTTGTAGTTTGCTTTGTAAGGTTCATTGGGAAGGATTGTGTTTTGCAATCTAATCGTCCATTAGAGTCGCTTATACAATGTACATTACAGTGATAATATTGTGGTTTATAAATTTTGTAAAACTTTCTACTTAGATCAATACATTTTATTCATTTTCTCCTAGGTGTTTGCACACACACACACACACACACACACACACACACACACACACACACACACACACACACACACACACACACACACACACACACACACACACACACACACACACACACACACACACACACACACACACACACACATGTGTATATATATATATATATATATATATATATATATATATATATATATATACATATTCAGGTGATAGTTAAAATAATATACTGCAATATTCTAATTACATTTAACTCATATAGATTCCCTTTCCTAAAAGGAGTGCATATTTCTTTGTTATATGCCTTATTTATATGACAGATTTACGCCCATTTGAACCTTTTGTATCATAATTTGCCTTACAAAGAATAATTATATCTTAATTGTTGTACAAACCTGCATCAGTAAAATATATTCTGAAATAATGATACAAAATATATTAACAAAAGATAATTTTTCTCGGACGCAATGCCACTTATCGCTTACTATTTACTATGAGACTTAATTCATAGCAATACTGCGGGACAATTACTTCATATTACATTGCACTTTTCCATATCGTTTGGGGCAAGAATACCTTGGAGGAAGCCCTTACTAATCAAAAGCGGTAAATTTAACCAGAATCTCGGTAAACGAAGAGTTGCACGTTTATAACACTCTGAAGCTGACACTCCGGTAATTGACTCATCATCAGACCTCACTACGAGTCACGCTACTCCCTCGTTACCGTGGAACAAATCTTCGACGTGTACTAGTTTTATCTACAAAGCCTTCTTTACAGCACTGCTAATTGTTTCTGTTTTAAAATATAATTGCGATAAATACTTGAAAGTTATTGTCGGTAAGGATAACAAGAAAAAAATAACTCAGAAAAAATTAAAATAACAGTATAAGACATACCGATCAGTACCGCAGTTTGGATATTAAAACTAAATAATTCTCCTCTAAATGAGTAAAAATGTTCCATTATTAATGAATTAAACATTTCTATGTTTGACAATACTCATTGGTAACGTGTAATTCGTTTGACACCTTGTCCTGGTTGGGTGTCTCTTGCGAGGTGTTAATTATTATTGGTAATTCGTGAATCAATAGTATAGTGTCCAATAACAAAGAGTTACTTATCCCAAACTACTTTATATATAATCTTTTAAATACGATATAATTTCATATTCCTTATAAAAGGAATATGATAGTCATAACTACACCTATAACTTGCAACACGACATTTTTTAGTCTCATTGGTACTTAAATGACTTAAAGTTGTAAAAGCAACAGTTATTTACTACTTGACTGGGAACAATTAAAACAGATCTTCTGACTCAATCGGAAGAAACTGGTAGATATTGATACAACAAAATATTATGAATTTATGCTCATGGGGTTCCATTAGGGACACAAAAACATTTTTATAACAACTAGTTTATGAAATGTTATAATCATTCCAGAACAGTTTGAGTATTGTCTATAGTATCATAAAAAACGGAGTAGTTATTCTTTAAGTTTAAACGGCGGCCTATCGAAACGAAATGGCATACCAAGCCGGCCAACTAACGGTGTCAACAGATATAATAATTAGTTTTGCAAATTTTGAACTTCTTTTATAATTCCTACATCCACATAGTGCCTGGTGATATGAACGTTTTGAAGGGATCGATATGTAATCAGTATCTCAAAAAACCCCTTCGAGATACCTAAAATATTCTTATAAAAAACTTTGGTAATTTTTATGAGAATTCAAGAAAACTATTTTCTGTAGGTTTATAAAGAGCGGAGTTGTGATTATCTTAGAGTTTAAGCAGTCTTCACATTAAAAACAATTGGGCCGTGTTTCAACTTATTTCGAATGTTTGCTAGTTGCCGTTCGCGGATGCTGCGCGCGCATGAGCGCGCGCGTGTGTGTAGTGTATGTACAATTATGTATCTGGAGTGTTTATAAGTTAAGGTTAATAAAATATTTCAATAGTGTTTTGATCCTCTTTTCATTACCAAATTGCGTGTGGCACCGCGAGTATCTGCTAGTAAAATAGAATCGTTGTTCTGACAGAATGTGCATTAATTTAACATTTAATTATATTAATTAATTAGTTCATTCTACCAAAGCATAGAATAGGAAATGTGTATGGAACTGATGGCAATTTGTTACTATCTGAAGGCCTGTAATGTAACAATGGTCTAGAGGGTATTTACTGCACACGTAGTTTGAGTTGTATGTTAAAGGTAAAGAAACAAACTAAGTGATGTGTTTCAGTGAAGAAAAATACCTCAGTGTAACTTAGACGCTTTAGAAACTTTTTGCAAACTAAAATAAGAGAAAAACTTGGTACAGAGTAAGTTAATAATTCACTGTAAGTTTTACAGTAACTTTCATGGCATAAGATTATTTTAATTTAATACAGTAGTACTCGGTTGTAGTTTTAATAAATAGACCCAGCATAAATGGTATAATGAAAATTAAATAAGAAGTCAGAAATATTTAGTTTAGCCCTCTGTCCATCTTTAAACAGGACAAACGATTTAGAGAAGATATACATGTCCAGAATGTGGAATTCAATGAAATATGCAAAGAAGACAACGATAATTTGAGTGGTCTACCAAAATAACCACTCTCCTCGTACTACGATAGATGCAGAGTGCATACCCAAGGCAACCAAGGTACACAACACCATTGCGTACAAGTGGTTAAGTGTTACACTTAAATAAGATAACCACATTTAAAAAAATTAAACGTCCCCTTCGTCATATAATTTCTGTATAAAGACCATAAACGTGTAAAACCTTTAATTTTCTGTTAGTATTTTATATATTAAAATTCTGATTTATCATGTAGGCTAGCTTTTACAACCATTCCACACAAATATCACGGCATGAAACCTACACGACAGACACGTATTATTATTTAAGAGGGTTTAATAGTTTATATTTAATATAAAGTTTCTAATGGGCATCTATATTTGGAATATAAATTATAACGATGAATATTAAACGATAATTGTATTGGTTACGATACATTCTCATTGAGACGCCAAGTTATTTTAATATTGTGATGCAATTAGTATTTTAAAAAGAACTTATTTATAAACCTGCGTTGTGTAGATTTTTATCCCCGCGTTAAAAGCCGGGATGCGTGGATGGCAGCTTACTAGCGATACCTCTTCACTTCACCAAGTCTGTTTGTAAAACTTCTTAGTATTTACTCATAACGTAGCTATGGTGGGAATATTTGATTCAATACTAATGTTGAGTTCAGTTGTAATAGACCTTCCGCTTACAGAATCAGTAAAATTACGCTACCACAGACTTGACTTGTAATCTGGAGTCGACATTTATCTGAAGAGATCCAAAGAAAGCATAAATAGAACTAAGTTTAGCTTTAGTATTCTAAATATTCATACTAAATTCAATTAACGTTGACTTACATGAACTCAATTTGGATGTAGTTCAACCAATAAGAAACAGAAGAAGGTATTTTAATTTTAAAATTGTTAAGTGTAATGCATTTAGGCAAATTGTAAGCGGGCAGTAAAAAGGAATTATTACCAAGTATTTCAACAGTTATTTATCCTCATTAATACTGCTTTTTACATGTTAAGGACACTAGTAATAGGTTCAAAGTACTCCAAAACACTGTGTATCATATGGTATTAAATCCCAAGCTATCTCTGTGCAGTTTATACTATGTGTTATTTACCTGTGTTGTACGCTGCGGTTTCGCAGAAGTTATCCAGAGATAATAGCATTTCTCACACGTGTTGTTATTATAATTTTAAAATAAATTTCTATTTAAAATAATTCCTTACACTTATAATTGTAAAGTTTCAAAAATATTTTAATATTGGACCATCATTAACACTGAACTATTTATTGAAACATATTAGTGAGTGTCAGTTCAATAAGCTTTAATCTTTGGAAAGTGTGGCTGTAATTCAGTTATGTTCAACAATAATCTTCGCCTAGGGGGTTTATAGTCAAGTAAGAACATTTTCTTAGTCATCCTTGTTTACTATTATTCAAAGAGCCAATTAGTTTTAGGTCAGTGGAGAGGATTTTCCAGCTCATTGATCTCTTTGTGCTGTACATACTCTAAACACTGGCGAACTGTTTTCTGCTCCAGTAGCCACATCTTTAAATTTACATAGAGTTTTGTTAGTTAAATTATAAGAAAATATTAGAAGGAAATAACTATTATCAAGTAAAATAAAGATTCGCATATAAATACTATGGAAATAAATTTATAATCAGTTTCCACTTGGGATAAAACTCAGTGAGTTGACTACAGAACATTTAAAGTGAATTAATAATCAGTGATAAAAATGTAACTGAATATTAAACTTTTAAAGTTTTATTTTTATTTAAAATTTATTTAATATATTTAGAAATATAATAAGAATATATACCAATTATACTGTAAAAATGCTTAGTTGTAAAAAGGTTAGCAGGAAAAATAACAGCTCCACGTAGTGTTACGGAAGCCACCGTCTCAGGATATTGCGATTCCTCTTCAAGACGTCTTCCTTACCACTCCTGTGTGCAAATATCCTGTAAATTCAATGTCTCAGAATAAGTAAAGAATCGTCACCGTAGTAATATATCGTTAATCGGTTGAACTATTGATCGATTTGATAAAAAAGCAATATTGTTCAATGCTATTGAAAACCTCCTTGTACTGGTTTGGAATTGTGAGCTTATCATTCATCTTTCTTAAATAGAAAATATTTTAGTACTACTACTACTATAAGATGAGTTTTTGCCAAAAAACTCTGCATCCCTTTTTGAGAATTAAAATATTTACAAATATTTTTAAATGTGCATAATAATGAAAAGAAGTTGTATAACGAAAGAGTCGAGACTCTTTTGATAGAGTGTTTGATTTATTACGTTGTCCTCATCGTCTTCAAACCATAAATCACCTTTATACGTCGAGAGGGAGTTCATATTTCACTGCCTTAGTAATTAAGGCATAGAATCAATCATAAAACCTGTGTACGACAATATAGTAGAGGTTTTGTTACTTTGAAATGTTGATTTATGGCTAATTGTATGAGGTTACCAGAGATTACTAATGTTTTGTATAATAAACACAATTTTATCCGAGTATAGATTCTAAAAAAATATATAATGTTACCGATATAATATTTATGATAAAAATAAACACGAGACAAAATATTATACAAAGGCTAAACAAGAGTAAATTTACAAACAATTTTAAAAGGAATGCTTTTGCACGTGTAATTTATTAGATTATACTGATCTACAGACGAAACCCATCATATCAATGCTGAACACACTGAATCTAATGTTTTTTTTTTCTAATATTATGACACACCTAGATAGTAAAGCGCGTAAGAAATAAATAGCATTAGTGCTAAATAACTACGTAAAATATGCATGTAATAAAAAAGATTAATCTTTACAAAATTTAATATTTTATAGTTTTAATTATAATTTAACTATATTCTACAAATATACTATGCGAAACTAATATGTCTCAAAAATAAATAAAAATAATTATTTAAAAGCTTTGGGTTTTCTTATTTATAAATGTTATATTATTAAATTTAAATAGATATGCATAGAATAAAGTAACTTACGAGCGTAAAGCAATCTTAAATTGACAGTTCTTCCTTGAAAGTAATTGCAATTATTTTATTTTGGTCCATTTAAAAAACTGTCTTATAATCATCAATATTTTTATCATTATTTTCATTGATTCGATTGTAAATAATTCTTAGATATATAATTTTTAATCACAGAAATAAACTTTAAATCCTGACACGTTTTTATCTTTTTATTAAAGAAAAATATTACCAAGATTACAAAGATACTGCCAAGAAATTGTACGAAAAAGTGCCCGGATCGCTCTTGTATTACAGACAGTTGATTGATCACCTGCGTGACCTCATCATAGTTACGTCATAAATCACCTTCACACGTCATGGTGAAGTTCATATTTCACGTTTAAATTAGGTCATGACGCAGGGAGGAAATTACTTCAAGAAATACAAATACCACGTGTTTCTTCAAACGAATAAAGGGGACATAAAATATAAACGTTCCAGTTATAACGGAACATAAGTGCAAGCTATTTAGTAAATATTTTAAGTTACCATCACGTAATAAATGTTACACATTTATAACAATATGAATTTAATATTTATTTTTATTAACATTAAACTTTAATGTTATGATCCAGACAATTTTAACAAGGTTGAAGTTTTAATGAAATGTTTAATGAAAAAAGTAACTAACTGTATGATATCTCTGTAACGAAATTTATATTAATATCACGATACATAGATAGAAAATAATTAGATAACAATCTTAGACAGGAATGAAAAGCTATTTTCATATAGGCCCACTCTTCCTTTTGAATCCATAAATATTAGGTTTTCTAATTAACGATATGATATTGCCTCGCTGGATTCTACCTAAACATAGTCATGTCTTGATGACACGTACACCCTTTTAAGAGGAACAGACATCAGGTGGTTTTCCTTGTTGTAGCTCTAACAATGTAAACTCTGCATTTCATGTTGTGTTTGGTCATGCACCTTTACATTGTGATCTGAAGTAAACAGTCCAGAACAGTGGCTTATACAAGAAACACTATTCTCTATATAACAAGAAAAGCCCTCTCTCAACCATTCCTTCACTCAATTGTTATTGATTATGCAATTTACAGACATAATATAAAGTTGAAATTTGGTACAAGTATGCCTCATTATTTGAATGGCAAAACTACGAGTTTCGTACATAAAGAGTTTCCATAAAGATCAATAAACAGAGCTATGTTTTGTTTTTCAACTTTCCGCTGTAACGTAAATGTGAAGTTTGACATACATTTGCATTACGACCTTAACAGACTACTACTACAAATATAACTAACTCAGGCCAGAATCTATGGCCGGAATCAGTTGCTTTACGACGGAAGTACACGTTTCAGACCAACATTTACTTGATCCGAGACAATAAGGCAAACGCTGCTATAGCGCCAAAAATCCCTCAGGCAAAATGACAGAAAGTAATCACTTTTTGAGCAAATTACACGTTTTAGATTTTAGTATTATATATTTTTAAGCAGCTCAGTAATAGAAATGCTAATACGCCCCAAAAATACCTTAGACCGATAGTAGTTGCTTTTAGAACCAAGTGGTCCTTTGAGACTATTATTATTCATTTTCTTAATCGGAGCAAGAATAAAAACGCTACTACGGCACCGGAAGAGGATTACAACTGACAGTAGTAGACGCTTTTTCTACTGAATTAGTCCTTTATGTACATTCGATTGTCTTGGCACAATGACAGTTCAAACGTACTAGGGTATCTGGAATAACCAAAACTGGAAGACAATTACAAAAGCTACAAATAGACAACTACTATTTACTGAAATGTGTTTTTCAAATTGTATTTATATAAGTTTTAATTGGCGCAACAAGGCAAACATTACTATGGCGTATTAATTATTGCTTCTTCACAC
This sequence comes from Homalodisca vitripennis, assembly GCF_021130785.1. Lineage (NCBI taxonomy): Eukaryota > Metazoa > Arthropoda > Insecta > Hemiptera > Cicadellidae > Homalodisca > Homalodisca vitripennis. Next base: position 130,830,916 of record NC_060208.1, read on the forward strand.
GTTAAAACTTAAATTAGATACATTAGCAGTCTTGTTTGGCTATTCAACCTATTAATAATTGATACTGAATTAGTACGCACTATTAACATGTCTACTTCCAAATCGCAGTTATTACAGTTTTCTATTATATTATATCATAAGTGCTTTCACTACAATTACTATGACGGATATAGCATCACTCCACTCTGTATTAAAATATTTCAAGCGTTGCTGAAATTGTTTGTATATCTATTAAAACTATCTTATTATTATTTTCAATTAGTTTTAATTAGTTTTAAAAATTCAATGTACATATGCCACTTTCCTGTTATAAAACTCTAGTGTACTAAGAAAAACAGACAGCTTTGGTACAGCCAAACATTTCCCCACAGTGACCGACTTCCCTATTTCTTCTAATAAAAATATATTAAATAATCTTTGATGTCCCGTCTTGCTCAGTCTCACTATCAGCCTTGACAAGGAAGTAGCTATGCCATGGGTAAAAGTAAAACAAAATATGTCGTTCTCTAAGCAATTATCGTTATTCCACTAAACATTTTTGAAATTCCTTTTACACAATTACAGTCAATACTGGTAAAATACAGCCTGTGTAGGATTTTTCGTATTAACAATTATAAATAAATTTTATTTACCCATGCAATCCCTTAGTTATTGGATACATTCATGTGGATTGTCGTGTATGTATTATTTACACAAACTTCAGGAGTGAAATATTTTTTTAGTGAACGTATAATATCGATTATAACGAAAAATGGATACAGTCAGTATGAGGTGTCCATATTAAATCATAATAATCAATGATAACAGCTTACATTTTTATTAGGTAAAACAAGTTTCAAATACTAAAAATGTGTTTAGTTTAATCTTTGTAGATAGAATGTTTAGCAAACTTTTACTTTGGTACACAATGTGCATAATGTTTTAAAACTAAAATGCGAACTACGTGTTGCTGTAATGGATATTTTGGTCCTTCCAAATTATCCATGTTAAAGAGAAAATGTAAGAACAGAATAAAGTAAGTGTTATACCACAATAATCAGGCATGTATTCGTATACATTTTATTTAAATATTTGCAAACCTTAAACTATTAGTTAATACAAAAATATAAAAACTACATGCAGTAAAAGAGCACTGATTTATTATTATTAAATAATTGAAAGGTTTCATTGGATTTGTTATGTATTTTTGCGATGGAATCAACTTATACTTAACGTCCCGCCCGTTCTCACTCTGTTCCCAAACTGTGCGGAAATTGGCGAGTTTCCGTTGCTATCGACCTGTTAACCCACAGCTGCTTCAGCTCTGAGAGTAAATCACATTTTTATTTCTTAGTGTTGAAATTTACAGTTTATTCCCTGTTTTAAAGCTCTCTATGTTATTTATTAGCAACTTGTTCTGTAGCAAATACATGACTTTAATACCAAATTTTAAAAAAATCTTATATTTGTTGAGTGGTATATAATCCATTTACAAATAAAGATTGTTGATTTAAAGGAAGGATTTGTATGAGGAAAAAATATTGAATGAGGAGATTGAGCTGTTGTATAATCTTTTTTAAATGTAGGAATGTCATTGATCAGCTACTTAAAACTACTGACAAAACTTTAGTTACACTTAAAGGGTACGAAATAATGTTTTACAATGTTCTTACATTTGAGAAATGATGTCTAAGGATAAAAAATTGTATGACATTTTATTTGGGTTGCATTTAATTAATTATCCATCCATCATAATAGTTAGAAAACGGGACTAGTAAACAGTTTAACGCGCTAGAAACCGTTGGAGTTTGTTTAACTATATTATGTACCTTTAACATTTTTAGTATATAAAGTTTAACCTCGCTATAAAAGCACATTCTAAGATATAATTATTTGTTTTATAAAGTTTTATATTTTTCTTAAAACTCTTAGCTAGACTTCTATTAAAGACTGAAAAAATCAGATGTTGACTTCTCGACGTAACCAGAAAACGCTGTACTTGAGAGCAGGCAGCCAAGCGTCTCGCTCCCGCTCTCGTATTCAAACAATATCACTCTGTTAAGTAATCCGTTTTGCCAACCGTTTAACAACCGAACCTTTTTACACTCTTATTATTCTGTTCTCCAATGCTGTTGGTGCCAGCAATGCGGTGGTTTGAATGCCGTTCATTTAGCGGTTTCAACATTTTAATGTTAAATTTCTTACATTCGTTTTCTGGTATAAACTCTACTTTTTCATTAGCTTAATTTCCCTAAAGCAATATAGTCAAATGCCATTTTTAAGAAACTTGTTTCTATATTCTTACGGACTTGCTGTGTCTAAAAGCAAGAACACAAAGTTTAAATTGAAATATTGGAAAGAACGCACTATAATATATACCTTTTCTAGTGTTATTAATTTATCTAAAAAGATATAAGTAAAGAATTATTATTTATGATATTTATTGAGGTAATATTTGAAGTACCGGTAACAGTATACTTTTCTGCTTAGTTATTTTTGATACAATCAACACCTATATAACTACTGTATAAAATTAGTTACAATTAATGTAAAGATATTTTTTATTCATATGCTATATTTTCATAACATATTTAATTGTTTGTTATAATAAATAAGAAAAATTGTCCAACAATGTAGTTCATATTCTTTTTATTGCTCAAATTAGACATATTTACCTTCTTAACATGATGAACAATTCATTATTAAATTTAATGGCTACATTGATATTGTAAAAGTATTAACAAAAAAATTACATTAATGAATAAAAATTAGATGTTTAGTTGTTAGATTTAAATCCTACATTATGATTTTATTTTATCAAAGATAACATATAACATATTTAAATTAAAGTTTGTTTGATTTTAGTCAGACTAAATAATTCACAGTATAAAAACTTTAATTCAACAAATATAATACAACAATTACATTAAAAACATATAGATTATTCTAGAAAAGTTTGACTTCTTAAATTATAAACATGCAGAAATATAAATTGGTTTATGATACGTTAATCTGGTACTCAATTAAAACGGGTTACTTTGTTTTTTTTAATAATAAATTAGTATGTTAGATGTAATCATAGAGTTACTTAGTGTTCACCAAATCTAATATTAAACTCATAAATATAGTGGTTTCCTTAGATAACTTTTGGACTAAGTGCTTCATATTTTAAATTAATTTGTATACGATTTAAAATCAAACAATTCAGAGTATGATTGTAATGAACTTCATTTAAAAATTGTTCTACAAACAATACATCATCACGTTATTCCGTTTATATACAATCAAATGTAGAAGAGTAACAAATAATGTATTTCACATCAATAATGTTCAATAGCAAACTGCCAGACAAGTTAAATTCAATTGTTCTTTGACGGCTTCAATAATACTGCTGACTGACATTTGTTGAGATGAATTGAATTGTGTGAATGTCATTACTGCAACGATGACACGTATGTACGTCGTATTGTTGTGTACTTGTTTTGTGTCACACACACACACACACACACACACACACACACATGTATGTATATATATATACATACATACATATATATATATACATGTGTGTTTTATATATATATATATATATATATATATATATATATATATATATATATATATATATATATCCCAGCAGACCCGACAGACGTTGTCCTGTACACACGTCTTTAATTCGAAAATTTTAAACTTTGATTAATCTGTAACAATCTGGGCTGTTTTGATAAAAATGTCTATTAAAAAGTTATTACAATATCTAACTTCATCACATGTACATTTAATCACACTTCGACCAACCGATAGTGTGTGAGAATAACATGAGTGATGTGAAATGTAGAGGATGTTTTAAATGAAAACTTACTTAATTTGAAGGTAAAAAAGTTGAAACAAACTATTTTATAACAGGTATATTTTTTCAATTTACAACTTAATTTATCGTAATGCCATTGAATGTAGAATATTTTTTGTTAGTCCTTCAGGAGTATACACAAACAAATTAGATGATTTTCCGATAGGGCTGAAGTATAATAAGTGACCTCCATCACAATCGAATTATTGATATTTCTGAATAGCCTATCTAAACTACTAAAATGACGATCCGAATTAGATTATAGTTACTTAAAGGCTTAAGTATAATAAGCGGCCACCATCTCAATCGAATTATTGATATTTCTGATTAGTCTATCTAAAGTACTGAATTACATTATAGTTTTTTTTAAATTACAGTATAGTATTGAAACTGGCCAACAGAATTTAATTTATCTAATATAGGCCTACTAAATAAGTATTCCCTATAGGTCTGAAGTACAATAAGTGGCCACCATCACAATCAAATTATTGATATATCTGAATAGCCTATCTAAACTACTAAAATGACGATCCAAATTATAGTTATATTAAGGCTGAAGTATAATAAGCAGCCACCATCTCAATCGAATTATTGATATTTCTGATTAGCCTATGTAAACTACTGAATTTCATTATAGTTATTTAAAATTATAGTATAATATCAGAACTGGCCAACAGAATTTAATTTAAAGCCAATTCCTACATTATTAACAATAGTTATTCACACATGTGATTTGTATGCTACTTAATTTGAACTTATCTGACCAATTTTGACTGCAGATTAAAAATGTAAATTACAACAAATTATTTTAAATCCATTAGTTTAAAACTTGATTATCTAAAATGTTAACAATAGTTATTCACACATAGAAACACAACCTTTTGATTTGTATGCTACTTAGGTTATTTGAGGTAATGCGACCGATAATCTCTATTAATGTACTATTACAATTTTAGCACTCACACAATAATTACACGATGTTTTATTTTTTATTTTCTTCTTTTTGCCTGTTGGCTTTTATAAACTTATAACGCGGCCATGTAGTACACATTTTATAACTTCATTCTATTATATTTTAATGTTATTTGCCGTATTTACTTTTGAAACATGAACCTTACAAAACAACACACACACATTGATAGCAGCACAAACTGTCAATTTCAGTTAAAAGCTAAAAACTTCCAATTTTATATCTGGATAATCTCTATCCTCCAAAGTGAGTACAGAATATATTGAAATAAGAGGTGGTGTTATTTTGATATGTTTATGCTTACTCTATGCTTTCAAGACTATTATTGATTAAACATATGGCTGTGTTGTAATATTATAATGTTTACATAGAACAATTGGTGAAAATTTAACTTTGCAATGTGCATTAGACTACTGATCAAGCACTTTATAATAATGCAATCTAAATGTAAACCAATGTTTCTGCCTCTTTGGTGAACTTCAGCTGAAAATATTCACAGCTGTTAAGTATCAGTTCACTTTGTATTACGTGTCGTAGCGCAGTCTGTCGGATCCAATATAAAACACTCCAACATCAACAACAATTTATAATTAAAAAATTTAATTTAATTTGACCGAATAAATTACTATAATGAAATTCAGTAGTTTGGATAGGCTATTCAGAAATATCAATAATTCGATTGTGATGGTGGCTGCTTATTATACTTCAGCCTTTAAATAACTATAATCCAATTCGGACAGTAGTTTGGATAGGCTATTCAGAAATATCAATAATTCGATTGTGATGGAGGCCACTTATTATACTTCAGCCCTATCGGAAAACCATCTAATTTGTTTGTGTACATTCCTGAAGGATTAACAAAAAATATTGCACATTCAATAGCATTACGATAAATTAAGTTGTAAATTAAAAAATTATACTTGTTATAAAATTAGTAATTTAAAATTACAGTATAATATCGGAACTGGCCAACAGAATTTAATTTAAAACCAATTCCTACACTATTAACAATAAGAAGTTATTCACGCAAATGATTTGTATGCTACTTAATTTGAACTTGTGTGACCAATTCTGACTGTGTAAATTACAACAAATTATTTTAAATCCAATTAGTTTAAAACTGGATTATCTAAACTGTTAACAATATTCACACATAGAAACACAACCTTTTGATTTGTCTGCTACTTAGGTTATTTGAGGTATGCGACCAATATACTCACTTCAATAAATTTGAAAAATGAGTTCAATAACTTTAATAAATAACTATAGTTTTTTATGCACATCAAACATCTTCAATCTCTATTAATGTATTATAACAATTAGCACTCACACATAATAATTACAGAATGTTACAAAACAACGCACAAATTTGATAGCAGCACAAACTGTAGGGAAAACCTGGAATTAAAATAGAAAAACATTATGGCTGTGTTGTAATATTATAATGTTTACGTAGAACAATTGGTGAAACTTCATCTTTGCAATCTGCGTTACACTACTGATCAAGCACTTTACAAATTTAAAATACGAACTTTCTAAATTTTAAATGTGAACAAATGTTTCTGCCTCTTTGATGAACTTTAGCTGAAAATATTCACAGTTGTTAAGTAACAGTTCACTTTGTATTACGTGTCGTGGCGCAGTCTGGCGGATCCAATGTAAAACACTCCACCATCAACAACAATTTATTATTAAAAAAATAATTAAATAAACTATAAAAATTGGACCGAATTATAAATCTAAACCAGTATATGTAAATATATATATATATATATATATATAATATATATATATATATATATATATATATTATATATATATATAATGTAGTCAAGAGAAGGAAATTTCGACTAATTGAAAGCGAGTTTTTTGTGTACAATTTAATTATTAAATAAAAAATAAATTTTGTACAATGAATCACAAGACGATCGCCTTAGATGCTATATGGGAGTTTATGGGATGCGTCATAACGGGAATATTCAAGGTTTATTCACTACTTCATTTTTAATAAGGTTAAGAAAGACGGAGTATACCTGTAAAATAGAAGGTACTTGTAATCCTAAACATAAAACAAATTTTTAAATTCACTACATAAGTTAACTTCTGTAAGATTGCTGCAGGAGTATGAATAATGCACGTTATGATGCCAACTTTAAATTACTTGTTTGTGAGTTACACTAACAGCATGTTACTTTTTTACAAACAACTTTGTGGTGCAGTTTATTAAGACATGTTTGAGTCAAAGCTCATATCATTATACAAATCACAGGAACCACTGTATACCTCTGCAATTATATTTCATACTGACGTCTTATATGTAATAGGATTATAGATGATATTAAAATCGTACCTAACGTCAGTATTGTGCAGTAAAAGAAATATTGTGTTCTGAACTTCTTGTTCAACAGCCCCAGAGACTTGAAGTATACAATAGGGTATTAATCACTGGAATTTTTTATTATTCAATATTTTATACATTTTTATACCATTATTTCTTATTATTAATCTTTGGAAACATCTCAACCAAAAAAACCTTTAAATTTCTAAATAGGAAAATAATCGTCTTATATAGAAATATACATACATATCAAAGCGCAAAACTGCAAACTTCGAAAGTTCTCATTCCATAGTAATGAATAACCAAGTAAAATTATAAAGTTCAATCATTTCTCTCCTATTTTATAGGAGTTTTTAAATTGTTCTCAACCAAGTACATTTAATCGGAATTTTGACTTTTCTAACCTCCCTCCCTAAAAAATCTGAATATTTTATACTAATTATTTGGCTGAAATGTCTTAAAGGAAATAAATAATACTATATCTAAAGTTATAATCTATTAATTCTCTTAATACAAAAGTACGTGTACGCAACACCGCGTGTTACGCTACTGGCTTCGCTGAAGTTCAATGAAAAATATATAGCTCATTTTATTATTGGCAGATAAAATGACAAAAAATCAAACAAAAAAGGCATGTTTACATTCCCCGGAAAATAAAAGAGAAATTATGTCAGCCTACTGAGTGATAGATACGCTTTGACGACGCTCAGCCCAGTTCTACTCCAATGCACAGTTATAGAACTCATTCTTTTCCTTGTAGATATTAAATTTCAAGAAAAGTTACCAGTTTACACATAAAATATTTACCATATGAGACATTTAGAATGTTGTAATTATATTGGATTTCGCATCAGTGTTTAAATAATAAAAGTCAACACACCAAGTTACCATACATTTATTTGTTATGTGATGGATTATTTAAGCTACGTGTATTCATTTAGAATAAGTGAGTGTTTTAAGTTTGTTTAAAATTTATTTATTTTCTCGTTGACATTTTGCTTACCCATAAAAGCAACGTAAAAATATTAACTTACACTCAGCCAAATCCCATGGAACAACATACACCACCATCGAACTCAGTGTTTCTCATCTAGAAAGGATACTTCATGCACAAATCCAAGTATATAGGTAAGGTTTTTACGGTATATAAAAGCAGACAGATTGTTTAGCCCCTCAAATTACGCTTTGTTATCGCCGAACCAACAAGGATTGCAATGTAATAAACAAACGCCATCAAATCAATCACACAACAAAATAACCTCTAAAATTGTGATTTGAAATAGTTATTGAACAATATTACATTATTATGATGTATGTGTTACGGCTATATGCCGCCGATAACTAATTGGAAATCGTATGTACAATACAACGGCTAATTAGCGCCCGATTAGTACCTAATTCACGTCTGTGCCTTCAACACACAATTGGCTCGGTCCATTTCACTTGGCTTTGGGTACGGTAATTAATTGGCTTGGAGTGAATTAATTGTTATAATTCTTTGGACATTCCGATATTACTTATAATTTTCAGTTTAAACTATTACTTAGGCCAATCTTAGTACACTCTTGGGTTTGATTGAATAATTGGTTAACAAAACGGTAGGAAACAAAAATAAAGGAGCAAGCTCTGACTATACCAATATTCATAGTCGTGCTGCTATAATTAAAGCTAGCACGGATTCAAATCCTCCCCGACCCGGTTCAGTTATTCTCAGTACCATACGGTACATAAATACCATAACGTAACTTCCCATATTCACAGTTATTCACTAAACCTTATATATATATATATATATATATATATATATATATATATATATATATATATATATATATATATATACATCCCTCCACTAGTTCATTAACAATGTATATTTGTATCTATTCTAGGATTTACTGCAAATAAAGTGATATATATATATATATATATATATATATATATATATATATATATATATATATATATATATATATATATATATGTATGTATATGTATAAATTTATGTATAAATAAATTGAGATTTTCGGTGTTAATGTTATGTTTATTATGTTCTTACAGTCACATTTATATTTCCTGAAGATAGTTTAAAGTTAAATATAGAACTTTATATCTTAAATGAATATCTTGTTATTTCTTACTATAAATATTTATATAAATAGCGTTGTTAAAAACTCTATTACAATTTGTATAATATTTACATAATTTTATAAAATACCAGCCAACTTAGTGGATTGTAGCTGAAACCGATGTCAGAACTTAGACGAGTGAGGCTGGAGTAGGTAGGGAGGGGGGCTGTTAATGTTGACGTAAGGGACGTAACATGCTTGTTGACTTTACATTCACCGAGCTTTCTTTTTACACGAGTTAGCAGATATTTAAATGATGCCATAGCTAATTCTGTTTTTATCGCTTTAGTTTAAAATACCTATATGCTTCTAAAACCCGTCTCTGTGTTCAAAATCAACTAATTTATTTGAGGGACAGTTCTTATCCTATTAGATTTTTATGTTTTTAAATTTAGAGAGATTTCACTGCTAATCTTAGATCCCTACAGTTATTTTACCTAAATCGGAAAAAGAAAAGAAATCTTTTTAATATAGGCCATGTCCAGCAATTATTACATATTGAATCTACTGTGTCTGTATTATTTACTATTATTCATTCCATATTTAACTTTATAATTGTACTCCCAATTCAATCAATAAGATCAACTATTACATATATTATATTACAGCTGTGCTTTAGACAACGTCTAATTATAATTGTGTTGTAAACGACTGTGCCAAATCATGGTGACGTTGAACGTTAACGGGCAAGTCACAAACAGATGCGGCTCATCACAGTGGACTGATAGTGCTGTTATCAACTGACTGTGACGTAAACTGTGACAGGTGCGAATTATGGTTGCACCATGATTATAGTCATGCGTTTGTCAGAAAGTGAATTTTGCGTACATTTTCACATAACATGTTCAGTATTTATTTACGTATATTCATTTCAATACGTAAAAAACAGCTTCAGTAAATGTTATGAATAAAATTCATCTTTATTGTATGATTTAATAAATATTAAAACTACATATAAACTTATTGTCAAATATTTAACAGTCATACAGTAACATATGCTTTCTTTCAAGATCTTAGTACATTAAAATTCTGATTGATTATAAGATGCGTTCTACTTAACACTGTCATGGTTTTTATAGTAGTTTTTAATATTCTTTGAAGAACGTGTAGTACAAGAACACCGGAATTACGGGAATGAATTACGGTGCTCAGTGCTTGTCACGAAATTCTTTTTGTAACCATTTATGGTTAACAACTTTCACACTAGCATCTAGTTCTGCATGTATATACAATTGTTTCTAAGAGGTAAATATGAATGAAGGACAATTCTTCTACCTCCCTGGAACAATATCAACACACTAAGTTTGTTGCCATCTTGAATTATTCGGTATTTAATTTATCCCTTGCCAATAAATATGTTAGGAAACTGATTATCTGATAGTGTCACAAAAATTAAAGTCGAGGGGATCTTATTTCGATTTGTTCACTTCATATTTAGATTTTGAATTTAAAATTTAGAAACTGAAACTTCTGCTCAATAGCATAATGTGGCTAAAAGCAATATTCATATTCCACCGACCTAATTTGCTGTATACTCTCCCACCAGTATATCTCATGTTTTTATTCAATACTATATCAGGCCACTTTTAGAATAAGGTGAAATATTACGTGAAAGCTATGAAAACAGCAGATACCAAGTAGATAATGTGATAAAGTACAAAATCCAAATTCTTCAATGGTTTTATCGTAAGTTTTGATTTTGTCTTTTGTTACACTGTACTACGAGGAAAACCTTTTTAAAAATTTTTCCCTTTCACTGGATTACGCATTTATATGAGCGAGCCAAATAACGTAGGCTATTCATATTTTTTTTAATAATAATGATTTTGTTTTACAGGTGAGGAAGAGATCTATATGTTTAATTATTCCCAAAGGTATGTAGATTATCTTTATCATAGAATAACAATGAGGTTTCAAGAAAATGCATAATATTTTGGCTTTAATAATAATCTATTTTATAATATAATTAAAAAATGTATGTTCATATTATACTTTCTTAGCGCTTCTTAGATATTTATTTTTTTAAGAATAACCCACACTAACATGTTTTACTTACTTAAAAAAGTTATTATTTACAACATGTAAAAAGCAAAACAATGTCTTAAATAATGGTTTTAGCGATAAAGCGTTTTTATAATGTACAGTATTATAACCTCAGCTAAGAGGAAATACATACGAAGGGTATAGTGATACTGAATACGTTATAGTATGTAATCTGTACAAATAAATAATAGAATCTACACTAAAATTATTTAAACACAATCAAACTATTTCAGTCGTAGTTTAACCTAGATTAAGAAGTTACTTAGGGACAATTTATTAAGTTGTTTCATTACGAGTAAAGGCTTAGTATTTAAAGTTAAATTTACCTCTTGGTTTATTTAATTATATATTTAAATGCTGTATATAGTAGTTTCAAAACAATAGCAAGTTTTAAAAAGTCTTTAATAAAATAATAAAATGTTTAAGAAACCAGTTGGCACACTGCAATAAAAATAGTTTTAAGAATCGTCAAAAGGGATTGACAGTCTCGTGAAGATAGGATATAAAATGGTATGACAAGTTCTAACTTAAAGTCTGATACAAGGACAGGCTGAGCAGAGAATCACTCAGCAGAACGTGGACTGCAGGTCAACTGACTGTCAATGGCTCTCCAGGACTCGCCCTGAATATCTGATCACTACCGTCAATACTCGTCAATTTGAAATGTTACTGTTATTCCCAGAGATAAGGGCTTATGCATACTAAGTACATGCTTCGAAAATCGTTCCAATTTATATATAATTCTACATATTTAATCGCATGTACTAATACTAATAGTTATCGATTTTATACGGTTTTATATTTTTATAATCTAAGGTTTCTAATAATGTTTACGTATAAGTGCCTGGTGCCAATTTCTATGACAATTTGAATTAGTGAAGAAATAAAATACTACTAGCTGGTCCATTTGTAGCACTCTCTCATTTATTAGTCGAAAGCGTCACTGTCCTCAATACATAATACATTTGACTAGTTAATTTCCCTCGAATTGTATTGTTTCATAAAAAATATCTTTTAATTAAAGTGTTTTTTTAGTAATTAATATTAATTTCTTTACTAAGGACTAAGAAAAACACGAGTATTTAATTGATTTTCCACATGTAAGTGTCAAATAATTTCTAACTAAAGGGTAATCTTACTAATAAAAGGTTGTAAATATTTAAGAAGTATCCCGGTAAACGGAGAGTTGTACCCGTATAACACTCGCTGGAGCTGACACCCTGTAATTGACTTATCTCAGGAACTTGGTGTGAGTCACGCCACTCGCTCGTTACCATGACGTACAACATAACGTAAGTTGTTCTAGTTTCACCTATCATGACTTACATGATAAGATTATGCACATATTGTATAGAGTCGTTAAAACAAATCCCTAAATGATATTATAACCAAGGCAAACGACAAACATTATAACAAATCTATAATACTTATTATCTCAGTATATGAGGGGAGATTTATTCATTATTATCGTTTCTAACACGACAATACTTTAACAATCTACTTTAACAGCTGGGCTACTTTAGTGTTTGCCATACGTTTCAAATACCTACACTTATAGTGGATCTTACCTAATCCACTAATAAGTTTTAGCTGCTTTTGCGAGGCTATTAGTTGTCCAGGAATCATGACAATAATTTTTCCTTAGAGTCAAAAGTTACGGCGATAAAGAAAGTTATTTAGTTTCCAGGAATCACAAATCTCGGCTCGGATAAAATTAACTACCTTTCGGTAACATTAGGGTTTTTTCCACCTCCCAGGAAGAGTTTATAAAGATGAAAAGAACATTTCAAATTTTTTTAATTCCCCTGATTTTCCAATTACGCAAAAGTATTATATAATAAATTATAAACTAAGACAAAAATGCGAAAACAGTGACTAAAACAAACAATCAAATCTTTTTATTTGCATTGGAAAACTCCGAAGCACTTCCAGAGCTGGAAGAAAACATTGATCCAGCACATAATTCCTGGAAACAGAATATTTCTCATTATCGACAAATAATATTTTAACGTATAAAAACGATTCAGATTTACAATAGTATGCTCTTATGGTAAATCAAATGACTCCCAGGCACATCCAAGATATTCTCATAATTAAGTGAACAACTTAATATAATGAATGAAACTCGGGTCTCAAACTATTATTACAGTTTTTTGCTGTTTTTTACCAAATTACTTTTTTCGTTTACTACATTTATAGGATACTATTATATTACTGGTATCCAAAATACCAAGGTTAAGAGTACTGTACTTCATACGGTTCAAACATTGAAATCTTCGTTTTTCTGCTGATCCGTACAAACACAACCCTATGATCCAACTTGGGACTATACCGAACTTATCTTCACACTCCGTTGGCTTTGCTGGCTGGGTTTAATCCCTTTTAATCTTCACTGTATCGCACTGTCTTTTATGTTGCTACGGAGAAAGCCCAAAGGAAAATTGGGTTATAAAAATGTTTAACAAAATTTAAATAGTGAATTAAAAGTTTCTTCACTGTAAAAAAGCAAACTTTCATAAATATGGACTATTACAGTATAATTATAAAAGTTCAGTAGCTTTTATAGTGTAGCGTTAATGTATTTCTTCTATTATACTAAGTACTTAAGACTGGTAAAATAATATATAACAGCAAAACTCTAATTTTCTAATTTTCAAAATATAACTAAGCAAGCTGTCATAGTGTGTCATACTTTTATTAACTGAGGTTTAGCGAAGCCTATCTTGGGATGGAAAAATTTAATTTGTGTCTCTCTGTCTATCCGCATGATATCTCGAAAACGAATTGACCTATCTGTGAATGTTTGTATGACTTAAATTATATTTGAAGAACACTGAATACGGTAAGGTGCATGCAATTTTATGGGATTTGGCTTAGCGTTAGCGAACATGTTTAGATTGGTTTAAATAATACACTTGAACTAATTTTAAAAGTTGGTTACATATTAACTTCAGCGTATTCTTACTTTGGGGCACTGTCGCTATTAGCTTTTATTTGAACAATGCTATACAACCTAATTTAATGAACTAAAATAAGAATGTATCATGCAGCAAGATAGACGAGAAATATTTCATAGTTTGAATTTTGCAATACGGTTCATTTCTACATAGACAAGAATGAGTTATATGATGTTGCATGCCAATCGTAGAATTAGGCTAGCTTAATTAATAGCTATCACTCAGTAAGCTAACAAAATTCCTCTTTGTCTTTTTGGATTATGTAAATATTTGGTTTCTGTATGACTATATGTATGTCTATCTGTCCGCAGGTGTAGTGAATGAAATACATGTAAGCTATATGGATTTGAAATTGTGCATGCAATCTTAGCAAAGCCTGTTACGCGACATAACTTTTGGTGTATCATGAATCGGAGCAATCTCTATAGTTTGATCAATCGTTGGACTGAGAAAATTTCATATCTGTCTGACTGTATATCTTTCTGTCTCCCTGTCAATACATCTAGAAAAAGGTTTTACCCATAGGCTTTAAATTGTGCATGAAACTTCATTCATATATTAGAAAAAATGCATTCATTGATGGTGCATGTCACTTCATGGGATTTTCACTTCCTGAGCGTCAGCAAATGTCTTTACAATTGGTCCTAGGGGTAACCATGATATCAAATATAAAATTGCTGAATGAATACATTTTAAGAAAGCAGAATATAATCAGATGAGATTTTAGCAAATTACATATTAACACATATAGATTTTTCTTTCAGTGAAAACATAGATAGAAATTCAATGTTAAAAGTCGATAACCAGATCTGATTTCAGCGTACTCTTCTACAAGGAATCCTCTATAGCTCACAGAATGATTTATTATTAAACCAATGCTATAGAAAGTAACTTAATGAACAGAAATAATAAAATTTATAATGTGCAAGATATATCTATAATTAAAATATTAAAGATATAAACTTCGCATTAAAACTCATTTGAATATATGTATAACAACGAATTATGTGATGATTCATATGCAAGAATATCAGACTAAAAAGAACTGGAGTTTGTTTATAGACAGATTTGATTTATCATCTTAGCTCAATCTTCTTCAGATCATAAATCACCTGGATACGTCAAGAGGGAGTTCATATTTCACTGTCTTAGTAATTAAGGTTAAAATGTATTATAAAATATTTAGCTGATAGTTAAGTATCTGGTATTTATAAATGATTACCAGTTTTACTAATTGCACTTAAGCAATCTATTTTCAATCATACTAAAATTGTAGTATAAACTCGTCATGCGGAACAATACAACATAATACAAAATAGCTTTCTGTAAGACTATGGAAGCCTCCATGTACTCTTACAACAAAAATTAAACTAAATCAAAAAACTGAAATTAGGTACTTTGTTGTAATAACGTATATTTTCTTAAATTAATGTATTTTTATTTTGGTTTATTAATACACACATCAATTCACAATAATCAAATAATTACCTAAGATATCGATCATAATGGGTACAGTTAAGTTATGTGTAGCTTTATGGTAATATCAATTCCCGTAAAAAAATACTGATTTATTTAATTATTTTCATATAGGCCATAGTAATTAGTAACGTTGCTTTCTGATTTCTAGCATCAGAAAATGTTTGATGCACAATTATTGATAATAAATATTTCACTACCTTTGGATTGCAACGTTCGTCTGACTTAAATACACAAAAAAGGTTTTTGAAAGTAAAGCGTTTATACTTTAACTATAAATATTTTGAACTACTTTGTATTTAGTATTTAGCATTCAATATACCTAGTATAAGGATTGAGACTAAAATATATTCTAAAAAAACTCCGACTTTATTATTTTCGTAGATCGAATGGTATAAATTGGATCACATCTTTCGAAAAGGCATTAAAAACAGTCCTTATATTATTTATGAACTTTAAATAACTTTTTAGAACCACTTTAAAACAATTGAAAGAATGGTGGGTTGACAACTGAAGGTGAAAAGTACAAAGTTTTCCTCAATGTTATTACAGTGCATAAGCATAATCGTCAACCAAAATTACGTAGTTTATTTAAGTGCCTACATATATTTTATAAGCGGTTTGTAATGTTTTGAGACCAGTCGCCTAGACTAATAATTTCTTGGTGTTAGCACCCATAGTAGAGTTATTTTTCCAGTAGATAAGGAGATGTTTTTCGATTAATTACAATAATTAAATACATTTTTAATTGGGTTAGACAGTCTCAAGGACTTCTCTTAAAGGTGGGAACATGTGTAAGGTCAACGGTGTTTGAGAATATTACAATAAAACGGTTAACAATTTTATGTAATATGTCGAATTCAAAACCGGTGTAAGTGACCGGATTTTATATAAAACTTTGAATGGCTTGATAAAACTCAACCAATCAAGTACTACCTAGGAATAGTATTTAGCACTAATAAACAAAGAAATTCCAATACACACGTTATAAGGTTCAATTACTAAGTTAACTGTCGTTCCCTTTTCGCTTTTACGTCCGTTAATGAATCATTTCCATAAACCATAAATTAATAATGTACCATAAAGAATGTACATATATTTAAAATCAAATAATTAACGTAAATATGCAATTATATGGTTTCAAAATGTTGGTGGAAATATAAATCTATGAACTTCGTTATCGAAATTGAGTTTTCATTCCAGGAGCTTTAAATTAGCAGTATTTAAAACGTGTTTGTATGTATTATACTTTTTTAATCTTTTTCTTGTGAAGCAATTGAATATAAAAAGCGCTTACTTAAAACTTGATGTGGAAATTAACAACTTTTAACTTACGATTGTGTTATTTTAGATACGTAACAGTTTAAAATAAATTTTCTCTCTTGTTAAAAAAAACCATAAATTATTCTTTTTTCCTAATTTTATTACAAATTAGTATATTTGGTTATTATTAATTGAAGCCAGTCCTTATAATATTATTAAAATAACCATTATTATTAAATAAAATGTACTGATCTTAAATATTGCTAAACTAAAAATTTCAGTTACGAGAACTACGTGTACATTAGTTTTACACGACTGGAATATAATCATAACCTATCGTTTATAAGTTCTTCAAAATATTGAGAAGTATATTGTAAAGAAATTGTAAGAAAAGTGCCCGAATCGCTCTTGTATTATAGACAGTTGATTGATCACCTGCGTGACCTCATCATAGTTATGTCATAAATCACCTTCCCACGTCACGATGAAGTTTATATTTCTTGTTTAAATTAGATTATGACACAAGGAAGACATTACATTATTAAATACACATTTTGCAATATTTTTGTTTCATTTTTTTGGATTTCTTTGCCTATTGCAATATCTGCTTATCAATGGAGGAGTGGAGTCATACATAATAAAATAATACTGTATATAACTACAGGTAATGTTCTTTGCTAATTTTACGCTCTAATCATGTGGCGTATTTTAAACAGTTGTGCAAAGTTATATATTTTCTCATATTATATTTACCATGTGGTACTGCAAATAAAAAAAACAAACTATAATTTTGGAAGCGTTAAAGCAAGATGTAGGGTAAAAATGTTGTTTCAAAATGAAAAGGCAGTTATCTCAAGAAGATGTTTGCTTTTCCTTTTGAATTCGTAGAACAATAGGTTTTTAGTGAAGGATACACGTTCCCTCGCTAAATTCTACCTAAAGTTAGTTTTGTCTTGATGAGACAAATGTGTGTAGCCTTTCAACAAGAACACTTAAACAGAAACCAACATCACTTGAAGGTGAGTGACGGTTCTACTCGTCTTAGCTCTAACGTAAACTCTGCATCTCACTTTGTGTTTGGTGATGACACCTTTACATTGTGATCTGAGGTAAATAGTCCACAAGCAACCCTAATATAGTATAATAGTAGATATCTTGTATCCCATGAGTATTGTTTTCTTTTCATTACTCAATGCTAGTGCAAATATAAAACATACGCACTTTTTTAAGTATTAAAAGGTATAAAAAACTGTTTTCTTCTAATTCTTGTAAAATTATAAAATTTTTCCAAAAACAGTTTTGTAATAAAAGTGCTATAACTTCATTGTTTTAAAAACACTATTTGGTTGATCTTTTGTAGATAATCACATGTAAGTAATCATGCATAACTCAAAACCATGTATTACCCTATTTCGTAAAAAATGTTTTATGACAGATGTATTTGAATATTATGGTAATATTTACACTATTTTCAGTTATTCCTTAATTTATATATGTAATGCCTAAGGTTTGGAATAAACACTTCCTTTTTATTCTAGCATTTAGAATGACCTGACCAAAAGATTTTAAATTTTGCATGAATTTTGTATTCTACATAGACAACACCGGGTTAAGAACGGTGGATGCAACAACATAGGATTTTTATGAGCGTTAGCAAACAGTTTTTTACATTAATCGCATGGATAGCCGGACGGTAAAGAAAAATATTCTTTTAATAGTTAAATTTATAAACAGACAAGAATGAGTTCTATGATAATAGATGTCCATCCATGGGATTTCCGCAGAACATATCCCATATTAAAATTTTGTATGCAATATAAGTGAAACCTGTTACGCAACATATGCTGTGGCTTAATCCAAAACTGTTAATATTTTACCAAACAAGATAATTTCCTTGTCTTTTAGATTATTGAAATTTGCCGAGGAAAATCAGGGGTGATTCTCTGACGAGCTCGCTATAATGTAGTATTAGAGCCATTTTATCATATTTTCTATGATTAGCATACAGAATTGTATTTTTCCATTACAACTATTTCTAAAGCTCATCAAGTATTAAACCTAAATATGTGTAGCTATGTGTAAAATTGTGAGTGTTCTTAAATGTAAAATATTGTTGTCTGTAACGTGTCAAGGAACATTCTATTAAGTAGATTTAATCTACAGATGGATATTCAAGTACACTAGTCTAGCTTTAGATCACATATACAGCCATTGTACATTCGGTACTGTTTACAAACAAACACAGTGTTCTGTAACATTTGTTAGCACTACAACCCATTTAGGTTTAGCTTGAAAGCATTAAATAAAATATTTACAATGGATTTTAATAACATATGTTTAAATATAAACGCTTTCTTATTCTAATGTTGATATTAATACGACATGTTGATTCCAAAAGCAAAACACCAAAGCTTGTTAAAATAGATTATATAAGTTCTTCAATGAAAAAGTACCCTTCAGAAAATTCAAAAGTTAAAAAATTGAGAATAATTGTTTATAAGTGATGGCTCTTAAGTTTACACCGCCATCAGTGCAGCACAGCATGAAGATTTAAATAAACGTAAAAAATAAAGTTTAAATAAACCAAAATAATTAGATCAAAAAAATTAAATTTCATATATATATATATATATATATATATATATATATATATACATCTGTATTATACTATATTATTATAACTGTATAACAATGATATTACTAAAAGCATTATCTGTGTTATTATTTGAGCTCTGAACTAACTCTAATATCATGAAGTTAAAAAACTAACTGTATATGTATAGTTCATTTCACAATACTATAGATATATGAACCATATTTACTGCCCAACAAAAGAAAAATGTCGAAAAAGATCGATAGGGAGTAATATTACAATTTTAATGTCATCAACTGCATCGGCTTTAACTAACTTTATAGTTTACGTCTTGTATATTCTCCTATTAAGTAAGGACAAGGTGAACCGTTGGTCAAAATTGGGAGATTTTTAATTTAATACGAATATTAGTAATAAAAGAGTCATAATTATCTGTACTATTATATAAAAAATAGTGATATCTATCTGTGTGTGTTCGTGTTGATATGTTTTGTACAGAAGTAGAATTCTCAGATCGGTGTATGTATGTATCATGTTTGAATCTGGGAAAGTAGGCAAAATCAAATATGGCAAAAATCTTAGACATCAGTAAATTAATATGGCAATAATACTTTTGAAATATTTGTGGCAACAATGTTAACTCAACATTGTTGTCGGAAATATGTCACTCAAACCAAAAGTATAAATGAGGTATGTTAAACTTTCTTATGAATTTAATAGGCTATCATTGTATTAGGTTATATGAAAATTAAAATTAAAATCAAACTTTTCTTACTGAAAATAATTTACAACGGTAATCTTTCTTTGGGCACCATTAGGCTTTTATAAAAGGCAATACATTGTAACACCCACACGCTCATTCGTTTAAAAACTAATGTAATTGAGAAAAACACAAGCTGTTACACTAAAAATTAATTTATAATATAACAATGTAAATGTAATGTTTTTAGGCACTACATCAGTCGTTTTAATAGGTTAAAATTATAATTAAGCTGTTAGTAATGTATTGTTACTCATTCGTATTCATTTTCAAATTCCATAAGTAAGAAATAATTAAAGGCTCCTCTTCCTATAGCAGTGTTTAAATAATAAAACATTATGTAGAGTTAGAGTGGATTCCTTGTGATCCATCTGATTTCAGCGGACTCACCTGAGTGCGCTGAAATCAGATCTTGTCATCTTCTCTATTTTTGTCTATAAAATATATGTCCTCAAGAAAAAAATTCATAATGGATAAAAATATGTCAAGTGTCCTCTATACACAACTATTTATCTTGTAAAAAGGTAGCGCCAATTATGCGAAACTATTTTACAAACAAGGGCAGAGGTCAACTAAAAAAGAGATTACATGCCTGACGAAAACATTGCTACTCCATTGGAATTAAAAAAACCCGCTTTGTACTATTATAGACAATATTGAATCTTATTTACGCATAATATAACATTTATTATTCTTTTTAGGTACTGCAGTAACTTCCTAAGTACTATTATTATTTAGCCACTTTTATTTAAATATTATTGAATATTATATTGACAGGATAAAGAAATGTACATATACATGTATTAAAACCAAACTGCTTCTATAAATTTTAATTATTATCTATAATAAACTGCTAAGTACCCTATGTCAGTTGCGATAACTAAAATCATATATAGTATATATCAATAATTTTGCAATTAGACGATTCGTCATTTATAATATTACAAAGTTTAAACAATTAAATTATGAACTGTGATTGAAAATTTTTTACTTCTTTTTAAAAAAATAATAAACGAAATTTTGCACTTCACAGCACAGTAAAAGGCAGGTTATTTTTAATGGTATGGATAACTTATACGTAGCTTCTTAGTCAGTTTTCACTCCCTTCGAGAGTTTTGCGGAAATTGGCGAGTTTCCGTCACTATAGACCGGTTTACCACAACTGCTTCAGAAATGCGAAATAAACATTTTTACTTATGTTTCTTATTGATTATCAGAAAAATAATCAGAGATAACATTATTATTAACTCAACGTAATTATATTAAAAATGACAAGATTATAAACTATGTTAATGCTATCATGTAAATTTGTCCTGTTTAGTGTAGAATGTATAAAACATTACGCAACACTAAAATGACAGAAGGATTTCAAATGAATCTTAAAATTTTTATATTACATTTCATCTTAATAGAGACAAAAGTAAAAGTTTAAGACATAGGGTGTCGCATAAGAGGCTTCTCTGAAGTTGCATGCAACATTTTGAGTTTATAACTCATTGCTTTCCTTAGGATGGATTCAAACCAAATCCCATAGATGGATATACACTCATTCTTTTCTATGTGGAAATGAAGATTCGTACAAAAGTGAAAGTCCACGGATGAAATATTTTTCAAGATATGTTACATTTGTCGAGAAGCCGTGTGATAATTTCACATTTCTATTGATTAAGTTGGGATTAAAGTACTTTTTTATAAATTCCTTTCAATAAGTAATAGTGTTTATGGTAGGGTAGTTAAGGCTGAATGTGTTACTATGGTGCATATTAAAATCTTACAAGATATATCATACATTTTACATAATTTATAAATATATTCATTCTATCATGTTATGGTTTCCATGATGGTTACCATAACACCAATGTAAATTCATTTTATAACGCTCAGTAAAATTGCATAGAGTGATGTGTACTATTATTGAACTCTATGACGGGCAAACTTTTATGTTTATATATCACTCGTGCAGCAACAGACATACAGACAAAAAATCCAATTTTCCAGTTTCACAAGTTATATACTTTGTATTCAGTCAATAAACCTATTATATCCCTTTATATAGAAAATTAACTGTTTCAATAAATTGCATTCGCATTTTAAGACCGTAAGAAAATATTTGTAACTTATAAATACCTTCCCACGGATCAAATTTAATATTTAAGAACATTTCAGGAATGCATTCAACTATTATTAAACTATGGAATTGATGAGGTGTAAAAATAAAAATGTACCATATAAAGTTTATTTAAACGTTTAAATAAATTATTTCTCTTGATCTTGAAAGTATAATATACTTTATTATTAAAACAGCAAAACCATATAAATCTATGAAAAGGATCATAAAAATGTTCTGCTTAGATAAGACGGGTTGGCTTAATTTTTGTGTTCAAATGTAAAAAATCAGACGTTGAATTCTTGTATTTGGTGCTAGACGTAACCAGTGAACGCTGTACTTGAGAGCAGGCAGCCAAGCGCCTCGCTCCCGCTCTCGTATTCAAACAATATCACTCTGTTAAGTAATCCGTTTTGCCAACCATTCAACAACCGTACCTTTTTGCGTTCGTTTTATTCATTTTATACTGTAAATGTAGTTCGAAAAATGACTGTTTGAAATAATGATGCATGTAGTAGTTTCCACTATAATTGTTTACTTTAGTTTATAGTTTAAAATTTATTATGAGTGTGATGGACTTATTATTTTGATTAATAATATGTTATTCTTCTTGTACTATATATTTTAGAATATTAATTTCAAATAACACGTGCTGATCACCGAAATTATATAAATACAATTTCCGAAACTTTTATACAGGTTTTGATGGAAACACGAGATGGTAAATTTATGTTGTGTTCGTAAAAACGTTTAATGCTAATATTTCTATTACTGTCATTTATTACATACTATGGACCGTAAAATACTAACTTTAGGTCAGAAATCTCTTTGTTTTGAAGTGATAGAACATAAAATGAAATAATATTTAAATAATTCAAAGGTACTCTAAACTCGTACTATATTTCTGTGTATAAATTTACATACATTTTATATACTTATAGTTGGTTTATTTAAAAGCATTTAAAGTTGTAAAACGTTTATTTTTAATACAAAACTATGAAGAACTATGAAACTATTAACATGGCAACTGAATATAATATTTAAAACTTTGAGTTTAACCCTTAGATGGAACAACATAATTGCCCCTTTAATAGAAGTTTTTTTCAATAACACACTTCAGTGGATAAGCACCAATATTTTGTAAACTATTTACCAGAGAAGAGAAAAAAACACTTTGAAATGGTAATTCAATGGTATAGAATTTCAAGTACTCTTATATAAAACATTTTAAACCAAGAACTAATAGACAATAAACCCTTATGCCAGAGAATATACAAATATTCTGTCTTAATACTGAACCTGTTTTTCCGTGTAATTAACAAAACTGTCTCTCCTACAAATTTTGTGTAAACTATACTCTTGATACCACCTTCCATCATCGATTGTACTCAACAATGCAACTTGAGATATATGAACTATATATCTTATTCAATAGGATAATTTCTATAAAATACTCAACGAAATAGTCATTCATTTATGGAATTAAAAAAAGTTACTATGTATCCATTGCTGTCTATTTACAGTTATAGTTATTTGAAGTATAGAAGACTCCAATTTAATTAGTAACTGAATGAAAATAATTGGATGGTAATTTTTACTCTTTTTTATAAATAATGAATATCTAAAAGTACTCGTAGATAATATTTTGTTTTGGTTTAATATTTTTTTATTCATTTTAATATTTTTGAAATTTTCTGATGCAGTGTGAACTATAAAACCTAGATATTAAGTGATGATTTAGCTCTGATTTTTTTATACGAAAATTTAAAATAATTTACTTTTCTAATTTGGATTTCAACAATTATTAATAGATAAAATGCCAGAATTAAATATACTCATTAAAATGGTGGCAAGAATGTGGGGAAGCTACTATGTCAAATTTAACATCAATAAAGAGATCGGTTTCCTCGGTTATTGTACCTTTGGGCAACGTGTTTGTATTTTCAGTGCTAATTCTAAAATAATTTCAATAGAGGATAATATATTTTCACATAAAATCCGAAATTAGCTACGGATGATTTCTTATAACGGATGAAAACGAAAAGAAATAATAAGCAATCCACTATATCAATAAAATTAATAAACAGACCTGCCAGACAATGTACATTTAATTTTTAATTAACGGCTGAAACAGTTTTATGGGAGGACAATTGCCGAAATAAAATTATTGTATGAATGCCAGTGCTGTAATATTTATCGGTGCTAATATTGTTGCTATGATATTAAAAATATGCAATTAATTTTAGCATAGAATTAGTATTTTAATAGTATTTTAATTAATATTTATTATTTTATTTAATTGATAGTATTTTAATTAAACGAGTATATATTAAGAATATTTTTTTTATGCACAGTCAAGTTGATAAAAGAAACAAAACTACTGCTGGTTGGAACCTGTGCAGCAATAACAGAATATTTTAATTGGTCTTAGTTCTCAACAATGGTAAACTTCTAGTTGGTTCTTTTGTAAATTGCTGATGAATATTAAAGAATGTACTTGACATATTTATTCCTACGATACCTTTATCCAAGCAGGCCGCCATTTAATCGTTTATTGTTACAAGTGTTTCATTGTGGTAGCTAAACGCATTATATAATAAATATATCATAGTGCTATTTTAGATAAAATTTAGGTAAATTTATAAAATCATTATATCATTAGCTATAGACTCAGAACAACGTGAATTAATTATAATGCATAGTACCAAATAAGACTCATTACAATAAACGAACACAATATTAAGAAAGAAGTTTTTCAATAGGCAGGTAATGAATATTGGTTACATTAATGTATTATGTGTAATGCGGCTGTCTGTCACTGATAAAGGATTCACTAATGGAGAATGGAACGCACAATACAACACCTAATTAGCGCCAGATTAGATTATAATTAAGGTCAGTCCTTTCAACACACAATTGGTTTGAGCCACTTTACTTAGCATTTGATAATTAACTGTTTTGGAGGAAATTAACTGTCACAATAACTCGGAAATTGTTTTATTTCTTATACTTTTAAAGTAAAACTAATATTAGGTCGATCTAAAAAAAGTGTGAAATAACTATTAATTAAAAAAACTGTATACAATTTTGAAATAAAGCTGTAAACATTAATTATAGTTATTGTAATTAGTTATGGAGATTAAAAAAAAACTACAATACAGTAATTAGTACGTAACGTAAAGAAACCAAATAAAATTATTAGGCAGTTAGGTATTTATTTCAATTTTAGAACAATAAAAATCGCAACTCGACAAAATCCATCAATTTTAAGAATCTACTTTATATTAAAGTGAAAGATGAAACAGATATTACGTGCTGTTTTTATTGATGTTTTTTATTCACAGTATATTGTCACATTGAAAAAAAGAAGTTTTCGTTTCGAAATATTCAACTGTTTAACATAAAACACATGAGAATATAATGAGTTAATAAGTTTGTAAACTTTTCACATAAGTAACACTGACTATCCATGGATCGATTATATCGGATGTAAGTACCATTTTTAAATGTACATTGTGCGAAAAACTAAAGGTTCATTAGGTAAATGCTTGTTAAAAGGTTAAATACGGACTTGTTAACAGGCTAATTATTAAATACGAGGACGGGAGCAAGATGCTTGGTTCCTGCTTGGTGTAGAAGTCTCCCAGGCAAGTTCATTATTAAAATGAATAAAATAAACCACGAACTACTCTTAAATTTGAACTAAAATATAATGTATAAATACGTATTAATATAGTTTAAACCCGTATTTGTTTAAATATAAGTTATAAAATAACTACAGTCCAAAATTGTACAAATTCTATCTGATAATACACAGCAGAAAAGTGTTATACTTACTTTTTATAATGATACAGTTTAGGCATTCAAAAAATGTTTCTGAATTTACAAACGTACTCTATTACGACTAGGGGAGCAGGTGTACAACCTATTTCGTTGATTTGAGAATTATAATGAGAGATTGCATGGGTCCAGAATCTGACAGGTGCAATGTTCTGGCCATGTGGTACAGTACAGGCTCTCTCCCTGATTTTGTTTGTTAAGCTCCCCAGACAGATCTATGATCTTTGGAGAACAGACCAAAACATATAGATATTTCCCCATAGAAGACATTTTCATCTATAAAAAATCAATATGCTAAGAAAAGATATCCATATAATCAAACACACGTTCATTAATCATTCAGTAAACTTTATGGATTTTAAATTAAAATCATTATTTAAGTCGTTATTCGCTTAGTGATAATCGGTGTATTGGATCTGAATACCCATAAAGTTATTGGGAACGTTGAGATGTACACTTATATACGTATATAAAAATAAATAGGAATCAGGAAGATATGATACGTATATATATATATATATATATATATATATATATATATATAAACCATTATGCGTTCCTGCAGAATGGATCAAGGTAACCAGAAATACTTATTTAAAAGCTTATTTTATATCTTATGCAATTTCTTGTATAATTTCTGTAAATATTATTTATCCTGTTATTTTAAGCCATTAACTGTCTTGTTTTAAATCACTTTAGTTCCCAAAATAAGCTATTTAGGTCAATATACCAGCCTATGAGAATAAAAAATGTACTGCATCAAACAATTAGATCTTTTGTAAACTGTGTATACGAGCAAAGGGATGTAAACAGAACCGCTATGCAAATAATATCTATAATCAGTTATGTACCGAGGCAACTTTGTCATTATCGGACTTTTTGGATTATTAAATCCTACTTCATTTTTTTATACATTGTCCTATCAATTATTCAATACAACTAAACAAACTTACATTGTTAATATACGATTAACCTAAAATCATTGTTAACGAGTTATACTTCTTACTTGAAATAAGACAATAATATTGAATACGATACACGTTTTACGTGAATAGATGAAATGTAAAGAAAGGGTAGTATTTTATTTAAACATACCGACACTGGGTGCATTAAATTGATTTCTAGTATGACGAATAGATTTGTATTTATAAACTTATTGTTATCTGTACCGAACTCTTAATACGTTTATAAACCATTAGCGTAATTAGCAAATTTGACCTTTAACCAAGCCAAATTAAATTCCTTAAAAACTCTCCTAATGATAGTAAGAAAGGTGTACAAGATAATGTTTTCTTAATTGCACTGTTGGTTGATTCTCAAACGATATAGAGCAAACACAATCTCAAGAGATCAAAATTGATTAGTTTTAACCTAAGATTTCGATATATTATCAGAGTTTTTCAGAATTGAAATGACATGGAATCGTTTCAAAATTAGTTACGAATATGAGGTAGTGAATGTAATAGAATTTCTCCTAAAATCTGGCAGATTTGTCTACCACAATTAACGTAGAAAAACTGCATAGATCCTAACTAGTGTTTCACAGCAATCAATAAATATAAAGGTCAAATAACATATACTAGAGCAGGTCATAATACAGCAGAATCAGCTATTCAGTTCAGTATAGTAAAGAAAGTTTAATAACTACCTAACTTTAAGCATGGATACCATCCCGTTCTCTTATGTATGGTCTTCTCTTTTGGCAAAGATTCACTATATGTACTCTTTTTCCGTAAAGGATATATAACTTTTGCAAAAAATTAATATATGGTAGGTTAAACGTTCGAGTGAAATCAAGCACGCAAATATATATATATATATATGTGTGTGTGTGTGTGTGTGTGTGTGTGTGTGTGTGTGTGTGTGTGTGTGTGTGTGTGTGTGTGTCAGTCCCTGACAGTAAATAAATTATGAAATGGTTGTCCTTTGCAAAGTCGACTAATGTAATATATCAAACTAATAATTAGAAATTCCTCTTTAAAATTGATTTTTTTTTTAACTTAAAGCCAACAAAGTATACTTTTCGCTTAAAAGTATGTCAGAATTTGAACTTGAAGAAGGTAGGGAGCGGGGCTTTGAATGTTTACTTAAAGGACGTAACATGCTTGCTGACTTTACCTTCTCCGGCCTGTCTTTTTGCAAAGTTATAGTTGATCTTCAACTAATACTTCAGCAAATTCTCTTAGATTTTGAATTTTCTAGCTTTTTATATATATCACATTAAATTTCTTTAAATTACACACGCAAAAATATATGCGTAAACAAAAAGTTTCAATATAAAGATTAAAACTTATAGTACCTAGTTAAAACTTTTGTACTAATTTAAATGTTTACCTTTGTGCTGTTCATAATTAGTAAATTTTTACTTTATGAAAGTTTGGGTTTATATTAGGTTTATATATTTCCACTATTTATGACGTGAAACATTTTAAATCTAGACTATTTTTGATAATGTTTATATATTACCCTACATACTAGAAATTACCCGCAACTTCAAATACAACTTCGTAGATTTTTCATGTGTATGATCACGTTTCATTTTAGTAAATTATATTTCCAGTGCCAATGTGAGTCTGAATTTTGCAACTATGAATAAAATATGTTAAAAAGTGTATATTTATGGTCATTATAATTTACTTTGATCTTATCAAGACCAGTGGGGTGTAGCCCAGAGAGATTTTCGAAATGAGTGTAGGCCTACATTCTATCCAGGAATCATATGATTGGACATGTAACATTTCAGTAAAATCAGTTGAATAGTTTACGCGTAAAATCAAAACAAGCAAAGGAAATTTCGCATTTATTACCTCTTATTATTGTTATAACTATTTTTGTTACACGAATTCACTGGCACCCTAAGTTTAAACTATCAATACTAGTTACACCTATTAAATGTAATCCGAACTCTGGACAGTCTTGATTATAAATTTGTAAAAACTTACTATATCAACATGTGTGTGTTGAACGGGACGTGCCAGTCACAAACAGCTGGGCCCCATCAGCTGACTGTGACGCAAACTGTGACAGGTGCGAGTTATGGTCGCGCTGTATAGACATTTGTGCGTGTATCTCAAAATGTTCACAATTGTATAGTATGTGTTTGGCTATTCAGTTTAGAATGTATTATTACTAACAAACCATTTGTCTGCTTTATCGATATTAGTTGTCATTGTTACGTAACATATTTTGTAGGTACTAAATCCACAGATCTATTTAAAGAAAGAGATGACGAGTATAAAATATACTTTTCATTTACAAATTCTAATTTAAAATTTACTTTAACGGTGGAATATAAAAGTACAAATTTTGTACTCTTGTATGTGTAGATTGTTGTTCATCGTAGTGGCATTCTTTCAGTTCTTAAAAACCAGTTAATTGTTAAACAAATTTTCTTCATATAATATTAAAGTACAGGATGAACTGAACACTGAAAACATTTATATAATAATTTATTGCTTGTTTTAAGATAACCAGCGTGCTAATGGTGACCACGTTAATGCGTATTGTGTTAAATTGCATGTTAAGAAAATAATAATATATATTCTAAAATTAACTTTTCTTTCAAAACGTTTTAATTAAGATATTGGATCAATTCATCATTTATATATTGCAAAACTAAATAATAAAGTGCGTAATATGTATTATAAATTATAATTTAGATAGACTAGATGAATTCAAATACAGTTCCTTTGGCAATGCAGTAAAGCAATTAGATGTGTCATTTCTTAACTTATATAAAGCCGAGTAAAAATATTTGTCGTACAAGTGAATAATCTGGAATGTTAAATAAAATTACTTATTTATAAAAAGTGTGCTATTTTGAAAGGGAACTGTATGTATTATGGAGCAATATCATGGCAAAATTTTTGTGTTAGTAGCACCAAAAAATTTAGCTGCCTAGAAACATAAACTACAACTTTAGTATAAGAAAATATGAACATTCACCATTATGATAAATGGTTAGTTCAAATAAATCTGAAAATAAAGGAAAAAACCGTAATTTTCAATAACTTTGGACTCAGGTGTGTTCCATTATTCACAAATCCCACAAATATTGAATAAAAATGTTTTAATCGTCCAGTCTTAGGGTATTAGTCCTATTACAACGTTTATTGTGTTCTGATCTCCAGTTTGCAAGTTAAATTTAATTGCTATATGTATGTACTGTATTTTGATCTTATTTTTGGACGCTCGCCCAACCTCTTCCTGTAGTATTATGTAATGACGAACTTAATTTTGTATATATCTCAAATATTTATCATAACACTTCGTTTAGTTTTGAAACTAATTTACGTATCCCACTGTTTACGTTCTGGGCAGGCCACCTTTTAAACCAAATGAAACATTATTGATAGGAGAGTTTTATTAAACTTATTAGTTAAGTGAGAGATTTCTTTGTTTAATTTGTTATTAAAGTTAAATTAAAACCTGTATTAGTATATTGACAACAACATAAATCAGTGTAAGGGTTAATAGATTAAAAGTTGAAAGTTTTTAACGTTTCATAAAATTGAACTATTTATGATTTGTCCATGTACAATATTGTACAATAATAATACTAAAACATGCAACGATAAGCGTAATATAAATACGCAATTTTGTTTTATACACATTTCAAACATACGGCTTTAACATTATGTTTCTGTTGTTATATAATTTCGCAGTAAGCATTTACAAACGTACACAGTATTTCTACAATCAAAACCAAGTTTTAGTATATAATGAGATAATGAGGCCAAATTATGTTTTTTCTGTTTGCACGTATGTTGTTTTTTAATCAAGAAATGATTTTTAACAATCTTTTCATGTTTTTTTATATTAATTGAACTATAATATTTGGATATTAATAGCATCGAAAAGTAGTATTGTATCATAAAAAATAATTATTTTAATGCTGAAAAGGCATGTTTGGAAAGAAACATTAAATTAAAGATATATAACAGCAGATACTACCTGCAATATTATTATTACCTCAATGTAAAGATTTCCTCGGAATATGTTACTATCTAACTAGTCAACAAACTAACGATATTTTTTATTTATAATGTAATTGGTAATGCGTCTACCTATGTTGTCTAGTCGTATTGGAACCGATTGACCAAAAATATTCTTGTGACTTCATTTAGTAAGGTTACTTAATACAGCTACAAAAGTTGACCACCAGTGATTTTATATTTTAGGAAGTTTCACTGCATATAATTTTTTACCAACCAGATATTTCACTTACAGTATTAATACACTTGCAATGTTAAATATTCATTATATTCATTGCCTTGTCAATTAAATGCAATTTAATTTTAAATTGAACCTATCTCTTTAGATTATACTTACGATGTATTTATTACTTTGATTAATAATAATTAGTTTAAACGGTTTAAGCAAGCTCAATAACTTTACTCGGATTCAATAAAAACTTTAAAAGTCATAAACAGATATTGACAGTCTCATAAAGATAGGATATAAAATGATGTGACAAGGTCTGATCTAAAGTCTGATACAAGCACAGGCTGAGCAGGGAATCACTCAGCAGAACGTGAACTGCAGGTCAACTGACTGTCAATGGCTCTCCAGGACTCGCCCTGAATATCTGATCGTTGCCGTTAAAGCCCGTCAATTAGAATGTTACTGTTATACCCTCATTTAAGGATCCATGCATTCTAAATACATGCTTTGACAGTCGATTGACGTTTAGTGCTGTATATAAATAAATATGAGCAAGTTACGATATTACATTTATACTTTTATTTTCTATTACGAAAAAATTTACAACATTACCTTATAAATCCCTATTTAATACAACTTTTAGAACCATTAAAATTAAATTTACCGGGAAAAAATATATTTGCTCTTGAAGTAAGGATAACAAGGCATACGATACATCATATAGTAATGTCATATAGTCCAACTTGAGAACTGAGATCGAGTGATGGAATACTGTAAGTTACTATTGGTTTCAATCTGAATCGAAAGTGAACGTGTAGAAAAGACTGTATAATAAAACCTAACGGTTTTGTTTGTCTGAAGTTGAAAACTTCAAATTTAAGGTTATTTTTAAATCTGAAATAACAATATTAAGGTATGTTTAACACAACAATTTATGTTACATTAGTGTAGCTAAATAAAAGCAAAGTTTTGTTGGATGTATGCATAAATAGAAGTTCACTCTCTTATCAATGTTATGATAAGAGTTAATAATCCATATTCCTATTATTATAAACCATTTACCGGTTATTTTTAGTAATACTTTTCAAATTAATGATAGAAATACCTAAGAAGTAATGTTGTAGATACTCTCCTTATTAATACTCATCTATATTGAAATCGCCTCTACTCTATAAATAATCATATTGTTATACCAGGGAATTTGACGTTACTGGAGAAGCAAGTAAAATATTCGTATGTTATAACATTCAGTTTATCCAGCTAATAGTTAATACTATGTAATAACTAGAGTGTATATGCTATTCTACGCATATAGATAATTCTTACTTAAATTTATACCTAATTATTACTTAATTTATACCTTAATTTAATTGCTACAAACTAAAGTTAAGCATGTATGGAGAATATTTGGTCTTGATAAAGAAACGTTTAATAGGCAAGGCAAATGAAATTAAATAAAATGACTTAATATAGTACTTTAATATGTGTAAAATAATCACAGTTAAAACAAAGTTGACAGTGTAAAAGTATAATTATCTCAAATAAACAGACCTTTATTTTCAAATATTACTTATGATTAATTTAACTCGATTTATATTCAGTATATCCCATAACATTTATATCAGTTAACACGTAGATTCGAACAAGAATCGTATGCTTACCCGAAATCTAAGTAAATAAAAAGTTGCACGTTTATAACCCAGTAATTGACTCATCACCAGACCTCACTACGAGTCACGCTACTCGCTCGTTACCGTGGAACATATCGTCAACGTGTACTAGTTTTATCTTATAAGAGGAATGTCTTATAAATCGAAGATGGTAAATTTTCAACGAGTTTAGTTCTAAATTGATTAAATTAAATTAAGTTCTTAAACAAAATTACTAACTTATTTTTATCATTATACTAAATAGGATTGTAATCTGTTAATAGTAGACATTATAAGTCAAAATATGTCAAATAATAAAGGGTGATGTGTTTTTAGTTTCTTTTACATATTGTTTTTAATACATTCTGATTTGATGGGTTTGACAAATTTCTTTTTCACTTTCAAGGACTCAACCGTTTAGCAATTTAGAAGAAATATTAGAGAGAATAATTCTTATTTAAAACCTAAATTGTAGTCTTGATCTACTGAAAAATTGTCACTGTAAATAAAATGATAGGTTTGGTTAACCAATTAGCTATGCCTGGCAACTAAATGACTTCCGTGTAACTGAAAGTCCCCGTATGGCCAGCCGAATGATTGCCTGGACTTGCTCAGTGAACAAAAATTACATTTATAACCGAACGTCGGCTTCGATAAACCTAATATATTCTTACTAAATGATAAACCAGACTTTTCTGCTATACTAATTGTTATATTTAAATAGATCACTGATATAAATAAAATTCAACGACTTAACTTTGGACTACCCCGGCCCTATCTTTTCACTCCACTGGCTTCCTGGCTGGATGTAATCTCCCTTAATTTTCATCGTGTGTCACGGTCCCTTTGGTAACACTATAAAACAATAATTTAATGTGTTCAGTAACATGGTGCAAATGGTACAAAACTTTAAAATGGCAATGGAAAAACATCCCAAGCTAAAGAAATACATTTAAAAATTCAGCTTTTACAAAAATATAGCCAGTTAAAATATATATATATATATATATATATATATAAAAAGTATCAATATTGTATAAGATTTGGGTTACAATCACAATGCTTCATGATAAAGACATTTGTACTTAAATTAAAGTGAGTTAGTTATTTCACATATATGACAAAACACTAAACAAAAACAAAACCTATATTTTATGTTTATTTGAAGACTAATTACAAGAAGAATAATAGCTCCACGAATTATTGCGGAATCCACCATCTCAGGATATTGCGGTTCCTCTTCAATACCAGGGCCTTGCAATTCTTGTGTGCAAATATCTTGGAACCGCAGCGCTACACTTATTGTGAAAGTGAAGAGCCTTTGGAACTCTAATACATGAATTGTTACACGTTTGTACCTTTGATAGGTTACATAAAGAAAGCAGAAATTGTTTAATAAAAAAAAAAACGTTCGTATTCGATGGCATTGTGTGTTCATCGTGAGTTACTCTCATATTCAATGTCATATTGGAATACCGATGAATACCCCTTTACGTTTTTATTTTATCAGGAAATCAGAATAGGTCTTTACTAACGACTTTTCTGGCAAGTATACTATATCTAAATGGAACATATACCGTATACTGTATTGAAATATACTGTATAGCTATCATCAGTTATGTACTATCACAGCATGTCCTGTTGCGTTGTGTGCAGTGTAAAATAGAGATTTCCATACAAAAATTCTCATAGAACATAATTTAGGCTCCCTCTGTATTTGTTTTTAGTGTACAAATCCGATAGCAAAATGAGTACCTATTAATTTAGTACTGTTTTTTTTTTAATAGAATGCTTATTAATATATTAACACATTAAAAAGAATTTCAAATCAAATATTACGAACCACACATAGTATTGGTCTTTTTAAATACGGTACAATTCAAACGAGGTAGGAGTACGCCAGAGGACACGCCACATAACATGCTCTGCTGTAAGTTTACAGCTTCAACATACATTTAAAGTAATTTTGCCAACCTACTGATTGATAGTCTCGAAAGACGTTTATCCAAATCTTATGGTTGACGCCAACTTTCATCCAACTCATACTTGTCTCAGTAGATATAGTTTCATGCAAAGTTTCCAGTTCATGGCTCATTGGTTCTTAAGAGGAACAACTGAAAAAATAGACACTCAGCAGATAGTCAGATACACCGACAGGACGTAAATTTCTCTTAGGAGATGAAAATATGGATTTAAAGTTTATAGCTCAATTTATTCTTCAGATATCACCCTGAGCTTGAATTGCTAACATTCATATAAATCTCATAGAGAGACTTGCACCTTGGTAGAACACATTACATAAAATTACATATATAGAACACTAATAATGAAATATCTGAATAGCTTCAAGTTTGATACACGTGTAAATGTCCGTTAAAAAGTGTACGAGGCAACATTATTTAGTGAATATAAAAGTTATTTAAGTACCTGGTAAAATCTAATAAACAAAAACAAGTTATAATTTAGCTCAAAACACAGTAATTACATATTCAAGCATATTTGAAATTTACAATAAAAAATGTTAGAATTCATTAAACGGCTTTTTACTTCAATGATCATCCTTGCTCATTCTCAGATACAAAGCTAAAGCACATGTTAAACACTTTCTCCAAGTACAAAGGAGGTACCGTAGCTATATTTGACATCGCATAGCGTTTTATAACAAGGCATGTTACGTCTTATTAGACTAATTTTTGAATGTAATTTAGCATGATAAATTTACAAACAAAATTATTTTTTGCTATAAAATACGGGGTTTCATAACAAGTTGATGTTGGCGATAAATATAAATGTTTACAAAATTAGTCTATTGTTTTGTAACAGCTGAGATAAATTCATTTTTAAATTAATAAGTAGCTGTGTAAAATTAATGTAGGCTATACTATACATTTGAAGTGTATTCTTTTTAACTAATAATTCTATTTAGAAAGTGCTTTAGTATTTTCTATTTATGTAATAATGGATTTTAAATGTCAACACACATTAATTTGATAATTATAGTGATTCTTACCTGTGAAGTCATTATCTGCTTAGAAACTTAAACAATGATAATGGTGTAAGACCGACTATAGTATTGCGATATTTGTAAATTCTTAAACAAGACTTAAAAGAGTGGAATAATATAATTTAATACATTAAATTATATTATTAGTTTTTATTAAATTGTATATTTCAAATATAACAAATGACTTGTATGGCAATACACATTAAAATGAAATGTATAAAGATTAGGCTTCTATAATATTTTGTTTTGGCTTCTTAATTTTTCATCAGTAAGTTCATTAAAAAATTTAATGTTTTTTGTTATTTGTTTGGTATTTAAACGAGTTGAGATAGGAAGTTTTATCCAAGAATATTTTTCGAAAATGATCCTTCTCAAAAACATATTACCACTTTTCAAAAACACTACCAATTCAAAATCAATTACATTTGCCTATTTTTCTAGTATAACTGCTAAAAACAGATTACTTAGCTATGAGTATTTATACAAAAATTGTACATAACGTGATGGAAATCTGTTGCTTTTTATTTAAAACCGATATTATAAATAGTAAATTTAAACGAACATAAGTATAAGACCTCTTAATTTAGTTGAAAATATACCAGTAATAACACAAATAATAAAATCACTTCATTTTTGGTAACCATGAGTGAAATAATGAATTATCTATATCTATATAAACATGCAATTGTGGAAGTGGTAGTAGTTTACGATGTGCGTTGAGAATCTTGTACCGCTATAAAAGGCTATCTCCAAAACGATCTCTTCCTTTTGAATCCATGAAACAATAGGTTTTCTGATGAATGACGTCAAGTTGCTTCACTAGATCATACATAAATTTTGTTTTGTTATGGTAAGACAAATGTGTGCACGCTTTCACCAGGAACAATTGAATAAAGCGAACGGTAGCTGACATCACTTGAAGGTGAGTGACTTGTGTTCCTTGGCATAGCTCTACAATGTAAACTCTACATATAACTTAGTGCTCTGTGTTGGCAGCTTTTCATTGTCATCTGGAACATTGCTAGTCAGCTTATACAATAAACTCATGTATAATAGAAACTATTTGTATCGTTTTTGTATAGTTCTAAGTATAACGACACTTATTGTAGCTACAAATATATTTGTAAATGCACTTAAAATACTGTTAATATACATATTTATATATGTTTTGCAATAATTTTAAGCTAATTTAGATTAAAATAGTAATTTCAGATAATGTTGGAATTTTTTCCAAATTAAATAGACTATGACTTACTTTTTGTATTATTTACATTGGAACAGACCATATAAGAAATGTATTCCGAGATCTAAAGAGTTACAATAAATATTCTATTACTTTTACACTATTATTTATTTTTCACTTTATTCCATAACTTATGTATTTAATGCTGTTTTAAACACCTACTATTCGGAATTACATTTCGTGAACAAATGGAAACTGTATAACTATGATTTAAATTCTTATGAAATCAGTTCAGTGATAAGATCCATTTAATTTAGCGTATTGATTAGTTATGTAAAATCTGACTAAAAGGGGATAGATTTTGAATTGTGCTTGTCTGGATTTAAACCACACATACAGCCATTGTACATTAGCGGATGTTTACAAACAAACAAAGGTATTGATGAAATATATTGATGGATAGGGATGATTGAATGTTAATTTTGAGGTCAGTCCAATGTTACCTTTAGCTTAGTACAGTGTTTGAAACTTAACGCTGTCACAGACCTAACACCTAGATTCTGGAGTCCACATCTGTCTGACGAGATTAACGTCAGCGATGAGGTCAGTTTACTTTGCATCGTTGTGACACCAGACAGCCCTAGACTAAAAATATCAGAGACCTAGATGGAGATGTGTTCACATTGTCTCATGAGGAGTCATAATTAAGTGCACTAATATGTTTCAAATACCTCTTGATCTTAACACCATCTCGGTGACAAGAAACTGTCTAGCTACTAACCGGATGTTGAAATGGAGCTGAACTCAACGTTCGCAATCAAACTATGTGGAATATTGAAAATATCAGTTAAAATACAATGAAAATCATGTATTTTACGTATGAACAAACTAGATACTTAAAAAAAACATTCTTCTAATTCATTATTTTGCTAAACAGATCTAAATGTTTGCAGGTTACTGTCAATTATAAAATAATTTAAATGTATTATTATCAAACGGCGTATATATAATTATATATATATAATAATTAATAATATATATATTATATAATATATATATATATATATAATTTTTCAAATATTAATATTAATAATAGTAGTTTTATAAATATTTTTTTAATATGGAAGATAGTCACTACTTGTAGATCATTGAATAATGAAATTCAAGATATTTCATTATGGCATTCATTGCATATTATTGTTTGTATTTCTTTTTTTTACTTTATAGTTTACTATCCTGTTACTTACAGGTATATATCTCTGTATGACTTATACGGTTTGATTTATATCTGTCAACATTCATACAAAGTTACGGGGACATACTGTTTTAAATGTATAATGTCTATTATATTTACCTTTTTATATTTCATATCAGAGAGCATATCATTGTCCTTTAGTAATGTTAAAAAATACGACAAACAATAATTACTATTTAATACAGTTACCTTAAAAGTGCTTAAATAGTACAAAAAACAATATTACAATAAAATAATTTATTTGTGTAACAAAATAACTTTGTGCATTTTCAAAGATACGAGTATTTTCCATTGAAGAAGTAGATAAAACCGGAAAAAAAAACGTTTTTACAAAAGCTTATACAAACACCAAAGCGCAGATAAACATATAATATTTAGACTGCAACGGTTTTTCTCTATTTTTGTGGTAGCGTCAACTTACACGTAACTTCCTGGCTCGGTCTTTTTCCCTTCACGAACTGTGCGGAAATTGGCGAGTTTCCGTCGCCATCGACCCGTTAAACCACAGCTGCTTCAAAACTGGGCGTAAATCACATTTTTACCTCAATGATCCCTTAAAGGTCACGCTTTGTCTCTTGATTTTAATGTTCTACTTATTATTTGTACTTAATATACCTTTGCAATTTTATTAATTACACGTTGTTAATTTTCCAATGTGAAATTCCTTTTTGTACATGTGTAACCGTTTGGTACCAATTATAGAATCACAACATTGTGCTTATTACTTAACAATTATGCTACAGAACTTTCCTTTATAAGAAAACCCAATTCATAATGCAGATATAAAACCGAATAGAAACAATTTCCCATCATTTCATAAAAAATTTGAGAAATAATTATATGTCCACATAAATGTTCCCGTAGAAAATAAACATAAACATTGATATAAAATATCATTACCCTGTCTTAATGCAGAGTATATCCATTATTGTAATAGGTGTAATTGTAAGAAAGGTTCTAAATACAATAAACATAGTTTGAATTCAAAATAGTAAGTTTTATGAGAATGTAATTTATTACAAAGCAAATATAGCAATTTTAGTACGTGAAAATTGAACAATATAAATACTTATCCGACACACATTTGAGTATTTGATACGAGTATAGTGTAATATTCAACATCAAGTTACTAAAGTAGTATTACAAAAAATATAAAGGAATAAAAAACTAATTTAATTGTATAGAAGAAACACAATTTTAAAAACTTTTCCTCGAATTTTATTTTTTTATCATGAAAAACAGATGTTGGCTTCTTTATTTGGTGCTAGACGTAACCAGGAACCGCGCTATACTTGAGAGCAGGCAGCCAAGCATCTCGCATCCGCTCTCGTATTCAAACAATATCACTCTGTTAAGTAATCCGTTTTTCCAACCATTCAACAACCGTACCTTTTTACACTTGTGTTAATCAGTTCATAAATGCTGTTGGAATTAGCAATGTGGCTGTTGAATAAATCATGCATTTAGCGGTACTGTAGTGTTTTATTTATATTGAGGTTTTAGATTTATATTCAACTAAATTATGTTAAAATGGGTATTTATTACATTGAATACGAAGTCAATAGATTTCAATTAAGGCATCTCTTTAGAATTAATTTGACTAGGCAATAAAAAATTAAATTTGTTCTAAAAGAAATGAAAAAATGTAGTTTATTATACGTGTAACACATTTACTTGTAATAATATCTTGATAGTATCATATACCTGTTTATATTATTGAATTTTGTCTCTATGACTGCATTATTTTCAACATTTTTATGGCCACTACCATGCTGAGGTACCGAAAAACGACTTGAATCAGTTTTCTAATAAAAGTTACATTTTGTGTTAAATACAGACACAGTTTTAAGGGCTTTAACGGCCAACATCACGCAAAATTGCAGGTATGTTTTGTTTGCAATATCCAGTAAAACTCTCAGCTTAGTTTATTCGCCAGGTTGGTACGCCCTTCCGTTCTAATTTGAATATCTTTAAAACTCAGTAAAAGCCGTTTATTTATAAACTATATAAGATATTATAATCTTTTTCTATATTTTTTATGCCAATACCTCAATAAAACTGAGTGTATACGAAAATAAGAAAAATAAAGTCTTTTATTATTTTATTGTCATTATCATTTTTGCTTTTGCAGTACGGTTAGTATATTTTAACCTTACTATATATTGAAAAATAAGTAGGAAAGAATGCTGTTTAAAACATGTTTAGAATCTTAAGATGCTGCAACATAATCCATAATTTTTTATGACTAATATTGAAACATAATAGTTGATTTTCAAAACAGGTATTTATCATTATTTTCAAACTTTCAAAGGTATCGAAATATGTACCAGAATAAAAGTATTATGAATTTGATTATTACAGATTAAAGAGTAGTTTTTGTGGTCGTTGGAAAATTATATATATATAATAGTATAAATTTGGATAAATAGTAAAAATATGGAAATTCGTATACAAAATGTATTCATAGACATTAAATTCTGTACCCAAGAAAACTTTCTATCAATAGTTAAATGTCTATGAAATCGACCTCAAACTAAATAAACATTATTATTTTTGTAGGCTGAACAAATTAAGTTTTTTAAGTACTCACAGAAACAAACTTGTTTTATTCAGGGTGAGTTTTAAGTCCCTTCCCCCCCCTATTTTTTTTTAAACCGTATAAGTTAGGAGGTTTAAACTCCGTACATATTCGTTAGACCTAAATATCTTGTTTTTCATGGGTTCATTGACTCTCCACCTCCAATGGGGGGACGGTCCACGAGGAGTAAGCCGAGATTCTTAAATGTAAGCATAGGTTGATATGCACATCAAATTAAAGGTCTCTGTAAGTAGAATACAATGCCGCAAACCGGACCTCAAAAGGTTAATCCTAATGAAAATTACAGGGTGTTAAAATGTACAAAATAGTAATGTGCTATTATCTGCGTTTTATCGTGCAACTTTTTAAAAGTTCATTTCAAAACAATTTTTCTATTGCTGTTTATTCTTTAAAAGAAACTTTATTTTGTTGTGTTTAATGATTTTAAGGGATCACTGGAAGTCCGAGATCTAGGAGTTAACTAAAGGATTTAATAAGAAGTCGATCATGTGTTGTGTCGCCTTGTAAGTATTTTATTTAAAGAATTGTTGTCTTACATGTTGTTGTCTTACATCACATGACCGACTTCTTATTAAATCCTTTAGTTAACTCCTAGATCTCGGACTTCCAGTGATCCCTTAAAATCATTAAACACAACAAAATAAAGTTTCTTTTAAAGAATAAACAGCAATAGAAAAATTGTTTTGAAATGAACTTTTAAAAAGTTGCGTGATAAAAACGCAGATAATAGCACATTACTATTTTGTACATTTTAACACCCTGTAATTTTCATTAGGATTAACCTTTTGAGGTCCGGTTTGCGGCATTGTATTCTACTTACAGAGACCTTTAATTTGATGTGCATATCAACCTATGCTTTACATTTAAGAATCTCGGCTTACTCCTCGTGGACCGTCCCCCATTGGAGGTGGAGAGTCAATGAACCCATGAAAAACAAGATATTTAAGTCTAACGAATATGTACGGAGTTTAAACCTCCTAACTTATACGGTTTAAAAAAAATAGGGGGGGAAGGGTCTTAAAACTCACCCTGTTGATTCCAAGTTACAATACGCAGAATATAGCTAAAAAAAACTATAGATTCTGTGAAATTTGTTGTTCCCATATCACACACTAGTTTTATAACGTGTTTCTTTATATTGTAAGCAGCGTTGTAACTTCTCTGCTTGAGAAACAAATCACATAATGATGTACATGGCCGGGTGTGTACAAGTACTCTGTCTTGCTACTAGTGCTGGCCTTCTGCGTCATTTACACATCCGGCTTTCTCGCAAATTGCGCGGAAACTGTACTCACTACTTGTCCCGACCTTCCATCATCGATTGTATTCAAACATGGAACTTTATGTTCAAGGAAATATGCAGCTTTTTATTGCTGAGTCTATCAATAAATGCAGTAGTTTTATTTTTTTATGGAAGATAGTCACTACTTGTAGATCAATATATTTCAAAATATTTCATTATGGCACTCATTTGGAACACTATTGCATAGTATTGTTTGTATACTTGGGTGTTGTGTGACCATAGATGTACAAATATTAGTTAAAATATGTGAGAGTACATTAAATTTTATGTAACACTCTATATATTATCGGGTTTTTAGTATATCTTTCTAAATCAAAGGCCGAGGTACTTTATCGTGAGAGCTTGACTGACGTGACGTGACTTTTAAACATTCAAAGATCCGTAAGACAATAATAGGATTTTAATATTTCGAGTCATATCTTGCTGCTGAGGTATAGGACATTTTCGGAAGTAAAACTTAGGTTGGAATGAATTGAATATTACTAACAAATACTACATGTTGGATACCGTAGAAGATATTCTTACTGCACCAAGCCACCAAACCCGTTCTTGCGTGACTGCGGCTCATTGCTACAGGATAATTACAAGACTATAATAGAGGACATAAAACATCTTGTAATAGACACTGTACCTTGCAGTGTTTAACCATGTTCGCGTGTCCTGGTTAAAGAAACTCTCTTTTGTACTGAAAATACTTGCATATTTAGTTGTTTGCATAATATTTTATGACAACCATGAATATTTTCTATCCAGATAATTGGTTGTATATTGTATATAAGTTAAAAGGAAAAAATTGTTTATTTTATTACATATAATTTAAATAACTAACAAATATAAACAATTCTTTGAACGTTCTTAAGATGTTCTATATTCGTTTATACTTCGTAGGTTACTTCAAGTCCTTTAGGTCTACGCTTTGTTTGAAATTCTATATGGAAATGCACTGGTAGCGAGTGTGCCTCTGCACAAAAAAGCCACTTATAACTATTCAATTACAAAAGAAAGATAATTATAACGTTTACTTATCTTGTTTTATTTATCTAAGGGACATATTTAATTATCTAGAGTATTGGCTCTCAACTTATTCGATTTATATAAACCCCTAAATTTAAATTTAATTTATGTCGACGCCGATTTAGCCTCTTTATTTTTATATAAAAATACACAATTTTTAGAATTAAATTATTATAACATAAATTGTAACTACAAATATTGGGACTTAGGAATTAAAGACAATACTGTTTCAAACATTAGGATAAAAGAATGTCATAAAGAATAACTGCAAGTTGTTTCGAAGTTGTGGAGTAATTTACAAAACGAAATACTCTTCCAGAGATCTTAAAATTTAATTTGACGTATATTTACAAATTGTAAATTTCATTGTAGGTTAAAATTTAGATTATTGCAAACCT
Source organism: Homalodisca vitripennis (assembly GCF_021130785.1). Taxonomy (NCBI): domain Eukaryota; kingdom Metazoa; phylum Arthropoda; class Insecta; order Hemiptera; family Cicadellidae; genus Homalodisca; species Homalodisca vitripennis. Next base: position 130,874,786 of record NC_060208.1, read on the forward strand.
AATTGTTCTAAGCATGGACGTTACTATGCAATCTTTGGATAACATTTTGATCAGGTACAACATAGACTTCTATTTACAAGTAACCATGTAATGTAGTTGTGATAAAGTACCATTATCTTCGAATCTTGTAGGTTGTTACACGGTGACTTAAACAATCACACAGGTCAACTTTCATCCTAACGTCATTTAAAACTACACTGAAAATTGAGGCCATTAGAAGAGATTTATATCAAACAAGGTAGCAGTTCCCCACACATCATTAGGCGTTACAGGCTTCGCTAAAGTTGTATTCCTAATTCCTAGTCTTTACTTTGTTTCATTCTCGAGATGTACTGTGGACAGACAAACCACCAGACAGATAAGTAATTATTGTAGTCCTCAGGCGGAAAGAAGAGCAAATTTGCTACCGTACTGAAAGATAGGCTTAAATTATACTGAGTCAGATCACATGGATAGACAAAAATACTGATTCATTGAAGTATCTAAGAATCCATTAAAGTTTAACGAATGCCGTACCAAAACTCATATGAGTGTAATCAGTATGGTCAAAAATTAAATTATCATTTTATAGCTTCGTTTTCAATATTCGTTTACCATCATGAAACTCGATGTTGCTTGTACAGAACCAAAGTTTCCTACAAAATTCAAATTCTATAGGTCAGATCGTTCTCGGCGTATTGTGTGGAAAGACAGATAGATAACCGTACGTATAAAATTATATTTGATAAGTTCAAATAACGCTCATCTAATTACCCAAAAATTTTTAAGACCATCGTAGTAATTAAGCCTGGACGTCAGACATTTTAAAATGCGTCCATTCGCCTTTCTTACTATGTAGACTCCACGAAATTAGATCAGAGACTCTTAAGATTAGAACATTTCTCAACCCTCTTACATCCTTACTCAAGTTAAAAACAAATTTTCTAGGGATACCCTTGCCTGTAATTATTATATAATTATTAATATAATATAATTTTTATGGGACGAGGCATTAATATTTTTTGTGAAATTGCCTGGGGCTGAAATATTTGGTAAAATCTTTTAGCATATTACTTATTATACTTCAGTATAAAATCCTGTAAATTCTAGATTAAATACGATTTATTGATATTATTTCTTTAGCCATAATAAACAATCCTTGCAATGATATTCTCCCTTGGGCGAAGGTATTATCTAACCTTTGAGGATATATTAGTGTGAAGAGATAGCACATTTCATTTTCTGTTTAATCAAGTGAGTGTACTTCTCCAAATTTCCTTGTATTATTATTTTTGCAACACATTTAACTACGTCTTCTCGACATTCAACACGAAATATTACCGAAAAATATAACTTTTTTTATGAAATGTAATACATTTAAGAAAGTTACCAACCGTATCAACTTGAACAAATGCGATGGTCAAAATGTGAACTGTCCAAAAAATAATAAGAAAATACTACGTTTTAGAGAAATCGGGTTCAATCACATGGGATTTCAACATTTTAGATTTTTATTCATAGAGACAAATTAAAATAAAAATTACCGAAAAATCGTTGTTAAAACTAGTGAACAGATGAGATTTCAGCACAATATTGCGTTGCATTACCCACTCTTCTCACCGGAAATATTATTCTTTAATTACTGATTAACTCAAGGAATGAAAATTTAAATTTATTAAGTGGCAAGATATCCCAAGAAAGTGCATTGGTTAATTTCAGACTTTACACGAAAGTTTACTTAAATACAGACAAGAGATAGTTCTATAGAAATTAGTTGATCGTCATTGAAGCCTATTACTAATTAGCCTGTCACAATGTATTTTTACTATGAATGGGAGATGTTTAAAATACTCATTCTGTACCATATCTTGAGAATAAATGAGCTATACATTTAAAATTTTGCATGTAACCTAAGCGGAGCCTTTCTCGCTATACGCTGTGTGGTCAAACACATTACATAGAATTGTTTTACAAGCTATAACAATGTGTATCAAATTATAAACTGTGAATAACAATATTACAATACCATTTAAAAAATAAGACATTACAATATACAAACACAATAATTTATAAAATTATAACCTTTATTAGGCATATAATGAATATTGAATACGTAATGATTATTATCTATGCAATACGGTTGTCTGCTGCTGATAAAGGACTCGCTAATGGGAAATGGCACGCACAATACACCAGCTAATTAGAGCCAGATTTGTTTCCAATTACGGTTTGTGCTTTTAACACATGATTGGTTCCAGCCACTTCACATTGCTTTTGCTAATTAATTGGTTTGAAGCAAATAAATGCCATAAGTCCTCAAGCATTTCTATTTTACTTCAAGCTTTTAATATTAACACCAGACTTTTAATATTTAGATCAGTAAGAATGAATTATCACATATTATGGAACTTTTTTTTAAATAGTTGATACATTCAAATAAGCGGGCTTTAAAAATACACATTGATTAATCAACGAGGTGAATCCTACCTAAACGAGATATTCGCTTTAATCTAAATAAAAAGTTTAAGTGAAATCATTTGTTTCATTGCCCCCCCCCCCCCCCACCCCCCCCCCCCCCCACCCCCCCCCCCCCCCACCCCCCCCCCCCCCCACCCCCCCCCCCCCCCACCCCCCCCCCCCCCCACCCAGCAACTGTACCCAAACAAAATAAATTTAGGTGTAAAGACTTAATTACAATTTTTATTGGCTATGTTGTTGGAAAAGAGATAGCAATCTCTGGTTTTCACCACTATTTAAGTGTTTTCATGCTCTTTAAAATAAGGGGTCACTTGATAGGAGTTTACATTTGGAATTTTTGGGTTGCCCCCAAAATTTCGCATTTTTGGGGGACAAAAAAAATTTTCAATATCATAAAATGAAACTTCCTTTCCATATTGCACCACTACCCAAAAGATATCTCCTTATATTACCTATAGAAAAAAATAGAGAGGGGGGGGGTCCTGACTTTATATTCACCCTGTATATATATATGATTTGATTTGTGGAAATGGTTGGTTTTTTAATTTACGTACTGATTAAATGGTAATATTGTACTAAATAAATTAATGTCCCCATAGAACGTATTACTTTGTCTTTACTATATTAAGTAAATTCATCCCTTAATAAAAACCCACTTTTTATTTAATACAATACACTCGAGTCCCGAAATATATAAGCATATATTGCTAAAATTACAAACATGAATAAATATAATTATTGATACGATGAAAAAGAATATTCTAAAAAATGTGTAAAATTACTCGATAGACATAATTAATAAAGTAGGTCAAAACAAGAGATGGATTTGGAATTATGCTTTATGGGTTTATACCAAACATACAGCCGTTGCACATTAGCGTATGTTTACAGATAAGCAAAGGATTTTGTTGACATATTTAGCAATACTTGAACACAATTTGGCTCAGCTACATATATATATATATACATTAGAAGAATTAATACTAGCTGTTAACAGACTACGGGTATAAGTAAATAAAAAATATTTCAATATAAATAGTAGTATAATAATTAGTGGCAACTTCGGTAGGTGCACCAGCAAAACTAAATACGTTATATAAAAAGTAATAAAAACATTGTCTTACTGTATTTATCACATAGTAATGACTTCCTATAATAGTAGGATCTTTAAAGGATAACATTATTTTGGACATTTGTTACAGTTATGTGTTACAAAAAAGAACTGTCTTCGGGCCAGTTCTTAGGTAGATTATGTTCTCGGTATGCCCCAACATACAAGTTAAAACAAAGATAAAACAATAACAATTATATAAAAAGCAAACAGTAACGTAGCTGTTTTAATGCAAATGTTGAGATCAGCTCATTTCACCATCCGCTTTACAGCAATGTCTAAAATATGACGCCTAGAATTTGGAGTCCACATCCTTGTGAAGGGTAACACAAGTTGCGATGACGAAGCTCAAAACGGACTATTTGCAACGTTTCAACATCAGATACACATAAATTAGAAAAAAGAACACGGTGGGCTACCGAAGTTTTTAACAAATAATGTAACAATAGTAGCAAGGGTTGATTCAATGAATGTTCCATTTCACCTTCGAGTGCAGCATCTGAATTTTGACGCTATCTCAATGTCAAGCAACTCTCTCACCACTAAACGGAAAATGAGATAAACTAAACTCAACATTCGGAAATAAACTATATGCAATATTTCCTCCATAGGAATATAATTCTTAATAGAGTTTATATTCATGATATTACAAAACTATAAACTAAGAAATACAAATCAAACTAGTACTTGTAAATACTGTTATAAATTTAAACGTAACTTCTCTTCCGAGTCTTTATTGATACAATTTTTGTTTCTGTATGTTCAGTTACTCAATCAGTTACTGTGGTAGAATAAAAATTACGAATAATTTGGTCTTTCGTTTTGTTGATTACTCAGGTAAAAACCAGAATAATATTAAAAAGTAAATACATTCAATAATAAATTATACAACTTTATCGTCCTTTTTCAAATTAAATATTTTTGCAAAAATTACAATATTTTCAGTAACTTTTTAGAAAGTCATTTGTTATAACTCATGACGTATGGTTGTAAAGAGATGCAGACTGTTGCGTATTCTTAAGAATTAAACTAAATTTGCTAGCTCAAAACTAGTCCTTTTGTTTTACCCCAACCGATGTACTCATGTATATTTATAAACAGACATTTTTAGAGTCATCCTGTAGACCATAATTTTCAACGAATACTCTTAAATATTACAATAAAATAATATCCTTTTGTAACAAAATTATTTTGTACATTATCTTAGACACTCTACACTGTAAAAGCTGATAAAAAGTAAACATTATTTACAGAGCTGTATAAAAATACCACAGCACAGGTAGATACAGCATCTGGATACTGCAATGGGTTTTCTCATTTTTGTCTTTAGAGTCAACTTATACGTAACTTCCTGGCTCGTACTCTTTCCCTTCGCAAACTGTGCGGAAATTGGCGAGTTTCCGTCGCTATCGACCCGTTAAACCCACAGCTGCTTCACAACTGCACGTAAATCACATTTTTACTTCGACTTTCTGTTCAAACTCACAATTTATTCTTTTATTTTTTATTTCCACAATATAAAATCTTTAATATTATTTGTAAATTATTGAAGTTTCGGATTTTTTTTATTTGTGTATTCTTATTTTCTAATCTAACTTTCACGTCTGTACATGCGTTTAGTATTGATTTAAAAAGCGAAAAATTATTCTATAGACTTGTGAAAATTATGTTTTAGATCTTTATTACAAGGAAACTAATTAATAATGCTGATATTAAAGAAAAAGAAAGATTATCATATATTTTTATGAGATCATTTGGGGTATTTCTGTATCTTTACAAAACAATGCTCTAAGGCAATACACTAAAACATTAAAATACTTTATTGTACTGCGTTAAAGCAGAACACATCCATTTGAAAAAGGTTTATGCAGGAAACGCTTAAATACAATAAACGTAGTTTAAATCTAGAAGAATATACCAAAGTAATTTATAATGATTCAAATAATTAAAAAATTTTTTGAGAATGAATTTAATTCAAAACCAAACATGGAAATTTCAATACTCGAAATTTTATTATATAATAGATTGTAATAATCCAAATAAAGTTATAAAAACAGTAAAGCTATCAGAAACTGACTGAATGTTACAGAAATAATATATTTTAAAACTCTTGCTAAAATTTTATTTCAAATCAAGAATACAAGATTTGAAAGAGGGTTCTTTTATTTGGTGGTTAAGTATAACCAGTGAACGCTGTACTTGAGAGCAGGCAGCCAAGCGCCTCGCTCCCGCTCTCGTATTCAAACAATATCACTCTGTTAAGTAATCCGTTTTGCCAACCATTTAACAACCGTACCTTTTTTCATTCGTGTTATTCAGTTCATAAATGCTGTTGGAATTAGCAATGTGGCTGTTGAATAAATCATGCATTTAGCGGTACAATATTGTTTCAATTATAATGGAGTTTTGGATTTATATTCAACGAAATTAGGTTAAAACTTGTAGTTATTACACCGAATACGAATTCAATGTTCATTAAAGGCATCGTGTTAGAATTCAGCTGACTATTATGTAATAACAACAAAGCTCTGAATCCAAACATTTTTTTTGTTATAACTGAAAAGTAAAAAGTTGTTTTATCGTGTTTGTAAACGAATTTACTTGTAAACGTAACGTATATCTAAGTACGACTTAATCTTGCTATATTATTGCATTCTTTTCAAAACTTGTACAGTCTAAAATAATGGAGTACAATATACTACAATGCTAAGGTACCTAAGGATGAAATATAATCGTTGTTTTTAAAATGTAGGTCTAACGTAATTTTGTTACTATTAATGGAATAAAAACATCTACAGATAAAGAAATTATCTTAATTTGCTTGTTATTGAGTAAAGACTAATGTTTCGTCCACACTGTAATGTATTAAAGATACTAGAACAAATATGGGAAATAATATAAATATCGACTCCTTCTTCAGTTTTGTATTGTTGTAATTTTTTCAATAGGCAAATTTATATGAAATCTATCTTAAACTAATCGTTATTTAGGCTCACTAAACTATCGGATATGTAAGTAATCGGTGGAAAAACTTATTAATTGTTTACAAATTATAATATGCAGAATTAAAATAAAACAAAACAGTACATTCTGTGAAACTATACTGTTACTGATATTCAACACCAGTTCTATAATATTTTTTTTATAATGAGCAGCGTTGTAACCTAAAATATTCTTGAAACGAACCATACAATAACGTACATGGCTAGGTGTGTACAAGTATTCTGTCTTGCTACTAATGCTGGCTTTCTGTGTATTTAACAAAATTGGCTTTCCAGCAAATTGCATGGAAACTGTATTCACTACTTGTTCCGACATTCCATTATCGATTCAATATTTATATAAATTAGGTCTAACATTTTGAAGATTATCACTACTTGTATATTAATAAATAATCTAAGTGTTGTTTTATATCATTCATTTTGAACACTTTTGCATATTAGTGGCTGTATATTTTTTATATGATCTTTTACCATATTTTTATTTGATATCTCTATATATTTTGTACTCTGTCTCGAATGCCTAATTTAATTTATAAATAATACCACCAGTTACCCACAACGTCGCAGGCAAATTCGCAGGCTTTACACGTGGATGAAGACTAGTTGGTGTAAATTATATTTCCGACATCAATTTTGAGTTTGCTTTGTTGTGACGATTAAGAAATCTGTCTAAATGTGTATTTTTATAACCATTGTAATTTACTCTGGTCCTATTTTTTTGTTCCATGGTTAATTTGTCCTTATTTCCCCGTTCAATAAATAACATACACAGGCCTGCGAATGCCCACATGTTAAAAACACAACTAAGAAGGGTTTATTGAAGTTACATAACAGTCTTTGAAGTTAAATTAAGGTTAGATAGTATCTTTGTCTTTGATATTTGCATTACAGTATGCACTGCATACGTATTAATTGCTGAAATGAACATTTAAAAAAATGTACTAAAACTTTTAATTTTTGTATCTTGATACGTTCTGATTTTGAGGTCAATTACGATTATAGAATACATTGGAATAAAAAGTGTTTTTTTATGATATAGCTTACTCTATCCTTTCAAACTATCAATGTAAGCCAGTTGAAATAGTACTTAAATGAATTAAACGTATGGTTGTCTCATAAAACAATGTTTACATAAAACAGATTTTACATTTAATAGGCTCTTACAATAACAATTTCGGATATTTAGAGAACAAGATGGTGTTTTTCGTTAATCTATAGAGAGCAATGGGGTATAGGCCGAAAAATAATAATAGGCCTATATCCATACCAGTTACCCTAAGTATGTTCATGTAAATTTTACAATCGATTGAATATTTTAAGCGTGAAAGCTAAACGATCAAACAAAGGCACTTTCCATTCATAATATAATTAAGACTTATACGAATTTATGCTAAAATACAGGTTTAAATGTAGGATGCTATTACATTTACCTTTATATAAATCTAAATATCAGAATTAAATAATTTAGACAACATATTAACAATTTGCTTTGTTCAAACTAAAGAATAATAAATATTTTAATATAGAATTTTTTTAGTATATTGGGCTACCGAAATAATTATTTTAGAAATTATTTTGAGCGAAATGGATTTAAGATATATACAAAGTTTTAATTGTATTTGTTTAATACCAAAATTGATACTCAATGTATGTATTTTTCTTTTTATTTCCATGAAAATAAGTGTATTATAGTTTAATTTAGAAATTTAGATTTAATAAAAGAATATAGGTCTGATTCACTTTATCGCACGAAACATCGATAAAGTGAGACGATTCGCTCGACATTAATTGCTTTGAAAACAGTATGTTATAATTTAAAATTAAGTATAATAAATTTACATGAGAACAGTGCAGTGTTGAGTGATATTTCATATAACATATTTTCCCACTATAATATATCAAAATACGTGCTAATTCAGTTAACATAAGTTCGTTAACATTCAGTTAACGTGCATTCATTGAAAAAAATGAACATAAAGATTTTCCAAAAACTAAGCGAAAAATATTATTAAATTTAACTTGAATGTCAATCCAAGGAAAATTCAATCGTTAACCGACGTGACGGGCACGATCGCATGATCCACTGACAGTATTGACGAAATAAATTGTATTACTACATAAATATCATCTACACTTTTTGGAGCTGGCAATGATTTTATCACCACAGATAATACATCTGTCAGTTAAATAGAAACATGGAAATAATTTCTAAAAACTAATTTAATCTTAAAACAGCAATAACGAATATAGGCTATTATAATATCGTTTCTTATTAATAAAAAAATATCACAATGATGAAAACCAATAATGAGCGGAGCCAGCTCTCTTACTAGATAGTATGGTCTTGTTTATACAGTAATAGAGATTTTTCTTAGCGTCTTTATGTTGAACAGTTATGGCACAAGAATTTTCATACCATACTAGGTCCATATTTTGAATTCAGTTAATTAATTGTAAAATAGATACACACTTATATTAATTTAAAATTATATAAAATTATAGAATTCTGAGAAAAAACGTGTATATTAGTGTACATAATACAAAATGAAACAGAATTGTGCAAAATATGTTAATGTAAAGATGGAACTAAAATCTGGGATTATTATGGAAACGAGAGCGCTTACCTTAGGATCCTTGGATATGAACGAATAATGAAACAAATTGTAAAATGTTTAAATTTGGCACTGTTTAAAAATATTTGAAATAGATCATGATTTCCATAAAGTTAATTATTCAAAGCTTTCATTACTTCCTCAACTTCTAAACAGTGTCCTTGGCTTGGATTTTATAAACCATACTTAAAGATTTCTCGAAGAGAATTGACTTACACATTAATTTTGTCGAGATTCAATATAACTTTGATGTAACTCGTATGCATAATTTAAGATGACTTGTACTAGAATTTCTTTAGGTGTGACCATAGATTCACAAATGGAAGTGAAAATATATAAGAGTACATTTTAGTGTATGTGACTTATTAATATCATCAAATTTCATTATAAGTTAGGTACTTTTTTATAAGTTATTTATTGATTGATGGCAACACTAATAATAAGATTAAAATATTAGAGATAATTTTGAGCTGCTGGTTTATAGAACATTTTCGAAATTAAAACTACTAAAGTATGAACGAATTGATTATTACTATTAAATACAAAATGTTGGTTACCGAAGATGTTATTCTTACTGCACCGAGACACCAAACCCAGTCTTGCGTGACTGCGGCTCATTGCCACAGGATAATTACAAGACTATAATAGAGGACATAAAACATCTTGTAATAGACACTGTACTTTGCAGTGTTTAACCATGTTCACGTGCCCTGCTTAAGGAAACCCTCTTTTGTACTAAGAAATATTTAGTTGTTCCCATATTATTTTATGACAAATAATTGAGTGAATATTGTAAATAAGATAAAAGGACAAAATTGTTTACGTCATTACATATAGTACATAACTAACATAAATACACAAGTTCTTGAGATGTTCTATATTCGTGTTTACTTCGTAGGTTACAACTAAGGCCTTTGGGTCAAAGCTCTATCTAAAATGCCATATGAAACTGCATTGGTAGCTACTAGTGTACACCTGTACAAAAATGTCACTAAACATGTAAAGAAACGTTTACTATATTTTTTCATTATATTTTATATGGAATTCATTTTAGAACAAGTTTATTGGCCCTCAAATTATGCGATTTATTTAAATCATTATATTTAAATTATATTGTTATCTTTGCCGACTTAGTCTCTGTAGCTTAAAAGAACATAACAAAATTCTTTAAGTTAAAATACATTATAATTACAACGTACGGATTTAGGAATGAAAATTAAAAACAATACGTTTTCAAACATTAAGAGACAATAATTAATTACATAAAAATTACAAAGATTTGCTTTGAAATTGTGATGTTATTTATTAAATGTAATTGGGTTCTAGGGATTTTATATTATGATATGTCCTATATTGAATACATCCAAACTAAAAAGACAAAGTATATATTTCGTAGAAGGTTAGACGATTTTAAAGCTAGTAAAATGGAGTCACGGTGCAAACTTTAGATAAACGTGTTATGATATTAGACCGTTATATTCCAATCTCATAAGTTGATACACAGTCACTTATACCACTGCACCAGTCAATTTTCATCTTTAGAGTAAAATGGAAGCTTACTTCCAGCGGTATTTCAAACGGCATTGAAAAATCTTTCCGGAAACATTTTGAAGAAATTTATATAATACAAGGTAATGGAACGACACACTTTCTATATTGTAACAGATTTTACTGAAGTTCCGTGCAAAAGTCCAGGTCATTTCATTCTGGAGACGTACTATTGATAGGAAAACAACACACAGAAAATAAATTATTGCAGCCCTCAGACATAAAGAAAAGAAAATCTTCAACCCTACTGAATGGTACGCTTAAATGAAGCAGAGTCAGTTCATATGGATAGACATCATAGCACTAACACGTAGACGAATATACTGATTCAATGAAGTATCTAAGATCCCGTTAGAGTGTAACGAAAGCCTTAGTGTAATCTCATATGATTGTAAGCTGAAGTCTTTATACATTTGTTTATCGCCCTTTGTTTGAAGGTTATTTTTGATGATGGATGGATTGTGAAGGTAACAGGATTTTTCCGGACATTTGCCATCATTCGGTGAAACAAGAAAACAGTAACACTACGTTTCGAGATCTCTACGTTTGCAATATGATCTCTTCTTCAGGTAAAGAGCTAACTTAATACATAATTACAAACTAGGTTAAAATAAACAAAATTACCAAAACGTTGTGGCACGCCTAAGTCAAGAATCACAACCACCATGTTGTTTGTCAACTTCACTAACTCTATAAACATGCACTTAGTAAAAAACTATACACAACACTAATCATTAAAATTGAACTACGGAATACAGGTCACAATACGTCTTCATTCGTCTACTAACCACCTACTACTGGATTTGTAGATTTGTTTATTTTAACCTAGTTTGTAATTAATTATGTATTAGCTTAGTTATTTACCTGAAGAAGAGATCAGATTGCAGATCTTGAAACGTAGTGTTACTGATTTCTCGTTTCACTGAACGATGGCAAATGTCCGGAAAAATCCTGTTTCCTTTGTTTATCGATTGGTTTCTTTGATGCCATCATAGCATTTCCATAAACTAATGTAAAAAAAAATTTAAGTGACTTTTGACAGTTAAAGCAAAATATTACGAGAAAATATCACTGTTTTTATTTAATATATCAGTTTTTTACATTGAATTTAAGAATGTTACCACCCGTATAAAATTTAACAATGTTGTATAGTACCCTTTCAAGCTCACCTGAACTAGTATTATTTAACTACTGCTTAAATCAAGGAAAAAACCTCTGAATTTAATCATGTAGCGAGATACAACAAGAAATATGATAGGTTAATTTTAAATTTTACTTGATACTTTACTTAAATAGAGATAAGAGATAGTTCTATGGAACTTAGTTTAGTTTTTCAATAAAGTCTCTCACTAAGTAGGCCGACCCATTTGTTTCTGTCTTTCAGGCTGGTCTCAAGAAAAAAATTATCCATAGAATAGAAAATTTGCATGAAACGTCGTATGTCATACTCTTACCTAGTATTATAAGGTTGAATAGAATTTGGACTAGATTCAATCTCAAAATTGTTGATTGATTCTGTTTCACGTCAAGCACAAACAAATTTTGTATAATTTTTCAGCGTCTCTACAATATTATGAATTAGAACTATTTAATATAAGTTAATTAGGCACTTTAATTTATTAATATTATACAAGAATATAATCAGAGATTTATATTCATTTGTGTATATTACATAACACATTACATAGCATATTTTACATCTAAACTCTTACATCAGGTTATTAACTGAGAATAATACGAAACATACTTAAAAACAACACTTATCACAATGTGAAAACATAATAGTAGAACGGGCGCCACTTTAGCGCTAACATGGGCTCTTATGGAGTTATTCTGGACCAATGAGAAAGCAGCAATGGCGGCTAGGCCACGCCCCCTGCCCCCCTCCCCTCCCCCCCTCCCACACCCCCCGCCCCCTCCTAGACCCCCTGCGACGACCCCCCAGCCAATGGGAGAGCAGCAAGCCCCCCACCTTACGAGAGCGATGGCGGACGAGCGATGGCGGACGGTGTCATGGCGGATGAACAAAAATTTGTGTCTCCGGCGGCCGGTATCCGAACCCGGGCCCCTACGAATGCGAGACTGTCGCGCTGACCACTGGACCACGGAGACGAGTTGTGCGTGGCGGCGCGATATGGCTGTACGTGCGGCGCGGGGCAGCCCCGGCGATCAACGGGTTTTTTCCATATCAGCTGTAGTTTCTTAGCTTTGCGACTGCGGTGCTGCTATCTGGTAGAGACGGCTTACAACATGCTGGTAGCGGCAAGTGAGGACGCAAAAAGTATGCCTACTGTAACACTATTTTTCTTAGCGTACGTGTGCGACTGCGGTGCTGCTATCTGGTAGAGACGGCTTACAACATTCTGGTAGCGACAAGTGAGGACGCAAAAAGTATACCAAGCCGCCCAGGATTTGAACCCTGGTCCCGCGGAACGTAAGACGAGCGCTTAGACCACTCGGTTGGCATACCTTTAAGAGCGATGACTGCTCTCTCTCGTGTAGGCGAGCATAATCTCATTACAGCACATGGTGACAGAGCGGATACAGCTGTGCATTCCAATGACTACAACTGCACATGTGTGTACCAGGCCATCTGTACGCCTTACTCTGTCAATTACTGACCCAAAACGCAAGCGTGAAGGTGAATATGGTACTTTACCGTACGGTTATTGTAAAAAAAAAAATCTAAAACCAGCTAGAGTCGGAATCTTCAGCTATTGGTATTTGGTGAACTAGAGACGGAAACATTATCACGGTGAAATGTAGTGATCTGTTAATGATAACCGGAGACAACAATAAAAAATAACTCACCTTTTTTTTGGAAGTCTAGTAGCCTAGTACTCTCTCCAGCCGTTCCAGCCACCACCACGCAAATCGTCTTCTTCTTCTTCTTCTTGTGTTGAATATCCACTCTCGGATTCTGATTCTGAGTCCCAAAAAAACTCCCAACCGCTACTAACACTACCCCAGGAGACTGTTGAAGAGGTGAATGAGGAAGATCTCGAAAGGGGACACGGTGGTGGTGATGGAGACGACAACAGGTCAATAACACGTAAATACAAAGAATAAGCAGCAATAATTACTGATATCATCTTAACCGAGTCGGCGCGAACACAGTACTGAGTGAGAAGACCCACAATTATGAACACCAGCAACTGCATGTGGTCACCACATGTGACGGTACATCTCCTGCATAGATGCACTATCTAAAAATAGCAGGGAGGCGGGGGTGTTGCAGAAATAACACACGTGTTGACGACCGTACTACATTTATTAAAAGCGTTCTGATTACATACATTTCCAAATCTTAACATCTACCAAAAGTCCGTTAACACCCGTACATCTAACTTTATACCTTTTAGACGACGTCATCTCTTGTAGATCACTGTCATCTAAAGTCTTTTCAAATCTCACCGGTAGAAATGTGACGGCTGTTTTGGTGCTGTCCACTTCTACGAGTAACATCACTGCCTTCCGGTCAAATTTAGTGTCCACCTTCTTTGCCTCCAGGATCCTGTAGCCAGCTTTCCGTGTCAACTCTTTTATCGCCATCTTTGGTGTGGGTTCACCATGCTTCTCCAGGGACGAAAGCTTTGTAGAAAGTTCCATTTTTCAATCTGTAAAGGAAAACCGACAATCTGTATAGCGAATAATCTTAACAACGAGTTCATCGTAAAACTGTTAACTTGGTTAGCGGATTGAGAATAACTATGCGTGAGCAACACACCGCAAATAGAGAGCGCAGTCGAATATCTTAAAGAAAACAGTTAAATGTGTAGTGTAGTCACTTACCTGTAATGAGAGCGTCGACACGTAGACGAAGAGTGACTGTGACGATCACCTTGCCACAGGTAGTATATATATATACCTTGGAATGAAAGTGGAGGTAGTCGCAGCTGTGGTCGTGGCAAACTGCCAAGCTGAATATAGACAGGAATGCAGCGTAGTTGACCCACGTTTCCATCACCACGGTAGGCTTTGAGCCAGGCCGTAGGGGTCTCGGCGCGTTTTTTATTATAGTGAGTTTCCCCAGGAGGCCTAATCTCACTTAACAAAGAACACTGAACACGTTCAAGTTCTCAACTCAATGCCGAACCTCTCCGTGTCACCTCTCTTTGCGAGTGGGCCCCAACCATCGCCCACTCTGTCGTGATGGCCACTCCATAACAAATTTGCCACCTCCGAAAAAGTAAACTTTTTTTTTTTTTGGTGTCCTTGCGAGACCGTTTAGCGAGTCCGTTAAAGTTCTCAACTAAATGCCGAACCTTTCCGTCTCACTGTCAAGTACTCGCAAAAACTTTTATATTTTGCAAGTGTTTTTTCTGCCCCACGTGAGCTTTGAAGTTTTCAACTTAATGCCAAACTCCTTAGCTCTCGCAAAGACATTTTTTCCAGGAGTAGTTCTCAACTCAATGCCGAACTCCTCCTCCTCCTTCCGAGAAGGACATTTTTGTACTAATCTACATTATACTACTAGGCGGACGCGACAAGTCACTTTACTTGGTGAAGCCTTTCAATATGACTTGCCTCATCCAGGTGAAGCTGAAGCATCTCTCAGTCGGTTTCATACAAGCCACTTTACTTGGAGAAGCCTTTCAATGTGACTCGTTGTAACTTACAGAGGATGAGCGAGATCCGATTCTCAGCAAGATTCCTACAAGTCACTTTACTCAGAGAGGCCTTTCAATGTGACTCGTGAAACACAAGCAGAGAATCGGTTGTTGACCACTTTACTCGGTGAAGCCTTTCAATGTGGTCTATCGTAAAACTGGAGTTTTTCTACGGGACACATTACGCTTCATCACTATAATAATTACAATGGTCCTGAAGAAACTTTCCACTAAGGTTTTGGTACAATAGTATGTAATCCCAGTCCAGCTGTTCAGCAAAATCGTGTATAAACTGCTCCGATAGAACCTGGTGACGACTTATTACTATCCAACAGTAAGTGTCAAAGTTCGGCATCATTTCACGTAAAATGAATTCAGGAAGGCGAGAATTTTCCAAAATCGTGGTCCAAATTACTTTATGCTGAAATATTCTCAACATGTCAAACGAAAAAGTATAATTTGCCGATAAAAGCTTCCAATTCAGAAAGCGACTAAATTTCAAAATGAACGCATCAGTGAGCACACCGACAGGCACTTTGGGCTCTCGAGAAATGAGGTCCCATACAGCAGCGGTAGCAGCAGCAGCTGTACTCGCCATGCTGACACGATGTAATCTCAACAGTGACCGTGAACAGAATGACTACTAAGTGGACTGGTGAGTCTGTTTATTCAGGATTTCAAAACGACATCTAGCAGCGTGCATTGCACACCGTACATCTTCATCACGACCGCTGTGTTGCGGTAGGGAGCAGGAAAACCGATGCGATCCTTTACAACTGCATAATGTACTACTGTCATAACATGCCAGGTTGTCCAGCTCACAAACGTTAGAGTGAAACCGTCTTAAAAATTTCGCTTTCTCATGACCACGTGTATAAATTATGGTAAACGGCTTGCACAGGTTGCGAATGACACTTCCACTGTAAGGGAAATCGCCTTCTTCCCACAAGATCTTGTGGTAGTTCTTCTCTAACCACAGAGCTGTTGTACGCATTTTCTTGTTTAATCTCTCCCTAGGAAACGGAGGTTTGAAAACAATTTGACATTGAAATGAATTAGCCACAATGGCAAACTCTTTGATTATAAACGGTTTTTTGTTACCTTGAAAAGCTTGAAATTCAACTACTGCCACATTCATCGCCGCTGGAATGTGGCCAACGTTTGTAGCACTGGACGTCATCAAAAAGTCTGTCGCAAAGGTGACGTGGTAAAGCCTCAGGCGGATCAACGTAACCCTCGTCCGGACTTCCGTTGTTAGGCAATGCTAACACATCACCGACGTAAGATCTCAATAGATCCTCCGTTAAAAACAACTCGTTGATTTGACGTGTTACGCAGGGCAGACAGTTGGTGAACTGAGTCCACTCGTCTACGGACAGAGTTAATGTATTCTTTCCGTCGTACAGTACAACGTACTGCTGACCAAATACTCTACGTACCACCATATTCTCTCCACTTTCGCTTTTAGAACTACTGAATCTATGCACGCCTGTCGATTCCAAGAGTCCGGTGATTTGGTTCGCGCACCCTAATAGAATGTTGAACATTTCAGGTTTCCAAAACGCAAACGTTCCCCTTTTACCTTTCATCAAGATACCGACACCGTTGTCGTGATCAACAAACAATCCTACAATCAAGTATTTGGAACAATCAGGATTCAAAAAGTAAAGAGACTTTAGAAACACACCGGTAACTAGATTCGGGAGATTTCGTTTTGAGCTTTTACGGACTGATTTAACCTTGTCTATTTCCATTGGTTGACTCACCAGCTGGTCCTCCTCCTCCTCCTCCTTGAACACAGCATCAGCGACAGTAGCCAGTATGTCTTCACTCTTTCGCTCCATGATCACGAATGACTCTGTACACCTTGAGCAAACCATTAAGTACCTGACGTATTAGTCACTGGCTTATACAATTACATACCTCCTCCTCCTCCTCCTCCTCCCCTTCTTCCATAGAGGATATCGTATAGTCACTATCATCTTCTATGACATCGTCGTCGTCGTTTTGCACAGTGTTATCGTAAATTTCATTTAACAGTCTGAATATTTCATCTTTCCGCCTGTCAATCATTACACATACACAAGTGTCTGGTACATCTTGACAATCCGGTGCGGTATACGCACATTCGCAATAATGCATGTAGCCATCACTCGTCCGTTTCATTGTTGTTAACTGGTGATTGCGGATTAGTCTACGGATTTCACCGACCAAATCAAGGACAATATTTATCTTCCGTGAACCTTCCATCGTGGCGTCCAATTTGAAACTGAAAGATTCTGTCATTTGCATCGTGTTTTATTCACGTTACATCATCTTCTTTACCGTGCCCTTGAGCATTGTGTAAACGAAATACGAGTCATGAAGCAGTAGACAGTAGGCTGTGGTGTTGGCCTTGAACGCTTCCGTAGCCTCAAATTCTAGCCGTACATCGACAGGTCCAGACTTGACCGAATCATTTTGGCGTGAACAATCAATCACATACAGAGGTGTTTTATTGTTAAACGTGTCCAGACTGACGTCAGGCCACCGACGACCACCTAAATCGCCATAATAGGAGTTTTGAAATCTTACAAACATTTCGTAGAATATAGCGGTGTCTCCGTGAATGTTGTCATAAGGGAAATATTGTGTATTTAAATACAGGCGGATGTTCGATAACTTACAACTGTCAAAACATGACATGTCTTTCTTTAAGTTGTTTTTCCTTTCTGTCTGGAAAGCTACAATCACGTATCGTGGTTTCTCCAATTGAGAAGAAGTTTTTATAGTCCATGATTGACGTTCAGTTTGCGGCAGTACAGGGTATTCGTGCAACTCCCACGATCTAAACGGTATATGTATTGGAGTATCTTTTTCAACTAGACGTAGGATTTTAGCACGAAACAAGTCGGATACAGAGATGTGAGGCACCCGCCAGTACAGATTGGTGATCTTCAACGTGTGGGTCGCTGCGTCATCGCTAATAATAGCGTTGGCATCTGTCGCCGACCGCAGCAGTATCAACTCTTGTTTTACATTCACAATTATTCGCTTGTAATCCTCTGCGAATCCCAACAACAACCTTAAAGGCACAGAAAATGAGAATTTGTTCATTTCTTTCTTTCCACCGGGGCCGAACCAGCATGCATTTTCCAGATTATTTTCGTCTTCCGCACGAGCTGATAATATATTTTTTAACGAACTGGCTATACCTACATTCTTTGTGCGATCAATTTCCACACCGCCAATCTCGTATCGGATATCATCAAAGAGAAAAGCGATCGCGTTGTTAACCAGAGACACTTTAGCATCTGTTGTACCGTCAGCTTTCTTACCGCTTACTGTACCCACAACGTGTAGTGTGCTTTCAAAAGGAGCTGTTATTAAATCCTGATAACTGATTGGTATCCTTATTTCATCGTTATTATTAAACGTGGTTGAAGCATACGGATTATGTGTGTGATATTCCAGTCCGGTAATGATTTCATTGTACTCAGCGGGACTCTCTATATCGAGCATTTTCACGAATTGCGCCGGTGTTAACTTTAAAGCCAAGAGAGCGCAAGAAATTTGCGTTAGCAGAAGTTACCACTATCAGGCGCGACGGTCTAATGACCTGAATTATGTTCACACCCTCCTTAAATACTAGACCCATGAGCACCCACTTTCTTTATATGCAACCTCAAAGATAACGTTTCACCTCTGAGATTCACAGGATTGTTGTCTTGATCTTTAAGCTCGACAGTTATGGTGTGCACCTTCTGAACGTTGAGCGGTAAATAAATCACTGTACCAGGTGTCTCGACTATTTTATACCCCGGCTCTACTTGTGGGAAAGAACTCGTGAATAACGTGACTCTCTACACCGTTATCAAACGAGCCGCGAACAACGTTGCACTCAACTCTTATGCTGTTCACCTTGAGAATATTCACAGGCAGGTCTGAAGTGTGTACTTTATTAGCTTGCAGCACCTTTTTGCTGAAGCCCAATATCGATGCAATTGTGCCTTTCTTGCTGAAATCAATCTGCACGTTGCTTTTAATCTCGGTCTTAAGAGTATTGTTATTTGCATTCAAGCGGACTGTGATCCCCTCCGGTAGTCTCCCCTGTATATAATTCGCAATATCTTCTACTTCGTAAGAACCTTCCTCAAACGTTATCACTTCATCATGGTTTCCGTAATAAAATTTATCGTTTACATTCTTTTCAATATTGGGAATAGAATTGAACGTGCTCAGATCTATCAATCCAATTACGTAATCGCCATCACTGGTGTCGTATGGAGGAAATACGTCACAAGTTATTCTTGAACCTTTCCCGCTCAGGCAAAACATTCTTTCCGCTGAGAAACTCTAAGCACAGATGTCCACATACAACTGAATCAAACCCCTGACGACTTTGATAATTATACTGTATGTCAGCGGTGGGTCCGAAATAGTATATGAGTTCCCAAGGAGGGCGAAGATTTCCGAAACTGTCAAAATAGCTCACATTATGCCGGCGTTTTCTGTAGCAAACCCAATGAGTACCGTCACCGTAACTTGAGTCCAGATTAACTATAGCTGACTCGTATTTTCTGGGCCCTATTTGAGGTAACGTGTCACGCATAAACACCCCTCTAAAATTGGGAATGCTTAGTTGTTTAGCGTAGTGGATCAACTCGAAATTTGTCAACGGTCTTATCGGGATCGAGATTTTTTTTTACAACAACTCCTCTTCTTCTTTCTAACACCAGCTCCCCTCTTTGGATAAGGTTTTAGGTAAAGGCCCCTACCTTTCGTCTTTCCGCTCTTCTTCTTAACAACTTTCCTTCGTCTCTTCCCACCACCACCACCACCGAAAGCCGTTTTAGCTTTCATCGCACCAGTTACCGCTAAAGCAGCTGCTCTTTCACCTAAAGTCGCGTCTGACGCTTTTACTCTATCCCAAGCCCGCTTTGCCAACTCTTTGTCTGCTTGATTGCGATGCTCCGAGTCACTGTATTTATCGTAAGCTATATCGTGAATACGGCAGGCTTCATCCAATAAATTCACCCCCTTCTCACCCCTAGCGATTCTTTTTTTCAAAAATGTGCCAGGTCCGCAGAAAGAATAGCCGGGGATGTGTGCTTCAAAAGGTAGAAGGTCAATCGCCTTGTTAATAACACTAGAGATAATACCTCCTGCTCCTCCGATGGTTCGCTTTCGTCTGACGGACGACCCTTTGCGCTTTGCCATTTTATCCGCGCCGTGGCCAAAACCAGACTGCAGTGTATGGCTTGCAATCACAGTTTATATAATTAGTCTTCCGATCTCATTATTTTCGTTTTGGCGTTTAAGAAAAACGGATCAACAACGTTTGAACGAATCCACTGGTCTTTAGCGACCGATCTAACACTATCACCAGGAGGAGCGAGACGTATATAGAAACTGTAAAACACTTCACTTAAGACACGAACGAGATAGTTCATTGTCACAGCATCCTGCATTTCGGTAGGGTCTGCAACTAACCCTAACTTTTTGTTTGCAAACTCCCAACCGTCTTGCTTCTTTGTAACTGTGTTTGCGTTGAAATAGTTGAGCGTCACAGCGTCACGAAGCTCGACAGGATCGGCCACTAGCTTTAGCCTTTTGTTTCCAAGCTCCCAACCATCCTGCCTTTTTTTTGATAGTGTTATTTTTGAAGTAACCGAGTGTTAACGCGTCATCGTTTTGTTTAGGCTCCCCAATTTGATGTAATCTAAAGCGCTGGAACTTGTAAGATTTATCCTTTAAATCTTTTGACGGTATGTGTTCGGCCAGTTGAGCGAGTGGTAGAGCATCGTATGGTCTTGTAGCTTTACTTATATTGCTCAATCTCTGTTTCCGACAGTCAATTCCATCTTTCCCGATTATCACCGATTTACTGGTCAGCGTTTGTAGATTTACGGCGTCGAGATCATCTTCTGGACTTTTTACATGTCTTAGACGCTTCCCGTTAATGTCGTAGTCACCTTCGGCCGTCAGCTTGAATCCATCTCCTTTCGGTCCCCTTAAACCGCCTTTTCCAAACTGCCTGGATCGCCGTCCAAACTTGTCAACACTCATTGTGCAAGTGATGGCGAGTCACGAACTTTACTCTTTATAAATATCTTATCCCAGTCGATATATGTATGTGCATCAACGTTAAAGTGTGCTTGAAACCTACCAACAGCTACGGTACTGTGTACTCTATTGATCCAATGGAACAATTGAACCGCTAAAAGCTTCATAGAATTTTCTTGTGAATCTTTCAAGCTGTTTAACTTGTCGGTTAAAGTAATCATTTCGGTCTGCAGATCTCCTAACTTACTGATCAACGTCTGTAGATTAACAGCGTCTAGTTCATCTTCAGGGTTCCCTAGATTTCTCAGACGTTTTCTCTGCACGTCATAGTCACCTTCGGCAGTCACATTGAATCCCTCGCCTTTCGGACCTTGTTTAGCCTTTGTACGCTTGAAGCGTCGTCCAAACTTGTCCACACTCATTTTACAAGTGATGAAGACTCCTCCTGTACATTGCTCTTTATAAATATCTTATCCCAGTCAATATATGAGTTTTCATCAGCATCTAAGACGGCGTGGAAGCGAGCTGGAGGTACGGTAGTGTGTATCTTGTTGATCCAGTGAAATAGTTGAACTGCTAGACGTCTTATAGCTTCTTCATTTGTATTTTGTAAGCTGTTTATTTGATCCTGCTGAATAAGCGCTTGATTCTGAAGGATTGCAATTTGAGAGTACAATCTTCTTACATCTTTCTTTAGCTTTTTGTTTACAGTATTCATAACTCTCTGGATGTCTTGCTTCTTCAGAGATTGTGGCCTCTGACCAAACTTATTGACGGTCATCTCATCAATGATCTGAATCTCGCGTTACCATCACCTGATATAGTCTTTGATTCTTTCAATTCTTCAATGATATTTATAATCTCGTTCTTGTGGTTCGTGTTTCCAGCTTCAGCGGATGCCACCAACAGCCTAAGACGGTCGCACAACTCATTTGGATCGTTCCAGTAAACCGTATCGGGATCTGATAGTGATTTAGTCACACTATGAGCTTTCCTGTCAGCTCCAGAACCCTTAACTACTTTTGGAAATAAGTCTGAAATTACATACTTATACTTGAGCGACGTGTTGCGATTGATAACTCCATTTGGGTTATAGTTTCTTTTATGAGCGCTAGTTTTCTTCAGTATATCTTTGTAAGCGATTTTGTCTTCGTCATTGTAGATTTCATCATCTGGTATTCGCTTGAAAATCAACTCGTACAGACCCTCTTGTGGCTTATACGCCACATCATCTATTCGAATACTACCGTCCTCATCAAACTGCAATTCTTTATTGCCAACCATTAAAGTATTTTTTTCGTAACGAGGACCGTAAAGATGGTCAATTTTAGATGAACGCCCACCCAAATCCTTCATAAGCTCTTGCATGTACTTTCTGGTCAACGGATGAGCAAAGCTGTCGGCGATATATTGGGACGCCGTCTGTAGACCCGTAGGTGTTGAAAGCATTTTTGTAATTTCGCTGTTTCCACCATCACCTTGGTCGTCTGTCTCAAACACTTCTTCTGCTCCAGAATCAAGTCTAGTGGAGACCGATGGTTTTAAATGGGAAAGATTAGGCGAAGAAAATACATTTGGTAGAAACTCTGAGTTTTCATCATCGTCATCATCTGCATCATCTTCCTCTTTCTTGATTTCCTTCTTGACATCGGTGTGTAAAGTGCGGGTCTCCTTGGTGTCACGCAATTCCTTGATCAACGGCTGGTATTGCTTTTCAAACATCTCCTCGGACTCCAATTCACCCCGCTTAAACCGATTATACTTTTGTTTTATAGCTTTCTTTAATTTTGATATCTCCGTCATAAGCTGCTTCTTGTTTCGCGCCATGATTGACACTGAACCCACAGCCTGCTATCTGTTTATTTATATAGGATTTCCTCATCTGTTCGAAAAATGATGAAGTATCGAATAATCTGCACTCGTCATACCGCGGAACTAGCCTTACCTCCACTCTATCGTCAAACCTTACCCTCTTCATGGCAGTTCTACTTGTCTAAAAAACAATGCCCGCTTCTTGTGTTTTCTAATGTAACGAATCACTTCTTTAAGTGAAACACCAGAGGTCAATGGTAGGCCGTAGTAATATCTGTCTGTCTCAGGATTGAATCTGGGTATGCGTTCTCGTAGCGTCATATCTCTAAAAATAAATGTTCTTTTAATACCGTGCCGCCACTGAGGGATCTCAGCGACCGTATACTGATCGTTTGACACTGTTCTGTCCATATATTCCTTCAAACGTTGAATAGGTCGATCAACGTTAGTGTTGTGCAACAGATATGAGTTTAGAAGAAGAAACTCATCCGAGTTTGCGCCGGTAAATTCATGCCAGCTTCTAAACAGGTTTGGTTGCGTTATTTTATACTCACCGGTTTTCGTTACCAAAGAGATGCCGAATTTTTCGCACTGCAGTGGTACTGTGGGTAATGCAATTTTCAAGAAATCTGCTGTGTACAGTCCTTGACATATGTTGTTCACTGCAGCAAACGGTTTACCCCGCCTTCCCATTACACTACTAGGCATTGGGCCGTAACTTACATTGTAACTTATGTTTAAGTAACACCGCGACCGCAGTGCACGTCTATAGAGTGTAACGGGGGATCTAACTGGTATACTGCGCTCAGTCAACACTATACACTTAGTGGCATAAGGTATATCACAAGCATACTTCAACATCCTTAAGTATATCTGAGTAAAGTTCAAACTACCGTGACTGTTACTGAGTTTCAATATCGGCTTGCCAAAGAGGTCGGGGAACGGTCTAAACCGAGACAGTAGGTTCATGGGTTCACGCACCGTACCGTTTAGCATGTCCTCATGGTAAATTACCAATTCAATAGGTACATTCTTCTCCTGACACTCGGCTATAAACGCTATCCACCTATCTCTGTTGTATATACGCTGGCTAGATGAAATCATCAACAGCACTATTGGCGGTAAGCTCCTGCTGTAGCAACCTGGTCTTCTATGACGCCAACAAAGTCTATTATACGCATGACCGTGTGCACCACGTCTACTGCAATAGTTACCGCAAAACCTTTTCTTATCTGCGTAATACCACGTGCAAAGATTAGAGCTTACCTTTGTAAGTCTCTTGATACCACCGCAACCGGTATCTGCATACCTTCTAACGTCGTTGTAGTAATAGATCCGCGTACTCATAGTGACTCAAGGAAAGTGTCAACCCCAACGCGGTATCTGCCCTTATAAAGGTCGCGATCCTTGTCTATGACAAGAAATCCATGCTTGTCATTCCACGCTAGAGTGCATAGTTTTTTCAAAGAGTCATACGGCATGTCTGTATTGATGTGATCAGCGTACACGTGTTTAAGATTCATGTCATCCTGTTTAAAGAGTATTAAAAAATTTGCATTGTCTCGTATCAGTTGTTTGGGGATCCTGCTGTACGTTTGGCCAAGATAGAAAACATCGATATTGTTGTGACGGCCCATAGTGAAATAAGCGCGGATGTTGTCATGCTTTTCACACGCTATGTCGTCGAAAACCATAATGGAATGCGGTTTGGCTTCGCTAGGACTTATAACGGTGTTATTGTCATCTGAAGGAAAGTAACCAATCTCTTTAGGCAATACCTTTGCAAGAAATTGGTATTTGGGTTGATAAAGTGATTTAGAAAAAACGTACACGTTCTCGTAAACAAGGCCGTTTGGATCAAACAAGAGGTTGAACAGCACGTTGGTTTTACCGCAATTAGAAGGCCCTGCAATAATACAGCGTATAGAGTTTGGTAGGAGAAGACCGTGCTTGCTTTTTTCCAAGTCTCCCCCTCCACCCACATACCGGTCAAAATTAGACACGGGTAGCTCCAGAGACTGCTTCACGACACGCATTCCAGCTGTTACTGACTGCGCATCGTAAATATCTATGTTTAAATATAGCTTGCACCAGCAGTCGCTCTCTCTCTCTTGGACGGAACATTAAGTCCTCAGATAATATGCTTCTTGTCTATCCACGTATCACTTGTTTTATCGAAACCTGTCCATCTAACAAGTACTTTATCTTTTTTTCTTTTTAATACTTTTTCAATTAGATAAACGTCACCAGTTTTTGCTTTGGCTAGTTCCTCTTTGTAAAAACCACCTTTTAACACAGTCCCGCTAGAGTCCATCAGAATGTATGTCTTTGGATTGCTCGGTTTCACGGCGAACACTGTGAATATTTCATTCGTCCAGTTCGGCATGTAACCTTTTTTAAAAACACGCTTGTACTTGCTAATTCTTACTTTATCGTTCACGTTGAACTTTGACTCGATCTGTTTTTTTCCTTTATTTCTTCTCGATTTTTCGATACGCGTCAGAATAAGCTTTACGTGTTTTTCCCTCACATCCTTCGGTTTCATACCGATGCTCCTGTGAACGGACGCGTTGTACTCCTTAACTATTCTCGGTAACATGGAGAGCCACTCGTAATTACCTCTAGCAGTAAACAGTTTCCACATTTTTTCTTTTAGCGTCCGATTGAGCCGTTCTACTATACTTGCTTTAAGCTCTGAGTAAGTGTTATAGTGATTTATTTCGTACGCCGTCATCAGTTTGTTAACATGAATGTTGAACCATTCTTTACCCTGATCGGTCTGAAAGTTCTTCATCTTATGCTTCTTCAAAATTGGTTCTAACGCTCTCGCTACCTCTAATCCGGTTTTACTCTTTAGCGGTACAGCAAAAGCAAACTTTGTTAAGCAATTTATCATCGTAAGTATGTATTTCATACCTTTGTTTTCACCAGCGTACGGTAGCATCTCTACAAGATCCGCTTGGTACAAATCGTCTTTACCTTTCAAGGTGACGCCACGCCTCTTGAAATTGCGACGAGCCGGTCTGTGTAGCTCGTTAGCTATTGCTTGACGCTTGTCCATTACGCAAATGATGAATATCTAAGTAATCTTTTATATTTAACCCCCTAAATTCTACAGCCCCTCCACCGCTGTAGACCGTGGCATGCTCCAAAAGACGCTAGTTCATGCCTCCGTTATCCCCCTGGCATTACCGATGGTTGTCAACACTCTGATCGACTGTCAACACGCCGACCGGGAATACCCATACAGCCCCAACCAACGCTGTATGCTGTGATGGGACAACGAGTTACCACCTCCCTTCCTTGTCCGTTGAACAAGGGTATTCTCTCGAGCAGCGATAAAGACCGAGAGTATGATACTATATTCCCTTTAGTAGTGGTAGTAGGATTGTGGAAAGAGTTTATATAATCTAGAGTCTGCAGAGGCATAAATCGGATTAGTGGCTGAAATTAGCCTTATTGCATACTTCATATCATTATACACCTGCTGACGTAAACACGGGTTTCCGAGCGCTTTAACAGGGTGGTGGACGCTAGAGGTGCCCGTCCAGTGAAGGTTTCACCCATCTACATGCGTGAGTCCTCGCACCTTACATGGTCACACCTCGTAACGACCGAAGGAAAAGTTTGTTTCTACGGTGTTTAGACCAACCTCCTCGTCACCCCGGCTCTGGAACCGCGAATACAACAGCGCAGGAAGTGCGTCACAACATGTGTTGACCACATGTGCTAGTAGAGGCGCCGTTCTGCCACGTATCCCGCTCTCAGTACTGAGTTCGGCTCCGTGCAGAGTGCTACCAATTATTCTTGGTGCGTATCACCTATACTCGTTTCTCGTTGATACGTTTTTTAATAATACCACTATCACGATCATCCTCTGCGTCATCCGTGGTCTCCAGTGCTAGTGATTAGTAGTTTTTTTGCGGAATTCGCAATCAGGATATTCGGGTGAGGAAGATGAAGAACCAGAATATTTCCGGTGTCGTGGTGATGGTGGATGGAGTACGACTAAAGGGAATACAGTACAGAGGTAAATTTATTCATTATTTTCTCATTTTCGCTCCAAACTCAATTCGACTGTGACAATAGACTCATTACTTGTTAACATAATTCTGTATTGTCAGCATAAGGTACCATCTAACTGGTTTTTGACATTTTACAATAACCATAAGGCAGGGTTCCATACTCACCTTCGCGTCTGCGTTTTGGACCTGTAATTTTGAAAACCTTTGTCTCTTTGACAGTAACTATTTGCCTGGACTTTGTTCTCCTAATTCTGTTTTCTTCAATATCGAGTGTTACCCAGGTTTCACTAAGAACCATTTCTTTAAGTTTTTCAAAATTTAGATTTTTTGAAGTTTTTAGGTTAAGAGTGAGACCCTTGATTTTGCAGACAGATACAAAATCGTTTTTGTTTGTGGAAAAAAAACGCGATAAGCATACGTCTTTGGACCACCGGAAACAAATTCTACAATATGAGATCCGGGACCGTAGTCTTTAGCCAGCTCGTCTGTCATCTGCCCTAGGTAGTCGCCGGTATTTACTCTGTACAAGCCATTTTTGTATACGTACACAACACTGTCTGTATCGTAGTACAATACTTGTTTACCCAGTGCCTCCAGATGATCATAAAGCTTTAAACGGGCTTGACTTGTAGTGTAGGCAGCTAGGACAACGTTTACAGTGGCTAATGACTCGCCCACTTCCTCTAAATGTTGCCAGCTTACCAGGACAACGTCATCGTTGATTTCCTGTATTCTGTTTACGGCAACGCTAGAATCCATACACAGCTTAAACAGTTCCTCAGGGTCTCTGGTGATGAGCGTTTTTGTCTGGTTTTCTCTCTGCCCAAACTTACCCCAGAACGAGTTAAGCATTAACTTTGCTAGAGAGCGGAGGCCTTCGTTTTTCTCTATCTTTGACGGATCGAGCTTTACTCCCTCGTGGTCGTAATAATCCTGCACATATTTTTCCTTTTCCTCGTCTGACCGACACCATGATGGATAGCCGGACGCCTCTTGTTTTATCTTTAGAAATTTGTCGATAAAGTCTGTAAACAATCCGCCCGTTTCGAAAGTGGCTACGTTGTACTCCCACAGCTCGTACATTTCAACAACTCTATAGCCTTTTTCAACTGCCTTCCGTACTTCATCCATCGTCCATGTGCCAATCAACGCCCTTTCCTCGTCACTGTGTTGACAGTCATCGTTGTTGAGCTCTTCGCCACAGACATTGCACAGTACAAACATTAATTTGTCATTCATTCTAGCTGGAAGCACTGGATGATAAAGATCTTTTGGAGGTAGCATTTTGCACTTTAGCAAGCCCTCAACCTGCATTCCCCTCTCTCTGCACTCTTTGTCACCAATGTAGATGGTAGGATGGGATATCGGATATTTACCATGTTTACAAACGTAGGGATATAGGGAGCATACGTCCACATACTGTATTGTCTCATCTTCCGTACACTTGTAATACGTCATGGCATTTCCGGTTCTTCCTCCGAAAAATGCGTCTCGTGGATTGAGCGGTAAGGTGTTCAACACGGGATGGTTTTCCAAATATGTTAGCTCCTTTTCTGATTTTAGTTTATTAAAGTCACACTGCCACATCTCTACCACCTCATAAGGTGTACGTGACAGCTTCTCGATTTTGGCTCTTGTCCTCTCGTATCTGAGTTCGAGGGTGTCAGAAGGATCTTCTTTCAACGGTTCACCTCTTTTGTACGGGAAACACTTTGGACATCCGTGATAGTAACAACCTTGAAATTCATATATTCTGTCTCCATCAAATCCATCCACCTTCATTCCCTCAATGTTGACCTCTCGCTCTCTTCCTGCGTGCTGTATTCTAACACCTCGCCGCTCTTCTTCCCACGTCAACCATTGTAAAGAAATGCCAGAATGATTGTCCACTAATCTGTATCCTTTCTTTGGCAATATTCCGATTGTTTCAGGCTTTAAGAAATTACGTCTAAACGCTAGGTTACATGCGCTAGCTATGGTGACAGCTTCCAGAAACGGGTCGACATTGCATTCGGCTAAAAATAGGGATCTAAATTTAATACACGCCTTTGCCAGTATGTCAACGTCAGAGATGCAATATTCTATCAATTCCTTCTGAAAGTCAAACACATAGTTATTGCATACCTGTTCATTGTGCCATTTCTCGAAGTCTTTGTAGTTCTTTTCAAACATTGACTCTGGGCAATAGAATACTTTTGCTGGTATCGGTCCCACGTAGTTTTGGTTTGCGATCGTGTTGAACAGATGAGGGAAGTAGCCTTTCTTCATTTCGGGACCAAGATCAAAGGCTTTAGGAAGAGCGGACAGTGACATGGGAAAGTAGTTGAGAGAGTCAATGAAACGTACGTTGTCAAACTCCAGCAAAATTACTTTTGTCCCACGAGTAATGACTTCCGGTGTGAATTTGGTCTCTTCCAGAATATATCTCAAGATGAATTGGAAGTCGAATCCTTGTCCGTTATGAGCTATGACGCACACGTCTTTGTATGGTTTGCGAATTTCCATTACATAGTTCATAAAACTGGATATTGGGTCTTCCTGAAAGATTTTTCTGCGTTGGAGGCAGTTTTCACAAAACTCGTTATTATTTATACATTGGCTACAGAACTGTTCTGAGACGCACAAGTTAGCTTTGTGAACCTTGACGTCAGGCTCGTTCTCTAAACATTCGTCCTGACGAGTCTCCAGGTCAAAGAATATGTACAGAAAGTTATCATTCTTAGTGGGTACTTTGTTTTGGCGCATGTAACATTGATGATTAGCGGGTTTAAATTCTGCGCAAGTGCTACAATATACTTCACCGCATTCATGTTGTGTTTTTCTATGTTTCTTGTATATGTTTTTCTCACAGTCGAGACACTTCTGTACGTTTTTGCAGAGATCACCTTGGTGGGCAGCAAAGCAGCGCTGGTTTTTAAAGTGACGATTACACTCAGGGCAAGTTATTCCTGAATGCTCGAGCTTGCAGGGAGGTGAGATTGTGCTACAAGCAGAGCAGACATTAGAACATCGGTGATCACCTCTGTGGTCATACGGCACATGACAAGCTTCACAATAGAAATGGCAAGCGAAAGCTGCTGTCAAATTAGTTATCACGTTGAAGTGACCTTTGTGAAACAACAAGTTTATTTTATAAGAGGCTTCCGTATTGTTACCACTGAAGTATACGTCCCGCCCTTTTGCATTATAGCTGAATACTGTTATGTTATATTTCTTCAAGTGGTCTTGAAACTTTTCAAGTTCAGCTATACCAGCCCCCTCTTCTGAAATATTAACTCTTGCCTTTGCCATTAGTTTCTGTGCTCTAAATGTTTGTCTCTTAGCCTTGTCTTCTCGTATAGCTTTAAGTTGAGGATCTTTTTTGGCATAGGCTTTTGCTACCACTATAGCTCGGGGCAGACACAGATTATCGCTATTCTTAATGACTACGATACCTTTTCGTCCTTTGCACTCTTCGCTGAAGCTATTGTATTTACCGGGCCTATTTCTACCTCTACCTACGGGCAGATTGACAACCGTACAAGACACTTGAAACGTATCACTAGAAGTGACAGATTCAGCGTTACTCTGTACAATACCTCCAAATATTTTCCATAACACGTCAAGGTTAACTTCATCAGCTGGTCTAAAGGCTACGTATCCCGGATCTTTATTCTTGAAATTTAAACTGTTCAAAGTGAAAACCTAGGTAATCTGTATCTGAAGCTTTAGCTTTCATTTGCTCTACAACTTCTCCGAACCCCCGCTTAATCCAATCCAGTTCAGATATTCCTTCAGGAGGACTGTTGAATTTAAACGTTGTTCTCATACCGTAAAGTCTAAACTTTTTGACATACGTTTCACTGGTGTTTACTAAATATACAGGCTCTAGCATATTTACCGACATGATATATGGCTTATTGAGAAATGTAGTTGAGGTTTATGTTAAACAAATATGACAATGTTATTTTAAATTTGTTTAAATGAACGGCTATCGTTGAGATGGTACAATGTAGCTATACACAATGACAATGACAGAATAGTGTTAAGTGAACAAGTAAGAAGCAGGCTTACCACAGTGAAGAGCAGCACGGTTAATGACTGGCCATCGGTCGGCCGCTCTATTTATATAGCGCTCCGGTAATGTTCGGTAACCTGAGCACCTATAAATAGCTGACTCACCGGTATGGACTGAAGACTAATGATCTGCACTTGGCTCACGTAGCTCCCAGGCTGACGCAATATGATTTAATGTTTCATGTTGGTTACTGTGGAATGCACATCTGTGTAGTTATTACTGGAGTCGTTGGAATGTGCACCTGCATCCGTCACCGAGAGAGGGAGAAGAGCCGTTGGAATGCACATCTGTGTAGTTATTATTGGAGTCGTTTAACGCCGGGCGCCCCGCGCCGCACGTACAGCCATATCGCGCCGCCACGCACAACTCGTCTCCGTGGTCCAGTGGTCAGCGCGACAGTCTCGCATTCGTAGGGGCCCGGGTTCGGATACCGGCCGCCGGAGACACAAATTTTTGTTCATCATCCGCCATGACACCGTCCGCCATCGCTCGTCCGCCATCGCTCTCGTAAGGTGGGGGGCTTGCTGCTCTCCCATTGGCTGGGGGGTCGTCGCAGGGGGTCTAGGAGGGGGCGGGGGGTGTGGGAGGGGGGAGGGGAGGGGGGCAGGGGGCGTGGCCTAGCCGCCATTGCTGCTTTCTCATTGGTCCAGAATAACTCCATAAGAGCCCATGTTAGCGCTAAAGTGGCGCCCGTTCTACTCATAATAACCCATAAAATTGTAACTTTTATTAGGCGTGTAATGAATGCTTATGAATTGTTATCTATGCAATACGGTTGTCTGCTGCTGATAAAGGACTCGCTAATGGGAAATGGCACGCACAATACAACAGCTAATTAGAGCCAGATTTGTTTCCAATTACGGTTTGTGCTTTCAACACATGATTGGTTCCAGCCACTTCACTTAACTTTTGCTTATTAATTGGTTTGAATAGAATCAATTGCCATAAGTCCTCAAGCATTTTGATTTCACTTAAAGCTTTCAATAAATACTACTATTTAAGTTAGTATGAATCTATTATCACATCTGATGAAGCTTTTTGATATAAAAAGTTGAGAAATTCATATACAAAGGGGTTAACAATAAATATTGATTAATCAACGAGTTTAATTCCATCTAAACTAGATTTTTGCTTTAGTTTTAAATAAAAAATAGGGTGACAAGCATTTGTTTATTATAATTAATAGGAGAGCTTGAAAAACTAAGTACTTTAAATGGGAATGATCACAGATCAAAAAAGGGACTCAATTTGAGAATTCGCAAGGTAAACATAAAATGTTTTTTCCACACTCCAGTCTTTCTTTACCTATAGTATGTTCAAAACATATATATATATATACAATACATATAAGTATATTTTATAACATAAAATAATCCCATACTCTCTGGAATGAGCTTTTTTATTTTGAAAGATATTTTATCCAATACCAGCCTATTGCAATTTTCCTCATGATAGCACTTACCTAAACCTTATGCATAACTTAGTTAAACATAAGTTCCATCAGATCCCAAAACTAAACCCTTTATCGTGTTTTATATGTGTATGTACTATATCACAGGGCTTGTGGAACGTCACCTGTCCAAAAAAAAATTCCAAACAAGTTCAAACTTTGTACACAAATTTTTCTTTTATCATCTTGCCTCAAGCTTAGTACGCTGTAACGTCCCATTACGGCGGCCGTTTAAATTAAAAAAAAACACAACTCTTTCATTTATGGTCTTAACTAAAATAAAAAAAGCGTGCAGGCTACTAATAACATTTAGTAAGCGTTGTTTTACAAACAATGGTTTTATATCTGAACTTTTTATATACAGTTGATGTAAATTTCATGAAAATCCATAATAGTTTTTCAGCTGTAACAAGATCCACCTATTGAGCCAGATGGGCTATTTTTTTAACATTTTCTGTGATTACAATTGAAAACTAAGTAAAAGAAATTACGTTATTTAATTGAACTTAAATTCAACACGAAACTAAACAAAATTTCACATGGACAATTAAAACCTACATAAGGCTTCTTAAAAGACTACGTCTTCCAAAAATCAACACATTGTATTGTGGCAGAAACCGATGTCAAGAACTTTAATCGGTGAGGTTGGAGAAGTTGGGGAGGGGGATTGTGAATGTTTGCATAAGGGACGTAACATGATTGTTGACTTTACCGAACTGTCTTTTTACAACTAGCTAGTTCTGTTTGGTTTGTTTTTGCTTGTATGTAAAAAAATCCTTATTTTAGTTAAAAACTAAGTTTTCAATTTGAAAATTATACGTAGTCAATGAGTTTAAGAATTGTGTATATTAATGTTTGTTTTTACTCGTATCAAAATCTGTTTTGTGTAAATCGCAAATAATAGTTGTCTTTGAGTGATGTCATTTATTATATGCTACAGTAAAGTAAAACATTTGAAAACTGTTTCCTTAACGGATAAATCTAAAAAAGCACCTAATATTTCCATTACATTAATGTATATATTACACAACTTCAAATACAATTTTGTTGAATATAAATGTACCACAAACGTTGAGACGTTGAACATTAACGTGCTAGTCACAAACAGCTGGGACCCATCACAATGTCCGATAGCGCTGTTATCAGCAGACTGTGACGTAAACAGCGACAAGTACGAGTTATGGTTGTGCCATACAGACATTCGTGCGTTTATCTCTATATGTACGCAACCATTTTAACAAAACGCTGTTTCCATCTCTTTACTTACAGTCACATAAAATTTATTGATAACAACATTACAAACTATATAATGCTCTGTTATGTTTCATAACGATGTACTAAATGATTTATTGATATGGGATCCTAATCAATAGCTTATATCGTTTTGTTGTGTTCGTAAGATGCATAAAAGCGGTATAATGATGATTGATCTCTGAAATAATCCCAAAACATTTTATTTAATAACACTAAGTTAAAAAAGTAAATTTTTAGTTATTAATAATATCTGATTCGGTTTGGTACTTTATAACTGTTAATGTAAGTAAAATGTCTATAATATTTTACATGCTCATTTTCATACGCAATTTATTATACCATACTAGACTGCAGTTAGTTGTGGAATTTAATCATTTATATAAAAGTACGCAGAACACGTAGTGGTAGAAATAAAAAGATTTATAAGAGTATTGGTACCCTCTTTGATGAATTTTATAGGTTATGAAAGTGTTAGACTGGCAAAGTATACAATAATTGATAATACAAACTATTATTTATTAACGTATCTTCCGACAGTCTGACATGGAATCAAAACCTAAATTTATTACGCATAACTAGTAAACATTTTCTATATTCTTTTGGAATAAAATATCAAATATTCACATCAACAAACTTCATGTAACTTTTTCATTGACATATTTTCTGACTACCAGCTGGGATTATATTTTTGACTGTTTTCCGATCTCCAGTTTGGAGCAAGCCAACTCCTGCCCCCTTTTTCTCGTGCTGTCATATTATTCCATTATTACTGAACTTTTTCATTCGTTACATCAGTTGAACATATGGCGTCAGATGGAATGTAGTCTAAATACTTATAAATAAAACTTAAATGGTTATTCCCAGTATATTTCGTTATTAAAATGAGTCCACAACTCTTATAGATATATCTAAAATGTTAGAGTTTCTCTTTATTTCAATTACACATATGAGACTTCCATTCATTCTATGCCAGACGCAGTTGCTCACGACTTTGTAGAATATTCCTTAGTTATTGTCATGGACATATTCTTTTTAAATGGCATAATAACGTAATAAGTAGTGATCCTGTAAATAAATTATGACCACTGGAAACATATTCAAATCATCTGATGCATTTAGTATTAATTAGAATTAAAGTTAAAAGGCTAAAGTTAGAGAGTAAAACCGTTTTTAAGAGTACCAATGAAATACAGTATATTTGTTTACCAGCAACGTCCCAAAATCTCTGAATGAATAGTTGTAAAAGTTTCAATAACAATTGAACTATTTCAGGGCTAAGTGAAGGAACACCAAATCCCTCAATCCCCCATATATTATTTTATTTCAGTGTTAATTTTAATGGGTTCAAAAGTTAAACAAATTTTCCCAGAGTAATATTTATGTTTAGCGCATTTATGCCTTCAAAGAATTATATTATATTATATAGTTGAGTTTGCTTTGTTGCACAATCATATATAGGTATACATACATGGTCTAGGAAGTACGTTGGTCAAAATTATACACTATTGGCAATTTAATATTCTTCTGTTCTAAGTTATTTGACCTAGCTGTCTTTTCCCCGATAGAGATGAGTTCGTTTATTGTGTTTATTTCAAAATTTGTACATTAGGTCTGAAAAGTGTTCTTCAATCAACAAGATCTAAATTTTAGGCATTGCAATATATTTTTTTTATGAATGATTTTAAAACCCTGCTTGGTCCTCAAAGTACCTTTATATCCTCCTATAATTGTCCAAAAGCAGTTGCCTTATTCCGATAAAATATTTTATGCAGACGTTAGTCTAAAAAGTATTTCCAGCCATTTTAATGTACTCCGATATAAGATATTATTCTGTTAAGAGCGTATTATTTCACTAATTTCACTTTTGACAGCGGAAAGTTTAATCTGCTTTGTTTAAATCTTGCACAAAATTGCATGGCAGAACTGTCAAAAATGGTTTTGATTTTATAGTTAAGATTGAGACATGTTGTGAAATTTTATCTTTCTAAGATATTGGGAAGTTTGAAAGACAAAATCATAGTTCTTGTTGCAACCCCATATTAGCTCTTATGGATATAGCTTTAAGACAATGTTTTAGTTTTTTCTATATATATATATATAATATATATATATATATATATATATATATATCATAAGTCATGCATGTGCTAAATTTAAGTTACCTGGGTTATCAGGAAGTTAAAGAATTAGCGATGAATGAGAAATAGATTAAGCATATTATACGTGTAGTTAAAGAATAATACTGGATTTGTTTTTCAGGTAAAGGACATGTTTCTTGATTTAAATTGCTTAAAAGTGTAAGTATATCTCTTGTATTGGTTATTAGCTCATGTTGATAAATTGGTATTTGGTTCGTATTTCAAAGCATGCGAGGATATTTAAGTAGGGCAGCAAAACTTTACAACATTTTACTTCAATAAACCTAAAATTAATTTATTTTCTTACAACAATATATGTGTTACTATTAAAATGTAAAGTAATGTTTACATAACATTTTAAACTCATATTTAAATAAGATATTTCTGAAAAATATAGTATTTAGTTGAGTAATATTCAATTCTGTATCGGTAAAAGTAATGTTAATAATATGTATTATCTGTGTCTATATATTGGTAGTTCTATTAAGTTTTAGAACTGACTCTGTTCCAATGAATAAATAACAACATGAAATTAAAATAATAACATGATTTCAGATATATTCCACCGTTAGATGTTAAAGAAACGGTGTTAGGTGTTAGATTATATAGCACTACATTTCGGGAGGATTAGAATTCGTCCTCTTCCACCAATGTAAATAAATCTTCAGAAATAATAGAACAATGTAAAATTTTTTATGGATTTCATAAATTAGTCTTACTTCTGTTGGTTTGTTGATATCTCAAGAGAAAACATTCTCCAACCTTTGATGTTGACTCAGAAAGGAAATAAATAAAACAATAGCAAAAATTTAATACTCGTGATAACGCTCTAGTGAGGCCTATGACTGAGAGAAGGGAGAAATGTCATCTCTGTATGCCTGTCTGTCCGTACGATATATCGAATTCAAAGCTAAGTTACAGACTTGAAATTCTTCATTACGCTGTATTTTAAATAGAAAGCATATAATTTGATTTATTCTTCTGAAATTTTTAGAGAAAATGTTAACATTAGTGTTATCGTAACGATGATGACAACGTGATTTGTAAGAGCAACATATTTTAAACAAACAGAGTTCAGCCATTTGACATTTTAAAATGTGACATAGTCTACATGTTGAAAACACCATTTATTGGTTTATTTTTATACAGCGAAGACATGATGTTGCATGTCGCTCCATGAGTTTTGGCTGCACATCAACAGACTTGCCGTGACTCAGGGGGATAGCTTGAAAATTAATTGAGCTATCAACTTGAAATGTTGCATGCTTTTATCATTGTCACTAAGAATTCTGGAAAAGTTCTGTACTGTCTGTCTAGATAGCAGACAGATAGATAACACAGATAGATATCTGAACTTGTTTGTGTATGCGCGCGAGCGTGTGTGGCGTTATATACCTCAAAACGAATCAACAAAGAACATGTAATTTGATCGGAACCTGTTACTCCATATATTTTTTATGTGAATGTATCTTTATGTATCTGGCACGGTTCAACATAGGGAGGCACAGAAAGTGTCGTGCCGATAGGATATAAATGGTGTGACAAGGACTGACCTAAAGTATGATACAAGAAAGGGCTGAGCAGAGAATCACTCAGCAGAACGTGAACTGCAAGTCAACTGACTGTCAACGGCTCTCTAGGACTCACCCTGAATATCTGATCACTGCCGTCAATACACATTAATTTCGAATGTTACCGTTATTTCCAGAGATAAGGTTCAAGAATTCTATACACATGTTCCAAAATACATTCACATTTCTCTCTATAAAGCAAATACTTTAATAAATACTCTGTATCCAATAGATAATTAATTTATACTCTGGTATTTTTATAACACTAATACACGTAAATATATTGTTGCTTTATAAGTTTGTTTTGAATCTGAACTAACACCCTAAGATACACCGTTCGCTTCATCGTCCAGCTACAGCCACATGAGCTGTTTTGATTTACACGTCTTTAATGTTGCTGATTTTTACAATCTTTAAGTCAGATGAACTTCTTCGTTATAAAGTGTCGCTATTATCAACAGACAAGGAGATTAATGTTTAAGTTATTTGTTTCTAACTAACAACCAAAGCAGAACCTAAAAGTTTATTGTTACGAATAATTCAATAAGCATAAAGTAACAATTAAAGTTATACATTTTAAAATTAAGAGAGCCATTTAAAACATAAATATATAGTTGGCTTCATAATACTAATTATTAATCAGATATGTTATTAAAGGAAAATAGTGGTTTCTTTTAATTTTTAATGTTATCCATGCATTGTTGTAGTTGCCTCTTTTATAATATTCGTAATTAAGCACAAAATATATTAATGAAAAAACTTTGACAGGAGTAATTATAAATTGAAAAATTCTAAGTCTGTTTCTTTACAAAGTAAATGGTCTCTTTCATGTACTTCAAATGTTCTTTTTAACTTTTAAAAAAACTGCTATACCACCCTTTTAAATATTTAACAACCTGTATTATATATTTAGGTACTTTATACAATAATTTGTAGCCAATATTACTGTAAAAGTGAATATTATATTATATTACAAAACTTTCCAACTTTAATTTTAAACCACTCAATCAATCTTATTTGCTTTTTTCCTACCTCCAATTTACCACAAATATGTGTGTTTAAGAATTGTAATACATATTTATGCAGTAAATAATTAGAGCATAATGTTATTGAGAGTTGTAGATGAAAGAAACGATTTTGTGGTTATAAATTAAAGCGAACAATCTGTTGTAATTCCGTGCATAACTGCGTGTTTTCATATCAGTAAACAACTCTTTCATATCTCTAATATTATTATATTGATCTATCATTTATTTATTTCTTTGAAGAAAACTAATATGCATTCTCAACAACCACGGAGTAGCGTGTTTACTCAAGTACATATTTAGTTTGATATTGAGGCTTTATATTATAAAGTAAATGCCTCACTAAATACTTTGTTTCGTAGTACTTGACCTAATCTCTCGTTTAATCCTCCTAGTGCACCGTTCCCCAATATGATATAAATATGATATTTACATAAAAGTAAAAATTGTTTTAGTATGCCTACAGGTATACTGCTTTACATGCAGAGGTTAAAATATAAATCCCCATGTGTTTGGTGGCTATAGTAAGTACATTTTTAAAATACTATTAAATTTTTATGCTTATGTTGGCAATACATTAATTACAAAAACTTTTAGATCTGATCCTGGCAACAATGATAATAGGTCATTAACAATAACATAATTATTTTTTAACATAATTTATATTACTGACAGAATGGACAATATGTACATGACAAAAGTGTGATTTAGAAAGAATTATTAGAGTGTAATTTCTATATAATTAGTTAAATAAGAATATTTTCAAAATTAAATCTGTTTAAAATTTTTTTATCGTGATTTCTCGGAAAGATAGAGTCTTCCATTAAACAAGTAATTTTCCCACCATATTAGGCCAATAAATCTAAATTATTGTATTTATTAATCAGTAATTTAAAAAAAAATACAGTCCTTAGTATGCTAATGTGGCACAGTTAAATTGTTACTTATGAAGGGAAGTGTTTTACAGCAAAAGCTTGGTCTACTGCCGGCCAATTTTTAGTATAAAATTATGATTGATACTATACATTCAAAAGCTACAATTTATACATTTTCATTAAAAATTCAAAAAGAATCTGACACTCTTTGCTCCCATTTGAATCTTTATATAATACATATGCAATGTATAAGAAAAGTTTTATTCGAATTAGCCATACCTTAAACATTAATCATATTTCTTAACTCTACGATCAAAACTAATGGTAAAAAAGTCTCTGATACCCAAGGTCGATTCTCTACAAAATACACATACAGCAAAGAATACAAACAAACACATGGCTGTTAATAAATTACAGCCAATGATGACAATAAACGCTGTAACTTAAAATCATAAACATATAACGATTAGAACCCAAGTTGGAAGAATGACAAATAACAATCACAACATATTTGTACCTACCGCATAAACATACGGTGTTCATATAATAGTAGGCAGGAGGCTATTTGACCTCGAATTGTTGTTTTAAAACTGATTTGATTTCTTAATCTTATACTTTAAGATTCAACACTGAAAGAACAGAGCAGTAAAAGGTTATTAAATTTACGTATTTATGTTGGTGCTGTACATAGAGACGGACAACGTTTATTTATCAAAAACTTACTCGAAAATTGATTACTTTATTCTGCTTATAAGTTTCTTTAATATTTCAAGCGTAATATAATTTAATTTTGGCAAAATTAATTACAGTCTAAATTACTCTCTTTCCGTGTTCTTGTCAGTGATAAATATAACTATACATCATTCCTGCCGATAACAAGTTTGTATGAGGTAAATTCCTCTTAGGACCCAATTTGTAATTAAGAAACTCGGTGATATATTATTTCTAACTCGACACGCGATCCTGGTGTGATATGAGGATATTTACAACAGATGAGTCTTCGTTAAACGTCGTATATCAAAATATTGGGATGAAGGTAACAAAATACATCGGAAACTTCATTTCTTTCAAAGGAAATTAATTGAGGCTTCATACATTCAATTGGAAAACTAACCAATGAGTCAACTATTAGTCGAGATTATTCCGCTTTAGTTGCCAATTCTAAAAAGGAACTAAAAGGAAAACCAAAAGTATCAAACAGATTTGATATTTGTAATAAACCAATGCGTAGTATGGTTTTAAAGAAGTTCATCTAGCATGAACCAATAACAAAAACGGCCCACTCCCTTTTTGCTGCCATCTTGTTTCTGCCGTGATCATTTCCATTTAAAATTGGCCTCTTATCAGTCGTAGACGCCTATTTGCCAAACTCAGATCTATTGTGACCTGTGTTCTCTAGTTCAGTTTTAATAGTTAGTGTTGTGTTTTATTATATGCACATGTTTTAGAGTTAGTGAAGACATGGTGGTTGTGATTCATGACTTATGCGTGTAACAATGCTCTGGTATTATTTGTTTTTAACCTAATTTGTAGTTATTTTTAGGTTCGTTATTTAACTCAAGAAGAGGTCAGATTGCATAAATCTAAACGTAGTATTACAGATTATTTGTATCACTGAACGATAGAAAAAAATCATGTTTCCTCCACAACCCTTCCATCGTCAAAAACAAACTTCAAACAAAGAATTATAAATAAGGTAAATTCCTCTCAGGGCCAAATTTTAAATTAAGAACAAACAATCTTTTACTTCTACAGGATTCTTCTTGTACCTCTTCAGGATAGATATTTTTGAGATAGGGGCAAAAGACTCGCTGTTATTTCTATGAATAATACGAATAATGAATAATACGTAAATATTTTTAAAACTATATTTGTATATATCAATGTAATTTGCTACCTCTTCGCTATGAAATAAGGAGTGGAATTTACACACTAGGTCATTACATTCATCTAAATATCAAACATGCATTATATGTTTAATATCACTATTACTAAATGGCCGTAGTCAGAGTCCATTAAGTGAGTGATGAAGTTAATCTCAGATACCATAATGTATAATAATACAATCACAATGTAAACAAAAGAATAGATTTGGAAAAACTTCTTTCTCTGTCTTTGCATACTAAATTTAAAAGATGTTTTTTCTTTTAGTACAAAACAGAAATTATTTTGTCTTTATATCTAACAGAAAATACTATCTCTACTAAGTAGAGGAACAAAATACGACCCTATGCAACAGAATAACCCTTGTCTGGGTGGCTAATTTCAATTTAACCTCACACTGTCTTATAG
This sequence comes from Homalodisca vitripennis, assembly GCF_021130785.1. NCBI lineage: Eukaryota > Metazoa > Arthropoda > Insecta > Hemiptera > Cicadellidae > Homalodisca > Homalodisca vitripennis. The sequence continues at coordinate 130,916,670 of NC_060208.1, forward strand.
GATGAAATCATTGATTTTGTTATATACTGCCGGGTTACATTTGGGATAATATATCAAAACTATTTAAGCTATTGACTTGAAATTTATTTATCAAACTTAGTTTGCATATAGAATCAAGGCCAATATAAGTGCATGGGATTTGGGGAAGCGTTAGCAAACCACATCACTCAAAGGGCTGAATAGGTCTCTATCTAAAAATTAATGTAGTTTATAGACCTAATATTGAGTATGTTTAATGTTTAAACGGTCAAGATAGAATCCTACATTATGAATGTTTCTCCACCAGGCATGTCTAATTCTATATATATGGCAAAGCCTGATATGCGGTACTTGATTAAGAGTTAAAAAAGGACCTAATAGTCTCAACTTCACTGGTATAAATAACAGAATTTTCCAACTATCACAAACCATTCGGATACATGGTCTGACGTACACCTACCTCGTCAAAGAAAAAATCAGAATATTTATGAATAAGAATAGAAAAATCCAAACACATATATATGATACAATACCAACTTCTTCAATTAAAACATTTTCTTCCTTATAATTTAAAATTATGAATCATAGTTATAAAACACAAGATCAGCTAATAAAGTAGTTACAAATGGAAAGACTCTTTTTTGCAGTTCGTAGAGTGATAGGCTTCCCTAACGGTAAATCAGCTAGCAGCTTGAAAACTTACACCAACTATTATTTATGAACCAACTAAGTTGTTAATTGCTTTGTACAATATGTTGTTTTTACTCTCATGGCACATGTTCAGCTTAAACATTTTAAATTTATTTCCCATAAGACTTCATTTTTTCACTCAAAAATATGATATTTTTATTTTATTATTACTGTTATTTTTAACTTTAAATAATGTATAGGAATTCTTTTTAAGTGCTTCCAATATTTCAAACAAATAAATAAATATATCGTTTATTACATTTTGATAGATCTAAGTAAAATGACAAGTCTATTCAATCATGAGTATTCTACATGATCTCATTCAATAAAAGTAGGGACACTGACAAAAAAAGCACAATCTCCATTCCAAAGCCTGTAAAAGTACGTTTTTCTGAAGCAAGAGAAAACACTTTAACTGTAATATAATACGTGAGTATATTTCCCTCTAGAACGGAAACTTGTTATCCTCTATTGTGCGAAATATCGGGTTTCTCTGGCAGGAAGCGTCTGGGGGAGTGTTCACCCACCTGGATATGCCTTACCTTACGTATCCATTATATCGGTAACTATTGGAAATATCATTTAACATCATGTTACTCAAAAAGAAGGACCTGGTTTTCCAATGTTATTATGGACACACATACTTATAATTGTTAATAGTACATAAGGCTAAAAAAACGGAATAATATAAGCGTGTTAATTAAATAGAGGAAAGAATAATATTCCTCGATTCTTTCAATTTTTACATACTAACCTAATTTTGTATGGTTGAACATAAGTTGGTATTTTTATAGGTCTTTTTTAAGATTATTATAACAAAATTCATTTTAATGACCGATATATTTGGCATTTAAAAAATTGGGAATAACATTAAAGTTAGAAGCTTTACACTTTTCATTTAGTGTCGATAGTAAAAAGAGACTTTGCTTAGTCTGATTGGTCATAGGTGGATGGGAAGATCACCATAAGACAGCATTACATGTGACGAAATAATTATGATCAAATTGATAGCCTACTCATTAAAGTTTTTGTCGGCACGAGCGTTCAACGTTCTGTTATAAATTCCTTTTGTGTGAGTGCCCTGTTTTCAAAGTTTACCACATACTGAATATTACAGTATAATTCAAGTTATAAAATTTAATGTAATGTAGTTAAAGTTAGTAACTGAGCAGTCACAGATACCAGTAACGCGGATAGGTTGGTGACAAACTTCAGTCACCTTGGGAGCATGAGAGCAAGTTACAATAACTATGTTTAAAGAATTTGTGACCTTAGGTATTTTTATGTTATTTTTCGTATTCACGTATAACATTTATTCAAATTTGCTATAAACCTTGAATAAGGAAAATAAGGAGTTTGCTCTTAACACATGAATAGCAATTAATCCCACGGAGTTTTAAGCTCGGTTGATTCTGGAGCATTGATAACGTAGAGCAATGATGAGAAGGGTTAATTCAATACGGAAATTAAGTTCAGCTCAACTTCACCCCTCCACCTCCAACCATTGCTCTACGGTATGTGTAGAAGACTCCTTTCGTCCACCGTGGTTTGAGATCCTGTCCTGATTTTGAGAAACATCGTAGTGCACTCAGTTGTGTACCTGATGAGACAACGGAAGCACCACTTCATCTGGATTACATGTGTTTGTACCCTGTGTGTCTATAAAGTGGAAACAATGTAAAGAGTTCGTTTTCAGCTTCTTCGTTGTCGACTGTTTTTTATCTCTTCAGACGAATGTAAATTCCATATATTAGGAGTCATGTATGTCACTGCATTACACTATATACGCTGTACTTCTGTGATTGGAGCTAAACTTATTGTTCTAAGTTTATAAATCAATTCACTATTTTAAAGTTCTGTATATAACACTTGGATCTAAATAATACATCTCTCATACCTGGTCTCACAGTTTTATTTTAAAGGGATGGTCTAAGTCCACAATGTTAAGGATAGTGTAGTATTGTTAGCAGTATTTAATACAAGAAAATTTTTAGTCTTATGACTCTGCCAGTATGTCTTTCCAACTTCCTAGTTACGTTAGTTAGATATCTTAAGAATCCAAACTCATATTCCAATTAGTTTCATCTACATATTGAAAAAACTTAAATCTCCTGGAGTAAAAGTCGTGTAGTCAGAAAACTTTTTTCAAAGCTTGCTAAAATGTTAATGTTGTTAAAGATCTATAGGCTATTTCTAATTATAAATGCTTACATCCATTACAAAATAGAACAAAATATAAAGCTAACCTTTATATTTTATTTATTGTTACATCAATGCTATAGATTTAACATTTTTTAAATGCTGTTTGGCAAGGTTGCATCGCAAAAACCATGGTTCAATCATTTTTTTATTGATGAAAATGTTATACTAATCAATGGCATCGTAACATATTGCAACTAATATTGTGTAAATACTGACATTATATTACGGATTATATTTTGGAAAAATGCATAACTTCAATTACTTAGGCTTCCATAAGAAAATTGTTGTAAGTTTTATTTATATTAGTAAAACATAGAAAGCCAAAAACAAGCTGTGGAAAAGTCTAATCAGAGGTAATCCTCTGCGACAAACAATGCCTCTAACGAGTTGACAGGCTGGCTTTCGTTTTCCCTCAAGACTTGCGTTTCTTGCTTACCAGAGTAACGCTCACTAATGCCACCTTAACATTTCTCTTTCTTTGGTGTAATATCTCTCACTAGGATAATCGTATCATTCCAGTTTATAATATATGTACTACATTAGCCACAGTGAACACTAAATGTATTGATAACCATGAATGTCTTGATGGGTCTTTGCACTTTAGAAATATATATAACAGATAATATGGTGGAATGATTCCAAATTTTTGGTATACGGGTTACATTTAAAGCTCGTCTACAATGGTGATTAGGAATCGATGCAAGAAGCATTGAACGCCTACTTTTGATAGGATGGAAGGGATAGGTAAATTCCTTTTCGTTCACTAAATATTTTTTATCTAACGCATTACGCAATAGGTACATACGAGTAATTACCTTCGAGGATGTCGATTAAATGATTTATCAATGCGCATTTTTAATCCTTGACTTTTCAAAAAATAACTTGATATACAGGTTCTATAGCTTGTAGAGTTAGTTTTTTAAAAGATTAACTCATATATTTCTAATATAGAGAATGTATTTAACATTTTAAAATGGTCACAGTTATACTTATACGCCTTAATATCGTCACAAGAACCCCATGCAGGTAGCATCGATAAATATAACGGTGTAATGCCCATTGCACTCACGGTGGGTTCCTTTCACAAGAAAATATCATCCAAATATTAATTAAAAGTATTCCGAGAAAATAAATTTACTTACATAATATCGTAAAGGTGTTAATATTCATAATAAATAATTATATCGTACTTACTAAAAGTTATCGTGTTACTCAATATGACACATGAATATGGTGTAAACTAGTTCACTCTTGCCTTTCTTCTGACAGCTGTTTTCGCTTCCCGTAAATCTTAGATATAGTGTATGAATAAAATTATCACTTTATGCATACAAAAACATGATTAAAATGATACCTTATATTAATAATACGTTGTGTAAGTATGTACTCTCCATATTTTCAACTAAATTTCAAATCCCCAAAAAGTAAGAGATATTGATTTAAGATATATTATTATGGCATTGTATACTTTTGGTGGATGTTTTATTCTCCAAAATAATTTGGATTTTTTCCATAAACTAAGTGCCATTTATTCCAGTAAAATTAGCCTACGATTTAAGGCATACAATGTTTTATGTTTGCATTACTATTAATATTAGTATTAGCTAGGTGTCGTTGCTCCTTTTTCAAAGCATCTCCAGAATTCATAAACTATATAGAAGGGTAGAATTATACAAAAGAATATTTTTTATAGCATGTTTTAATATATTTGTATGTAATAAAACGGCAACATACGGTTGTTCATAAAACTGTTTTATGATCATATTTAACATCACAATTGTAATAAACACAACTCTGTATAGATCAAACACATTTCACTATATCTTCTAATACCGTTTAAATGAAATATACACATCTCATCTCAATACATTCCCTAATTGGTTTGAACTATTGTCTTAGGAATACTTATATAATATATTTTTAATGCATGAAATTTAAAAAAATTATAGAATGTGTTTTATTTATTTAATTTTAAGCATTACTGTGTTATTTAGATAGTAATTTGACACCATGCAACAGTCTAAGTAAGAACGTTCTTCCTGGAATCATTTTTCATGTTAATCTGACAAAATTTCTAATGAAAAGCAGCATTAAGGGGGAGGTATCTTATTGTCGCCTGGTTTATTGTTAAGAAACGACATTGTAACTTCCCTGTTACCGCGCAGCTTAATCATTTAATCTACACGCCATTTCAACAGAATTTTATTTTACCTACATTATCGTCTTCATTTCCGACTCTATTAGCTTCTTTACTTTTACTTTTGTCGTGGTTTGCTACTTTTATTGTTTTATTTTTTAATTAAACAATAAATATAAAATAAAACAAAACTTCTCACTTTAGTTCGTATTTATACCTTTGAAATATAAAAGTTGAAATGTGCAAACACTTGATAACTTTGAATCAATACAAATTGTACTGTGGAACATACAAGACGTACGTACGTTAAGTGGTTCGTGATGTAGGTAAATACTCCTTTTAATTGAAATCTGTATCGTATACAATTAGAATAACATGTGTATGTATTAAAGTCGTTAAGCTAAACAGTTTAAATTCCAAACTTCAAGTTTTGTACATGTTTAGCAGGACTAATAATTGGACTGTCGGAAATAAGTTCTGTCAATATGTAAATCCATAATACCACTAACCTCACCTGTTGTGTAACTTTAATGTTCTTTGTGTAGCATATATTGGTTGAATAAAAAATTCCCTGTTTAATGATGTGGAAACATTTAGAGTCCGTTCGTTAAAGTTTTTATATAAAAAATCAAACCTGCATGAAATACAGACTTGACGTAAGGTAAATAGGAATATATAAATATATTTGAGTAACAATAGTTAAAGGTTATTATTGGTGTCCGAACGGACTACAAGCCAAAATTCCTTTGATATTTCTAAGAGCAAGTTTCTGAACCTTTGGCTCCGGACTCTGGAAACCCACAAAATGTATAAGCTCCCAACCTCTATGAGCTTTCTGCCTCTGAAAAACTGCAGTAACTGCGAACACGAAACTTTTTATTTTTTGTAACTACCCAGTCTAACTATCTGGCATGTACTCGTGAGACATCATACCAGAAGTAATAAAAATTGAATATGCTCTTCTAGTTGAAGCTATAGGCATCTTAGTTAATATTGAGATATAAATCTGTATCGCAGAATGTTCAAGTCGATTGGATAAAAATCTAAACAGCCAGGGTTAACATTCCTAATGGAACTGTTTTTGTTTTGCTCAAAAACGAGTTATTACTTTTGTGGGGTAACTTGGATCCCAGAAAATATAAATATTATTTTATACTATTTTAATTCAATCGTATCATAGTTTAGCTCATAGTCATTCTTGCGATGAAGTGCAGCCCTTTTAGTTAAAAAATAGCTAAATGTATGTTATGGGTAAAAATTTGTTAATATAGGCTCATAATAGATAATTTCAAATTGTATTCGTTAGACGTCAACCGTAGTTGAATAAAAATTGGTTTTAGCCTTCGGGCAGCATTTTCTTGATTTCAAAAGCATTACAACGCTACTATTAGTTACTAACCAGTCCATAAACATACGTAAATTGTTGTCTGAATCTACCAGACTTTACAGAAAAGTAGTTTTTTTACCTCTAAGTAGTTTGCAAAAAAGGTAATTGCTTCTAATAAATTCTTAGATTAAAGTTTATATATATATTTAATTTTAAGGCCACTGAGCTATAATGTCAGTGATACTAATGTTCAATTACATAAACTTCTTTTTAATATGTAAATGCCAAAAATTTATGGCCTATACACCCAGAATTGTTAACAAAAATATTTCGGGGTTGGGGCTCTATCATAATCACTTCATTCTCACTTATAAATTACATCTTGTTACAATTTGTTTCGTATGACACTAAGCTAGTTACTATAAAAAACATGCTACCTCTAAGTAGTTTGCAAAAAATTGAATTGCTTCTAAGAAATTCTTAGATTAAAGTTTACACATTATTTACATTTTGAATGCCCATAGTGAGTATTGTATATATTCTGAATACTTGACGAAATGTTGATGATAGTATATAAAAACGCATAGCTACGACAACAAAAGCAATATTTTGGTTTAAAATTCTGTGAAAACCATAACAGATGTAACGTATATTCGTTTTTTCAGACAATGTATATAACAGTTTCATTGTTTTTATAAACTGAACTTAGAACATATATGTAGTTTATTGAGGATAATAAACAAAATACTATTTTGTCAATTTAGTACTGGTCTTTATGTTTTGTATTCACACCTTAGAACGTATTATATGCTGTTAATTAGGAGTTACCTTGATAGAATTTTTAAAGATGAATATTTCTTGAATAGCTGAAAAAATACGTACAATGTAGTGAAAAGGGTATCCTTTTTTACTGAATCCGACTGTAACGGATGTACACATACCGCTGAATTAGTTACTGAAATGGAAAATCGGAGCGATCCTTTCGGCTTTTGGGGGAAAGAAGCTATTCATTATTGAATATCAGACAACTGAAACTTAAGTCACATCCTTTTAGATTTCACGATGTTAGCGTGGTAAAACCAAGTGTGCATTATATACGTAATATATTTTCAAAACATTTAGACTATTATAAACTAGGTAGGAACAAACCTCATTAAGCTTATAGTACTGGCTCAATTGATTTTTAGCTCATTTTATTAGGCTAAATGTGTTAATACGTCACATGCTAAAATGTTCATATGATTGTAGATAGTTTGTTTACAAACGTATTTACTCTGCGATTTTTCATTGTCTGCCATCATTATTATCCATAAGTAAAATGTAAAGATGTTCGCTAACGCTCACCTAAATCTCATTTACATGCCTGTATAAAAATTAAGGTTAATGAAAGAGTCTTTTTTCTAGGTCAGTTTGTTTTTGAGATTTCGTGAGGTTAAACATACATACACGTAAACAAAAACTTTCCAGCTCCTCGAGTGGCAAACATTAAGCCTATAGAATTAATACAATACGTTAAATGTTTTCTGATCAATTATTAAAGCTATTAAGTTCTTTCTTTTGTAATGACAATATATAGTATTTTAGAAAATGTATGTGTACATGGCTATTAATACTAGTAATGAAAGAAAAAAACTTTCCTCCACATCTTTGTTAATTAGTATAAAACGTGTATATTTATATTTATAAATATTTATTTTAATATTCAAGTTATGTTTTATTTCATTATTAAATTTGTTATTTTTATTAGACAAACAATTGCAGCTAAAACTTAAACCCTTTAAACTAGGTTCTCCAAAGTAAGAACTTTAAGAAAGACCAGGTTAAGAGATGAAGAAACAGCTGTCAGACACACCATTGAACAACCGGTAATTTATGCTTTTCCACTGGACGAGCAACCATTTATTTAGGAATAATATGGGTTTTTTTCTGTATATTTACACTCCTTTTAGGTTAATATTTTTATTACTAGAATAAAACTCTTAAGCAAGACTGTCAACAGCCAAATTTACCTTGTTACCTTAACAAAAAGAATCCAATGTCTCGTGTCTCTGTAGGAATATGACTTTGCGTTTTCGACAGGAAATTTTGTAGCACTCGTGAAATAAATAGCCTTGAACAGTTTTTAACTTTTTTTCAGTTTCTTTGTCATGTTAGTTATGTCGTTTCAGATTACAAACAAAGAGAGAATACATTATCTCGAAAAGTCACATTTTAGATGAGAAACCTTTCACGGACTCGTATTTTTGTCTAGGAGAAAAATTAAATCTATTATACACTACGAAAAAATAAGGGTTCTGACACGCAATAGACCTTACGATAGTATGAGATACACTCTTAAGATTCTCGACTTAAATGTCAATTCTTTGATGTGTACCCAAGGTATTACTGTATTCGACATCGTGTTCCTTCGTGCGTTTACTCTATATTCTGTTACCCATATTAAGGCCTCCGGTACTAACAAATCGTTACAAAAAATAAGGGTTCTGACACGCAATAGACCTTACGATAGTATGAGATACACTCTTAAGATTCTCGACTTAAATGTCAATTCTTTGATGTGTACCCAAGGTATTACTGTATTCGACATCGTGTTCCTTCGTGCGTTTACTCTATATTCTGTTACCCATATTAAGGCCTCCGGTACTAACAAATCGTTGCAAAAAATATCAATCAGTTTCACTGTAATATTGACACTAATTTTGTTATAACAACTGAATATGTTTTAATGCGTTTGGTGTTTTCAAAAAGTTACTATATTGTTATTTCTTTTTACTGGTTTTTATTTAAATATTAGATTTCACGTTACTAAAAAGAACATTAAATATGCACACTCTTATATATTTTATCGTAATAATTAAGGTCCGTCAAACAATATGTGTTTCCCTATATTTATCTTGTCCCTAAAAAATATGCAGGAACACTTCGGTAACCTGAAGGACACACATTTTACTTTTACACATACTCTACATTGAAATCTATTAAAATTTAGTTAAAATCAAAACAGATTTATTTGTGCATTTCTTTATTATTATGACGAATTTAATCCAACACCACCAACATACACAAAATTAGACACACACGAATTTTGAGCTTATGCATAAACTTATAAATGATACAGATCAACTTGTGATAAATATTGATGTACAGGGTTTCATATATGTCTCGGAAAGGTATACAATATATCCTACTAGAGCTGAAATAAGGTTATATTTTGTTATTATATATTAAACATTACTTTAAGATGTATACAATAGACTTATATTCTCCCAGGGAGACAGCTTGTGTGGGGTCCGAGAAAATGTTATAGTAGGAATGTTAGGTCAAGGATCATATAAAATTAAATGGCTGAAGAAACTTTTATACACCAAATTAGTATAATAATAAGTATAATTATTATAAGAACACAATTCAGGTTTAATCATTAATTCATAAGACGTCGAAAGGTAGATCACGTTCACATAAATGATTAACGTCGCACACCTGATCTGTAACGGTTGATGGATAACATTGTAACAGATGATAATAACGATATACATTTAAAGTGATAACTTCTTAATGTTTTAATGTATCATGTACATTGTATACCGCAGGAATAAAGATAGTAACAAAAACTTTATTTTTGAAAATTCTGAAAAAAAACCGTACGAAACACGTAGGAAGTGGACTGTTTGAAAGTAAAACATGGCTGTTAAAGTTAAATTAGTTGAATTAGGGTTTCATAGTTGGAGGAAAACATTTTAATCACTATTGAATATTTTATTTTTATTTCTAATGTTTAAAATTATATTGAGGTGTACTGGTGCTTAATTTACAATATTAATGCGGAACTACAAATTACGATGCCAAATTCAAATCGTTAAAGGTTTTCATTACTAATTATGAAACAACTATAACCATTAAAATCATGAAACCTTCGTAATAGAGTTTTAATTTATAAATATATCATTACACTATTTGAATACTTATCATAAAACAACTTGAACATAAAAATAAAAATTTGTTTGACATCAAATATGCATAAACAAATTGCAAGACTAATTGTGTTGAACTTAATGAGCCTATATTGTATTTTGGAAGAATCCCTGATTTATGTTCTTATTACGTGGGATTACGCGTTAGTCTAAAGAAGTGACATATTTAACGTTGTTTAAAACGTAGCAAGAGAGAAGTGTCAGTTGTGGCAAAGCCGAGACTCCGCTGGGACAAACAAGCCGGTTAACGAGCTGACAGGCGAGCTTTGGTTTTTCCTGCTGGAAACAGCACTTTCTTGCTCACTTAGAGAGTTTGTAATGTCGACTTAGTAAAGCCTTGGAATGATTGTCGCTTTCAAGATGATGAATATCAAACTTAGAAGTCATCTTATTTCAGATAAATGTATTAATGCAACTCTTCTTATTCCACTGAGTTAATTAATTTATGATTTATTACAAAGGCTTTTTTAGTAAATGACAAGTTTAAAGAATAAAATATAAGAGCAGAAGTTCAACAATTTTATGTACGTCAAAAGTGATTTACTCGTATACAACATTCAAATGCCAGAGTAGCTTTAATTCGATATTTGTTAACATAAGATTGTGAATTATCACTTTATTAGTAGTAGTCTAATATAATCACGTATAGAATCTTGTTTGTGTTCTACAATAAATATTTGCTATATATTAACACAAGTAATTATTTATTAGGCTAATTATTATTTTATTATTTTATAATAAAATATACAAAGAATGAAGCCGTATTATATAAACAAGTAATTCAGAGAGGAAATCAGAAAAGCCATTACATAAAAGGTAACGTAACTCGTAAAATAAGATTTTGAAAGCTTTTCTCGCTATTGGCGAGGAATAAATAAAACTAGGTACAGTGGAACCTGGCTAATTCGAACTTCTATAATTCGAAATCTTCTTTAATTCGAATATTTATATTGGTCCCTAGCATTTTCTATATACGTAATGCAAAAATATCGTGGTTAATTCGAAGTTTATTTTGGATAATTCGAACTTTTTATAGCGAACCCGCGAAAAGACGCTGCACTCTTTCTAATCGCGCAAGGCCATTGAACACAGATCTAGCCACCCTCCCGCCCGGCCGGCCGGCTCGGCCCTATCCTTCCGCGCCTATTGTTTTGTAGACGTGACTTCGGTTGTCCAGCCAATGGACCAGGGGATCATAAAAAATCTAAAACAGTTTTACAGACGTTTATTGGTTGAGTACATACTGACTGAAGATAGCGACGCTCTAAAAATCAAGTTAGACATTCTTCAAGTCTCTCGCATGTGCAAGAAAGCTTGGTACAAAGTAACGTCCGAAACGATCAAACATTGCTTTAAAAAAGCTGGTTTTGTAAAAAAGGAGGACGACGGCGAAAAAGCCAACGACATTATAGCGGAAGCGGTACCTTCAGTTGACGGCTGGGAGGACATCATTACTGACCCTGCCATCTCGTTTGAAGATTTTGTCAACGTGGATGAAGATGTTGCAGTATGTGGTGAGATAACAGACGCTGAGATCATCGCTTACGTGCTCAACAATAAACAAGATAGCGACATGGCATCGATCGGGTGACGAAGACGGCGAGTCATCAGTTGGGGCGGAAATAAACGTTCCGAGTGCGGCCGCAGCAGCACATCATGGAACTTAGACGTATTTTTGAAAGTAAAAATGACGTAAGTGAGTCTATTTTCAATTCATTGAATATGGCAGAATCTTTTGTCACTTCCAAAAGACTTAACTTTAGAAAACAAGTGATGATTTCCGACTTTTTTCGAAAAAAATTAAATAATATTGTACTGTATAATGTTCCTTATCACCATTCAACTTATTTTCTTTTATTCAAAAACAAATAATGCAATTGTGTATTTTTTAGATAATTCATGATTCGATTTTGCACTGTTTTACCATACTTTGCTTGGTAGAAATGCACAGAAAAACATACATTTACAACCATTCATGTTATTTTCAATAAAGGTTTTCAGCAAAGATGTAAAGTGCCATTATTTTAAGCCTTTAATTCTTAACTTTTTTAATTCGAATTTTTGGATAATTAGAATTTTTTTATTGGTCCCTTGAGATTCGAATTATCCAAGTTCCATTATTTCGTGCCTTACTTATTAGTCTTAAGATAGTTATAATCTTATTAATGCTTCTTAAAAATTCAAATAATTTTGCCTTTATAGAGTGACTATCTTATTACCATGTTCGACTTGGTTTAGCACGACTTAGGACGTACAGTACAAAATATTGGTTTATTTTGCTGTGCATGAGCAGTTACATTTCATATGTCAGGGTAAGTTCTTACAATGCTTTTTAAACGATCAAAATTCTACTGTTTCTTGACACTGCATCCATTTTTCCATGATTACATTATTATGAGTGCATGCATTATAATGTCATATTCATCAATCATGTTTATCGATAGTCAAATTACGAACCCCAAGCATATTATAATTGTATTGATAATTTATATCACAAATATTTATAAAATTTAGTTGAAGAATTATACATATATTAAATAGCTATCAAAATAAAATTACTACTAGTGATCAAATTATGATATTTGTAAATTTTCACATTGGTTTCCACAATTGCGCGTACCTAAAATTGTTTAATATATTGTTATAAATAAATTGTGTTGTTCTTACCGCGTCCTGCATGTTTAGTTTTAAACATGAAATGTTTAAAATAGAAAATATGAAGTCATAACATTAGTTGTTTACATAAATAACCGTAAAAATTAATTTTTCTCTGCACAAAATTATGATCAAAGTCCGCAATCTTTGTAATATCAAAGTGCACTAGTAATACTTAAAAAATAATAACCACGTATTTAGAATTTAGGTATAATAATTTTTGACTAGCACTGAATATGGGCAATGTAGGTAAATACCGTATTAATACGCTATATTCATAGATTTTTAAGTTTTATACATACATAGCAACATGTTTATAACAAACATGAAACATTAACTGGCGATAAACCTACAACAACTCAAATAAGGAGTCTATTATATAGCACAGAGAATGTTCATACTTTCAATACTATAACTCAGTCGCACTGCGTAAAACATATGTTTGATATTCCTTGCGGCGAATCTTGGCACTCAGCAGGTTTATGGAGGGAACATATTTCAACTTGTCAGATTGTATATGCTGACTATCGTTTTCTGCCCCCTTTGCTAGATTTTTTCAGAAATGTAAAGTTATTATTGTTGTAATATTACTTTCATTTTATTACATTTCAATCAAATGAATTGTACATGTATTTAGTATATGTATCATAGTGTAATAGTTAACAAAATCTACTTCTTTTCAAGGCCAATTTTACATTAATCCAGCAATTTTTTATCGGATTGAAATACAATTTACAATATTGTGAAAATGTTACAAGTGGTAGGAATGACTGTAAACGTTTTACATTAAGAAAACATAATTAAATTTCTACTCCAACAAATAATATTTTCATTGTCATCTAATATTTTCGCTTCACATTAAATCGAATCTTGACACCAGAAATGTAAGTCCTAGAGTTAAATATACTGTTAATGAGTTATACACGGCTTAACTTTAACGAGGCTCGTAGTTCGGCATCAATATTTTTCTCAACTAAACTTTTCCAAATTCTGATGTAAAAAACTAGCAATATATTTAGGATCAATAGTGGACAAATACTAAAAAGCCACTTCTCACCAATAAAAAAATTATAAATCAACTTAATAGTTAAAATTAAACGTGTCATCAAGTTTATGTAATAAATACACAGACCTTCACTCTTCTTCCCATCCAACATGTTTTACGCAGTACGACGAGTTACTGTATTGGAAGTAGGTTTATCGGCAGTTCATATTTCATGATTGCTATGAACATGTTGCTCTATACATTCGTATTTATATATACTATATATATATATATATATATATATATATATATATATGTATATATATATAGTATATATATATATATATATATATATATATATATATATATATATATATGTAGTCGCTTAGAGCTGTTTCATAAGAAAACGACAATTGTTTAATGTTCAATTTTTCGTTGTAATTACAACTTTGTCAAGTAAACTTGTAAAACAAACACAGAATATATATATGTATATATATATATATATATATATATATATATATATATATATAACTTAAAGATCTTTGTATATAATTAAATGTATTAATAAGGTATTTACCTATATTGTCCCTATTCAGTACTAGTCAAAAATGACTACACCTAAATTCAAAATATGTGGTTGTGCGTCATAAAATTTTAAGATAAAACTATGATTTTGTGCAGGAATTGCACAGTTATCGTTATTAGTATGTGTTAAAGATGATTTGAACCTTTGTACATGTGTTCCAATAACTGAAGTACTGTATGTATAGCATGGACATCTTAACCTTAGATGTTGACATGTACACGTAACTATTTATGTTAGGATCTATTTGTATTCACAGTTTTAATATACGGCGTCAATTCTGTTTGTATTTTAAAACTCTACTCGTGAAATTCTTCTATTCCATTCTGCTGTAACATTTATTTTATAGTGTTTTTTGCTGGTACTGCAATTTAAGAACCAAGGTGCTTACCACAAGCGCATTTTGATATTGTTACCTTAATTATAAATATTTTTGGAGTTGATGGGTTTTAAAACACACTAAACTAACTAATGTGTGTTTTAATCACAATTGGTACATTATAATTTTATCACCAACGTTTGTTACATTACTTTGCTTTATACTTTGCTTAAGGTATTGGAAAATATATTGATTGACATTAATTCCTGCTGAAGGATTTTTTAAGGCATACCTACAACTATGTATTTCAGAATTATGTAATTTATTATAAACTGAAAACACAGGTATACATTTTAGGATAATAAACCATACCCAATATTTTAAACGTTTTAAAGGTATATTATTCTCCAAATTAGTGATTAGTAAGATTCCAGTGTTTGCCAATAAATAAAGATCAATAAAAACTTTTGAATATAATTTTGATTATAAAAACGTATAGATAGATCTAAGGTCAAACTGATTATTTTTAAATTTGTGATAGATATGATGTAATAGTAACAAAACTCTCAACAAAGGTTACCATATTTTATGATTTTCTTAATATAAACCCATGTTCCTTATTAAGTATACTGCAGGTTCATAGCGTTGTATAAATTTGGTTACATATAAATTGAGGCCAGCCCCTCTGGGACGAAATGTAATTAAGGTTTAATAATTTAATCTTTCAAAGGGCTTCTATATTGCGATCTCCACAAACAAGGAAACTTTGATTACAGGGACCGTCGCTCTGCGCATGCTCAAGTCAAAGGCGATTCCTTGTTCACGTAGGCTAAATATAATAATCACTTTGCAACTATAAAATTGTTTTACTAATTGCACTTTGATATTACAAATATTACAGACTTTAATCATAATGTTGTGCAGACAAAATTTAATTTTGATGCTTATTTATGTGAATGTGAAATTTTGAACTTATTTTCCCGAAAATTACTAACCAATATAGTGTACTTGTAAAAATCCTTTGGTGACAGGATGTTTGCTCGTATAAAATTTCTATCCTTATAATATACATACAATACTCTAATCGATTTTTTTCAGTGTGTAAAGCTTATTTATAGGCCAGCTGCTGTACCATAAGTTATAATACCATACTTTATTATTTATACAACTCTGCCGTATAAACAACACGACCAAGTAACAATACATACATTACATACATACATACATACATACATATATACATTTCGTTTTTGATCTTTTCAATATGTTTATCCCATACATACATACATATATACATTACATACATACATACATATATACATTTCGTTTTTGATCTTTTCAATATGTTTATCCCATATGAGGTCGTTATCTGTAGTGATTCCCAAGTAGTCACACTTGTTCACAATTTCGTTCTTATCTCAAGAACAACTATTTTCGTTTAAAAATCCTCCATCTCTTTTGTATAGGGGACAGGTACATTCGTGGAATGTTATCACTGGGATAAATGTTATAGTTTTATTTATGAAGTGAATATTCATAATAACTGTGTTTGTGTGCATTGACTATTACAATGTTGAAGTCACATTGTAACTCTCCCATTTTTACGTGATGATGCAATAAAACTGTCACTGGTATACCCCCACATTTTTACATGATCTACAACAACAAATATTTCATGCAGGTGGATATTGAATAGGACAAGCCTCATATTACTCCTTTGAGGGACACCCCAAACACGTTTTATTCTTTAATTAAAAGCTCCTACCACCTTAACTGTGAAATGTCTGATAGATATAACTGAAACCAGTCCAAGTATACTTCCGTCACACCTACGACCTAAAATGTTTCAATCATAATGTTATGTTCTGCTGTATCAAATACTTAGGTAAGTCAATAAATTGGGCTTATACGTAACATAATTTACTAAGTTTTTGATTTTCATACTTTAGACTATTACATTTTTCAGTAGATCCTCTTCCCTTTATCCTTCTAGAAAGCGTAATAATTTAAATGTATTAATTTACATCCTTATATTCAAATATTTATAGAGTTTATTCAAGACAGATTTCTCAAAGAATTTACCTATATTAGGTGGTATGAAAATCGGACGATAGTTTTTAAAATAGCCTTTTAACCCTTTTAACCCCGACGTCCGTACTATACGGACGTCGTAAAAATGGCGTCAACTCCCGACGTCCGTATAGTGCGGACGTGCACTTTTTATTACTTTACTGGCCACCTATTTCACCAAATGCATTGAAATTTCACAGACCTGTGCACGAAGATATTTTGCATCGAAATATATTAGTTTGTAATGATTTGACTTCGTATTTTGTTAGTCTGTGACTGAGCAATTGCAGTTCGTCTCGACGGACTGCTCACGCTTGTTGCAGACAGCTGTATATCACGTGGTTGTGAATATTCCGTTTTCTTCACAGTTTTAGGTTAAAGCAGTGTAAAGTACGGCAGTTAAAGTTTAGTTTATTATTTGTTTGATTTAAAAATGAGTAAAAGACATCGTTCATAGTCTCCCGTAAGTGAAAACATACTAATTAGTAACCTAGTTGCAATTGGTGTGGATGTGATTAGTGACGACGATTTGAGTGATGGATATTGTTTTATGTTGTTTATAAATATTGTTTTAAAACTTTTATTTAGATTATGAACAGTTTTAGTTATTTTGTCAGAAATAACTTTGGGTTTATGTTTATTTTAAGTACTGTGAATTTCAAAGGTTTTGTTACATTGCCTTGCCCAGAAATGGGAAAAAGAAAAATTTACACGGCTTTACAAAAATTGATGTTAATCCACTTGTAAATAAGGTAGGCCTATAATTTTTGTTTCCTTTTATTAAGGATTAAATATATCATAAAGTAAATGGGTATTTTTGTGTCAAATATTTTTTTATCTATATGGCTTCCATGATCAAACTTGAAATTTTTTCATTTTTATTTATTTTTTATATATGTATATGTATGTAAAAAAAATTACTTTCAAAATAATAATTTTATTTGTATATTTCTGTACGCTACATATATAAAGAAGTAAAACAAAAAAAGAATTACCTAAATATCTTAAAAAATAACTGAGTTATTAATTTTTTACAAAACCCTTACATTTTGTCTGAAAATGGCTTGGGATTTCTGGCACATCACTTGATTTAATGGCCGGGGTTAAAAGGGAAGCCTCTTTTGTATATTGGTCTGATAATGGATGTTTTTAGACTGTCAAGAAAAACGCCAGAAATTAAAGAGAGATTTCTTACATTGGAGAGTGCTGGAGCGATATAGTTTGAAACACACTTTCGATCTTTATATCTAGTATCATCTATTCCAAGGCCTTATATTGTTAATGTTATCAATCAATGATTTTATTTAACTTATTGATGCTTTTGGGATGAATGCTTTTTCTCAGATAACATACTATATTTGTTTTTCATAACTCAGCCACTCCATCTCTGATCTGATTAGCCCTTTGAAGCATCGCATAATTTGCAGATAAATGTCATGCATTAATAATGTTAACACTATTTCTATTCTTTTATCTGCCCAAGAGCGTATTTTCCCTTAGGTGAGGAAAGGCGCGCGCCCACGCACACACACAATATATAATGTATATTCTTAGTTTTCATACGGTTATAAATATTTCATCACACATACTAAAACACATATTTAATTACGCTTTGTATCTCACGATTCTTAAATAATGCTGTTTTGAAACCGATAGTGTTTAAAAGTCTCAAGGATTAATCAGCTAGATAGACAATTAATTATTCTTTATTTATAATATATGATAATATCATATTAATTATATATGTTAGTAATAGAACATTCAGCAGAAAATATTACATTATAGCTATTAAAATAAATTAAGTTCTCCTTTACATTATTTAATATTTAGGAAGTAATTTCAGGATCAAAATAACCTATTTGAATTTTTTTAATGAACGAAAAACCTATTTAAATGCAAATATTATGTATATGCCTTAAATAAACGACGAGAGATTCATGGCTGAAATAGAACACTGGTAATGAGGTGTTTAATTCATTTCAAGATGATGAGGTGAGAAGGTCTGACACTCTGGACGACCACACAGATTTTATTTCCACTAGAATTACAAAAGTGATTACGAGGTAGTTATTACAACCGCGTAGTTATTCAATTGTGTAAGCTTACAAGCAATGTTTTCGCAGGTAAACTGGTATTAGATTTCAATGTTGTATGGTTTCATTGACAAATCTATAATCTTTGTATTGTGATTTCTAAAGACTTTTAAATTAACTGATAAGTAAATGTAGTAGCAGTCTATTACCTTATTTAATGTAAACTAAATATACAATCTAAACTAAAAAAACTAGATAGTCATGTGAAAAAAATAGTAGTAGTCTCAAATCAAACAGAAATAGTTTAACGTTAATTACGTATAAGATGTCTACGTTGATATTTATTGATTTAATAATCAATACAAATAACCTTGAATATGGCAATGATATTTAACAATAATTTTTCAGTAGGATTTCATTGAAATTTGATACTTATTTTGGTAAATTCTATAATGTATCAGATCCAAGAATTTTGTAAAATCTAAAAACTGTTCACAAATCTG
This sequence comes from Homalodisca vitripennis, assembly GCF_021130785.1. NCBI lineage: Eukaryota > Metazoa > Arthropoda > Insecta > Hemiptera > Cicadellidae > Homalodisca > Homalodisca vitripennis. The sequence goes on from NC_060208.1 coordinate 130,936,127, forward strand.
TAATAATAGTTTCTTGCCTATTTAGGAGTTAATCTTATATTTCAATTATAAACCATCCATTGTAGTTAAGTAATGAAATCTACGAAATTTAATGACCTTCTTAACCTATAAAAGCATCATAATAATCGTAAAACACTAGATTTTGACAATTACCTCGTAAAGATTATCGTTCAAATTACATCGTATGAATATTTTTTTTTAAATTTGTATTGATTGAAAGTTAGTCACAACAATAAAAAATAAAGTTTTATACGTTTTGGTAACATTAAAATAAATCCATTAGACTGTCAATAACTAAAGGCAAATATTTTAAGATGTTTCAGTTTTAATACTGTAGATGCGAGTAGATAGGTATGTCCTCCTTTGCAGTGTTAATTTATTACGTAAACCTTATATGTCATGTTAGTTAATGGCATATCCAATTCCTTTTTTACTGATAAATAAAAGGACCAGACTTCCTCTACCTTGGCGCCAGGCCAACATCCGTTAGCCCCTCCCACTTCCTGTTTACCGTCGCACTCGCATTAGTGTCCTATTCCACAGAATAATGAATGACATTCATGGATTTAATGTATACGAATAATAAATAATTTATCATGTATTAAAGCTATGGTTATTTTATTAATAATACACAATTACGTTATAATTTTATGACAAGTTCAATTATGGCGTATTAAATTTTGATATTACAGGGCATTTAACATTGTTCGTTCTTTACACGTATTACAGTGTAAGAGTACGCCACACCGTGTGTCGCGTAATAGGCTACATGACAAATTTATAGTCTTGTTACATGTGTTACTATGTCACATTTTAAAAAGTCATACAATTGAACTAGGTTTATTTAAAAATATGTTTATTCTGAGAATTCCTTGTTGCCATGAAGGTTATCTACAGACCAATACAAAATGTTCAATAACCATTAGCTAAATCCTATTGAGTAACATACACTATTGTCGAACCTGATTTTGTTGATTTAGCTTCATGCAAAATTTTATATCTACAAACCATTTCGCTTTCGAGAATTTGTTGGACCGGCAAACAGACAGACACAAATAACATTATTTCATCCCCTTAAGAGAATATTTTGCTAATTCCCAGCCAATTATTTTGTTTTTCTTATTTTATAAAGTTAATTCCATAAATTGTATTTATTGAAAATTCAACGGTACAAAAACTTTACGTTTTATACACTTATTTGTCTCAAAGTTACATCATCTATCTTATTGGTTATTTCAGATTAAGTAAATAGACAAGTACTGTCCGATATCTCTAAGGGATTCCCCTCAACATTATATGATAAAGGTTAAGTTTTTATTCAGAAAAGCAGAAGAGAGAAAAATAAAGAACACTTCAGATTCATGTGTGAGGCTCTTACACGCTCTCTGCTTTGAATTGGACCCCTCTTATATCAAGCACTTATGGTCTCTAAGAGAAATCACCTTCCACATACACCAAATAATGGGAGTATATTTCTTGCTACTTTGTATGTAATGTTCAAATCTCATCATTTACCAAAATAGTGTACTACACATATTTCCGTAGAAACATTCATGTAGTAATGATATGTTTTAAATACATTCTGGGTTTTACAAGAAATAATAATTAAATAACTATGTATGTTACTTGGTCATTACTACTTGAATATGAACACCCAATTTAAATAACAGCCCGTTGTAATTTACTTACTGTGGCAAGTTTCTCTGAACAAAAATTGAAAATACCTTTTTTATATTAGATATTACACATATATAAATTCATAATTATTTTATGAATATCACTAAGTAAATCATTTAAATACATTGGCATCAAATTTGATCGATTGGCTTTTGTGATTTCTGTTTTCATGAAAACTAACTTATTTTAAAACCCTTAAGATTTAAGTATGTGTGTAAAATAATAAAACGTTGCTAAAACCATGTAATAAAGCATTATTTTTATTATATATGACATGTTGAAATGTATATTTTAACATTTATAATAAAATAGCTTTCCCATTTTTCAAACATATAATAGTCTTCATAAGTCCGTAAATTTGTTTTGTCCTACTTCACTAATAAATAAGTAAATGTAATAAAATAAATACAATAAAAATAAAACTAATTGTACTTATAAATATTTGGCAACTAGTCACAACTCCAAAGTTAATAAGCAATTATACAAGGGATAAACCTTTAATATTTTGTAAATTTTATAAATATTTTGAGTGAACTTAAGATAGATTATTTTTTGAGGAACCACATATACACAACTGATTTAAGTGAACGTAATTAAAAAGTACTAAATTAATTCGGTTCATTTTTGTCCTTATACCTTTTGGGCTGTTATTAATAATGGCTACACAATCTATGTTCAGTATATCAATGTTTTCTAACATTTCATATAAAGCGACGTTTTTCCATCTACATTTTAAAGTTGTTGAAACAATATTATTTCATCTATAGCCGAAAAGAACGAGTTGACTATCAGTGACTGAAATTGAACAGCAGTAATGAGATATTGGATCCAATCCCAAAGTAATGAGGTGAGAAGAGTTGACAGGAGTCAGAAATGTTATTTTCTGTTGCATCTGCATTAAAATAATGTTTCACATTAGGTAACTTTCTACTTAGCTCATCAGAAGTATAATATTTCAACAATATATGTGTGAATAAAAGTACATTGTTTAAAAATGTGAAGTAGCTCTTTAACAAAAAAATAATCAGCTACGAGCAATATAGATTAATACACAAATTATAGGAAGTTATCATAAATTCTGTGATAGGTTATGAAGCGTAGGATCTCAGAAACTGTACTGTATATGCTGACTATTAAAGTATCCTGAAGTAAAGATTTACGTTGCTGTGAGATGAAATACAGAGACTTTTCTCCATATTTTTTACTCGCCTGAGGCCTTCTTCAAATAGAGCTTTTGAAGTCCCACAAGGTGTATAGAGATTTATGTTCTAAATATGGAGATTTCCTCGATAGCGTCTCCGGTACTCAGCTGTACTGTAATGGAGATATTTTTTGAGCTAATATACATACTTAGTTTCCTTTTAGATCATATTAATTAAGATTTGTATGTTTTGAAACTATGTCCTATTGGAAGGGGTAGACTTACAGGATGACGATTTTGGTCAGCCAAAGTCTGAATCTTGTTCTGATTATGGGAATGCATCCCAGTCATAAAGACATTTTCCGATGTCAGCGATTAGCTACATGGTTTTAAGGGTATGTTTCTCAATTTCAACATGCTTTTAGTATTTGCACAACTAACGTTTCTTAGGCCAGTTTTCATATCTAGCTTGGAGATAAATCAAGTTATTATTATAGAAACTATTGATTTTAAAGACTAAAATAACTGTTTAACGTTTTTACCTGAGTTGTTGAAATAAGCTAAAGAAATTTACCTTGCAAACAAATTATTATAATGGAGTATTAATTTGAGTAGTTGCAAAAGTTACCAATAAATGTAGCGCCCTACAGAAAAGCAAGTAGAAATAAATAGTTATAAACGCTAAAATATTGCTTCGAACTTATGGTCCGATTTGTTTACCACACATTTATGTCCATATTTATTTAAATTTAGGCTTGCCGTAGACTCGGTTTGAAACATGCCTATTCGTCTTTACCAATTATTTTATTGTCGCCGAGAATTGAGGGCTTATAATAGGATCAAACGTTTGAATTACGAAAATTACAGCGGTTTTGGAAATTACCAAAACAAGTGTATTAAATGAAAATGGATGATCAGTTGTGCAATATTAATGTTAATTAATAATAAACTGTTTACATGGTACTCCCTGTTATGCAATACCTATATAGTTTACTCGACGAAATCACTTAATATAAATATCATCAATGGCCATTAAAAACAACGTATTTGGCCGAGGAGTCAAAACGAATATCCTATCATTTGAGATACTAACGGTAGAGAAAAATTTCTGATATAACTTAAAATTGTATCGACAGGAGCTACAAACTTATAACGCTATGTACTTCAATTAGTTGAAAATGTAGTTTTTGTAAACATGTTTTTATTATATTTTCATAAACCAAAAGATGGTTCTAAACGTCTGGATGAAATTGACCACAAATTTTATATAACGCCAAATAAATATCACACATTTTAAACATTTTGAATATATTTACCTCTCAATAGCTAAAACGAGAACAATTAAAGACCTTTAAAATCTCTGGCGAGTCGCTTTAAAGAAAATACGAGCGTCTCAGGGGGTTAAACAATCCCGCTAATGAGCTGACAAGAGCAGTTCCTTTTTGTGCCACCTCCCTTCTTCTAACTCTCCACACTCTCATTGCCGTAATCCAGCTGCTGCATCCACACGGTATTATTGATAATGGTCATTTCTTCTCCCTGTGGCAACTGACAGGAAATTTCTATAGTTAGTAAATAACAATTACAAATAGGCAAAAACCAATATATATATATATATATATATATATATATATATATATATATATATATATATATATATAGGGACGTTATGTGTGTGTCTCTTTAATATACTTTAATTTTTAATAAAAATTGAAAGTATTCGATTAAACCTGCATTACCTTTTATTTTTGACACTAAACAGCATTTAAAGGTGGCTTTCATATATCACACCTAATATTAGAATGCGATCATAAATGGGCTATCTAAAGTCATTAGTTAGCTTTTAAATTGGATTTCTCCAAAAACGATAATTGTTTTTCATACAAAATGTTGTAAATTTGGATCCTGATAAAGTTAGATTTGTTTAATCACAATTTAAATTACAGTAAGTAAAAAAAAAAACATTTTATTTTTGTTTCTCACTTTGTCATAGATTTCGTGTTAAGTAACTAAATAACCATGCAAATATATTATTCATGAAGATTCGCCATGAGGAAATGTAAAGGTTATTCAAATTAGTTTATTCAAATTAGTATACGTTGGAATATTACATTACAATTTGCAGTATCGTTTAATCTGCTCCTTAAGGAGATTAAAGAAACTTAGATTCTTCTGAAAATAACCTGGCTGAAATTTAATACTTTTCCTGAAACAATTGGTTTTAAGAGTTTGAGATATTCTTCAAGTTCTTTTGTAGCGTTTAATTAAATTCCTTTACAAGATATGAGAATCCATGAATAGCGGCAATGAAGTAATAATTAAAGTATGTCCACCTGGCACAAAACTTGTTGGTGCTAGTTTATTTTACGTTTGTAATATTATTGTTATAAATATAGCTTAGCTATGTGTGTAATATAAATTATTTGTCCATGCTAATTGGAATTCTTCATCATAGGACTATTGGAGAATGTACGTTTCTGTATGTGTCTTTGTGCCCGTAAGGTAACTGTGAATGGAACTTATTTTGTTAAATACATTGAAGTTTTAAAATAAATATTTATTTAAATAAATAACTCGTCTGTAGTTTTGGTTATTATAGCTTATTAAGGTGACAGGTGTACTGTTAATGTATGTAATGTATGTATGTCTAATCATATTCTAACATTTACTGCATATAACATTATAAATAATGTCTTTTATTTTGTATTTTATTTGTATTAATAAACAACGATTATAATGTTTTGATTTGAAAAGTATTCTCATTTAATATATATTTCCTTATAAATAATGCGCAAATAGTGCTTTTTAAATAGTAATTACGTGAAAAACCTTCATCATTGGTAAACAAATTATTAAGTTAATCATCACCTCAGGTAGCACAATAGACAAACTAAAATAAACGTATTCTTTTCAATGTTTTTCCAGTACATTATATAAATTTTTCAAGTTTTATGCAGTACAGATAAAATTATATTATTAAAAGACATATTTCATTTTTGTACGACTTTTATGTTGTACATCGTATATTATTTTCTATATATGTTTAATATCAGTCGAAAACTCCTATACTTTAATTTTCCCTTTAATAGCTTTGTAATACATCCGACTCTAAGATTTCGGCCCACAGGATTCCAAAATTCCCATGATAAACCTTGTTTAGTTAAAAATTACTAGCACACATTTCATGCTCAAGCAATATTATCAATCCATCGACCAACTTAACGTGATTGGTAAAAAAACTATGAGTAAATTAAAATCAAAACAATTTATCAATATGTGACAAGGGATTTATAATGCAGGAATTGAGAGATTTACATTATATAAAACATATAAACAGTTTTTCTTGAAATCGAAAGGGGAATTTCCCTAAAGAAAAGTTATCGTCAGCCGCGCTTATTTAAATTTAATGTATTACATAGAATTTTTATTGGTAATCCCAAACTAACTGAGATTTGGTTTGTAGAACGTAATGTGAGTTACATCATATGTATATTGTTTATTTAAAACCAACAGATAGTACCCGCGGCTTCGACCACAATTTTCAAAATCAAAGATTGTACAAATCGTATTGAAAGCATTTATGACGTAATTCGATGGAGTAATTTGATACTTTTTAAAAGGAAGCAGAGATATGATGGGTAATTTTTATTAAAAATCCATTGATTGAGATAGTTCAACCCATATTTACTGTTTCTTATTTCAAGTCTTTTTCATGTACTACCATGTATTTAATGTTCGAAACAATTACATTTCTGACGCAACAGTTGAGTTTGAATGCCATGATGCCCCAACCACGAAAATATATACATATACAGGCCTTATCAACATCCTTCGGTCAACAACAGTTTGTTTAAATTCATTTCGAGTAGAAGTTATTTTCAGTGTATTTGTCTTAATCAAGAAAATATATATTTAGAGCAACAGAAACCTCTTCTGACCATAGTGCTTATATTTTACCTTCGTAATTTACTTCCGGTGTAATATATTTCCAGTTTAATAAATTGATTTAACCTTTTGTCTAAATTAAGAAACAATTGTACATACGTTGAATTGAGAAGCCCTACGTCTACGGTCGTTTCATCAACGAACAATTTAAATTCACTTCCAGTCTTTTTGTGCCATGCATGAGTTTCCATTGTTGTCCTGATAAAAATATATAGTAATATTGGTTTTCAAAATCAACTTGAGTCCAAAAATGTATACTTAATTGTAATCTACTTTCTGTCTAAGTTAAGATATCTTCGGTGCAATATATTTGCCTTGTTTACACGATAAGGCGGATATTGATACATACGTGGGACTGAGAAAGTACCGCAGTATAAAGATGTCACTATGTCAGTTGATTTTTAATCTAATTTAATAAAAGTAAAACATTTAGGTTTTGTCTTCTTGCCCTGATGAAGAAAATAGATATTGATTTTTAAGACCTATTTCGTTTAAAACCTACAACTGGCTCTTGTAATACACCTGCAGTAAAAGATACTTGTATTTATAGTCAGATTTTTTAGTATGTATTTCATATAGTTTTGTATATATATATTGACCAAAAGGTTACTGCATTAAAAATATGTATATTTCGGCAATTTATATTCACTTCCGGTATAATATATTTCAGGTTCCACAATTCAGGTTGCATTGATACCTCGACCAAAACACTAACCAAGGTTAATGCAAGTTTGATCCATTAGCATTCATACGTGAACTATACTAATTAGAATCACATTTTAAGTACACAAAAAATAATACTTCGGCGACTAGATAAGTGGCACTTAAGACCCATTTCATTTTAATATTAAGGAGTTATACATGCAGTTCCATATTGACAGTTAACACAAAGGTGTATTTATAAATAGCTTTAATGGAAAATTCAAAATAGTACGTATTGGAAATAGTTGACTTTTACAGCAATCGTACAATAATTTACTAGATACTACGAGTGATTTTGTACTCCAAGTAAATGTCAGATTTTCTGCTAAGTTAAAAATTCAGATTGTTAAAAAAGCAATTTCGAAGAAAGTTTCTATTGAAAATTATAATTTTTAATACATTCTATTCCGTTAAATAGTTGTTTGAAAATATGTAATAATGTAACTTTTTAGCAGTTATTATGTATCTCAGGTTGATAATACAAATAGGGCAAGAAAGTAATACAACAACAGAATACAGTTGTTTGGTTAGTGATGACTGTCCGTAATACCCTCTCGTGTTATTGTGAGAGGAGGAGGTAAAAAGGTTTTGTGGGTCTCATATGTGAGATTTCTCACCTGCACTTACCCTTGTAATGGCACCACTCTTTCATCGCCAACAAGAGAAGCTTTTGAAAACGCGGATTTTCCTCACCAAGATCACATGAATAGTAAATTTATCAACCCCTAAACGAGCTAAATCTGTTTATAAGGATTATTGCTTTAAGATATTACGTATTAGCACAGCCATTTGAATTAAACGTTTAGTACACAAAGAGGCATGCTTGTTAGAAGATAAATTATATATATATATATATATATATATATATATATATATATAATATATATATATATATATGTATATATATGAAAAAGTTTAGATCTACACAGTTTAATTAGTACAATCTGAAGGATTGTGATATTTCCACAAACATTTCAATAATGGCATATTGCAGATAAAGGATGGTTATAATATTAATTAAATTGACGTAACTATTATGTAACTATTTAAATTTTTTATAGACTATTTTTGTAATGGATTCAAATACCTTTTTCTAGTGAATTGGAATACAAATAATAGAAACATATACTATATAAAAAAGATGGTTGCCTAATTTATTTAATTACGTTAAAACCTATTAAATGTAAAGTAAAACAATGTTAAGACTCAATCTATTGATTTTGAACATTTTGATTATGGAATTTATCTTTAATATTTCAAACCTTAGAAAAATATCAAAGGGTTCGATTTTACTAATGATAGATTTAGTTTGCAAGGCGATTAATAATTTATACTAGTTTACTGTGTTTTTTGTCACAATCAATTTTGTTATGAGAACAATATAGGAATGTATTTTACAAACGTTTAGTCTCATTGGCTAACATCGACATGGAGATATAGAGGCCACTACCTCAGCTATACCACCATGAAAAAAAGGGAGGCTTTCTAATGGCCCCCCTCTCGTTTTCGCTTGCTAATCATCGACAACTAAGGGAAATCCAGTCCAAATATTATTCTTCAACGTGATCGAGATATCTCGTAGTCATTCTTTAGGCCAATACGATATTTACTGTCAGTACTATCACATATTACCCTTTATTATATTTCTGGACACCCAGATATTAGTGACAATATTGGATTTTAATATACTCTGTGTACGTTCTTCTGACAAATATAAACCATAGGAAACTAATCTTCCTGGGGAGTATATGTGGGTTTGATGCGTTGTAAATGATCTTAATATTAATTATAGTTTTGGTAATTTTTATTTAACTACAGGATCTTCTATCATCTCATAAAATTTCCTTTCATAGAGACAATTTCTCTGTTGTATAAACCATTCTGAAACTGTAAACAAAATTGTCTGTAAGATTCTATATAAAATAAGTACAAAATTCTAACAGCAATGGATACAACATTATTCTATATGTTTACCAATTTCAATTTAATTTTTTTTTTTTTTTATATTATCACACCATCGTATATGGTAGACTGGAATTGTGTATTTTCACCTTTAAACTCAAAATGAAAAGAAATAAAATTAAAAATGCTGCTGTGCAATACACTACATAATTGCATTATATTTCTGACAGATGCCTCTATTCAACAGGCAACAAAATTCAATAAGGTCGTCTCGCTAAAGTTATGTTGATGCGTCTTACACGAGAATACATGTTACTGGTTATTTAGTTTTAGAAAGTAATCAACTATAATTTTTCAGGCTTACATTATTTTAGTTTTATAACATTTGTTTTAGTTATTTGAACCTATAGCACATTCAGTTGTATTGGTTATCATATTAAACATAAATCTATGGGAATGAACGTATCAATATGAATAAATAACACTAAATTAGTTAAGCAACTGCAAACTAATGTAGCTTTTTAAGTCTCTATTTACTCTTCAAGCTACACAGTCTATAGTGCTTCAATGCGAATGTTATAAGTCTGCAGGGACTTACATGAAGATAAACGCTGTATTTTTCCCAGCAGCGAAGATAAAAGGTTAATAAAACAGCTATCACTTCTAATAGATACAAACCGCCTTGGATTTTCTTACATCCAAAGTTACTTCTTATCCTGGCAGAGTTTCTTTTACTGTTGTTTAATGCATACAGATCAAGTCACTGTTACAGTAATCCTGCCAATGTTAGAATTTCTATAACAAAGAATTTAATTTATTTCGTTATTAACTATTATTTTAACACTTATGGTGTGAAATAATTTTTTAAATTCTAACACGGTTCAAATCTTGAATTATTTGTTCTCGCTGTAAAACGTGATCTTCAGATAGCAAAAAACGAATCTCCGACCAATCTGAGTAACAAGCGATTAAAACATTATTTACTGAAATATGCCAAACTTCCGATGATTAAATTTCATTATTTGATATTTCTATTACTTTCCTTGGATTTTATATTATAGTATGCAATTTTTAGTATTTTTGTTTGTACAACTTTTATGGCTTATTTAGATCCTAAAGCCACTATTTCAGATTTTAGAAAGATAGCATGCTTGAAAAATTAATTTTTAGCAATTTTCCTAGCCAGCCAGAACATCCTTTCCGCCGGAACGTAATTTGTAAGAAAAATATGAGATAAGACAGTAGCCTGAAAATTTTCTTTATACGAGATACATGAACAATTTAAAATAATTTATATCGTACGCAATAATTATAACGTAAAATACGAAATTATTTCGGGCTGAGTATTTTTTTCATTCAACAATAGAATCTATAATAATATTTGGGATTTTGTGTCTGAAACAGTGTGTTGAATGAACAATTATACGTATCCGTAATTTCATCCGGTTAACCGTTAAATTCCATTGTTTAGTGTATAAATCGATAAAGTTTGCACCTTACTTTTTACATATTATCTTCCATATTGAATTTTGTTGGTTTTTAATTGTTTTTTAATCACGAAATACCGTTCGCTAAAAGATTTTTTTAACTTACATTCTCCAGCTCTTTTTTCCCTTTCAGTTAGTCCATTATATTATGTTTTGTAAGTTAACAGGTATCTGAAAATTATCTGGTACAAAATTTAAGCTTTTGTACTACGCTAACTTTAACTATTTTCTTTGTATTACAACAAGTAATTTTATTGAAAGTATAGCTGTATTGAGTTATTATGTAATCAAATAAAATAATAAAGCGTATAAGTTCATTTTTCGCATTGTAAAAACGTAGTACATATTACTGAGCAAAGGTGCCTTTTGACACTTAATCATATTTATAAATTCGCCTTCACTTAGTTCATAAAACTAATATGCTCCCTAAACAACAAACTTTGTTTCTAGAGATAAAATATGTGTTAAAATACCAAAAACTAGTATTATAAAATTATTATAAAGGATTGCATTATTTCCTTATAATAATGCAATTCGTACCTTTCTAACAAAGACCGTTGACAGCTTGCGTATACAATTTTATGTTCTAGTTTAGTAAGAACATAACATTTAAAAAAATTAATTATAAATGCTTACCTTATTAATTTTAATAAAACCAGTAACTGGACATACCTTAAGTGTATAATATGGTTTTTTAATTTTAAATTAATATTTTATTTTGTTATAAAATATCAAGTTTATTAATAGCCACTATTTTAAAGATTCAAAAATGTATAGGAATTAGTATCGTATATTATTGAAAAACGCCTAATGAATTAATGTATATTAAATGATAACAACGGTTTTAATTATTGTTTGTATATCTCATGTTATTCAATGTCAGAAATGTTGATCCTTCTGAATTTCCCTATATTTATTGAGAGAAACTGTAATTAATACTTGATATACGCTAATTTTGATGCTTTATCACGCACATCTCCCAGTCATGACTACACTCTCACTCCCTCCTACCTGGAAATTGAGTTCTCGTTTCATTACCGGAGTTATACAAGCGTAAAAAATTTCATCTCAGTACTTTAAATCTTCTTATAACCAATAATAGCTTTAAATAATATCATTTTATTTATTAAATAAATATAAAATTATAACATCAGTTTAAAATCTTTGAATTTATTGGCATTAATATAATTTTTAGTGGTATTGTAGTTTGAAAGTAATGTCACCTACTTAAAACTGTGTTTTCATATTCAATAAGACACTCCTGGAATTTCTCTTTACCATGACTAAACAAATGCTCTTTACTATATATAATATTTTAGTATGAACTCTATTGCGTAATCGTAAATCAAATTGTATTTTTTAAAGCTTAGAAGAAGTTACAGTAGATCTTAATTCAAATATAGTTTATGTGTATTAATTAAAACTGGAGCCTTTGGTCTTCATCTTGAACTTTATATTAATATTTCATAGTTCTTCATATTCTTTCTGCTTCTTTATTTCACCCTATCAAATATTATTTAATACAGGCAAATAAGTATAAAGTATAAATACAAAAAAAGTATACATAAAAAACACCGTTCATTAGGTGTTTTACATGAATAATGTACTACTCGGAAATCTGTGCATTTCAATACAACAGTGAAATTAAATTTATTTAATCGTCATACGCTATATTTGACAATATTCTGTGACATGCCTTCCTTTATTTTCAAACTACACAAACTGTTTTTACTAAAAATGCCAACTCGGTATTATAACATTCTTGAACTTGCAATAAATTATTCTTTAATTGTTACAATAAGGTGTATAACATAAGCATAATATAATTTTTCATCATAAATTGTTGCTTGAATTAAAGATATGTCTAAATGTTGTGTTTAATATTACTAATCAAACAAAATATATACTGAATGAGAATCTACTACAATAAAAAGTGTATTATTTGTGTAACGCCCAGCAATAATCTTGAAATGTAAACAAAGGTCATTAAGGACTAAGAATGCTCACAAAAGAAAAGAAGTTGATAATAGCAAAGTTCTGCAATGCGCGGTTTTAAACAAGAAAAAGTGTGACGGGATTATCAAAACTTGTAAATCTTCTAATTTGTTCCATTAAATTTTAGCTACTTTTCTTTCGCCATTAATGGTAAACGTAGTAATAAAATTAAACTGATTTTACTGCAACTCTTAGGATTATTCAAATATGATTCTTAAATACACCGATTACGCTTAAGACAACTGTAAACATTAAATCACTTTACTTTGGCTCCCTTTTCAAGATCATCGTTCTCAAAAATTCAATTAATAATAAAATCGCTCCATCACAGTAAGTATTACCTATTGATATATAATGCAACTTGCTCCTTATATTATCATGTAAAATATTTTTTATAAAACTGCGTGAAATATAATTACACTTATTTTATGAGCGTTAGCAAAACCTATATTTCAGGAGCTGGCAGAATTTCTGCTATTTCTGTCTGTCTGTCTGTCTGTCCCCTGGATAATAAAGAAATCTAATTATTCGTGGGAATTGGATGAGCGTTTCCAGAGTTTATTACTAAGTGTTATGGTAAAAGTTTTCTGCTTGTTCTTTCTATCGGCAAGATATGATAAGGAAGAATTCAGTTGTAAACTTGAGTCCCTTCTTTTAAATGCTGCTATATGCTAGCCCTAGTGATGTCAGTTACGTGAAACGTAGTCCAGCGTACACTTTACCTTGTACATAATACAGTTAGTGCGTTCAAGTGCCGCATTGCGTATTTGACAATAATAAATGAGCATAACTTTAATTTATACGTCTAATTAAGTACTGCATAAATACAGTATGCATACTGTATATGCATATTTTATTTTGTTTTATAATTTTAATATTCTTAGTGATTTTTAAACACTTTTATGTATAAGTAATTGTTCTATGTACAGGAATAGTACTTACATTTATTACGTAAAAATGTAGTTTTATGTAATTATACACATTTTAGTACCTATTAACACATTTTAAGGGCCAGTGTAGTTACAATTCTACTTTAATAATTTAATATAAAGATATAAATAAGTATTTGGTAATGATAATAAAGATATTACACAGATTTATTATTTTTAATTGTTCCAGATACTTGGGTTTTTCTTTCAATTTGTAACATTACGTTTGTTTTACCACTTTTTTTAACCAAAAATTGTTCTTTACTATTGAGCTACAAATTAAACCACCCCTTTGGCTTTTATTCTACGGTTATATTTAAATTTCCAAGCTTCATATCAGCATAAAAGAGCGAAAATAAATTCTCCAAATTTAATTTTTGATTTGTTCCTATGGGTTCGTTATAATTGGTTCAGTAATATATATATATATATATATATATATATATATATATATATATATTAAATTTGTATAAATGGCAATACACTTATTTAATTTCAATAAACATTGAATCGCAAAAAGTACTTGCTCCGCCGGGACTCGAACTCAGATCTCTCACTTGCCGGGTGAATGTGCTACCATTACACCACAGAGCCTTCACTATTTACGATTAAATTATTTTGTTATATTATATTATATAATATTATAATATATTATATATATATATATATATTATTTATTTTTAATAGTTAAAGCTAAATTAGAAATATTTATTGTTGTTATTGTTTAATGCTAAATTCTGTAAAAACCTAATTTCTATCAGTTTACCTGAGGAAAGTCATTTTTGGTAGGTAAAAATCTGTATTTAATTAAGCTTAAACTGTTTTCTAATTCAATTCCATTGTTGTTATAATTAGTATAAGTATATTATTTTAAAATAACTATTTAAAAGTTACAATACCAAAATAATGTATGGTAATGTGTTTCTGAAATAAAAGACGTCTTATTAACTGCTGTAGGCATTAAGTATAGTTCTGATATCTGAATGGGAATTAGTTTTACATTTTATGCATTATACGTGCATGATTTATTACAAAATATTTCATCTTCTTATTATTAAAAAAAAATTAAGACATCGAATTCTTTGTTGAAACATCTGCGGATGACGCAAAAACTTTGTAATAACTTTTGGTTTATAGTGTAATCTTTTGTTTACGATAAGCCCTGTTGACGGGTGTCTGGTAGCTGACAGAGAATGTCTAAAGTGACGTTGAACCAGCTTGAAAATCCATTACTTCAGTAACTCCTTAAAATTGGATTCTTTAATCCAAGAGAAATTTTCCAAATATAATAACGCACTTGGTCTTAATAAATGTTATTGTAATATTATAATATAAAGAAATATATGTATAGTAAAAGGTGTTATTGATGAACTAAATTTACATCTTACTACAACAAAATATATTTCTTAATATATGTTTAACATAAGTAAGAATTACTAAAATTTCAACAATGTATCCTGTCATTAGATGAGATTGTTTTTATGTCTGTTAATTTATGTAATACTTGTTCTCAATCTGACAAAATGATATACTTATACAAATATAGTTCATATACTCTGAAGTTCATAAATTATGTTCAATGCCAACATACAAAACATATATATCAAATAAGAATGAATACTCTTGAAATAAAACTGTTACAACGTATTCCTTTTATAATGAAAATTCTACATGGATATTAATAAAAAATATACACAAACTAGTATTGCTTAATAAAAAACAGTAGCAGTCGTGGGACTGCCGATAGAAGTGAAAACGGAACTATTAAGTTGAGAGTAATTAACAATACGTTATAGATGCAGTACATCTGTAATTGTAAATGTGACGCGTTTTTAATTTTCCAATTTTAAAATCCACGAAAAAATATTATCAAATAACTAGAAATCTATTTTACCACGCTAGTAAAATAAATCTTATACCGTAATAATACTCATTTCATGATGAAGAGGTTAAATATTAAAAACATAATTAAAATGAATAATGCTAAATTTTAAATACAAATATTAAAAATGTTTAAAAATATATTCGTTGTTTTCATTATTCATTTATCTGTATAAAAATATGTTGTAATTGCTCAATATTAATAGTTAGTTAAACATAGAATACAAGTGAGTAAACACCGAGTGAACAACAGTGAGTTGAACACCGTTGTAAATAATACAGTTATTGCTACGGATAAAGTATATAATTGCAATAACAATTAAACCCACAATATTTTTAAAACTAATAAATTAGTTAAATTAACTTGGTTCTTTCGTAAAGGTATTTTTATTGCACAATAAACTAATTTATTGAGTTAATACGGTATCAGTGAGCCAATGCGCCAACTACAGTTCCGGCAAAAACGTTCACTCATCACTTCATACGCTACTACAGGCTAAACTAAACTTCCAATAAAAAAATGATAAATTACAAAAAAAAATATTCATCTATTTTTACACAACTTTCTCGCTGACAAATTTTGTCTGACCAAAAAATAAAAAAAATCCTCGCTTACTACTTTTTTCTTGTCATTGTAAACGCTATGTAAAATGTAAACAATAATCAAAATTATTTCGAAATTTTTTTAATATTTAAAAATGTAGCCAATAGATTGTCAATATTAAGAGCTTTAATTTGACGCATCTTACAGAATTGTACGACATTGGCTTCACTTTTAAATCGCGAGAGGAATCCGTAAAGGTCACTGATTTTCGCAGTCTGTTTTCATACTCCGCCGGGACAGTTTCCTTATTTATTTATCATGAGAATTATTTTTAAGGCATCAGAAATTTGATACACCTATGGAATATCTTGGTATAAAATATAACACTCTAGCATTTTAGACCTAACTAAATATGTAAAAGTAAAATAATTACACAATAGATCACGATATGACAATTTATAATTACATTTCTAAAATTTATATAAAGTACAATAACTGAAAATATGATGATATCACCTATAATTTTTTTTATATGCACTAAACAATTAATCAATGCCAATATGCATATGTTCCATGAACAGTTGTTAATATGTCGGTAGGAATAAAGGACAGATTCAGATTTGCTTACTCATATCAGATTGTAATACTGCTGAATTAAATTTGACTCGCTCAATGATTTCAGTCAATGTTTTATGTCCACTAATAATAATAATAATATGTAATAATTTTGTTACAATAAAAAGTGGTTTTATATTCATTCGTAACGACTTGGATTGCAGATTTCACTATATAAGTGTGTCAATCAATAAAAATTAAAACGGTAACATTTTTACAGGAATGAAGAGTTCAAAAGTCTGATTTCTCTGTGTCTCATCACTGACTGAACTACATAGATGCCCTGTATTGCTTATAACATACTGTATTACTGTATATATTGAAGAGAAGAAGATACTGTCTATTATTATTCCTATAGTAACGATGGTAATAGTTGCTTGTTTTGTCGACTTGCCAACTAAGAGTAAAACTACGATGTCACTTTGAAAGAATTAAGGTATGAGATTTAAATTAGACTAATATTTAAAAATATATTAATATTGTTGGTTTAACAGACAATTGATTAACCAACTATACTAATATATTTTCAAACTAATGGAACTTATAATGATGTAAATCGCATTTTGTATATAATTCCACGAACTTTTTATCTATTTTTTCATTCATACTGCTGAGAACATATATTTGACATTCCTTACAGGAAATCTTGACGCTCAGCATTTTTATGGAGGGAACATAATTCAAGCTGTCAGATTGTATACTCTAACAGTCACTTTGTGTAAACTTCATTTGATTGTCACACAAAATATTGAGTTCGCATTTTTTATTCAGTGATAGGTTAATCATAGTCTATGATTAACCTCATTTAGGTTTACATACCAGTTAATGACTAAAATTGTGGATAAAATGGAAATTTATTGACAGGATTTGGAAGGTTGCAGATCTTATAAAGGTTATAATATAAGTGTTAGGATTACATGTCACCTATTTACATTGTAGACAAAAGAAACAAAACCTTTCTTACAAGTGTTTCTGAATTTCTGTTGCGGTTTTAAATATCACACTTCATTGAGAAGCTTTGTAAAATCACGTTAACACTGGTTTTTCTAATGAAAATTTTTTTTCTGATACTGTAACACTAGCATCATCTCATTTTAACTGTAGCCCAAATTAGTATGAAAGATTTTATTTGAATATACGCCAAAGTTGCCCACTCAAACTATAATGCACAACGTAAACCATAGTTATGAACTAAATTACGGACGTATAAATTTGTACTAAATCATGTATATATATATATATATATATATATATATATATATATATATATATATATATCGGAAAAAAATTTTAATTAGAAAAACCAGTGTTAACGTTATTTTACAAAGCTTCTCTTATATATATATATATATAGTAATAAAAGAATCTTAATTTACATGATATTCAGAATAGAAGGTTGTAGGTAAGGGCAAATTTCGGTCAATATCCTATGCTACATTCATTATTAAGAGGGATTGTAGGAACTATATCTCAGTTATGTCACCTCAGAAGAAGAGGTGGCTAGATCTGTTCCAGCCTCATGCGGGCAGGAGGCAGTATCACCTTATGTTGAGGCACCAAATAACCTTGGGCAGACTCTAAGGTTGATCCACCCACTCCAACAGTCATCTCCCACATCACACTACATTTATCAACGCCTTTAACCTGATATCTTATTTACTATTACGTTTCACTATTCTATACACTAGCGTTTAATTGAAAAAATTTCCTTTTCGCATTAACAAAATACAGGGACTCTTTCATAACGAGATGTTAAATCAAATTTCACAATGCTTTGAACAAATATAATATGTGTGGTATTATTTAATAACATTTTTAATTGTCATAATAAAAAAATTCTACACCAACTGTTAACATTTTAAAAAAAATTAAAAGACATTTCTCTCGTACAAAGTATTCAATCCGACACACAAGATTGTATTTTATGAAGTAGGCAGATATTAAGAAGCTGTAAAATGTTTGTTAATTTCCGTTTCCTACAATATAAAATGATATATTAGTGTTAAGATAAGTACTGTAATTTCGTTTCAGCTGGAATAAGGGAAGGATAAAGCAGTAATAAAACTATTATTTGAAATAGCAAATATTGTACTCAAGATGTCATACTTTAAATATCAAAAGTTGTTTTAAAATTTTATGTTTACTTATTTTGGAATACATTCAAATTTCATTTTCAACTCATATGATGCTTTTTAAAGTGTACCTAAAACGAACTGTATCATGATTTAGTATTTCAATAATCCATAGGAGTTTAAAATTTGCTTGTACTGAAAGTAATAGTTGAGGATTAAATCCTACTTTGCATTATATGTTCATAATAATTCCTGTTAATTACTGTTTTATTTTGAAATATGTTTGTAGTAACAACTCATTTATTGAAATGTGCAGTGATGATTTTGCCTCTTACCTTTTTTAGTTTTAGAGTTATTTTTAGAGTTTATTGTGCCTGCGGCTGGTCAGTAAAAACACCGATAAGGTGAATGGGAACCAGGCATTTAAAAACCACGTAAGATATTGCTATATGTTTTGTTATTGTAATCTCAGTGGTACAGCTAAAACCTTCTACTTGTGGTAGAAATAATAGATATATTTAAAAAAAATATAGTTAATGGAACGTTGGTTAATTGGCTTCATTTAGAACGCATTATATCAAATATCTGTACAAACATTGAAAAACTTCTATCCGTCATAGAAGTTTAATATTCTGACTATTAGGTGCTAAAGAAGGAGAAGGACATGAAACTTAATAAACTGCTTTTGGTAAATTGATAGGTGATTGATTTTTAAAGATAGAGAGAAATAATCTTTTCCTGTTAAATTTAGTCATATAATCATAGTTTGTTACGGAAAACCTATTAATAAATATATGCTTTCTAAAACACTTCAATCCTTTCTTTCTTCATTAGTTTTCTTCTCTTATTTACTTATCAACTAAATTAATAGGATATTATGATATTGAAGTAATGTCATCGTTATTTGCTAGAAAATCTTGCAAAATTTGTTACAACAACTAGTATGTATGGTGTGTCTTCTCCAATAATAGTTCTAAAACAGTAGAAAATTTTCTCTTATAATTTATCACAAACGTTACGAAATTTTCAATCTATAATAAAAATCTAATATATATATATATATATAAATAAATCTCCATAGCAATTAACATATGTTGGAGTGTAATATGTTTTTGACGTGACAACGTCTTAAATTAGGTTGCGGCTCGGAGTCACTCATGAAAAAGTGTAACGCCCGGTAACGTTACGATGCCCGTCCAGTGGGTCCGCCGCACGGGATCCGCACGGGATAAAGCAGATAACTGTGGGTCCGCCGCACGGGATAAAGCAGATAACTATGTTTATTCGTGAAAATGTGGAGTGCTTAGATTCGTCATTTACAACAACTACAACAATAAAGGTAAATAATTGTACACTGATATTTCATTATCGTAAACTATGATTGATTGATTAATCGTTAGATTGACACAAAAGTTGAGAAACTGAGTTTATAGGTTATGTCATACTATTGACAAATGTTGATAGTGTTAAGTAAATTATTAGTTTAAATCACTCTGCAATCAATCGTAATTCAGTCGATTGAGAAGAAACAGCGCGTATTGCTAGTCAAACATTTAAAATAACAAATTATAACCTCTAACCTGTCATGACAGTGCGACCAAACAAACGAACTAAACCGACCAATCACCACGCGCGGAGTTAGAATTTAACTGTGTTTAGCAAGAATTTCAAATTCCAATTTTAGTAAATGTTTTATTCAACTTTACCATTTAAAATAACAAATTTTAATTAATTTCAAATTATGTACAATGTTTTAGTAAACAAAATATATTTCTATAGTTAAAATTTGTGCAATTCTTATTTTCATTCAATTCCTTGTTCCTATTGTGCAATTTAATAATATTCATATCAATAAATATTCTACCGAGAAAAAGACGTTGTCACGTAAAATCTTCGCCCGTAAAACCGACTTTACAGGCAACCATAATTTTTTTGTGTAAGCTGTACTTATAATATACTACCAATTAGCCGCGGCTGTACACACGATTTATTATTTAATCTTAGGTAAGTCACATACCCACATCCTTTATAATTATAAGTAAACAAACCTGAAAATAAGTTACAATCACTGGAAGATATACATATTTTCTCGTCAATTTCAGAATAAATCCACTTAAGTTTAAAAAAAGGTTTTGTCGGCTTGAATTCGGAGATTGAATAAGTGTTTTGCCTATCAAATCGAAATTTTAAGAAAACTGCCACAGACCACGGAATTTTTTGAAGGTTATCACGACAGAATCATTTCTGGTTCTAATTATTTTTAGTTATACATTGTCTACTCTCGGCCTTTATAATCTTCTCCCTATCTAAATTATTCCCGTTGCCCTCGTACCGTTCACATACTTGCCCCAATCAAGAAAAAAATATTCATACTTTGGTCTAAAAATATTATTTTTGGTATCTCATTCCGATAATTGAATTTAATTTTGGTCTAAGATAATAATTGCGGTGCTGTTATAGTGTTTAACATTTTTATCCATATTCAGAACGCTTACACACGTTGGTCTGATAAGGTTACTTCGTAAAAAAAATTATACTTCTGGTATAATCCGTTACTTTTCTGTTCTTGTCTGTTACTTCAATCTGTTACTTTTAGTATTTTGGGGAGTATAATACATATGTGTGTAATATTTAAGTTTGTAGCACACCGAGAAGAAACCAAAACTGAATATAATTCTTTTAGCATATGCAACCCAATTTCAGACCTTACACTTTATCTTTACGTCTTACTCCTGTAGTTAGTAGATGAGCACGAAATAAGTTTTATTTTTGTATTGGTATGGCTCTTTATGAGGTTAATAAACAAAAAGATAGTTCTTCTATGGATGTAATTTTATTCAATCTCTATAGATGTTTTGATCGCCAATAAAATGCTTTGTTTTATATTTTGGCTATGAGGTATACCTGTTCCGATTTAAACTTTCTGACAAAACATACAATGGACATATATATATATATATATATATATATATATATATATATATATATACATACATATACATATATATATATATATATAATTGTATATATGTATGTGTATATGTATATATAATTGTATATTTGTATGTATTTATATATAATATATATATTTTTGTAGAACACTTTCGTCAATCATGGTGTAAATCACAATGATACTTTAGAAAACACTAATCTATCAAATCTATTCGGCAAGTGCATCAAAACTCAAACCCAATCCATCTCAGAACACTAGAACAAGCACATCAATTGGATTTAAAGAAAAATTGGACTCAACATCCGGTAACTTAGCCAAAAAAGTCAAACATTTTAGAACAATATCTGGAGGAAATATTTTGTTCATTTTATCTGTATTTTTTCAGTGTTTATGTTAGTGTTCTGTTTGGATTATATTCTTCTTTATTTTGTACACTTTATGCACCTGAGTATACGGTGTGTAATAAAATATAGCACAAATGTTATACAGAGTGAGTTTTATGTCCTGGCACACCTCGATATAATTTAAACGGCCCGAGATATCTATGTGAAACCTTGACCCTACCTATTATAACATATTATTTTAATTTTTCAAGTTGTTGAAAATGTTGCCCCCTTTTCTAAAGGGGGGTAAAGGGGGGCAACTAAACATTTTCAAATACAAACCCCTATCATGTGACCTCTCATTTTAAAGGGAATACAAAAATAAACCCAATAATTCAAACTAGTAGAGGTATCTACGTTTATTTTAACAGATTTTATGACAAATTTACAATAATAAAATCAGTACCGTAACTGTCTTGTCCTGTTTATCGTAACACGAGTCAACACTAACGCAAATTATAAAAAGAGTTACCTGCTTTAGTGTAGCAGGTGTTCAAACTGTTCACCTTCGGCTGTTTGACAGTGTGCTAGACGTGTGTAAAAACTTGAGACAGCATTCAATCATTAACTATCTTGTCCTGTTTATCGTAACATGAGTCAACATGCTTTGGAATTTCCCTTGTTCTTATCTTACCGGTTGCAACAATCTACTGTTGACTTTCTCTGTACTACTCACTTGCATTTCATCAGCTGATTGGTTAAGTTGCTATATACAACATCAGTTTAAGGTTTTTTTTCTGACAAATAGTGTTACTTATTTTATTTCTACATGGAGAATTCTGAGTTTGAAAGAAATACTCAGGGGGGCAAAATGTTCAACAACTTGTAAAATTAAAAAAAAATGTTATAATAGGTAGGGTCAATTTCACATAGATATCTCGGGCCGTTTAAATTATATCCAGGTGTGCCAGGACATATAACTCACTCCGTATATAAAAGTAATGTAGTATTTTAATTTTAGCACGTGCACTATTATTGCTTTAGGTTATTTTTACGCATCTTTCACCCCAGAGGACGGTGCGAGTAGATATTTGAAGAAATAACATTTTAGAAGCTACAAAATAACTAAGTTTTAGCTCTGCAAAATAAATATTTACCAACCACATGTTTTATAAAAAATGAATAAATATCCTTTGACAAAGCCGTAATTAACTATATATTACGAAACACGAAAAAAGAAAAGTACGAGTTACGAGCGAAAGAGAATGTTGAAGAGCTCTCGGACACAGAGTGGACTATAAATGTCTGACACCAATCTACCCGAGTGGCGAACCCTTGTAAGACAACCTCAGTCCCGCTGCAAACAGGCGAAAGTAACATTTATCATTTCGCAGAGAATTTAAATATTTGTCTTCAGTATTCCAGAGCAGTAAATTTTACCCGTTGGTATTAGCATCACTTTTTTCATGATAAATTAAATTTTTTTGTTACAATGCATGTAATTGATACGCTAAGCCTATTTTTTATTGCTCTTATAAATTAATTTTTTTTGGTCAACGTATGTAAAAAAGAGAAAATAACCTCTATATAACTTATACACAATGTACAAGAGCCTTATACAACAGCATTCACTCATCATTATTACATGACCACTTATGAGTTTATGAATTATTCGGGAATCACTGTTAAATTTACATGAAGATTCGTTTGAAAAGTTGATTTCAGGGATAATAAACTTTCTACTTCTTTAAAAAATGTAAATGCTAAAATGCTAAAACCTTTTAAGAACATTTTTGATAATTCAAGTATACTATTAATTACTAATAAAAATGTAATGTTAAAGTCTATAAGTGTAGTTATATGTTACTAACACAACTAGATATTCATTAGTATTGTATCGCAGTAGGCTGAACAAAGAATACTTTCCATTGCAAAGTCGTGTTATATTCTTTCATTTTTACAATAGTCGTTTGAGTAACTTTTTCATCTCATTTTAGCCCCTGCTGATCAGGTTGGTCCTTGACGTCCTATTTAATTCAAATAGAAAAAAAACGATAAAAATCTTTTTTTAAGTAAATTATTAACACATGACTCCATAACAGTGTGACCGAAACTATGAGTGTGATATTGTGGGCTATATTTACGTTATTCCTTTTTTTCTTAGGTTTAAAAATGGTCTATCTTATTTCCGGGTGTAATTTAAGCAACAAAATGTAATATTTTCATGCAAAATTTATATAAGATACGTCCTAGATTGACATGTAAAAACCACTCGCTTGGTTTAGTGTTTCCACCCTAGGGCTTTAAGACGTTTATTGTGGGCGACTTATGCCCTTGGCAAGATACAGTGCCAATGAAGGTGTTGGTACATGCACTATGTCAGGTAGTTATTGTACAGTATAACAATAACAATAAAGTCATCAGAAGCCTAATTAGCCATGTTCCGAATAATTTAGGACTAGAATATCATACGTTGGGAACTATTTTATTTGTACCGGCGGAAAAAACTCTTTACTGTGTATCATAATTTGAATTAATGAGCCAGAGCACTTCATATCCCGATATAATATTTGGAAATGAGGAAGAGCTCAAAATTAAAGCAAGTTAACTGAACATTGCAGCATTCTGAGGACTGAAGTTGGTATTAAGTTCATTTCAACACAGTAAAAAACTAACTTTAGGGAAGTCCTCAGAATACTGTGCAGGTAAGTAAAATTCTTGCTACGACAAGATTTGTGCTTGATTAAATGAGCTGTTTCGTTAGAATGCCTCATACCTGACGCTGTGAATCTACGTTTTGTTATCAAAAGTTCCTAAAAATCACATGTTGGGTACATCAAAAGTTATGTACACTTTAAATCTGTTAAAGTGCGCCTAATATGTGAATATATAATATGAATCACAATAAATAATTCAGGTCGTCATTTTAAATTTACATTTGTAATTGCCAAGTGAAACTTGTTTTGGTCAGTATCTAGAGGACCAAACACTGAAATAGATAAAGTGGCTGGACTCATTATTTAATATATTATCTGTTTTATTGGAATTATATATTCTTGAACAAGGTTATAAGAAACCTGTGATTTTAATAAGATCGTCATATATAGATTTACATTTGAGATTTGAAATAAGAGGAAATAGAAATTTAATATGAGACTATATCCAAATATAAACTTATTCTTTATAAAGAGACTTTTGTCGTAAAAGTCTAAAGTACAATTGGATGTCCTAGAAGAAAAGCTTTGAAGAAATAGTGAGCTGAGCGAGCCTTACAAAGGACTATTTAGTGGCCAAGGAGAATGTATAGAACACCAGTTCCTGAAGATATATTGTTCATTATAGTACTTACAATATATAAAGTACTTTATAGGAAGGATATTGAAATTTCACCTTTTCAAATTAATCGTGTACTTTTTGTCATTCCAAGCAGATGGAATATGTGATTGTAAGCAATGGAGATAAGCAAAACATACGTCACTGGGCGTAGACCCCTTGCTTATTCTGTAAATAATCCAATTTTTAAAGATATATTTCTAATGTAAGAAAAATTTTGATCATTCTTAAATCTAAATTCTCAATATTATACCAAATTTTCGATTTACAAGATCTCTCTTAAGACGTTTATAAGAAAAAGCCTGTGTCCATGGGAGTAAACAATTTCTGTAACGAGCTGACAAGAGCAGTTCCTTTTTGTGCTACCACTCGTTCAACTCTTCCCAACCACACCCCTCTCGGCGTATCCAACTCCTGTGACAGAATGCTTCTCATAATAGTGTATACTTTGCATTTTAAATACATCTTATCACGTATGTTGTGTTTTTCACCTCACTAACTAAAGTTTTTACAAACTTTATTTATAGCACTATTTTTATAAAAGATAATGTAATTTAAAACACATGTTAAACTAAACCCCGTTTTTTGCCGTTTTTTATTTCAGGGGAAGATCCACAGAGTAAAACTAAAGTATAGTTTTTGAGCGTAGACGTAATATTGTAGCAAAATATATTAAACCATTGTTACTTACTCAACCCTTCAGCATACATATTTTTTACCACGTTTAAATGTGACGTTTAATGACTCTTTTCAAAAACATGTGTCAAGAATTTCATCTTTTTAACTTAACCTGAAACATAACAACAATTTGTAATTTTTATTGAATACACCTTTTTATTTCTAGCATTACACGTGTTTCAATAATGTTAGTAAAAAACGTTCAAGTAAATATTAATGTTGATATGTTTCTTTATTTAAAAGGGAACATTTTGTTATGACAGCTAAAATGTTAATGTTTTCTCTGGAGAAAATGCCCTTCCTGGAAAGGCAAGAGAAAATATTCAGTGATTGAATATATATATATATATATATATAATTTCAATAAACATAAAATCACAAAAAATACTTGCTCCGCCGGGAGACGAACCCGGATCTCTCACTTGCCGGGTGAATGTGCTACCATTACACCACAGAGCGCTTACCTTTTCTGATTCAATTATTTTGTATATATATATATATATATATTGGAAGCGGGAAACATAAGCTACAGGTTCTGACTTATTAGCATTCTTAAATAAGAAACCTTTTAACGTCAAAACTAAAGAACAATCACAAAGTAACCCAAATTTTGATTTAAGAAACCACAAGGTAATTTGTTAAGCCAATAAAAGAGATGTAGGCAATACGTGAATGCAAAAAAATACCTTTGAAACGTGGGTGTAAATTTAATTATACTGATTTTACATTTGTACTCTAATAATTATAATAGTTGTGTCTATTTTATGCCTCGGTTCATATCTCAACATACTGTACAAACTCATAATTTAGTTAAAAAAAAAACAATGTATTCCTAATCTTGTAAATTCTACTCATTTTCATATCTCGTAATTTAATATGTACATATAATAAATCAATTATTACTAATGGAACATTCACCATAATTAAGCTCTATCTTGTCTGTACCGATAAAATCCGACTTGATTGAAAGTAACGAAATTCTTTATTTTCACAATTGTCACAAATGTTCAGTTACATATAAGACTAATTAAATTCTGTTTACTAATTTGTTTATTCTTTGACGATCATGCTGCAATCGTTGTTTTCATATAGACGTTAGCTACCACTCAGTCAAATCCCATTGAGTGCATCATCATCGAACTCAACGCTCCTCACATAGAAATTAAGTTCCTTGTAACATTTCAAGATTATTATTAAGTCCGTTTTTGAGATATCGTGCGGACATACACACATACAGAAATTAAATTTGTCCCGCCTTTAGAGTGATAGGCTTCGCTAACGTGTTAAAAGTTTATGAAGTGAAATTTGATCATATAAACTTAAATAATTTGTTTTTCTCTTTACTATCAGACCTTTACTAAATGACCAAAATATCGTGGTCATTTAGTTTCTAGATATGCACTTTCCATTTACAATTTATATATTTATTGGTTTTAATTAAAAACATTGAAAGAACCTTACAAACTGTATGTCGGGAAAGCTTCCTAATACTTGAGGGTGTACTCATGTGGCATGTCCTACAAACAGCAATTCAAGTGCACAATAAGCTTTGGTTAACGTTATCGCAAATACGAACTACCTTGCTCTATTTTTAATTAATCTAATCTAACTGCAATAATTGTGTTCATTTAAACCTTCCTTATGTGTGTTTAAAGAACCATCATATGCAATATTATTATAAACAGTAATGGGTATTTTATTGAAAATGATACGTGATCTATTCGTATTATTATTATTTCAAGCTTACAGTTTCTGTTAGAAACATTATGCTAATAAATTGCTGAAAATGGTTTTAGACTACACTACCGGTTAATATATTGTTTACGTATCAATGGACATTTATACATAATAAAGAATATTTCTTTTAGAAAGTACCCAAGAGTTTCAACCGCAACAATTTTTCACACAAAAATACTGATGGAACTTGACAGAACACAACAATAGCAGTGTTTGAGATACGAGAGCCCGGCTCAGTTGAAGGGCTCTCGAACTCAAAAAGAGCTTTAAATGTCTGATAAAAATCCGGCCGAGAGGTAGACCTTGTGGGGAAACTTCTTCAATTTACACGCACCAGTGTTAATATTATTTATATACAATGCAAAATCGTCCACATGAAATAGAAAATCGGAGATGTACTAAAGTAATTATTACCAATTAAGTTAATATAATTTTCAGATAATGTAATAGATCATATTCATATTTGTTTTAACTTTACCTTTCTAATAAATCTGGTTGAACACATTTAAAAATACCAACATGTTAAATGTTTTCGCTGAAAAAGTAATTTCTTTAGATTTTTAGAGTCTTCATGTAAAGTAAGATACGGTTTATAATGTTGTAACGTCAGATGATTCATTTATATTATATTAGTGACATTTGTGTTACAAGACCAATAGCTATGTGTTTTCATTTACCATGGCCGTCACTACGAGTACTAATGTATTAGAACAGTATTTCAAAATGTGTTTTTAAAATCGTTTTACATAAGGATTTTTTAAATATTTTAAACAGTACGTGAGTTATTGTACTGAAAGATGTTTTTTGTGATGTATTTTATTATTCATTAATTATATCCTATACCATATTTACAACAAGGACAGATTTATTTACCGTTAGGCAAATACACAAAGAATATTATTTGCACCAATTTTAACACATATTTTTCATCACATTAATATTGGACTACACAATAAGTTGGTATTTGTTTGCGATTTACATGAATTTTAACTATATTTAATACAAAAATAGGTATGAAAAAATTGATTGGCTAATTCAAAATACGTTTTAGTTTTGGAATATATTAATTCACTCATAGTGACCTGTTCAATCTCTGTACAATTATATCCTCTCAATTTTGTGTTTATAGAATAATTACTCCAAGAAACTAAGATCCCCATATAAAACTAATGCTTCTAGAAACCACCACAAAACGTGGGGTAAAATCGTACACAGGCTAGAAGCTTCAAGAAGGGAGGAACTTACAGAAAACAATAACCTTAATTAAAATAATAAATCATACAATAATTACAGTGTGTGGCATATTAATGAATTATGATATACTTCAATCGTCATGTAGGCCTAATGACTTTGTAATAATTCCTTTATAAGTTTTCCTTACATTGTCATACATTATTAGTCAGTTATATAATACACTAGACCCTCCAAACGCGTGTATATGTCTTATATGCACGTCTTATGTGATGGAGATTGAATACATTACTTTATTTTTAGACAATAATAAATTTACAATTCTATGTTTTGCCTATACAAATTTTGGATAACTACTTACCTAAAATGGCTACAAGATAAATCTTAAAATGAATATTTGCATATGCAAATTAAAAATGCAGATTTCATTGGTTTCAATTTAGTACTGGAAAAATCGTTAAGTAAATAACGTAATTGTTAAACAGCCAGACGCCCTGTGTAACATAAACAAGCTTGCTGTCAGTAGTAGTTATAGAAGACGGTTGTTTGGTTAGTGGTTGTCCGTGAAAGGCTAAAGGGGGAGAGGAGGTAAAAGGATTTTGTGGGTCTCACATGTGAAATTTCTCACCTGCACTTAGACTTGTAATGGCGCCCCTCTTTCATCGCCAACAAGAGAGCCTCTTGTAACCTCGGATTTTCCTCCCCGACATCTTATGAATCCAGAGCAAATAGTTTGTTTCTCAAGATAGGGTTACCATTGTACCTATAACGTAATTTGTTGTGACACTATGGAATATAATCAGATGTCGAGGTGAAAAGTATCTTGGCATTTTCATGGTACTTTACGGTTTCAATATATGTGCCTTTTAAAAGATAATCAAAACAATTATGTACAGATTTCTAAAAAAAACTCTTCAATAATCGAGCCTTTTGTTTATTGTTGTATAGATTGGTATTCACCTTGTCTTTGCCTTGCTTCCTAGGCATCTAAGTTATTCAATACTGATTCTGGAAAAATAAAAAAGGCATCTAGGGCCTTTTATTCCTTTGGTTATATTAAACGAAACCATGGAATGATTAACCTTTGGATTAACCCTCGGTATAATCCATAAAATCACTGTAACAATGTTTATTAAATTCACTTTACTTAAGCTCTCTGTGTATAATTTGTTGAAAATTATATTTGCACTTATTTCTACCCCTTATATCCATACTCCTTCATTATCAATCTAAAGTAAATATTAAGCCATAAAAAATCAACAATATATCCATAAATCTATTACAAAATAAGATGATTTTGCCCAATCGCTTGATCCAACAATTTTATTTTATGGCATGACTCCCGTGGACCAGTTTCCTTGAAATCAGGGTTTAACTTCTGGTCCAATTAGTTAAAAATTGTTCTAAGTTACATTATATTCCTATTGAACTAGGAATTGATATGATGTATTTAAGATAGTAAGATAGATGTTAGCCTTATAGTTATAAAATTGTATAATATACATCTTTTTTTGTTAGAATAATAAACTTTACACACTCTAAAGAACGAAAAAACGTAATATATTAATGAAAGATAGTATATAAAAATATAAATTTTTGTTTTAATGCTTGTGCGATATCAATTTTAATGACTAGTTCTGCCCGAGTTTTGCGGTTTTGTTTGGGGGGTATACAGCACATACAGATATTTATATGTGTTCCGATTCATAGTTTTTTTTTTTTTTTTTTCAACTCAAAAGTTGAAATCCACCAAGGTGGATAGCCGCACTTTGAATAAAACCCCAAAATTATAAAAGAGCATAATTATTAAATTCCATGACGATGATTGTATTTCAGAACGCTTAGCTAAAGTTTAAGGTTTTTAATTTTTGTTATTCTAGGTTCTGATACCCAAAATAATTGTAGTTGAGAGAACATAATCAAGATTGAATCGTCTATTGATAAAGATTACATTAAATGCATAGTAATTAATAACAATACTACTGTATAATACTTTGATAATTTATTATAATAATAAATATTGGCTATTAAATTAGTGAATTACTAATATGAAACATTACACTCTTACTTCATCAAGAATCATGTAATCAGTTTGTGACCCATAACGCTAAAATAACTTTGAATTATTTTGATAATCTAATGGTATAAAAATTCAATGAAAGATACCAAAATCGTTTCATTAAGGTAGATTATAGCAGTATTTAACCCTATGTTTATTATTGTGCAATCGATCTTATCAAGTGTGGTAACAGTTCTTTAGGACCCTGGTGGAGGCAGATATTGTGATGTTGTGGCATCCAATTACGCACCCAATTACGGAGGCTGCGGGATATGGTGGTGTACATTGATGATTACTTGTCCCTCAGTAACATCAATATACTTACCCACATCTTGCTACCCAATTACGGAGGCTGCGGGATATGGTGGTGTACATTGATGATTACTTGTCCCTCAGTAACATCAATATACTTACCCACATCTTGCTACCCAATTACGGAGGCTGCGGGATATGGTGGTGTACATTGATGATTACTTGTCCCTCAGTAACATCAATATACTTACCCACATCTTGCTACCCAATTACGGAGGCTGCGGGACATGGTGGTGTACATTGATGATAACTTGTCCCTCAGTAACATCAATATACTTACCCACATCTTGCTACCCAATTACGGAGGCTGCGGGATATGGTGGTGTACATTGATGATTACTTGTCCCTCAGTAACATCAATATACTTACCCACATCTTGCTACCCAATTACGGAGGCTGCGGGATATGGTGGTGTACATTGATGATTACTTGTCCCTCAGTAACATCAATATACTTACCCACATCTTGCTACCCAATTACGGAGGCTGCGGGATATGGTGGTGTACATTGATGATTACTTGTCCCTCAGTAACATCAATATACTTACCCACATCTTGCTACCCAATTACGGAGGCTGCGGGATATGGTGGTGTACATTGATGATTAACTTGTCCCTCAGTAACATCAATATACTTACCCACATCTTGCTACCCAATTACGGAGGCTGCGGGATATGGTGGTGTACATTGATGATTACTTGTCCCTCAGTAACATCAATATACTTACCCACATCTTGCTACCCAATTACGGAGGCTGCGGGACATGGTGGTGTACATTGATGATTACTTGTCCCTCAGTAACATCAATATACTTACCCACATCTTGCTACCCAATTACGGA
This sequence comes from Homalodisca vitripennis, assembly GCF_021130785.1. Taxonomy (NCBI): domain Eukaryota; kingdom Metazoa; phylum Arthropoda; class Insecta; order Hemiptera; family Cicadellidae; genus Homalodisca; species Homalodisca vitripennis. The sequence goes on from NC_060208.1 coordinate 130,968,443, forward strand.
GGCTGTGGGACATGGTGGTGTACATTGATGATTACTTGTCCCTCAGTAACATCAATATACTTACCCACATCTTGCTACCCAATTACGGAGGCTGCGGGATATGGTGGTGTACATTGATGATGGAGTGGTGTACATTGATGTGCATTGATGATTACTTGTCCCTCAGTAACATCAATATATATACTTACCCACATCTTGCTACCCAATTACGGAGGCTGCGGGACATGGTGGTGTACATTGATGATTACTTGTCCCTCAGTAACATCAATATACTTACCCACATCTTGCTACCCAATTACGGAGGCTGCGGGACATGGTGGTGTACATTGATGATTACTTGTCCCTCAGTAACATCAATATACTTACCCACATCTTGCTACCCAATGGCGGGCATGTGACCAGCAATGACATGCTGGTCATTACAAAATGAAGTTTCAGTGATGTGTTGTCAAACGCTAATGTTGAAGTAACCGATATTTAATTTTTGACACGTTAACAATTAAATAGTATGTGCTAATTTCATCAGTGGGCCTATGCTATACCGAATGCCCGTTCAATGGGGCTGCCAGAAATTTTCAAGTGGTTCGATCAAGTCTTGTGGTGACAGCAAGTCTTAATAAAACACTAAATAAAACAAATCAATAAAAATAAAAATTGAAAACTCGTTTCTGATTATAAATTATGCATTTATATATGTTCCATTATTTTTGGATTTGCACGTGAATCGTAAAAGTATTGCTTTGCTTGTTTTACTAACAGTTAAGATGCCAATAAATACCACAAGCAAGACAAGACTGAACACTATCTAATTGAAACTTCATGTGACTACATATTATAGGAACGTTAGGATTAGGATAAGAGTAGGCTACGTGGTACAAAATTCTAGGAAATAACGACCGTATTATTATAATAAAAGAAATATATATATTTCCTGTATGGTTGAGCGTTAGCAAAGCCTACTACTCGAGGGATTGAAAAACTATCATTTCTGTCTGTCTGTCTCTCTTTACGTAAGATAAAAACGAACTAGACTAAATATTTTCCATAAAATTACATCTTTAACTAGGTAACACTGTCTTTGATGATAGTGCATTTCACTACGTGGTATTTGGCTAAGCGATAATAAATATTTTTACATTCGTTTTATGGGTGACCTTGATGGAAAATAAAACCTGAAGAATAAGTATATTTGTATAAACATGAATACAAGCATCAGCCATTTTACATGTGACATACTGTATTAACATATGTATGTACTAATTATATAATAAAGTAAAATAAAAAAGAACTATAGAATGGGAGTCAATGTTAAGTTAGTCAATGTTACGAGATTGTACGTCAACGCACTGTTGCGTTGTACTATCTTACCTAACTCACCGTAACATCTATTACTTAAGTGCTCCTCTGAAACCAGACTCCATGAACACAATTGTGGATTTGTTATGTCGTAAGATGTCCCGAGAAAGATTTTATCTCTAGACTTTGAATATTGCAAGAACCTTCATTTATAAATTGGTAATAATCAGTTATATAATGGTACTTGTCCAACCATGGGATTTGTCTGGGCATTATTGAATACGATCACTTAGTAACGTGACTTTGTTGTCCGTCTGTTTATCTCTCAGGACATTTTGAGAAACATGTGAGCTATACGTTTGGGTTCTAATTTTATATGCAATCTCCGCGACATTGCAAATAGTGTATCGTACTCTTACCCTCGTAACCGAGTCATTTTACATATTAATAAATTTGTTAATTTTAATTAAGAAAAAAGACAATAAGCATTAAGAAAACTAAATAAGTAAGAACAAAGTGCCGCAATATGAGTAAAATAATCTCTTACACTACATAACATTTATACTTCTTTTATCATGATAAATGTTTCTGCTATTTGCCAGTATAAACTAAGTTAAGCAATTTATTAAACATAAATTAATTGATATAAGTGACATATAATTAATAATATATCCATTACATAAATTAGTTTAGTAAAATTCGTTCTACCTTAAAACGTTCTCATTTTAAGAAAGTTTTTATTTACTGTCAACCAGAGGATTTCACGTATATTATACTAAACAATAATGTATGTAAAAATATCACAAAGAATGAGCACCAATTAGATTAATTTGTTTTGAAATGAATATTTGCTCTTAACATTTTACATATTACATACGAATTTTGTAATATATAACGATATCAAATGTCTTTGCATCACAAAATTACTACTTGAAATAATACATAATTCATTGTGAATTGGAAGTGATCAAGTAAGGTAATAGCAGGTAACGTTATATCATAATGACAGTAATAGCATCACGTGGGGGAAGTTTGCCTACCTTATGACGCCACGCTTATACAAATTGGCCGTCATATATTACAGCTGTTATCTATTACTCGGTTTAGAAGCAGCACACTTTGAAACTCAACATAATGTCATTTTACCTTAGGATACCATACATTTACAGATTCGTTTTATAAGAATTTTCACAGTTGGATAAATTCTGTTTTAGTATACCTTGGATCTAGTAATTGTAATTTTGAACTTAAAAACAGCTCATAGTCAAATTAAAAATATTTAATTACCTATTTATTAGATTTTAATTTTGAGTTACATAAATGGAGAACAATAATAAAAGAAATGAGTTTAAAATTAAATATATTACGGAAAGTAAGTTTATATACACAAAACTGATTCCATTTCCCATATTTACAAGGGATGTAAGTGCTACCTACAGATATTGTGGTCTTATTATTTTACCTTCTGTGTATATCAGATGATATATCTGATGTATCAGATGACCCAGCTCATTATTTTTCTAATTAGCCTAAATGTAAAGACCAAATTCTTTAGTTACATGCTCTATAAACTAATATCACCAAGCCGTTGTTCGGGAACAAAGGACCATTATATTGGATCTTTTTTATTCTGGATGTATAACTGTAACTGACAATAGTCTCAAAATATGTATGATAAATGCTGAAATAATTATGAAATGTAACAATATCTTTCCACTTTAAAAGTACTAATTTTATATTTCAAAATATTGCTGTGAACTTTCTGTTGTAACGTTTTATATTCAGAACATAAAATAACAAGTTTTAATAATCTACTGTCGAGGATAAGCTCAGCTAACAGGCGTCTGGTGACTGGCAGTGTACGTCAAAATTGACGTCAGCTAAGCCGGCTTCAAAATCCATTACTACACTAATTTCAGGAAAAGGAATTTTATTCCGAAAGAAAATTAGGTTGTAATTTCACTGTAAAATTTGTTCAACGTATTATATTATGATAATATTAGTATGTAATCATAGTGGTATTTGATGATTCTAATAGTCTAACTTTGTTTGCAGGTAACCTTGCATTCTGATTGGAGTCATGGACGATGTTTAAGGTAATACAGTTAATGTATGACACACACTTATGTAATTGAATAGTTTGTCAAGGAGTAGTATTGAGCTACGCAAGACGTATATACGTTTTAAACTTACATTCTACAAAGGTCCTGTTTCTGTTTATACATTAGCTTAAAATGTTTAAGCTAATAAACAATAATATTGTTTGAATAACGTCATCTTTGAAACAGAGTTATATTATTCCCTGTGAACTAAAACTTATGAATATGAAAGTTGAATTTTATTAGAATGACGTAATAGATGGAGAACTTGGCTGTAAATATTTATAAAAAATATGTAGAGATTTTATAGATTAAAAACATTCTTATGCAGATCTTTGTTTATAGACTTTTAATGTAGAATAGTTTATATAATATTAAATTAAATAAATTCATTTTGGCCCTTTATATGGCTGAGCGTTCTTACATCACTCGGGAGCATTTCATAATATTTTAAAAACACTATCAATTATTTGAACAAAACTAAGCTGAAGAGCATTCGTGTCATTATTGCAATACTTGAACAAATAAATAAACATTAAAGATTTTATTTGAATAAATGTAGCTTAACGCAAAATTATTTATGGTTGTACAACTCCGTAATTATAATAGATAAAATTGTGGCATTAAATTTTCATCTTATTCGTTGGATTTGACTTGCAGTTTTTAAAAATATATTGCACTAATGGACACGAACGCTATATTTAAAACAAGGCCATAATCGAAACATTCCTTAATTTTAGGGATTAGCAGAATCTAATTTTTGTACAAAGTCTCAAATTTTTAGAAAGCTAGTTGCAGGTTTTGTTAAAAAAAATTAATCACTTACGTAAAATAATATTTTATACACCGTTGTCGGCTGTTGTAAATGCAACTAGTTGAAAAAGGTAGTTTTAAAGTCCATTGTTCCAATAAATTATGGACGCATCTAATAAACTCAACTGACGTAAAATATGTTTCCAAATACTTACTAAGTATTCCTTCGTCATTTTAACTAAGGCATGTACTGAACCACGTTTGATTACAAATTTAACATTGGTTAAGGTACGTCAGTATAAGTACATGTTTTGTACGCTATACTATTAATAGAAAATTGTGTATTATAGAGACTATAATATGGATTTTAAAGGAACAAATCTTATTCATTAATTTTGAAATGCCCTAATTATTTACTGTGTGAATCGTTATGTTAATGTCTGACACAAAGCTAAATATTATAGTTTTGTCAACATATTTATTATATATCTATTTGATATAAAGTTTAGTTTTATATCAAATACTTCCAAGTATTTTTTTCATTTTTCATTCTGAACCTTTACTTAATGACTTCCCAGCTCATTAGTTCGATAAATAAAAGCACCAAACTTCCTCTACTTTGGCACCATGCCAAAATCTGTCACGTTCTCCCACTTCCTGTTTACTATTTCACTTCCATCAGTGTCCAATGTTACCGCGTATTTCTATACCCCCGTATTTCTATTTTTGGTTATTTACTCTAAAATAACCAAAAATAAATTTATATCATAAATATCTTTCGCTGATGCCAATGTTATCAGCAAAAACATTCGCTGTACGTTATATAACTGGAGGGGCTGGAAATATTGAAATTTTCTTCTTTGACTGATTACCTGCATGATGTCTCTTGAGTTAATTGACCTAATGACTTGAATCTTTGCATGAAGTTTCTTTTCTATGCTAGCAATACTTATATTGGTGATGATGCATACCACTGTATGGTATTTTGCTGAATGAGATGATAGGGATAAAATTTCAAATAACTTATATTTTAGAAACAAAACCTATGAGATGAGCTGTAATCTTAAAAGTTTGTATGCAACCTTAGCGAAGCCTACTATTCGACATGTTTTTTGGATTACTGTTACCTGTGGTATAAAGGAAACATATGCATATAAAATGTTATACTGCTTTTATTTTTCTAAATATATCTCTGTTGAAGTCGCTAGTATTGTTTGAGAAAGTATTTGGTTTGATGGTTTAGAATATGTTTATAAACATACACAGAAACCTCTAACACACACACACACACACACACACACACACACACACACACACACACACACACACACACACAATTTCTAATTAACATTACATCAGGATATAAATTAGTATAATATGCACGTTCTTCATATAATAAGTCGACACAACGTAACATTGAAAGGATCTTTTACTTTTTGACCCCAAAAATATTTATTTATTAGATAAAAAGGTAAGTACGTACCGAGCCTCAAGCACATTCTGTCAAGAATTATCGTACACATGGATAAACCTACAATGTCAAATTGTTAGACAATAAAGAGAAAAGAGTGTAAAGCCGTTCGCTCATGCGTCCTTCACGAAACCTTAATTTTTTGTTTAAAATTAACGTTTCACATCAACCTGTGCCGTATATCCCACAACCATGTGGTGTCTGCTGTGCTTGACCGTACCATGCCCATGAGACATTGCTTACAATAGAAAACTAGTTTTAAATTACTAATGAGTGCCAGTCTGTGTAAGTAATCCGAAACCGTTAAATTTGCTTTCTCCATGGTAAACGCTTCCAACTTAAGCATTCCTATTTCCAGTTTTATATGTACCATGTGAGTCTATATTTGGTATTTGGAATAATGGAAGATTTTCAATTTAAAGTAATGTTTTGTTTTTAATTGATATGTATTTTACTTGCTTACCTACCTAGATTTTTGTAATAGTGGTATATTTACATAAAGGAAGTTAAATTTCTTAAACTGTGTAATTCAAAAGATTGTGACGAGGAAGATCCCAAAGCTGGACAATAAATATAGTGTAAAATGAATTTCATGTTATTATTATTTCACTATATTCGAACATGGAATTTTGAAATAAAAAGATTTCTGATATCCAATCTCATACAACGGAGGTTAATTATAATTATAATTTTTTGTAAGTTTTGGATGTTGCATCATCACCAATTCAAGGCGCATTCCTTAGAATGTTAGCAGCGTGTTGTAAAAATATATTGATTGCCGGTTAAGTCCCTACTAATAACAGTACAGCCCGGCATCACCAATAACCATTTAGGGCTGATGTGCACTCTTACTCTACCAATACAAGTTTAAACTTCTATCACTGAATGGTGAAACAGAAACCACTATTTTCAATAGAATGAAAACCAAGTTTTCCTTGATGTTTATATAGAATGGGAACAACCAACGTGAAGTTGGCACAAACAAGCTTTTATTATGTGTTATGGTATAGGTAATTAAAATGTATTTTTAATGTGTAAAGTTTTTTTTTTAAACAAAGAGAAATCTGAAAAATAAGACTTTAACTCCTTAAAAATAACGTCACTCAATACGTGGAAATAATTGTTACTCCATTAATGGAAGTTAAAAAGCTTTTGTGTTCTTACGTTTATTTAAAAAATATTCATGTGTCGGAAATAGAAATAAGTTTATCTGTTCTGTAATGTAGAATATTACGATTTAAATCACAAAATTATCTATTTATTAGGCCCCACCTATGAAGTTTCTCTTCGAAACGGTTTAACCAAGTGATCTTGGTACAAGGCACACGAGAATCGGAAAATTTAACCACAATTACGTTAGGATATTTAATTCTTTCATGTATTTACACTAACAAAACGTAGTGCCCTAGGTCTACGTGAAATATAGGTCCAAAATAGCAATTCACAACAATAACTTTCACAGAAATTTACCTTTATTCTATATAATGAAATTAATATAACATTGATTGTCTTTGTTATTGTGATTGTTTGCATTAACTATAAAGTGCTTAAAGTAATAGTAAGTTAAATTTATTGAAATGGAAGAGAAAACAATATTCGATAAGTATAATATGTGATAAACAATATATAATTAATGCAGCTAGATGTTTAAAACGAGTTCTATAACTCAAGATGTTTTTTGAACATCGAACAACATTCCTCCCATGCCAAACCGGCTAATAGCTGTCAATAAAACGGAGAAGAGTGATGTGAAAGTTAATCGACTGTCTGTCGTGATTTCAGTTTCTCGCGCTAAAGCTTATATTATAACTTATAACTTATATTTTTAGAAACAAAACCTATGAGATGAGCTGTAGTCTTAAAAGTTGTATGCAACCTTAGCGAAGCCTACTATTCGACATGTTTTTGGATTACTGTTACCTGTGGTATAAAGGAAACATATGCATATAAAATGTTTATACTGCTTTTATTTTTCTAAATATATCTCTGTTGAAGTCGCTAGTATTGTTTGAGAAAGTATTTGGTTTGATGGTTTAGAATATGTTTATAAACATACATACACAGAAACCTCTAACACACACACACACACACACACACACACACACACACACCCCACACACACACAATTTCTAATTAACATTACATCAGGATATAAATTAGTATAATATGCACGTTCTTCATATAATAAGTCGACACAACGTAACATTGAAAGGATCTTTTACTTTTTGACCCCAAAAATATTTATTTATTAGATAAAAAGGTAAGTACGTACCGAGCCTCAAGCACATTCTGTCAAGAATTATCGTACACATGGATAAACCTACAATGTCAAATTGTTAGACAATAAAGAGAAAAGAGTGTAAAGCCGTTCGCTCATGCGTCCTTCACGAAACCTTAATTTTTTGTTTAAAATTAACGTTTTCACATCACCTGTGCCGTATATATCCCACAACCCATGTGGTTCTGCTGTGCTTGACCGTAACCATGCCCATGAGACATTGCTTACAATAGAAAACTAGTTTTAAATTACTAATGAGTGCCAGTCTGTGTAAGTAATCCGAAACCGTTAAATTTGCTTTCTCCATGGTAAACGCTTCCAACTTAAGCATTCCTATTTCCAGTTTTATATGTACCATGTGAGTCTATATTTGGTATTTGGAATAATGGAAGATTTTCAATTTAAAGTAATGTCTTGTTTTTAATTGATATGTATTTTACTTGCTTACCTACCTAGATTTTTTGTAATAGTGGTATATTTTACATAAAGGAAGTTAAATTTCTTAAACTGTGTAATTCAAAAGATTGTGACGAGGAAGATCCCAAAGCTGGACAATAAATATAGTGTAAAATGAATTTCATGTTATTATTATTTCACTATATTCGAACATGGAATTTTGAAATAAAAAGATTTCTGATATCCAACCTCATACAACGGAGGTTAATTATAATTATAATTTTTTGTAAGTTTTTGGATGTTGCATCATCACCAATTCAAGGCGCATTCCTTAGAATGTTAGCAGCGTGTTGTAAAAATATATTGATTGCCGGTTAAGTCCCTACTAATAACAGTACAGCCCGGCATCACCAATAACCATTTAGGGCTGATGTGCACTCTTACTCTACCAATACAAGTTAAACTTCTATCACTGAATGTGAAACAGAAACCACTTTTTCAATAGATGAAAACCAAGTTTTCCTTGATGTTTATATAGAACGGGAACAACCAACGTGAAGTTGGCACAAACAAGCTTTTATTATGTGTTATGGTATAGGTAATTAAAATGTATTTTTAATGTGTAAAGTTTTTTTTTTAAACAAAGAGAAATCTGAAAAATAAGACTTTAACTCCTTAAAAATAACGTCACTCAATACGTGGAAATAATTTTTACTCCATTAATGGAAGTTAAAAGCTTTTGTGTTCTTACGTTTTATTAAAAATATTCATGTGTCGGAAATAGAAATAAGTTTATCTGTTCTGTAATGTAGAATATTACGATTTAAATCACAAAATTATCTATTTATTAGGCCCCACCTATGAAGTTTCTCTTCGAAACGGTTTAACCAAGTGATCTTGGTACAAGGCTCACGAGAATCGGAAAATTTAACCACAATTACGTTAGGATATTTAATTCTTTCATGTATTTACACTAACAAAACGTAGTGCCCTAGGTCTACGTGAAATATAGGTCCAAAATAGCAATTCACAACAATAACTTTCACAGAAATTTACCTTTATTCTATATAATGAAATTAATATACATTTATTGTCTTTGTTATTGTGATTGTTTGCATTAACTATAAAGTGCTTAAAGTAATAGTAAGTTAAATTTATGAAATGGAAGAGAAAACAATATTCGATAAGTATAATATGTGATAAACAATATATAATTAATGCAGCTAGATGTTTAAAACGAGTTCTATAACTCAAGATGTTTTTTGAACATCGAACAACATTCCTCCCATGCCAAACCGGCTAATAGCTGTCAATAAACGGAGAAGAGTGATGTGAAAGTTAATCGACTGTCTGTCGTGATTTCAGTTTCTCGTGCGAGAAAGGGGAAATTTCATCTACTTTTCCGATTTAAATTTGTTTTGTTGTATTTATATGTTTTATTTCATCCGTTACCCATGGAAACTATTTATTGAGATTAAATTCCTTACATTTTTGTGACGAAACTTTTTTGTTCCTGACTAGAAAATATTTAATGATATTTTATCTTTGTTGTATGTTGTAAACACAAACTTTCCAATGCTTACGCCTGAAATACGGTGAGAAAGTAGCGGTTTTATTATAAATACTCTGAAGACGTTTTTATTAAATAATTTTATAAACTGGTAATATTAGGGATCTTACAAAAATGCTCTTGAAATATCCGAATAAATAATTCTGAGAAGTCTTTTAACACTCAAAACAATCATTATGGTTCATTTCGCAGTTACAAGTTTTTTGTGGTAGTAGAAGGGAACAAGTATTAAAGAGTCAGTATTTCACAGTTACTCCGAAATCCTCGTAATTTACAGTTACGACATAAATACTTCTTTTCAATCCAAAAGTTCACAAATATACTCTTGTTTATTTGTTAAGGAACTAAATTGTCTTTCTGAAAGTATTGTGAGTTTCCGCCTGTAACTCCGTGATAAAACAGTTGGTTCTAGAGACTACAATACTGATGCATTGGTTCTTCTTGATTCAAAGAAGAACGCTATTGTATTCGTGATAGAAATCCAAAATTTCAGCAAAGTAAAAAATAAAAGTGTAACATTTTTGTGTTTATTAACTATGATCGCTATGGGAAAATACATTGAATAAAAAAAATAGTAGACACACTGATATAAAGTTAATCATAAGTCATTTTTCAAAGAGTTATAACAAAGAAGATTAATCGATTTTGTTTGATTTGATTATTTCATATATGAACGAAATACTTTACCTTATCCTGCTGTTTCGTTAGGTTTTTGTATCTTTCGATACTCCGTTGTATAGGTTTATTGGTAGAAACTTTAATCATATAGATCATATACGAATAATAAGATTTACATAAAACACTATTAATCTTGATCGATTCAGAGGTAACGAATATTTAAACTGTATCATTACTACCTTCTATTTATAAGACTGCAAAGCACCCAACTCGTAATGTACCACTCCAACCTCACAACGATGATTTGTCTGAAAAAATTGCTTTATGACTTTATTTTTAGATGTTACAAATATAATGGATAGAATTGTTAGAACTATCCTATTACTCATCATTCTGAAAAAAGTAAGGCCACTTAAAAAAATTCTGTAAGTTTTGAGTAAAAAGATGTAAACTGTTTGCATAAAATAACTGCACAATGGCTACATAAATATTGTTCATTTTATTAAAAGCATTAATTTTTTTTTCTTTTCAAAAATATCATTCTTTTTTTGGTACAATAGTCAACTGATATAAATGATTTCTTGTAAGAAATTACAAGATCAGTAATTGAAAGTAAAGATGTCTAAAGACAGGAAAATGTAGGAAATTATACAAATGCGTTGCTTTTTCCTTTTTCAGAAACTGCCTTTTGCATTTTCATGAAAATCCACACAGGATGATCTTGATATTCACTAAACCTAGAAACTCAGTTCTGTACTTCCATAACATAAATATTAAAGTGTAATTATTTCAAAAAGTTTGGTATACCCATTGAAACTTATGTAAATGAAAGATTTATTACAAAAGTTCTGCATATAAAATTTTAACCAACTCAGAAATGTAGGGTTAGTTTACTGTATATCTTAACCATTAGAAATACAAATCTTAAAGACGTCAGATGGTTTGAAAATAATAATTAATTTAATCCCTGTAGGAAATATATAAGTAAATTAACTATTTATTAAGAAGAGGGCTAAAATGAATTCGTATAGACACGTTTTACACTGTGATAATTTTTTTAAAGCAAATCAGTAAGAGAAGTATGACATGTGAGAATGATAAAAGGGCGAAAGAGAGAGAAGTGAAGGGCTCTCGGACACGGAATGGACTATAAATGTCTGACACCAATCTACCCGAGTGGATAGCCCTTGTGAGACAACTTCAGTCTTCATTGCAAACAGGAAAATAAAACATTTTTCACCTCCACAAGTACATCAGCATTATTGAGTACTTAAGAAGAGGCTAGGGAATACTACTTCGTTAGGGTGATATTTTTATCAAAGAATTTTGGTTTTTGATTCTACAGTATACATAAATAAATGAGATAAAATAAAAGTAACAAATAATAAATAGGTGGTAATACAACTTACACTGCTTAATGCCTCGTTTAAATATACCAATCCCATCAAATGTCATAAAACCTTTCTTACATTAATATCCTACATTTGCTAATTTTTTCGGCATTCGTAAATTGTTTTACATAACCAACTATTCAATTTACACGAATGATATGAAGAATTTCGCAGACTTTAAGAAACGAGTAATGTGTTATTTTAGTAGTATCAGAATTGCAATCTTTTTGATATTCATAATGAACCTACTTCCCCAAAGTGAACAAAATTTACCTGAAACCTATAATCAAAACTTTGTTCTTCATAACATTTCTTGAATTTGTTGATGGATTAAATATCTTATTACCTATTTTATATTACACGAAAAGTAACAAAAATTAACTTGGTATTTAACCTGAAACGAGTTTTTACTTCTTAAAACCCATAGGTTGAAATTAAATTTTTGAGGGTTTACTCTACAGTAGCTACTTTGTATATCATCGCACTTTTGACGGAAACCTTGAAGATGTTAATAAATGTGGTATGAACAAACATATTTCATTTAACCAATAACTCAATAATGTATTTTTTATATTTTCAGTACTAACTTTCTGTCTTGAACAAAGGAGTTGAGGATCAGCGACTGAAGCTGAACAACGGTAATGAGGTGTTGGATCCAATTTCAAGTTGATGAGACGAGAAGAGTTGACATTCGCGTCAGGAGATTGTTATTTCTAGTTGTATATACATTGAATAAGTAATACCAGTGCAAGTTATAAAAACGTGTTATTTACTGGATAATCATTATGAAAATATTCTATTCTAGTTTATATACCTTCTAAATAAATAAAAATATTGTTCAAGTAATGAGTAGGTTAACTAACTGAGCTAGGAAAATTGAAAGAGCAGTGAAATTCAAAAGTGTGTCATATTCATGGTGCATTGAACTAAATTTGAAAGTGACTAAGTTTCTGTCTCTCTGAAAATATTTCGTAGTCTGTTATTGTTTGTCTGAGCTTTGTTATGAATAGGTTTCTTGTGGTAATTTTTTCTTTGTGCTAAGGTTTTTCGTTTGAACAATTTTTAAATGCATATATTCGATTTAAAAGTGTCAAAATCATAGCATTAATGGTCGACACAAGTTCAATGCTAACGCAATAATTATGATACATTGAGTCAGAATGTTCCTAACAACGAATTATGATCTAAGCATTATTCTACTATTAGTAATAGTAATCAAGAATATAGTAAATACGTATACACTGGTTTATCAATAATTCATAATTAGTAAATTTAATTGTTATTTAGATGCATAAAAACCATATGAGTTGATAAAATCTGAGCGACTGCTATGATAAAACCATCTATACATTATGCAGTACATTATTTAACCAAATTAATTTCTACTTGCTAACCTATTTTAATGCTGCGTGTTTTGTTGTAATTTGTGGGAAAAATGTTTTTCTTGTGAATCAAATAAGACTTGCGTATGTTTTATTTTGTTTCCACTGATACGCTAAGCATTACTTATCTACCTCGTTACAAGCAGCAAGTTTTTTTTTTTCAAAAATTTATAGTAGTTTCTTGTTTTCTCGAGGAAATTTGAGTTAAACTATTTTATATATATTTTAGTTATTTATAAATATAAAACACTATAAAACAACCAGAAAACAAAATGAAATGGCCTTTTGAATGACTATTTAACCAATGAATTCTTCTTTTCAAATTTAATAAAACATTATTATTAAACAACAGAATTATCTACTCTCTCAAGGTAACACTTGTCGAAAACACAAATAAAAAAAATTGTACATAATTTACTTTTCAGCAATTAGTATAAATGGAAAAAATGGTTCAGAATCTGAAAATGAACAGTATTTTGAGGAACATTATAAATTACCTTAGACATGGGTGATAAAATATACATAAACGTATCAAATACAATATACGAAGGTACAATATTTTAACTAATTGATTGTGAGTATGAGAAACTTGTTTTAAGCTAATTGCAGAAAATTATATGATCATTGAAAGTACAATAAATCGCAATTATCACTGGAAGAGTGCGGGTCTGTAGTTGGATTACGGTTGGTGGGGAGGGTGAGGGGAGAAGGTACAAAAAGGAACTGCTCTTGTCAGCTCGTTAGAGGGATTGTTTAACCCCCTGAGATGTTGGGATTTTCTCAAAAGCGACCCGAGAGAGATTTTAAAACGTATTTAATTCTGCACATTATGTTGTTCAGAGTTAGAGCTTTTGCAAACCTTTTCGTGAATTAATAATTTTGTGTAATTACTTACTTTATTGTGAGTTTATTGAGAGTAAAATAATACTAAATGTGTCTACCATATATTACCGAGCAATAAAAAAACATTTTAAATGTGTCTACCATATATTACCGAGCAATAAAAAACATTTCAAAACATGCATTTCAAACATCCATAAAACATAAAACGGAACCATTTATTGAAAATCGTTGGTACATGCGAAATGTGTCTAACTTCTGTCACTCTGTCAGAAGATGCTAAAAATAAGAGAATAATGCTGTGTAAATTTGGTTGAACCAGATTTTACGTTTATAAAAATATTACACATTACGGTACTTTTATTACGGTAAGAGGTATAATATCCTATATAAAATATATCAAAATTACAAAAAGCGCTTAAATTTTTGCTCTTAGATCGATGTATAAACAATATTGTAATATGAATGTTGAGTTTAGCTCCCTTTCACCTTCTTCTTAATGCACTATCTGGAATCTGGTGATGTTGTTACAGACTTGTCTCCTAGAATCAAGTTAGTCTGAAGAGATAAAACAATTTCGATGACAAAGAAGCTTGAAACGAACAGTTTACATCGGTTCGACAACAGAGGCGCCTACATTACAAAATATGAAATATAGTGTAATCCAGGTGAATAGGAACTGGCATTGTCTCGTCAAATGCACAATTGAATGCATTGCGATGTTACTGACACGACCTCTAAACACTATGGAGCAACCGAGTTTTTACATACAACGAAGCCATGGTGGGAAAGGATGTTTGTTTTAAAGGTCTTTTTTAGCTTCTTCGTCGTCAACCTTCTTTTTATCTATTCAAACGAATGTGACTTCAGATTCTAGGAGTAAAGTCTGTAACAGTATCAGATTCCACAGTACGCTAATTAAGAGGGAGGTAAATTGGAGCTAAACTCAACATTCATATCAAATCAATCGTTCCTACCATGACTACGTTGTGTGTAATAAAACTACATGAATAGAATTTAAACAAAACAAACTATTGACAATAATTTTCACAAACTTTTTGGCCTATTTTAGAGCTGATTATATTATATAAGTTGCTAAAGTACTAAATTTATTTTAATTAATTCATTTACATTAATCAAATACATTTAATAGTTGACGTTTTATTGTTGACGAAGCTTATTAATGAAGCTGAAATATGAGTCAGATCTCAAGCCCTTGAGCTCCTGCCTATTAAATAAATAGTATTTGTTTAGTATATGAATTATTATTTGGAATTTAGACATTTAATAAAGTTTTAGGCATTAATCTTGAAAATTGAGTTGTTTGTATCCCCATATCATCAAGTTAAGAGTCGACAGAGTTCAAAATTCTTCATTTCAGTTCACAAAATAAGGAGTTTATTCCTACTTTGATAAGTTTCAATTACGACAAAAGAAAATGAGATAAAAAAAATATTGTTTTGCCAGTAAAAGTTCGGTTGTATTTTTGGAGTTTTGAAAACCTACAGCTTTTTAAACGCCTATTTAATTTATATTTTCTTTTATATTGTTATTTAAACATGCTCTCTCCCAAAAATAACATTATTCTCCTATTCTTTCTGTATTAGGGACTACAGACATTTAGATTAGTATAAAAATGTTTCATTTAATCTCATACTTATTTATATTGAGATACTTTAACTAAGTAAGTCTGTTTTTATGTTTTACATATATTTAAATGTATTGCTGCATAAAGTATACAATTTATGTATTAGTTATTTCAAAATGTCTGTCCCAACAAATATTTTTATTCCTGTTAATAAATATAATTTTCAAACGATCACAAACTAGAAATTGTCTTAAAAATCAAGTGGAGTACTCGACTTATAGTATGACGTGTGTTTATCCACTTTTTATATTCACTGTCAACTGCGATTTTATAATTTTGTAGACATAATTTTTTAAATCATTTATCACCAGTACATATCTCAAACAGAGATTTTTTGAAATATAAAACATATTAACTCTACGACTTTACACAGCAGCCTGTTTGAGTTTGGATACAACACAAATACAGAAGGACTAAGCTGTGTAACAATAGAAGCTGGCTCTTTGGTTAGTAATGGCTGTCTGTAAGAGGGTAATGTTGTGGGTGCGGACGAGGTAAGAGGGTTTTGTGGGTCTCCACGTGAGACTTCTCACCTGTACTTGGCCTTATAATGGTTCACCTCTTTTACACGAAGAGAAGAGTCTTTGAAACTCGGGTTTACCTGTTGAGGCAGATATATATTGCCAAACTTAAAAATAACAATAATTAAATATTTTTATATAAAGAAATACACAAGATTAGTTGTTTTCGTTCGAACAATGTACCCAGAGATTTGGTTTATTTTTGCAAACAGGTTAAAGTGAGATTAAATTATAAGGTAAATTGCAATTCATGATGTATTTTCAAAAATTTTATAAATACCAGGATAAACATTTAACACTATGTTATAAGTAAACTGAATAATTAGAAATGAATTTTCTTTGGGAGATATTTTGCCCACTTAGTATACGTAATTGATATTGAGGATTGTTAGTCTTATGATTTCTTTATATTCTTTAAGTTTAAGTATTTTATAATTTGTTAAACGCATTGAAATGTGCTCGTGCCATACTTTATGTTAATAGCTCAATAAAAAGTTTGGCATTATTCCATATTTCGTTATACTAACACAGTACTTAATTAAAAGGCCTGTTTCAAAGTAAACATGTAGATTGTAAAGACGGTTAAATATAAATAACTTTTACTTCCGTTAAGTTATTTAATGTAAATAGACCTTTAAATGTAGATACTATATTACAAAAATTGTATTTACATTTCAAAGTTCATCGAAAATCACTCTGACACTTTAATTTGAGCCCTTAGGGTATTTTACGATGTTAAAGATATTTTTTTTCGGAATAAGGTAGAAATAGGGCGAAATGAGAAATAAAAAGTATTAACGCTAATTATTGCGACAGCAACACATAAAATATGGGTGGTCGGCCTTACTCTGTATACGTTATATTTTATATTATGTGAATGTTTGAGCCGTAAAATATCATTGGAATATCAAATGGGAGAAAACTTTAATTTTGTTGTTATTGTTTGATTATGGCACATCAAAAGAAATACACTTAAATGATTTAAATGCCGACAATAAGGTTAAGCCAGCCTCTCTTACCAGATATGCCATGTTATAACAAATATTATGTAGAACGAAGGTCTCAGATCAGCAAGAAGGGCAGCGTTCAACGTATTCATGCTTTTTATAACATGAACCCAGTAATGTACAACGAAATCAATCACATGTTTTTACCGAGCAGTTGCCGTTTTACGTTGGTCCCAGCTGTCGTCTCTAATAAATGAGGTGCTGACATGGCCTGTCTGAATAAAAAAACACCATATTTTTCCATCACTGGGGTTTTATAGCACTATTTCATCCTAATTTCGTGTTTATGTGGATGTTATAACTCGCAGTAATACAATCATCCATCAAGATATATTTTTCTGTTCAAATCACCTCTCATCAACATAATTTTTGAATAATGTACTTTTCAAATTACATGAAAAACGTAAAACCAGTATTTAAAACTTTTATTTGTTTTGTGAGGCCTTTCAATAGCGAGGCTATCATCTTCAGACACATCACAAAAGTGTGTTTCTTCTGGATGAAGAGTATTATAGTCAAAGGATTAACAACAGAACGCATACGCATACAGAATGTATATTGCTTTTATAACATAAAGTAGATTAATATATTCCAACGTTGCTAGATATTGTGTTCAAACACCGAACTATATGTTATTGACTTTTAGTACGAATTTAGTAGGCCTATTTCGCGTTAAACTGAGATAAATGCCGCCTTTTCCCTCTAGTGAAGATGTAAAGGTAATAAAAGAGCTATCAGCTGTAATAGATACAAACTGCTTTGGATTGTGCTACATCGGAAGTTACTTGTTACTTGTGCAGAGTTTCGGTTTTGTGAAACACGGTTCATTCTATATTGGCTACTTCTGTGCTTAGTACTTTTATACAGTGCGCTTTAAGAGCAGATAATATTTTTTTGAGAATTCATGAACAAATGGGACAAATTGAAACGTTTATTTGTCAAATTAGCCGAGGTACATATAGAATAATATATGATATTACTTTTCTGACGTAATATATATATTTTTATTCAATACTTGGAGTACAAACCCAGCAACTATATTTAAAATATTAAGTATATTCACAATTTTCGACTATAAAAGCCGTTTATTTATACATATAAAAGTCCCAAAACTAATAATTATAGTTAATGGTTTAAAACGAATGACATTCACTATATTGATTTAAAATAATACAACTATTACTGCCTTTCGTTATTTCATACAAACCTTTGAAGTTTTTTTTTCTTTATTTGTATTTAATAAGGTAAATTTAAATAACTACTAATATTATGAATTACGTTATAATACCAAAAAGGGGTTAATTGCATTCGTTTCTTGCTTTGTAACCCAAATCATTAAAAGCTCTTGCAATGTATTGAAAATACTCTTCAAGGACTATGACAATATACAGTATAAATTGTAAATACTGCATACAATATATAAACATGTCTAATTAAGATAACAGATGATATATGTCTAACAAATAAAGATAGAATCACAAAAAGTACTTGCTTCACCAGAGAGTTACAGGGACTGAATTCTGAATTCGGTAACAAATACTGCTATTTAGTAAAAATACAAGAGACAAAATCTTTGTGGGGAACGTTCCGTGGCATGTTGTAGCAGTATAGCATGTACAGCAACCATATAGTAAGTTTTACAGAGTTTCATTTCGGGAAAGTTTATATTAAGTTCTATTGCATAATTCTCTTTGTTCTGTTTGATTAATATTTGTGAAATGCCTCCACAAAAACAGAGCTACATTTATTAGTACTGTGCTTTCAATTAAATTGTCTCATTTTAATTTTAACTGCCTCAGCAGTTCTTAACCACAGTAAAATAGGTTATTTACTTCACGTACGATTCCTATCACTTCAGAATTAATACGTCATTAGTATCAGTAATTAAAATGTGATAAATTATTAAAATATTTTCTTAAATACTGAAAAACATTAATAATTAACGCAAGTACGCTTTACATTTAAAAGTTAGGTAATTCTCTTTATTAAACGTCCTTAGCTGCCGTATAACTGGAACCATTTTCATAATCTTATGTTTACGATAATGCTGTTGACGGGTGTCAAGTACCTGACGTTCGCTGAACTGTCTGGAAAATACAGGTCAGCAACTCGTTAAAATTACAATTTCTTTTTATTTGAAACATCATGGTCCGATTACAGAAGATTTCTAACAGATTATTATTGCTGTAATTGAGTTTGAATGTAAAACTTCTCAATATGAAGATGTAAATCGCATATAATACTAGGCCTATAAATATAACCCTAGTGACGTTTATTGCCCGGCACTGAATGAATATTATACCTTGCCAAAATTCAAGTGTTCGGGTCTTATTTTATTTTCTTTATTTAACATAAATTAACAGACCAATATATGGTACATACTAAAACTTATTTGTTGTTTTATTTACTCTTATACGGACTAAGTATTCAATTTCAAAGATTAACACATTTTAAAATAGCATTACATTACATCCGATACGGAATAGTCATTGTGGTGTTCCATTTAAGGAAAAAAATTAACAACTCTCCTAAATTAATTTGAAACTAAATTTCGAGAAAACGTATATTTTTTGCTTTAACAAACATATATCAATATTTGAAAACATGAACAATTCGGATTGGCTATTAACTATAGTTCACTAATTCTATTGTATTCTGACATTTAATACAAAATAGTAAATTTAAAATTTTGGGAATTTTATTTGAATAAATTTAAGGATATTGTATATACGGAGTTTTAGGTACATGAATATTTTTAACTAGATGCACAATTTTACACGGAATGTGCACAAATATAAATATTATGCAGGTTTCGTCCAAGTTGCGATTTACTTTAGGCAGCTCTACTAGTGGCCAACTCTATCGATCTAAGTATTCAGCTGGCCTTGGTTTATAATTAAATGAAGTTCTGTTTCAAGGCCTGTTTACTGTGGGGTAGAATTAACGATCAGAGGGAAAATATTTACTCCTCAGGCCATCGATGTTCTTGAGTAATTGAACTGTAAGTGAGCCGTAATCAAACCTTCCTTCCACCTCACCGCACTTTCTTTCCTCACTACAACGATCATTTAAAACATAGATAAATAAAAATAATACTCTTTTTGGTTTCACAACAAATTTGTAAGTTAGTGAGTATTTTAAACAGTAGTTATTGTAATGACAAATTTTAAAACCATTTATTACTTTGCTTCTGAGTATAATATCTTAAAAATATACTTTTTTTATTATTACCAGACATAAAGAATACAATTAGACTCTCAATAAATACTTAAAGATATGTATTACGTTTCCTAATAAGAATAGGATTCTTAATGATCACAGGTATACGAATTTCTTCAGATAAGTGCTAAATAACAAACAAACACACTGGGTTTCATGTTTTTAACTTTTTTTATTTCATGATTTTATTAAGGTACTTTATTAACCAACTTAAAAAAGTCTAGTTGTAATATGTTTCATTTCAAATTAAGTAAGTATATTACTTCCTAACAGTACTGTAAATAAAAATAACTATATAAATTGGTTTAAGTTTTACATCGTTACTGTAAAAGTACATAATATATTAGGCGTTATTATATTAGAATACGTATATACGAGATACGTACAACTCAAGTACTACTACAGACCGATTTATCTCACAAAGTTTAGAACCACAGTAGTAATTAATATAAAACTTGCTCAAATATATTACTCACCGGTTTGGTGATTCCTAGGAATACCCAACGTACTTCGCGTCTTAGATTTAAAAACTCAAAAAATTTAACTGTGATAATTTCCAAAACGTTTGTTGAAAAAATAATAGATGAGAAATCGTAAAAATAATCGAAAAATAATAGAAAATAATACCGGAGATTTGAAGTGTTTCATTACCACTAACTGTTACCTTTTGCATTAATTTACTTTTTCGTGTGATAAAGAGAAAGAGTAATCCAACCTTTTAACACTAAAGTAAATTAAAAGCAATACAGATGTTAAAGAAAAAATGGCTTTAATTCAGTATAGCAAAAATGTTATACTTAATTTCAAGGCTTAAAACACATAAATCGATTATAAAGTTACAAGTTCGAAATGGTTGTAATTGCCCTTTAGGGTCCACCGAATTTGTCTCCTTTTATATATTCCAAATATCCCAAAAATCAAATTAAAAACAATAAATTCATCATGGTTGAGTAACCGTACGAAATTTACATCACTATGCTTAAAGATATATTGTTATGTAAATTGAATTTAAAAAAATAAAACGAAACTTTCTCTCAATCATAAGAAATACCTAATTAAGTGATGGGGTTTTATATTAATCCTTTATTTTGAGTATGGTGAAACTTTGTAATATTTTATACATATATATATAATATATATATATTGCGATTTTTGCGGTGTAAGCCATCAGCTAATGATATTTTTTACTATTACGGTTGTGATTTTATACACAAGGTTTTCAAAATACCCTTTATAAATAAGCCCCGTTTTTGAAAGCCCTTAAGCACGCTTCTTTTTTATTCATACCGGTAGATAAAAGTCATCACATGATTTAACTGCCATTTATATACGTGGAGAATAATATGTTTCACACAATTGGGAACTGATATTAAAATAAAAAATAACTTAAATAATCAGAGGTTCTATTGCTTACACTATTATTTTGAAAGTAAGAAAAAGTAACCAAGTCGTCAAGGCCAGTGAACAACATTGCTTCCACTGATTTACCCGATAAATTACTAGAGGGTGGAAAATTGCAATCAAGGAATGGGGATCCCTGTGGAGCAATCAGGGAGCTGTAACATTTGTATCACAGGTCTGGTTGTTATCAAATAAAATTATTCTAGTCAAATTTGTAAGACCTGAAACCGCATGTGGTTCTAAAATGTTTTCTACAAAACTGAAAATTTCCCTTCAGCGTCATTTGTGTCTTTATATCCAGAGTTGAAAATATAATATAATGCGATTTAATATTAATATTTAATACATTTAGGACACATTCATATATATGGGATTGTTCTTCCTAGTAAGTATGTGATAAGTTTAATGATTTAAAATATGACAGTTTGAAATGTAACAAATAAACACGGTGGTAGTTAATAAATCATTATTATTAAAGTAGTTCAACATCCTAAAAGATATATATATATATATATATATATATATATATATATATATGTATATATCTTATATATATATATATATATATATATATATATATATATATGTATATATACATCAGTAATTTCTGTTGATTGAAAAATTATATATATATATATATATATATATATATATATTATAAGGTTTAAATCATTCTTTAGGGCTACTGTAACAAATATACTAAAAGTATAAGCAACATCGTACCCTTGGATATTTTTCTATTTCCTCACTTGCGTTTCGCTAATAGTGCCATGATCATAGCATAATTATGACCTAATAGTAAAATATCAACAAATAACAATAATAACAGATATGGTGATGATAATTTGTAATGAACTATAAATCATTGTTTATAATGTCTCCTTTATTGTACCTGTTTTAATTTTGATATTATTTAAATTAGTATTCTATTCAGACATATGTTAAATATTGAACGGATGTGGTTTTTGGTCTCTGGGGTCATGTTTGGAGAAGTTACGCAGAAATGTTGCGTAAGTGGTACCACGAGAGCAACTTCAATTTTCTACAAAACATGTACGCAAAAAATAGTGGAAAATGGATGACAAAAGGAGTAAGTCTACCTGTGATGTAAAGGGCGGTCGGCCAGTCCTTTGTTATCCCTTGAGCACAATTTGTCCACGGCGCGGCTCGCCGGATACTTCATCAGCGGTATCGAGTCCTGTAGTTGCTCCACTGAGAAAAGCGATTTCCTCTCCATTGCCAATTCCGTCGTACAGTTTCTTTAGATAAAATATTTTATCATCCCAACTTAAATTACCATTGTTGTACTGACATATAACTATAAAAGTACAGATTTTTCACATGATATATTTCCTTATTCTGTAAGCTCATTTTATAGATACAGCAATTTAATGAAAGCTATTTAAAGTTATATATAATAAGAAACAGTTGAACCTTGACATATCGAATCTCAAGGGTGAATACAAAACCTAGATTTAGCGAGAATTTCAATATAATGTTTGGGGCAGTTTTCAGTATGTAGAGGATTAAAACTGTTCTTGTTGTGATGTATATAAAAAGTAGATAACAAAAAGGTAATAATTTAGACTTCATTATGAATATTTAATCGGATAATGTGCAGTATGAACATGTAATTATACGTATTTAGCATAAACCTAAATTTAATAAATAATACAATATTACATTATAAAATGGAACATGAAACATTATTCGAAAAGATTTTATAAATACAATATGTTTTTTATTGCAAATGGACTTACAAGAAATAATTTCGCAGCTCAAAATCTAACGCGCACACTTTATCTCAATTAACTTAAATTCGCTGTATTCGCATTACTGTCCAAATAAAATTGAGGATGGAGTGATGATTCGCCACTGGCAGAAACTGATACAAAAGAGTATGCGGCGGGGTTTCAAGTCTCGACATGACAAATAGGTTGCTATACTTCGGTTTATTGCTCTAATAAACTGAAACTCCGGTATATAATACGGCATAGTGTTCATTGTAAGCTACTTTATGTGTACATAGTGATCGGATGTCACCTTTAGAGGACGGCTTGTTGAGGATAAGAGAATCTTTAATTTCAGCTTATGTTGAGTTGTACATCATTTTAATGGGCTAGTTGTACTAAAAACGATGCCGCAAACCGGACTTAAAATCTTCTTTCCCCCAATTGGCCGTCCCCCAAAGGCGACATCCGAAAAAAGTATCGTACTATAACGGTAAACAAAACTTGGTTGTGATATCTCTTGTCGTTTAAAAGTTATAAAGTCTTGCTAAGACAATTGGTAATTAAGAGGGTTGTTAACTGTTATAGGCAAAATTAAATGAAAAATAATATATCTTGACATTTTGAGGTTATTCACATTAAAACTTTGATATATTGAAGTAAAATGAGCATTGAAGTACAGTAAACTGCATATTTAAGCGGAGTGACAAAACTTCAATTTATCAAGGAGTCGAGTATCAATATAAATGTTCCACTCAATAATTAAAATTAAAATGTTCTAGATTGGCAATGACATATTTAAATAACAGTACTTATGTAAAAATGCTGAAATGAAATGACAATATCTAGGAATAATTAATACCTTACATAAAATTACAAGAAATTATAATTTAAAAAGTTTTAATGTGATATATTTTACAATTACATAATATTTCTTTTTAATTTTTATAGAATTTGTATGGATATTGATAAACATTATTAATACATTATTTGCTACCAACATGTGCCATTAGCAGAATATCATTCATAAACCATAAGAAAATCAAAGAAAAAGTCATCTATATCATTTTATTGCGGAATCCACACAATATTTATTCCCTTTCATGTGGAAAACACTTTCAGCCTCTTTGTTCCGCAAATTCGAACGCGACTTAGTAACTTAGAGTGACAGTACGAGCATTATTTAGCATTAGTCCGTAGTGAGTGGTAGGAAAAAATCTCTGTATAAGCTAATTCATATATCCTGTAGTATAAATGTCGTAAACGTGTTCACAAAATATTCTTGACACCATCGGGAATATAATAAAAGGAATTAAATATAGTAGACTTTTTACCAACCCACCTTTGTGCATAGGTTAGGTCACGATTTATTTGACATCGTGTAGCACCGGTAACCAATTTTATTTCATATATTTACCTTACAGGTAGTACGTTGTATCTAGAGTTACGGACAATATGAGGTAGTGGTCTGTTTACCTCATCACCGCTTATTGGTAATAGTGTGTGCTCATGCAAATTGGCAAGTACTCTCCTCAACCCCATCAGATCCACAAGTCAGCCAACTTGCTATATTCAACCCAATATAATACAGTTATTGAATGTTGCAGTAACTCTCTAACTGTGGTATAGATCATATGTAGCAAAACTTGCGCCAATTATCCCTTAATGATATGGTTATTTTAAAGTTTTTAATAGTATAAATGTTTTACATAACAATAATGCAGATCTTCAAAAAAGTATTATTAGTTTTACTTGTAGTATTTTAGGACCATAATTTATATTTGCAACCTAATATAAGTGTAAACAACTGTAACACAGTTCGTCCTAATAAGCATCCTTACATTTACGTAATCTTATTATTCACTTTGATCTCGTATCTTTTTGCTATTGTAACAAAGCACTGAATAGCAGTGTGAGATTAAAACAAACAAATTTGACAGTTTTCTGTAGCTAAATTATATCAACGTAAAATTCTATCCAAGGATGTTAATTACTACTACAAATAACAAATACAGTAAAAAAGGACATGATACAAGGAGAGGGTAAAAACGCTGATTCACATATTCTACAATACTTTAACCAGTGAAATATTATTCCAGGAAGTGGAAGGCCAATTATTACTGTATTGGTACACAAACTGGTGTTTAAAGAAACCGATAAAAGGATTTTCCAAAGAAAGAAATTAATCATCGACCGTGGTATTTTTGGTAGAAGTCGAATTGGGAGGTTATTGAATGGGTTAAAATTATGAATGAATATTTTTTCTCCCATCATATTTTACGTTACTTGGCACATTTAGAAGTTGCCTTTACTCACATAAATAATATTTATATTACTGACATACAACTAGATTAAGATAATGAAATTCGCCAATTCCAGAGCCTAGATAATATGTACCGTGAACGTTAATTTGACATTTATAAGCTTGTCTGAGAATTGGTTTTAATGCTAGCACAAATATGACCTGTGAAAAATAAATATCACCCCTTTTCAACCACCACTAGAACTACAGCGGCTGACGACTTATCTGTTTCATAATGTTAATTTCTTTAGCGATTTCAATAAAAGAAGGCTGTTAGCTTTTGGAATACAATGCACATTGGTTTTTGTCCAGGACCGTTTGTTTATTAAGTGGTGACATCGTTTAGTTCCATTTAGTCAATCTTTGTATAGTACAATTATGTATTTTACGCCATATATTAATGATACGTATTAAATTGGCATACCACTAGTTACTCGAATACCATTATGAGCAGCAATAGCTTATTAAGTCTCTTCTGTTTTGAAAAGATACAGAGGAATTCAATTTAAATTGTTTAATGATCAAATGAAAACTCCGAGAAGTTTTTAACAATGTAGGCTACTAATACTCTGAAGATAGTGAAATATTTATAAGGATTAAACAGACTTATCAGAGAACTAACTTATAATTAATCCCTTGTTTGTAAGATGTAACAGCTGCCTGACAGTTCTACTGTGGTCTGACAGAAGACGTTTCAGCCGACACTGGCTGACAAGCTCTTTATACCGCATAGCCGTATTTAAGCCATCTATTATATTAAGGGATTTTTTAATTAATTGTTCACGCTAGCAGTTATGCACTTTAAAATTCAATACTCGGAATGGCAAAACTAAGCTTTTTGATAATTTTTCAAATAAACAATACAACTATAGTAAAAATTAAAATATTTTAGTAGTAAATTTTTGCACGTGTTTACTTTGAAAGCTAATATTGTATCTGTATGTGTGTGTGTGTGTGTGTGTGTGTGTGTGTGTGTGTGTTTGTGTGCGTGTGTAAGTATATGTATATATATATATATATATATATATATATATATATATATATATATATATATATATATTGAATCACAAAAAGTACTTGCTCCGCCGGGAGTCGAACCCGGATCTCTCACTTGCCGGGTGAATGTGCTACCATTACACCACAGAGCGCCTACTTTTTCCGATTCAATTATTTTGTATTTGGCCGTATCTGTCACATATGCGTTTAAATAAGCAAACTAACATATGATCGGAAGACCAAACACCTGTCAAACGACTTTTATTTACGTTAAATTGTATAAATGGCAATAGCCTTATTTTAATTTCAATAAAAATTGAATCACAAAAAGTACTTGCTCCGCCGGGAGTCGAACCCGGATCTCTCACTTGCCGGGTGAATGTGCTACCATTACACCACAGAGCGCCTACTTTTTCCGATTCAATTATTTTGTATTTGGCCGTATCTGTCACATATGCGTTTAAATAAGCAAACTAACATATGATCGGAAGACCAAACACCTGTCAAACGACTTTTATTTACGTTAAATTGTATAAATGGCAATAGCCTTATTTAATTTCATATATATTATATATATATCATATATAATATATATGATATATATATATGATATCCTAACCGACTGACTGACTCGCAAAGTCAAATAACTACTGAAATAATATGTACCTAGAATATCCCCACTTATGTATAGAAACTACATAGAGCTCCATAATATATTACTTCATTAGTGCGTTAACTGCAATGCTAAGGACTTCGACTTTAGGATTCCTCCATATTGGCCTAAAATATAAAACTTTAAAGAAATAGTTGAAGCTATTAAATAAAATATTATGTTAAATTGGATGGAAATACAATTATTACATGCTTATTTATAAAAACCGTTTCACTCTCCGATTTTAGGGTCCGAAAGACTAATATTTTAATTTGAATCTAAAATTTGTCTAGGATATTTTGAATGCCATTTAAGAAGAATATGCTAATGATGTGCCTGTTTTCGATAGGAAATTGCGTGCGAAGTCGCGGGTCATTTCTAGTTTAAATATAAATAGATTAAAAATATTGTTAAAGATACTGATAATGGATAGAGTTAGGTTTTATTGTTTTTGGTTATAAAGAATTACTTTTACCAATCGATGTTATATTGCTGTTTAGCTAATCGGTCTGTTCAAAAATTCTATTCATTTATTTATTTTGAACAATAGCATTAATTTATAAAATAATCAAGCAATGAGTCACAAATAACTCACAATCACTATATTAATTCTTGAATGAAAATAACTGGAACAAAAAATTGAATCAATGGGTTTGTGATCAGAACAATGTTATACGTGATTTCATCCAAGAATAAACAGGAATATAAGTTATTTTTAAATGAGCATAACAGGATTAGAGTCTTGAAAATAAGAACGTGCCTGAACCACAATTACCAATTGTTGTTTGTAATAAATCAGATAGGTAATATTTTTAATTGTATGTTTTTTATTGTTGTAACAATTTAATTTGTTTTTCAGATAAGTTACATCTCTTAAAGATACTGTACATTAGTAAGTTTTAACGGAGTTTTGTTTCAATAAGACAGCAACCTTTCGATACATTTAGCATTACATAATTTTCGGCTTTTTCATGCTAATTCTGATTTAAATTAAAATGTTCTGTTATACGATTTATATATATATATATATATATATATATATATATATATATATATATATATATATTTAAGTCTTATTCTTTGCTCCTAATTAAAAAAAATCACAAATTTAAATCGAATTCGTAAACAACACCACCTTGACACTAAAGAATTGTACAACTTGTTCGCAATCAGAATTTCCCTATATTGTAACATTTTTGAGTACTTGTAAAATTATAAGGGACACAGGCTGTACGAAATATTGGCATAAAAAGCTTCATATAACATTATGATTGGTTTTGCGTAAAGCTATAGGAAGTTACGCATACCTTGTTTTTACTGAGTCCCGCCCGCGTTATGAAGGACCCAGCTGTCGACCCAATAAATGGGCTGCTGACGTCACTCTCTTCGATATAAAACCTGCTTCTCTCATTTTGTGGCCTTTTTGAAGTATCCGAATGATGCTTATTGCAAATGGGGTCCTATAAAACATATGGCCTAAAACCTTCAATACTGTTACATTATAATTTGATACTTAATCCAGGACATTCACAGAATTTAATATATTAGTTTTCTTCATTTTTATTCAATGCCATGAACTGCAGAAAATAAAATAAGACATTTTAGATTTATAATATACTTATATACTACTTTTATTCATCTGGCACGATTACACTTCCTTGAGATCTGTCTTTCCTAGAATTCGTAGCTTAGTTCGCTCGAAGTCCCTTTAATTATTAATGTTTTTGTCATTAATGAATCTGTTTTCTACAAAATTCTAGACTCACGTTTTCCTTCAGATCAAGAATCTCATCCTTATTATTCATGTACGAATATAATATCCTCATAGTCCGTTGTACACTCTATTTTAAGAATAAGTATAATAACAGAATACATCTCCACAGAAAGATTAATCAAAGACGTATAAACAGTTAATTTTACATTAATAAAATGAACAATAATTTTTCATTTATATATATATATATATATATATATATATATATATGTATAGATATACTAATATGAAACTAACAACTTGAAAACACTAAGGAAATTTAAACTAAATATTGCCGACTTATTGATTTATAAGTACAATACATTTTAAGTTTTTTATGTACAGGCCATCTTACGCACCTTTTTAATTGTTTGGCCACTACCATTAGTTAAAATAGGACCGAAATTATATATTAAAAAAACAACACTACCTACTATAAAGGGCATAAAATCAAGAACTGTTTGTTTAGAGCCCTTAAATGTGGAACATTCCACTCCAACAAAGATAAAATCTAAGAAATTCAAGCTATTAGCAATAGTGGTTTTACTTCCATTAATATATTCATCATTCCATTTCTGTTATAAAATTAAACAGATAATTCTTAATCATTGGGGGAGCATTATGGTTTTAAACTAGAATCCAAGCAAATACCATAGCATATGAATACAACACAACAATAATTATCACAGAATTTAGTATGTACAAGGAATGTTCATGGATATAAAGACAGACCGTAATTATATTGATCAATTATATTTTAAGGCACTCTAATTATTTTAATAGAGTACCTCCACAGTTTTTAAGTGGACAGAAGTTTTAAATCAGTACAGTTTTATTGGCAGTATTAAACTCAATCACAATGATGGTCAAACGTAAATACGAAGCAGACAGTTAAAGTCCCTGCAGACGAATTTAGTGGCTATCAGTGATCCTATCGATCAGCTGATCCAGACACGATGTATTATCCCTCAGGGACAGTCGATTTTAACACTGGTCATTGACTTTCCGTTCCAAACCATCTCCCTTAACCAACATTTTACAGCATGAATGACGCTTGCTTCTAAGTTGAATTAAGCACAAACCAAGCAAACGAAGGGCTTACCACGATAGCAGAACGGCGTACGTGTATTTAGCTTAGACATTAGTGACCATTCAACTATAAATTATTCGTTTAAATTATATAACTCATTTCAAAATATTATATGACAACGTGAAAACCAGGCCCAAGGCACAAGTGCATGCATTTACTAAATTTCTAATAATGACTTCATTTCCCGTTCTAATGTCGACTTAAACAGCACAAGAATTTCTTTCATAAGTGTATCCGGTGTATCCAAAAATTTATTTCCAGAAGAATAATCATAGAATTTGCACCACTTATAACGATGGTTGTGTTTGCCATTTGTTGATAAACCTTTTAAAGTATAAAATTAATTAAAGTAATTGTAAAAAGAGAAAGCTGAGACAAATATAGTACCTTCTTTATATTCAGTAAATACCATACAGTTCTATATAAAGTACTGAGTAATATACAACAAGATCTTTTGGCCGACCGGCCACAAGAATTTGGTACATTACCGCTGCAATTATAAGCCTTATACATTAAACTTATTTTTAAATACAAGAAATTGGCTTTCGACCGTCACATGTGTCTTTCGAACCACCTGGTCTCTGGAAAATCCCAGCCTTCCGTAGTCTCACGCCTCTGGTAGGTCTAGACCTCTGGTATCTCTCTACTTTTGTCAGTACCTGTCCTTAGAAGGCTCACAGCCTCTGGGAACCCCCGGACCTTTGTACGTTCCGGTTTCTAAGTGTACCCTGAATTTTGGAAGCTCTTAGCACCTTTAGCTTCCCAGCTATTGGCAGGGCTTAGCCTTCGGAATTATTAAGTCTCTGGAAGGTTTCTGTGTCTGAAGCTCCCCGTTTCTAGCAATTTCTGCCCCACACTAATAAGAAAGAGTTATAATATGATGTTCAACAATGAATTTTGCTGCGCACAAATGAAGCCTATCAGTCTGTAGGATTTCAAAATTCCTCATTGGTCTGCCAATGGGATAGAAACATTGCTTTGTCTGTATGTATATCAGCCAGCATGAATGATAAGAATTAAATGTGCAATAGATTTGAAATTTAGCAAGCAACCTTACCGCCTGTTACATGACAATGATTATATCTTTAATAATGGTTAATCTGTAAAACCACTAGGTCCATAAATAGCGTGAAATGAAGTGAAAAATGTCTTTTTCTATAGAGGCAAAGTCAGGAATAAAAATCCCTCTATTCCACTTGCTCTAACAGGAAAATATAATGGAATTGTTGGCATTACAAACACGTGAAGAACTTTGGATATTGTTCATTTGTGGCTTCTTGAGGCCAATCGTATAAGTTAACGTAATTTATGATATATTTAGTGGAATTTTGGATTAAGAAATATATTTTATTATGAGCTTTGATAGTGTTTTATATTTTCATCTTAAACAAATAGTTTATTGATTTTTATAGCACAAATTTAAAACTATTTGTTAATGTTACTCTTACGTTTTAATATAGACGGGCGTTTAATAACATAATTACACGAATTACTTTATTATATTCATTACCATAAAACAGAAATTAGGTGCAACGTCCAAAAGAAACTGTAAATAATTTATAATACAAATAATGAAATTAGAATATCTTTTTGTTTAAGAAGAGGTATTTAAAATCCCCAACACAGTTGAAAGAAGCTAGTAGATTTTTTGACAACTGAAATATTATTGATTTATGAGTTGAACTCAATATCTGACAAGTTACAATCATTGCAGAACATTTTAATTTGTCCCTTAGTTTAATAATTGAAAGAGTTGTGTATTTAAAAAAAGTTAAAGTCTCCATAGTAGAAGTAAATGGCGTTTGGAAGCTGACAACACCATTAAAAGGTCAAAACTCAATAAGTTTCTATTTTTTAAATTACAATTTTACTAATAGTTTCCCTCTAACATATTTTAATGTTACTTAAGGTAGGTATATTAAAAGATATATAGTATGATAAAATATGTAATTGCATTCTTTGTTCCATTTCTTATTAATTTTTCAGGTTTTCGTCCAGTGTAATTGTTTTTATGTATCCATTAGCTGGTACTCGCGGTTTCTCTACATTTAAGTCCTTATACTAATTAGTGAAAGTACCTACGTATGATGTAAAATGGACTCCTAATTAAATTTTTCAAATGTATTTAGGAGTTCATCAGAAACCTATTATTTTAGTAATCATAGTTAAGATGAGAGTAATTATACTCGGAGTTTAACCTGACTGTTATAGAATTTTTTGCTCGCGTTGGAGAATTACTGGTTTGAATAAATTATACTTTTGTCGCTATAACATAATCTACAATGCTGCGCAGATGAGGAAAATACAAATAAATAAAGCTCGGTAGTCAATACTTTTTGTCTATAATATTTGTAGTGCCACATTTGCGTTTCTCTTTTTGTCTCGGTGATAAAACATATATTCATACTAAGGACTGAGAAGCCTGCTTCGGTTAAATCGTTTTTACTTCTGGCCGAATAATTCACGTACAGTGCGACAGTTGTTTTGGGCAGTGCCTTATTGAGTCGATCAAAAAACTTCATACGTATTATCTCTCGGAGAAAAACTTATATTAAAAAGCTTCTACTTCCGGCTCTTGTAATCTACTTTCGGTGTAAGATATTTCTAGTATTTGAGTTTTCCTTGTTATCCCGATAAAAAATACATACCTACGTATGGCTTAAAAGCTTATTACGGTCTAGAGGAAAATCCTACCTAACTACTTAATTACCAAACTAATATTACCGGTATAGGTATGGAATCCTTATTAAGTCAATGCAATATTGTAAAAAAAATTGTTTATATCATTTGCGTTATAGACGTCCTGTTGTTTTATAGACTGTAGTCTGGAAAGAGTAAGGCATGATATTGTTAATTTCAACGTTTACCATAAAGTGATTGTTAAAATGCCACATTAAAATGTGAAGGAAGCCCACCATTTTTGAATACCTTTAAATCAAAACATTTACAGCTTTGTTCATTAAGTTGGTTTTAGAACAATGTTTAAATATAATTTAGATGCATTACAGGTTTCAATTTGTTAATGGCGCAACTTGGACTAACAGTTACATAATATCTTGAAACTTGTTATCTTTCTTAAACTACTGATCAAGCACTGTGTACTTAATATTTCGTACAATTTACTTACAGATGTGTTAGCTACTTAGTTAAACTTTAGTTAAATGTAAGCAGGTGTTTAATTTCAGTTATATTTGGATTATAAAACTTAAATAGTACAATATTTTCCAAATGTTATAGTTAATATTTCCAAAGTTTTCCTTCATATCAACCATCAAAGGATTTCAATAAATATTTAGCAAAAAGAATTAGCCGAATTGGCCCAGCCGATCTCAAAATCAGCAACATATTTAGCGAATAATTTTTATTTGTAAGATATTTATTTAGTAGAATATTTTTCCTTTCCTTCTACTAAACACAAATACTCCGTACTTTAAAGTCTGATTTATAACTAAAATAATCTAAGAATGTCTTAAGATTGTTCCCCATACATATTTGGCGGAGAGATCATTGCTAGTATTCCCGCTTAAACGTTTATAAATATCTAAAAGGTTAAATTACCAAGTGTCAAATGTTAAATTGAGAGTTAAGAATATTAAAATAGACGGACCCCTTATAGAAAGGTGTGTTCTCAATTTTAAACCCCGTAAGGAATCAAAAATTGTAAGCTCTCAGATTTGTGTTATTAAGGGAAATGTAAAATATTAAAATAAAAACAAGTATAAAAATTAATTTTTTAACGGAAAATTATAATAACATAAGCTCTTGCCTACAGCTATTGAGTTGTATACATAAGGTCTAATATACAGTTCAGTGTGTTTTAGAATAGTGTCTAAATATCGTGGTGCACTCAATTGTGTACCTGATAAGACAACGATAATACTTCTTCATCTAGATTATACTATATTTTGTATTCTGGATGTCTCTGATGTCGAAACAATGGAAAGAGTCTATTTTGAGCTTCTTTGTTCCAAAATTCTTTTAGATGTTTTCATACGGACTTGACTTCAGATTCGAGGAGTCCAATCTGTAATGGTTTTAGATTTCAGACATTGAATTGAGGAAGGTGAATCGGAGCTAAACTCAACATTTTCAATACACAGTGTGTTTTATAAGAAAAATTTGTCCGCCATATCGGAATCATTTTTCAGATCGTTGTTTGACGTTCATATTTTTAATTTCTCTAAAAACAAAAAATATTGTATTTTATTGTTTGCTGCCACATATATTTTTTACAAGATCACAGTGTAGGCCCATTCAATATGTTGCTCTGCATAGTACATATTATTTTTAGAAAGAAAGAAGTGAAGGAGAGACAAGTTATGTCATGTCCCCAAAATGTGCCAGCTAAAATTCCACGTTCTCTATTTCGCGTAATAGATCTTTCAGTTTTAAATATATATTGTGGAATTTATTAGCTGTACGTTTTCGTAATTTTCTCTTAAAAAGCGAAACAGATGTAAAAAGTATCATATTGCAAACAAACTATTAGAACAAACATTGTTCAATTTTTTTTAAATTTACTGCATACCTTTGTTTTTACAAATTAAATAAACAATAAAACTTATACTGTTTAATATTAAGTAACTTTATAAATAATAGTTTAATAATTATATACGTGGGTGCAGCAGAGCAACAGTAAGTTGAGTCGGAAGTATTCAGTTTACAGGGGTTTTTACTGCCAGCCTTTTACAATAAAATCTAATCTCATCTCCTTACACATATGTGGCCAGTTGTCATACAAGTTATCAGTCATTACTTTATACAGTGTTGTCTTCTGCAATCCTTCAACCAATATTTTAAAATATAATCCGTTAAGAGTTGTTATCAGTGGTAACGGTATGATTATAAGAGTTTCCATCTAATTTATCACTCTTGAGTTTAAGCTTAAATATTGTATAAAAGTACATTACGTTGTAGAGAGCTTAGCTATATCTATGAATAAAAAAGTTTTAATTTAATTCTTTTTGTGATATAAACTTTCGTTATATTTTGAAAAATTCCTTATTGAATGATTCCTTAGTTTATACAGAACTGTTTATATTATTTTGTTAGCGACTACACTGTTGACACGTTTCTGTGAATGTACAGAGAACATAGCCTATAAAGTGACGTTGGCTGGAAGGCTTCATAAAACATTACAAGAAAAAAACCCCATTTTTTAATGTATGAAATCATGATAATTTCACTCTTATTATATGTGATAACAATAGTTATTAAAATTCCATAACTAACTTATCATTTATTGCAGGTAAGGATCTGTTCTGAATGAGGCACATTCTACCAGAGGTAACGTATTGAGCAAATGTTTAAATATTATAGACACAATTCTGGTGATGTTTTTTTGTGCCCAGAGACTTCAGACTTTGGAAACACCTTTGAAAATTATGATATAGTCTTACAATCTACCTGATAATTCAGGTCTTCAATATAATGTAGCATATTTCATAATTTTTTTCATATTTTCATAACATAATTTCATATTTTGTTTGATTTAGCTCATATCCAATCAGAATACAAGATCCTGATGAATGTATGCTTAACAGAAAAATAGTGTTTAATGGTAAGAATATATAAAAAATTGCAAGAAGTTAAATATACGTATTTGTAGTCACTGTCACCAATAACACTAGCATTTAACTATATCGATGTATAGAGCAATCTTTGATTTGTAACTAAATATAGTTCTGGTTATAAGATTTGTGCGGTGGTATAAAATAAAGGCAGAGAACTAATATTTTACTCCCCAAGGTAAGTCATAGGAAATAAACTAAAAGTAAACCGTACTCAAAATTGTCCTGTTTCACCTCTCCGTTATTTATTATTAGAAGCAAATAATTTTTAGAAAAATCTAAGCGAATAAAATATAATCCATTTATTTCCACAATATATTATTTTCCTGCCATTAGCAATAATGTTTGTTCTTAGGTGCTGTTATATCTCGTATTATTGACAGACTGACGGTGTAGAAAGTCTTAAGTACCAAACAATATTACGAGAATAATTGTGAGTACTATAACCACCTAAGTTTTTAATCGATACAGATTAAACGTTGCACAAAGATGGTATTTACAAATTCATTGGTTTAGCTCGC
Organism: Homalodisca vitripennis; assembly: GCF_021130785.1. Lineage (NCBI taxonomy): Eukaryota > Metazoa > Arthropoda > Insecta > Hemiptera > Cicadellidae > Homalodisca > Homalodisca vitripennis. The sequence continues at coordinate 131,004,947 of NC_060208.1, forward strand.
CATCCAAACTTAACCTATAAAATGTTTCAACAATGCTATCATTTGCATTGAGGCAACACTTTTATCTCGGTTCTCATAGTATAAATAAAAATTGGCAGTTTTTGTAATTTTTTTATTACCCTTAAGGATTTAAGTTAATGGCATTTTAAAGTTAATAAAGCACTCAAATGATCCATTATAAAGGAATATGTTCAAAACTACTATTTCGAATTAATTGTAACTAAATCAAGTTTACGTTTTTACAAAGAAATACATATTCTTATAATTTGTTTTCTCATAAGATTTCAAGATATTGTAGATCTTTTAATTTTTGTAAGTAATAGGATTTTATACAGCAACATTGAGAGTTTTTCCCGTTAGTGTTGAATAAATTAAACATTTACACTGATAATGCAACTTCAATAATTTTAAATTTAAATATGGCAGCCATATTGTGCAATGTACCTTTCGTCCGACAAATCCGGAAGGAACTTAACTGTATGTTTTATAGTATTTGTAGAATTTGTTGCGTTATTTATTCGGACAACGCATAATCAAAGCACGTCAACAAGTTACGAATAGAAACTGTGCTTCCTTAAAGTGATACTCTTATCTCCCAAATTCATATTTCTGAAATACGATTCAATTCTATCTTTAATTATATAAATTTCATAGAACAGCTTTTATATGTACTTTCTTTGCATTTAAATGTCATCTCCCTTTGCAATTACGACTTTCCACTAAATGATTACCATTTCTGTCTCAAAACTATGTTTAAAGCCAAATTATACTAAACAACGCCATGTTCTAAAATTTCAATAACATGTGCAAAACATAAATACAAAAATAATATATTCCCACTTAACAATACAAAATAAGAAAATGAAAAATTAAGAAATATAACTAATTACTTTTTACGTACTATCATGTTTTTAATATGCATACTCGGCATAACCAGCATGTTTACAGTTTCCTTTTATATCCATAACATTTAATACTTTACACATTTTAAAAAGGTATAACAAACTTGAATAATCACGTGTATTTGGTGACCTATAAGTTATTTTTTATTGAAATAATTTTATCTTTTTGGTTATTTTTACGGTTGTTTCAAAACATGATAAAGGGGTCCTTGTCAGAAGTTATATCTGGAAGAAATATTTTCAAATTGGCGTCTATTTAATTTTTTATTTTATAAAATATCTAATAAACCATATTTTTTTTCAAAAAAGTAAAGCAACTTTTTCCTGCCAAAGATACTTTCATTTGTACAAATCGGTTAAGAAATTATAATTTTATGGAAGGTTTCGTATCACACATACAAATAGTCCCATACATTGTTATTAAAATCAGATGTTACTGTAATTAAAATCCAACACTGAAACTGACTATTGAATCATTAACACCTAATAAATGTAAACATTAAAAAATCAAGACTTTTGTAAGATCAGTTTGCAATCGGTAGTGCTATGTTTTTGCAACGATTTGGAACATATTATTACTCATATTTGCTTAGAATAACACATTATTAATGTGATTTCAAATATATTTCCTTTTTCATCTATAGTAAACCTGCAATGTTTTTTTTTATTTAACCTGAGTCTCGAACTCATTATACAAAATGTATAAGAATAACTTGATGAATGAATTTATACTTACAACGCTTGGCTATAAGTATATCAAGAGAAAAAAAATACTACAGCAAGCAATAAACTATTGTTTATTATTTTTAATCCTTTCGATTACCATCCATTTCCATCCCCACCAATACTATTGCGGCTACCCATGTGTCTTAGATTATCGATGACGTGAAAATAAAGCCACATCTAAGTAGCTAGAACCACATCTAAACGAATACAGAGAAGGTGAATGACAAAAGCGAGTGAGTCTACCTGTGATGTAAAGGGCGGGCAGCCAGTACATTGCTATCTCCAGACTGCAATTTGTCCACAGCTAGTGTGGCTCACCCAGGTACTTTATTACTGTATTAAGTATAAGTACGCTTCTTAGTACGAAACTTCTTGCTTCAATGAGAAAAGCCGTGTCCACTTCATTGTCAATTCGGTTGTAAAATTGATGTACATATTTCATTCCCTAAGGTAAGAATACACCTCGCTACATGTCGCGTAACAGGCTTAGCTGGAAAATGTTCAAATGTGTACGTAATTTCAGCCTAGATCGGCTGTGAAAACAGATAGGCATGTAGAAAGTTTACAAATGTTTACATCCCTTTGGTAGACGTAGAAGAAATTGTTTCAGCCTCTTGAGTGATAGACAACTACAATGACACTCAACAAAATGTTAAACGTGCACCGGCATAAAACACTTTTTTGTCAATGTAAAAATAAATTTTATGCAAAACTAAAATCTTACAGATTAAATCTTTCACGAGATATGATGTCACATGATAAAAACACATTTTTATTGATTAATGTATATGTCATATCAGTGTTCATATTGCTGTAAAATATATATTTAAAGGAGGTCACTACAACATAATATTATGCTAAAATTAAATGTCAGACTACTTAGTGTTAAATGACGCTCAGATAAATACCATAGTTAGCCATACACCTTGATAGAACAGATTCGTGTCTCTGTAAAAATGAAACTTTATGTTAAATTAAGTCTTCAGCTGAAATTTTTCTCCAGAATTTTTCTTATATAATACATTTAATTTTTTAGTTTAATTACGTTTCATAACAGTGTTCAAAAAAAGAACACTGCCTTAAGGGGGTAATTCAAGCGAAAAGTGGACTGAAACCAAATTTTGCCAACAATTTTTTTAAATTTACTTTTTCAATTAACACTTTTAATCTCTTACATTTTCCTTCTATGAATATAAATGTCACACGTTTAAATCTCATATGGTTGTTCTCAGTTTTTTCTCTAAATTTATACCATTAAGTGACATGCATCATTTTCACACTGACTGTTGCCTATATATTAATTGACTTCAAGTCCATAAGTACATTAGTTTTCGAGATATTATCTGACAGACAGACAGAAATTAATTTTTCACCCTCTCGAGTGCTTTGCTAACGTTAAGCCAAAAAACTAAAATTAGCTTTGGTAAATCTTGAATTAAAAATAGATCAGAACTATTATAAATAGTACTACTATATCAGTTCTAAAAAACATATAATTGTTTTATAAACCTATCTTACATATTTATGTAATTACCGAAATAATAGTAATATTCCATTATTATATATAACTTTGTTTATGAAATACAAAGAATATACATTTCTTTGACATTAACATATGTTAACGTTTCCATAACATTTCATGTCACTTCTTTTTAATATGGCAATTAATACTAGCCTTGTTAATGGCAAGGGCAGGATTGATTTTAATTTTATTATTTGTACTTCATACACTATTAGTCAATTGTAAGCACACTTTAAAAAGAATGCGCTGATGTTATTTTTATAATGATCAAAAACAAAAATAATACTATTTTTGATAGCTAATTCATATGGCATTGAAATCTATTCCTTTAATTAATACAAATTGAAGTACATATTAAAACAAACAGAATATTGATACGCTCTATTAGCAAAAACATACATCGTACACAAGTAATCATTACAAAGGTAATGGTAAGCCAGTTCAAACATGTTTAATTAATCGTACAACAAGTCAATTTACTTACCTATAAACACATAACGCATCAATTTACTGTTATAAACATTATATATGCAGTATAAACTATATGTTTTAATGACACTAAACAGCTATATGATTACCCAATTCAGGGAAGTGGAATATAAGATAATGATATTTGTATCTACAGTCTCTTTGCACATTAAACATAAAATAATAACACTTTCTGCTAATAGTACTAAATAACTTACAATCAAATACGTCACTTTCTTTTAAGACATCAAGTAATACACTGGTGTTAATAGTACATTAGGTTAAGAAACATAGCCGACAGTATCCTTCGATATTTATTACAAAACACTCCATGTCGTGTAGAGAAAATATGTATCTTACATTAATAAGGTCATTTAAAGAAAACATATACATAACACAATACATGCATGTATCATACATAAAGGTAGAGATCAATAAAATTCATAAACCACGTCATAATAATGGAGAAAGCGTTTTATATTCCATTGTTAAGGGAGTCACGTAACATTTACTCCCTTTGATGTGGAAAACACTGGAAATACTTTCAGCCCCTTTGTGCCACAACTACGAATGTGACGTGGTAGTGAGGGTGACAGTATTTCTAAATTAGTACGTATTGAGCGATGTGGAAAATCTTTGTGTGTGGATACGGATATCCTTCAGTGTCTATATATCTGTTTATATTTCAACTCGGAAATATGATTGGATGAACTTTAGGGAAACATAAAGACTACCTCTCTGTGTACGATATCTCGAAAGCGAAATGGTTCATATACTTCAAACTTTATAGAAATCTGCATCTAAATATGAGAACCACTGAGTTTGATGATGGTGCTTGTCATTCCATGGGTTTTGGATAAGCGTAGAGTAATACATTTTACATTAGTCTTATGGGTAAGCATCATGGTAGCGAGAAAACGTAGAACAAATGAGTTCGTAAACATTGAGTTTAGTATTGTGTGATTTGAACACAAATTTTATTCACAGAGTAAAACGAAAAAAAATTATACAGTGCAAAGTTTGAAATTCAGTGACAAAATTCGATTTCAGCGTATTCTTTCTGTATAGTAACATTCCTAGGTTGCAGGAACTTTTATTTTAATAATTTTATAAAATGTAATTACATTTAAATATATATATATATATATATATATATATATGTATATGTATGTATGTATGTATGTATGTATGTATATATCATATGGCAGATATTGTGAGATACATTTTATCCGTTGACTTATCTAAACATAGAATTTAACTGATTGTCATTGAAACACTTGGTAGTCTGACACAATTTCTTAATATTATTATCTTTATGTATTATGTATGTCGGTCTATCTGACCGTACGATATTACGAGAACGAAATGAGCTATAGGTTTGACACTTGGCAAGCAGCCTCAGGTAAGCCTATTACGCGACCAGTGCTGTGGTCTTTTATAAATATTTAAATAACTTAATTGTATGTAGACCGTATATCGAGCTATAGTTGGTGATAATCTTATTATTTTACTCTAGTTTTGTACATGCAGTAGATCACAACGTATTTGACAATATACACCGCCCGCAGATAGTAATATGGTTCTTCTTATTTAATGTACATGTATTGCAACATATGCACAGCTATGCACGATATGAAATGGTGACTGTTTACATGTCCACCGCTCACTAGTATTAGTAGGCACTGATACATCGGTACGTGTTTCTTTCTTAAATTCTAATTTACTTACTACAAAGTATATGCATTTTATTTATTTGGTACTTATACCATTTGTACAGTATTGTAGTAGATTTTCATTAAGTCACATAATGGACGAGTTAGGTAGACGTACCTCTTAGTTACTGTGTATAATCAGCAGTTACATACAATGCAGATTTAGTACGTTTATCGCCTTCAATAGTGAGCCTGCAATATTCGTGTAGATTTAGTGCACGTTGTTTACTTAAAATCAAACACTAATTATATCAACGAAGATAAGCCTATATTTTAAAGAGGTATGTAAAAAGACATTTTACTATACGAAATAAAACCGTCTCAATAACTTGGGATAAAATTAAATTCAGAAATATATTACAAAGCCCGATGGCAAAATGAAAAAGATGACCTATTTATTTTTATATATATTTAATAATAACACATGATTTAAAAACCAAGATTGTAATGATCTGGAACTCTACTTCAGTTTTTAACGTATGTATGCATAAGAGTATATTACTGTATCACTAACTCACTTGTATTTTAATTATATAAATATATGATTTATATAGCATGTAAGCAAACTAATATTTTTGTAGACTTTCAAAAATGTTCAATAATATACTAGCACATATATAACAGATTTTAGCTTGCTATAAAGATGCCTTATTTACTAAGTGTATAGAATAAAATAATAATTTCAATCAATTCTTATATTGTTCTTATTAATAGCGTACTTTATTCTTATAAAATAAAATTCCTAATACTTACAAAATTCTTATGGTTTAATTACAAAAGGATAAATCAGTAACAACCTCCCCCAAATGAGTCAATTTGATACGCAATTTTCTCACGCTGATATAAATTTCGATTTCCAATTGCAGACGGGTTCATTTTATCCTCGATTATTACCCAATCACATTTCAATATTTCCATAACGCTGACTCTCTCTCACGTAATATCAATATAGCAACATCAGCAGCTTCATGCATGTAAATAGTATTTGCCATTGGGTGTTTTCACTGATAACTGAATACATTAATATCTATATTACACAGGCATATAATCTACCACCTTTGATTAATTCCACTCTTGGTTTGTTCTAATTTTCGCTACTAAAATTACGATTAACGAGTTTTAAATAGTTGGGCAAATATTGTTTAAGTATAAATTGTTTTACATAGATCTGTTACGAACTATAAAACGATTAGTAAAAGTGAAACGATATATTAAGTTTCATATACGAACTTATAAGTTGTATATTATCAACATGTAAGGCAAATATTTAGTACTAATACTTTAAATTATGAATAATAAACTTACTTTTTAGCGAATTTTGAATATCGACTGCTCTCAACTAGATGTGGTAATTGGCAATAAATAAGTTGCTAACAATTGTGATGAATGAGAATAGTTTCTTTCAAGCCATTATCTAAATTGTAACTAACAATAAGTATTTATTATTATCATCGTAATGAAACAAATAACCTAATTATTCATGAAAAAAATTTGTTTATTTCTGGTCTTTGTATTACATATCAATGCCAGGAGGAACGAACGCTCTGTATATTTTATTTTTATATTTACTATCATGGTTTTCACACGCAAGTGAACTTGATTTGTGTGTACTTGTGTAAAATATGTACAAGTGAATAATTGTTTAAATAATTGGCTTAGCCTTCAACCACCGGTTGATGACGTAAGCAGATTTCATTCCATTGTGTCCGCCTGTATATACAATATATTTCGATTTTATTATATTTGATGGTGTAAATTTGGTTTTGAAATTTCATTTCTAGTACTGATATATCAAGATTCAAAATGTTAAATATTGGACCGTTTGCTATCCGGGTTGTTGTGTTAAATGTTGTGTGATTAGCGCAAAGCCTACCATGCTGGTCCGACATTTGCTGGTACTGCTATTTACCTTTTTAAAAAATTAGAACCATTTTAAAACCAACAAATTTAGCCTTTGTATTAGAAATATTTATCCTTTCATTTAACCAAATTGCATTTGAAATAATTATTTTTAATTATTTGGGTTTTAATATTTAGTGTACAGAGAAACTTGCACATTTTTTTCTAATTTTCATTGGACAATATTGCATTATACTGTCTTAGAAAGTTTTAACTCCTGTCATACGATCATAACTTGTATACTTATTAAATCTTACGTCATTGTTTAGTAATTTCTGCCAGATCCATAGAAAATATTCTCGTAAATAAACTGACCTAAACGCTTTAAATTGTGCACGAAGCTTCATTTATATAAAATGGTGCTTGTTACTACATGCGATTTGGCTGAGCGTTAACTAATATTTTTGTATTGATCGTATAATTATTAATCATGGTGCCAAGGAATAAATTTGTAAACAAACTAAACACATCAATAAGAGTTTCAATCATGTAACATTTTAACACAAGCAGACTAACTATCCTAACACATTCAACATCATATTACAGCGACTTAGTGTGTGTACTTGTATTATTAAAATAAAATAATTGACAAGCAAATAATTGAATATAATTTTTATTGATATGGAACCCAATTTAGTGAAAAAAGTGAGTGTACCACTTGGCCAGTCATGTCGAGAAAGATTTCATATGTTGACTTTAAATTGTGCCTCAATTTTAATTTATATAGGAATAAGGTCTAATATGTGTAACTTCGTGCTTACGTCTTGTTTTTGTATGATTGTTCTTCTGCCCCATAGTCTATCTGTCCGCAAAGATGTAATAATCTTTAGATATGAAATGTTGTATGCAACCTCAGCATAGCCTGTTACGTCTCGTGGTGAGGCGAAATTTTACATTTTCCTTAATAATGCTTAATACAATACTAATAAACTACTACTTCAAAACTAACACTATTACTTCTACTGCTACTATGTCAGCTAGAAAATTATAACTCGGACTTGGAATAATGTATCTACAAACAGGGGATGCTGAAAACCAAGTAACCGATGGACTCTTACTGTAGCAGCCCTTTGTTAGCTTAAGTAGCACCCTCTTGAAAAAATGCAGAAAGCAGGCAGGCCGGAGAGGAAGTGATGCCTGAGCAGGTGGGATTTTTAGTGGGTTCGACTCCCAGTCACCAGCGAAATACGCTGACTGTGCATTAGCATTTTCACCATCATAAAACTTACTAAGCTACTAATACTACTATTTATTTGATTACAATATACAATTAGAGAATGATGGCCCAATTTAAATATGTTTGTTATGTTCTGTATTGTTCCACTGTTTTTGTAATGCAGTAAGTTTTATTCAGTTTAGGTTAACTTATGGGTTTTAATACTATTTGCTACCTTATATAGTTCTATTTAGTTTAACAACTGAATATTAAAACATTATTCTTAGCTATTTGCTAGAGCTCATATGTATGACACACGATTTAAATTGTTGTAAAATTTAAATAAGGTATAATAAATAAATATTATTATTTTTAATTATTTATGATTTAAATAATTCCTCTCCTTTCTTAACGTGCAAATATAAAAGCTAAAGTTGTTGTGTTGATTTATTTTATATCAAGTATTTTAACAGAATTCGAGATGTTAAATTTATATTAAGGGATAAAATAATATTAATACTTCTTTAATAGACGAATATACAACAAATTGTTTATATTAGAAAATATAATCGATAAACATATGTCTTTAAAGAATTTGCTAAGAGGTGCAAACATAGTTTGGAAAGTTGATGGGACTTTACGAAATTATGCCCACAATTAAATATAACCTATCTGAAATGTCTTGCTTAAAATGTAAAATACCTTCTCATGAATATACAATTAGTTAACAAATAAAATTAGAATATTCTTAGTAAAACTGTCTTACATTTTTGAAAATAATAAAACACTTTGATGAAAGATCTTTTGTTTAGAAGGAAACTGTTTAATATTCTTTTGTTAGCTTGTTGACGGGTTTCTTGTATCTGACAGAGAATCTCTTGAGTGACTTCAGCTAACCTAGCGTAAAAATGCACACGAAAACGAAAAAACGCCTTCAAAATGCTATGTTTAGTCATAAACCCTCTGTTTGGATAAAACAAAACAATATTTTTCATGTTACATTGGTAATTACAGTAGTTTTCTAATAAATTGTTATTCTTCATATATTTATTCGGAATATATATATATATATATATATATATATATATATATATATATATATATATATATATTACGAATACATTCCATTTAAAAACTGAATGGTAGTCATAGGCTGAAACTTTATGAGATATCGAGAATTAAAAATAATAACAGTTTCAAATATAAAAAATAATAATAAAAATAATAAAAATATTTTCACTTACAGTAATGTTATGAAATGTTAGGAAATGTTTGGACCGGTTAAGACTGACTAACGAACTCATCTAAGCTACTTCTAAATACTCCTTTTGTGCAGTAGTTTACATTCGTTAGTTTTTTAAATTAGGCCAGACACCTCGTGTTATACTGTATAATCCAGCACACACACACGCGCGCGCGCGCGTTATTGTATATAAGTTCCACCCACCCACCAACCCCCCCCCCCTGTAAAACTTTCTTATGAACAAAGATGGACTTATTAACTTTGAGGAATGTTTCATCACTTTTTTGTAAGTATTGTCACCAACTTTTACATTGGCTTTGCTTTCCAATCTACAGTTTTGTTGTTTTTTTTACTCCATGAATAAAAGTCTGAATATCTATATATATATATATATATATATATATATATATATATATATATATATATAAACTGAGTTCGATGATAATGATGTCACTCCATTAAAGTTTTCTGGGAGTTTTGCGGATATTTTCGTATTGGTTGTATGAGCAACTATAATGGAAACGAGAAAATATCATAGTAAATAATTTTTTTTATAAACTTAGTACAATGAAATTTTAACATTTGACGTATCAACACATGTACCCCAATGATTGCCACGTATATAATGTCATATTTTGGTGACTATGTGTGCACACTTTTACTCTGTGTGTGTGTGTGTGTGTGTGTGTGTGTGTGTGTGTGTGTGTGTGTGTGTGTGTGTGTGTGTGTGTGTGTGTGTGTGTGTGTGTGTGTGTGTGTGTGTGTGTGTGTGTGTGTGTGTGTGTGTGTGTGTGTGTACAAAGCTTAATAGAAAATGTCAAATCTGTAGCATAGGATTTGCTGCTACTTATTTAAAAATTATTTTTTGTTTTCCTTTTCCATTAGATAGCGCGCAACCAAAATTTTATAACTGGTAACATATTGTAGCATTGGATACAATGATAATATATTTTATATATATATATATATATATATATATATATATATATATATATATAAATTAAACCAGTGATTTTTTATCAGTCTAAGATATAATATTATTCGTAGCAAATATACGAATAAACAGCTATATAAGGAAGCTATAAAAATACCAGGGTTTATTAGGTAATTTACATCCAAGCAACTGCGTCTGTTGTAAGTAATCAATGTTTAAATATGTCCTGTTGATGATTTATTACGTCCGTACCAACATTAAAACTTTATTGCTATTCACAAAATAAATTTAAAATTACAAATAGTACAAGGTTGATTAGATTGTAAATTATTACAATACATTTATCATTAAATTTTAATGTTCCGAAAAATCGTAATACTTTTTTATTTTTATTTCTATAAAGCAATGAAAAGTTATAAAAATATATAATTTTCTCTTTTGATTATTGTATATCAGTTTTACAATTACTTTGTTCAATGTAACACATTTTATAAGCCTCATAAGGAACGGTAGATGTTCAGTGCTTATTTCTGCACATAATAGTATATTGAGGTGTTTATTTATTATAATTGTGTTGCAGATAATTGTTTTGAAAAACACATTTTTCTGAAATCTTTAAACTAATTACAGTACTCCAAACAAAGTGACTTATTTTAAACGTACAAATCGCTTTCAAATCAGCCAGAAAAAGTCATCAAGGCTAGTGAACACCGGTCCCACTGATTTAGCCGATAAATACCAGAGAGTGAAAAATTGCAATCAAGGAACTGCCAGATTTGTATCACAGGTCCGTTAGTTATCAAACACAAAGTGTGTTACAAGTTCAATCTGTGAACCCTGAAACACAACACATTTGTTCTTCGGAAACCTTTGTTCTCTACAAATTTACTTTGTGTGTATAGTATTTTTGAACTTTCTATCCAATATGTAGCATCTATCGTATTTATTCTCGAAAGAAAAATATATTTGCAATAACATTTGTTAAAACGTTAAAGTAATTAAGTAAGATATTTATTTAAAGCTAATTTAAATACTAAAAGTTGGAAATCAACACAAAATAAAACTTGCGTAATATATTAATTATACCTAAGACGATATGAAAGATAGGTTCTACGTGATTAATGTAACTGCTGCGTTCATTAAATAAAATTGTATTACATCATTACACAGCAATCTCGTAATCAGACTGAGATAGGTTTTTTACTATTATTTCAATGTTCAGAACTCAATGTATTAGTTTTTCACCCTAAACCGATTAAAATCAAATTACTATACTAATGGAACAGCTTTTAAATATATTTTCTGTTATAAACATCTTGAGGAAAATTCGGTCTTGGATTCAAAACTCTAATCATGAGAGAATATTTCAGAAGATCACAAGTTCCCTAAAACAGCCTCCTTTATTGACAGCTTCTCTTTCAGTTCTCGGAGCTGTTCTCGAACAAGAGGTTCCTAAAGGTATTTGGATACATATGCCTCTTTAAGTTTGCATTGATGTTGAATATCGTCATTGTAACACCGATAGAAAAGACTAGCAATAGTATGGGCTTGTTAAATGTTTCAAGAACTTGGTAGTGAAGTAATCTTTCAGACGGACCATAAGCCACTTCCTTCACTTTTCGGTTAAACCTCTATGTGATTTGAGCAAAGATTACATAGGTTCCACATAAGAAATGAGATTTCAATATAAAATGGGTTATGTACAGTAAAATTTTTCATACACCTGATGCTTTTTCAAGAATTCCACTGGTGTTTAACCATTAATCCGATCTTTACATAGGTCAGATAATATTACAGCATTTTCAAATTATTTAACTAAATGTATCGGAAAACTCCGTTTCCTTCACAGATTAGTTTAAATTAAATATTTTTAACAGGTATTTTCTTTTTAATATTTAGAATAAGAATTGCATGTTTTCATTCAGAATATATAGTCTCTTTAATGTTCTAAATATAGTATATATTTTTAAACAATTAATAAAATGTCTGTAAGGTAACAAACCACATTCTATAAAAGTCAGTTTTAACTATTTATAGAAAGAGTAAACATCTTGGCTTAATACCGCTATTGGGCACTACAAGCGCAGATGGTTATTCCAATACAATATTGTAAGATACTGAACTCTTTATATTTGGAAACCTGCTATATATTCCATATAATGATACAAAAGTGAAGTCATGGCTGAGTAGGTAGTATAAATAAAGAGAGAAAGTAAATAACAGAAGGGTGTGAGTCTACCTGTGATGTAAAGGGCGGTCGGCCAGTCCATTGTTATCCCTTGAGCACAATTTGTCCACGGCGCGGCTCGCCGGATACTTCATCAGCGGTATCGAGTCCTGTAGTTGCTCCACTGAGAAAAGCGATTACCGCTCCATTGCCAATTCTATGGTACACTTTTTATAGACAATATATTTGTGATCAATTCGTCACTTAAACTATAATTTACCCTGCTAAAACTTGACATACTAATATAACTACACAGCAGTAGAATTTAATCTGCTACACTGGCTGATACTCGAAGAGATATCGAAGTTCTGCCAATCTTCAACTGAGTACGCTGTGACACAGTGACAGCTGAAATCTGCTGTCTGTCTGTGTTTGAAGAGACGAAACAACACCAAAACAGCTTCACTGCGCGAATTACCTACTTCTTGGCTCAATTCTAGGTTTTCCAAGGTAGCTAAAGTTGCTTACTTAGTGGATGGTATTCACTGTGTCTTAGCAACCTAATTGGTATATGGCAAGAATTTAAAGACAACAATCCATTTTAACTTTGAGTAATATATCTTAATTCGGATTAATAGATGGGAGACATCCCTCTCTAGTGAGCAAGAGGACCACTTAAGTACGACCAGGCAAGGAAGCTTTTCTGCCCCAGCTAGCATAAGCGGCGGGTGCTGGAGCTGCGTCAACACGTGTATACAAAGTATATTGCAAAAATATTGTGCAAGTCTAAAATTACCATATTGTTCGGTTAGTAAAGAAATCTCTGATGTGGTAATTGTCTGACATTCTTTGGACACGGAAATTATTCCCTGAAGTCGTAAGGAGAGAAAGTCCCAGATGGGAGGTCAGCTCGCACAATTTTGGTAGAGTAACTAAAGCACAGTAAACTTCTAGCATTATAGCAACTAAGAGTGAGAAAAATGAAATATATTGTTATAAAATTGTATACTTTTAAACAGTCTTATAAAATATAAATATATTACCATTTTTAATTGAAATAATTGTTTCATATGGTACTAACTAAAATCAAAGTATAAACCGTTGGTTTTGTCAATACATAATTGCAAAAAAGCCTAATTTTAAAATCCATATTAATTAAATATCATCGCATTAAATAATAACAAGTCCGTTTATATGAATCTATGAGGAGTGACCTTTTACATTGATATAATGTATTCCGTATTCCAGTGGGAATGGTAATATATTCAATGAATCACAGATGGGTTCATTTTATCCTCGATTATTACTCAATCACATGTCAATATTGCCATAACGTTGACTCTCTCTCGTAATATCAATATGATGCAAAATCAGCATCTTTAGCGATGTAAACTGTATTTGCCATTGGGAGTTTTCACCCTTACATGGATGTATTAATACTCTTATTATTTATTAATTGCATTCCGTTAAGGCCACTCTTGCTTTATTTTATATTGGATACCAGATTAAGCAATAAAAAAATGTATAACATTAACTATGAAATTAACAAACTTTAGTTTGGCAATTTCTTGTTAATTATAAAAGAAACATTAAAAATTTTTAACAGTTACAATGTATACGCTTTGAATTCCATCTAGTAAGTTTTAAAATCCATACAATTGTAATTGCTCCTTTTGTTAAAGAATTCCATTCAACTGAAAACTGTTAATGATATAAATAAAGAACGTTGAACGAAGCCGTCTTCAAGTGTTTCAGTTCATAGAGATAATGTTATTAACACTGGAATACTTATTGTTTCCGTAGTTTTCAATTTATGGAGTGGTTCTGAAGAGTGCGGAAATATAAATTTAATTAAATCGTAAAGCGATTTTGCATTATATTAATTTTTTATGTTTAATGAACAAGTACTTTTTTAAATGAATAACGTGTCAAATATACATGGGTCACCTGCCCAGTATTTCTTAGATCTGAAAATAAACTTTTTCATGGATAGAATCATTATTTAATAGCGTAATTTATAATAAAACTAATCAACTGCAATTTAATTATGTTATAAATAATATATCGATATTAATGTACTCTAAACATTCACTAAATGTTATTAAATATATAGTATTATTTATGTATTTATTATTACTAAATAACGTCCTCTATATTTAAATGCTGTAGCCTAGTATTAATTTTTCAAATCAAATAATTTGCTAGATTATGTTATTTTCTATACATTATTAGAGCGAAGATCGATAAAACCAATGTGATTTAAGAACACTCCAAACACGTTGATATCATTGTTGCTTTTATCACCTAGTTTTTATCCTGTCAGAGAACCAAACAATTATTTTGCATTAGTATAAGCTCCCTGCATGTAATGTTTGAATTCATTTAGTACTTTTTTACAAGATCAAGATAATTGTTTCGTTTCTCCGGTATGATTTATGGTTGGCAGCAATAAAGCAAATGTATTAAAAAGGTATTTGTATCCAAAAAAAAATATATTTTCTGGGTAACGTTCTTTCTAAATTTGCAGGATTTTCAAATTTATTGTAAATATGCCTCTTTAATTCTAAATAAACACCTATTAAAACTCAACTATGAAATGATCAGTCGTAAAAACAAAGAACTTCTTTTTTATTTTTACCTAACAAAGCTCTGAAGATAGTAAAATACTTATTAGAATGTAACAAACTTAAGGGAGCGAACTTTTAATTAACTCCTTGTTTATAAGATGTAGCAGCTGTTTGATAGCTTTGATAGCTTTTCTGTGGCTGGCAGGAAACGTCTGTGTTAACTTTGGCTGACAAACTTGAAACTGAACAGCTGTAAGTACCTTTTATTTATACCGTTGGCCTTTCATATAATTAAAACTGCTTCTGTTAATTATTATGAAATAAATTGTTGGAAATGTATAATGAGAACTGTATTTCGATTTATTAACTAAACAAATAATATATTGATCTCTAATAGCGTCTACAGAAATATTTTTACGAAAATGTTAAGGCGTAATTGCTAATGTTAAGTATTTTTCACATTATTACGGCTATGTCTACCCCTGTAATTATTTTCCATTTTGTCACAAAAATGAAAAACCTGTTATTCTTTACCCTGTGTACGCAGAATACATAAATATACCGTGATGGTATCGATGTTTAAAATCCATGCAACCTGACTTTCTTAGGTAAAAAAGCAACCGAAGTTTGCGTATAGCGGTGATGGATGAAGCTAGAGTCATCATTTTGTTGTCTAAACGTTCTTACTTTCAGTTTTCTACCAGCTGTTGCATCATCTGGAGTGCTTTTCTATTACTTTTCTCTCCACGACGTCTTAGAATGTTCACTGCAATAGATAAGTAACTAAATATATAAACATGTCATGTCCATGTAGTTTCAAGGTTAAAAACTAAATAAAAGTGATATACAGCATCCTCATTTTCTGAAAATATAAGTAGTTTTAAATATATTTTAATATTATAAGAGACAAAAGTGAGATAAATTCAGTAATTATGTTTTTTGGGTCACTAAGAGATGTCTTACGAAACAAAAACAAAGTGTAAATTCTAATTGATAAAATGATTCTTTGATCTAAAGAAATTGGCCTTGTTCACAACGAGAACCGCTGAGGAGCGCCCAACATATGAAGAACTGACAATGAGAGGATACAGTATAATGTAAAATCTAACTTTTGTGCATTAAGCCGAAAGGAATATTTTGATATATTATAGAATAAGTCTCTTCATGATTAAAAATAAACACAAGTACTGTAAAACAACTACATTTATTACGAATATATTATTTTTATAACGTATACTTGCACTTGCGTGAGTAGTTTTCCAGTTCATTTTATATTTTAAGAGACACAAGTTACATGATAGAGTCGGATTAAAATTTTAATATAGCTTTATTATTGGTTCTGCTTAAACCTATAGGAAGCTACGTATCTTGTTTTTACTGATTCCGGCCCGCGTTATGAAGGACCCAGCTGTCGACCCAATAAATGGGCTGCTGACGTGACTCTCTTCGATATAAAACCTGCTTCTCCATTTAGTGGCCTTTTTGAAGTATCCGTTTGATGCTTTATCGATATGCATATTATCCTTAGAAAATATATAAGAAATAAATCTAACAATGCCCCATTTCGCTGCCAGGTGACTTCTCAAAGCCTCTTACAATACTAGTTTGTACACCAGAGGAATCTAAAAAGATTAAGAGCCCATATTTATGATTTTGGGCTTTATATATAAAAGTACTTGTAATTATGGTTTATAATTGCACAACATTAAAAATAATTTAATTATTTATTATAGATTTTAGCTTGCTAACAATCCTAATATTAGAAATATTATTTAACCTAATATTAGAATAGTTTTTAATCTTTCATTTGAGATTATTATTTTTATTTTTAATTTGCTTAGAGTTTTAAAGATACAAATTGCATAACATTGCATTCCTCTAACAATCATTATTTCATAAATTACATATCCCGAAGCCGAAAAATAGTTACCATTTAATTTTTGTAATATAATTATTTTTGCATTTATATAAAGTACATTTATATACATCAAAGAGCCACCTAGGTATGTTCTGATTTGAAGAACGATGGTTCATTCGACCAGCAGCTAATGTGACTCATAATATACTTTATAATCATGTTTACAGTTTTGCATATCACTGAATGCTAGCAGTTAATGTTTAGTTTCTCAATTTCATATTGTATTCTTGTGTGTATGTTACTTTCTACAAAGCTGTGCGATTGTTTCCATCATCAGGAGAAATGATTTATTCTAAACCACGTACAGCAAATGAAACAAAATGTTTCACCCGTAAAGCCTTTCACCATATTGGCCATGAGGTGTAAGTAGACATTGAGGACAGTCAACATGAAATTACCTTTTTTCCATATACATAGGGAAATTTCTGATTCCTGATTAGTTTCAATTTTCTATTCTGGCTCAAAATAAAAGGTTGTTTATTCCTCAATTGATAATTGTTGATTTTTGAAGATTAAGACTGCCTCATTTAAGGTTCTCGGGCTTTTAGACTTCCTAAAGCCACGTCTTCCTTGACCGTTGGCCCGTGATAATTATCAGTTTTTGAACGTTTGTTCAACAATATTTCCAGTCATGGAGAAATCGGGCTCTTAGGTCAGTTAGTATCAGATTAATAACACAGTAGTGAGGAAAACTGTTACAATTTAAAATAAGAACTTTTCCGGTTTCTAATTTTCTATACTGTTTTGAATGTTGTTCTTCTATTAGTGATCTATTGTCCGTTAAATACAATTATAATACAATTCACTTGTGTATCAGAGAGAATACACATAATATATTTACTTATTATATCATAATTACCTGTATATAATCAGTTCAACACAGTTTTTAATATTTTATCTGTAAGTATTTAAATATGGCTTTTCACATTGTTCAGGAGTCAATTACGACTTCGAAATCAGAATATACTATCACATCTACGATAAACTAGTACAAAATGGTTTTACTTAGAAACACAATGTCTAAAAATCAAATATAAATAAATACTTTTTTATAGTCTGAAACTATATTTTTTACTGATGTAAACCTTCATGAACCTTTCAGTTGAGTCAACTTACTTACGGTATTATAAGCATTACATGATTCGGCCATATTTTGAGGCACAGTAAAATATAATCCAATACTTCATTGCAGTATTTGGTTCAGAATGATAAAACAAAAGTTATATTTAAATTTTAAACCAATATTAAACAGTTTAGCACGTTTAACCAAGTTAAATCCTACTATTTGATTTATCTCATTTGTAGTCATTTCTAAATTAGTACACTTTTGATCGTCAAATTTAACTCAGTACAATGTTGGACAATAGTAATCACAAAGCAGACAGTTAAAGTCTCTACAGACCAATTTTCTGGCTATCAGTGTTGCTATTGATCTGATCCCGGCACGATGTATTATCCCTCAGAGACAGTCGTTTTAAAACTGTGTATTGACTTCTCGTTAAAAATTTCTCACTCTTACACACATTTAATATCTTCTGTTTAGTTTTGAATCATATTCATAACTTTCTACTTTCAGAAATATTTATTTAAACGACTGTCCGTATTGTGAGTTTATGTTTATCTAATAATTTATAAAATAAATCAGCTCTTAGTTTCACATAAAGTAATATTCAAAGAACTAGTGTGGTCATCAACCTGAGAGAAATTTAGAAAGAGATAAGACAAAAATTTATTTAAATGTAAACATCTCTAAATGTAAATGAAATGAAAAATGTCTTTATTGAATACAACTAAAACATATTCAATTGGCGAGGTTAGGACTATATTAAGTCCTCTCTTACACATAACCATAAATTAATAAACTATACTATTACTGTAAAACAAGAGCTACAATACAGTTTACATTACTATTTTACATTAAAAAAATATAATCTCTATTTATATAAAGTAACAAAATGAAATAAAGTTTCTCTATGAAACTAAAAATAATTAAATAGAATAAAACTTACAAGGAAATTAACAGACATTCATCCATCACCATTGATACAAAGCCATCGTCCCATACCCTATGCCACGATATCGTCAACCCGACGAGGCCCAAAACAGATGGTCCCTAAGCACCCCCCGAAACCGTCCCCGACTACGAATACCTCTGATATGATCCAGGAGATTATTCCAGAGTCGACAAGCAGAGACTGTGAATGATTTACTGTAAATAGAGGATCTATGAACAGGAATAGATAACAGAGAGGCTCCACGTCGAGTATTCCAATTGCTTCTTTCAGAAATGAAAGAAAAGCGTTCAGACAGATAGGAAGGGGAATAATCGTTATACAAAATAGAATGTAAAATGCTAAGAATATGGAATTGACGGAGTAGATTCAACTTTAACAGATGTAATTGATTGATGAAGGGTGTTATATGGTCATATCGTCTAAGGTTGAAGATAAAGCGAACACAATAATTTTGAGTACGTTGTAATCTGTCTGAAAGCTCAACCATCATGTCATTTATAACTTCGCTACAGTAATTGAAATGGCAGAAAATCAGGGTCTTCACTAGCATTACTTTCAAATTCAAGGGTAAACAATTAGCAAATTGCTTAAGACTATGAATATCAACAAATACCCTGCCACAAGTCTCAGTGACATTATCGGCCCAACTAAGAGTTTTTGTAATAGTCAGTCCAAGATTTTTGACCTTGTCACTGTATGAAAGAGGACGACCGTTCAATATGAGTGTAGGAGAGTTGTTCAAGTCGATACCGCTCAGAAGTCTGGAGGTTCCAATAAGAATAGTCTGAGTCTTGCTTTCGTTAAGTTTCAGTCCGTGTTTGAAGGCCCACGTTGCAATAGCGTCATGTCAGTGTTCATGTCAGCAACAATGTTTGGATAGTTTGAAACGGAAAAGTGGCTGCAAATTTGCAAATCGTCGGCATACAGGTGAAAAAATGAGTGTTTGATCATATCAGTCAAATCGTCGATGTAAATTGAAAAAAGAAGAGGGCCAAGGACAGAGCCTTGTGGCACCCCACGACTCACAGGTTTCCAGTAGGAGTCTTTATCGTTGGACCTAACACACTGCTGGCGATCTGACAGATACGACCCAAACCACTCCACACAGCCATCAGAGAATCCGATTTTAGACAATTTCAAAAGAAGCAATGGGTGGTAAACGCAGTCGAAAGCCTTAGAAAAATCAAAAAGCGTTAAAATGGTAACAAGCCTTTTGTCCATTTCCGGACGTATATATTCAGTGATTTTTAAAAGAGCACTGGTTGTACTGTAAAAAAAAAGAAAAGTTCTTCTCCAACACAAAAAAAAAAACGGTTCGGAACGGGTTTCGTTCTTCTTTCTGGTAGTACGAAATCCTGATTAAAAGTTGGACAAAATTTTATTGGATTCGAGAAAGAAACATACTTGCTGATGCACCACTCTCTCAAGGCATTTAGATAAAGCTGATAGAATGCTAATAGGTCTGAAATCTGAGGGGTCACCAGGACATGAACATTTTTGAAGTGGGCGAACAATAGCGAGTTTCCAAACAGACGGAAATATTGAAGAAGAAAGAGATCTGTTAAAAATATTTGTAATTATAGGAACGACTACGGGAAGAATATATCTCAACAATTTCATAGGTATTTTATTGGCTCCAACTGCGTTACTAGAAATTCTCAAGATCGCACTCATAACGTCAGTCTCAGTGACACCAGCAAAAGAGAACTGATACCGAGCACGATTAAGTGGAGCAACACTCAACTCATCAGTATAATCACGGGCACTGGATAGATCAATAGGGATATCCACAAAGTAGATGTTTATTATATTTAGATCAATTGAGATAGGCTTATCAGAGTTAAATTTACCTATGCCAAGCTCTTTTACTTTTTTCCATAACGATTTTGTTGATTGTTGAACAGAAAATTGAAGATAGTAAAATCTTATTTTTGCATTGCGAAATTGTTGCTTGGCTCTGTTCCTTAGTCTTTTATATATTAGCCAATCAGTAGGTGACTTAGTACGTTTAGCTTTACGAAATGCAGAATCTCTTTGAACCTGCAAATTACGTATAACATCTGTGATCCAGGGAGCTGGCCGCCTAGTAACCCTCCTCGTCACCAAAGGAGCGTGCTGGTCACAAAGTGAAGAAACAAAAGAGCTAAATTTATTGACCATAACATCAACAGTAGGGGCGAGAACTACCTCATTCCAAGGTAAAGCCCACGCATCATTAAGAAGAGCATCTGATCAATATATTTGTAATTTCTGAAGGATACGAATTTGGGGCTAGCCTTAGGAATAGATAGTCTGTAAACACAGAAGATGAGGTCATGTCAAGAAAGGCCAGGGGCAGGGCCCCCTTTTAAATGTCACTCGATTGAAAGGTATATTAAGTTAATATAATTAATTAAAATACAATGAGGTAGATTTATTATAGCAGCAAATGTATTATCCTAATAATGTCATTAATTATAAAAAGAACCGGACTAAAAAGTTTATTTTCTGTTGACGTTGTACACAATCAGAGTGAATAGACTATATGAAAGATTTACCATTTATTTATCGATAGGCCTATTTGATAGAAAATGTGGGATTAATTTGTGCGTCATAAAACGATAAGGAGCATTAAAAAATGTTGTTTTTTTATCGTTACATGTTTGTGACTCCACCCATAATTACAAAACATTATAATATCTTGGAAATATAAAAACATAAATAAGAAACGGATAAAAATAATTCAGAACAGATATTACATATGACTATGTGTTTTAGTTGATGCAATATTTATACATATACTCTCTTTTCTTTTAATTATGTCTTATTTACGTAATATAGGATTAATATGATTAACTGACATATTATTTTCCTAAGAAATACAATATTTGGAATGCTTTTGATACAATAAAATACATTTCATTTTTAAGCAAGTGAACGTCACAGACATAAAATAAAATGTTTTTGTAAAACAGCGAGAAAGAGTGTCTGAGGAATATTTACTTTCCAGGCCAAGGTAAATCTTGAGTAATTGAGCTGCAATTGAGCCGTCAGCAAACCTTCCCACTTACACTCCACCTCACAAGCGGAAATATAAATTTACTCCTGAGATATTTCCAAAACTCAGAATATTTTCTCGAGATTTTAACAAATATTATTACCCAGTTTTTGAAATACATACTCTAGTAGATTACCTACTTTAAACTTTAATATAGAAAGTAACAATTAATTTTACACAGCACCGACGCAGAACAAAAATATAATCGATAGTTGCAGTTGCAAAAATAAGCTACAGTTAATATTTTACAGTGGTGTAAGATGATAATTGAGTCATTAAAATTTAAATTATTACTATGAACAATAACAGTAAACAAAATATTAATGTATAGAGGAGCAAAAAGCATAATTTATTACGTTTTTCTATGCCAACTATGTGTAGCACTGCAGAAAGTGAATTAGTATGTGTAATAGGGAATTTGTTTAGGAAATTATATAAAACCTGATGCTAATAAAATAATTTTTATAATAAATAAATTATTAACTTAAATATGTATCATAAAATAGATTTATTCAATCATATTAAATAATTTTTTTTTCTATGGAACATTATAAAGGAAATATTATTTTTCCTTTTTTGACATTAGTTCACTAATACAACAAAATTTTGTTGTACTACGTTTCGAGATGTGCAATCTTCCACAGGTAAATAGCTAACCTAACATATAACTGCAATCTAGGTTAAAATAAACGAATTACACCAAAGCGTAGTGACATAATAACTTATTATTTATTCAAAATGAACTAGATTATACAGGTTACAATAGGTGTAAGTTCACCAATCACCTAGGACTGACTAAAGACCACTAGTAAATGGCAATCGTCACGGGAGAAACAAAAAGTCGTTAAAAGGGGGAACGGTAATGGGCTTTTTTATTATTGGTTATTTTAATCTAGATGACCTTTTCAATAACATACTGTGACATTGGTGTATTTAAAATCTCCAATCTTTTTAAGACTTTAGGTTTCCTTGTTATCCAACTTTTCGGAATTAGCAACCCAAGTGGCCTAATCTAGACTGATGGCTGCCTCGCATTGGATGGTCATCCAAATTAATTTATGAAGCCACGATTAGTTTCCTTTTAAAAAAGTTTTCCGATGTATCATGTTTCCTTCATCCTAGATAATTTCTTACTTCTTTTTCTTGTATTCCCTTTCTCGTCTTTTCTTTGTGTTCTTGTATCCTTACATTTAATTTTTGCTTTTTCCTTACTTTATTCTGTCGCCTACGTATTCCCTATTACAATTACACATTATGTTGTAAATACAGTTTTTGAAATGCTGTGTACCAAATTTTTCGTTTTATTTTTACGAAACTTTGTCTACGATTATTGTGCGTTTTAAACTAGGTTGTAATGTACATTCTATCTACTCGTCTAATGTTCTCTGACAATACCGGCACGTAAGAAATTGACAAACACAAATTTATTACTATTCTAATTTACTGAATCATGAATTCTAGCTCGCTTGCGCTTGTTTATTACTGATAAAGGGTATCCATTGCATGTATTATTTCATATATTCTCCATTGTTATTTGTCACAAAAATTATAATATTACGTTCCGACGATTGCATCGTATCAACCATCGTATTCACGTGTAAAAAATCCTAATGTATAAAAATAATATAAAACTAAAAAAGTGGTAATGGACTGCTACTGTAAGGTATAGTTAAGCGATTTCTGAATTGAACACCAACAGCATGTCCAGACTGAAGAATGACTAAATGAACGTAAACAATGTCACTGCACAGGGGCAACGTGTCTTTCACGTTCTCTTGTGTGTAAATAAATTTCAAACACAATATTTAGCAGGCTATACAGTTAAGTTTACAAATCTATATAAAGATGGAGATGGAAAAGCGTGAATATAAACTGTATTACCTATTAGGTTCAGAAAGAACAAAGAGGTCAAACTGTTGCATTTGAAAAGAATTTTCTTTACTATTCAGTCTCAGTTCTTACAGTTCAGTAATAACCTTCCAACTCATCGCTCTGCAAATTATATTTTTATCTCATTACCGGTGCTCAATCTCAGCCACGAACTTGGCTGTAATCACCTCTCACCCATTTTCACGCAATAATAGCCTGTTCAAAAGATATTTTATTATATTTCCTGTTTAATCACAACTTGATTAAGATAATACTTAGTCAGCTCACCAATGGCCATGGTTTTGAAACTTATCCTTCCCAGTTTCAGTGTTAAAAAGTATAAATACTTCTAAGAAATAAATTTATAAAAGCAAATGGTGTGTACGATTATAACATTTGAAAAATTGCATTTATTTGTCTAAAAATAAATTTAGCATTAGTATATACGATTTTCCGTAAGTAAATAATAGAATTACAATTACATATTTGAACTATTTTGTGTAATGTGTTATTAAAATATTTGGGAACGTATTTAACCGATTTATAACTATCGTTGTAATCGTTCAAAGTTCTAAACTTACTTCTATAGTTCATAGATTTTTGAGCCAAATTCAATATTTCTTAGCAAAATGACTGACTTATTCTATTGGCGAAGAAATCGAGATCATAATAGTTACTGTGTGTGATTATAGTCGTCACTTACAAATATTTGTTTGGTATCGAAAGTACTTATTAATTATAATAGTCAATTCTATTGTGGCAAATATGGGTCATAAACAGGACCAAAAGAGGATCATCAAATTTACAGGCCGCGTTCTATATTTTGGAGAATGTTTTACTATTCAAGATATAGTAAAAGTAATAAATTAACATTATAAAATGGTTTGAAAGAAAAGTGGGATTTCTGAAAATTGCATTCGCATGTGTGACATCGTTGTATGTTTGTTACAAAAGGGCACAAGCCCTCTTCTTCAGGTATTGAAAATACAAAATGGTTGCAAAGGTGGCAAAAGGGACTATCACTCAAATTGAAGCGATTAAGTGTCCAGACTGGAAAGAATGAACCCAAGCGATTGTCACTGCGGAGCCAATAACACAAACACGTCACACCTGAATTGACGAACTGTACGAAGTCCAGAATGGACCCAAGCGATGTCACTGCGGAGCCAATAACACAAACACGTCACACCTGAATTGACGAACTGTACGAAGTCCAGAATGGACCCAAGCGATGTCACTGCGGAGCCAATAACACAAACACGTCACACCTGAATTGACGAACTGTACGAAGTCCAGAATGGACCCAAGCGATGTCACTGCGGAGCCAATAACACAAACACGTCTCACCTGAACTGACGAACTGTACGAAGTCCAGAATGGACCCAAGCGATGTCACTGCGGAGCCAATAACACAAACACGTCACACCTGAATTGACGAACTGTACGAAGTCCAGAATGGACCCAAGCGATGTCACTGCGGAGCCAATAACACAAACACGTCTCACCTGAACTGACGAACTGTACGATGTCCAGAATGGACCCAAGCGATGTCACTGCGGAGCCAATAACACAAACACGTCTCACCTGAACTGACGAACTGTACGAAGTCCAGAATGGACCCAAGCGATGTCACTGCGGAGCCAATAACACAAACACGTCACACCTGAATTGACGAACTGTACGAAGTCCAGAATGGACCCAAGCGATGTCACTGCGGAGCCAATAACACAAACACGTCACACCTGAATTGACGAACTGTACGAAGTCCAGAATGGACCCAAGCGATGTCACTGCGGAGCCAATAACACAAACACGTCACACCTGAATTGACGAACTGTACGATGTCCAGAATGTACCCAAGCGATGTCACCGTAGATGAGCCTTGAGCACAGACCGAAGCAATATTCATACTAAATAATAAAAAATATCAAACTTTAAACAATGAATAAAATGGGTGTTTTGTAACACAGCAGTTTTATTTGGTTTTGCATTTTAACTACTCATCTGCCTAATACAGCCATAAAATCTTTACAGGAAAAGTAGATAAAGAATGATAATTTGTTATTAAATATAAATAAATGTAACAGCAATATAGAGCATAAAAGATCAAACTCTATTTTGGAGGTGGTATACAAGTCACTCGGGAAACAAAGGCTTACCGTCAACACGTGAATATGGAGACTCTCATCATTTGTTTATCTTGCCCAGAGTGTGTTTTTATTTATCGCTCTATTACCTACAAAAGCCGCTTTGTTTGGTTTTGCTTTGGTATTCCATGTTTTACCTCATTGTTGCTTTGCTGAACGATAATCTAATTCTTAGCATGGCTTTATATCAAAAAGAGCCCTGTTTTTTTTACTACGAACGCTCACTTAAACGATTTTTTTAATCTTGTTGCCTTTGTTTTTTACTTTAAAATATTCGTACTCAAATCCTTTAGTGCTCCGCTAATCTATAAAAATAATAAAACGAGTAAAATTAAAATTTCAGGAAAAGTGATAGAAATGAGGTCAGTTAAGTTGCATCGTGGTCATTGTTAAAGTTTTTATAAACATTTGGCATCTAAGATATTATAGAACGCGTTTGTAATAATGATCAATCACAGAAAGAAGGTCAAACCAACCATAGAATATAGGAATTAACGCTATAGATAGGATACAAGTATAGTTGCTACAAATAAATAACTTTTATTGATCATAATGTGCATAAATACAATAAAATTTTCAATTTTGCAATATAACAAACTTACCGTTATTTAATTGGTTTTTAATAATAAGTTGGATACCAAATTTCGATCACAATGTCAACCTAACAGTAATGTAACATATATCATTGTTATTACAATTTGTGTTCTAAATATTTAGTTGTCACCAATTTTAGGAAAGTGATAAGACAGCACTAATGCTGGTCTATTGCAAAGTCACAAACGGAAGTTAAGTAAGGTCTTTTTGACATTGATAGGCTACCCCAGTCCCAAAGACTGTAGTGGTGAAACAGTAACTCTTTTTTTAAAAGTCATGGCAACGAATTGGTTTTACGTGGTTAACTAAACTTCGGAGAGACCAGCTACACCTGCGATTATCATACTTTTTATAAATATTTAATATTTGAAAATAGTTTATTATTTATAAATTAATCCCCAACCTAATTTAAATATAATAAATTAAAGAAACATCGATTAAACGTATCAGCCCATCTTTTAATGTTGGTGACGAGGTAGTCGATATATGAGATAAATCTTTTAGTCCTGCGTTTCATGTTGTATGTAAAACGTACAAACTTGCTCCTTAACAGGTTATGGCACATTTGCAAGTTCTTATTTCTATGTTTATTATCATTATTATTCCCCTATTTTGTTGAGTTCTCTTTAACTTGTTATTCAGCGGGAATTTGCATGCGAAGTCACGGAAAAGTGTTCTCAGATCATAAAATTATGGCCTAGAGATGAAAACGTTCAACATATTGTCAGATATAGGATATATTTTGAGTAAATTGTAAGTTATTCGTTTTATATCCCTGTGACATGGCAATAGTAACATTGCTGTAACGAAGTGCAAATTGTATCGAGATTGTGTGCACAGGCAGATTTGCATAAAAATGGTTACTGGTTTTCAACTGATCTGGTGAAATGACTCTATAATCGAACGTACACATTTTCTTATTTCAAAGTACATGTTTGTATTTGGCCGTTCTATTTATTTGTAGGAAATAAGGCACTATGAGGCTAATTAAAAAAAATATTCGATTTGTAATGAAACTATTAACAATTAATCTACTGATTCTCATGAATATTCAACAATGTTTACTTCTTGATACTACCTGTATAATGTAACTAAACCGAAGTAAATAACTCTATTATCCTTTATGGTCTGTGACTACGATTATAAACAATAATCTGTTACTGATTGATTAATTACAAGTTTAACGCAGCTGTTGGATGCTACAATAAAAGAAAATGACAACAAATGTTTGATGTCTTTTTTTTTCAAATAAGAAAATCTTATCATTTATTACACAATTACACTTTTAGATTCGTCTAAATAAGTTTTTTAAGATTTTAGCATGAAAAGGGTATCATAAATAATTGTTTGTGGCTTTTTGACATAAGAAATCGGTTCTTAAAATTATCTGTATACGTGTATATGTATAAAAGCAGGATATACAGTGAAATTTTAACAAATTGATATGTGAATTGTTATGGATGCATATATTGTAATCTATTAATATTGGATAAGGTTTTAATATTTAAAATTCTCTTTTCCTTAATTATCATTCTTGAAAAGAAATGACAAATGTACCCGCTAATGTTTGTATAACTATTACACAGAATACTAACAGTTACCATTCTAGAATGCTGCGTATAGTCAAATATTTTATAGTTGAATGGTGCAGTACATGTAAGGGTGTCATATGTATCATTCTGCTTAGCTGAGGGTGCTTTCCATACATAGCATCAACTAAATCCAATGACTAGTGAAACTGCAACACTTGTTCTTCACAGCAATGACAGTCTTGTTTATCAAGTTATGTTGGCAGTAGCACTTTTAAATTGTTCACCAAATCAATTTTTAGTCTTCTTACCTCGGTGTCCTAAGAACTTATAATTTGATAACCTGACTTTTAAAATCGTTAAAATTTTTTTTTTAAGGCGCTGATAAATTCTCAAGAGCGGTATTACTTCAATATACTTTATAATAAATGCTTGTAATAACACAAATTGTACCAATCCACTTTAAAAAATGTTTGTTGACAGTCCGTACTTTTAAAAGCATCGATCGTACTGACAGGAAACGTAACATTGATTTTTAATCAGTAATATGAGATTGATATTTAATGTATATGTGTGAGAATAATATATTCAAAGTTTTTATTTTGTGTTACATTCTTCCAACATTCAGGGAAACAAGATTGTGCGTACTGAAATTAACTTGAAGGGTTCCTCACTTAATTTAACTTTATTAAAATGTAGCATGTAATGAATAAAGCATAAATAAAACTACAGACATGAAAGTAATTTTGTTTTACACACACACACAAACATTTTAAATTCATTGTTATAAGATTTATTTTTTTATTAATTAATTGTATGTTGAAAACCTAAAACATTTAGCTAAACACACATAAACTTTAAGGAGTTAAGAAAATAATGCTTAAGATATTAATTTTGAAACACATAGTTGAGTATAGTCTACTTCGACTGGTCAATCTCTAATGCCACATACTATTTACTTGAAGGTTTTATTCATTTAAAAAACATGACTATTTTTAACCGTCTTATATAATTGTTTTCAAAAATAAAACTTGTCAAAGAAACGTAATAACGTGCTGCTTTTAATGCTAAAATGCTAGAAATACTTTCAGCCTCTTTGTCTCACCAACAATGAACGGGCAGCGGTGTTAAAGGCAACAACGTTTGAGAATTAGCTCGGGATCGACGTGGCGTGGCGGCTGGGAATAAAGGTGTGTTTGTGTAAGCGATCTTTGATCTCCAACGGTAAAAGCATTTCTAATGGAAAGATTTTAAAATTACCTTCCGCTCCTAATGGATCTACAAATACTTATAAATCCAGTTTCTTCTTTAAAGTGTTTATTAGCGTGAAGATCACATGACTTTAGCACAGTTGCCATTACCTGATATCTCTCCAATAGTAGCACAACTTTCGTTTCATAATGATTATAAACATAAATATTTATGTCAAGAAACTTGTGTTGGTTGTGAATTTTACTTTTTTGTGGGTGGAAAACTTTCCGTCTTTATTCCATAACATATATATGGAAACTAGAAATTTACGACATCGCTATTGTAAGGTTACCAATAAAAGAAGTATGCGTTAAAAAACCAACGGCCTCATGTTTCTTTAAGGTATTTCTTCGCCAGATATTTCAGGTTTTCTGAGAGTCTTACCCTTTGTAGCCTCATATCTGTCATTCTGTTCACCTCATCTGATGGAGTCCAATCATGGGGGTGGAGTGTGTGTTGACCATGTGTGTTTTTAAATAGTAGCAATGCCACATTTTAATGTTAATTCGTTACTGGAAGTGACTGCCTAACAATCATGGAATGTCAGCCGATATTAAACACACCCAATACTTGAGTAAAACCTTATTGTGTGATTGCTTTAGCATAAGAGCACTAGAATCAAGTATCAGGAGACGCTCTCATATTGTTTTAAGTCATGAATATAATAAAATACCTGTATTGAATGGAGATAAACACACCCAATACTTGAGTAAAACCTTATTGTGTGATTGCTTTAGCATAAGAGCACTAGAATCAAGTATCTGGAGACGCTCTCATATTGCTTTAAGTCATGAATATAATAAAATACCTATATTGAATGGAGATAAACACACCCAATACTTGAGTAAAACCTTATTGTGTGATTGCTTTAGCATAAGAGCACTAGAATCAAGTATCTGGAGACGCTCTCATATTGCTTTAAGTCATGAATATAATAAAATACCTATATTGAATGGAGATAAACACACCCAATACTTGAGTAAAACCTTATTGTGTGATTGCTTTAGCATAAGAGCACTAGAATCAAGTATCTGGAGACGCTCTCATATTGCTTTAAGTCATTAATATAATAAAATACCTGTATTGAATGGAGATAAACACACCCAATACTTGAGTAAAACCTTATTGTGTGATTGCTTTAGCATAAGAGCACTAGAATCAAGTATCTGGAGACGCTCTCATATTGCTTTAAGTCATGAATATAATAAAATACCTATATTGAATGGAGATAAACACACCCAATACTTGAGTAAAACCTTATTGTGTGATTGCTTTAGCATAAGAGCACTAGAATCAAGTATCTGGAGACGCTCTCATATTGCTTTAAGTCATAAATATAATAAAATACCTGTATTGAATGGAGATAAGAGAAACACATTGAATCGTAAAAATGTATGACTTTTTGGACACTACATAACTAAATATCATCAGTAGGGTCATGACTTCTATTGCAGTTCTTATGTTATTTAAAAAAAATGTTTATTATATTCAAATCATAATAAACTTTCGTATAACTTAAAGTACATACAAAAACGTGTTTAGGCTGATTAACTTACAGATGTAATAATAGTCCAAAAGTATTAAGTAAGTTCAACACTTCACTAACAACTCTTAGTAAGTATTCGTTGTTTGCGTTCAGGCAGTAAAATAAGTACAGCATCGAAACAAAGATAACCTGCACAGTCTTAGACTAATAAGGTAGTAGTTCAACTCTACATCAGATGTTTGTGTTGATGTCAAACAGCAGTTTGGGAAGGACTGCTAAATTTCACGAAATTTCAAAAAATATCATACAAAATGTTTTAATGTTCTATAACAATGACTTCTTATGTAATTATTTTTACTATTATAAATATGCAAAACTGTTTAGTATTGTACTACCTCGTCCCTATACCTCGTATCAGATAGTTGATATTCCTATAACATGATTCTTAAGGTGCAATATGAGTGCTAAAGGATTTATGCCATATAAACCATCGGCAACCAAGTTGTCTCCACAAAAACCTCAGCTTTAGTAAGTGGATTGATTCAATGCGGATATTAGTTAAGCAATATTTCATCATCAGCTTACTGCAGCGTCTGAAATTACTGGCACCGGTACAGATTCACTACTGGAGTCCACATCTGTATGAAGGTATCCATAAAATGTTGGTAATAAAGGAGTTCAAAACGAACTACTTCATCTTTCGCTATCAGGAAAACCTAGCTTGGAAAGCGGCTCAGTCTGGTCACGAGATATCCATTGACGTCTAGATGGAGAGGTATTCTCATTGTCTCATCACAATTGAGTGCACTACGATGTTGTAGACACGATAACGAAGCGCGATGCAGTAACCGAGTTTTCTAAGTATAACGTATCTATGATGAGAAGGGTTAATTCACTTATTTTACTTACTTTTGTTTTACCTACGTACAAACTTTTGCGTCGCTATGTGTCTTCCATGTGTGAGAGTTAGATGATAGAATAATGGATATCAACTCCTGCATTATCATTCGGTTTTGATTTTTATTTTTACATCCCATTTTAAGTTTATATTACTGAAAATTTGGAAAATAAAGTCACCAATGTTTAAATAATAAATTTATTTAGCTATTATTGCAATATACTTGGCAATAAATATTTTTTATTCTACGTATGCCAAATTACACGTTGTCTACATTTCTTTGATAGTAAACTACTAATATCATAAATTAAGTTTCAAATAAAGTGAACAACTTTTCTATTGTTTAAAAAGAGATTAATGATACAAAACTTCTTTATAGCGATATGGGTGAATGCTATTGTGGGTATCTGGGGGGGGGGGGGTCTGGTGGTTGTGGGATGGTAAAGGGAGCGATTCTCAATTACTTCTGTAAACAAATTCAGCCTCTTTAAGCCACACAAATCAGTTTACTTTAATTCATCTTTTCATAATCATGTATCCACTCCCGCTTCTTTGTGCATCTTTTCTTGAGTTTCCGTTACATGTAAAAGAACTATAGAACGATAACACTGGTTTTAATTTGTGAACTCGTCTTTCTCATTTTAATGTGTTTGCAATGTGCTATTTATAAATGAATTGTTGTTTAAGAATCAGGACCAAAATGCAAACTAAGAAATATATATATATATATATATATATATATATATATATATATATATATATATTGTTCAGTAATGTTTATTAAATTGTGTAGATTTGCATCTTTAAATTAGCTATCTTATAAATTGATAATTAAATAACACGAATCATCGAAACAAAATACCTAAAGCCTTTTTACCTAATTATTTGAAAACTGTATACAACTCTGAAATAGTAGGCCCCCTAATAGTAAAAGTAAGTATCAAAGTAGATTTCATTGTTTGCCTTATTAAATATACGTCAAAGACAAGTTATTAACTGGTAATCCATACACATTGGGATTGCATGAATTTAATTTAAATTGATAAAAAAGTTTAACTAAACTCTGTAATAAAATTTCATGAGCTAAATAAGTAGAGAAAGGGTAGAGCTGAGGCATTAGTTGCTTGTGTGAATTAACTATCAAAGTAACAATAGATATTTGGAATCTATTTATTGTTAACTAGAATTGGCAATTTTTTTATATTTTAGAAGACGGTAGTTTCCAGAATAAAAAAACCTCCTAAGACCCAATGCTACTAAGGACCTGGTATTTCATATGGCTCAATGTTCAAAGATTCAGGGCGAATGATTATTGATACTCAATAGTTTGGATAACGAGAACTCAGAGAGGATGTGAACTTAAAAACACCAGAACTTTACAGAAGACTTCAAGTTCATAGTGGCAGGACCTCCTAGAGCCCGGGAGCTAATACAGCCTATAATCTTTTATAGCCTGGAAGTAACTAGGTGCTGACTCAGAGTTTCAGTATCTTTGAGGTTGGGAGCAATTTTCATAACATCAGATCTTATGAAGGAAAATTATGAGGAGCATTCTCTTTAATCGTATCCCTGATGAGTTAAAGTATCTGGTTTATTGTTATAAACAATGTCAAACAGCTTGAAGAAAATAATGGCTATTTAAAAATCTTTTTAACATATTTGTGTCTCCTTGTAAATCTAACGTATCGAGTGTAATTCCTCGAGTGCGTTTCGTCGTGAATGTTTCGTTCCAAGAGCATGAATAAACCTTAAGAGGCGATTTTAAATTCTTAGCCTCCAACAATACTGACAACCTTCATTTGGACTACTGTATGTTCTCAACAATTAACACATTCGCTGCGGCAAAAAGCATAATTAGGGTTAACGGATGCTGAAAATTTTTTATGTAGAAAAAACTTACTTTGTACGGTGGAAAGGCAGGATTGAAGGTCTAAATTATGTTTCCGGCCGAGTTTCCTGCAACTGTGACGTTACAAGTTTCGGCCCCTACTGGGGCCGGCCGCATATTGTGATGGTCCCGTACTGTCGAAAGTTGTTACGAGCGCTCTGCTGCTAATATCACTTACGTGTTTCGTTGAAAGTCCAGGATTATTGTCCAAATGATATTTCCGTTTGTTTTTCTTTGACCATTGACGTTACAAGCTCCCAATTCCGGCCTGCCCCATATTATCGCCTTATCACTATTCTTATTAGTTATAAACACTATATACACCACCTCCACCTGTCCAGTCTTTTACTGCAGAGAGTCATGGTAAGCTTCAAAGCACTAACCCATGCAAAGGCCAGGCTTTTCAGGGCATGTTACACAATGGGAAGCAGTTTTGACATTTGGTTTGCCATGTTTCGTGCACTGCCTTCACTTCTAATTTTGTCGTTGAAGTAATCTACAACAAACTGATTTTTTTTCTTTGGAGTTTGCAGTAACGGGGTCAAGAGCATTGTCGTTTGTTTTGCAAAAATGCAAACAACGCATAATGGACAGGAACCTGTCCCTCGACATAAAATAGCTAAAACACTTTAAATTTAATAAATAATCTATTTTCCAATAGTCTTGGATTCGATTCATTTTTATTGTGCCTGTATGCAATGAAACGCCAAAAATGTCTTCAGATCGGGTACAGTGATGTCTTTCCACGCATCGATTCTTGATTCTTTGAGAAAAAGGAGATGAATTGTATGAGGAAGTGTCGTCAATAACTCTTTGTATAAAATCCAATGCACCATCACTGGTATAGTTTTATTCATTGCTAGAGTGAAAGTTAGTCTGACCAGAGGTACCTGGCTCTGTAGGATCCATTTTTATAAAAAAACACACAAATAATGTAGAGAAAGAATTACACAGTTGATATACACAGAAACAACAAACTAAACACTCAAATATTACTACGGGCTCCTATTGAAAAAGAACCTTAACGGGTAAACGCGAACGAAACCGATCACAATAAAGCTTTGGTCATACCCTAAAATGCGCCAAAGAATCAACAGTCTACAACAAATATCTGAATTACACAAAGGCTTTGTGTGTAGAGCGGCAAGGCGGCCCCATTTATGGACGTCCGTAATGCGCGCGCAGGTCTGCCGTCCCCATGTGGGGCCGGCCGCACTGAATGTGTTAAAGGTTGTTTAAATGCCAATTAGTAACTTAAAATAACATTATTGACACGAAGTATGCAAGATATCTTTGAACTAATTTTGCGTGAATGCTAGTATTTTTCCTTTTTGAGAAATAGATAACGAATGTATTACAGCACCAGGTTAAACGTGAAGATATGTCAAAAAATGCTGATGAATATTACGTTGTTAGTAATGCAGTATCGAGTCATCTTTTGATTGAGCAACATTGTTGTTTAAAAGAATGATTTTAGTGACGATGATAGTTAGTTTGAGTGGGACACAGAATTTAAGGATTTAACAAATTTAAGAGTAAATGTGTGTCATCACTGCCCATTTTCACAAAGAGAGACCGAAACAGAGAACGCTCTCCTTATTTAGTTCCCACTGTCGCTCTCCAAAGTGTATGTATCAAGAGATTTTGACAGCAAGTAACCTTTATAAGCCATGCTGAGTAAACTGTCACTTTGGATGCCACGCTGAAGATTTTTGTAGCTGCTTGTTGAAAGCGAATAAATATACACGTTTTTAAGAATCTTATTACTCATATAATAAAAAGCTTAGGAAAATGTAACATCTTTAACTTTACATTTGTGATGATAAGATATAAAGTTAAATCGCTGATGACTTCACAGCAAAATGTCACATCTAATGGTACCTAGTTTTGTCTTCCAAGATATTCATTGCCATGACAAAGACGGCGAATACCTGTAAATATCAAATGTTTGTTACCCCTCATCCGCACTAAACCGACCAAGTTAAGATTTCAAATTGAAAAAATTGTATGGGCTTATAATTCAAACATTTTTTGTTTTTGGTGTTGTATAAAAATATATGTTATTGTATAAAGCCATATATGGAAATTGCAATATTTGAAATGAACAGGTGTATTACTATTTCTTTATTCCTACATATTTAGAGAGGTGAAGTTGTGACTTAATGACCCTGTTTTTTATTTAACCTTATTTAAACTTATGCACTTGAATACGTAAAATGAACTTGTAACATACTTAAGACTGTATGTAACTTGTGAAGGAAACAGGATTTTTCCGGTCACTTACAATCGTTTAGTAATAGCAAACACTAAGTTTTTTTTAAGATCTGCAATTTGATCTATTTCTGAGGTGAATAACTAACCTAACTCATAATTAATTACAGCCTATAAAAATAAAAAATCATACCAAACCGTGACAATCATTAGTCGGAAACCACAAAAGGTATGTTGTGTGTCTGCTCCATGGCCACTAGCTCTAAAACATGCACTTAATGAAATTAAACACTAATTAATCAAATTTAACTATATTATTTCAGTTTATTATACTTCAGAGTAGAGCATAGCAATGCGAGTATTTCTTGACCTGCCCTTATTATTTATAAATACAAAATCGCCTATATAATATTCTGGGTATTTTATTTTAAGAATGAAAAAGAGGATAGTTCAAATACGATGGTTCCTCAATTCAAATGATTTAAAAATGAGTTTCAAATAAATATAACAGTAGTGTTGAACCTTTGAAGTTTGTTCCTCAGACCAATGAATTGTAATTAGACACAGAGCTAGAGAAATTGAAGTAAAAAACAAAGGTTCTTCAACAAGTAGAAGTTTAATACAAAAGAGGTAGTAATCGTAGAAGTCTCTTAAGATAATGAATTGCCAGAAAAACCTTTTTATAAAAGCCAACAACACAGTGCATCCAGTCTAAAGTTGAGTTTATAGTTAATCCTACACTAATCACTCTGTTACAGTTAGGTATTACGTCTCCATTTACTAATATTCTTTCAACTTGTAATATATCAATTGTATTTAAGAGTTGATAATGCAAAGTACGTTGTATCAAAAACACACACACATACAGTACATTATCAAACAAGCCAAATACATCTAATAAACGAAACATGTTAGTAGCCTATTCAACATATCGAGCTCCAACAATTAACTAATAATACATTTTATCTCACTAATTTTCTATAATCTGATAAAAAAATAACCGTACATAACTTGAAGTTTTTAAAACATAACAAAATTAATAAGAAAAAAATGACATTATATTTATCTTTAAAGTTGTTTGCATTGGTTACGTGCAGAAATCCATCCTTAAACGTTTGCAAACTCACATATTTTATATGCGAGTTTAGTGTAAATAGACAATGTTATAAGGTTTCCTCATATTCGTATGTCTTTGGATTCCATCTCACATGAAGCTTAGTTTTGCAGCACTAATTTGATAGAAGGTACAAATTAAATTTTCAGAGAATCAAAATCGGACTAGACGAACAAACACCTCACTTAGTCAATAGTGGCCTATAATTCTTACTCAGAATCACGGGTTTTTTAATTAAATTACAAGAGGCCATGATACATTTTTGATCAATGTTTACTAATCTAATACAACGGAAAGGGGACAATGGTTGACACAGTAAACAAATACACTAGGAATACAAATCCATGTACAATGAGCTGAAACTACAAACAGAATACAGCTGATGACGCTTTGTCTGCACGCAATCCGGCTTTGTTGTATCTAAACAATGGTAAGTAATCGTATTGTCCTTTGTCAAATTTATGCATAATTAGCGTGGGATAAGTCGCTGAGTATAGAAACAGGGGAAAGTTTAACGTAGACATAAGAGTGTATCTCATTATCATTGAGTTTTATTTTATTTTAAACTCTAACGATGGAGTAACTTGAACGTTTTCATAGTTGTAATCTTTAATGAGCAAATTGCAGTCAGAATACGTTATAAACTTATGGATTATATTAATTAGAATTAATCAAGAACTTAAACTTTATTATCGCCAAATTAATTTTTTAATCATTCGTGTTGTAACAATTATAATTATTATCAGTTAGGTCATTGCAAACATTTTGCAGCGATAACCATCATGTATTGGATAATTCAGCGTTAAATATGACAAATTGAGTAAATTGATATTTTTTATTTATCATAACCAAACAGGTGTTTCTATAAGTCATAAATACAACCTATTACTAAACATCCACAGTTAAACCTAAATTTTTTCTAAACATTTCCGTTTTGCAGGTTTTATCCAAATTTATCGAAATCAAAATATATATCTAAAAAATGTTTTGATTGTACACAATTATAAATTCATTTTCTTAAGTGATTTTTGTTACTCATGTAATATAACGACAGCCTATAAAGGTAACTTTCAGTTTTCTAGAATATTGTTTGCTTCACATTTTAACGAACTTTGTAACAGTCGAGGTTTATTTTTATATCCTTATAATACACCTACTGTTAATATGTTTTGCATGTGTCAGAAATAACCAGTAAGCTTTTGAAATCAAATATAACTTTATTTAACTACAAGTTTTTATATTTATTTATTATTCATAAATTGTTTAAAATATTTAAAATAACTTTTGGAGTAATTTAAATACTTCTTAGAATGTCATTTTTTTAGTCAAAAACAATTAACAGCTAATTTCATATGATCCAACTTTTGCACGTAACGTTCTGGAAAAACTGTTTAGGACACGGAGAAACATTTTCAAACAAAATAAACATCTGTCAGAGAGACTGTCAGGTAAATGGTTTGCAAAACGGATTACTTAGTGAGCACCGAGCGATATTGTTTGAATACGAGAGCGGGACCGAGAAGTGCTCCTTCCGAGTACTCGACTGCACGGGTAAGTCGTTGGAGAAGAGAGAAATAAACGTCGCGTCGTCTGTCTGGATTTTTTTGCCACAAAACACTTTATTTTATACCGGTTACCAACTATAGAATTAGTTCAACTGTGGAAGTTTATTGTTCCTGTCATGGATGAGGATAAATGTTTCTGCAGAAATGGAGACACCCTTGCATTAGTATTTTATTAAATCATAATTAATAACTGTTTGGATTGTTTATGTATTTATATATGTGTGCATTATCCATAAAGAGACAATTTTGATGATTGGGTCTAAAATATACTGTTACTTTTTATTACAAACATATAATTCCTAAGAATCAACTTATGATTCTTTCGTATTACTCAGTCAACAATTAGAGACTGATTATTGGATTGGCTTCTGATAAAAATGTTTATTAAAGATGACTGCTTCCGAAGTAGTTTTAAAACTCTCCAAAAGAATATCAAGCTTTCATCCCCCACATACCATCGCGTTTTATGGCATTAAGACATTAAAACAGGCACAATCATTACATAAGCCTCACGAGGTGATAGTTTCCAAGGCTTTATAAAAAAATTTACTTGGTGATTAAATGTCAATAAGCTCTATTCTCAACGTAAATCGTATTTCTTAATACTACACGGCTATATATTTGACAACTTTATATATTTTCCGAGCCAAACATCGACGGAAAATCTCTCATAGAATTGAGTTAGTGAAAAGTCTCGGTGCCTTTTTAATACATTACATTACTATCCGAGAATATTAGGAGGGATATTAGAAATAATCAACATAATAACTGACTTTAACAAAGGAGATATTATCAAAGACAGTTCAGACAATGAAAAATAAGCCATTTAAAACAATTAATCATATTGATTGGTTAGTTTCAGCCAATTACGATACAGTCTGTCTCTTTAACTCACCTTTTATCGTACAGACGATACAGTCCAATAAACCAATCACATACCACCTCTCGTACAGACAATACAACTCACTCACTTATTCTCGTATATAATGCAAAGCTACTTCTTCTTCACTTTACTATTCTCGTACACGTGATACAGTTTCGTACCTTCACTAACAAATTCTCGTTCGTACAATATATCTCCATCCCCTTCACTCACCAATTCCCGTACAAACTATTCAACCACGCCTCTTTCACTCATCGATTCTCTTAAAGACAATACAGCTACATGAACTATGTAACTATCCTTGTACACACGATACGGTTCCGTCTCGAGTACACACCTATTCTCATACAGGCGACACAGCTCCGTCTCCTTCACTCACCTATTCTCATACAGGCGATACAGCTCCGTCTCCTTCACTCACCAATTCTCGTGCAGACAATAAATCTTCGTGCCCTTCTTCAAGTTACCAAGTTACACCAATAAAATTTGAGGCATGCAGTAACTCTGTTGATACATTAGTTAATAAAATCAGTGTCAACTAACCAATTGCAGTTAGTAACTTTTAGCCTCTTCATCTAGTTTTCGATGGTGATATAACTAATAATTATAAATTAGGAGTAAAACGTTCAATTTTAATAGTATCAAGCGAGGAAAAATAAGAAATATTTTTGTTACGTATGCCGTGTTATTTCAACCTCCTCAAAAGCTAGCATGACTGGTAAAAATTATATGTTGATTAAAAAAATGTTTCCTTTGTAAATGCAAATTGTTTTTCGGCTCCAGGCCTACAATGTTTCACACGGTTTTACAAACTTGAGCTGAAAATGTCAACTGCTGTTCAGTTGTAAATTAAAACCTTTTTAAGTATATTGTTATTATTTTCCTAATTTCAAAAGTATTGTAAAATACCTTTTTTTCTTTATAAGAACCATTCTAGGATTTAAAGATCTTTTTTAAGAAGAATGAATTGTTCCTACCGCTCTTGAGTTGATTTCTTGGCAACACATTTAGTGAATAACTTTTATTTATAAGACCCAGACTAGATTTGCATTTAACATATACATTTTGTTAGTTATAAGACTTTTTGGTTCAAAAATAACCGCATGATGTTCAGTTTTTTGAACTAAAATTATTTTTTAAACATTAGTGTTTTTGTATTTCATTGAATAAAATATAATTTAAGTAAATGCGAAACAAAATATGGTGTATTTCCCCAGAGTGTACTTGCGTTAGATTGATAATATTTTTGCTATATTTGATTATTATTATCTAATTTATTAATTAATCTAAACTATTATCTAATTTATTTCATCAAACTACTAAATGTACTTTTGAAATGAAAAAATTCATTGTTACCATTTTTATATTGACTAATAAAAATGAATATTGTTGACGTAGCATATTAAATTTACAGAATACTTACTAGTCATAATACAACATTCTTAAAATATAAAACATTCGTAGATTCTTACCACTAGATTTTAACCATGTACCATCCTAAACAGGAGCTGCTCATTATTTCAAACTATGATTAACTGATTATTTACAACACCTTTTAGGAACAATAAATACACAAAGAACTATACAACATAAAAAGAATAGCAGTTTTAAATGGACACTCAACAAAATAATTGGAAGTTAATAAACAGTACGAAAGAAGACTTCTACCAAAAAATGAAGAACCACTTTATAAAATGAGAAAGAAGAAATACGTATTTGACAATCCATGAGTTATTTGAGTCCATGGGTTATGTCCATTATACAAAGAAATATTAAAAACGTATTTAGAAAAAGTATTGATATAAATTCAATCTTTTTTCCACAGCGAATGCAATATAGAAGAGAAAATTGAATATGAATAAAAGGGGAACTGTGAATATTTTGATAACATTTACATTGGTCCGACAAAAAGAACTGTCACAAAAATGTTTAAAGGTTAAGAAACATATTATAAATGTGGACCAACTAAATAAATAGCTATTTCAAAACATGCATTACAATCCAATCTCATATTTAAAATTTTCTTTCTACGCTTATAAAACATTATACATTAAAAACTTGAAGATAAAAAATTAAACAATGGACCGATACTAAATTCACATTTCTTTCAGATAGAACTAAATTATTTTTGACGCAAACTTGCATACGTATATTTATTATACTTCCACTCCTAAAAATCTTATTACGTTTTATTCAGCTGATAAATGTTATTAAATTGTGAGAATATTTATACTGTTTCAAATTGTTTTCACACATGACGATGGAATCTTAAATACTGA
The DNA here is from genome assembly GCF_021130785.1 of Homalodisca vitripennis. Lineage (NCBI taxonomy): Eukaryota > Metazoa > Arthropoda > Insecta > Hemiptera > Cicadellidae > Homalodisca > Homalodisca vitripennis. Next base: position 131,046,927 of record NC_060208.1, read on the forward strand.
AAGGGCTTCTGTTTCTGTTTCTTTCACAGCAATAATTATTAAGTATATTTTTAGGCGCCTGTAAGTAAATGTATGCATAATCAATTATTAAAAAATGCATTGATGTTATCATTGTTTTGCAAGCTTCTAAATATGTGAACTGAAAAGTTCCAAAGCTAATATTCTCGTACCAAAGAAGCACTATAATATACTCCCCTTTGATGCGGGAGAAGTAAAAATACTTTCAGTCCCTTTGTACCACAAACAATAATGGGCGGCGGTGTTAAAAGAAACAACGTCCCAGAATTAGCCTGGGATCGGTGTGGTGTGGTGTGACGGTTGGGAATAAAGCTGTGCTTGTATTAGTAATCTTTGATCTCCGACGGTAAAAGCATTGCTATTGAAACGATTTTAAAATTACTTTTCATTCCAAATGGATTCATATCTTCAAAGATTCTACTCCCTTTCGTAGGTTTTGCATCAAAAAGAAGATAACGTAGTTTTAATATTATTTATATGATAATCGAGAGAGATATGTTTAATTTAAACATTGTTCGAAATCTTATTAGGTATAAAGGCTAAATATTATATAATATACACTACCTTTTATTAACTATCTCTCAGTCAAATCTTGGTGCCGTATATTATATTAACTAAATCTAGAATATTGAATTAAGTAATCGTACCACAAGCCTTTTACTAGTTCTCTGATTGCTTATAAATATTCTTTTCTAAATACAAATTTGTTACTTTCATAATTCATTAATTATTTTTTACAAATTAATTATAACATAGATGTATTAGTTTATTTATGTTACCATTATGTAGTTATTATTAAGGCATGTAGTAATATCAACAACATTTTTTCAACAAACATTAAATTTGTAACAACCTGTATTAAGACTTAAAGGAAATTATATAGCCCGAAAGAAAATTTCAACCTCATCTATGGACTGTAAATGAAGTAATCGTTAGATTTGTGTAACGTAATTCACTGAATTGCAACTCAATAATTTAGAGACCTATGTCTTACACGATTTCCTTAACAATGCAATTAACACGTTATTAGAAATTAACAAGCAAATTGGCTTTGCATTAAAAAAAAAACAAAAATATAAAATCATATTCTTGCCGGTTGTAGTGGATGGTGATTGTAAAGGGGGTGGTTGGTGGTTAATGGTTGGGGTAAAGGGGGCGGCGCTCCATTACTTGTGTAAACACGTTCAGCCTCTTTAAGCCATACAAATCTGTTTACATTAACCCATCTTTACATAATCATATTTCCACCGCTGCTTCTTTGTACAGTTTATGTTTATCCTTCATTCCTGAATTCTTTTTCGAGATCTACATTATACGGAATGAATACTTCTCTTCAAATTCTGTTCGTACATATTCCTATTAACGTTCTGATCAAACAAATATTAATTCTTTTTTCATTTAATTTTCAAAATATAAGGTAAGTTATAGCGTTTATTAGCTATTTAACATAAATATTTTTAGTAAATATGGTTTAATCTACTTTCATTTATTAAGGAATTCAGTAAATGTAATTTCAGGACATGCGACTTACATGGGTGAACAATTAAAGTTTCATATGGTCTTAATCTGATATTGTTAATAGAATTCTGTTTAGGGACAGATTTAATCACACTGAAAGACGTGTTATAACCGGTCCAGCTGTTAAGGTATAAGGCGTCACTGTATGTGACATAGGATGTAGGTATGTCCATTATATCTACCAGAACCGTTTTATTATATTTAGATAATTTGAACATTCTCAGTCTTTTTGTGCACTTTTTATCACCATTTCTAATCTTAGCGTAGCCCGGAGAAAAATTCATGACAATTTTCTCTTCCGGGATCCTTAGATTTTTGGAGCAGTTTGAGAGGTGGTTTGGTCTTCTTAGTCCTATACATATTTATTTTTAGTTTTATACTTTTATATTATTGGATTCAACTGATCCACAAAATGCGGTTATAGTCAGACATTCAATGCCATTGGTATCGCGGCCGTTTCACGTTGATGTTCCTCATGTCTTGAGTGCTACCGCTGACCAATAGATATGCTTATCCTCACCCTTATCGACATCGATATTAAGCCCACAGATAAGACGTGAGTTCCAGGTCGATGTAAATATTTCCAATTACTGGCTGAGCTTTATCAAAGTCTATCAATTTCCAATCATTATCAATTTTAATTCCAGCTTCCTATGTGTATGTATGTATGTCCGCATGATATCTTGAAGACGAACTAACCTACTGACTTGAAATTTTGTGTGACGCTTTATTTCTGTATGAGTAACATGACTGACTGAAAGTTAGCAAATGTTTTTACATCCATGTTAGGGGTAACTACAATGAAAACGAGAAAATATAAAAACAAATAAACTCAATACATCCGTAAGACACTCAAACATGTGACATATTAACATATGTCTCCTAACTATGGTATAATTAAAACACAACTTTAAAATTACTGGGTATGTTTAATTTTATTATGTAAATTCTTGTATGAAACCAAATCTAATGAACAAAAAGTCTGAATGTATTATGTGGCAAGGCATCTTAAGAGAGATATCATATATCTCCTACCTTCACCCCTACAAAGAATGAGGCGTAATTTTTGTGTCAACTTCTCTTTTGCACGGTTGTCTGTCAAATTATTAATACGCGGATCTTCTAGAGAGTAAAATTAACTATACATTTCAAATTTTTCATTCAAAAACAATACAATGCATTGTTTTAAACGTTCTATACATATTTTATTTCTCAATGTATATACTAATGTAACATAAATTATGTAAATGTATTTATGAAGAATAGTATGTGGTATTTATCAAATTATAGAAACCGGTTTTTAAACTAGCCTAGTATATATTGTATTACCAACAGAATTGCGCAGGAAATAAATATGTCATATGACGATAAAATACAAATCTGTGTACAATGCATGGCAACTACAAACAGAATACAGTTGATGGCACTTTGTATAGTTGCTTGCACGCAATCCGGCTTTGTTGTGGCTAAACAATGGCAAGTAATCTCATTGTTCCTTGTCAGATTTATGCATAATTAGCCTCGAATAAATGGATGTATGGCTGAACATTAGTTTAGGCTGTATCTCACGTTCATTAGAGTCACTGAAGCTTTCATCTATTCCCACTGTTATGTCATTATTGTTGAAATTAAGGCAATTAAAATATATTAAAATTCCAAGCTTCTATTTTTTAGTAATTCGGGTACCGGTTTATGAATTTACAAATTTTCATGTTCATTAAAGATAAGTAAATAATTTACGTAATATTTAATGATACAAAAATCAAAACAATAAATCAAAGTTATAAGGTCTTATGTCATATTTTTCTAAAGTCCCAATTGCAATTTCCTGGCCTGAAAAGAGAGGCAAAATTAGCACTAACCACCTCAAAATAGCATTATAAACATTATTAAATTACTTAAAGTCTCTTCAAAAGTACAAAAAATTAATTGTAATCAGCTTCAGAAAGTCCACAATGGGATTCAAAATTAATATTGATAATGACGATCTTACTGCCGTGGTTCTGTGCCCGATTTTCGAAGGGTACTTCACGCGAATATTAATATTTTAAAAAATAGTAATGTGACTATTTCAATGAAAAACATTTTGTAATATTTATTTGTAATTGTTTAATATCAAAATACTCATTTTAGTCATATAGTTCGAACATATTTCTTACAAAAGCCTTGCCAGTTAAATTGTGCTTGGTCAAGCATTCCCTTAGCGGTTGTAAATTCTATGTTTTATATTTGTCTTATTGTGATTTATTCACTCTTCTTTTAATTCGTCTTAATTCACAATACTACGATCAAAATATGTCTTCATTTCGTAAAAATTATCGAAATATCAACAATTATCAATTTAAATTCGCTCAGAGTATCTTCGGTCAACCACTTTACCTTCTAAGCAAACCATTATTGACGCACACGATTCTAATCGTACATATATAGGTACGGTGCATTAACTGTCTTTAGTCATTACCACAAAACTCGCAGTACAATAATTACAGCCAGATATGATTCAAACAAGCGGCAAAGAAATTATTATTTATTTATAGCATATATGTGAGCTAATTGCTGTCTAGTTTTATAAAATCGAAAATCTACAAAGTTTTTAAAAAAGGAAAACATATCGGATATTTGTTAAAAATAGTTTAAAGTTGTTATACAGGTAACATGCAAATGTAATACATGCATCTATCCATCTACATGTTCTACTGTCTTTGTTCAGCATATCATTTTTATTTTGTGTATCCACGCTTACTTTTAGTAAATAATAATGGATTCCAACTGGCAACTTATTTAATTTACTGATGGTAAGTTTTATTAAGATGGAAATAATAATAAACAGTCCTTCCGGCTCAGTTGAAAGAAATATGTAGATTTTGTGGCTACTAGAATGTTATTAATTTATACTCTTGGTACTGACTGTAGTTTGAGATACAAATTAATTTTTATTAAAATTATTTTTAGAAAATATGAGCATTCTATAACTCTTATTTTCTAGGTACATAAATAACAGAGATGTAAATTGTTTATGTTTCTACGACCGTAGAACTTAGGCAAGATATGTTAAGACCAATGTTTATACTACGTTTCAGCTTTTTGGGATTTTATTATTTCCACATTCCGCGTTATATAGTTAACACAAACTTTGAAGTAGGTGGTTGTGTTAACTACGAGGATCGTGTTCGGCGAAGTCATGCAGATATTTTAGGTAAGTGCTACCTTGAGAACCGTTGTAATAAGCTGATCTGATTTCATATAAAAAATCTACATTAAAATCTAAATACTTAAAAGTTATATAAAGCCGTTTTAACCTATTTCACTTGCTAGAAAAGTAGGTTAACCGTGAAACTATTCCTAAATACAAAGTGTTTTATCCATAAGTGAAGTATAACAGTTTGTCTTGTTTTCACTTTTAATATATATTATAATGTTCGGCGTACTGTGAATAATTTTTCATACAATCTTAAAACAACGTATTACCTGCTTCAAAAGAAATTTATATCTCTCTCATTTTTATAACTAAAACAGCACAACCAGCTGTAACTTTCATTTTTGTTAAATCGTAAGGAAGCGTTAATGGATGCACGACACACGACAAAGATCAATGAAGAAAGTTTTATTAAATTTATGTGTCCGACTAATTTAAAAACATTGAACAAACGCAATATCTACAAAGGTCAATATGTACATTAGTTAAATTTCTTTCGATAATTGTAAACTTTGACATAAAACTTATGAGTAATGGTAAATATAAGATGAAAAGTTTGTAGGCCTTGCCGTAGTTCTTTGAAGTGTTTCTTGGCACATTTAACAAATCAACAAAATTTGGAACACAGAAACATAAAATATTAAATTAGTTTTAAGATTTAGTTAAAGATCCTTTGTTGAAGATAAAAACTTTAGCAAAATAAATCCACATTTATAAAAGGGTTTTGTTAATTGAATTTTTTTAGAGTTTCAATAATTTACTGTTTTTAAATAATATATTTGTTTTCTATGTTTTAGTTTCTATTGCATAATATTACTTCCGGTATTATCGTAGTAATTTAACTTTGCAGTACATTAAGTTAGGGTTGTTTTATGGACGTTTAGTCTGGACACAACAGACAGCCCGAGGCTGAGGCCCATTACTGACCACAGAGCCGAGAGTGTGCAAGTGCTCCGCTGCCACTAATGCCAGGTTTCCATGTCATTAACGCCAGCTTCCCCGCAAATTGTGCGTAAAACGGTGCTTGCCTTGACGTTTACGAGAATTTCCGGAAAACCACTAACGTTTCATACTCCATCATTTAATTTGTGAACCATTTCAGATAATATTGTTTTTCTTTTTACAATTATCTTTGAAATTAAAAATGTAAAACTAAAACAGACATGTATATTTATTAGTTAAAAAGGAAGTTGGAAAGAGTTTACTTCTAACTGTCTGTCCACACGATATCTTGAGAATTGACCTTTAGACTTTCATTTTTAAAAGCTTCCTTTCTATATTAGCAATATCAAGTTCTATAATGGTGCATGTATCTTCATAGATATGACTATGGTTTAGCGAACCTTTTTAAATGGTCTTATGGGAAACTGTGATAGCAACAAGAAAGTTGCAGAAAATAAAATTTGTTAACAAACTTGGTAAATTTGTATGACATTTTATCAAGTGGCATGCTATAATTAGACCTAGCATTACAATCCGCAAGATATGAGCAGAATTGTTTTTGTAGATTTTAGCTCCATCGACGCAACTTGGCTGTATATCATTGCCCACAATTACTCAGAATACTGGCGCAATATATATTTGTCCTGCCAGAAAGATGTAATTTTTATGCATGATTGACTGTTCGTCTTTTCTGTCTGAAGGACATCTCAAGAATGAACTTAGCTATACACTTTAAGTTTGTCGAACTTCAACCTATATTTGTAATCATAAAATTTTATTAAATGGATCTACGTTATTTCTATTTGCACAAATTGAATACTTACATTTCATTTGGCTGAAATTCATGTTAGAATTATATGTGTTCACATGTGTCGAGGCTATCCAAATGTAGCCTACAAAATAATTGAGTCATAAAACGTTGTGGATTTGTGGTGTAGTGGTTAGCATGCTCGCCCATCAAGTGAGTCATCCAAATTCGAGTCTCAGGAGACCAAGTAAATTTTGTGAATAAATACAAATTCATGTTATATATGTTCAATGTGTGTTTGTATGTAACAATAATCTATTAATATTATGTTATTAAATCATAACTTTCAATTTGTTTAATCTACTATCACACCATAAGTACTATATCATCTCTGAGCCGATGTAATATGGAAATTATTTTAGTTATAATTCGAGCTGAGGGACTGAAATCTTTTGTTGTGAAGAAAAACTGAAAGTCATTAATGTTTACTGTGAAGTATAAATATGTCATAGGATTTATCCTTTTTTTAATAACACATACTTGAGGAGATTGTTAAACAGTCACAAGATCAATATATGGTATATAAATTATGTCGAAGTTTTTAAGTTTAATGCATAATTTAAACTTAAATTCTGGCATAATTTTAAATCCTAAACTGTGTATTATCAGCTTAAAGCTTTCTTTCAGATATTTCCGCGAACGTAAGCCGTTTTGATATGGTTTACATGTTTGATATCGATTACATTGAAAACATTTATACAACTGAAACATGTCTTGTTACAGAGAGGTGCTGAGCAATGGGAGTCTCTACTTCCCACCTTTCTCCCAGGAGGAGTTCTCTACTGATGTTCACGTCAACACGTACCGGTGCACCGCCACCAACTCTGTCGGCTCCATTGTCTCCAGGGACAGCAAAGTTAGAGCCGGTAAGTGGCAAGTTTACCTGTATATCCTGCCTATTGTCGCAGCACAATGGCTATTCAACTCCGAACTTCTCGACGGCCGTAAATCAACCATGAATACGACACCTCCAATTCTGTAGCTAGGAACTATTATAAAAGTGTTCCCGGTCCCAAGCTTTGGTATGGGTAATTACGAGTTCTGTCAATGTCGATCCTCTCTACCAGTTCTGTTTTGACTGTTTATTATACGAGTCACGTTACTCTTTATTACTGAACTTCCGTCAGTATTTTTTTTCTTTCACATCTAAACCATAGTACCTCAATTGGTTTCAATTTGCACCTCAGGCTTTTAAGATGAGGGTTATCTATGAAAGTTAATAAAATATAAAAATGTTAAAACTACTTCATGTTTATGGTTGAAGAATGAAACGTGAAACAAAAACTGTCGATTTCAGTGGGATGTCTTTCTCTTATGTGAAATTTGTTATTTAGTCTGACTGGAATCATTATTATTTACATTTTACAAAACAATACCTATTTAGATAATTCTTCGAATAATGGTTTCCGTTATAAAAACAACACACACACAACACACACACACACACACACACACACACACACACACACACACACACATGTATATATATATATATATGTATATATATATATATGTATATATATGTATATATATATATATATATATATATATATATATATATATATATATACGATTCAATTATTTTGTATTTGGCCGTATCTGTCACATATGTGTTTAAATAAGCAAACTAACATATGATCGGAAGACCAAATACCTGTCAAACGACTTTTATTTACATTAAATTGTATAAATGGCAATAGCCTTATTTAATTTCAATAAACATTGAATCGCAAAAACTACTTGCTCCGCCGGGAGTCGAACCCGGATCTCTCACTTGCCGGGTGAATGTGCTACCATTACACCACAGAGCGCTTACTTTTTCCGATTCAATTATTTTGACGAATTGGAACATTTCCCGTGTACAACTCTCCCCTAAACGCCACAGGGTCAAAGGCTTTATAGTGTAGTGGTAGCACACTCACTCGGCAAGTTGGAGATCCGGATTCGAGTCCCGGCGGAGCAAGTACTTTTTGTGATTCAATGAATGTTTATTGAAAAACACACACACACACACACACACATATATATGTGTTCTAATATATATTGTTTAGTTATTACAAATATTTACATTCACATTATTATTGTAGTCAACAATTTACAACTCAATAATATATATAAGATTGCCATGGTATTAATGCAACGTTTCAGTTAATCGCATTAAGGTTAATAACGAATATCGAAATTTCTAAACTCAAACTTACAAATGAAAAAAATACTACTCAACCTTTAATCTCTTCAGATTTTTTGGCAGTATTAGGTAACTATTTGTGAAATTATAGTTTATACAAAGTTAAATGTAAGTTTAATATCATATAGACTTATTTAACAAAAGATATAAATATTTAGAAAAAATTAAGAAGAATTTATTACAAATTATAATTTATTTAGATTATCACTACGTACAACGGGAAACTGAGAATTATACTGCATTTTAAACTTAACAGCCAACAGTGGGAAATGGTTTAATATGTTAAAACTTACCATTATTGCCAATAATTAGTATTTACGTATACAATGTAGGTATGCAACATACTACGTGCCACATGACATACTTCGCTAATGTTCAATGTAATTTCAATTCTCTAGCTCATTTAATTATTGACGGATAGAACACATTTTACTTTCAACGACAATTTTTACATAATCCAACAAACAAAAGAGAAATTTTAATTAGCCTATTAAGTATCAGTTCCGATAACTCTCAGTAAAATTCCATTGTTAGACCAGCACCATCGTAGAGCTAATTCCTATCTATGCAAAAATAAAGTTTTCACCGAAAACATCAAGTTTTCTCATTAAACATTTTTATATACGAGTATTTCTTTTGTTTATCAAATTGGGTTCATATCAGTATTTATATAATAAAAGGTAAACCACCAAATTACTATAAAATGTTGTTGGATATGTTAGGTTAATTAGGATAGAATAGTTAAATATCTCATGTAAAAATATCTTGTGATTGTACTCTGCTAACCAATTTATTTATTTATCAATTTTCTTTTTTTATCATAGTCATCCATAAGATTATTTTAAAAATTTTCACTAACGTACAGCTAAAACTCATGGAGTAACATGCATTATAAGCTAACCCAGTGCTCCTTGTATAGAAATGATGCTTCATGCGCAATTTCAAGTTTAAAGGTTTGTTCGTTTTTAAGGTATCATGTGAACATACAGACATACACACAATTAGAAATACAATTTTCCAGCACCATGGGTAATAAGTTTCGCTAATGCTCAGACAAGTATTGAAACATTTTTTAATAGTTAAAAACATCCTGTGGCGGTTAGGGGAGTGTTGTACAGGAAAATGTTCCAATTCGTCAGAATGTCGTGTGATAGAAGTTACATTACAGTTTTAATAATAATTACGGATAAATATAGTTTACATAGCATCCACTGTAGGCCAGGCTTATCATCCCTAGAGTTCGACCATAGTGCATGTCACTTTATGGGATCTGGCTGATCGTTAGGGAATATTTTTACATTGGTCTTATAAATAACGATGATGGAACTAGAAAATGGCAGAATAAATAAGTTCGCAAACAAACTAAACTTACCCATTAGAGATTCCAAAATGTAATTAATTAACACATGTAGCTTAATTATTCCAACACATTCAACATTATTATATAGGGTGTAGGTGTGAAGAGTTGTATTAATTAATCACAAAATATTATAACCAATTTATTGAACAAACATGTGAGAGTATTATGTAGAAAGATACATCAATATTTCATACGTAAACTTTAGTTTTGCATACAACTTCATTTCTGCAAAGATTAGTTATATGACGCTTAATTTTTTTGTCAATTTTCTTTTGTTTTATTTCATAATTATGATTTCCTACCTTTCTATCCGTCCTTAGGACTTTTAGTTTGGCATGAAACCTCAGCGAATCCTGTTACAACGGGTTGTGTAGCGTATTCGTACCTTTTAGTTAATTATGAAGTGAGGAAGAAGTTTTTTTATTACATATTAATGGAGTAAGCGTGAAATAAAATGTCACAAAATATGTACAGATTTTCATCATTCATTCATTAATACACGCATTGCTTGCGTTTAAATTAAAACAACATCTGAATTGTTTATGAAAACTTTTAAATCCATTTATATTAGTAAGGAGGATTTTAAATATTAAATTGAAACTTTTTTCTTTCAAAGTCCTATACATTAGTAAAACTAACACATTTGTAGTTAAAATTTATTTTAGTACCAGCCTTTGAAGGCCGTAATAACGATTATCACAAAAATGCCTGATCTGAGTAGAAATAATGAAGCCATAAACGCTGCGATGAAACAACGAAAGGTATAATACTACTACAGCAGGCCGCAGTTGATGGTTATGGCTGGTAAACGTGTCACTGACATTGCTATGCTAATTATGTGGCATGTCCGATGTCCAGTGTAATTTGTCGTTACTGCTATTGTCGCCGCTCATACTGGCTGTAAAACAGTTCAATTAGAGAACATACAAACTGTCCAACAGATAAATGTTGACTTGTATAGCTTCCTGTGCCACTTTACCATCGTTCTTCTTTTGTAAAATACTTGTGTTTAGAACTTTAGTGGTAATATCATGTGCTTACTTTTAAGCTTCAAGTAAACATAAAATTGTATGTACTACTAAATGTTATCCAATGTTTACAAAGATTTTATAAATTGAAATTCCTAGGCCTAATGATGATAATGATGAACGGTTTTCAATGTTACGTATTCGATTCTCTAATCTGTTCACAAGTATTGTTGGAATTGCATTGAAAATAAAAGCTAGTTATTAACGAATTTAATACTAGTAATTAAACTGTGAGTTGTGCTCATAGCTATTTTAAATAGCTCTTCAGGCTCAGTTGGAAGAAGTAGGTGGATATTGTGACAAGAGAAATATTAATAATTTATTTTTTTATGATATAAACATGCAATCAACATCTCAGAAACTGTTCAAGATACAACAAATTTGTCCATTACCATTGTATAGGAAAGATCACTAGCCATTACAGAAAACATGTTATTCCTTTCTCTAAATCGTTAAATAACTGATTTCTGAACGACAAAAAAACTTGTACGGCCACCATTTTTAAACGAAATGGCAAAACGAAGCTTTCCAATTAAAGTGGGTGAGATACTTATAAGATCGATGTTAGTACCAAGTTTGAAGATTTTTCAACATTTGATTCACCAGTTTTTAGTGGTAAAAAATTCGTATAGTGCTTCTGTGTAATTGATATATTGAAAGTCAATTTGCACACAATAATATAATTATAAGTACTTTCGAAATGCTGAGGAAGTATTCTAAGTATAACAGAAAAGGTTTATTCATTCTATAGGTTCATAAATAACGGTTTCTTTTCTTAATTTTTGTATTTTAAGCGGATACCTTACAATATTATACGTTTCACTCTTTATATAGTTTCACTATAAGTTATATAGCATGTTAAAAATATGTAACTAAATATTATAACTATATTATAACTAAATATAAAGATTTTAATGATCTGATTTTGTGCTTTGGACATCATGTTCGATGAATGTATGTGGACATTTGACTTAGGTCCTTTTATGATGACATTTGTAATAAGCTGATTTTGTATACAAAATCTACGGAAAATTTAGTTTTCATCTTATTATAAAGAAGTATACTAATTTAAAAACTTTCTTCCAACTTTGCTGTACCTAGAAAATGTAAGTTCATGACATAACATACTATAACACTTCGGATTAAATCTTTAACTTTCATACAAGATATGTTTCAACAAGATATGTTGAATTGTTCGACAACATTTAGCAATTACAGTACAGATGCAGAATTATGAATACAGTACTACCATCGTAGATTTCCTTTTTTTTCAATGAGGGTAACAAATATAAATTCTAATTGGGCGATTAAATAAAAGACGGTATCTACTATGTGAGGTATAAAAAATTTTAATACAAACTTTTGTCCTTAAACATTTATATTTGAATTGGTTGAAACTACAGTAAACACGAAAGTCATTTCAACTTTCTGTTAAAACTTACATGAAGAGTTTTGTAATACTAAAATATAACTATTTGTATCGCCAATTATTCACTCGTATAAAATTTAATTCTGAAACATGTATGAGAACTACATTGGTTCGGTGATTACATAAATTCAATGAAGGAAACAATATTATCATTACTCCAAGCATAATTATATCGTCTAACAAGCGAATTTTTTAAATTTATCTAGAGCTATATGTACATGTTCAATAAATGTAAACTGAAAGGTATTCCTGTAGCTGCAGATATTAAACCACCTGTGGTGGCGATATTGTCAAAGTTGGCAGAGTGTAATTGCACGGGATATTTGCTCTTCAACCACATCGCCTGCAAGCTCTGTACTGTTGACCACTATAACCACTCATGGTGGTGCTTACTCAGGTTTATTACAACTCAATAACTGTTACAAAAAGTCAACGAAAGTAAATGATACAGTATTAGCATGTGTATGTTAAATTATCTTTACAACACTTATAGAATTTTGCAATTATTTTTGAAGTTATATCATGATATAGAGCAATCTTACACAGCTAGATCATACTTTACCTAAAGAATTAATCAGCTGATGAAAACCAACTATTGAGGTTAGGAATCGTATATAATTACACATCATTCTTAACCTAAGGAATGATATAGTTGGGGTTGCTCCAAGAAAATTTGTACACGTGAGAGGATCTTCAAATGTTCCGTTTAATACATCCAACAGTACAGTATCTATTGAGTATCTTTTCGGCACGTCATCATGAAAGAAGGATAAGATACCAGTGGTATATCCAAGGCACTATCAATATAAAAATATAAAGCAATAATAAAACGTATTTATTTTATTGTTTACGTGTGTTTTTTTTGTTGTTTTTTATTGGTTAAGAACCAGATATACTTAAAGAGATACATATATTCGTTATTAGACTTCCGAGGATGTTATTATAACTAACATCTAAGTGTTCTTGTTCATACTACGTAGAAGCATTCCTTACTAAATTAATTTATTAAAAATGTCGACATCATCCACGTGAAACGTCTTCAATCAACAGAAGATGTAAAGATTTGGTTTTTACCAAAGATGGATCATCCAGGATCTACAGTACATACAGGCCAAATTATTTCAATTAAATTCCCATGCTAAGTTTTAATAATGTGAGAACTTGAAAATTGAGATATTAGTGAGGAAAGTTTAAATCGTGTGAATTTGTAAAGTTGTTCTATAATATTTTGTTCCTAGTGTTTATACATCATATATTATCTTCCTTCTTTCTTCTGTAATACATAAGTACCCGTGTAAACATATACAATGAAAACTGTTACATGATGTACAATGGCTCGTTTCTCTACGTCACAATAGATCATTGGCTGAACTCTAACTCCAAAGTCAAATGTCTGTAAGTGGGTACCAAATATCCGAAGATTAACAATATATATCGGTTTGTTATTACTATCAAAAATTTTCATTTTAATTTTGGCATTAATTTTGTAGTAATGTCGTAAGTAAGAAATATTAATTACGTACATATTAATAGACATATTAATACATATACTTATAAATCCTGATAATATACATCAACAAGAAAAATTATATTGGCTAAGTTATAAAATAATGTATAGCAATTATTTTATTACTTAGCCAATATAATATTTATATTTTATACGTATTTTTTTACTTTTCTATTTTTTAATGTATAGACGTTAATTAAAATTAACCAATGTTTAATATTTGTGTCGTATAAATTTAATTTAAAAATACCTGCATGTATAGTTAGCAGCTAATAGCTAGCAAACAAAGTGCACCTCCATCCCCAGCGGGTTTAATATAGTTTAGTATTGCAATACGATATTAACTCAAACAGTTAAACAAACTGTACTCAGAATGATAGTCAACACAAATTGGCAATAAATTAATATTATTACTTTGAGTTATTGCTTAATGAAATCAAACATTTGTTTGCTGGAATATCACATATTAATCATAACATTAATTACTAATTAAATGATACAAGATGTAAAATACAATTTCAAATAGTTTATGTGAGTAATATATATATAGTAATTCAGTTGGAATACTATAAAGGCAAATTGGAACCTTGTGATTTGATTATGTTTGAGTAATTGCCATTAGACTCCAATCATAATTAAACAGTTGATTCTGAACTGGAATTGCTCGTAAGATATAATGGTATATCTACATAAACTAACTACTGGGTATCTAATTTTGTATTTATCACTAAATGTATTTTTAATAAATTACAATTTTGTAATATCACCAAATTGAGTAAATTTAGGTTATAATATTAGGTGTACCTACGCAGTTCATATGTTGATTAACTAAAACCGTTCTTTGGAGGCGTAGTTTCACCTTGTTGTGGAATCCCAATTGGACGGGATGTTCTGAACTCAAATATATCTCACCGCCTTCAATAAGCTTCGATGGCGTTACCCATAAGCCTCTGTTTTGGGATCTCTTGTTCCAATTCAATTCATCCAAGTTCTAAGCACGGTGCCTTCTCTTAAATTATTTATGCAGTTTGGACGATTTATACTACTAATTCATGTTAATTTTTTTTGCCACCCTCCACCAAGACAGAAGTAATAAGCTGGGACTAAGAGATCTCGCAATGGCTAAACTCCTTTTGGATACAGTCATATGAACACGTGCCAACGTTGATTTGCTACAACTGCACTAAGAAAGTCACAGTCTTTAAAAGCTGTGTCTTTCGGAAGGTCCGACCGAAATATCTTCATATTTTGTAAATATAATTAGATAACCGAGCGTGCTGTATGATCAGCCATAGACTTTCAAGAAAAAAAGACAAGGCTCGATCATTTGTTCATTTTTAAATTTACAATTTAGACTAAAGGATCATATGTGAGCCTTTCGTAAAGGCAAGACTGTTATTGGTGGCTGATTTTTTTTCTCATACAGTGGATTTATAGTTCAGGCGTACAAGAAGTTTGGCTTAGCTTTTTAAAAAGAATGGGATATTGTTTAGTTTTGTTGGTGATTTTCACCTCTTTTCTGAGTTGTGTTTTGTCAATTAGAGTTAGTGAAAAAGTGACCTTCTAATCGGCAAGGTGCAGTGCTTAATTGCTTCCTTGGCATGCCTTTGTATGATTCAGTTGCGAAAGCAAGCAGTTCTACTAAATATTCATAATCGAAGATGACCTAAATTAGATAAAATCAAATGATCACCATAGTTGAAGGCGGTTTGAGGGATAAGGTAAAGTACCCCCTCCCTTGTGTGGAGATGAGTTGAACTAAACAAGCGTCAATAGTTATAGGATCAGAATTAAACAAGAAACAATGCAAGCACACACGCAAAATTTTACTCTTTTAAAAATTAATATACTGTTTTATGTGGGTTAGCAATATAAGTTTACATATAAAAAGTAATCCATAAAGCTCCTATAACAGACCAAAACGTAAAATGTTCGTTTTATTTTACACAAATTGAATTGATGTCATAGTGAACTGAAGTGGACTTGACGGATTGTCAGTGCGAGAGAACATGTCACCTGACAACCGCTGTCACTGCAATTCCTGATCACAGGTCGGAGCTTAACTCTGTTATTATATGTGTTATAACACAAACACTGTAGTAGGACATTTCGAATACAAATTCTGATATCAATAGATTTATAAACAATACTACATTGATTTTATATCTTAAAAATATCAAGCCTGATGTTGTGACCATACCACCATACCATACCATATTGCAGTAATTTATATCTGTTTACGTCTATGAAATGATAATGAATGTTGCATTTTTTAATTTATTTTACAGAAAAACCTAAAATTTTGGTCTACCTCTATGTTAGAACCATGAAATTTTATCCAAACTAATTGATATACATAATAATTAATACACTGATTATCTTGCAGGATACAGTATCAAGTACTTTCGGCCAAGTGCAACCTCGGCTACGGCATCATTTGGCTAAAAAAAATCCGATTTTGCCAACACACGTCTAAAAATGTAAGCTACTGAAAATATCCATAAAATTCAACATAAATCGCACATTCTATAATGTATAGAGTGTTGCATTGTGCTGCTTGTTACATAATTCAGATTTGTGTTGATATTTGTTCTCGATGTTAATACAATTTTATTACCTAATTTATTTATATGTAATTGGATCAAAGATGAAAAAGACAAATATTTTCTTAGCTTATTAAATTATGGGGTCCTAAATCCCTTCCAAAACTAGGAATATAACAGAATTTTGATTGAGAAATGGCAAGGCACAAGCTTGATCACTGTTTTCTTCCACCAGATAAAGAAAACATCATTTTTATGGTCTATACATTTTAAGAATCTAAGAATCTCTTAAAATTTTTAAATCGTAATTAAATAAATAATTCAATATTGTAATTAAAATAACGGATACAAAATTATGTCTAAATTATGACAATGCAATATTTTTAACCTAAATTTCACCTAATAAATATCAACTGTTCTTACAGCAAAATCTCTCATTACAATACATAAAACTATAGTTAATAAAACTGTAGAGTAATATACATATGAAAATCAATTAAAAGTTGCTTTATCTAAATTTCAATAAACCGTATACCACTGTCGATCAGTTCGTAAAGCGACCGGACGCTTGATGTTGAACCGACCAAACCCCAGACAAACTGCCATTGGGAGAAACTGAGGCGAGGTTAATCGCCAGGAGAGGTGATTAATTTTGCCGGATTTAATTAACGGTGGGAGAGTGGATTTCAACAGACTCTCGATTTTTCTAGCGGAAATGGAGTTTCAATAACAGAGTACACGCAGTACATTTCGGACTGTTTTCCTATGAGTTGTAGTTAAACAATAAACACTAGAAATAAATCAATCTGGAATAATATTATAAAACTTTGTTTAATACTGTAAAATCTAAATAACAATAACAATAATTTTTTAACATAGTACATTGTTATATTAGATAGTGTGTAGTTCTAAAATAATAATAATCAAAATTTATGGACCAATGGAGTTAAGTTATAATTTTATATACAGGTTTAACAGCACGAGGAAGAATAGGGTGGTAATCCTCTGAAGGAGAAGAGACTTTAAACTCTCATAAATCACGAAGGTCACTGTAAATATACCTCGATAAGGACTTAATCATAACTTCAAGATAGTGACTGGGACAGATGAAAAAATTCTGAATTTGATGGTAATGGATCTATGAGTGTGAATTCTACGCTTTAAAACTGATATAGAATATTCTTTATCCAGTTTTAGACCGACATTAATACTAAATTTAAAGAAATATCCAACATCCTGTTTGGAAAATTCTTTGTAACAAACCATTGTACAGCAACCGAACAAAATGCCGTAGATATATTAAACATTTAGTTCCATTCTGCAACTTATTTATGGTTGATTTAAATGAATTCTCTAATATCATATTATTCATGACAGAACATATTTTAATTATTTTTAGAATTTGTATTGTTTTAGTATGCAAACTAAACACATAATTATTAAGGCATCAGGTACAATGTGAACAAATATTACGAGAAAACTGCAGTGTCAGATGACTCTGCCTTTCACTACGAGCGATGTGGCAGGCGAACAAATATCCCGCGCAATTACACCTCCCAACTTTTACAATATCATCACTGTAGGTGGTTTAATATCTGCCACAACTGCAATCATTACATTTTGCCATTGTTACTCTGTTACACTGCAATAGCTGTCACAGGCTCTTACTTATACTGCAAGTAATATGTACGTTGTTTGTTTTATTAATTATTTACAGACAATGTTTTCCAATAAAACTTATTAATTTCCTAAATTTTTCAATGCCATCTAATTTCATTATCTCAATCAGCAATAAAGATGTAAAATATTATTATTTACCATTATTCAAATAATTGAAGATACATAAGAATAGGATATATTTAATTTAGAAATATCTATCACTTCGTGTAAACGTTCATTGATTTTTGGAATATTACTGTTATAAACAGTTAGAGATTCATATTATTCTCATCAACAGTGCTTGACATTTTAATAGTCATGTATTCACGTTTACTTTTATTTTCTATATGTTATAACAAACATGTTTTACTGTAACTAATAGAGGACATGAAAGGAGATAGTGTCACGTTTCTTGAGATACTTTTAGCAAGGAAACTTATATCTATCTGGCCTTGAAATTCTGTCCTATATTACTTATCATATAAAAAGTAATTTATGCTACTGCCGCTAAAATTAACTAAAGGTGTAGTAGAAAAAAACCACATACCGTTTATGCATATACCACATTCTTAACATAGGTCCACGGAAAAAATATTGCAAGTTAAGTATCTATTTCCTGGAGGCTAAGCTATACTGTTCCTCCGTACCAACTCTACTTTTCCAGTTCTTAGCAAAATATAACACCTATATCTGTGCACTCAAGATTACCCTATTGATTTTGATCTTTGCTGAAATAACACTGTTTCCAGAATGTAGTTCCGGAGCCACATAGAGTTCTAGCATGGCACTGTAAATATAACAAGCTGTTGCGTTCTCAGCAAAGATAAACGGCTCGAGAACTGTCGTTTATTGTACCTCACCACACATTAAACTTTGGTGAGACTCGTTAGGGTTGAATAATTCCTTGTGGTCTCTCAGATCTCCAAACTCTAACATTTTTGGGGACGACAGCCGCATTCATATGGAACGACGAGTTGTTACCAGCAAATCTAAATTGTGATACTACGCATATGTAATATGGTTCTATTTCCTACATTAATTGGACTACATAATAAATATTTCATATCTGCATGTCATACAAATAATAGTTTAGTAGTCCCATACATGGACTATGTTTTATTCTAGGATTGCAATAATATAGGGTGGACTTTCTCTATTTATAAACATAAACATTTAACCATTAACTTTAAAATGTATAACAAACTGTATTTTTAATTCTCACTATTACATTCATTGCCACCAAAATCACGCTCCTAAATTACTCTAGGCGTATTATTGTTTAGGCTGGCCCAGCACCACTTTGTGTTTTTGCTGTGAATTACTTGTTGTAATTTTAGTCACAACCATCAGACATTAAATGTAGCATAGTTATGCCAAACTTACTTGAGCTATATACGGAACTTTGAATTAACAGCTGCAAACATACCTTAGAACTCCATTTCACCAATTACCTTTGTACACTTACATGTTTACCAACGGACACCCATTGCATAGTTTTGGACCCAGTTTAAAGAAAATAGCTTTATGGAGTACAATTATCTCCGCAATAATTAAGATCCAATAAAATGGTTTTGAATATACAGTGTGAGTTAAAAGTATGGCTAGACTCTGTTTATCATGTTATGGGTAATGATGGAGGGCTGGAACTCGGGACAACCTTTCTAGGAAATAAAATTAAAATTTTTAGTTACTATTAAAACCTTGCCCATATCCCCAAAATAGAATTTTAAGGTGGGGGACAGCTATACATTTTTAAATGTATAAGCCCATTAAAAATAAACATGTCATTTAATAACACGACGTTTCAAAAGTCTCTGTGTTCATCTCTAATCATGATTAAGGAAAATTATAATAATTTTTTAAAACCGATATTTAGGGCCCCATTAGTCAATTCATCAATTAGATATATGGTTCAATTTGGATTATAGCTTATTCCAGACTAGTTGTGTACATAGACTGGTCCTATCATTCATTAGCATTCCATTCCCAGTTGTAATATTGAACCTCATAGTTTATACTAGTTAACCTAGTGAACTAAAAAGGTATTGAAGAACACTTTGATAACATTGGATAACATAGGCTAGAGCAGAAGAAGGTTTATTCTCCTATAAGCTATAAGGTTTGTGGCTACCTGTCTTTTAGTTTTCTAGGCAAATTTTTTAAGTATATACACGTATTTGTTTGCTGTACTTTTAGTAAGTACGTTATGTTATCCATCTGACATTGGAGTAACTCATTCCCCTAAAATATAACATCTGCAATCGCTCAAAGTTTATGTCGTGGTAATCACATTCTAGACGGACACAACTCCCTAAAATTATAATTGTTTTTTTAGCTTTTTGTATATTTTTAAATACCTAAGTGAGTTAGAAATACTTCCCTATATATGTAGGTAAACTGGTGTTTCTCAGATGGCAAATAAAAATATATAAACCTTAACCTTAAAATTCTTATGAATTGATAACGTGCAGTGGTATAAAAATAGACAAGCAGAAACGATCACTATAAAAACGTAAACTTCCTTATCATTTTTTGGCGCCGGAAGTAGCCTACATTCCACAATAATGGCGGACACGAGAGTTTCACATATTAAAATTATGTCATAATGGCTATGTGGTAAACTAGTAATTAGTGGGTTGAAACTTTTCAAGGCAATTGTGTGTTGAAATACCAGTTGTAATTAATTAATGCCATAATGTATCACTAATTAGTTTGTTTGTTGAATCAAACCTTGTTAAACAACAGTTATATTAATCCAAAGTAGTTTCAATCTAATAATGTTTAATATGAATGAAGTCATTATAGGTGTGTCTTATAAAAGTGAATACTGAAAATAATTTATCGTCTTACCATAAATTTTAAATTAACTCAATTGTGAGTTTTACTCAAAGCTCAAATTTAATGTTTGAGCTTTAGAAGAACATGTCTTTAAGTTGAAAATGTTATACCAAATTGTGTCCAGCAACATCCAGTTATATTGTTTATTATTACTCGTGTTATAGTACATTTTTAGTTTTTAGAATGGATATCAACTACCAGAAGTAACGTCTAAACGGTAAACCATTTGATTTTAGGATTTTAGTGCAGTTATTTGTTTATTTTTTACCGTTTTTGGCTTTGACAAGTAAGCATTGTTGGTTCTAAATCTTGGATAAATTCAAGTTTTAATTTTATTTTCCTATGATTTATGCAATTATTTATTTATATTTACAGATAATAGCAATTAATAAGAAGGTGCACTTTTCATTTTATAATATTTATTATATTCTATGAATTAAAATAATATTTTCTACTTCATAACAAATATATAATACATCATAAAATCTATAAAAGTAATATTTAAATGGTAATACTACAACTTACCTGTAAGCGCATGTCCTTGTGAGATTAGATTATCCATAACATCAGATAATTACTACTTGTACTTTCTATATTGACGTGTTGTGTTCATTTATACAAAATTTTATCTAAGGAATTTAAAAGTTTCCTAGTTTAGTCAAACATGTGGAAATGGAGATACTTTTTTAACCTTACTTTTTATATTTATTTCACATATAATAAACTTTTTAATTGTGTTAATTAGGAGATAGATTTGAGCACAATGTTTTAAGGTTGGTCCCTAGTTAATTTGTAAAAACAAGAATCTTATGTCAGAGATATTATAATGTTTTCCGATCGTAAATATGTAATTTTGGAATGTACTTAGTCTTTGGAACATGAGTTAAATATAGGAAGAATGTGCTTCACATATCACACTCGAAGTTTATATAATATGATTGAATGTTTTCAGTTCACGGATTAAAGCTCTCAGGAATTAATAGAGCGATTGCAAATGCATGATGCAAAGGACAAACTTTACTCAAAGGATTTCATAATATCATATTACAGACGAATTCCACAAACAATGCACATACATTGATTTAGATCAAAGCCAGCATATAAAGGAATGTTGAATACAGAATGCTCATACCTGAGATGTTGCAATATGGCAGTTGTGTTCAAGAAGAACATTCCTCGCTACCCAACCGTTCAAATAAGGATGTACCTGTAAAGGATTTCACATTATATTGTAATATCTAATTAGATGCAAATATGTGCTGTTACAACTTTCAATGAAGGGAAAAAGTTAGAAAATTATATCAAAATAATGTTGAAATGAAAAGTTTTATTCATTTATTGTGCGGAATCTGAATATATTTAACAAACTATATAAAAATTCATTTTACGGTAAATATATGCTCTTTCAAATTTGAAAAGCAAGGAATAAAAGCATTTATTTTAGTTAATATTGCGTTAATACATTTAATATGTTCATTCATTTCACGCAATTTTCTGTTTTATAAATAGCTCATTATTTACTTATAAAAAAATTATATTATTAAAGTTTTTGAAAAAGGTTCTGTGCATACTTGCTCTAGTTAGTGTAGCAATGTTCATAGCTTAGCGTTTTTGAAAACAAATCTCAATATCTATTTTAGTAATATTCTGGCTACCGAGTTCTTATATGAAAGGTTAGATTTCTATAAAAACATGAAAAACATTACTGTGGTGTAATCTGAAGTGATGGCCGAATGCACAAGCATCTTAATGTCCTCACATTTTTAATTAATCTTTTTTCAGTGTTTAATAATGCAATAGCATTGTGCTGTAAACAGAAATATTCAGATCGAGAAAGATAATAATTTTCTTCAAAGCCTTCCTATTCATCCATATATTTTTGTCCAATCATTTATTAAACTAGCTTAGCTAACCACTTATCTGCAGAATGGTTTGTTGATATTTTCAATTTATCTCGGAATCTAAGTGAACCGCAGCCTACTTTACCAGAATTCATGTACCAGAATTAAGGATCTACTAGTATATCAATCAATGGATTACCCTAAAGAATATACTAATGAACTTCACCGTTTTTGGGTCATTGACTTTGACAAGTAAGCATTATTTGTTCTAAATCTGGGATAAAATTAACTATTGTTATTAACTGTGTCTTCCTACGTTTTATGTTTGTAAGTGCGATACATCTTGAGAATGCAATTTTGGGTAGTTATAGAACTGGAGTGTACAACTACTACAATGAGGCTCCCAAAGAGAAATCGTTGACACTTCGTGAGCCTTTTTCAGTAAAAATAACAGTAAACAGAGATCAGTAACTTTCGTTTGGTTGGTTCTTATTAGCTTATTTAATTATTTCTGATTAAATTAGTTTCGTCAGACCGATATATAGTTCAAGGTTATCTTAAGAGAATCTCTCAGCTGGCCTAAGTTATTTAGTTTCTGCTGCATATTTTTTGTGAACATGTTCACTAAAACAAAATTTTAAGAGGATGGGCCCTGGCACTTACAATAATGACCACTGTTGAATTTAAAAGTACACATACACTTGGGAGGGATTGATCCCAAACAGTTACTGCAGCTCTGGTAACTATATTACTAAACTACAGAAAATCAAATAATTCTCTCGGAAAAATATAATCGTAATTTATCTATAGAGCTAATGAGTTTGACTAAAACTTTCCAAATACTCCGCGCACTGAATCGATATATCTTGCACGGAGAGTTGATGACGGTATTAATATCCATGTCCTACTTCTAGGACAAGACTAATCATAATGTTTCAGTTAATTGAAATGTAACAATAGATCAAAATTTCTGAGTGAAAATGATGCACAGGCCATGCCTTTTTAAAATACCATATCGGTTTATGGATTATACAAGATTAAAACGGATAAATCATTAAAATATACTCATACGTAGGCATATTTGAACTTATCTTCAGTTAGACTAATCATACTGTAGTCACAATTAAAATATAAAACGCTTAAATTTAATCGGACCTCATCTCAAATTCTACAAAGTATTCTAAAAAAGCCAGCAGGAGCAAAACTGATCAATATTGTTTTCGCGTTTCTTCTACCTCCTACTACTTTTAAGTTCTTTCAAACTATTATTACAGTCATCATTTTTATATTATTTAATTATTTACTCAATTTAGTCGTTGAATAATTCTAGATTGAAATTGAAACAGGAATCTGAGTCTACTTCATAGTGACACAATGAATTGCTATGTTTAAAGAAATATGTAACCCAGGAAACACAAAATGCATCACGTAGCAGAAATTTTTACGAGGAGATAAAGGATTCCGGAAACCTCATCGTTTGCTTTACGGCCTACTGGGAGCCAACCGCTGACACAGAATTAAGCAGGACTAGATATCTTTTACGGAACCTGCAACGATATGTCATAAAATATATTTTTCCTTAAGCCGTTTGAACATTTTCACTGTTTATTTGCCATTAAAAGATTTTCGTGTTCCAATAACTTGTACTGGTTTACTAGTATTTTAGACAAAATTTATCATAATTCAGTGGAAAATGCATCTAATTTATTTTTATTATCTATCCTTTTTGTTACCAATCCTCTACTAAAGTGCTATAAAAATTAAACATTTAAAACAAAATGTAAATATTCTAGACAACTTTTGATAACGTTGTATAATGTATTTCAGACATTTATTATAATTAATTAAAACCAAATAGAGGATCCACTTCAGTTTAGTGTATCAAATGAACTTATTTAGGTATTCAGGATATTTGACATTAATTAGGGATCTGATGATGGAATTTGTATGAAAAGTTAATTAGATGCCGATTAGTAATTAATTAAAGCACGTATCTGTGTTACAATCAGTGTTCGCTTTTGAGAAATAATTGGCTCTTTACACACAATCAGTTTCAGTATTTTGCAGCTTTATCAAAACATAGGGAACCGATGCAGAGGCTCTTTATCATATAGTTTAATATTCCAATTACTAATATTTTGATTTATGATTCCAATTTCCTGCAAACGAACTTTGTAGATATAAATAATAAACGAGTAGAAAATAATGTATAAAAGTTAAAAACGTTAGAAAGAAATAATAAGGAAAAACTACATACAACTGATTATATTCATGCTATTTTGGTCAAAGACAATCTTTTGCAAATATACTAAAAGAGCAGTTAGATTATTTTCTTATTTTTGTAATATTATTATCATTTCATGAATTTAATACTTTTTAAAAGGTTGTCACTTATTATGACTGAGTTTAAATTTAAATATTGTTAAGTATAATTTAAGGGTTTCGATTTTACATACTGCAATATATTTGAACATTCATTAGGACACGTAGTTTAAACGTATCCTTATAAAGAGTTGAAATTAAATCCTTATTTCCACTATTAATGTTTGAGCGTGACAATTTTTTTACCTATTAATAAACTTTACCTTCTCGTTTTAAAATTAGGGAATGTTTTTTAATTATTGATAGGACCCGATAACATTATCATGTGTAATTTAAAACTGTAGAGCATACAAGGTTTGCTTTACCACGACATACAAAGGTTATACAAAAATATTTATCGTGAGGTAATTCTGTGTGGGTAGCTGTAAATCAGTCAACTGGTAGAGATAACACCAGAGGTCAGTCGTAAATACCACGTGATGTTTATGGCTTTCATATAACACACACAGATAAGGAAGAGCTCCCTGTGTTTTATTTTTTATGATAAAACAGGTGATGCTACACAAATTATGAAGCATTCAGCGTAATAAATACAAATGATTGTTAAACTAACAGTATTGGAATTAACTATTACTATTACTATAAGGAAAATTACTCTTAGATATTTTTGAACTTACTTCACATTTAAATACATAAATAATTACATTTATGAAGTTTTAAATTTTTGTGAGTATGAGGACAATCTGAGTAATAGAATTACAGTGGTAAATTTTATTTTTTTCATATATAATTTGTAGCAAATGGGTAGTATCATCGAGTTGGAAATTGGAAAAATAATTCATTCATAGTCGAATAATTTCTTTCTTGCTCAGTTTCGTGTTTCGGAAGGATTATATTTAATTTAGTTTTGAGATTAAGAGCTGCTGCCAGCTCCCCGGAGTCGCTGTCAATCTGTATCAATCCTTGCAGCATTAGGAACTTGTAGAAACTCTCAACTACTATTATCCCGGGATCTGTTGAGTTTGGGGTTGGTAGTGGGGTTAAGTTACTCTTCCCAAGTTGCTTCATACGAACGGTTGAAAAGTCAAGACAAAATTTTCAAGTGCAGCTCAACTAAACGTGTTACTGATATTTACAGTTGAAATAAACGTAACTGAATGTTTGAATGTTTTAGGTCTACTTTTACTTAAAACAGAATTATTTTTATTTACAAAAATAAATATACTACATTCGAACACACCACATATTACAAATTTTAAATTAAACGGTATTAGATAGTAGGTTAATGGAATATTAGAGTAATGTAGTCTTGATATATATTTTAAATTAAAACGTATTGTTAAAGCATTATGTTGATATTCGCTTATCAGTGGTTAGTCTCTTGTCGAGCAATTTTCTAAACTACCGTTAGAAAATATATATTTGTATACATTAAAATCTCTTTGGATACTAAAAATAAAATGAGAAAGTTAAAAGTATGATAATAATCTTTGAAAGAATTAGTGCATTTTGTAATACTCGTAATTATTCATATTGATATTTTCTTCCTTATTTTAAGAATGGGTACTCTTAAATTATTTAGTACCTAAATACAAATCTAATTATTATTTTTTTAAATTTTTGTATTTACTTAAATTGTTTTTTACATAATCATGTATTAAGGGTGAAATCTTGGTACATTAGTTGGATTAATTACTAGTTGTTATTATCTGTGTGACAAATATTTGTAAAATACTTGAATCTTGAGAAATAACTATAACAGTGTCTAAATGTTATATCATATTTTGAATTTAAATGAACACATATACACATATTTACAAATATATACATACAATTCAAATCATTAAATATAATGAAATCTAACATTCTTAGGATCCTTAGCACATGAATAATACGATTTGGAGCTGGATGACGTCACAGAGCAGGGTGTATGTCCCTGCAAGTGCAAAATAGCAATCAATTTTCACGTAACTGCAATTAATTTTAAAATAACTGTATATTATGGTGTTGAAAATAGAGCTATACAGTATTTAGCGCTATTTAGGATGCGAGAGAAATATATTACATCGTATTATATAAAAGTAAAATTACTTATTCTAAAATCATATTTTTAATATGGCATAACTTTAAATGATATCCTTTGCCAGTTTATAGTATTGTTCCCTTTATGAACGACATATACTAAAACATTTTATTTGTGGACTAACAATTTACCTTCCTCCATACATTGAAAGTTGTTATTTATTGAGCAAAACTATTACTAGAATCGTGCATACGATAGGGTGATTCATAATACTTTTGGCCTTACTACGAAGAAAGATTTTTAAACAAAACTACCAACAAATAAAGAAAATGGTTTCTACTATAAATAGAGCAGAGCTGCATCTTGATTAGTTAAGGCTTGACCAATATAACCCGACATGTTCTTTTCTTTACCAGAGGCTGCTTTTTTATTTTTATTCATTACATCTTTAACGCTTCTTTTGTTTTCTATTGATATTAATATAAAATTTTTCAAGTCCTTTTCTTCCGTCTAATTCTTTTGCAGGTCTGGTTTGCTAACTGTCTTCCGCTATCGCTGATTATTCTGAATTTTGACGTCTTGTATGCGAAATATGTTCTCAAATTATTTTAATTATATGAAACTCTTTTTTCCCCCACTTGAGCTCTCAACCGCGCGATATTTCATATACTATAGGCGTACTGCATACGGTGGATACGTGTCCTTTACTAGTTTCAAACAGTACCGGCTGTTTCAACGGGTTAATTACCTATTTAATAATATGTTTTTTTTTTTTTTAAATTATCCTATCTACATTACCGGTCGTTCCTTGAATTCAAGGAACATGGTCTGGTTTTTGGTGTTATTGTGTTAATTTGGATATAGTTATGAGACATTCTGCTACGTGTTTCGGTTTTTCCAAAGCTTCATTAATGCGGTTTTACTCTACCCATTAATACATGTAATGACTTGTGTAACGTCCACCGCTTTGCATTGCAGTTATATTTGTTTCACACGTAGATTATGGGGGATAGATTATGGCAAGGTTGAGGAATAAGTTATTTCATACTTAATTGCATTAAGTATTGGATATTTTGTTGGTTTCCTGCTGTATAACTTATTTCCTATATAATCTTTTCTAAACTTCTCATAGTTATGTATATATATATATATATATATATATTTATATATATATATATATATATATACTAATTATTACTTATCGTACAACGGAAACTGCCCTCATATTATATACGTGGCGAACCCATAGTTTCAACTTTTGCCCACGTTCCAGAAACATCTTACAAAAATCTTTTAATTTATAACATTGTCTTTACAGATGAGTTTTGTTGAACCTAGTGTCACCCCTTTTCTTAGCACGTAGAAATACTGCAAAAAAAAGATTATTTCATGAATTACACAATGTCGCTAGTTTTTGGCAGTTTATTTTTATAATTACTTATAATACCTCAATAACTTGCATTTAGATTTAGAGGTATTAAAAACGGAATGAAGCACAAACCTTGTATAGGTTAATTACACGTCTGCTATCACTATCTCCATCCAAAGCTCATAGAGTTGTGGTTCTTTTGCTCATACCTTTTTATATGTTTTCTAGATCCGTTTATATACTCTTTCTTATAGAATTTAATTTATTTCACTTCCTTAAGTCTCTGGTCGTTCACTCATTCTCAATTTTTACGGTTCCTTCACAAACTGAATATCATCGCAATTCTGAACGCTTTCCTTATTAAATAAGGATATTTATAAATTGTATAGTCTTGTTCTTTTACACAGTGTGAATAGTTTGAGTTCTCCCTCTTTCAATATTTCGCAGCTTGCTTTAATCTGTGGCACTGGCAAACACTATATTAAAGATTGTCAATAAAAGTATTATCGAATATATTCTGTACCTTGGTTTAACATTAAGTATATAAATTTATTTATTCGTGATATCATCATCCTCTCATATTCTTGTTTATGTTTATTGATTTAAATTCTATTTTCTAGGGTTTTTGTAACCTTATTTTCCGTGAGATATATGATATATAAGTATACTTGGCTTTCATTGTCTTTCCATCCAATTTCATGTTTATATTGCATCATCAGATCACGGTGAGTGACTAGACATATACTATTCATATATTCTTCCTTCTGAAACTATTTTCAAACTGGTTCTCCATCACTTCTTTGATATTTCCTCCATACGACTACGTCCTCAAACGTTCGTAATTTATACATTAAGTTCAGTATTCTGTTTGAATGATTCCCTTAGAGCATTTCTAGCCCTTCTTACTTAACTTCTTTCCCCATCTAATTAAGAGTACCTTGGTGTTGAAAACAGTGGCCTCTTTTTCGTTACCTTTGCTTCTTACTACCCTTCATTCAGACTTTTGTAGATCATGTGTATGATATTTCCCTTGTTAATATACAATTTCCTGTTTTTTATCATTTATTCCTAAAACAGCATTATTACTTTCGCCAAAGATCTACATTTTGCTGAGTCTCTCCTTCTTCTAAATATACAGTACTCTCAGAATTCACTGTCGGTGGACATTCAATGCCTAATATCGTTTTTCTTACGGATATATGTCCTCCTTAGAACTTTCGATTATAGAGAGAGTAATATATAGAGAGAGCAACTGAGAGCGAGAGATAGAGCCGGACAGACATTCAGAATGTAATCTATCATCCGTACATTTCCATTAACAACAACTTCAATAGTAAACATCGCACGATACTAATAGCCTTACTCCGGCTAATTACCGTTGTGTAAATGCCACTCTCAAAGAACAGAGATTAATAATATAATTGATTACTATCTTAGTGGTATATTATACAAAACTACATTTAACGCGATTTTAAAGATTATTTTTGGAGATTATCATAGAATGATGTAACCATAGTTTTATTTCAAATATAGGGAATAGGATGTTTACACAATTTTTACCATCCCGAAACGAGAACAATTTTGATATTTTTCAATAAGTCATGTATGATGTGCTAAAGTTATTTAAAAATAAATTACATTGATATACAGCACAGGAAAACAAACTTTTTGCAGTACGCTACAAACATGTTAGTTGCTTGTAACTAGACAGCAATAAACAGATACAAGTTAAATTTACCACTAAAAGATCACTGATATAAAACTACAAAAGTAATCAAAGATCTAATAATGAAAGACGTAATTATGATGACTGATAACATTCAATTATCATCGATATATATGAAGGATTTCGATAGGATATACATCTATGGAGTAAGGATTTAAATTACGCAAGCAAAACATTTAGGATAAACCTAATACCAAAATAAATAACATAATGGCTAATCCGGTTTAGTAATATGGACAGAATGGTAACATATACTAGAGTAATAGAAACAAATAAAATAAAAAATATGAATATATTTGGATATGTAATATCTACAACTATAAATAGAATGTATATTTCGAAATAGATGAGATTCGATCTGCTTCTTACACATTTGCACGGAATGCTTTTAAATTAGCCTACGTATTAATTATTGCCTTCCCCCCCCCCCCCTCTCTCTCTCTCTCTCTCTCTCTCTCTCTCTCTCTCTCTCTCTCTCCCTCTCTTAAGAAACATAAACACTACCAAAGGCAAAATCATTCAACAATATATATGCAATTACAGTTTTACAGTTATAGATAATGAGGATAGCATACTTGTTGAGGGAAGATGGTTTGGATATGCTTAAACATATCACAGAGCATTATACCATATCAAACCGTTTTCATGAAGTTTATTGTTCTAAAACCAAATACAAAAAGATAAAATTTCTTTAAAATCTAGTAAATATAGAATAAATCACATGTTCTACACTTGGATCAAGGGTAATAACTTATCTAATGCAGTAGATTATTATAAGTGCGTTTACAACTGAACTCAAAACAACAGCAACTGGTCGGTGGCACTAAAACCCGTAAGAAACTAAGCATATATATATATATATATATATATATATATATATATATATATATATATATATATATATATATATATATGCTTAAACATATCACAGAGCATTATACCATATCAAACCGTTTTCATGAAGTTTATTGTTCTAAAACCAAATACAAAAAGATAAAATTTCTTTAAAATCTAGTAAATATAGAATAAATCACATGTTCTACACTTGGATCAAGGGTAATAACTTATCTAATGCAGTAGATTATTATAAGTGCGTTTACAACTGAACTCAAAACAACAGCAACTGGTCGGTGGCACTAAAACCCCGTAAGAAACTAAGCATATATATATAATATATATATATATATATATATATATATACAGGGGTGTATATTATGTCTGGAAACACCCAAATATATCCTTTAATAATTTAAAATATAAATTTGAAAACTCTTACAATCGTGAAAGAGATTGGGCATCTACTTTTTGGAACAATGTTTTGTTTTGTCACACCAACGGGGGACGTCCTGCCGAGGGTATCGTGAATATTCTTAATGGAAGCCTATACCTTGTGATACATAATTTTAAAGGTAATAGCTTACTGAATTGAATGCCACAAACCGCATCTCAAAGGAATTATTCTATCAGAAAATAGAGCATTTTTAGTATTGAAAATTTACTGATGTTCAACAATGTAATTTTAACATGGTTCTTGCCACAAAATGTGTTACACTAATTTTTTATCATTTTTTAAATGTTCAATTAAAATAAAATAAACAATTTATTTTTAAGCTTGGTTTCATTAGTACAAATGTACCAGTTTTTATTACAATGAATAAAACTTATGAGTCACTTTCTCTGATTACTTATGAATCTGTACTTGGTGTTTTCCAGTCAGCAGGAAGGTTTAAAGAGACAAAGGTCACTAGCCTATGAGAAACATTATTGTGTTATTAATCATCTGGTCTACAGGTTTCAGTTTGTTGAGCATGGAGCTTTAACTAGACAGGTCTAAGCTTGGGAATTACAAATGGACAAAGGTCATATCATTCCTGTCGAGTTAATCAGTGTCTCTGAAGCATTGCTGTCAACAAGTTTATCTAATTACAGTAGTTCAGTTTTTATTTGGCATTTTAATGGAATTGTCTGAAAGAGAAACGAATTTACTCTGTTGATGATGCGAGGATATAGCGATCGTCAAAGATCTTATCGGGAAGTTTGTAATTTGTTTAATGACACTTTCCCAGAAAGGAATCCCATAAGTGTTTCAACAATATCAAAAACTATTGAGCGTTTTTAAATGACAGGGATGTGTACGTAATCGGCCAAAGTCGGGTAGGATACAATCTGCAAACAGATGAAGAACATGCACTAGATGTTTTGCAAACATTTATTGAAGACCCACATACATCGCTCAGAAAAGCTGCACAGCAACATGATATGCACCCTATGTCTGTGAGTAAGATTTTGAAAATTAATAAATACAAACCATTTAAAGTTCATTTAGTCCAACAGTTAAGTGAGGATGATTACGACAGAAGAGTTGAGTTTTGTGAACTTGTGATGCGCAAATGTGATGACAATAGAGATTTTCTGACCAACATACTATTTTTCTGATGAGGCAACTTTTTTCCTAAATGGCAATGTTAACAGGCACAATTGCCGTTACTGGGCTAGTGAAAACCCACATTGGATTACTGAGTCCCCATTCACAGCAACCACAAAACTGAACGTATGGTGTGGAATTTTTAGGTAACAAAATTGTTGGGACCCTTTTTCATCAATGGAAATTTAAATGCCGAACTTTACTACAATATGCTCCAAAATTAAATAATCCCAGCTATTCAAATTGCATCAGGAGAATACTTTGATAATGTATGGTTTCAGCAGGATGGTGCTCCACCCCATTATGGGAGACAGGTAAGAGAGTATTTGGATTTAAGGTTTCCTCATAAATGGATTGGCCGAAGAGGAGAAATCGAATGGCCTCCAAGATCTCCGGATTTGTCACCAATCGATTATTTCCTATGGGGTCATTTAAAATCCAATGTTTATAGAAGAAAGCCTCATAATTTGGAAGACCTAAGAAACAGGATTAATAGAGGAGATTGCTTTGATAACTGAAGAAATGTTAGGCAACTCTGTCGAATCATTTTACACAAGATTGGCTCATTGTCAAACCGTAGAAGGAACACAGTTCGAACAATTGCTTTGACACCAAATGCAGGTAAAACGTTTGTTGTAAGGACTTTTCTAACAGCATACATTATTTTTTATTTGTAAATAAGAAATCAATAACATAAGTATTTCCATAATTGTACTGTAATAAAAACTGGCAAATTTGTGCTAATAGAACCAGCTTAAAATGAAATTTTTGTTTTATTTAATTGAACATTTAAAAAAAATGCTAAAAATTAGTGTAACACATTTTGTGGCAAGAACCATGTTAAAATTACATTGTTGAACATCAGTAAATTTTCAATACTAAAAATGCTCTATTTTCTGATAGAATAATTCCTTTGAGATGCGGTTTTGTGGCATTCAATTCAGTAAGCTATTACCTTTAAAAATTATGTATCACAAGGTATAGGCTTCCATTAAGAATATTCACGATACCCTCGGCAGGACGTCCCCCGTTGGTGTGAAATAACAAAACATTGTTCCAAAAAGTAGATGCCCCAATCTCTATCACGATTGTAAGAGGTTTCAAATTTATATTTAAATTATTAAAGGATATATTTGGGTGTTTTCCAGACATAATATACACCCTGTATATATATATATGCTTAGTTATATATATATGCGAAACATAACATACTTATAAAACATAAGTAATATCTACATCATGTTTCAATTGTTCATCACTGTAGTAAACTGAAAAAGGTAGTTCTTGTCATTGATTATGTCATGTTACTGATTATTTTGTTCGTTATATATATGGCACAAGCCTTTTAAGGCAATAAAAAGACGACACAATTATTGTGACAAGCTGTAGATGTAATCAGAGAAATGTGATGCCATCAAAGGCGTCTAGAAAAGTGTCGGAAATGTCTACTTCCGATTCTGAATTATTATAAGGCTTCATCATATTACATCATAAATGCTTTCACAGGTAATACTAATACGAATTTAGTATTCCTGCATCCTGTCCTAAAATATTTTAAATGGTTCTGAACTTTTTTGAGCTGTTCAGTCAAATATTATGGAATTTTAAAAAAACACTTGTGTATTTCATTTGTACTTAAAAAAATTATTTCTCTCTTAGACTTCAGCACCTCAAAACATTGCTCTTTAACCTTGAAGTTCAATTATTCTAAAGTGGATCAGAAGACTGCAATATCTTCCGGTGACCTTCATTTATTTTCAGGAGATTTTATTAAGCCATTTAAAAAAATGCGTATAATTTCCCAGGTGCTCAATGGAAAATTGTTTGAAAAACCGTAGGTAAATGGTATTTAGATACATGAAAACCAAGAAAAATACCATAGTTCGTTACCAAACTGTGAAAAATAGATCCCAAAATATTCTAATAAATACTATAAAGTATAATCTTAATTAATACTAGATGAACCCCCTTTGTAGGCAAAGAAACATCGAAATATGTTTAACTGGCATTTTGAGCCATAGTTAATGTAGAAATAATGAAGAAAATTCTGTATTGAGTTACAAATTACGTAAATATGTGAAAAAACTTTACAACAAAAATATTTATGTAATGTAAATTTTCACTGAAGCATAGATTTTTTTAACGCGAGTTTCGTCCTGCACTTCTGAGAATGTTTTGAGGTCTGCGAGAAACACTGTTGTAACTTAATTTACAGTGGCTAATTACTTTGGAGCCTGTTAGTGTTGCGCGTAAAAGAAGTTTGAAGGCTTTGAGAAGTTTTAATGAAGCTCAATGTTCAAGTTCAAGTTCAAGAGTATAAACATTGCTCCTGATTATAAGGAAAACATAAATATTGGATTTTGTAATCCTAAGTTAACTGTAAATCATGGAAATGTTTTTAAATAACATGTACATTTATCACATATTCTCAAAAACCAGTTAAATGAAAAATCAGTACAAAAAAGGCAATTTTTGTGAATTTCAGGAAAATACCAATATTTGTTTTATAAAAATGTCTTAATAATAAATTTTTTTATATATAAAATCTCAATTCTATAGTTACTATGGCTATATTTACTATACTATTTTGGTTAATTAATAAAATTTGAAATAATGTCATACATACGATACAAATTCGATTGTATGAAGTGTTTACAGGAGTAATTGTAGAACCAGAACATATAATAATTACAACAAAAAATTTTTTTAGATTATATTGTCACTTCGTAATACTCTTTTAACAATATTTTTACACAAATAGGTCATACGTGTTATAATGTGTGGGAATAAAGTTCTAGTTGAATGTAATTAAATACGAACCTGTTGAGTCAGTTTCTGTTTCAAAAAACGAGCATTTATTACATTTTCCGTTATATAATAAACCTTTAATTTTCAGATTTGTAACAATTATCATATATCAGAGTTTGTTATGCATGTCAATATTAAATTATCAGGTCAATTAAGTAATTATAAAACTAATTTTAATTTATATTTTGTAATATTCTATAGATATGCTTTGTTTTCAAACGCCAGATATAACAACCTGTTATCCAACAATCGGGAATAACATTCTCTTGCTTGAAAAATAAATTTAAACTGTACTCTTGCATTTGCTGTTTGTGTCTGAGAACCAATTTTAAACCAAGCAAACGAAAGACAACCACGAGTGACAAGATCTCTAAAGTACGGCAGCTTTAGTGTGACTTCAGTCGTGACAACGTCAGTCAAGAGTCTCACTTTCATTGCTCTTTGTGTTCAAGTCGTGCTTGATAGTGGTTTCTTTCTCTGAAAGAAAGCCTGCTGTTTATTGTATACCACGAATTCTTTTTCTCCAAGCTGTTACAATCTATCTGTGAATTTAATCCACAAGCGTGACATTTCCAATGCCAATATATAACGAACTAAGAATCCGATTGATAAAATCTTGAAAAAATAGCTATGGACTTCATTAAAACTGCATGTAAAGTAAAATCTATAGATGAAATATTTATCGTTAAAATATCATGCGGATAGTTGAGTTACGTAAAAGCTAAGTAAATCTTATATAGGTACATATCCATCTACAAATACTAACCTTTGTTTATGTAATGTTATGTAGATTTGTAAATCTATAAAAGAACATTCTTTTTTGGCATATCCAGCCGAAACAAAGGCAAATAGACAAACTAATAGGGACAAGGGACATCCGTATAGAACCATTAGTGATAGCAAAACACATATTTCATTTCTAGCGAAATTAAATTTTACTCTGAGTTACAGACTTTTATAACGTTAAAAACATCCTTTGAAGGAACTAGTACCATCTTGTAACTTTATCGTGTAAATGTACAAACAAACCGATACAACCAAGTATCAAAGTACTCGACAGAACGTAACGTCTTAATGTCCCACTAACTAATCCAACAAAGTAACTGTATTGCATGTGCTAGTAAGTTAATGTTAAAACACTTTATTATTATATTTAGTTTGTTTACAAAGTTTTTGATGAACAATGTTTTTGCTGCTTTCATGGTTACTCATAAAACCGCATTAAAATGCTCACTAACACTCATGCATATCCCATATTGCGACATACACTACCAACAACCTCAATGTTGCATACATAAACTATGAGATTAATGGAAGTCTGTAGGTCAGTTAGTTCTTCATATATCGTGCAGACCAAAAGGCAGAAAACAAATTTTTCCAGCCCTCTTGAATGATGATATGCTAACCCTCAGTCAGCAAAAAATAACTCAGCCAACGCTAAGGCGCACAGTCAGCAATAATAACCACAATAGACTTCAGTAACAATATCGAACAGATAATAAATCAGACTGGCGGTAGAGATAACCATCAACCACTGCCATAAATACTCGTACCTGCTGATGTACGGCTTATGATACAACAGCTATCATTTATGGTGTCTCTTGTGGTGGAATGTAATATTGTTTTACAGTTTATAGTTTGTTTATTGTTTCCTTGTGTAAAAGAAAACAAAGGATAGATATTTTGGATTGTTCCTACTGTGTTTATGTTTATAAGTTAATGTAACATACATTACAGCTGTGTATAACATACCTGTTATATTTGCACTGGGTTATATAAATGTTATACTTTAAACAATATTTTCATTTTCAAGTCCTTACTCATTTCAAAGAAGATACACGATGCTATCAATGTACTTTACAAGCATAATAAAATAACAACCTGTTCCAAGTAACTCATTCTTTTAAGCCATACCGATGTACTTTCCTTATGTTAGTAACTGATATGGCCACCGAGTAGGTTATTTTTCTCGTAAGGGATTTAAGAAACACTTTTTTATAAATACCTATAAAGATTTGTTTCATTGATAAAATGGTTTTTTCATAACAACAAAAAAACAACACGTGTTTTGTGTTTTTATGTTCAGTTATAATTTAGAATTAAGTGGCCTAATTTGTTTAACAAATCAATGGTTCTGTTGCAGGTTAATCTAATTTCTATATTTTCTTAAGGACACTGGTTTATAGGTTACTCATTTCAAGCTAGTTGTTATATTCGTATCTCATTAAACAAAATTGCTAAAACTTTCGTAACAACACTCATTATTTTAATTAATAAAAGTAACACTTATTACTTGTCAATTTTAAAATTTAACTTAGACTTCTTTCGATACCTTAAATGAAGTTACCTTCTTTAGATACGGGAAGCTACATTTGTCTCGTAACATGGCACAAACTGAAAAAAAAACAGCTGGAGAAGAGCCGTGCTAAATATTAAACCAGACCAGCAGCAACTGTTTGGAAAGAAGACGCGGCAGAATTGGGCTTTTAAAATCGTTTGTGTCATATATTATGCATTTATCCTATTAAAAAATTATGAATTGGAAGGGTCCAAACATCCTTAAAATATAGAAAAAAGGCCAAATTTACAATGGCAAATTCAAGTATTGCAACACGCTATTCTTAAAGTAAACACACATTTTTACTACACTGCTGTTATGACAATTAGAGGAATGTATTACAACGTTATTGAATATAGAGCGCTATCTGAAATATACTGTAGTTTTTTAATTATAAGAGTATTGGTTACACAATAAAATATGAGTAAATTAATTTAAACAGAGCATGGATCAGGCGTATATTTTGTATCGTATTGATTTAGTCAGGTGATTACTAAGTTTCGACACTAAATTTGATAAGCACTGAGAGATCATTACATCACATCAAACGTTCACTGCACACACAAGCCGCGTTATCAATGAGTTTTACGTGAATGTGGTTCAGTCATTGTTGCTTAATTTGCGGGTTGTAACAGGTTTTGCTAAGGCTGTCACTTAAAGATATACTCATAATTAATTACTTAAAAACTCCGTTATAAAACAACCATTACACAGAAAATGTATCTTAAAACCTTCCCTTGACAGACTGGAAATACTATTAAATTCTGTAATAATTATGAAAATAATAATATAGCTTCATATGCCAATTCGTGAACTATATTTTATTGCCTCTGATAAGCGTTATTTAAGACGAATAAGAAACCATTCCCTAATAGCTTGGTAGGCAGTTGACTTTAATACAAGCCGATTTACGTCTAATAAAGTGCTTTTTTGAGCCATTTCTCGCTAATTCGCCAGGAAGTTTCTGCTCCTAAAACCGAAGTGTCCAGGAACCCAGCTGAGATGTACTAAACAACTAGCTACAACTAATAAAATTTTAAAGAATTCCCATAACAGCCTTGAAGTAAATTCATCGATTTAAGGACCTGTACGAGCGACCTAACTATCCGGTAGTATCAATATCCGATTATCCACATAATCCCTAGTCAGTCCTATATTAGCGCAATCTAGAATATTTCAGCCTGAAACACTCTGCAATACTCTCCCAGCCTTTCTCTGGGAGCTTTACTCCTCACCCCATAGCCAGATCTGCTCTCCATGAAGGAGCTATATGTGTACCAAACTAGGTCACCTTTATATAACTTTATTCCCTCGTAACTTTACGAGTACTTCCAGTATCGCATAGCTACGACAAATGGTTTGCTGAATACAGTCTGTTTTTCAATAATATCTGAGATCATATGAAGTATTGGAACGAATACCTTCAACAATAGTGTAGTGACTCGTACTAATTTATCTTGTAATAGAGTGACCTGAAGATTTCATTCGATACGCGGAGTTATATGCTCCCACCACGATTTATAAGTTTTGTGCGGTAGAAGTCCTAAAAGAATTTCAGTTAAAGAAGTGCAGCTGTTTCTAAAAACTTACGTTACTGGTATTTTTAAGCTGGTAATCTTGTCTTCGACCGTATCTTGGTTTCTTTTTAACAACCAGACTAGAGAGGTTATTTGAGCGATTACGATCTCACAATATAGCCAATGCTGTATATGTGGCTTTATGACCCAGTTCGTGCCAACGAAGCGTCTGGAAGTTATGAGAGTCCATCTCCCCTTGTGAAGTATTCATACGAGCCATAAGCACACGTTTTTTATCCAGTGAACCTACAACACGTCTGGCACGAAGCATAGCATAAATACAATTAATCACGAAAATTTCTATACCGTTGCAAGAAATCGAGTTGGATTGTTAAATAATTACAAGATATATGATGCTCTAAATAATATTTAATTGTTTTTTATTTGAATACTGTCCTCAAGACTGAGAATATGTTTACCATACAAAGGCTCAAACCCATGTACTTCTTGAGTAAATATTCCTGGAAATATGTAACCATCTCTTAAAACGCAAGTAAAAGAGACCCAGCAATTGTCGAGTGCTTTGAGAAAAGCGCACCGTCAAAAGAAAGCTTACGTAGGTTTCACAACATTTTAACTCCTTTTATGTTAGAACTTTGTGCGCGTTTTAACAAACATTCAGGAACGCAGTAAAATTTAAACTGTTTTTTAAATAAATGTAATATGAGACATTCTGTACACGGACATAAAGAAATGCATGTTCCCTTTGTCTATAATACACAAACATGGTATTAAAAGGGACCGGTGTGCTACTATAAATTTTCCGGAGAAAAATGTAAATTCGTATACAATAGTTCGTTATTGAAGATATTTCGTGTGCAATACACTCTATTTAAGTGTGACTAATATACGTGGTAGGAGCCCGCCATGCCACGTGTCGTGTGACAGGTTTCGCTGAGACTGCTTGCACACTTTCAGATATATCAATCATTTAATTTGCGATATAAGTTGACAGTCATACCAAAAATACATTTTTGCAACCTTTCGGAAAAAACAAAAGAGATATTGTGAAATCCGACTGAGTGATAGGTGTTAATGGTTCTCAGCAAATCCCCATTGTTGGACTTGAGTCATTATTATAAATATAAAACTCATTCTTGTCTATGTAGAAATGAATATTTGCAAATTAAAAGTTAGTTTTTAAAGAATAAAAGTCTCAACACTACAACACAAGAGTGCGCTGGAATAAAAACTTGTAACTGACTTTTAACCTTGACTTGTAACATTAATTTTTTTCTTTTTACTTTACGTATAAGCTACATCTTTTAATATGCCAAATGTTAAATAACAGTAAAATTGTACTTAGCTTGTTTACAAATAGATTGATTTAATCATTACAATCACGGTTACTCGGTTACACGGTTGCAGCAATTTAAGTCTACAGGCTACATTAATTTTGATATGTCATAAGACCGTAAAAACAGATAGACAGACGAATATTTAATTTCATTCTTTGTTAACGCTCATACAAAATACCGCTTCTAAACTAGTTGCATACTCTTGAAATTTTTCTGAATCTTGCTAGAATGAAATAAATCTTTAATTAATCTAAAGTCTATTAAATAGAGTAACCAGGAACATTCAGCATGGAGGAGACCTCAGGACAAGAGAAATATAATTTTTGATAATTCAGCCGATTGATTAATCATCATTTATCATTATCGACCCTAAAGAAAGTGAGAGAAATGCTAATCTAGTCTAGAGAGGAAACCTTCTATTTATCCAAGGAACAAACTGTCCTGCGACTTTATCCAAACACGCGTTTCGAACTCTGGTGAAACAGGGTCAGGAAGGAACCCAAACATCGATTAAAGTTCTCAACCTCCTAAGTGCTTCAAACTCTGTCAAAGCAATGTCAGATAGTTCTGAATTCCATACACGCTACATACATAAGTAGCAAGTATGGGTGTATATGCATGTATATAGATGTAGTTATAATACATATATACTAGTAGATATGAATATGGCGGTCCTAGGACACTTTTGGGACAGTCAGAAAATCAATGTAAAATACTGTCCATTGAACCATAAACAAATCTGAGAAATCAAACAGGAAATCACGAATGTTAAATAACCGAATCTATATCTGTTTTACTGTTCATTGTAGGCTTCTAATTTCTTAAGCTGTTTTAATGAAAAAATCCAGAAATCTTAATGAAAAATCTATAAACGGAAAAAATGAAATTTGCTAACAATCACTCGAGAAGTCGGGGAGAATGTGAGTAAAACCGCATTCTTTTCACGAGGTTCTTCATTTACTTTCTCCAAATGTACTATAAAATCATCAAAGATTTCAGGTTTAAAATCGTAGTCAAATTCAATGTCCAAATAGTGAAAGATTATAGGTAAAATCTTCTCATAATAAACGCGTGTATTTAAACCTACAAACCTAATGTATTCTTTGAAAAGGAAAATAATTTTTTCAACGGTTCCAAGAGATAAGTAAAAATTTTTATTCTGTTTTCTAAATTCTGTAACAAATTGTGTTTGTTTTTTACCTCCATATTGCAATTTTGTAAGCAGATTATTCAAATGTGTTAGTTTATTTCGAAATTTCTTAGGTTTAGGTCTTTCATACAAAATTAAATTACAATCTCTACAAACTAATCTTTTATCAACAATTTCTCCTCTATTATAACACTTGTAACAGTTGGCATTATACTCTTCCATTTTTACAAAAAAGAATAAATGGAAGGTATGGAAGTAACTCTGCCGAGAAACAAATTTTTTAGCACAAACGTTTGTGTTTACATTTCTACAACAGAGATAAATAGAAATAATTTCATTCTATTGTACAACTATTTAGGATATTATGTGTATGATTATAAAGTTTATTACGGAAGAAATCGGGATTTTTCAGTGGCGAAAGAGTATATTTTTGAAGTATTAGAAGGAATGAAAGAAAATAATATGAACATCATTAACTACTGAATTTCTCTAATATCGTTCTTAATCACGTCATATGATAAAAATTTCTCAGAAACAACAACAACATAACAAATCGCGTTTGTAACAGCATTTTGAAAATCCATATTGATAATTATATCGTTCTTTGAAGCAGAAATATTTGTCAAACTCTTTGTGGTATCAATGACATAAATAGGTCTATTCGCTAAAAATTCTTTAGGATTATAATACATTTCCATATTTTTGTAGTAAACTTTCTTAAAATCTTGATACATCTGATACATGATTCTGAAAAGACCTCCTGAAATGTTTAAATTTTGTAATTCATCTGGATAATAAGAACCGTTCAATTTTACTCTGATATTTTTTACATTCAAACTATCAAACTTTGAAGGATTTTTCTCTTGATTATTCTGTCTATCTGTTTGAAAACCTATAATAACAAACTTAGGATTGAAGATATTTCTATAAATATTTGTGATATCGAACGAATAAGTTGTTCCGGAAATACCTTTTTGCTCAATACATTGCCAATCTAGAAAATTAAACATAATGTTTTGAGATTTTGTAATTTCATCAATCAACTGAATTTTACTCGTGGTTTTGTAATAAATCATCGGAACTCTAATGAAAAACTCGTTAATTGTAATTTTGCCATCAACAGGCATAACATTTCCAGTTGCAGTCTTCAGAATCACAACATCGTCTTCAGCTCTTATGAAACTAATGTAAAATCCACCTTTATAGATTGGAAAATTTACATTTTCAAAGAATCCTAAGCCGAAATGTGCTAAATCACCGACCGACCGCTTCAAATTGTCCAAATTTAAAAGTTGATTCAAAACTGTTTGAAAATACATCACTTTTTGAATACGAAATAGTTCCTTTAATAGTGCTTAACTGACCACAGTTTTCGACTTCTTCTATCAATTTATTGTGTTTTCTTACTTCAATCTTAGAAAATAAAAACGGTATAAAATTATCGATTAATCTAACATTATCAGTTCCAAGATATGCTTGACCATCTTGTTTTGTTAAAGTTCCAGAAATATAAAACTGGAAGTTAGACGAGCAAAAGTTATCTCCAAAATCAATATTAAACTCAGTTCTTTTATTCGGTTCATTCAAATGTTGTTTACTAATTGGATAGAAATTTTTAAACTCCGCCCTTTCAATATCACTAGCATATTTTCTGTAGTCCGCCATTTAATAAGAGAAAATTTAGAAATTTTAAACATCATGTATAAGAAAGATATCATTTTTTTCATCGATCTAATGTACGTTTTTATAAGAAAAGATATAAATTTTAGTAAAATAATTAAAAAGATTAGAGTCATTTTTAATGATCTACTTCGTCATATTCAGGATTATCTTCCTTAAATTTTGCGATCTCGGTCACATATTTCAATAAAATTTGCACAGGATAGTAACCGCTATCTATAATATTGTTCCAATCAACTGTATCTTTATTTTCATCCAAAAATTTTATACTCAAGTGTTGATAGAGACAAAGAACAGACATATGATCTTTTAATTGATAATGTATATTTTCTTGAATGAACTCTGGGGACAGATTTTGATATTTAGCAACGTTATACCAATTCAATTTGTTTACGTATAATCTCATCATATCTTCGGATAATTCATATTTTTGAGAAATATCATCCCAATGTTCTTTTTTTCAAATCTCTTTCGTGTTGCATTATAAAAAGATCGAAAGCACTGTAATGTCCCGCCATCTCTATTTATTAAGAAAAAATTTCAAGTTTTTATAAATTGGCTCTTTTTAGCGTTACATTCAGCACATTTTCCAGAAACTCTTTTAAGTCCATTGATGTTTGCATAATATTTTATATCATTTGTTGCAGTTTTCTCTTTACATCTCACACAATATATGAGAGCCATTTATAAAAGAAAAATTTAAATTGAGTCATCGTAACCACCTAATCCATTAAATCTGATGTCGATGGCTCTAAAACTTATAACAACATCTTCTTTAAATTTATTAAAGTTTTCTTCTAATTTTTGAAATTTGACAGCATAAGAATCATTGTATTCAACAAATTTATGACCAATATTCTCAAAAGTTTTCGTAGCATCTAA
Organism: Homalodisca vitripennis; assembly: GCF_021130785.1. Classification (NCBI taxonomy): domain Eukaryota; kingdom Metazoa; phylum Arthropoda; class Insecta; order Hemiptera; family Cicadellidae; genus Homalodisca; species Homalodisca vitripennis. The sequence continues at coordinate 131,091,400 of NC_060208.1, forward strand.
ACTAAACTTATCAAAAGACTCTTTAAATTTAGTAAGTTTTTCATTAATTTCACCAACATCGTCTACTGATCTTTTACTTCTTTCATCAAGTTTTTCATAGACTTCTGTTGTAAAATCTTTAACATGCTGTTTATGATTCTCATAATTTTGTTTTAGTTCATTAAACATTTTAATAGGATCTTCTAATTGAATCATTACAACAACATCAAATGGATTAATTCCTTTACTAACACTGCTAATTCTTTTTCCTTTAAAATCTAAGGCATTTTTAACATTCGGATCATGTAAATCAACAATATCGATGTTTTCTGATAATTTTAGAGGTTTTAAAATTTGTTCTTTAACAACAACATCATGTTTGTCAATACCAGGTCGAACACCGACAATTCTTTTTTTATTAGCCAAACTAACATAATTCTTTTCAACTTTGATCGCTTCAGTAATTTTATCAGCTTTTTCGATATGAGACATTAAATTGGTAAATATTTTTTTTGCACCATCTTCAAATTCTTTTTTCAATGTTTTTATTTTATCAGCAACTTCATTTGAACTCATGAAATTTGCAAGTTTGTTATCATATTCTGCTTTAAAATCTTCAATCTCGACAGCAAACATATCTGAATCTGGAAGGTTTTGTAATAAATTTTCTAACTTGTTATCAAACTCATTTCTCAAACTATCAAAATTCAAACTATTATCTACATTTTGAATAATTTGTGTTCCAAATACGTCAAAAATATTTTGTGAATCCATATTTATTAAGTAATAATTTGTTAACAACTTCTTTAAAATCTTTACCAGTACTCAGTTCATTCAAAACAAAAACACATAAATGACCACAAATTGGGGGATCTTTATAGTCTTGAATCTGAGAATCATTGTAGTAGACGCTTGATTTTTTCAAATATTTAATCAATTTTATCGGCGGTTTGTCCTCAATTCTTCCATACGAATCAAAATAACAGGCATTCTTATCATTCTTATAATAACAAACCCAATGCGTTCCACTTCCCATAATCGAGTCTAAATTCACAATTCCACATTCAAATTTCTTAACTTTTTCAGGTAATGTATCTCTCATGAAGATTCCTCTAAAATTTTTAATATTTTTGCAGATTTCTTCCAATTCCCCGAATGTTAAAGGTTTAAATTTTTTTTTCAATGTTTGATTTCACGTAATTCAAAGTTTTTTCATCTAATCCAGATCCTGTAACATCTTCCAACTCTTTATCTAACCAATTTAAAATGTTTCGAACAATAGGAATCACATCCTTTTTAACGATTGGAGCAGCTTTACGAACATAAGGAACAACATTTTTAACAACTGGAATATTTTCTCCAAAATCTAATAAATCTTTCAAAAGTCCACCATTTTTAAGTTCTTTCAACTGATTATAAGAAAATTCTATTCTGGTTCCTTTATTGTTTTTCTTATGTTTTTCGAGTTTATTGTATTGTCTATTTGTTAAAAATATCTTATCTTCGCCATTTTTTAGTTGATCTATTTTAAATTGAATACTAACGGGTATTTTCTTCTTAAAAGCGGATTTTATTTTTTCTTTCTGATTTTTGCTGAAATTTACATTCACCTCCATTTATATAGTTAAAATTTCAAGTTCTCTTCGATTCCCATTCCTAGTTTTCTCTTCAAAAACATTGCTCCAGCTGTTGGAAGCGCAACAAATCTTTTACCTAAACTAGCATCTTTTGATAAAAATCTATCCATTGCTTTATCTTGCAAAACTTTATCTGCTATATGTCTGGAATTTGTGTCTCTATGTTTTGCATAAAAAATATCGTGTTCCATAGCAGCTTGATCTAATTTATTTATACCAGGATCTCCTCTTTTTAGTCTTTTTTCGAGTTTTGTGCCAGGCTCCAGATACTGATAAGTTGGTACGTGTAATTCAAAAGGTAAATTGTTGATAAAATCATTCAAAAGTCCACTACCCTCAATCATAGATGAACTTATTGCCGGCAAAATTCGTTTTAAATATTTAATTCCATCAGGTTTTTCAATCATTTCGTCAAGTTTGTTCGAAATAAAATCTTTAATTGCTTTCTTTTCGTTCAAAAAATTGTTGTTTCCAGCCTTTTCTTGAGCATAAATATAATTAATAATTCCATCGAGTTTTGTCAAATCGTTGATATATCTGTACTCAATGTTATTATCACTGTATTTTCTTACACCTGATCCTTCGATTCGTTTTTCCCAAATTGGTTTAATCAAATTGAGATATTTTTTACCTTTACTTGACTTAGGCTTCTTATTAGATGGATCATTATTTTTGTAAATTGAGTCAGATTCCCATAAAATTTCTGTATACTTTTTCAAATCTTCTTCAGAATATAAATTATCTTTTGGAGCGTTATGGTCTGTTAATAATCTCCATAAACCTTGAGTTCCTTCATATGTTTTTTCATTAATAATGATATCATTATGTTCAAAATTCACTGGCAAATTTCCAATCATAAAACTTTTCTTTTTTCTGTCCCAATACAAACCAAATTTATCATCCTTTGCTCTAGGAATAAATTTTTTACCAATTTCACCAATTATTATATCCGTTGTTCCAGGACTTATTGGTTCAACTATGGTAGAGTCTTCAATGATTCGAGGTCTAAATGGTGTCGACGATGGTAATTTTGGCAATTCAAACTCAGATTCTGGTATCGAAATATCGGCAAACTGTCGTACAACTGGAACCAAATTAATTAAATTTTGATTATCGCTTAAAACATTTTCAATTTTGCCCTCAACATTTTTTATTGCAGAAGTTACAGGTTGATTAATTTTTTGAATAAATTCTTGTTCTTTTTCATCCATTCGAATCTGTTCTTTAAATTCTTTGATTAATTTCTTTTCTATTTGATCAAGTTTTTTTGCTTCTTCTGAAGTTACGTTCGCCATTTATTTAGGAAAATTTTGAAACGTGAACGTGAACGAGAACGAGAACGAGACCGTGAACGTGGAACGTAAAACGTGAACACGAAGCGTGAAAACGTGAACGTGGAACGTAAAACGTGAACACGAAGCGTGAAAACGTGAACAGATTTACCGTTTTTCAGTTGTTTTCATAATGTAAATAAAAAGTAAAGATAATGTAAAAATAATTGTAACAAATATTTTATCGAGTAAATTTGTCAGACCACTAAGCAGCATTTATATCAGAAAATTTATTCAAATATTTACCATTTTTAGGCTTCAAAGTTAGATTAATTGTTAAAAATCCGTAGTCTTCCTTCCAAATTTTATCACACAACTCAATAAAGTGGTTAAAACTCATATCAGAACCAACATAATTGTTATAAATCTTTCTCGAATAGTGATCATCTTGCTTAAAAACACACAACATATTCAAATTATTTCTAATAACTTGTTTATCAACATTTGAAAAGCATTGGGAAAGATAGATACAAGATATGTTTTTGTGACGAGACATTACGAAATATTCCTTAATAACGTCCTGATTTTCCAAAATACAATCATCAAAAACGATTATCGAATTGGGTTTACATTTGCTTAACGGAACTATGTCCTCAGAAGCATTATAAAAATGTGATATTTTTTTGTTTAAGTTTTTTCTCAATATTTTCAAATCTTTCTTGTAATTTTTTATAGGCGTCTTGTTCTAAAGATTTACTAAAAACATACAAATTGGAATAAGGAATCAACCTATTGTAGATAAAATTCAATAATAAAGTTGTTTTTCCACATCCACTTGAACCAACAATTAACAATCTGATTGGTTGATCTTTCTTATTTTCTTCAAACGTTTGAAGTTTTATCTGATCTTTTTTCTTTAAAAATTTCTCCATTTAAATAGCGAAAATGAAGCTGTTCAAGTTGACTTCAGAAAGCTCTAAATTATTTTTAAACTTGGAACATCCTATTCATTTAGAGGAAGAATCAAATTATTTTATCGGTTTAAGCGGTTTTTATTCTGACAATTTTGTAATAAATATTAGTGAAAGTTCTCCTTATTGTATAGGATTTAATGAGAAGAACATAACAAAATATTATGGTTTAAACAAAGGATATTACACTTTCGATCAAATAAAAAATTCCCTTAAAAATTATCTGAAAACATTCAAACAATCAGATAAATCTTTAAACTTTGACGAAAACAAGTTTGAAATGCAAAAAAAATTATCTCTCTAATAAAATTCAAATAAAATCACCAGTAAGAATAATGTTTTCAGCAATTATTGCAGATTTATTAGGGTTTGTTCAAGAAACTATTGAGCCAAATCAGGTATATTTAGGAAATAAAACGCCAAAATTTAGACCGTTTGATGTAATTGAAGTACATTGTAATCTCGTTGAACCTAGTTTTGAAAATCATACCGAACATCTTCACAAAGAATCGGAAATTTTGTACACTTTCTTTCCAAATGTTGCTTATGGATCAAAAATCAGTGAAAAACCGAATGAAATTGATTATATTCCAATTAGAAAAAATATTAAAAGAATTCAAAAAATCGTTCTAACTATACAAGACTCTGAGGGAAATTTATTAAATAATGAGAGTAAAACAACAATATATTTAAGATTGTTGAAGCAACGGACATGAATCATGGGGAGCTATTGAATAGCTTACCTTTAAACTTTCAAGAAAAGACTAGAAGATATACATTTTCAAGGGTATCGAATCGCGACTCTTACAAAAATTACATCCAGACACTATTTTCGACCTTTAAACTCAAAATAATAATTGCTTGTTAAATTTTTTTCTATCTAAATGGAGTCAGTCATAGATCTAAGAAATAATCAACTTACATTCGATAACACGAATATCTTAACGATTGTAGACGAAAACAATGTGATCTGGTTTAAGGCTAAAGATGTTGCAGAAATTTTACAATATGAAAATACTAGACAAGCTATCATAAATAATATTGATAATGACGAGAAAATAGCCTTTAAATATATAAATTACAAGAGTCTATGCCATAGACCCTTTCAAAATCTTCATCCTGACACTATTTTCGTTAATGAATCTGGCCTTTATTCTCGAAATAAAAATTACTAGTTAAATTTCTTTTCTATCTAAATGGAGTCAGTTGTGAATCTACTCAAATTCAATAATAAAGAAATTTTAACATTTGTTGACGAAAATAATGAATTTTGGTTTTAAAGCAAAAGATATTGCAGAAATATTGGAATTTAAAAATACGATGAAAGCGATTAGAGATCACGTTAAAGACAAATATAAAAAAAAACTACGATAACATAGATTCAGAAGGGGGGGAACGAATCGTTCTTACCTTCAAACTTTCAAAAAAACACTATTTTCATTAATGAACCGGGCATATATTCTTTAATACTGAAATCAAAAACGAAGATAGCAGAAATGTTTCAAGATTGGGTTTTAGAAGAAGTTTTGCCAAGTATTCGTAAATTTGGTGAGTACAAACTTGAAAACAAGATTAAATATTTAGAGGACGAAGTTAAACACTTGCAAATTAAAGATGAAATCAAAACGGAAATAATCGCAAAACAAAGTGTAAAAATTGACTTAATGAAACCAGACCTTGTTTGTAAAGATTTTGATAAGAAAAAACACCATGTTTTTGTGTTAATTAAGAAGAATCACATGTGGGAATGGCCTTATTACGTTATCAGAGCTCAGAAACGAGAAATACCAAACCGATTAAAACATCTAAAAATAAATTATCCTGAATTAGAGATTTTGTTCATTGATGACGAACCAAATTCTATCAATCTGTATAACCAAATGAAAGAATCTTTGAATATTTTATACAACGGAAATCATTTTACTACAAATATGGCAGAATCTCGACTGATTTATAGAATATCTAAATTACACGATGAAAATGTTAAACTCTCGAATTATGATATTTTGTCTGTAAATGTTTTTGAAGATGAGGTAACCATTGAATGATTCGTCCACACTCGCAAAGAGTCGGTTTCTTTTGACTTTTTTGAATAATTCTTTTAGCACAATCTTTACAATGTGCATGTTTTTTATTTTTACTATAATGCCAATCGTAAAATTTGGAAATATCCTTAATTTCTTTACAAACGCAACATTTTTTCTCTTCTAAACGTTAATTTTTCTATTTTATCGTATAATTCTCTGTTATATTTACTACGACAATCCTTACAATAATAGTATAATCCATCTTTTCTAGTCTTATCTTGAGAAAACTTCGTCAAATCTTTAAATTCTTGACACTTTATACATTTCTTTTCAGCCTCCATTTATATAGAAAAAATTAAAGCTTTGACTTTCTCAATTCATATTAATTCATAAAACTTTCCGGTTATTTCTTTCATTATTTAAATCTTTTATACTATAAGTTACAGGATCTGTGTTATTAATTTGATAAATCACAAAGATTTCTCTTGACCAATTGTTCTTATATTTGTTTGTAAATGTTTGTTTTTTACTAACAATTCTTACATGATCATTGACTTTAAATTTAGTTTTTGTGTGAATTTCTGGTAGAATATACTTGAAAACGGTCTCTAATAACTCCTTTTCTGCATCTTTATCTACGTCTTTCGGTTTCATTTTTATTGTGCTGTGAACTGTATCGTTATAATTGTTTACGATTTTTTTAAGAATATCGATCCATTTAAAGTTTTTATTAATCTCAAAAATTACTTTCATTCTCTCATTTTGAGTTCTGTTATATCTCTCTACAATACTTGATTTCTCTTCATTTTCAGTATGATAAATCTTAATGTTGTATTTTCTCAAAACATCGTTAAATTCTTTATTTTTTAACTCTAAACCCTTATCTGTATGAAGTAGGTTAGGAGGTTTGTGATTGATCCTTATGGCATCTTTTACTATATCTTCGACAGCTTTTGAAACATCCTTGCCGTTTTTTTCTTTTGATAGCTCTTGACCAAGCATATTTTGAGAAAGTATCAATAACATTTAACATATACTTGAATCCATCATTTTGATCCGAATAGTTAGACATTATAACTAAATCTGCTGCCCATAAATCGTCAATTCCTAAAGTTATAATTTTTCTCTTTTTAAACTTTTTTCGTACTGGTGCATAAATTTCTCTAGCTTCAATCTCGATTTCTTCCTTATTCTTAGATTCTTTCTTTACTTGTTTTTCATTTGGATTCTTTATAAATTTACTCTTATTTGTCTTACATTTTGAACATTTTGCTGCAATTCTATACAATCCGTTTTGAGTTTGAACGATTTTAGAATCTATATTTTTCGTTTTTTTCTTGCATTTGTGGCAGTGAATCAAATCATCTTCCATTTACATGTCAAAGTTTCCAAGTTTATTTAACTCATCTAATATATCAGATTTTGCTTCATTTTTATAGCCATAAGGTACTGTATCGATCTTATTTTCTAGGACAATTCTCTTATCATCTTTAGCGTTCAGTGCCAGCTTGTTTATGGTAACTGTGTACAACTCATGTTTGTAGCTTTTGATTACTGTCATCTCCCTAAATTCTTCTTTATCTTCGAACAAACATCTCTTCAAGTTTTCGATATTTATTGTTTTATTTACAACGCTTCTCTTAATTCCTTTACACCTAACTGGATTTTTGTCTAGATATTTGTACGAGTACATCTTTGATCTTAAACCACAAAATTCTTCTAAAACTTCGCTATTTTAGTTCGTCTTTGAATTTTCCTATGACTTTCTTATTTTTAGTACCGAAACATTCATGATCTTTTGGATAATCGCTCGTATCAAAGTCATTCAAATTTTCTTTAATAATTTTGTAAGGATCACGTTTTAATTCTAGAAAATAACTGTCTGTATCCATGTAACACAGATTCAAATCTGGATCATAGTTCTTTAATTTGTTGTAATAAAACTTGTACATTAGCAATTTTGAGAGGTCGAGAACTGAAAATCCTATGTAGATCGGCTTGTTAAATTTTACTTTCTGTTTATACATGTGGACTCGCTATACAGTTGTCGTCAAAGATACTAAAGCATTTGAAATTTGTTTTCTTAGCTTCTTTCATTGAAAATTCTTCATTTCCTAGTCTAATATCACATCTGTTTCTCACATTTTCCATAGATTTTCCAAAAACTGAGTTGTTCATTAACTTGTAAAAGTCCTTTTCGAAGTCACTTGTAGCTTTGGTTCTCATGTTTGTGTTAAAATCAATGTAATCTTTCATAAAAGGCTTCTGATCGAATGCGATAACTCTATTCACATGTTTCAAAATCATACCTTGTTCCAAATAGAACTTCAAATTTCTCGAATGAACAACGTATTCAGTTTTATCCAGTAGAGTTGTGCAAAGTTTGTTTTTAAAATGTTCTGGAGCAAGAGGTAAATCCTTGTGATGTTCGTGTAAATTTGTTGGATATCCTAGATCGACTTCAAGAATATAGCCATAATCTTCGTCGCCAGTGAGTTCCAAAATTGTTTCTTGCCATTCTGCTGTTGTATACGTTTTAGGATCCATCCACTTGATATCGCCATATGGTAAATTTTGCATGAGGCCATACCCATAAAGGTTGTTTGCATCGACGTACAACAGATAGTTTTCAGGCTTTGATTCATCAAAATCTTTCAAATATTTGTTATTTGCTTTAACATATCGCTTAATACATTGAGAAATTCCTCCACGAATACCTTTTTCAATCATTAAATACATATTATAATCACTAATCAATTGTAATTCTATTTTCGTTAATTTTAACATAGCATCCCATGCGAGGCTTGGAGCTGTTAGATAATGAGCTGGATCAAGTTTGTAACAATTCAAGCAAATATTTCTGAAATTTTCAAATATATCAGCAAGCAATAAAACATCTTGGATATTGTACAAATCAGAGTAATTTCCAAGATTTTTATCTTTTAATTTGTTCCAAACGCTCAAGTAGTGTTGATAATCTTTCTCAGATATGCTCTCATCTGTCAAAAGTGAATAGAAATCTTGAATTTTCAGGTCTTCTGTGTAATCAAGTTTTTCAATACTATCGATAAATTCATAGGGAAATATTCCTTTTCCAGATAGAATTTTAAAAATCTCGTTCTCGTCATTTGGCTGTCTTTTTAGAATTTCATTCAATATTCTTCCATCTTGTATAAAATGATTTGTATGCTTGAAATCATCTTTTTTCAGGTTTTTAGCTAACTTTTCAATAGACGATGCCATGAATCTGAACGTATCTACGAAAGAAAACTTGATGAACTTTCTTGGTTTATCATCTTCAAACTCATACCCATAGCCAGAATTTACTGAATAATTTATATATTTTTTCATCGGTATTTGCGATCAAATCAACATTTCCATATTGTTTAGCCAATTCTTTTATGTACAAATGAGTATCGTAATTTGACATATTGTGACAGAAAACTGGAATATTTTGAGGAAATTTGAGATTCAGATTACAAGATAAATGAGCAGCACCTCGAAATTTACCTGTTAAATGACAATGATCTCGTACTTTTTTTCTTGTTTGATTATCAAAACCCTCACATTCACAAATATGACAAAGACTAGAATTTTGGTACGCTAATTCTTCTTCTTCGGTCAATTTCATAGGTTTTTTTGTTCTTAGAATTATACTTTTTAGCTATGTATTTTGATATTTTATTAAGCTCTTCAAACAATTTTGCAGGAACATTAGGCAAATCGTCTTCATTTTCGGCTCGATAACATATCGGTTTATACATGCGATTCGTCACATTTGACACTAAATATAGAGTAAAACCATAAGGAATGTGTTTCTGAATCTTCGTTGTAGTCGATTTTTGCGGATTGTTTTTGCATGTGGGAATCTTCTCTAATATGCTTTCAAAATCCATATAAATAAACGTAAGGATGAGAAAATTTCTTTTGATAATTAGTAAATGTTGTTGTTTGACCTGGAAACGGCATAATTGGCTTACAAACTTTCATGTTGTTTGCAAATTTCTAAATGATCTGTTAAATCTCCAGATTTGTAGAAATGGCTTAAACATCTTCTACATAGAAAATTTTTATGTCCATGTTTGGATGTTTGAGAACTCACTAATCTACTTAAATCTGTTATCAAAACATAATGGGATTTGTCTTCTTGTTTTACATACAGTAGATCAATATTTAATTCTGCATCATATTTTTCAGAAATTTGTAACGGAACAACCTTAATACTTTCATCAAAACTGTAGACATTGATAGACATTTTTGGATATTTGTACTTGGAATTGTGACTTCGTTTTTCAAATAATTGTATATCTTTTAAGGGACATTGGATACTCGAAACCTGAAAATATCTCGTCATTTTACAAATTTTTCATATTGTTTTGCTCTGTCAACATGTGTCTCGGGTTTTTCAATAGCACATCGGATAGAATAAATAAAGCAATAATCATCTTTATTTTTGATATTTATACAAGCTTTCTTATCTTTGATTTTCTTTGGCAAATCGATATATGATCCTGCGTTCATAAATTCGTGTTTATTAAGGCTCAAAACTAATTGTTTACAACTTTTAAATGTCCATCCTGAACCCCTATTTGGATGATTTGTCTGTTCTCGATGTGATAATTTATTAAACTGCTTAGTGATAAAATCGTTTACATCAAAGATCTCGTCTGCTTTTATAGTAAAGTACATTGGGCAAGTTTGTGGTTCACCGTTTACTAAAGTTCGTTCGTATTCGCATTCCAAAGAGAGATATCCTTTACTATTTTTCACAGTGTCTTGAAATTTTTCTATTAAACTTTTAATTTCTGGCCTCATAATTGATAGATATTTGTAAATTGACATGGAATTATCGTTTAAATTTGTTAAAATGTATTGCTTGAAAAGACCGTGAATTGAGGATAAAACCTCTACATCAATGATATTTTTATGTTTTTCGTTAAGAGTTTTGTCAATTTCTTCGATCATTTCAGATTTAGTTTTATCGTTTGTTTCTATGGACAATTTTTCAGCGATTGATTGAATTTTTTCATCTTTAAATAGATTGAGATCTTTTTTATCTTCCTTAAAGTTTTTCTTTAATTCTCGTAATATTTCTATATTGTACATCTTTTCATGATCTACAATTTGATTTTCTTTAGCCCAATTCCTCAAATAATTTAGTTCTTTCTCATAAATATCTTTGTTTTTCAGATGATTCTTTGAATTATAATGTCTATCATAATGGTGTTCAAAAATATCTTTTTTGCAGTATGGACATGTTTATTTTACTTCGTGCCATTGTTCTATTTATAAGGTAAAAATTTCTTAACTATGAATTTGAAAAAGTAATGCTTTTTACTTGAATTTGACAGAAATCAGCACAATTTCTGGTGAAACAGTGATAGATTCTTCTATTTATTATAGAAAAATCTGTAAACTAAGACTTAAAATTATTGAAAAAATAGTATATTTATAGGAAAAAATAGTACTTTAATTACTATATTGGTTTGTTGGAGGTAATTTAAATTCTTTATACTATTTTTTCAATAATTTTTTCTTTAACTTTTCCAAGATTTTTCATCAAGATTTTAATATATTTACAACAGAATTTTCGTTGATTCGAAGCAGATATGAGATCATTTCGAAGCATATTTGACTAAGTTTCAGCTTAAAAAAGTAGAATCAAACAGCTATAGATTCGTTTATTTTTAGTTCGTGATTTACAGATTCGTTTATGGTTCAATGAACAGTATTTTACATTGATTTTCTGACTGTCCCAAAAGTGGTCTAGAATCGGCATATTCATATCTACTTATACTATATATATATACAGGGTGAATGGCTCTTGGTTGTGACAAAGTTTTTTAGGTTATAATGCAATTTAAATGTGATAAAATGGCGGTTATAAAAAGTCTAACTCCAAAAATTAGGTCTTAAATGAATTATTTTCAGTTTTTCTAAAAAACCCTGTTTTCTAAGACCAATGTCCACATGAATTACTTCTACCTCCAATAAACTATTTTTCTGCTCAATTTAGTCAAGTGTAGGCTGCCACGGAGTTCACTACTCGAGAATACGCTGATATACACTTTATTTACGGGTTTTGTGATGGAAACGCGCGTGCTGCCCAAAGAGAGTATCAAGCTCGCTACCCTGATCGCCGACTTCCCAGTCATTTTGTGTTCTCAAGACTCCATCAACGTCTTGTGGAGGGAGGTACAGTTCACAAAAGACCTAACGAAGTAGGACACATTATTCATGATGTAGGATTAGATGAAGTAGTTCTAAATTCTTTTTGGAATGATCCAGAAGTTAGTAGTATACAACTTGCTAGAGACGTAGGTGTATCACAATGGAAGGTTTTGGACATTTTGCATAAGAATAAGTTCCATCCATACCATTTTACGCCTGTTCAAATTCTGAAAGCAGCTGATTATGCTCCTAGAGTAAAAATCTGTCGTTGGTTGCTAAACAGTGACATAGAGCAGCGGCATTTTTTTTCGAAAAATCCTTTGGACTGATGAGTCATTGTTTACAGGAACAGGAATTTCCAATCCATAATATGCACCACTTGGGGATCAACAAAACACACACCGGACAAAGGAAAAATCCGGACGAGCTTATATTCCAGCAGGATGGAGGCCCCTCCACATTTTAATGCAACAGTACGTCAATGGCTGACTGAAAACTATCCCGAGTGGATTGGGTGGGGGAACTGTCGCATGGCCTCCTCGATCTCCCGACCTTACACCTATGGACATTTTTGTGTGGGGTTTGTTTAAGCAGGAAGTTTATTCCACCCCACTAAAACTCAGAAGAAGAATTACGAGGCAGAATTGGTCTGGCTGCTCAAAGGCTTCGTGAAAAAATGTCTTTTAAAATGACCGTAGGAGCAATGAGAAAGCGAGCAAGATCTTGTATGAGAAAAGAAGGTTGCCATTTTGAGAATTAACTGCAATGATTTTACTTTTAATGTTTTTTTTTCATGAGGTATTCTAATTTTTCATTTAACTTATTGATAATTGATTGAAGTTTCATTATAAAATATCTTTACTAATGCTCAAAAATTATGTTTATTATACCGTCCTATGACTACTCAGTGTTAACATTTAACCCATACTTTTTTTAATGGCAAAACACCTAAATAGTTAGTAGTTATTGAAGGTAGAAGTAATTCATGTGGACACTGGTCTTACAAAACAAGATAAGGAATGAATGTACAATACTGGTGAAAGTGATAAGATAAGAAATTAAAACATTGATAAAGGATGTGACCATTAATCCGTAACTAGCATCCCCCCCACCCCCCCCCCCCCCCACCCCCCCCCCCCCCCACCCCCCCCCCCCCCCACCCCCCCCCCCCCCCACCCCCCCCCCCCCCCACCCCCCCCCCCCCAGAGATGTTAAGATGACTGATTACGTCATCACTTGGGTCCAAGTGGCTGCCTAGGATATAGCCACCACGGGGCAGGAGCGGTCCCCCGTCCAGCATCCAGGAGAACTGGGGCGGAGGGTTACCGGAAGCAATGCACCTCAATGAGACCGGCTGTCCTGGCTGCAAAGTCTGCTCAATAAAGGTCGATTGGAGTTCAGGCCCCACAGCTGGAAAGAGGAAAGACCAGTATATTTTTAAACAGAAATTTCTGTGGTGAACAGATAGTTTAAAGTGGGGTCCTAATTATTAAATTTTAAACTCACCACCGAGAGCCAGTTCTGCACTGGCCTGAGAAGTCTCTTCTCCGCTGTGGACCATGCACTGGTACATCCCCCGATCGTGTTTGTTGATGTCTCTGAGCACCAAGACTTCCCTTCTCTGGAGGAAGTTGACCCTTCCACTTTCCATGAGAGGCCGCCGATCTTTTAGCCAGTTGATGTTGACTCGACCTTCGCCGCCTTGAACGGAACAGTTGAACATTGCTGAGGTCCCTCCGTCCACCATCTGAAAATAAATGGAAATCAGATTAAGACTAGGTTGTAATAAAGCATACAAGAATATAGTTAACGAAAAGGTGTAAGTAGCATTCGTGATAAATGTTTGATTTGGGAACGCAAATAAAACGTGAAGGTTAGGATATTAATTAAAGTAAAGAACACACACTTCTAAACAAAGAAATATATTAACAAAAAATTTGGAGGAAAGAGAATAGTAGGAATTAAGGACAGAAGAAATCTTTCATCTTAATGTTCGTATTATACAATTAGAAAGTATGGTACACCACGTGCCGCGTAGCTTCGCTGAGGTTGCTTGAAAAATATCACGTACAAAGCTCATTACATTCTCGAGATGTTTCGCGGATACATCAGACATACAGTCATAAAAGACATATTTATATCTCCGAACAGACATAAAAGATATTGTGCTAATCTACTGAGTGATATATTTTCAATGAATGTCAGCCAAATTCCATAATTAGAGTATAACCGTAGAATAGATCTCATTTTTGTCCATGTACAATTGAAGTTTCTTGCAAAATTTAAAACATAGATGAAATAATTATCGAACATATATCGCAACATGATACATTCATATTTTTTATTAAGTTAGATTTTTATAACAGTGTTCAATAAATAAAAATTCCTTTGAACTAGAGATGATACTAAAACGTTGAAATCAAATCTTGTCATTGATTTAATTTGAAAATCGTTCATACCTTTGATTGATACGTTGGAATAAACTCTAGATTCATCTTGTTTTTTATAAATTGCCAATTTTTTGTGGGAACAAATATTTCTGTAAGGGAACAGCGTAGAATAAGCAAAGGAATAGTCACAGCACGTGTCTGTAACAGGTTACTCGGGGTCTACAACACACGATGTATGTGAGTGAAAAGAAAAATAATATTAATTCATTAGAAAAAACTGTCATTTTAGTTGGAAAATTAACAAACATTTCTAATCGTAAAAACATTAAAGGTCGATTACCTGATGTACTTAGTTTTTGTACATATCTGTGTATGTTCAACTAACTTTTTTACATCTAAAGACCCGGTTACAAACTTCAAATCCAAGAGAAATATTATTTTTACAATGTAAGCGATCTAATAAATTATAAAATCAATATATTAATGTAAAATGATACACAGCCAGATGCTAAAACAATGTAATTGCCATAGATATAACACTTATAAAAACCAACGGTTTTTCCCCCTTTTATGAAGGAATAATACTTAACAGAGTAAGTATTGTTTTTACTGTTCTAGTGAAGACATTTCTAAAGGGATTTTAATACATGAATTAAATAGTGAAAGTGTATTTTTAATTTCTTATAAGATCATAAAAATGGGATGTAATACGTTTTTTTAATGAGACAGTATTCGTATTTTAATCGTTATTAGCTTTAAGGAAATTTGCATTAAAGTATTTATTTTGAATACAGGTTACCTGATGTTGAGGTCGGATGTGGACCAGCAATGGGGTGGCCACTGTCAGAACCAGTTCCCTCCTGTCCTCACCCAAGCCGTTGTTGACGACACACACGTAGTGAGCGGCATCCTCAGTCTGCACCCGTGGGAACTGTAGAACCGAGTCCAGCGGCCGCACTAATACCGAGCCTGGTCTGATCTCCTGAAGTGCTGACCCTATCTGGCCGTCCACCTTGCTGGTACCATCTGAAATGTAGAGAAAATAGCTAGAAATAGTGTAATAGCTGATGTATTCTTTCGGGGAGACGTAGTTTTTACATAAGCAATACTACTACAATTGTAAGAACAAATGTAGGAGATTTATTACAAGTCCGAAGTATTTGAGTAGGTTCTACTCAACAAGGTAATTTTACCTTTACAACAGTCCTTTGATTGAGCGACGTTGATTGAGAATTGATTGGGCTGTCAGGTTTTAAAATGTATTTTTCTTCGAATTTAAAGCCATTTGTAATATAGCCATTGTTAGGGCGAAGTATTATCTGTTAAAGAAAACATTAAAATGTATTCTATGACTAAATGGAAAAAGTCACATGACATTTTTTTAGTTTTTAGAAATTTTAAAGTTTTCCTTTATACTTGAGAGTAGACGAATTACAATTTAAAATATTACAGCTTTGAAATTTATTCAGCTCTATTGTTTATTGATCTAACGGTGTTAAAACCTATGAGAGACTGCTGTAATATGAGCTCTAATTACTTTTTAAGCGTATGGTCAATGGATGTAATGTTAAAATCATTTATTGTTTAGTATACCAAAACACAAGTTATAAAATGTAGAACTCTCGGTTGCAGTGGAGTGCTTAGATATGAATTATCGTAGAGCACTCAATTATGCATCTGACCAGACAATAAAATCCCAATTCACCTGTACTAAATACACGTTATATTTTGTAATTTAGTTGTTTCTGGTGTCGAACATGTGACACTGACCTGTAGGTAGGGGGAGGAGACCCCTGCGCGGCGCAGACCAATTCTGCTGTCGTCCCTACTCTGACTGCAAACGTTTGCCAAAGTCTGTTCTATCCTAGGCTCCACGTTACCTTCAGGCTCTGGAAATAAGAATTAATATTACTTTATTCGATTCTGTATAAATATGATGCAATTTGACATTTAAATACACATACTTGATTTTGAATGAATTTTCAACTAACCAATAAATAATACAATTTGCCCTGATAAAAAAAACATTGTAAATGGTCTGTTTGGTTAGATAAAAATATTTACAAAATGTATTATGTAATACAAATTATTATTCATAATTAAAAAACAGATGGCATTATAGTTTTATATAACATCTAAGTGTTTGTGCCCATTGATTAGTATTACTATTAATATAACTTAGAGAGGATTTTTATGTTGGGAATGATAATGAACACCACATCTTTAGTTACAACATACATGGAATTATTGAATGTCGTAAAGATAGGGAAATAGTTCATACAAAATTTAAAGTCTATATATGACATCTTTACATCTTTTTATCTTGACATGTCTTGCCACAAGATACAATAATTTTATATAAATTAAATATTATATCACATTAGTAATAAATTATAAAATAAAACACATCCAGTCAACAAAAAAATGAGGATCCGAAAATGACTGGGTTATTTTGGAATAATTAAAGTACAAGTTCTGCTATTTTCTCGTTGGCATTATGGTGAGCCATATATGGTTCGCTAACGCGTAGGCAAATCCCATGAAATGACAGAACCATCATCTATCTCAGTGTTCCTCATACATAAATGAAGCGCACAATTTAACGTTGATAGGTAAGTTTCTTTTCGATATATCGTGCGGACTGTTAAATGTTTGAAAATTAAAAGTCGTTTGACAAGTGTTTGGTCTTCCGCCTATATGTTTAGGTTATTTAAACACATATGTAAAACACCCGCCCCATATAGAAAATAACAGAATCATACAAATCAAGGTCTCCGTTGTCGCCCGGCAAGTGAGAGATTTTCTCCGGTTCAAGTTCCGGTGGAGCCAGGACAAGTTTTGTCATTTAATCTTTATTGAAATTATATAATATGTACATATAATATATATTATATATATATATATATATATATATATATATATATATAATTGTCAAATCACTACTATTCAGTATGCAGCATGGTGACTTATATCTCTATTTATGTAAAGCTAAACTTTACCTGTACATGTATTTGTACGATGTTTCGATTAATAATGACGTAGATGTAATACAAAAAATATTTTTACATGCAACCAATCGATAATGTACATTTCAAATATTCTGTGTAATGTTAAATCCATTATTTGTATGGACTTTCCATAATTACAATAGTCACTCTTGATGAATAAGATTAAAACTCAAGTCAGTTATGGCATTTTATACTCTTAGCATACAGAATAATAATTAATACAGGTGTTTCCCCAACGTACCTCTGACAATTATCTGGCCAGGAGTGCTAAGCCTGCGCTCTCCGGTGACCTTGTGAACGGTCTGGCAGTAGTACTTGGAGTAGGAATCTTCCGGGGTGGTTTCACGAACGTGCAGTGTGCCCATGGATGTGACGGTAAACCGGCCTTCGGGGTGGATCGCGGAGCGGCCCAACATGGGCTCGTCTTTCAGCCAGGTGAGAACCTGCACGGCAGATCTCGGGCCACTGGGCATCTGACACCGCAGTACAGCCACGTTACCTCGCATCACGAATACATTGTGCACCTGCAGCTTGTAGGCCTGCACCACGTCTGAAACAGTGACAAATGATTAACATTGCATTACGGTCTGTGTTAAAGTTACAATAGAATACGACTTAGGCAATGGTCAGTCACGTGACCGCAGCGACAATGAGCTCTTTATCTCACATAACACACCCACGCCAGTTTGAACTTCAAAACCGAATGACATTATATTTTTTATTCAAGAACATGTTCAATTATTATGAATCCTCTATTTCAAATTATAGTATCATTTATATATGACTAAGAAATATTAAGGTTCATAAGCAATAATCCTAAAATAATCATAGCCTACACACAAGGAAATTATTAAAATATTCCTAAGGTCATTATCACTCAGGGGATATTATTGTGATAAGTCATTTTGCTTAGGTTTGGAAATCAGTCAAATATAAAGAAACATTATATGATACACGTATAAATAAATATGATTAATTACGGAGAATTTATAAAGTTTATACTTTCTTCTCATTCTGTCGATTTCAAAAATAGCACTAATAATGCATAATTAGTTTACACGTAATATAAAATACAGTTATATTTGAAAATAAAATTAAAAAATAACATAGAAAGTATCTTTAACGTTTGATTATGTAATTATATAAATAAATTTTATACCTAGAAAAACAAGCTAAAAACGATTATTTTATATTTGTGTAAGATTAGTACATTTATTAAGAGGGAAATATAATATTGTCTTCAGCGGTAAGTTCGAAAGGGATCGATCACCGACATTACTTGGTATATTAATAAATACTCTAGACGTGATATAATGGGTTCTTTATATTTGGATTTCTCAAACATAAAATAACTGACGTTGCATATACGACACTAAGTGACATGACAGAGAGAATAAAAAACTACTAATGAACCCACTTAAGTGGCATAAGGTCTAAGAAAACGTAATGAACACCATTAATTTAATTAACACCAAAATTATTAAATATTAACACTCCCCAAGATACCTTTACACTATTAATATTTTATTAATTTGTATAACCACTTGCTTTTAATTAATTAGAAAAAAGAAGTTTTATTATTTCCTGGAATTTTTATCCACTATCTTATTTTGTTAACCAATAAGGATATCTGAGTTTTGTGTTTTGAGTTTGTATATATACAACCACAAAAAAAAATAAAATAAAAAAGGTATATAAAAGGTATAAGGTAAGGTATAGGTTAGGTATATAAAATTTTTGGAATAAAGTAGTCCTACAGTACTATTGTATATCAAGTATATTAAGTATAATGGATAAAATATAAGTATTAGGAATTACCTAATTAATAATAAACACAAGTTGTATGGAAAATACAATATTTTTTTAAGTTTATTTTTAAATTTGAAGTTCCATTTTGAAACTGGCTTTAACAGCTGTCACAGATCTATTGCACTAGTTTTTTTAAATGTCTATCAAACCTGTGCTTGTCTTTTCTTTCTTGTGCTTTCACTCCTAGGTATATCCTAAATGTATTCAAAATGGTTCAAAATTTGTTTTGGTTTTATCTTATAGATCTTTGCACCTTAAAGATATATAAAATAATACAGCACGAAAAAACTTTCCACTTGAACACTGTACTGGTTAAACTTTTAAACAATGTAAGCCTAAGCCCTTACCTATTTATTTTGATTACTTTTTCAATTATTATTTACATGATAAATAATAATCACCAGAGAAGTAAAACCTATGCTAGTAAATTTTAATAATATATTTTTTTCAAGTATCTGAAATTGTTGTACAAGTTTTATAGTGATTTATACAATTCATTAACAATATCAGCTATTAAAATACTGTTTCTTTATAAAGAAATCAAGAAATCAGTTTAGTTGTATAAACTAAATCCCAAGGAAATAATTTACAGAGTAATTTAATTACAAGAGGTGGGCTATTTAAGAGTTGTCACTTCCAGTGAACGCAAACAAAGCCCAGTTTAATGAGCAAAACAAGAGGCCAATTAAAATGTGTGTTGTTGAGGTTGCAGGGTTGTTTCTGTCAGCTGCTTCTCCGAGCTCTCGCTCCCTCCCTCATTAGACCGTATTCTTTCAGGATACCTAGCAATTCAATTTCCTCTCTCTTATTTATTAAATACTTACTTGATTTGATCAGTATTTTACCTGAAGGAGTATAGGAATAAAGCAATGACATTTGAAAAAACGAGGATGTCGATGAAATTTACTTTGTCCTCTTTCTTAACGCTCCTTTTGTGACATCATATGAAGTGTATTGAGAATATTGAATCAACCTTTTATATATTCCTCCATTGGTATTGGATCATCTCATGTAGTGTATTGCATTAAATTTTAATTCTTTCTATAGAATCAAAAAGGCATTAATCATGTAATATTTGAAAGCTAAAAGATCTATGTATTACAAAACCGATTTTATATACTGAAAAATCTTAATATATTGGATTACATCAATTTAAATTATCAATACATGAAGGACTTTAAGCTGTCAACCTTAAACACAAAGGAGTTATAGTAATACATAAAATAACGTGGATCGTTAAATTGAAAAGCCGCATATTGTACTGCTGAAAGTCTAACTGTTACGAACAGGAACGGTGTATATTTAATCACATCTTTAATTTCAAGTTACTTTGAAATGTCTTTTATGAATAGCAAAATGTAAAAATATGCATTCGTGTCTTTTTAACAGGTTTCTGCAATTCCGTGATTTAAAACTACAATTTTAAAATTGTAATTATATATATTTTGTTTAGAAATAATATTTGTAGAGGACAGAAAATACTTGTATTCAAGTGGACCAGTTATCAATGTCACAACACTTAAAATACGAATAAAATTATCATCGTTATTTTTCGTAGTATAAAGATCGTGAATACAATGTAGATGCAATCTTTGAAACTGCACTTTTTAATAAACCACTCTATCAAAATTCGTGTCATATCAAGTACTAACTTTATGTTTATCTTTGTAAATAAACTGTTTTGTGGTAAATGCTACTACTTTAGTGACAATATTATTGTGCAAGTTTTAACGGTTTTGTTATATGACAAGGATTAAAGCTTGCAAACATTATAAATAACAACAAAATTACGCTTGAAATGATGAATAGTTATATATATATATATATATATATATATATATATATAGTGTTGTTTGTTATATTGACGTGGCTGCTATACGTCAATATAAAAGTGTTACCGAATAGACCTATAAAGTGTCCAAAATTTATCAAGCTAAAATATTACGTGTAATAAAAATACCATAATGTTTTCCGTTACATTTTACAAGTTAATTGGTAGATTTGTTTAAACAAAGAGAGATTCTTATATACTATCTGTAGAAAGAGAGCTATTCTAACATTATGAAGTGGTGCAGTTATTGCTGGTTTAATTATTAATAAACTAAGAAAATATCGTCTTTTGCAAGTTAAGTTACACTTTAATTACACCGTGAAATTTAAAATTTGTTTACGTTTCATACGTATATACAACATTATATTATCTGAGAGTTGACTGGAAGTGTTTTGGCTCTCTTTCACATTGGTTACTGATAGCGAAACGATACTACCTTGACTGAGAATAAACTGATTAAACTGTTTTAAAACATGGTAAAACGTACTGAAAAAAGACAAATAAACCATATAGAACAATAATATAAGTCATATTTGGTAAATTTGATTTATTAAAAATCGTGTAATCTGAATTATTACGTATTTATACCCCACCAATTAAAATTATTTTTCCATATTTAATATTATTTACAATATGAATTTAGTGTAAGATATTTTATTATCATTTAGTAAATGTGAATACATTTATTTATGTATGAACAGTGTTAGTTTCGTAACATTTATGAGATAAATAGATAAGCTATAGTGGATATAATTTAATCAGACAATTTTTTTACCCTCAAAGTTCCTAATGTACTTTTAGGACATCAAGAGGCCATGAGTCCAGCTTCCCCAATTTGCTGGTAAGTTGAACAAACTTTACATGAAAAATTAATGTCGGGCGTAAAATAACATTGCATACTAACAACAAGAAAAATATTTTGTAAATACTTAAAATGTAATTTTTTCATGACGTATTATTGTTAAAAATAAGTAGCTTATATTAAGTAAGTTAGTGACTTCAGAATAACTGCATGAGCATCAAATAATGTGTGTTTTAGTAATAAGCTGTTTTAAAGTGTATAAACGTATTCAAATTGTGGGAATTCGTAAACAGTGGGGCAGAGCCCCATAGAAGTATTTATTTCTTAATCATATAGGCAAATCTAGACTGTAAAAGTTTTCAAATTAATACCAAATATAAGTTAAAATAGTCATTAGGAAGTTTTAAATATTAATATGCCATTCCAATTCCCATTATTTGGTTTAATAATCTGGCATTTGGAATAAAATAACAATGTTTGTTTGAATAAATTAGTGTTTTGGGAAAATCGTTCATAAAAAACTTTTTCTTTTGAAAAAATCCAAGCTAATGGATTTTATTAGTAAATGCTCTCTTGATTAAAAGGTATTAATATGTAATAGATAAACTTTACCGTTATTCATAATCCTCACATTCTATTAGACAGTTTCAATTTGAATACATGCTCTTGCTCTTTGTCGTAGTATTGACAAGTAGCTCAGAACCTAATCCTATAGGATATCGATTTAAACGAATTATATTAAAACTGATTCTATTCCAGCAATATTGAACATCACATTACAGGAAGAACATTATTTCAAATAAACTCCTGACGACAAAAGAGACTCTGTCACTTCTTCAAAGGAACGTTAGTAGATTTCACTTGCAAATATGGAAATTATTGTGACGCAGATCTTGTGTAAGATTATTCATGTCGGGGTTTAACCTCTTCAATGGGAGGGAGGCATCATGGGAAGGCGGGATGGAGGAAGTGAGGTGGTTTTGAATAACAAATTTCTCCGACGTGGCATCACAAACACAAGAGAACAGTTGTGTCTTTTGAGTAGAAGCAGACAAAACATTATATAATATTATAAAAATGAAATGCTTGTTCTATTAAACATAAAAAATTTTTGTATACCTTTATAAATATTTTTTAGTTATTGTCAGAAAGTAACTTTATAGCATTGATAGCGTATATGCATAATTATTTATTGGGGAATTTTACCAAGGAAAACTAGTTTGTTGTAATTGCCCCAGTCTGACAGAATGAAATGAATATCACCTAACCAACAGTATCTGTTACAGTATATAATACAAGGTTAACACTATATTATCAACAGCGTGATGCTAACCACAATAGAGATGATTCTACTATACATAAGACTCCGGACGAGGTAATAAAAAGATAAGTATCTTAACTGTAATGTTAACAGAGATTACTATAGTGGGAAAACTTATTGTAAAAATGTATCAAATGTACATTCTTCTGATAAATGATTTATGTAAAATAGCTTAAATCCCAAGGTAGAGGGTTTTACTTCTGGCGGTTTACACATGCCAGTACAGCCTTCAACAAACCCGATATATTACTTATATCTGGGCAACCCTATGGGTGTCCAGTAGAGGCGCATTACTACACGTAAGTGTATCCTTAGATTTAGCAAAGAATTTAGGGTGACTGTTGGAGTGGGTGGAGCTCCCTTAGTGTGTTGAGTGCTGTCCCCTGCTCGCTTTGATTAGGGAGACTGGAAGTAAGGTGGCATTTCCTTCTTCCAAGGTGACGTTACCGAGATATAGCTATCTCTCTTCAACAGATTTTGATAGGAGGCACACCTATATCCCACTTAACCTATCCTGAATGTAACCTAAGCTGGCACTCTGGAAAGAAAGGTGCATTTTAGGATTAAAAGTGCAATGAGAGAAATCTCCGCTTTTTTCCTTAGTTGTACAAACAAAAAATTGGATCTAATACATTTAGCAAGTCGTAGTTTCCATATAATAACAAAGTGCATATTATTATTTTGATAAATATAAAAAATACATATTTATATGTTAATAATGTTGAAATTTTGCAGAGCCTACCGTGACATTACATACTAAAAGTCCCTCGATAATAATTGTACAGTAGTTAGTAAAATTCTCAGACAGTGTATCACCAACTCTTAGTTAAAGGCATGCAGAAATTTAATTGCCATATTTCTATTAATGAGTGACCATTACCAAGATGGCGCAATGACATATAATTCTCACCAAATGTTGACGCCGAGTCAGCTGTTCATCTTCCGCCGCAATCTGTTATGCTAACTATATAATTAACGTTGTCATCTTGTGTAGAGGCTGGGAGCTCGTAAGTGAGCATGCTTCCATCGCTTGGCTGTAATAACCACTAATTCTCCTGCCGTCATTCCTTGCCTGCCTGCCTTCAAGTCTCTTGTTTTTATCTTTGAAATATTTGTTTGAGTTGACTTTTGCTTTCTTGACTTATACCAATACAAGATAACTGATTAATAATTCATAAGATGCTACTGCTCCGAAAACTTCAAATTAAGGTGGATGGAATAGTTTAAATGAAAACTGTATATGATGAAGTTTCAGCTTCAATTAATTTAGTTTTTTTAAAGTGTAATTAGTTCCTAAGTAAGCTCTAGTACAGTCATTTTAATCTTCTAGCCGTAGTTTTGCAAATGTAATTTGTGATTGTGATTATAATATAACAAACAAATATAATTTTACGTTTGAGAAACCGATTAAAACAAAAATTTAAGCGTTCTAGAACATATTTTAATTATGTCATTAACGTGATGCATCATAGATTTCAGACTCATATTTTAGTAAATATTTAATTCGTACTATTATATTCATTTTTAGCTCTTAGTACTCTTTGCAGTAATTTTATTCGTTTATTTATCTTATATTGATTTATATTTAAAAAAGAAAAGAATTCAATAAATTGTAGTAGGATAACGTTAAACATTGATTACGACATTAGATGTTATACGTGTAACTTAAAATTGTTGTATAAAATGAATTTATGTAAAAACTGTTACAAATGGGTTAAAATATTGTCTTGTAGAGCTATATAGAGCTCTGCATGACATCCATTGTTACACAAACTAACTATTATAACCATTTCGCCACGAGCAGCAAACTTTTAATTACAGTCGGGTTTCTTTCTTTTATGCAGCTTATTTACAATTATGTTGCATAAAAGTTTTGAAGTTTAACTTCCATAATTCCTACATTTCCAAACAAGTTATTATATTAAGTAATGCACTACATGTTAGATTCGTATTAAGTGATGAGTAATTTTACCTTTTTAATGGATACTCAGTGCAACAAGAATTCGTATTTTTAAAGTTAACCCTCTAAGCCCCGACTAAAAATTACTCATGTAGAGACAGTAAAACGTATACACCATGACGTATACCTTTTATAAATTTATTACATAAACTTAATTAATGAGTAACCAATCTATTGGCTTTGTATAATATTTTATTGTTAGAAGCAGAGGAAGCTTTGGAACTATCCAAGTAAATTAAGAATATTAAAATTTAGTTCACAACTAACAAAATTATTCAATTAGGAAAAATTATAACATTATTTAAGCATACAGTTCAATTTTTTTATGGAGATAATATTGTTTCAGGCGTTTTAATTCCGGTTAAATTTCATGTTTGGTTCCGAAATAGTTATAAAGCACAAGTTAAAGAACAGATGGCGTCACTCGACATAGTGTATCAAAACAATTCCGCCAAGCCCCGTCAGCTGTTATTTCTCCCGCGACAATCCAATCTGCCGCGCTAATGAATCAATTAATTACACGCTGCCATCTTGCGGTGAGGCTGAGAACTAAAGTACACCATCTCTGTGTCTACTTGCGGCATCCACCTCGGAGCACTCGAGTTATTAGCGGTTCCTATTATTAGTTTTGCAGTCTAACAACGCTTGAAATATTATTTTGACGGCTACTGATAACTTTAGTGTAAAGTAGAAGCATCTAATGTTTCTAAATAACAAGATTGCCCGTAAAATATTTCGTAAATGTTTTAAACAAATATTTATTTATAATATCGTGCAATAATAACTACATTTGAACTATTTATGAATTTGGTGTGAGTAGCTGTCCATCTCTTTTAAAGAGTTTCTGTTATAGACATTACATTATAATCCAACACAATTAATTTCAACGAAATAAAAGATTATTATTCTATTTTATTTATCTGGAAAGAGGAGAAATTTCCAAAAGATATTTAAGGGCTTAGTTTGATCATTTTTAGTTGGTAATAAATAATAGGAGTATTACGTCAGATAAGACGCTGGATCTTGTTAAACATCTTGTTTTAACCATGTGAGCAGTAGTTGCATATATAAACAGTTAGTGTGTCTCCCACCCTGGAATCAATGTGTACACTTCTTTTCTTTGATATTGAATCCCTATATGATCTGGCCATCCATTTCGAATTTAGCAGTTTAAATGAGTGGATGAATCTAGAAGAAATGTAGTGCTAAAATTCCATATCCTTTTAAAGTTTGACAAATACGAAAGTTTAGATTTTTCTCTTGCGAGTTATCTAATATGCCACATTTGGCTATTTTAGTAATGTACAGTTGTAGTGTGTATCTGATACCTTTTGAAGAGAAGATTGGATCAGAATACCGCATAATTCTTATAATACTTACGTTTTCACCTTTCGCTTAGAGCAACATGAATTACAAAAAACTTACATGATGCTAATGGCTTGAAAACCAAATACAGTAAGACGTAAAATGTCAAACATATAATACTGAAAAAATAACTGGCTAAAACGAAGGAGTCTAGATAACAAATGTAACTGCGTTAAAGGATAGAGCTGTCAAGAACTTAATATTCTTACGTTAAGAAATTTGTACGTTTTCAAAGTAGATATGTTATATAAGAAGTGCAACAAATGTACACGGGGGAATTAGAGGGTACTTTTTAGACTTATTTGTACATGTTCTAAAACCAAATTTTAAATTTTTTAAACATTTTTACAGTTTTAATGTACCACGGTTTTTAGTGCAATTTCTCTTAAAACAAAACAAGTTACGTTTTCAAATTTCAAAAAGAGCCTAGAACTTTTGATTTACTTTAAGTAACACTAAGGGTTTTATAAAAACAATAGGATAGTTTTTGTTTTTCCTTTGCATTTTTCCTCAGCCATTCTTATTTGTTTTATAGGGTACATTTATTAGTAAAAAAGCCCACTTCTTTTCTCCTGATTATTATTGTATGTTTGTTTTTTATATCAGAAGTTGTTTTCTATCAACTAAAAAGTAATTTGCAGAAAGTAGTTTTGTTGATAACAATCTATGTTCAAAGTAAGAAACCATTTATTTACTTGAAGATAGTTTCTAGTTTGTATAACATCAGGGTACAGCAATACATTTAAATTTATTTCTATTATTAGATATTGTTCTAATAATTTTATGGATCAAATTTTTTCTTCGGTTGGCTTTTCCTTTGTTAGTATATTTCTGCTGAGGGTATATTACTAATTATTTCACACTTATGCTATATAATGTATGTAAAAATATGTGTATGAAAAAAGTCCACGGTTTGGGGATAGGCAGTTTCTGCTACAGGCAATAAGCTTAGGTTGACATGCCGGGAATTACATGTTTAATGTAAGTTTAGTGAAATTATTATAACATTATAAAGTTATTTTCTTACTATATAAACACATTTTTTATTTTTATTATTAATAACAACTGAAAAATAATGACTTTCAATTGCAAAATACCTTGAGAAATCATTTATCTGAAACCATTATTTTTCTTAGCGAATTTTAGGACACAATATAATAGCTATATAAGTTCTTTCTGTTGCTACAAATTCAATAGTTTTTACTGTATAGCATTATTTAATAGTATACCGGAATTTAAAAAAAGTAAAAAATATAGTGTTAACATCTCTTTGTTCTTATTAAAAAAAAATCCTTCATAAATCAATAACATTAACATCATAATAAAAACGACATATTTTCAGTCATCGTATTTCTGTATGAATGAACTGTGTGAACTAATAACTTCTTTAGTGATATAGGTAATATCCTAGCCGCTTTCCCGTTAGAATGAATAATCCGCTATCACTTTGTTTGGAATAAAGCTTTTGTATGAGTTTATTAAATTACGTAAAACAAAAATTTTATTGACTGCAATTCAATGTGTCTTGCATATTTTAGTGAATTGCTGCTTACAAAAGAACGATTCACACGCTGACTAATTTCATTTCATTAAATGTATATCGAGCTTCATAATTTTATATGTACATATCAGACAAATTAAAACCTAATGTTTTTAAAATAATTAATAATAGGAATATTTAAAAGTATAAAATACATTAAGTAATAAATAAAAACAGAGGCAAAATCTAAATGTAGCTGAATATTAATTTAACATTACAGTAAACAATAACAACGCGGATAAAGTAAAATATCAAATCCCACGTTGAAGAATATAAAAAAGCACACAGTCTGGTAATTTACAGTACCTAAATTAATATTGGGATAGCTAAATTATTGATCAAATACGTTGAAATCAATAGTTACAGTTTGTCCTAACCCTGGATAAAGTATCCTTATTCCTGTAAGTACTGGAACGTGCTCCAATCTGACGCTTAAGCTTCAGGATAAGCTGTTTGTAGAGGATGAGCTTCATCCATTCACCCCCCCCCCCCCCCACCCCCCCCCCCCCCCACCCCCCCCCCCCCCCACCCCCCCCCCCCCCCACCCCCCCCCCCCCCCACCCCCCCCCCCCCCCACAGGAAGTCCGAGCACTCACTTTTGCTGTCCCTCAATTTATAACATTGTGTAACAAATCAAAAGTAATACTCATTCATATGTAGTTATGTTTTGTAACAAAACAATCAAATTTCATAAGCAATATAAAAGCTTTCTTGAAATAAACCAAACTTTTCCTAAGTTTGGTGACGAATGAAAAAATTTTGATTTAGTATATTAATCTTCAAGCTATTGGGATTGTTACTCCAGAGCATAAAAAATTTTACTATCCTGAAAAAGTTTTGTTCAGAAGTTATATATGTTACATGCTTGGTTCACAATATACCACTATTATTCCAAGAATAAGTTAATAAACACTCACTGCAAACTTTGATCTTTGGATTTTGTTTCATGGATCAAGTGGAGCTAAAAACTAAATGCAACCAATGTTTTATCTCTTTTTTTTACTCTCTAGGTGTTTTATTAAAAAATAATATTTTAAAAAGTAATCAATGAACATTAACTTTACTACACTACTTATGTAGGTATACATAATAGCCAGTTACAGATGATCTAGAATGTGTTAATTTATTTATTTATTTACTCACTGTGAAGAAACATGAAATAGGACATCCATTATTGGACTTAAATATCAATAAGCCAGTTATTTGTTATCCGATTTCACCATTTAAGACATTATTTGGGTTTTCTATAGACTTTAATAAATGTCCCCTATGTTACTTTTTTGTAATATTAGTATTGTTCAAGATATTTTAAATGGCCACCATTTTGAAATTTAATTTGTTAATTTGACCAAAATTTGTTATTGATATATCTTGTCCACATAAAGAGTTTACTACAGTTTGGTTAAAAGTTAGTTTCAAAATATGAGTTAAAAAACACATTTAGACAGATATTCCGTAAATGGTCTGCACTTAGTTTTTGGCTCCTCTTGTTCCATGGAATAAAATCCTAAAGTTTGTGATGAAAGTTTTGAAATGCCTTGTATGCAACACAAAGTAAAATAGTCTGGATAAAAATATAGCCTCAAATAGAATTACATAGATTAGTTTACAAACTCTCATAGCCTATAATGTTTAAGCTTCTTCTTAACCAACAGACATACACACAAAGTTTTGAGTAAGACAGCTTGTGCTACTTTTGTAAAATTATCAGTATTTTGTAAAATAGTTGCAGCTTTTGATTATCTCGTATTGATTAGTCGAAGGTGTTGTTTGTACTTTATAAAATACAACAGGTAAGGTTAAGTTATTGACAAAAACTATATCAATAATTTTAGAATTACAGGTATGAATGAGCCATATTCATTATGGCTTCTGTAGCTATGGATGTTACACCTATAAATATGTATAATTGTTAATGATATAATGTTAGTTAAAAGTTAATTAATTGTACAAAATCAATTATTGAAAATCTAGTTGTATAGATTCAGGAAAGTGGCGCACAGTCGTATCTAAACTTTAATTGTTGAACTATGCTTTCATAGCCTGAAAAGTAATGAACTAAAATTGTACTTCAGAAAATTCTTTAGCTTTAGCTTTGAAAATGCTTACCATATTGGCAATAACCGTATTACAAGTTTTTATTAAACTCTCAATCAAACCCAATTAGTATATTCTCTTTGACAATGGTCATTTGTAATAATAGTTATAACTAAATTCCTTCAAAAATAAAGTGTGGTATGATAGAAATAAAATTCATTATATAAACACAAATATAATGCTATTCTTAAAAACTATAAGGTGTACATATAAAACTTTATGAAGTAAATAATCAGTTATTTTTTATCTAGGTGGCTACACAAATAAGATAAAAAATACATTCTGTGTACCTATTACATGAATATAAAATTGTGCCATCAAATAGTTCAATAATAGCAACGTATGTGTTATAACTGCATGTCACTGTTTAAACATAATGTAGCCAAGTTTAACTTTGTAAATGTGTTTATGGCCACAATGAATGACATCAAAAACATGTGGAATTATAATATAAAGTCATTAATTGAACTTGAAGAGAACAAACAAATGTGTTGGCTAAAAAATCAACTATCAAAAATATCTTTTTAGATTAATTGATTTTAATTTGTATCAATTTGAAATGCATGCCGTAGCATAAATATTGAAATAACATAAAACTTATGGCAGATTACAATCTGGTTTTTTATTGTTTTGTTCATATGTTCGTTATTTGTCTTATTTATTCATGCTAAAATAAGGCAGACACATTGTATGGATGTCTGGGGCAGTTTTAAAGATATATAAGGTCAAAATTTCAAGGTGGACAAGTGGTAATAGGTTGAGGTAGTAATTTTAAATAACTGCAGGGGTTTAATTTACGTTTATTTAAACTATTAAGTTAGTACATGATAAATAGATTTCACATTTTGAACATTTAAATAAACAGAGCATTGTCAAGGAGAGTATATGTTTTTATCAGGAACCCTTTACTTTAATAATTATTTCTGAAGAACCTGTTGTAATGTATATAAACCAATATCAGGGAACCCTTGTTCGTTGACGTAGAATGTTAGTAAATTACTTTAATCTTTTTAGTCTCTTAGCAGATCTGTTTGGACAGGTTGTTCAGAAATAGTTTGCTTCATTCAGGTCAACAGCTTCTTCTACCCTAATCAAATGACACTACCTTGATGAACCATAGAGAATACTCTATAGAAACTATCTCTTTGTCTATAACTACTCTAATGTCTGTTTGCCTACTTGTGTTCAACCGAATATAACTAGAGCGTTATTGTAAAGTCAGTGTTCTGTCTGCCAACAGTTTATCCTGTAAAGCCTGAATTGTTCAATTTTTAAAGATTTATCAAATGTTCATTTTTGAAAATTTTAAGCTTAGAAACTGGATAGGTTTAAAATTGGAATTGTTGTACACTGTTTATTTTCTTCGATACTTCAGGTAGACTGCATTTGTTTGTCAACTTTCTGTACAATACCAGACATAATGCGATGATGATATCGTAATTATTATTATATTATTTGACTCCTATTGTTACAAATTGTTGATACTGAATGTTACACAAAACACGGAGTGCAACGTGACGTTTGGCGAATTTATAATCACGTTTTGATTTGTATTTAATTTTCTTGTAATGTTGATTGTTGATTTATATACAATATCACTTTTATACATTTCATATAATTATTTAAGTTTTCTTGGTTTTTAGTTTCAGTTAAATCTGGTTGTTCTGTCTTGCTTAGTATTATCAGAATGTAATAGCATTTAAATCGCTGTACGTTTTCTACAGTGTAAGTTTTTTTCCAGTTTTTTTCATAATTTGTCCCTTTTTTAGTGAAACAAATAGAATTATGTTTTGTTACGTTTTATTTATAAAGACACCTTATGTCTTTTGTTGATAAAATAGAAATAAATCATTCATATAACAAAGATTCAGCACAATTTATTCTCTCCTCTGTAGTTTCCAATAATTTTTAGTATGTGTTTATGTTGGGTTACATACTGATCTAATTTTATTTCTGTTAGCAACTATAATATTAACTGTGCATCCAATTCAATGAACTTATCATTGCTGGTAAATGCTAATTTATTACTTGCTTTTCTATAAAAACTATAGTGAACTCATTTTCAACATGTACAAATATATCTTCTAGCTTGTACAGCTTGATTTATAAATTATTCCTTTTTGTAATAAGTGTGTTAGTATTGCATATGTGAAAAGGTATACAATATATCAGTCTAAAAGCTAATTGAATACATTTGAAAAGTAAGGATATATAAAATTAAAAAGCTTGAATAAAAACAATAATTTTTTACGTTATTGCGTTGATGTTCCTTACTTTTTGAAAATATTCCTTGTTATTGTATTGTAATATAAAAAAGTGCATATTTGGCTCTTTATAAAATTCTTCAATTAAAATCTTAAAATATTTACATTATTATTTTTTTCTTTATTTTGGATTGTTTTCTTGAATCGCTTCTTGTGGTTGAACCAACACCAAGTTGCCACCCCTAACACCAGCAGAGCCACGAAGACAGCCATCGATATTGTAATAAACATCCTGGAAATGTTTACTGTGTAAGTTTTGTAAAAGTAAGTAACTGTGTATTGTTATTACTGAGCTATAGCAGCTATTTATATGCTTTTCGATCCTAGACATTTCCAAAGTTGTTATTTACCTGAGTCTCAGCTACATTTTATTAAAAATGTCGACTTTGGCTGAAAATTGCAAATTATCTCTATTTACTGATACTATTTAACAATTGCTTTTTTAACTGCTTCTTAAAGTATACTCTGTTGGAAACAATGAACTATATTTTTTTAACTATACACTTTTATTTATTAGTAAAAGTTGTTTTAAAACATATTTTAAATTATTTCATATTAAATATTTAAGAGTAAAGCAATCAGGTCCAAAATAAACATAATTTTTTATTAGTATACTTCAATCAGAACAGTAGTAAAAAGTTTTATTACATTATATGTGGAAATAGCTGAGGTGAAAAGAAAATAACACAAACTGTGCTTGTTAGTTACATGAACAATAAATTACAGAAACAAAATAGGTGTTCTTAAAAGTGTCTATTATAAGTTATAGTTTATATTATAGTGTTATTAGTATATTATAGTTTATATTATAAGAATACTAATAGAGGCTGTGTTCAAATTTTGGTGTGATGTAATCATTGTACTAAGTATCCAAACAAACAAAAATTGCATACATTTGGGCCAATAACAGAGCCCATTCAGGTGAAGTTCTGCAAACTACTACTAAACAGTTTTCATGAGTCAAGGTACCATATAGATGCGACCCACATTTCCAAAAGTCCCACCACCTAACCTTAACTTTTGAAATGTTAAGAATGTTGAAATCTCCTTTGGGAGTGTGTAATAACATTTTTGGGGGCGCTTATGATGGATTTGAAAATTACCCTTTTCTTTCCTTAAATAGAAAGTGATATTGTATGAAAAATGATAAAATTCAGATTTCAATCAGATGCAGTGTCGAATAGAACTAACTCAGAGACACAAATGTTGTATTAGACTACTCAATGTGATAAACCACTACAAATTTTTGAGACCCCTCCATCCATTTGAGGGGAGTGGAGAGTAAGTTTTAAATCCATCAATAATGTCCTCGGATGATGTTATAATATACAGGGTGTTCAGAAGCGCGTGTCAAAAACTTCTGTAGCTGGCAGTACTCATGATTTCAAAACAAAAAATGTCATATAAACATAGGTTTATAAATGTTCATTCAGCCACTATTGACCATTTAAATTCTTTATACAGTTACTATCCCTAAAAGATGTAAAGCTACATAAGTTATAAAAAATAAGAGCAAAATTAAAAAAAAAAAATTGTGTTATTTGCTTTAACAACAAAATGGTGCATGTTGAAATTCTTTTTACTCAAGTAACAAAAAACTCAGTATAGTTATAAAAGATCTACAACTATTTTGCAATTTTATTACAATTCCACGCGCAATAACAAAATTCCTTTTTTTTCGTGCGATTCCCTTTTTCAATTAAATTCGTCAATGCATAAGTAAGCAAGACAACTTTAAAGGTATACTTGCACAAGCAGGGAGCAACAATCATTATTGTCAGTTAGGAGGTATCAACTGTGTTGCCAAGTTAGTGACACCCTTTTCTGAACACTCTAGCCACTGTATACATAAAAATAATTGAAAACAAGAGACATCAAACAATAGCAATAGTATGAGGTGTACTTGGAGAAATATGAGGCAAGTTAAAGCTTTGAAATACATAACACTTTAAAAAAAAAGAAATAAATGAGATTTTTTTTTACTTAATTTATGTGAACCACATTCTATGCACTGGTAATATGGTTTTAAACTCTGTTATTGAAGTAATCTTTAGGTATGCAAGTATAAGTATTGACAAACTATTTCCCTTTGTTGTCATTAGAAATAAAATTTACCCAAATTCCTTTATAATTTTGTGAATAATGCCTGTAGTAGAGAATTAAAATAAAAACATCAAATCAGACCAAATGACTAACTTAATAAGATAGCAATATTTTTCCTAATTTGAAAGTGTCATATTTATATTTATTTTAATCTTGTCTTAATCTTCTCTAATGAACTTACCCAGGGCCATTTTTCTCAGCATTATACTGGTCATCAGAACAGCATGACATTCGGCCATTCAGTACACAGCAGTATGGAGCTATTTTGGAGGTGCAATTAATTGTTATCTTTACCCCCAGTTCCTCTTGTCTGCACAACATACCTAATATAAAAAATTACAGTATTTTAAACCAATAATATATTTTAACTATATCAGGCTGCATTTAAAGCTCTTTGACAAAAATCCAAATACTAAAATCCATCTATACTAAAAATTCAAAGAAAACTAAATGTTACATACGGGAATAACTTAAATATGTAAAAAGGCAGGAGTTGCCTATAAGGTTTTCTGTGTGGCTTCTGGATTGATAGAATATTCAGGATGGCTATAGATAGGGGGATTAGGGCTCTCACCAGCCGAGATTCCTACAGCTAGCATGATGAGGGATATTGGGCACTATCTCAGTTACGCCATCTTGAAAGAAGATGAGCCTCTTACTGCTCCAGGCTCCACCAGTCAAAGCGGGCAGTTTAGGGTTTCTTTAACACTAAGGGTCCTATCCATTCCACTCCAACACTCATCTTCCAGAGTAATCGAGACCTATCAATTAAGTTGTCTTTTTACTCCGATATCTTAATATTTGCTGTTAGTGATATGGAAATCCTCCTGGAAATCCATTGAGTTACCTAGATACCTGATAACAATGTTTTTTCATAAACTCAATGTAGGTTTAATTGATAGGAATCAACCAACCAGAAGTGAACTCTTCTGGGGAATGCCAAAGCCATACCAAAAATTTACTAGCTGTATAATGTAGCAACAATAACAAAAATGAAAAAGACAGTGTTATTTATTCAATGTAGCATGTTGAAGTTTAGTCAGTGTAGCACAGTAAGGTCTGCATTTTTGTTCCTTGTTGCATAAGGACATCATCAATCAAAGTCAATGCCGTAAGGTTGTGGGAAACATGTTCGGGCTAGTTACATAC
Organism: Homalodisca vitripennis; assembly: GCF_021130785.1. Classification (NCBI taxonomy): domain Eukaryota; kingdom Metazoa; phylum Arthropoda; class Insecta; order Hemiptera; family Cicadellidae; genus Homalodisca; species Homalodisca vitripennis. The sequence continues at coordinate 131,127,095 of NC_060208.1, forward strand.
AGGGTTTTGTTAGAAAAGTTTAAACCATCTTATAGTTGACAAATCTGTGATTTTTGTAAGTAATTAGATCTTACTTTCTAAATGATTCTTATAATGAAATTCTAAGTGTTTATGTCATGCCAATTGATTTCTATTTCGGGTAAATTAATCGTGAATTGTCTTTAATCAAGGTAATTTGTAAACATTTAATCTGACTATCATTACTGCTTTAAGTATATACATTCCATAAACATTGAAAATTTCCAATCTAGAAAAATACACTTTCACATAATCCTTTAAATTTAGTATTATTCCAATTGCTTTTTTTAAGTTAATTAGTTTTTTTTTAACAGTCTAATCACTATCTCACTATCTGATCAAGGTATAAGTGATATAGTGGTGAGCAAATATCTTCAGTGAATAAGATATCGTGGAAATGGTCTCATAGAGTTGTCCCATGTTTTATCCTGTGATCAGAATGAAATACTTATCGTATGTGTTTATATTCTTTGTGAAATTATAATCTATGAGAAAGTAAATAAATTAAAAATTACTTTACCCAAAATGCGCTTTTGATAGATGTTGAGAAATCTTGTATTTAAAATGACTGAGTACATTCATAAAAATTTGAATGTACAGATTTCAATTAAAAAATATATTGTAATTGGTATATAATAGTGTGAATGAGTTTTTCATCAGTAATATTTTCATTACAGTGATAAAAAGTGGAGTTAAAAGTAATTATCTTTCTGAAAACTGTACAATTTTCAAGATTAGATTGTTTCAGTTAGTCAAGGCTCATTGCTTTTCTATGTATGAGGATGATGTCAAAAATAGTTGATTTTGATCTTTAAAATATCAATTTATTTTTGCTTAATGAATGTTCATAGGATAGGAACAAATCTAAATATGATCCCTCCAGTTTTTACTCACCTTTGTGTACATTTAATGAAGAATATATTCATACTTTAACAGAATAAGCGCCAAAAATTTATATTTTTACATTTGTACATAAGAAAACAATGGTGACAAACCTGCAGTGGTTTTTGACAACAGAAATATCACAAATGTTACTATAAAATGATAATGGGCACATTGTAATGATGATTTTTGTGTCATACTACACAAAAGTCCAATAAACTAAGAATAAAACCACACTATAACTGAACAGAAGATTTTCAATCATATAAAACTAATCCAATACAAAGAATGGATAATCTTTACGGTGTATATAATCTTGCAGTATGATCCTACATAATCAACTTTATTGCTAATGATTAGCTAAAGAGAGCAGATAGATTAAATAGCACATGACTCAATCATTCAGAGGCACAGATAAGTATATTCTTTAATTATTTGTACAACTTTGCTGAATACTTGATTGTAAATTTCATGGAAACATTACATTCAAAACTATAATTCTTGCACATTAGTGGATACTTAATGCTCAGTTACAATTATATAGCATACCTGGTTGCATTAAAAAGATATCTAGTTCTTTTACATAATATTTGTTCAAGTTTTCCATTGGTATGATTATTGTTCGTTTTCTATGAGAAAATGACTAAGCTGATTACAAAACAATAACAAGTAAATATTGTTATTACAAGATAATTCACATGATACACACACATATACACATATGCACAACAGTGTAGTACATGGATGCAGAATACTTAAGTACACACTTGGATTTATGACAGGTGAATAATTTTATTGAGTCTTTTTAAGTGCTAGGCCATTGTAGCAAAAATGGTTTGTTACAAAGGTGAATATTATGCTCTAGTAGACATCAATGACAAACAGGAGTAAGAGACCATACTCTGAGACACAAAATTTTATTCATTAATATTCTTAAATTAATTGCAAACACAAAAACCCCTATATCCTCTAAAATCACTGTAACACAATTTATTAGGTGATCAGTCTTAAACTTATAATTTATATTAAAATATTATAAATTATATACCTATTGTAACATCTTTATATTGCATTGTTTAAAAGAATTCAATTAGAATTTTTACCAAGCTTTAAATACCCGTATACTTTAATTTTGTTAATGTAGATTTTTGGTTTATATTTACATCAAATTAATTACATATTTTCATTTGTGTGGCAAAATATATTGAGACATACACTGTATTATACTTTCAACAGTATTAAAATAAAAATAGTGCAATTTATAAATAGTTTAAACTAACAGCAATTCGACTCCCAAGTATCAAGATCCCTACCAAAAACAAAAACAAGTTATTTGTCATATTTAATATTTCATATAAATATTTAATATTTCAAATATTGAGCTGTCTGAATAAAAAATCGATTTTATAATATTTGTCTTAACGTGTAAGTACTGGTATAAACGTTAATAAATTAAAAAGGTAAGGATGTCTTATTTTACTAGGCAAAATTAGAGCTAAGGAGCGCTCTCTAAACTGGGGACCAACGGGTTAAAGGTGACCTCTGAATCACCACTAACAGCTGGACAGGCGGACTGGTTGCAAGGCCAGGTTCGCAGGGCATCCATCCCAGCAGCAGCCACGCTTGACGTTGCTCGATTCAATTGTCAATGTTTTAAGACAACGAAAAAAGAAATTTGATAACATTCGCTTGGTCATGTAATGTGTGACTTAAATTGTCTGAGCAAAACGATTTTAGAAGGTTATTACAAACACAACAGTTAGAAGCGATTATTGGATTAATGCAATAAATAGTTATAAATGTATTAAAGTAATCTCCGTTTTACAACAATAGTGACGACGAAACACAAGTTTAACGACTGTGATGAGCCTAGTATTAATTTCATGGCAATTACCTGATAGTAATTGTTTTGATAATAGTGTATAGACTATTTAAGTTATACGAACGAGAACCTTGTTTATACGTTGTTAAAATCTAAGAGAGACTGCTAAGTATTCATTTTGAAATTCTGAAACGTCTGTTCTCAATATACTATTTTGGAATAGCCCTTATTTTAAAAATTTTATAACATATCAAACTATTGTTTTATGATCTATTAGTCTTTACCTTTGATTTCGAGCAGTCACATTCCCAAATCTGCCATTTGAAAATGAATGATCTACTTTGGGTACTGTAACAATAACATTATTTAACATATTCAAGACTCATTTGCACTGCAGGCTGTTTTTGCTGTTATTCATTTATGATTGTATTCTTGCCATAATAAATTGCCACTTTCGTCATATTAAAACCAATAAACAAATAACTACTTATTACGCAAATATATATTTAGTCGTAAATAAATATAAATGTCACGTATAAAATGTATCCCCCTCCAAGCATCAATTTTACTATATAGTAAATGCGATTCAATCAGATCGTTTATTCGAGGTTCAGAGACAATATGACATAAACTAGGTTTCCGCTAAAAACAAAAATCTACTTGTTTCTTCAGATTATCAACAAAATAGGTTACATAAAAAAAAGAAATTTTAAAATCAGAGAGCAGTAAGGTAAAATCAACAATTTACCCAATACTGATAGCAGTAGCGTAGCCAGAAATTTCGTTCGGGGGGGGGTCCGAAAACTGGAAGATCCGGGGGACGTTTTGTGTGTTATTTGCCAATGAGTCCACTGGTAAAAGGTAAATACCAAAAATATGGAGCTTTAGTAACTACGCCTTATAGAAAGTGGAAAGATGTAATAGGCAAATTCAACTCTCACAGCAACTCTAGTACCACAAATTTTCTTGTATAGCTACAGAAACTTTACGAAGTTCGATTCTGGCCGAGTATAAGGCTCCAAAGTGACGTTGGATTCACTGGATAAGAAAGAAAAAGAACAAAACAGAGCTTCACTCAAGCATATAATTGACACAACTATATTCTGTGGAAAAAATTAAATACCCCTTCGGGGACATTGGGCCACTGACGGCCGAAACCCTTTAGAAAAGGAGGGCAATTTTCGAGCGTTGCTCCGTACAGATCAAACTAACGGTCGGAAAATGTTACTATGTTGCTAAAAATGTACTAATACGGAAAAAAACTCTACTGATTAGAAGTTCGGCTACTTTGGATTCAACTGATTGAGGTATTTATGAATGATTTATAAATGACGATTTTTTGTATTATTACACTGTAGACTAGTATATAATTATCGGAAAAAATCCAAAAAATCACTTTTGGTCGGAAATAAAAATACACCTGAAAAACTCTAATGATTATAACTTCAACTACTTCGGACTTCGGTTATAGAGGTAAACGTGGTTTTTTGATTGAGTTAGGACGACGATTTTGTTATCATTAAACTGTACTCGACTACCTATATAATTATCGACAAAAAAATCACTTCCGGTCGGTAAATACCGAAGAAAAGCTCTCTACAGATTCAAGTTTTGACGATTTTTGGATTTCACTGGTTCAGTGGTTGAGGTAAAAGTGGTTATTTATAATTTGGTGGGACATTGATTTTAGGTATTAATTCAACGCCGACGAATAAATATATAATTATCGAGAAAAAAAAACAAAAATAATCACTTCAGATCGGAATATACTAAGGAAAAATGTAGGCAAAGACAAACAACCTCAGTCAGTGAAATCCAAAGTAGTCGGAACTTCTTATCAGTAGAGCTTTTAAAGTGTATTTTCCGACCGAAAGTGATCTTTTATATTTTTTTTTCGATAAATTATATACACGTCTACAGTTTAATGACACTAAAATAAACGTCGTGACTTAATTCTAAGCAGCCATTTTACGTCCCCAAGACGAATTTGAACGAAGTGGTCGCTAATTTAAACTGTCCAAGTCCAAGTCGGGTCGCTAGGCTCTGGGCGCTCCTCCTGGTCTGTGGGCAGTATCTGAGCAGTTGAGCTCAATGACTTGCCTGTCAACTGTACCATTTGCTCCTGCAGCAGTCTATCAGTTGGTCGGTGTGCCACTGAGGGCCACAGCTTCATTGAAGAGCCGGGTGAGGGCGGTCAGCTGCGCAGCTATTTCAAGACGGCTTGTAGACTGCGCTGGGCGGGGGCGGCTGGTTCTGATGCTGCATCAGCTGCTGGCGCCTCCGTTTGTTGCGGCAGAGTGGCTGGTGTATGTGGCCACTCTATAGTTCTGCCTGGGAGTCGCCCTGGGCCTCTGTGTGACCGGAAGGTCAGCCACAGATGCCGGCGGGCGAGGAAGTCGGTTGGCTGGGTTCTGGGGTTTCCTCCGGCGCTTCTTCTTCTGCGGCATGTGGTCCTCAGCTTCATTCTCCGATACGGAGTCCGCTGGTGACTCATCTCGCGCTGGTCGCTTGGGCGGCTGGGCCGTTGATCGCCTCGCCGCTGGTTTGGTAGGCCGAGACTTGCGGCCTAATTGGACAGCTGCCGCTCCTGGCCTCCTTGTAGGCTGGACACCCATGATAGTTGGCGTTGTGATCGCCGCCACAATTGCAGCAGTGACCCTTCTCCGTCGAGACTTTGGGGCAGTTCATCTTCAGATGATTTCCCCCCCGCGGACACATTTTCTCGGCCTCCCGCAGTTGCCGGAGCCGTGGCCAAAACCTTGGCACCGGTAGCACTGCGGCGGGCCGACCGGCTTCTTGTAGACAGTGACTGAGACCCTGACATGGAGCAGGCTTGTCACGTTGTAGATTTGGCAAGCCGCTTAGTGTCAGGATTCTCTCGCTCACTGTCCCTGGTCAGCGTGCTCAGCCAGCTCCTGGTAGGTCCCCCTGGCTGTCCGAAGTCGTGCAACCTCGTCGACGGCGAAGCCCTCGTCAGTTAAGACATCGAAGAGCTCCACATCATCGGTGTCGGGCAGTCCGCTGATCACAACCTTAAGCGATCTTTCACGCCCAAGGTTGTGACTGTAGAAGGGCAGCTTCTTGGAACATAGGTACCGCTGAACTGCCCTGAAGTCCTCCACGGTGGTCACTTTCAAGCGATAGTGAGCACCGTGGAATGTTGTCGTCAGGCCGTCCCGCGCCAACTCCTCCAACTTCTTGGCGTGGGTATGCCAGTCCGGAACACTGTCCAGGAACAGCAAGGGTATCCTGGGCGTAGAAACCGAAGCCGTAGGTTGGTCAGATGTCACAGTAGAAGTGGTGACGTTGTGGCCTTTAAAAAGGCCCTTTGCTGGAGCAGCGACCTTCTTAGGCGCCGAGCTGGCAGGTAGAGAGCTAGGCCTCTTAGCTGGCTTCCCGGCGCTTCCAAAGGCACGCTGTGCCATCTTCTTGAAGATGTCACTCAATGTTGTTCCAGTAGTTGTTTACACAAACGAGCGCTGGAGGTCGAATGTTCGCCGTGTTACAATTTAGGTTGCTTTGCGACGTCACGTGACCGCGCTCTATAGCAATACCGTGATTACAATACACTATCCGAAAGGCCGAGCCCAAAAGTATCGTTTGATACTTTATGATTTAAACGAAAGGACAATATATTTTTTAACAACAGTCACTTTAATCAATTAAAATCAATCAATTTAATGTTTGTAGACAAGAGTAAATGATAACTCTCCTTTTTTTTCTTCTGCTCCATGCTTTATTTTTTAATACTTCTTAAAATTTCGGGGGGGGGGTCCGGACCCCCTGGACCCCCCCCTTCGCTACGCCACTGACTGATAGCAAAAATGAATTGGAATAGCCTATAGAAAGTCAAGGAAACGTGTTAGTAAGTCCTAATAATATCATAAATTCAAAAGTGCCTTTGTTTGTTTGTTTTATTTTCACGCGTAAACTACTCAACCGATTGTACTGAAATTTTACATAGACATTCTTATGGTTCCTGGGATGAACATAGGCCTATTCCCATTAAAAAAACCCCTCCGGGCTACGTCCCACTCGACTTTAAAGTAGTGAAAATCCCATCTTGGTCTCTAAATTAGTGTAATATTAATTGATGAGCCTGTCAAGTGTTATCAATTGTTCTGTGTAAACACAGTAATACGACAGCACGGCAATATGTTTATTTAATTTAAACACTGATTTGATTATAAGATTTATGTTTCTTAATCAAATTTAACTAACACTAAACATCTGTTCTCAATCCTAAGATTATGTATATTTTCTTCATCGTGACAAGAATGCAAAGTCAACTACGTGACTGGAAATATCTTAGATCGATAGATTGCAAGAGACGTAAGTAAACTTTTTTACAAAACTATTTTTCTGAAATCGAGATAAAATATCTATATATTTTCTTGATCGGGACAGTAAAGTAAATTCAAGGTTCACAACAAAATGTTCAAATATATGAACATTTTGTTGATAGAGTAAATAAGGCAAGCTCAAATGTACCACTGTAAATACATTAGACTAGGAGTGTATTGAAATGCCCGCAACTAGATACTTTTTGACCAGAAGTAGGCTTCTCAGTCTTAAGTAGGTAAATAGTTAAATTCCTTCGTTGGGTCAAAGAGGCAAACTCATCTATTGGTGCTGGAAATATATTAGAACGGAGATATATCACGTAGCTGGAAACAAGCGGGTTTTTTTAGCCAAAGTAGTTCTTTTGAGACCTATGTATATATTTTCTTGATGAGGGCAACGAGGTAAACTCAGTTGTGGTATCGGAAATATAATTAATTTGAACCAGAAATGCTCCTATACACGCCAAACGACTTAAGAGTTACAACCTCACCTCTGATCGTCAAACCATGAACACTGAAATAATATGACCGGATCGTATGCCTTCTAACGTTAGAAACATATCACAGAGGATCATCATATTAAATCATAAGTGCTTTATCAAAGTAAGTTACGGGCAGTAAAAACCGCGGGTAACAGCTAGTATACAAATAATAGTATGTAATATAGTTTATAGTATTACAAATATATACATGGTGGTCCAGGAGGAAAGGAAACAATTTTAACAGGTGATTTTAGACCTAAAAACAAGACAAAAAAATTATGTAAACATACTATATCTAGAAATGCTTTGTTAGTGAGATAAGACTAGCGAAAGATTTCGTCAGCTGGAAGTAATCAAAAATACTATTCTTCAGAACAAATGGTCACACAAAAATGTTTTGGATGTTCTATGTTAAACTTTAATCTTTGAACCTTTCACATTACAACAGAAGCCAAATTTTATTTATACAACCTCAAGCTAACATAAATACTCTAAAAGTAAACAAAACTACATAAAACGTTACTTTGTAAACTACATCTATACCACTGTATGGAGGTAGTTTAGTTCTACATTTATATAGACTCTCCAATACCTTAAAATGCGATTTTCAAGTAAAACGAAAATCAAAACACCTATTATAAATCACGTTGTTTTCTTCTGATTACGGCTAATAATGATGTTTTATTAGAATATATCCCTTTCCAATACAAGAACATCTAATTACCCATCTAATTAGAATCGGTTGAATCAATAAAAAGAGCATACATTCATATGGAATACAGCATATAAAAATAATTGTTTAACCCCGAACCTCCCTCAAAGCATCGTTGAAAAATTATTGCTTTTTGAAAGAAGGTTTTGAATAACACATTCCAATTTAATGGAATACATCTAAATTTGGTCTTTAACCTAATATTTTCTCCAAATACTGACATCAAACGAATTATCGACCCTTTTCCTACCCCTTCTGAGCCCACACGCTTGACTCGGCCTCGAGCACTCTTGACCTCGGGGCTTTACCACTTGCTTCTTTTATAGCACCCTTCTTTGCTTGGGCTTTAGTTCCGAACTACGAACATAAAAACTTTAATGTTAGAAAGCTAGGGTTTCTACTATCCATATAACATACGCGTTATTGATATCTAAACTTTCTTAAACTAGATTATTGATTTGCTATCTGTAATCGATGTTTTAATAAAAAATATAATAATTTTTAAGACAGAACTCTTCCCCTTCTAAGGCTAATGATAATAATTAGTAAATTTTCACAAATGCAGGCAATGCAGAGTTGCTATCGGATTGTATTTGAACCAGACATTTCCCTGGGGTCCCGAATGTATAGAAAACTAAGAAAGGTACAAGTCCCTCTCACTAGAACACGTGCTGACCGTGTTTCTATGAATGGTCAGATCTTGAAACTTCAAAACATAAACTGATGTATTTTATAGAATTTTATTGTTATCTGAAAGAAAACACATTTTCAACCTGCTGTTACATGTAGCATTTGTAGCACTGTTACATTGTTGTACAATGCTACATGTAACAAATGCATGTAACAATGTAACAATGCTACATGTAACAGCAGGTTGAAAATGTGTTTTCTTTCAGATAACAATAAAATTCTATAAAATACAACATCAGTTTATATATATATATATATATATATATATATATATATATATATATATATATATATATATATAGGAAAGTACTTTACAATATTTATGTGTTGAGAGATATTTCTCTCCCTCACAGGCATCAGCTCGAGCACAGATATTCCAGAATGTAACCTGGGTTTGGCTAAATGAGGAAGAGTATTTTCCTTGAGTGCAAGCATCAAGGATTTATTTTCCAGGAATAACGTACTACTTTCAGTTACCTCCTTCCTTAAATTTTTTTTCTGTAATAGTTTCCTTAATAGATTCCTTTAATCACATTTTTACTTACCTTTAAACAGGAATGAATATAAAATAATTTATTTCCTTGCACGGACGGTTCTAGGTTTAAATTATTTAAAAGAAAACTACTACTTATTGTAAAAAAATGTTAAATGTAAAATATCATATTCAATATAAAGTCAATAATTACAAAATAAAATAAATATGCCCTAATGAAAATATATACTCCAATTACCATTAAATGTTAGAATTTGTTTATCACTTCAGAGCCAAGCGATCCCCGGAAGAACTGCTTTTGGTGGAAACTGAGGCGAGATTAATGGCCTGGAGAGGTGATTAATTTTCCCGGATATAATTAATGGAGTGGGAGTGGATTCTGGAAAGACACGTGGGAGTTTTCAGTAAAAATTGACTTTAAATAAAAACCAATAAACATTGAATATTTTTGAATTTGGTAATGTAAACCATACAATATCTGACAGCAGGCTAGAACACTCTAGGTCAATATAAATGGGCGTACCTATAAAATTACAGTTAGATTATAAAATTAATGCTAAGAAATAGATTGTTAATAATTCGTGTAACAGCATAAACAACACTATTACCTACAATAATACACATTTTAATGTTTTGCAGATTTTATTCTATGCAATACAGAAGATACACATTGAAGGTTATTGTCCCACCCTAAAATGTGTAATTGATGTAACAAAAGTAACAACCTTTATAATTGAACGTAAATGGCGAAAAGTTAAACAATTGATATATAAATAAATTCGAACCAAAGTTTAATTATAAACAATAATACACTACCACTACAATACATGCAATACATCTTTGAAAGGTTTAAATGTACTATTGAGGATTTGTAAATATGTAATACTCGTATATGAATTTATTTATTTTAAGAATTTATTTATTATTCTGTAGTATTACAAATTGGATTAATTTCATTTTAATTTGTCCTATATATGACAAATAAAACCTCTATTTAGGTTTGCTACTCTAACAGCCTTTTTAAGCTATCACCATTTGACATTTTGGTAAGAAATGCAATACTAGGTACTGTGATGAATTGGTACTGTCCTAGGTTTTAGAAAATACTTTTTTCGCAGTTTATGGTTTCTTCCTTGTTAGTTTTATTTAAAGGAATTACCTCAGTTATATTGTAGAACTGATAAACAATAATCATGTATTCGTTTACGAATACGGAAAAATGCGGTTAGTAATATAAGTGACCAACAATAAGTAAACATTATATAGTATATTACTAGCATGTTGATGAGACATAATAAGATATATTTGAAATGGGTACACATAAAGATTAAATGGGTACACTTTTTATATTTCTTATTCCCTTAGGAGAAAAACCTGTGATACCTATAATTGCAATTAGTCCTAAAAGGACCTTTGTGCTTGGTGGCAGTATATTCAGGATGTGTAAGGTCCCACTAGGAGCCTCACTAACTCCAACAGTCCTCATCCGCAGAAGACTAGACCTATCAATCTACCCTTGCACCCACAATACCTGGACATTTTCGGTTAGAGATATGCCTCTCCTGGACATTAATAGTGTTTCCCAGATTTAATTGATCGGTTTTCTTATATCCAAAATTGGTTCAAATGGAAGTATAATCCAGCCAGAAGTGAACCCTACTGGATATATGTTTTATGAAACAAGCATTCTTGATTATATACTACAAGATTCAGCTGTACAAGAAGTAAATTCCAGAATTTACATCGATGCGCGTGCTCTATTAGACACAGTTACATGTATATCAATGACGGACGGTTTTGTAGTTAGCTGTCAATTATCAGGATAAACATTGTTTTGAAGGAAACATCTGATCAAAGACCATCCATAAGAAAGGTTTATTTGTTGCTAATTAGGTTGTTTGTTTTGTTTTTTTATCTTCCATAAGGGAAGATCACAGACAAAATATTATTTTACAAAAACAATTTAACAATTGTTTTTAATTGTGTTCTCTCAATGCATTAAAAGGAAATCTAAAAGATATTTTTACTTATGGACCGGCTTACCCATTTGACTAAATTGTAATTCAATAAATCCTCTGATGGACTCGCTCTATCGGCAAACCAGAAACCAGATTACTGGACGGGATATGGCAATGGTCAGTAACCAAGTTAATGGTGTTAAATGACAGTAATGGCAATATCACATGACAAGGCTTTGTGCATACAGTGGCGTGAAGAATTGCAATTAGATAGAATGGAGTTTAACGTTCTTTAATTTGATAATCTACAGTTTACTTGGATTTTTATTGTTTACCTATAAACGTTTAAACACGATCTTGTCATAAACAGTGATTACTGTTATAATTTTATTATTTTGGTTGAATTGTAGGTAGTTTAGACTTGACCAGGAAGTTTATTTTAACACAATATGTCTAAATATCAAACTACAGTCATCAAATCGAAAGTCAATTTCTAAATGATGAAGGCAACAAGATTAATTCGGACATACCATACTTAACTGAAACCATTTTGGATCACTTACTGGCGCTAGTCCAGAATTAGAAGTAAGTTATTGGAAGTTGCAAATACGAGCATATATTATTTCATAGAATAGTTAATTGAAATTAAATCATAAATTTAGTAAAAGTGGAAAAAATAAAAGCCAAGAAACAAAATTTACAACTATTCAGTGAAAATTTTCCACCATGTTTTTTAATTGGTTCAAGTAGATTAACAATTTTGTAATAAGGTAAGCCGATAAAAAAGACATTCTATATGATTTATGATTGTCAATAAAAATCTTCATTAGTTATAAATGATGTTATAGAAATGACTAACTACTGTTATAAAATAAAATAATGTATGGTATTGAACGATAAACATTTTTTTGTAGCTTTGTAGGCTACATAATATATTCCAACAATGTAGGAGAGCGCCAAACCACGTTCCGCGTAACAGGCTGAGGCTATATGCAAAATTCAAGCTTATAAACACACGCATATCTACTAGCATATTATTAGCTATGCGTAACTGTATGGCACGTAATAAAATGTTATATGATTTAACTCGATTTACTTAGAAATTTATTCTGATATTCTTTCTTTGCCATTATGGATACCTATAGCACCTATGCAATACAGTTCAATTACATTCAGCCAAATCCCATGGTAATGTTGCACTATGATCGAATTCGATGTTTCCTAAACAGAAATGAACCTTCAAGCAAAATGTTTTGTCTGTAGGACAGTTTTGGTTTTCGTGCGGACAGACAAATGGAAATGAAATTTTCCAGCCTCTCGAGTGATAAGCTTGGCTAACGCTTAACTTATAATACATCTAATATAACATCTAATAATAACATCTAGATTGTTCTAATATCTTATGGTTTGCAATTAGTTGTACAGGTTCTGGCTGTAATGGAAAGAATCAGAGTTAAAAGAATATTTTAGAAGAAATGGACATTGATATTCTGTACGCTAACATTTACAAAAAAATTGAAGTAATCAACGCACAACATATTACTCTAATTACGGATTTTTAATTTTTACTAGAACGAAACTACCACAACAGCACTTATGTTATTGATCTCAAGTGGGTGAATTGGATGCTGTTCAAAATATTTGTATAGTATAACTAAACATAAAATAGTTTTCAACTGATATTTCAAGTTTGAGTTCCAATTATGATTAGAGTCATTTAATAAAAAAATAAAATAAACATATTGTTTTAATTACATGCATGGTGTAACGTTTGGTATTCTTTTAGTTCTGAGAAAAGAGCAGTCATTAAAAATAGCAGCAAAGAGTAAATGAAATATGTTATTAATTCTTTGGAATAACGAAATTGAATTTCTTTGCCATCATTGATTTGCTTTTTTAAAATACATGTAGCAAGAGAAATAGTTAAATTAAAAAAAAAAAACTGGACCAAAGACGATATTAATTAATATTGTACCGAGAATTCAAAAGCTAATAATGCTTTTATCAACATCCTTCTTGATATGTACATTTGTTCACAATTTACCTGTATGTATTGACAGAGGTTTTAATCGGGATAAAAAGTAAAGTATAGGGTGTTAATTATTAAATAATTATAATCTTATCATGCATTAGCAATATTATAAATTATATATTTATTTTACGATTGTTATGATCTGATACATACATTCACAGAAAATAACATCTGGGACGCTAGTGTCTATGACAGTTTAGTGATAAAATGGTTTAATTATTGTCAAGCATTACATTTATTTTTACATTTGACTTAAAACAAATTATACTATTATAAAATAGTCGACAATAAAGCACTCTTGGATGCACTTGTTAAATGTTTCATGATATGAAAGATTCAGTTAATAAAATACAAAGATGAAAGAGATAAGAAAGATTTTTGTATACTGTACAAGAACTTAGCAACGAGATCAAAAATCAAAATCTTTTTATTCACACACACAAAACAATAACATATACACTTCCATAATTTCAATGAATAATTCCCCCTATAGACTATAGGTCTGTGTAAGGGGAAGAGTCCATCAATCAGTCTTTTCTTAATTTAAATTTGTGTACCATAGTTTAACATAATAATTTACAAAATATTGGCTTAAGATTGTCCAAAATATATTATTTAAAAAATTATATATATATATATATATATATATACATATACTTACGTACATGATACGTATACATATGCGCGCGCGCGCGCACACACACACACACACACACACACACACACACACACACACACACACACACACACACACACACACACACACACACACACACACACACACACACACACACATCCACCCATCTCTATACAGTTTAGGCACCGCTTAACCACCATATTACTATTAGATGAATGAAAACAATCCAACAGCACCACCAAACCACATCCCACAATAATAATTCTTACTTACACAAAATTCCCAAATAATTTGCTATTAACAGGCTTCGTAATTTATTGGTAACGCCAACGAATCAGTGCCTCTGCAGCAGCATCACCCAGGCTGAGCAACCACCGACCCACCCTACGCTTGTACTCGGCTACACTTCCACCGTCTGCCTCCAATATGTGCTCTGGTAGATTTTTATAAAGCACATGAGCTATTTAAAAAGATTTAAATCTTTCTATGGAACAATTTGATCTTGGTATCTGATATCCAAACTGTATTCTATTTCTGGTAGTATAGTTGTGGTGAAGCGCTATAAAAATAAAATCTTTGTATTTTGCCTTACACTTAAAACAGGAAACTCATTATATATCAGATTAGAAGGATATCTGCGGCTTCTCCTCAAAATGATCCTTATTATACTTCTTTGTGTGACCGCAAGTGGTTCCAGTACAGTAGACGACACTCCTCCCCACGCGAGAATACCATACTGCAGAACTGACTGCATGTAGGCAAAATAAACTGACCTAATGCGATCCCCACTCAATACCCCGCTGAGCTGATTAAATGCAAATAACAATTTTCTAACTTTTTTCTTGACGTACTGGATTTGAGGTACCCAATTCAGTTTAGCGACCAATGGTACCACAACCGCAGGACTCGGAGTAAGGATCACCGCAGGAGTGCAGTCTGAGGCATCTCTGACCCGGATTAAAAGACATAGGTAGTAGAGCCGTAAAATTGAAAAATGTTAAAACAGTCATTTTAAATTATAACAATCCATTTTTATCCTCATAAAGTATTTTTTGAAAGATAATTATAGGTTACATAATTGTATACCGGTAACAATTTTTTTAGACATAGGTAGTAGAGCCGTAAAATTGAAAAATGTTAAAACAGTCATTTTGAATCATAATCCATTTTTATCCTCATAAAGTATTTTTGAAAAAGAAACTGATCTCAGTTTGGGAGCGTGGTCAGATTACCTAAGGAGAAGAGAGTAATGACAAAAAATAGTAAGCAATAATCCAGAATGTGAATCTGAGGGATATTCTGGCACAAAATTGTATTTTTTAGGCTTTATATTGTGCAGTCTGTATGAAGAACAGGAATAAAACACTAAAATCTGATTGGTCTGAATTTCATGGCACCACCATGATGGCCTATATTTTCCTGTTGTGGAGGGCTGTATAGGCCTGTTCAACATTGTAAGGCCTTTCGGTGTTTACTATTTATAATAATAAATTGCATATAAACAACCACTATTAATACTAAATCCACTTATAATACTAATACGGCATGTATATGGGTATTATGGTGTTTAAAGTCTCATTTATACTAGTTTGAATAAGATGAGAACTAAGCATTTATACCTTGACAATTTTAACCATTTTCGTCACTACACAATGTAAATGCCCAGAGAAACGTATAAATAAATCTAAAAAAATAGTAAATTTGAGGCGCGTTTAAAGTTAGCATCTCGTCTAAAAATATAAGTTGATAGTGGATTCTGAGAATAACTATTCTAGTAGTAAAGTTTTTAAATACGAGTAAAGAAATACATTCAGTGAGTTTATAACTCATGCAAGGGCTGAACTGGTTTTTCTAACCTATTAAAAGTTTTAAGTGCTTCGTTCAATATTACACAAACAATGTTCCTCGTCATGGATTTCCCGATTGGTCAACACTTCTGTAAACATATATTGATGGAAAATATTAATTAATGTCCTTGTGGTAATGTGCCATCACATGTGAAATAGACTGAAGAGATGGGCAGTTGCTGTAACTGCTCTGACAGTGTCACTGACGTGTTATCGTAGACAACAGACATGTCCTGACAGGTCAGCGTCCAGTCCATGGCCTGGTAACCAAATGAGACCGTGAAATGAAAAGTACTCTTTTCGGCTCAGTCCGAAAAAGTGATTGGATTTGTGACAATTGTAATATTATTCATCTATTCTTATGCGATTTTAATGTACTAAACATATCGAAACCGTTCGAGATACAATTAAATATTTATAAAACAATGTTAGTATAATCATTCCACAACTCTTTTACTTTCTGTAACTTAATATAAAATGGATTTGTGCATTTTTAAGAGTTTGAATAGCCGCCATAGTCGAACGAAATGTACAAACCTGGCGAAGAAACTAGACAAGTTATTTATAAGATTTTTGTACATAGTCTGAACTTGTTACAGCATATTTATCGCCAATTGTTGGCAATAGAAAAAGTCTTATGGGATTTACATGTAATCGAAAACCGTTAGGGATAAAAAAATTTGTTAGTAAAAAATGTCAATAAATGTTATAAGCATTCTTCATACGTTTTGGCTTTTGTGTAGGTTCCTAAAGAACGTATACATTTTTGTACCAAGATTAAACTTGCTTGGGTATTTTTTGGTAAATTTATCGTTTCTACAAGCCGCGTTATACAGCACATGAACCTTTGAACGGGGTTGGATCATGTTTGGTTAAGTTATGGAGACATTTTTTATAAGTACTACCATGAAGAGAATTGAAACTGGCTGATTTTATATAAACAATCTACCTAATAATAATTACTAAACACATTTCTGTATTAATTGCAGAAATATCGTGTACATACTGCGTTGTGATCTGGAATTTGTTAGTAGTGAAATTGTGAAGAGTTATGTGGACATGAAATTTTTAACAGTAACTCACACATATTTATGTTAACCATTGTTTATTTTTGTCCAACCATATGGAAAACAAGATACAAGATAACCGTCGATTAATCTTTTCGAAACCAATTTTCATTGGAAAAATATTAATTGGATATATATATCCTCTACTCAATTGTTTATGATTGTGGACTCTTAATTAGACTAACGCAGAATTCAACAATATTCCCCACCAAAAAACCACTAAACTCACTCAAGGGTGAACTTAATGAGAATAGAACTCACCGACGTTGATCTAGATTCTTGCCTCGTCCGAGGGAGGCGACTTGCAGTTTGTCCAGGGCTTCCAGGGCTGCAGTAGGATCCATTGAAGAACGGGTCAATTGTAACATCTTTACGTTGTTACTGGCATCAAGGCAGGAAAGAGACTTAGAGAGGAACCATCTGTGCATCGCACACGAGGGGAGTTCAGCGCGGGACTATTTCGGAAACCGCGTTCACAAAGAGCATAGGGCGACACTTTTACTACAAACGCGTACGAAAAATCGGACATCGAGATCCAGAACGGCACTACTTTGCCAGCGAGAAAAAAAGGGTTTGTTGAGATACTGCTTTAGCTCGATATCAGATTCAAGACGGCACTGCCCGGTCGGAACGTCGAGGGTCACTTCTGGACGGGCAGTAAACAGCACGCGATGAAGTCTACCAAGAAGGCTTAGTTACGTCAGACGATAGGTATAAGGATCAATGATCAGCTCATCAGTTATTGATTTTGTCCTGATCTACTCGTATTTCAAAGATAGTAAGATCAAAGTTTAAGGAGTCATATTGAATATTAAGAACTAAACCCTATTCTACTGGACGTATTGGAAATATTATACATTCAGTTTATTTGTTTGTCTTGTTAACTGCCGTTTTGTTTTAAGTATATTAACAATAAAAAAAATATGAGCTGTAATAAATTGAATAATTTTATATTTTTAACTATTTACTCAAAGAGCGGAAGGCAACACCTTTCTTTACTCTTCTGACAACAATAGATTTCTTTCTTAGGAAAATATCTTTTATTATTTTATTGACACCAAGGAAAGCTATGATGTGATGATGTATTTCTAAGAAAATACATACACAACGCAGTGTGATAATAATTATACATTATTTTCTCAAGAGGGTTCTATACCATTTATGCCACCGTAAAAAACTACATACTTGAGTTGTGGTTTAAGAGCAAATCCTATCATGCATCTGATGATTCAAAGTTATTGGTACCTTGAGGGAAATCTAGTCCCGTGATTCATAGAACTTGCATACGAATTTTATTCAGGGTGTTTACGAGCTTTCTGGCAATATTTTTGAATTTTTTTGTGTCGATAGAGACAAAAACGTTATATAAACATGGGTCAGAAATGCTTAGTTTACCTTCTGTCTGTTATGCATGTTTTCGTGGTTTTAATGTTTATTTAAGACAATTGTATGTTTAAACAGTTGACAACTTGTGATTAAGGAGCCAACTAGACCACTGTTTGTCGTATTGGTTGTTGATTGGACTATCATGATTCAGCTGATTGTTTATTGGTGGTTTCGGTTTAATCTGGGGATTGAAGACGGTTGACAAGGCGATGACGAAATATTCCAAATTATAACATTTTCCCGATGCGGTACAAAATAAAATATCTTGTATTCTTTTAATATTCCATGTCTTTTTAGTCTTTTATACTAATTCACAATACGTTACCTCGACCAAGTGACATCTCTAAGTATGACAGAAGGGTGATGATGATAGCTGATAGCTGAGCTCGGTATCCTGTTGCCTTTTGAGGTAAAAATATTCATTATAGTTCAGTACAGATTTTGATAAAGAACGCGCAAAACCAAGGTTAAACAATTAGGCTTCAATGCATGTCATAACAACATATCAAAGAGAGAAAGATAGAATTTATGTCTGCTAAATACGTTCTTAGACACATTATCATGGCAGGAGCTTATTAGTTAAAAGATATGGACATTATTGAAACAATCTTTGAAAAAATAAATAGTTACTCTGATCTTGACGCTAAACGCTCATAATGATCCAACAAAAACTAATATTTATTCATCTATAACTAACTCATTTATCGAACTCAGGTTTGTCCATTTTAAATTTCTGCGCAAGTACCGTATAATTTGGTCAAAACCAAAATGAATGTGGAACAATCAAATATAAGACTATATATATTTCCAAACACACATGTGTACTCAAACAGTAAAACGTGCGTGAGTTATTCGTGCTTGTATTCTGATTGTAAGGTAAACACTTGATGTACCTTTTTTCTCTAATAGAATTTTCTAATGAACGATATTTTTGTAGTTTTGTCCTACTCTCTATTTGGATAATATTTCAATTTATAATAATTTGATATATCACGTATAAACATTTTATCTACATAGTTTAATCTAATGTTAATTCCCCCACAAACAGACCCTGAGTAGAATAGTGGGATAGCGTGGAATGCTCTGTCTGACCACGTCTCCCATATTGCAGCATTACAGGTATGTGCTGAGTTACCAGCAGCATTCTATACTCAGCATTCCTGTAAATACTAACTGACATCTGAATAATCATGTGTGCATTGTTTGTGGTATCCTCCATTATTCCGTTATTTCTAACACCTCTAAGTAAACTGGGAACAATAAATTATTAAACCAAATTATATTTGGATTGGATTTGGTAGAACTGTTTGAATCATTATTTGTTTTAATCAGACTTAATTATTTATGCTACCTTTGCCTTTCCCTAAAAGTCCCCCGACAATAACAATAAAACTTTAGGGTTCATATAAGACAAGATATTAAAAATTCTGAAATATGAAGTGATTGAAATTGAAACGGTAGTATTGTATAGTTCCGAAAATGTTTTTTATGTATAATTATATATATATATATATATATATATATATATATATATATATATATATATATATATATATATATATAGTGAACTAAGAATGTTGTTTTTACTAACCGAAGTTATTCTTAGATAAAAATAAATTTCCAGACTCAGGTATTATATAAAAATTGAACATATCGAGCTTGAAGATTTAGAAGATGCAAAAGTTATCCCTTAATTAAAAACTTTCATGTTTGTTTAAATTATTACAATTATAAAAAGCCCCAGGACCAAAGCAGGAATAAAAGTTTATTTTTGAGACAGTATGACACGTAGAGGGAGTGTAAAATTAATCACTAATAACATTTTATTTGGCCAAGAATTTCATTACAGTATTAACGTAATAATTAAAAAAAAACTATTCATTAAATACAAAATATCTCCAGAGACACAGATGGAAACATCAAATTTCCGGGTTTAAATGGTTAATGGTATGAGAATCATTTAAACTATGGTTACATAGAGCCTATAATTTCAAATATTTCTCATTGAAAACTCATAAATATAATAAACCCAACCAGATTTAGCCTGGAAATTGTTTATTTGTTCCTTTCAACTACTGCAGTGTATGATTCTGTATGGAGTTCACGTGTATAATTGTAATTATACTCATATAAAAAAAGTCTCCTAGTACTTGGAAGTTAGAGTTCTGTTATTGCTCAAAATCTCACATACATAAATAACTTACTTAGCCAATAGTAGTATCATAGCAATACAGCATCTGAGTTTGATAGCAGTAAAAATATTCATTACTCCTATTTTGAATGAGAAAACCCTAACATTTGAAATGTCTTACAGAAACCCACCGTTAAATGAATAAATTTTAAAGTGTGTGTTGAAAAGGTTTGAGTTAAATCCAGTCACTGTATGCCATTACCGTATGGTTAATTTACAGAAGTCTTTGTAAGAGAAAACAACAGCGTGTAATGCTATCCTCGTTAAGTAGTATTTTCTGAATCTAATTTATTTACTTCTGTACTAATAAGTGTTACGCATTTTACTGGAGTTACAGGTTTTTAGCAATGATAACTTCTATAACGCAACTGTCACAGTTACCTTTATTTAGTTTATGGGCAGATAAATAGTAACCTAACTGCAAGAATTCCGTTAAAATATGCTGGAGTCCAGTATGACGTAGCTAATTAAACTATACAATGTAATTATATCACTACTATTTACTGCTACATTCCTTGCGTCATTGCCACTGTTTATTAAATATTTTGTTGAACCCCTGTTATTAATAATTGAGTAATATTTTATTTCGAAATAGCTTGTTGTACGAATGTACACGGTTAATTTGTATAGAATATTTTAAAGTTAAAACTTTAATACATTAAAAATTTTGCTTACATGCGTAAGAGTAATAAAAGCCATATCGAGATTATTTGGATTCAAATTGCTACCTGAAGATTTTTGCCTTCTATTAGATTCGTAACGTGATTCATTATAGTTTTTTTGGATACTTTTAAATGCCATACATAATATAAAGCATGCCTTAGACCCCTTGAATGATATTTTACGCGGTAATTCCTACAGGTATAGTAAGCTTAATTAAACTATAGTTTGTTTTTGTTTAAGTTATAATATTCTGCTTGTATGTATGGATTTTTTTTATCTACATGATATAAATATCAATGCCAATATAATACTAATCACATAAACATAAAAGTAATAAATCAATTATAGTAATTATACTATAATATCATACACATTATCTAGTTTCTACCTCATTAAGTGGGTAATACGAGGAATTATATATATTATATTGTAACAAACAAACAACGAACAATTTATAAATTCCACGCGATCACGATAGGATATTAAATTTATATCAAGTGATGTTAACTTTAAAGCGATTTTTTCTTTCAACATATGTTGATATACTGTTAAAATCCCACTCTGAAACTTTATTTCATCGTGCTTCGTATGTCATTTCACAATAAATACCATAATTTATCTGTGTAATGAGTATATTTTATTATTTTGATAGGTATAATAAATATTTATAATTTATGTGAGACTTTGGACATGCACCACATTGACTCCCCTATTGGACAATGGTTTGATTTCTAATATTCCATTTTATTACTTATCCTAAGAATTACCTTGTAACATACTGCTGTTAAATAAATATAACTTATCAATCGAAAGAACACAAGTCCGTTTAAATATAGTAAGAATAATACAAATAATGGTATAGTATTTTATATCCCAGTATGTAAGACAATTTTGTTGATTCTATCTATATAGAGAGACGTTATAAATACAGCTGGCTGGGATTGACATATCTGATATGTAAATACCGTACTCAGACAACTGCAATTGACATGTTCGATCATGTTTATCTACTTTTTATGTAGCAAAATCTTCATTACTCTTTTCATATTTATTATTTCAGTAAAAGAATGAAAGTTATCTTTGTTGAATTGATTTAGTATTGCAGAATGGACAAAGGTTAGCCTACATTAAATCGTTAAAGTGTTGGAGGTTTTGGTTGTATTCTATGTTGTCAAACCTTCAGATATTCATACCCTGTTTAAATACTTTCTTAGGATCATCTCTGTAATATGTAAATTTTACGTGTTTAGATATCTCTAAAGATTTTAAATTAGTGGCTGTACTATGAGAAAGTGTGATTTTGTATAGCCGTGATTGAAATATTTACGATAACATGGTAACACAATCATTAACTGGTGTAGAATATCGGTAATCCGTATAAAGTGTGTATCTTGGTACAGTCTTACAAACCCTTCCAGAACGGTGTTATTTGAGCAATTACATAAGTTATGAGAAACTAATGTAGTTTTTTATTCACATAGAACAAAAACAGTGTATGGAAAAGGAACAACAATACGGCTACAATAGCCGACCGTGACTGACAAGGACAGAAACGCACACTTGTACACGTCACTGTCTGAAATTCCCGCCGCACTTTCCTAAACAATCCACAAATGTCATCCATAGTCTGGGAGGCGATAACCTATTTGCACCCTATTGTAGTTTTTCTAACTAACAATCGTTTGTCATCCGCTTACTGCGGGGAGCGTTGTAGCTAAAACCTTAAAAACCAAATGATTAATTGCACACATCTCTACGTTATTTTTATCTTGAGACACTTTAATAAAACAATCGGACATGTAAAATTGTTATACCAAAACAAGTCTGTCTGTCGTAGAGATTTCATTAAATCGGATATTCACCATTTAGCAATAATTTGTTTATGCAATAATTTAGCACAAATTATTAACATTTATTTAGCATTTGCCACATATGCAAATTAAAATTAAATTATAAAAATAATTATGGGAGAAAATATAGACAAAAATATTATAGAATATAAGTAGATTTGTTAAAACGTTAGTAAATGAAATAAGTAATTTCTCGAGAAAGAGTCCGCGAAGGTAGGAATGATAGAGAAAGACGTATGTTTTTCTGTTTACCTAGACTGCGGTAACTAGTTACAATAGAAGGTTGAACAGTTGACAATTAATTTCTCCAGCCAGTGTTCAGTGTCCAGTGTATAATTTTAGTGGTGCACCCGTTCTTTTTTTTAATATACTCTGCGTGGGATTTTGTGTAAGTAGAAATGTTATATTCAAATTAATATTTTCGTTTAGGAAAGTTTGCTATAAACTAACGTTATCTCTCTTTAACAGGGAATATTATATTATATGGATACAAACGAATTAAAGGATTGGAAGTAACTAAATTATTAACGCAACATTGCATGATAGTAAAAGTTACTAGCAAGATTTGTTGCAATAAACATTTTCAACTTTAATAATATTTAAAGAGCGTTTAATAAATCAAGATTTCAAGTTGTAGTGAATAATTTTTGAAGGAAAATAGTTTCAGTTCGAATATCCGCCAGGACTGTAACAGAAAGTGATACACGTGGTATGAAGTTTTCAGCAAAGTTTTAATTTATTTGTATTTAGCTTTGCTTATAATAGGGAAAAAGTACCTTTAATTCTGAATTACATAACAAAAATTATTTTATATGAATTTTGTTAGGAAAGTTTAATGTTTAGTACGACTTTAGTGTTTAGCAAAGAAGTTAACTCAAATTAAATTAATTTTATTTTAAACGAAAAAACCTTGTTTTGAAAATAAAATCACACGACAATTGGTCCTGTAAGCAGTTGATAATAAATCAAAATATTTGGAACATTATAAAGATTTTTTCAATTATAAAGTTGAAATCGACTGTTGTTTAGTAAATAATTTTTAATGTAATTCAAGAAAGTATTCTTCTTTATATATATAAAAATTAACCATCATTAAATAATTTTAAAACGGGAAAAATAAGAGCAAATAAACTAATAAAAAATATGTAGAGAAATTTCGTGGGTTTTGCTGATCTCTATATGTATTATTTCATTACATTTAACTGTGTAATATATTGTCCAGAAGTTTTTTAAGTTAGCCCTTAATACTTTTTGACCCACTTCCATTCGATTATAAATGTTATTGTAACCGCATGTTATCTTATTTATGCAACAATTTCCCCCCGGTTATTTCACAATATATATTTTACAGGATGCAATCGTCTTAAAAACGGGACTTTTAAACTCATATCATATTTCTACTCAGCTTGTACCAATATATATCCTTCTGTATATCGATTACAACTTAAAGTTATTTAGTTATATAAAGCACTAATATAATAGGTTCAATGCTCTCATGCTTTTGTGCAGCTCGCACAATAACATGTGAATTTTTACATTTATCCCGGCTCACTTCTCGTATACAGCTCATCCATTCTGATGTCTTCAATGCTGTTCCGGATGAAATAGAGATAGGCATACTAAATTCCAAGCTTCATATTAAATAGATTTTGTGTTATTTGACGGTTGGATTTTAACAAAATATTTTCAGTATTTAAATCGTAATAAGTTGATTAACAGATATTTCTTCCACCATAGCCAGTAGAAAGTAGTTCAAGTGATGCCAATATGAAAATAATATCTGTGAATTTAATAATGCTGCTATACACACTTTATTGATACTTAAAAACTTATTTATTTTAATATACAAGTAATAAATACCTACTTGTACTTGGTTTTATATACATTTTGTGCACCTTGCTATATTTTTGAAAATAAGGCTTCCAAATATCAGAAAATAGTATATTAATATAGCGTATAATATTAGGAGTCGTTATATTAACAGTTATTAACAAACTAACCTTCGAAACTATCACTGCAAAGTGAAAATTATCATTTGGATATCATATATATAAAATGCTATATTCTCGTATGTTATATAACTTAGTAATACAACGTGAATTATGCTTATACTGAAGATTTTCAAGACGTGAAAATTTCTTTCTATCAATTTTAATTTACTACATCAGGAATGGATGGATCGTTTCCGTTAATAAAAAAAATTTGTTTAAAAGATTAACTGTTTTAATTAAATTTAGAGGAAATAAAAAACATGTTGCGTTTGATTTAAAACCATTGCCTAAGAATGTACTGTGATTAATATTTACAGAGCTAAGGATTTTTCAAAATTTTAGAGCCAACGACATGCCCAATCAGTCTTCTTTTATAATCTCTCATGAAATTCAGTAACTGTAATTTGTCTTTAAGATATTTTATAACAAATGCCACATTGGTTGATTATCACATATTTTGTGTTCCTGTACATCTAGGAAAATTAAATCAAAGCCATTCAAATACAAATACTATTTTTTCACTTAAAATGTAAAAAATTTAATTTTTTTATACTTTATTGTTATAACAAACCTGTCGTATTACAAATGTGTAATCACATTCATTTTTCATAACTTAAAGTTTATAACATAAAAAAATATATACATAATACAATAATACATAATAAATATATGTATAAGGACACTTTTGAGTTATTTAAGTAATATGGTCAACGAAAATATAAAACAGTTGTAACAGTCTATCAGGAAATATTTTACTTCGAGATTCAGTGCCACATTGCTACTTGACAACTTTGAAACACATAAATTATGTCTAAATTTATTTCATGAATTAAGGTTTAAACTCACTGCTAATTTAGGTATTTGAGCCTGAAGTATTCAGTCTTTAAATTTAAGCTTAACTGTACGTACAGGTTATGGTGAATTATATTTTTTCATATATTTAAAAAGTGACGGTGGCTGGCTTTAGACATCTGAAAAGGTTAAAAATATATCGTAAACAATGCTCCATTATCTCCGTGTAGAGGAGGGTGTGGATGACATTTGGGTGATTAACACAGAGAGTAGTTCACCTCAGGAGAATAATGTACTGCATTTATTTTATCACTAATTTATGCATACTCTTTATTTCAGTACGTCAGCTGCTTTACTGTTTTAAAGCATGAAATTTAACATTAACATTGGCGAGTAGAACAAATTAGAAACTAGAAACATCATGCCATCGCGTCGCTACACTTATTGTCTTTCTTGGTAATGGACCCTTGGGAGTTTCCTTGGAAGGTGTTCCTTTGCAGGATTCGGACACAGTAAAAATCCTTGGCGTTACTTTTGACAAGCAGTTAACCTTCTTAAACCATGTTCAAAATATCAATTGTGGTGTAATGAATAGGTTAAGAGTATTGTTTAGGTTTAAGGGGATACTCCAGGAGTAAGTGAAACTTAAGATTGTCAAAGCTGTGGTTTTCCCAGTTATTGTTTATGCTCTTCCTGTATTTGGGGGAAGATTGGCCCTTGAGGGTACGGTCCTGATTGATAGGTTACAGAACTCTGCTGTAAGATTTGTGTACGGCCTGAGAAAATTTGATCACGTTAGCCAGTATCGCCGTACAGCAGGGATCCTTCCGATAAAGTGCATTTTCAAACTTCAGGTGGCTTGCCTTGTTCACAAGGTGTTGCTAACGGGAAAGCCCTCTTACCTCAGGGGGTTGCTACAGACCCGGGCTGAGATTAGGGACTGTCACACTCGGCAGGACACCATGCTGGAGGTGCCCAGGGTCAGGCTGGAGATGGGGAGGAATGGATTTAGATACTTTGGCCCCCAGATATACAACAGTGTCCCTCACAGTCTAAAGGATTATGGATATTCCTCGTTTAAAAACAATCTCAGACTGGCTTTGGAGGAGGAGTGTTTCATCCCTAAATAGCTGTTTAATGTAATGTATTATCGGTTTGATTAGTTTAATTTTGTATTTCTCGGATGATGATAGATAGATTTGTATATGCCTTAATTGAAAATGTATGACTTGATATATTTTGAAAAACAACAATGTAATGTTGAAAATCGCTTCAAATAAAGACGTTATTATTTGTTATTATTATTGGACACGTGGTGCCTCAGTTTGGACGTTATTATACCCTTCTTACTGACCCTCAGATATATCCTAGTAAATCACAGTGATCTGTAATGACAAAAAGTCTCTGTACCCCACACTTTGTCCTTGTACGAGGACTTCATATCTTTATGGCATGGACAAAAAAGTGCAAGTGTTAAAGAATTTCCATAAATATATTACTTTATATTGTTTATTACTCAAGCTTAAGAACAAATTAATCTGATATCTTAGAAAATTGTTTATACATGTGCTCTGTACCATTTAGAAATAGTGTAATTAACTTGGAGATAATACTTCAAATAATTATGTATCTACAGTTTCCATGCAAACATGAAAATTTGCCTTAAATTCTCTTCTTTCATGAATTATGATTACGTAAAGTGCACGCAATCCGGTTTTCGATTCCAATCGTAATAAATTATTTCAAGCAATTAATTGTATACTGTATTTTAAATTTGATTTTACACTTACAAAAAAATTGGCCATATACACAATTCTATTCCCAAATAAACTATTATAAACAGTTCAAGTGTAATATTTTCATCACATATGCTAACATTTATTTTCAATAAAATATAGGTTACTAGAACTATAATTAACTGTTTTCGGTATTATTTTGTTTGTCCACAGTGGAGTTAAAAACAATTGTGAAATTTATGACGCGAGAAATTGTTTGTGTAATGTTGTGTAAAAATACTTGAAACTTTTAATGGCCGAGAAGAACTGCTTAACTCTTACCTGAGTTTGAAATGTACTCT
Organism: Homalodisca vitripennis; assembly: GCF_021130785.1. Taxonomy (NCBI): domain Eukaryota; kingdom Metazoa; phylum Arthropoda; class Insecta; order Hemiptera; family Cicadellidae; genus Homalodisca; species Homalodisca vitripennis. Next base: position 131,155,028 of record NC_060208.1, read on the forward strand.
TTAATACTTATATATCCTATGTGAATATTTTGAATACTATACTAATCAAAATTAAGCAGAGTTGCATATTTGATCAAAATGAAGTGTATGAGTGTGAAAAAGAATGGGAAAGGAATGATGACATGGGACCTGGTATTTCAATTTCTGATTTTGACTCATTGAAAATTGTTAGTTTATTTATAGTTATGATTTGTAATAATTATTTTTTTAACCAGTAAATTATCTTCTTTTGAAGTTCTTACACAACTATATCTGATGACTAGATACAGGACCTAAGCCTGGCTGTAGGGTGGCACTTTATTAACAATTATATTACTGTTCAAACTTTATCAAATAACATTCAGTCAGTGATTCACAGCAAGATACGGCGATAATATCAACGAGTACTTAATTTCCTAATCTTTAATAAAATAGGCCAAAACCTTGAGAAAGTGTTCAAGGAAATAATAATAATAGTTTACTTCATGTTTGAAAAAAAAATAAGAGTTATATGTGATATGTTGTTACAAAAGAAAATAACAGACTGTATACATTATTTTAAAATCATAAATTTTTTTTAAGAGCACAAGTTTTACAGTCGTAGCACCATACTCTTTATAAATATTTTACGTATACGTAAGTCTATACGGCTACACCAGGCAGTTACGTGTTGATATCCATAAAAATAAACCCAACAAAGTGAAAAGTAATATCCACCTCTTTACAGCTCATGAAAGTTCGGTTTGGAGAAAATTCCCGAACATTATTTGGGGGTTAAACAGGAGCACCGTTTTAAAATCTAGCATAATTCTCAAGTTATTCTACAACTTTTGTTTTTAATTAGAGATCCGATCCCCACAACTCAAACTCTGTTCTTTGTGACCAGTTAAAATTCTATTTTAATTTTTTTATATAGTTTCTTATATTGTAATGACTCTTATACTCAAAGTGTTAGAAAGATTTCAAGAGAGATTTTTGTGATATTATAAATAAATTATCACAAAACCTTATTTTCTTGTTCTATTAGGTAGTTAATGAGGATAATTATTGAATAAACGAAGAATCGTGTCAAATTTATAAATAAATAGTTAAGAAATGATAGTTACATCACTGATGATTTTTAACTATAAGAATTCCTCCCACTACTGGACACAAATGGTGATGGTGCTATCTCCGATTTACACAAAATATTAAATTACGTCTCGTTGAAGTATGAAAGCAGCCTTTCAAGATTTACTACGTAGGCTTTGTAATAAAATATACACGATTTTAAAAACTAAATGTATGTTATGATAATTATAGTTCTAGTGATTTACAAGTTTTAATATTGGGATGGAGTGTATCATGCAGTTATGCATAATATTCGTTTTCTCCAATTTTCGTAAATTATGCATGTGGATCTATTCAAACCGTTGATCAAGCCGGAGAACAAGCATATGCTATGCTCCCACGCTTTTACCATATATTGTACAGCAAAATACAATTAAATATTATTCTTATAATCTGTTTAATTAGACTGAATTTTAATTGCATTGCCTGCTAAAAGGATTTGCATTCGTAACAATTTTACAAAGGATTGATATAAAATATGAAATATGGTATAAAATGTAACATTTTTTATTCGTGGGCCAAGTATTATTTATTTAAATCCCTTGGCACATTCAAAGGTTTCGTAAAAAGTTACCCTTGGGTAAAAATAATTTAACTGATATTGTTAAAACAAGTAAAGTTTTTTACAAGTACAGTAAAATATTGTTACCCTATAACATTTCTCCTCCTCAAAGTTCGTAAAATCATTTCGGTAATCTCCAAATTTTTACACATTCTATATTTCCTTATAATTACAGTAAATAAAATGTAACGTTTATCAAAATGATCTCCCATCATTCAAACTTCAAAATTATATACATTATTTCTAAAGTAATGTTAATTATTATGGCTAAGTAATGTAATGGTGAGTAAAGTTCCCCATTCATAAATACTTAAATAGCATAAAATTTAAATTAGTCAAACTGCAAACATCATATATTGTACCAAAATAACGATAAAAATCCCGCCTTGAATAATTTTAGAACAAACTCACTCGTCATTGTTTACTTTGTCTGTCATTCATGTTCATATGATTACAACCCACTCATAACTACAACACTTTTATTGCATAAGTAAATAAGTTATGTACGCTACTATGCCATTATCACGTTTTTATTCAATTTATTCCATTGCCCATAGTATATACCATATACTATCGGTTTGAGTTTTAACATTCATCTTTATGTGCCCTCGTTCGTTCACATAAAGACACTGTGCCCTTTACCAAAATCACAACATGATACTTTTTTATTAATTAAATGTTACTAAAAATAATATTTGAGCCTCAATAAATGTTAATTTACAGAAAATCTACACATGACGTAATATGTTGGGAAGGATGACGACGAGTACGTCCAATTTAAGTGTAGGTCAATTTAGACATCAGAGACATCTAGATCACTTCATCAAGTGCAACTCTTGTGCAACTTCCGGTTTTAATATTTAGATTCTATAAGCATTTTAAAGTTTATTTATGTTATTTGTGTTAAACAATCCATATTTTAAAAACATCCTACATGATCTAGAGAGAGACAAAGATTTGCCTATTACGATCGGACTTTTTACCCTATTTCCCCAAGTAATTCGGCATATATGCATAATATGTAAGTAAATTATTTATTCTATTATTTTCTCATTATGGTTACTGATAAGACCAGTTTAAAACTTTCAATAACTCTCAGCTAATACCACGTAGTGACATCATCATAATCAAACTCAATATTCCTTATATAAAAATGAAGCGTCAAGCGCAATTTCAAGTTAATATGTCAGTTTGTTTTCGAGATATCGTGCAGATAGACAGACAGACAGGAATGCAAAATTTTCCTAGCGCCTTGAGTGATAGGCTTCTCTAAAGCTCAGCTTATAAAGGATTATTTATTTTAGTTAAAGCAAAAATAGTTGATTTCGTCTTCAAGGTGAAAATAAATATAACTAAAACTAAACCAATGCAATCTGATAATTCAGTCAAAATTATATAGCCTAATATTACAAATCTGTCAGTGTGGGAGGCCAGCAGACGAGTCATTAAGCAAAATATCACAGTAAGCCAAGTACCACTTGTGCCTCAATATCCCAGGAATAATACACTGAGCGCAATATCATTTACACTGAGCGCTGTCTCAGCAGCAACTTGTGCTTTTAATAAAACCACGCAGAGCATGTCTTGTTAGTTTTTATGATTTCGGAAAATTTGAATTTGCACTTTTCTATTGGCCAATTTTAATGTATATCTCTTTATATGTTGTGTTTTTATTAGAGCAATAACAGTAGTCTGAGTTGCTAACTTTCTGGCTTATCACCTCAAATCAGAGCCCTCAGTTTAAATTCGTTTTCAGACCTGGGAATGTCCATATGATAATAATACCTAAATATAACAGTATTGATAATATCTCTTATTATCAATAGCAATGCGATGATAGCTTTCATTTTAGGGCTGTGCCAAAGTTTGGTAGGATACCCTATAAATATTAACTTAAAAATGCACTAAATAATCAGTAGGACTGGTTTTAATATACCCTAATATGAATATAGTTTATATAAATCAAATTATTTGGGAAATTTTCATTCAATCGTAATAAACACAAACAATAAAAATAGTTCGGTTTCAGTTATTTTACTATTTAACAAGATGTAGAGCGTGTGTCATGTAATTGATTCTAGGCACAATAAGGTCGTTTTATCTAACTATATACATACTAAGTTAAGTGACAATCTGTCATTTTTAAAATTCCTAAAATTTTTCGCAACGACAAAATTACCTAGTTCCTTTCGGAGGATCATGATACCAATAACATACCATTGTGACGGTGTTAACAAACATTTCTTGTTCACTTAAGGCAAAAAACAAACGTAACACTAGTTGAACTTATTACTAAAAGGACATTTGCCCTTGCTTTTTTGGAGTGACAGGATTTGATGGAATGGGTACGGTTGGTGTTGGCGGCGAACGTCTGTCTGTATCCCTTGAGAACTTTTCTTGTGAAAAGCTAAAATCAAATTTTCTATTAGGATCCGCGAGGGATAATTTTTTGTTTAGAATTGGAAGAAAGTTTAGTAATAAATTTGTAGAAATTTAGTTGCAGAAAAAGTACAAATAAATCATGAGATTTTGATTCAGATGTAGACTGAAACTATTATTAATTAAATTTTTAAATAAAGTTCAACATATTATGATTATGTTTATTTTTTTTTTGTTCTCTTAGGACAAGAAGCTTATAAATTGCACTTAGTCCTGTAAGGACCTTTGCGCTGCTTTCGGAGTGATAGGATATTCAGGATGGGTAAGGTTAGGGAGTAGGGGCCGCCTCCTATCGAGATCCATGAGGAAGAATTAGGGCACTACATCTCAAAGTCATCCGGGAAGAAGGGATGCCAGCTGTGAACCAGCCTCTCCAGTCAAAGTAGGCAGGGGGTGGCACACCCTTGTTGAGGTTAACAAGAGCCTCTGAGGTGAGGGAACAAACCCCACCAACTCCAACAGCCATCCTCCACAGTAGGCTAGACCTATCGAATTGCCCATGAATCCCAGAATCCCAACATTTGCGGTTAGTGATGTGCCGCTACTGGACATCCATAAGGTTGCCCAGATTGAAGTGGCACATCGGTTTTTGCTGTGCCCAGTGGTGGGTTCAACTGGTAGGTATAAACCAGCCAGAAGTGATCCCTGCTGGGTGATTATGTTTATTGAATGAAAGGGTTTTGGAAGAAACTTTTATTAAAATTAGTTAATCACAGACAATACGAAATGTTATTGGGTTATATGTTTAATAAAAACTGTTATTCTATTATTGCTTTCATTAAAATAAATCAATTTTTGCTTATGGCTGTAAATATCTCCAATGCATGATAAAAGTTAAATATTGATAACACAAAAACATGAAAGTTATACGAAAAAATTAAGATTAAAAAGTGAGTAACAAAGGCAAAATCCATATTTTATTGAAATTAAATAGAAAAGCAACCTGCTGTATTACTAAACACTAAGCCTTATTTGTATCCGAGCATTACTGGAGTAGCTGTCTACCTGACCAGAGGTCACTGGTTTGATATCCGGCCTGGCCAAAACATTTAGACCGGCAATGGCAAAGCAGAACACTACAAAATCAGAATACTGAAAGGGACGAGACGTAAGAATATCACTTATTTCTACGCCTATATCTGCAAATTATCAAGTTTATTCCCAGGCAAAAGTTATTTCAAGAGGAAACATTCAAAATATTGTTTTACGCAATGAGAAATAATACAAGCTAGGCATCTCAATAAAACAATATGACTATCAAGAACACGCCCAGCCTTTTAACCTAATAGTGACTTGATAAATTGTGAGTAATTATATGCTTATTAATGATATGCTTATATTTATCTCGAAATATGCTAGTCTATTTTATAACGTCCATGTTAGTAATACCAAACAGTTTGCACGCAGTCCGATGTTGGTATACGAGGAGGCGCTGGTGGTTTTGGTGATAGATGGGACAGCCTTGGAGGTCTATACAAAGGTTGCATCTCTGTGCTGAGAATCTGTTCCGATACTTGTAGGTTTACCAGCTAGTTTATTTATAATGTGTTATATTATCAACCCTTTTCACGACCTGATCTTATTTTTAAGGCGGTACAATAACTTTTGGTTAGGTTATTATTTGTAACGAAATTATACTCTTTATATAGTTTTAATTAAAATAGTGTTACATTTATAATGATAATAATGCTATACTTTATACTTACAAAAATGTTAGGTGAAGAATTTTTTATATTGCCATTTACATAGATCCTTTGGTAGCCTTGACATAATTCCCAACTTTAAGTTTTAGTATAACGTTTTTAATAGCATAATTTGTTTCCTTTACTAGTCATTATCTACACAGTCTTCGATAGCAATAAATCATTACAGAGTATTAAAAAATTGTTATTTATGTGATTAATCTTATGAAAGTAGTAAAAAGTTTATTCCCAGACAACATTTATTACAATAGAAAAATTGAAAAATATTGTTTTACAGCGTGAGAACTAAAATAATTATATTTAAATAAATAGATGTACTTAATTAACCAGAGAATTAGGCTGGTATAACTATCTGAAATACCGTAAACTTTGGGTAAACTCACTACAAGAGTCTGTGTAGCATAAAATAAACCATAATTAACCCTCCCTTAAATTCTCATGAAAACGGAGGTGATGAAGAATCACCCAGCACTCTTGTCACTCAGATCCCCAGACTAAGCATGAATATGGATCAGATGTGAACGTGACAAGAGCTGATTTCACAAACAACTCAATGTGGATTAGAATATAGTGGGTGTCGGTGTACTATATTCATATTTTTAAAATTATTAATGTAACTCTCTCGGTGCTCTTCTAGCTTACCTCCATGCATAAGTAATTTTTATCCTATTTTCGCTGCTAGTATGCTTTAAAAGAAGCTTCTCTAGTAATGTATACTATCGTAACAGATTTAAATCAACCAAACACGCATTAGAACAGTTAATTTCAAAATGTAATTTTGGATTTCTTATATATAAATTAAATTTACTTTGCTTACTTTTGAATTGGATTTTAGACAACTAGTAGATATTTTTACCATATTGAAATATATTCACAATCACTACAAAATAGTAATATACACACATAATTACATAATTGTAAAATTATGATGATTATCCTTTACAGTATGCTTATAAATGTTATAAATTAAATTTTGTCATCACACTTTCTTAAGATTTATAGGATGTAATAAATCTAATAAAATAAGGATAGTTTGCAGTAATATATACGATAAAATCGTACAACGATGACCTGCTTTATGTTATACAATATAATAGATAAATTAACACATAGTCTGAGGTGGACGCGCCTTATGACTATCCCGACTGTCCTAAAGTCGGTACATAACGTGTCGCAGTCAAGGTGTTTAGTACGTTAAAATGAGATTCTGCTATACTATATGCATAGTATGATATCATTGAAATACATACATATAATGGGTAGTAAACGTGTTAATATATTTTGCGTATTATCCATATTGGTCAAAACTGTTCAATGCAAAAGTCATTCAAAACCTTCCTCTCCCCAAATTGAATAGCCCAGGTGTAAAATGTTTAAACGAAGCGGCCATGAAGGAAGCTCCTCGTATGCAGTGCTCCTCTAGCGAAAGGAACTGAGCCGCAACAGCCATCACTGACAGTTTTGTAAGGGTTCAGATACCAAATCTGTTGTACTTTTCAAGACTATGTAAGATCATATACCAATCCAAAAGCTCATAATTCAAGATTTAAAACTTGTCACTGAATTCCTTAACATGCTGATTAGGTGTATTTACTGTTTTACTAAGAGCGTGCAAAATAATTTTTGTTAACTAACTTAAGTTTGAAGCATCATTATCTTTTTTTTTTTTAGTAAAAACGACATTTGTTTTCTATCGAATAACTCAGCTTGACAACATAAACCTATCTATGAAATAAATATTTGAGAAAAAGCGTATTGCCCTGAACACTATTATTGATTTTATTCTTTTTAGTTTACATTAAAATTTATTCGTTTATACCTAATTTTTATTTAAACAATTATTGATAAAAACTGGCATTCCTTGAAAATAGACGCCAAAATAAGTTGTCACCTTGTGTATAGAGAGTCATTGCTTCAAAGGTAAAATTGCCTTTTATTGTGCTACCGGTAGCATGTGTACACGCAAACCAAGAAGAAAAAATCTTCACCCATTCTGTGTACACTGCGGAGGAGCCTTCGTTTACTCTTAGGTAAATAATATTGTTATGATTACAAGAGAATTTCTTAAACTCTGTAGAATGTATCTCTAGAATGTTACCATTTTTATACAACGATTGCATGTATTACCATCTAGTTTATAGATTTACATTATATTGTATACAATGCTTAACGTTAAACTTCATTTTACTTTTTTAATATATTTTTAAAACTGCAAGAACAATAATAACCTCAAATACTTGAACGTCCATGTTTTTGCTTCTAGAACTATTGGAGATAATGATTTAATGCGTGTGAATAATATGAACCCCAACGTTTTTTTTACTTTCACTTGTAAAATTAAATTGTGTGTCTTTGACTAATCAAACGATAACTTTTAACTCACCTTTGAAATTTTATTCTCGATTACATCTTTTAAAATAAGATATCTTCCGACATTTTACAATTAATTAAAAGTAAAGTTTTAAAATTGCTTGAAGTCGATAATTGTTTTTATAGGGCTAAAACAAGACGCCATCCGTACAGCCAGCTCTTAAGTACTAAAAGGATAAAGAACCATTAGACTTAACTAGTTTATCAGTTCAACAACTTCTGATAGGATTTTTGGAGGATAATCCTTTTTGTTATTTGAACATTTCCTGTGTAAGAACGGTTTTTATTTATTATTCTCAAGTTTACGTATCGATAGCATAACCTTTGATAAACATATGGATAACAATAATATAATTGTAGAGTATAACTACTACTGAGAAAATCTGTGTTTTTTTATTATTTATTAGTGCAAAGCTCCTCATGGAAATATTCTGATATATACGACGATAAGACCACGTCGCGGCGAGCTGAACCATGTTGGTGGCGGTAAAGGCGGTAACGGAAGTCGCAAACAATAGCACGGAAATGTTCTGATATCCTGTATACGACAACAAGAGCCACGTCACGGCGAGCTGAACCATGTTGGTGGCGGTAAAGGCGGTAATGAAAGTCGTAACCAATAACACGGACATGTTCTAATATATACGACGATAAGAACCACGTCGCGGCGAACTGAACCATGTTGGTGGCGGTAAAGGCGGTAATGGAAGTCGTAACCAATAACACGGAAATGTTCTGACATATACGACGACAAGAGCCACGTCGCGGCGAACTGAACCATGTTGGTGGCGGTAAAGGCGGTAATGGAAGTCGTAACCAATAACACGGAAATGTTCTGACATATACGACGACAAGAGCCACGTCGCGGCGAACTGAACCATGTTGGTGGCGGTAAAGGCGGTAATGGAAGTCGTAACCAATAACACGGAAATGTTCTGACATATACGACGACAAGAGCCACGTCGCGGCGAACTGAACCATGTTGGTGGCGGTAAAGGCGGTAATGGAAGTCGTAACCAATAACACGGAAATGTTCTGACATATACGACGACAAGAGCCACGTCGCGGCGAACTGAACCATGTTGGTGGCGGTAAAGGCGGTAATGGAAGTCGTAACCAATAACACGGAAATGTTCTGACATATACGACGACAAGAGCCACGTCGCGGCGAACTGAACCATGTTGGTGGCGGTAAAGGCGGTAATGGAAGTCGTAACCAATAACACGGAAATGTTCTGACATATACGACGACAAGAGCCACGTCGCGGCGAACTGAACCATGTTGGTGGCGGTAAAGGCGGTAATGGAAGTCGTAACCAATAACACGGAAATGTTCTGACATATACGACGACAAGAGCCACGTCGCGGCGAACTGAACCATGTTGGTGGCGGTAAAGGCGGTAATGGAAGTCGTAACCAATAACACGGAAATGTTCTGATATATACGACGACAAGAGCCACGTCGCGGCGAGCTGAACCATGTTGGTGGCGGTAAAGGCGGTAATGGAAGTCGTAACCAATAACACGACATGGTCCTGACCCACACAGCTATAACTCATCTTCGTGTATTTATTTAGAACCTCCATTCTTAGAATATAGCTATGAGGTAATTATTTATAAATTTTTAGAATGAATTTACTCAAGTTAAAGTTTATCAACTTATATACTATTCGACGTTTCAATAAGTTTTTAAACAGGCAATTGTTGTTAATCCCTTAAATTATAATTTAAGCTTCTCAGTAGTGTTTTAAGAACTGACCTAATTATTTGTTTATTTTAATACAATAAATTCTATTTTGTAAATAATTTAAACTCAGGGTTGTATTTAATAATTACGATAGTGTCTGTAAGTTCTACATTTAATCAATTACCTAGCCATCTCTACCTTAAAAGATTGGCACAACTTTATTGCCCAAGTTTTACTATTTTTTTAAATGTTAGAATATAATTTAATAGATTATATACATAACTTGAGGGGGTCTCTTAAAATCTATTTCAGCTTACATATGAATGACTTTAACTTTAAATCAATATAATATATTAATTATATTGATGTGAGATTATAATAATGGAATTATTCATTTAACGAAATATGTACAAATAAACTATGTATGTATCAAACCATAAACTATTTAGTTGAGCTTCTATACAAATATCCACTAGGACTTTGTGAGTATAATTCCCGCAAATGGGTGGCTACTTCATAAAACTAAAATATCTTCTCCAACGACATAAAATATGATCGTTGAGTAATAGTGGTCGATAGTTGGTTGTCCTTAGTCTCACTACTTATTTGGTAATTTTTTTATAAAAAGAATATACATAGTAGATAATTGCAATTTAACAGTTGGTATAATTAACATTCAAACCCATAATAATTATAATTCATGGATACAATGGAAAGAATATAATTATGAAATGCATGTGGGAGAACTAGGAACGTTTAGTTGCTATGATTTGGTTTTTGAGTGATGGAGTTTTTTTACTTTTATCAAGATCTTAGTACATTTTCTTATTTTATTTACTGTTTAAAAACTATACTGTAAACATATAAATATTTTTATGACCTATTTAATTGCCATTTTCCCTTTTAAATAAGTTTATTCAATAAATATGTACACTTATAAACTTGTACTTTTATACAACGGTTAGTATTACTCTTTTAATATTGTAGATATGTTACTTATAGTACACAAAGAATTTATGCACCGAAAATACATCGAATTAGTATTCTTCAGTTAGCAGATTAATACAAGGATGCAAATTAAAGAATGTATTAGAAATACATTATTTATTAATCAGATGAATGAGCTTACCTAAGCATTAAAATATAACATACAAAAAAGGGTTTTGACTTCTTCACTTTTTTAAATTTAGGAATGAAAAAAGATGCTATGTTTTAGCTTTATATTAAAATGGTGAATTCACGTTTTTTTACATTATTAAGACTTGGTCCTGATTATTTGTGTTGTAAAACTCAAATGTGTAGATTCTAAAGTACCTTTAAACTGATTATATCCATATAAGTGATATAATAGTATGAGATGATATTGCAAGTAATTATCTTTAATAAAGTGCAAGCATACGTCTCAATATATCTGAACAATGTAATGAAACAAAACAAAAACTATAATTGACAATTAACTTTTAACATAGATAATAAAATAATATATTTATGTATACAGCTGCGTCAAGATTTCTGCAGGGACTGTGTTCAATGCTATGGTAGTAAATAACATTATATCCTATGGTCGATAAATCACGTACAAAGACTCATATTCCAGCAACATAACACCTATTTTGGTTTTTATAGAAAAAGGTAGAAGAATAAATGTTAAATAATTAAATATATAAAAGGATCATTTTTCAGATAGTTATATAATGAAAGTTCTATACAACTCATAGAATTAATACTGGGTTTACTGGTTTGTCAGTTTGTTAACATAGCAAAGAATAGACAAAAATATTCTTGACGTATCAAAATAGTAATACACTATCGTACATTTTTGCATGTTGTTTATAATTAATTAAGTATCAGAAATATACAGGAATGGTAAAGAGAACTAGCGGTGAATTTAATACTCCAAGTTGATTTTCTTGTCTTATGTGTTTATTACGGTTCAAAAAGGAAATTACACATTACCTGATTCATGTTTCTAAGTTAATTACAATATAAACATTACGGAGCAGAGTGAGTCGGGATTGACCTGAGAAGCTAAGAGGTCTCCAATAATTAATAATTGTTTCATTAGCGCTGTAGATTGCTGAAGGGAAGAACAGGTAAACGGAACCTGGAACCGTTTGGTAATGATACCATTAGTAATGTGTAATCTGTAAAGTTTGATAGTGTTGTCTTACTGACAGTAGAAACTGAAATGTAATTATTCAAACTATGGTATCAGTACACCATGCATGATACTATTACGAATCTCACTTATGGCTAATCAAAGCCAGATAAATTATTCAACAGTTTAGCTCATAGTCTGGTTCTTTATATTCATACCTTTATGTAGAATATAGTTTCATAAGCTTTGATCAAACTACTTTCTTACCTCACCTTCGTGATGATATAATGTTAAAAATATGTAACTTAAAGGAAGTTATTTGAGGAAAGCTTTCACCGCATGAAAAGAAAATTCACAAAAATAAATGTCTCAATGGATTTAAATTGAATGGATTTGAATGCGGAACAGGAATTTAGAGTATTTTAATAATATAGTTGTATAATAAACGTAGACATATTTTTATATACACTCGTCAACACAGGTACCCACGAAATTGTCTATAACTGATATTTTAAAAATTACCACTAGTGCTCGGTATTTTGAAATAGGTTATAAGAGTAAAAATTAAACTTTAAAATTGACATAATAAATTACATAGTAAATACCAAAATAATAAATCGTATTAATATGTATACCAAAAATATGTTTCTCGACCATAATCACTGTCTAATAATTTAGTGTGATTTTTGATTCTATTTTAATATAAAAATTTTTGAGAATTCGTTTAACTTGAAAATTTCCATCGAATCTCAGAGAAACCTGTGACGCTACACGTGGTGTAGCGTATTATATGTATGGTTCACTGTTCATTTGGAGACACTATAATCATACTTATTTTATTAAAATCTTTCAACAATACATAAATAGTAAAAATAGAGTAAAATATCATAATGAAAAGGCAGTAGTAGTTCAAGTTTACGGCAAAAAATCCTAATCCAATACTTATTTAAAAATGGAAAAAAGGTTAGATGAGTTAGAATGATTTTTAAAAATAATACTGAAATTCCGTAGTTTTAACCACACAGCTAAAAATGCATCCCACTTCGAGTAAAATTCCCATTGGTTGCAGTTGTCACTGATGTTACCAAACTGAGCTCAAAGTTTGGAGAGTACTTGGCCTCTGTCTGTTAATAGCTTGATCATGAGCAGTGACATTTCTCTTGTATGGGTCTAAGTTTGCTAATCTGCCATCAAGAGTTTAAAACTTGCTCAGCTTTAGGATTTAAGGAGTATATATATATATATATATATGTGTGTAGGAAAATTGTATATATATATATATATATATATACATACATACAAGTTAGTGCACGTATATATTTATAGGTACATAAATGTACTCTTGAACTTCAACCAACACTTTTTGGTGAAATTGAAAACAATAACATTTTTTACGTTATTTATTCAAACCTTTGTGCAAATTTGGTTTCTATAGCTTTAAAAGTTTTAGAGGTAATAATTTTTAAATGAAAATCAGCCACAGCAGTTTTTGAAACCCTTTCTAAATGCCCTGTATATTCTTTAGTTCTAAGAAAATAATCTATGAACTTTACGGTTCAGCTATCTAGCTTTTGACTTAAGTTACATAACTTGATTTAATTAAATAAGGAGCGATGCTCAAAACTAAGAAAATTGTGTTTTAATCCCAAAACCATAAAAAACGTGAATAAAAGTAAAATTATTACTATGACAATGAAACATGTGCTTAAATTAATAACATAAAATATACACTTATTTTTGTCTTTTCGTTTGTAGATGGATAATTGCAAAGGATGGGCATACTTTTTTCTCTGAAATAAAATTAATTCAAGAATACACAAAAAACATACATAGCACTGCTATTGGTTTAAAATAAAAGCATTATAATTGGCAGATTTTAAGATATTTGAAGGCCCTGACATGCTATTGTAATTATTTAACAGAGATATTGTCGTAATCGTATTTTCCATTTTGTGATTAGAAAACAACTAACACATTATTTTGTTTTCCCAACTGGTTCATCACGGTAGCACTTTTACTTAATGTTGTTCAAATTATCATTGGAATGTTTTTTATTTGCAATAATCTAATATATGACAATTTGAGGGACACTAAACCCTACTAAATGCGAAGATTACGTCACGAGTTGTTTGACGTCATAAGTAACATTTTAGTCCCAGGGGCGTACGAACGGAGTGGGCCTGTAATGTACGAGAGTTCTTTTATTTCTGCGTTCATTTGAATATTTTAGTATAAAAGTGAATTGAATAAGGTTTCGGATTTCACAAGAACGATTGCCCAGGAGAAACTCGGAAAGGGATATTTATGTCTAATTTGAAATGTAAATGTTAAATTAACTCCGGGAGTCATTTATTATTTTATTACACATCCATACAACATAAAAAGCCTATTAAGAACTAAATTAAGAAGACAGTATATTTAATTTTCTGAGCTGTATATTAAAATTTTTTTTATTGTTATTTCTGGTCAATTTCAAGTTTCAAATTTATGAATATATAGCGTGTCCCTAAAAGAATAACCTGATTTGACTTAATGAAATGTATATAGACCCAAAATGAAATACAGTTAAAATCTAGGAAAGTTTGTGTTTCAGAGGTTGTTAAACAAAAATATGCATATAACTTTTTTATAATTTTCAGTTTTTGACTATTTTTCACTTATCCTGAAACAAGAGTTATTTTTCACGTTTTAAGTTTTATATTATGAACAACTAAAATTTTTAAATATAGTATTTTTTATCAATTTATTTTGTGGTTATCAAATATTGTTACATATCTATAATTCTTTACATGGAGAAACAAAGAGTTTACTAAGTTTGTATTACCTATTTCATAAATAAATAAAATATAGTTTGGTTATTATTTACTTAATTAGTTCTAAAGTTAAGTAGAAAATAAATTACCTTAACAATAATTTAATTTTCAGATATGTTTAATGACTACGACTGAGAGCCATGTTCTACATTCAAATTGCATTCACTTTAGGTTTTTTTGTATTTTAACTTTCCTTCTCGATTACGCTAAAATGTAAAATCTTAATTTCAAGAGTTACGCTAAATATAAGATGATAAGTCTACACTAACTACAACAATTTCAATGGATATTATTTTAAACTACATCACAGCAACAGAGCAAAATAAGTTATCCTTTTAGTTTGCAATATTAGTTACATATTACTACAGAGTAACCTATTTTAATATTAAAATTTTTTTATAATTAAGGTTATTATTTTGTAAACCAAAAAAGTAAACAAATTTATGAAATATAGCCTATTGTGGTTTTTACAGTGATAGGTTTAACAACTTTATATGAAACTGAACCAAGATACATAGAAATATATATATATATATATATATATATATATATATATATATATATATATATATTAGTTTCTGAGATGTAGGTAACTTTACATGGATAATATGTACTACGGAATAAAGTATAAAACATATGAAACACACCAGGAAATACTATATTTGAAGTAAATGATACACTCCTTACTCATGAAAGGTACTCAGTAGCCTCACACTTACCTTCTAATCTCCTTGTAAGGTTGCCGCATGATTCTTCCATTTTATAAAAAAATATATAATTATGAAATGTACAGTTAAAACATCGTTTGTAAAATAAATCCAATTGCACGAGAAACTAAAATGAAAACAATTTAAAAGGTAGTAGAGATGGCTTATGACCTTGTCGAAAACCGAGACTAATATTGTAGCTTATTTTAATCTTGTTGATTTGTACGGTTGGTTTTTTGCTGTATTCTTCTTTAACTAAAAAGACCGTCATTTCGTATAAAAACAGGTATTTAAATGTTGATACAATTATTTAACGCTGTTGTAATCTATAAATGCATACTGTGTAATAGGGGAGTAAATATATACGGTTTACACGAATCGTTCTTAACAGCAAGCAATCCTTATTTTAAACAGAAAAACTCTTAAAATTGAATTGTATAAATTTCTGCTCAAACTTTTGATACTTAAAGTTAACTTTCTACTCGACACAAATATATTTCAAGATTATTACAGTAATAGCAGTATTTTTGTTGCTGTGTAAACCAAAAACCCTACACTATAATATTGAAAATGTATTGCTGAATTATATACTCGCTGACAAATGTCTCTGTGGTTAATTATTACTTAGTACTGCAAAATTTCCATTCCAAGGTAGATCTGAATCAGGTAGAAATTACGGCAGTTATCTTGTTCAGGTTTTGAATAGTGTTGGATTTGGGGCACGATCTGTAAGAATATGAATGTTTTATAAATTCTGATTTAGGGTGATTACATTCTATGAAATCAAACTATTTCTAACACTATTTCAATTGTCTATGAACAAAACGTTGGGCTGTTACACTTTCTCATGTGTCAATTCAGATTTTAAAATAAGTATCAGTAGTCTATGATCGGAGAATAGCATAACAATATGATATTTGAACACAAACACTCCCGGTGTACATTATTGACGCAGCCCTTATCCGATCTAATGAGACACTTTGCTTAATATCGTAATCAGCGTTTAATAAGCGCTAATTAATCCGATTTTACCTCAAGTAAGGGCTCTAAAGACTGCAGTAATTTACTGCGAAATAATATTCATATTTATACTTGTTAGGTATGAACTATGTTTTTGAGTCAATATAAACTATTTAGATTTTTGCAAAGGGCTTTATGAGTAGAGTTATTAACTCTGTTTGTAACAAATTACAGAAAGCAAGAAAGAGAGTTTGGTTATTTTCCTTATTATATATATATATATATATATATATATATATATATATATATATATATATATATATATATATCATGTTGTATGTTATTGTGGTTTATATTTTCCTTTTAATCTCTCCTAACAGATTTTCATTGATTAACCTTTTACTAACACGCATGGATAGCCACTGAACAGGGATACTCCCTGGCTTGACATCAAAATGGCCGCATTAGTCCCGCCTCTAGCGTCTACAGAGCGAAAGAGCGAAAGTTTTTTTATTATAAATATAGTTTATAAATTTGATAAAATTTGATTTATAAAATCGATGCATAGTTTATTTAATGTCTTTGTAATCATTCATAAACATGTGCAAAAAGGGTATAACTAGATGTTAAGTATTTGGTAGTGTAGTTAAAGTTTTCTACCGGACAAAGTATAGTATCTCTTACCTGAACCAGAGATCAATAATACAAGTAGACTTGTATTCCTATATAGTTACGTTGTAATTTGTGGCCGGCGAGAACCTAGTCCAGTTACTAGCCCATGTAGGCAAACATTCGAACAACTTTCCCTCTGTTCACCTCAGCATGTGTTATACGCGCTGAAGAACAGCCCTCTTCACTTCATCCAAAACCCCTAACCAACCATAGAAATGCCAAGGCCCCTCCTCAGCTTTGCAAAGAGATAGGCACCTTTCGATCCTCGGCCACGGACTAACGGCTGACGTTAACGCTTGCTATCGATCGCAAATGCTAAAATTTACAGTAAATATTGAAAATCTTAAAAATCGACAATCATGAAAATGCGTTTTAACACAGTTTATTCTTAAACTTGTTGTACAAGCGAATAGGAAAATTGTATATTGATGATGCAAAAAAACCTGGTTACTCATAACAACAATGTAAAGATATTTCCTAATGCACGGAATGACATGCGCCATTATGAAGCTCAGTGTTGTTAAAATATAAATGACGATTGATGCAAAATTTCTTATCCATTGGTAATTTTTGTTTTCAAAATATCGTCCGGACAGACAGACAGAAAGCAGAAATAAAAGTTTTACATCCCCACGAATGATAGGACTTACTAAAGCTCAGCCAATAAAAATATAATTGTGTGTCTGTGTATTTTGTGTGCATGTGTTAACCAATGACGTAAAGCTACTCAACTGATCGTAGTAAATTTCACATGGGGGGGCATACTTAGGATCCCCGGTTAACACGTAGGCCTATTTATATTTCGAAAATTCCTCCGAGCTACGCTCCAGTGGTCATGGTAACTCATATTAGCTTAATTAGCAGATAATAAATGTGTTTTTAATCATCTGTCGAAGTAAAATATAATAATTCTAATAATTGATACACATTTAATCAGATGACAGTTAACGCTTTTTATTTTGCATCTGAATTTTTTAAGTATCGACTAACATGTTTTGTCGACAAATATTTATAAGCATTTTTTATCTAATTTAAAATATATTAATATTATTAATGTGGCAAAAAAATTACTGTTTAGGTGCTACAGAATTAATAACAATAGATACATACGTGTACGATTTTGTAGGGATTCTGGATTTACAGATGATATTTATGCCAGACGTACAAACGCTATTTTGTTTTAATCTGGCTATCATATTCCTTATTTTAGTATTGAACTGTCAATACAATATGTGTGGATTATATATTCAAGGTACAAAGCGACGACAGTGCTCGGTCCACCTGTTTTGAGCGACTCTACTCTGTGAGTAGATGTATATAATTGTACACTACCGGTCCCCACTGCCCTTTAATCATGTTAGTGGCTTAAAGAAGATGTAATGAGACTAGTAACCAATAACACGATGTGTATTTTTGACCCTGCCTTGACCTATATATTACCTTAATACATCCACATTTGTGTGTAACTTAATTTCACAGTTATAACATGTTTGAATCTTTAGTTATGTTGATTGTTTTATTTGGAAAGATTAGGTTTCTTTTAGTTAAAATTCTTTTAGAATTATTATTTTGTAATAAACTTCAATGGAACAGCATAAAATACGGATATATTGTTAACTAAAATTCTCCTTTATGTTATTTTGTCCATGACACCAAGTATAGTAATTTGGATAACATAGAATTATATGATCTCTTATGATGAGATCACTTTAACTTTCAAATATCTAATAAAATGTATAGAACTCATATTTGTCAAATAAACATCAGTCAAACGAAACCAAGTTTATTAGAATCTCCTAATTATTCATCTGAAATAATTTCCTTGGAATCTATTTTTAAATTAATTTATCAATGAAATGCGATTAAAGATTCAAGTTTTGTAGGGTAGTTTCATAACCACGAAAATCAAAAGAACTTAGTTACGGAACGCCATTAACATTTACCCATCGGATATAAAATTAGCTTTATTCTTATAATTCATATAATTTAATTTTTAAAAACCAAATTGACTAATGATTGTTATCGATTCACATAAAATATTTTATTGAAGATTCGTAATACAATTTTATTTTAGTATTGATATTTTGAAATCTTTATGACAGACCTGAATTAAAGGTTAGATAATAACTTTTTTATATAAAAATGACAGTACTGCCCAAGCACTGCATACGTAACATTTGTTCAAATGTACAGTTACAGTAAAAGTATATTTTTATTAACATTTAAAATTTTCTTATCTGGATATTTCTTACTGTATGCTAAACAGCGGTTACAGAAAAGATTGATATGAGAAGTGATGTTACCATCAATCTTACTCTATGCTTTCAAGACTGTAAATGTAAACAAATTGTGGTAAAATTAATTAAACATATAGTGTCATAGTGTTGTACTGTAATAAAAATATGTTTACACAGAACACTTGATTAAATTTAATAGGCTGTAAAAGTGAATTCAACTCTTTATTTATAATAAATTCGCAATAAACATGACGTTTATTAATATAGATAAAAATAATCCTATATTTTAAGTTGGACCACACAGTATATATCCACAAAATTTAATTGAAATCTATTCACTGACTCAGGAGATTAGCGTAAACGAACATCGTGGCACGTTATATATATATATATATATATATATATATATATATATATATATATATATATAAATATATACACTACCTGACCTGGCAAACGTTGTTTTTATACATACATATACATTCTTTTTAGAGATTATTTTAGTAGAAATAAACGAATAAATTAAATGATCAATGTACCTGTTGGCGTTGTCGATCCTCTGCTCTGAGTCTATTAACTATAAAACGGCGTGCTCATTTTTGTTATAATCATTTTCGTTCATTTTGTTCACCTCGTACATCTTCTGATTTTGCTTGACGTAATTGCGCCATGCTCGTACGTGCATTAATATTATCTTGCCGGATTTGTTCTTCAGTTCTTTGGACTTTCGTACGTATTTCGCATGAGTGCAGCTTTAGGTGTCTGGTGGTCCAAAGAAGTTCTTTTGTGCCTTTGTGGCATTGCTATCTGTACAATAACACATAAATAAAACAAATTAAATTACTTAATTACGGAAAATATTATAATAATGTATATGTTTTTGAAGGAAAATATATACACATACATGTACATAAATACACACATAAAACATTTAATTTTATTTAGTTTATATTTTATTTTCATTATGTTATTTCCCTTTTATAATATTCCTCTTTTAGAATTATTCTCATTAACGTTTGCACACACTGACTTTAATCTTTTTTAATCATAGTATCGTTTGGTCATACACAAATTAATAAATAACAAGTAAAAACAAATAAGTTATACAAAACACGATAGCCGTTGTTGGCAGGAGATCGTGACGCATGTTCAGTACTTTTGAGTTTATGTGAAATCACTCAATTAACTAAACGTGAGAACTACACTAATAAAATGTATATAATAAAATGGGAAGACATAATTACAGCTCTGCAAATTGATAACAAACATACCTGAAAAAATACATTAAAGTAGTATAATGATTATTGCAAACGCCACTACTACAATCGATGCAGAAACAATAATAATGGCCGGAACAGTAAAGAGAAAACAGTAAACAGAAATTGACGGCTTATTGTGTGAGGCAGAAAGGTGACCAGCGGCTTTGGTCTCATCTATACTCTGAACTGTTTATTGGGTGAGAAGTGACACCGAGATACGCCTGGCCAGGATAACTGATCAAGTGATAATTCATCAGTTATCCACCTGGGTTGAAAGTTATTGAATTACTAATATCGCTGTAAATAATAGGGGTTGATGGTAGAAGAGAGAAAATTTAGGGTTGTAGATAAGTTTTAATACCACATGATAAAAATACTGTCCAAAATTATAACAATTTTGGGGTGGACCACCCTTATAACTTGCGGGTATGAAAACTAGATAAAAACCTATCCTCAAACGTACCAAAGTACATATAAAATTTCATTAAAATCGGTTAAGTCGTTTCGGAGGAGTATTGTAACTAACAAAAACTATAAAAACATTTTGCTTGATATAAAAATAATTTTTGGTTATTCTTTCACGTTGCAAAATCCAAAATTGGGCATCTATTTATTCATGGCCGAAAATGAAAGCTTTGTATCCCATATGTCACCACAGGAAGTAATTTCCTTGACCATCCAAGCGTACCGTATCGAGCCACTGAACACACACTTGTAAAGTTAGTTCCTTTGACGTTACCGTGTGCGTGCATAAATACACCGTAATCGATTTCACAATATAATTACTAATCAACTACAGACCCCTAGTAACTTTTATTACATCAATCATAGTTTTACCTAGGTAAATATTTACAGGTGTAAATATATATATACATTTATGAAAATTTAATGAATATGTACATGGTGTTCACAAGAGAGTGTCACAAACTTCTGTGCGAGATAATACTCATCCTTAAAATAAAAGTGTTTACATCAATTCGTTTATTTTCTCGTTACATTAACATTGCATGACAAAGTCATTTTTATCCTAAGACTTAGAACTAAGAGCTCAGAACTAAGAATTCTATTCTTCCCGCTGTATTTTGCAGGAAATTAAAAAATATAACGTGAGTGCAAATCAACAGAGATCACAATCGAAGATTTAATTTTTTAACCAAAACTTCATACTATAACTGTTATTATGTTGGCACTACCACTGCTATTCTGTTTCGTAGATAGCGGTCTGCCTTCTTGATAGTTGCTGATAGTCTTGGTAATAACATATGTTTTCACAATAATAAAATATTCAAATGCTAGCATGTATACACAGTAATGTTTCAGTATTGTCTGTGGATGTTTGTTACACACAAATATCTTAGACATTATGTTTTCCAACTCCTTATAAAAACTATAGTTGGCTGATTTATTTCCATTTCTTTTTTTTTTACTTTTGCAAGAGAAACTATACTCGAGCAATATCTATAAGTAATGAAAACTCTACCAATTTTTATTAATTGGTCTATGGAGTGTGTAGGTTAGCTGTGATTCTAATTAGAAGTAGATAATAAATGTAAGGAACAGTTTCGAGTATATCGTTAATTATAGTATCATTTGTATAGAATGAGGGACTAAATACACATAGGCAACGTCATTTCATTTTGAGTATATATTATTAATTTAAATCATACAAACCTGTATAATATAGTAGCATAATAGCTGCTTGCATTCAACTCGTGAAAATCCTGAAGAAATAATGAATAATTAAGATAGGCTATAAACTAAATCCCAATAAAATAATTGACAGAGTAAATTAATTACGAGAGGTGGGCTGTTTTAAGAGTTGTCACTTTCAGTGAGGGCAAACCAATTCCAGTTTAATGAGCAAAAAAGAGGCAATTAAAATATGTTCTGTTAAAGTTGCAGGGTTGTTACTGTCAGCCACTACCCCAAACTTTCACTCTCTCCCTCATTAGACCCCATTCTTTCAAGATACGTGGAAGTTATATTTACTTTTATGTATAAAATAATTAGTTTATTCATTTTATTTTATGAACCATGTTTTATATGAATAAAGTGGGAAACATTAATGCTTTCTGTGCAATTTCTTTTAAAATTGTTTATTACATTTAAAAACAATGTAAAACATGTAGCAATGTTTTTGGTTCGTACACATAATATAGTTAGTGGGGTCAAACTTTCTCGACAAAACCGTTTGGTCATCCAACGAGATACAATATTAAATGATCAAATACTCATTAAAAAAACTTGAAATATTTCTAGGGTGTCGAAATAAATTTTATTACTATATATTATAGGGTAATTGACACTTCTTAAGACGAAGAAAACCAAGAACAAATGTTGAATTATAACATTATTTATACTTTCGATAATTTGCATTAGATGTCTAGAATTATGTATTTATATATTCAAATGCCGTAATTTCAGCCATCCCATTTTCTGGAGTGCTCAACCGTACTCATATTAAAAAGATAAATGAGTGTAAAATAACTACACGAATAACTGTAATAAATATTTTATCAGGATAGACTAATGTAAGTCTGTAAATACACTTAAAATTAACAGCTAAGCCATGTTTAAAAATATGAATTTTAACTACCGGTATACAATTTTAATTCTAATAACTCATAGAGGGTACAGTACGTAATGCTTTGCATTAATTATACAATGTAATTTAAATAGTATGATACATATAATAGTTCAGTATCATGACTAAAACTTAAGGAATTTACAACATTGAATTCAGCAATATGTAACGGGAAACTCGAAATTCAGTACTGAGAGTACGCAGTGATTTGTATAAGACAATTCTAAAAATTCTCATGTGGAACATTAGAAGAATTAAATTAATTTGAAGAACAAGCCAAACGCTCAAAGCAAATCTTATTCAAGAGTAAGTCAACAAATTAAAAACCCAAAGTTAAACTTGGTCAGAAATTTAGCAGACATATTTCTCTAAATGAGTCGCCACAACCAATATGGCGCCATGTCATGTAATTCTCGTCAAACTTTGTCAAGCTCCACGCCGAGTCAGCTGTTAATCTCCCGCCTCAATCTGTTATGCTAACTAATTAACGCTGCCATCTTGTGTAGAGGCTGGGAGCTCGTAAGTGAGCATGCTCCCATCGCTTGGCTGCAGTAACCGCTAAATCCCTGCCTTTATGAATTCCTCATCTGGGTAAAATTAGTTTGTTTACTGAATGTCTCTTACCTTTTTGATAGAACTTTATGTGCCCAGTAATAATGACATAATCAAAACTCAAAATCAATATAACTTTATCGATTAATGAGGATGCTTGGTCAATTTGGAATAAAAAAATAACTTTATATTTGCACATCAGCCAAATTAATTTAAGATTAATTAGAGTTAATCACAAAGAATACTTTCTTCTTTAATCAATATATTTACGAGTGAATCTGAATTTACAAATTAGTTTGGAAATGTGAAACGCATGTTCTGAATAAAACAATGTACACTTTATTCATCACACCACTTTATCATATTCATACGTCACCAAAGTAATAGCTTGCAAACCTAACACGTGTCTTTGATCCATTACTTTTTATTTCGGTGAAATTTTAATATCGTCTCTTGGGAAGTATTTAACGAAATAGCGACTTAGAATAAAAAAGTTAAGGGTTTTGGAGGAAAATTGGGAATACTGACTACAGCATTAGAAGATGCTTGTGACCCATCATTTTATGAAACAACACTTTAAAACATTTCGTCACACGCTAGAAATTTATAATTGCAGACTTTGAGCTTACTTTAACTTCACAGAACTCGTTGAAAGTAACCGAATAGTTTAAGTAGACATTTCTGTGAATAAAAATCAATCATTTAGGAAGTAAATAAATCGTTTACTATTTTATGGTACTCATTGATTAATTGGAAAAAAATGCAATTTAATTTTATTCAGTAATGGGTAATAGGACTTATAAAACAAGATTTTAACTGCATTAACCGCAGTAAAAACTTTGTAAAAACCTACATAACTAAAACTAATTGTAAAGAGGATTTCATATTTTTGAACATTTCGTTTCACGTTTTACATACAATAAACCACCAATTTGGTTGATATTAGATTAGGAGTATATCTGAATTTATGAAAAACGAAGTAAGTTTGGAATAAACTAGTGAATTTTCAAAATTGGTTAGTTATTGTAACCTATAATTTGTCAAAAGATCATTCTAGCCATGTAACATTCCAAGCCACTACTTTTATTTGGTTCTAAAATAATTTAAAAAAAATCATAACAAGTAAAC
This sequence comes from Homalodisca vitripennis, assembly GCF_021130785.1. NCBI lineage: Eukaryota > Metazoa > Arthropoda > Insecta > Hemiptera > Cicadellidae > Homalodisca > Homalodisca vitripennis. Next base: position 131,179,888 of record NC_060208.1, read on the forward strand.
CCCAGGACGCGACTCAACTTTATGAAGTTTAAACTTATGTTTGGTTCTGAATAGTTATAAATAACAAGTAACAAAGCAGTCTAGGCTTAGTCTATCAACACAATTCCGCCAAGCCCCGTCAGCTGTTATTCTCTCGCGACAATAGAATCTGCCGCGCTAATGAATCGATTAATTACACGCCGCCATCTTGCGGTGAGGCTGAGAACTAAGTACACCATCTCTGTGCCTACTTGCGGCATCCACCTCGGAGCACTCGAGTTATTAGCGGTTCCTATCATTAGTTTTGCTGTCTAATGGCATAAGTATTACAGTTGACTATCATTGATCAGAAAGTCAGGGAGGAAAGTATAATCTTTCAAATTGACAAAAGTATCTGTATGATTATTTTTTTAAAAGAGAGAGTTTGTAAATATCTCATAATATTGGAAAGTGCTATTGTTTATATCAATGAAATTATGGGAATTAAAAAAAATCATTTATTCACACTTAAGTATAAAACAATTATACAGTTAAATTGTTTTTGCTTATTTATGAGTCATAATAACTGCGATTATCCTATCTCAACAGAGAAACATCTGCATTGGTCTGATTCCAAAATTATCGCACAAAGTTAATTATAATCTAACGAATTTTAGTATAAATATATTTTATTTAGAGAGAGCTAAGGAAATATTTACCGGTGTTCTGGGCCCCTAATGTTTTGGCACGGGAAGAAGACTGCCTGGGGAATAATAATACATGCATTGCATGGATGAATACGATTTAAAAAGTACTTAACTAACAAGTAAGACCTTGCCCAATAATGTTCTGACCCTCCAGTAAGGGCGTGTTGAGGCACCTGATGTTGAGCAGATTGTACTCTGAGTCACCATAGCTTCTTTTCTCAGTTTCTTTCTTTCTTAACTTTTTATCTCAGTTTCGAATCTCTGAGCAAATCCCCACGCCCAACACTAAAACACGTTTAGTGCATGTTCCCCCACCAAACATAGAAACAGGTTGTTAAAATACGTTGATATAAAATAAATAATGATAATATAAATTAATGAATATATTTAAAGCTGTAATTTACTTCATATAAACTCAAATTAAAACTATTAAAAAAAGTGTATTAATGAGAAGTGATATTATTTTGTTTATAATTTAAAATAATTAATACATAAGAACTGAAAAATACAACTTTTATATTGGATTTGAACATCATCATCGTATATATTATACTTCACGTGGAAAAAACCTTCAAACCTCATATCATTTTATGGTATTTCACAGTACACTATCATTGAATAAATGTGTTTCATTTTAAATTTTGACAAAATTAATATTAACAGTTTGTCCTAACTCTGGAATGCACTATCTGATTCCTGTAAGTACTGGAGCGTGGTCCACTCTGACAGCTTCAGAATAAGCTGTTTGTAGAGGACGAGCTTCATCCATTAGATGGGTTGCAGTGATAAAAAATCCATGAGGAATAACGATTACAATAATTCTCATGCAGGAGAACACTTGGATTCGAAAAGGTAAAAATTTTAATAATGTTACAGTATGGAGTTAATAGTTGAATAAATAGTTGTCTCTATTTCGTCCTTTGATGTAGCTCATTCTTTTAGAAATTAGCTACTTGAATTTATGCACTATTGCATGAAATTTATTAGATAAAGTACGAAAAATACAGTATTTATAAAATTTGGACACCAAATTTGCTTAACTAAAGATTTTATATAAACTCAGTTTATGCCAAACTGTTAAATCTTTGTGTTTGTTCCATTAACAAAGGTAACATGCGCTTTTTTCGTTAAGTGTATGAAACACCTGAATATATTTTACTTTAAAAAGTACACAATTCATAATACTTTGTGTCCTTTAATGTTTGTTACGACGTGCACGTAGTTCCACCATAAAGGGAGTTAAAAAGTTGTGAAACTTACATAAGCTTTCTTTTGACTGTGTGCTTTCTTAAAAGCTCTCGAAAATGTCTGGTTCTCTTTTATTGGCTATTTAAGAGGTCGAGACATATTTCCAGGAATATTCATTTATCAAGAACAGGAATGTTTTTGGGAAACACGTTCTCAGACGTGAAATGTTTTTCTTGTTCAATTGTGAAGAAGTTACTAGGAAATTAATTCTAATAAGGGATATCTGTAAAGGGATATAGTCGATTGTAAAGTATTGTTCGTATTTATCTTGCAAAAATCACATGAATAGTTGGTTCCGTCTTCAAGCCATATAACATATTTATGTAATTTAATAAAGTATTTCAACCTATTTTTATAATATTAATCATCAACGCGTACAGAATGTTTCAATAATAGTAGTTATAGTTAAAATAAATTTAATAAAATGTTTAAAATTTTTAATTTCAAATTGCCTAACTTAAAACTATGTTTTGTTGCTAAACACTATGTTTATTATACTTTCCTTTTTAATTCCAAAAACCAAAATTCTTACAAATGGCACATAAAAACCACTTGTGACTCTAACTTATAATGCAAAAATACACTATTCAGCATACATGTAGACAACGAATACGCAAAATCATAGTTTTTATATTTGGATACTATAATCCGATATATATCGGATTATAGTGTTATATATATATATATATATATATATATATATATATATATGCACATGTATATAAGCAGCTTAGGAGGGTTGAACAAAACACAAGTTAGTATGGATCATCCCGTTAATTGTAATCGCAGCATATTTAGAATGAAGCAATAATATTTATTTTTAAATGATTAAAGTACATTTAAAAATAGAATGATAATAAAGTGACTTTGTAATTTTACTTACTGGCAACACTTTCTAGTTGAATAAAAGAAAATTACGCACTATTATTTAGACTGGTCTGAAAAATGCGGTATAAAGACAACGGGCAATGTTTGTGTAAAAGATTTCTTTCTCTTACAGCTAAGACCAGAGAGTTAGTCTAGGTCTAAGCTGATAAGCCGTGTCTTCTGACAGCAACGTCAGAGGCTTTTGGTGTAATTTATGCACAGCCCAGGTTTTTTATAATCTGCCTTCTTGCTTAACTACCAAACATGTTTTAATGTACCTTGCAAAAAATAAAGCTACAAATTTGAAATTATGTGCTAAAAAGATCTTTGGCCAAATTCGTAAAATAATTGAATGTACCTTGTTTCATTTTGTTCACAGATTTTTAAGGCAGGCCCAAAATAATATACGTACAATTATTGCACAATTTATCTCAACCGGATAATAGTTTTCTATACATTTATGCACCATAAAATTTGAAGTGGCAGAAAAAACATAAAATAATAAGGTTACTAATATAAACAGCCATATTGGCGTATTTTATTTGCTAAATTTCCATAGAACTAACTAATATATTTAATAATTTCACAAAATTACATTAGATGGTTCATGGATCATTAATTAAGGTTATAATTATCAATCACAGCGAGATTATAATTAATGGGATAGTTGATATTCACACAAATAAATTACTTACTTTATTACGTGTCCGATTCTAAATTTCTGCCTTCCAAAAATTAACCGACAAGGCAGCATTGTCATTTACCTCTAATAGGTCTTTCATGTTAATAAGCTGTGATCCAGCCGTGGGTGAACCAACAGATAGCTAGTCCTCCTGGACAGCGTTATTGCACAGAGTAACTCATCCACCCGTAGAAGACCCCATCTTTGCAATCTTGTCGCACCTTAGTATTTTTAGCCTCATTCTTTAGTGTATTCCACACTATACAGAGTAGTCCTACACCAGGTACCAGTTCCGCCTTTGGTGGTGTGGATGGGTTTCTGAGAGAGGTTTCCCACCTGACAATGCGATTGCTTGCTGGCGATCATTCCAATATATGAGTCCTACCAAGAAAGTTCTTTCTGGGGATCTTAACCGTCGCTCGGTAGGTTGGTGACCATGTAAGTGGTGACGTGGATCAGTCTCTTTTTGGTTCTCTCTGCATCTGAACCAACGTCACGCCGGATTGATGAAGGGGTGCTCCCTATGATAGGGTATATTTTATGTGCTGGGGTTTGTTTTAAAGATACCGTTACCATCTTTACCTTGTCGTTTAATGCAACGTTATTATATTTTGCATACGTGGACGTGATTCGCACTGGTGCAGCATATTCCGCAGCCGATTCACTGAAGGCCAATGCTAAAGTTCTCAGAAAGTGCATCCAAACTATCGCTGTATAGTTTTATGACCAATCTTGGGAGGCACCGAGGGATCTGTACCGAAAACAAGCTAAACACGAGGACTCAGTCACACACTGGGCAACGCTCTTACAACTGCTAATCCGTCCACAACTGGGTGATTTCTAAATTAATGAAGAAATAAATAAACACAAATACGTGAGTCAAATATTAAGAATATCTACCACAATAAACGACTAGCTACTGTGAAAAGAGAAGTTTATAATTGGTAATTAGATTGTGAAATTGATTATAGGGTATTTGTGCACACGGCGACATCAAAGGCAACTGATCTTAGAAGGTTTGTATTCATTGGCTCGGTGCGGCATGCTCCGGTGGTCAATGCAATTACTTTCTGTGGCGACACATCATACACAATCATGATCTAATAGAGCGAACTATTTTGAATAGTACAATCACAAGGGAAACGTGGAAATATTTTTACTTCTTCTGTCAAAGACTTCTTTTGTGTTCATGAACTATGAAAACTAATTGCTTTATATTAGTAACTAGCAGTTACCCGCATTTCACTTTGAAAATTTGGGACAATATGAGTGTATTTATTTTAAATGGCATCCTATAAAATTCTGAGATGTGATAGTTACTGAAAAATATTGCAATTTTTTTGTCCATTTTAGATTTAGGTTTTAAGATGAGGCCCTGAAGTCGAAGAATGAAACTGTTATTTATAAATGCCTCTGAAAGTTGTAGAATTTCTCTCCAATATTTCATGATATTTTATTGATAACCTCCTACGATTTCAATAACAACTGAACTATTTTACGCCAGTATGAAGATATCCTAAGTGTACAGTAAAGCTAAAGTCGAATCTTTAGCATTTAAATTAACACACTTGGGATATACCACATTATGGCATTATACAGTATATGATTAAAATCTCAATAAATACACATCCAGACAAAAAACCTTTGGCATGCAACATAAAATTTGTAAAGTTAAAACAAATTGACATATGAATAACAACAAACATATACTATCACATGTTTAAATATGTCTAAATTATTATACTTGACTTAAAAACGTCTATATGTGTTAGACTATACTTCAAATTAGATGGTCCCTTACAAACAAAAGTATATAGAATTTTATATTGCATCAAACTAAATTATATTTATATACTATAGATATTGAAATAAAACTGAAAATAAATGTTTCATAACAGATGAAATTAAAATATCTTTGTATTTGTAGATCCAAACATGGCACCGTCATGACACAGTCAAATTTATGTACTGGTTCGGAGTGACTGTGGTGAAATGAAATGAAATGAAATGAAAAATGACTTTATTAGAGGCGAAGTTAGGACTATAAAGTCCTCTCTACCACTTAACCTCATAAAAATTAAACTAACATATATATGAATACATTTATAACTAAAACTTAGTCTATTTATTTACACTATATATTAAATGAATCTTAAAATAAAAACAATCATCAATAATTAGTGTAACTATATACAAATTTACAATAATATCGCAAGACACACACACTCGCATTCATTCAACTTGCATGCAATTGCCCTAAGTACCGCACACCAAAGCCGCCAATCGCTATACCCCCTGAGCCCCCAGCATCAAGGCCCTGACCTCCGCCCCAAAGCGAGCGCGCTTATCGATGGCCCTGATGTTCACGGGTAAAGCATTCCACAATCGACAGGCAGAAACTGTAAACGATTTGCTAAAGGTAGTTGTTCGATGAATTGGGATAGATAATAAGGATGTACCCCTCCTTGTACTTCTTTCACTTATTTCAGACATAAATCGAAAGTTGTTTGAAAGATAACTAGGACAATTTGTATTTAAAAGATGGTGGGTAACTATGAGCATCATACTATATTTTCAGAGGTAATTAGTGCCCAAAGCACATGAGCCATGAAGAATTGAGAGGTTTTTATGTGTGGAGAAACAAACATGACACCTTTATCAGTATGGGTTTTAAATATACGTTGATGAGATACAACAATACAGGCCAGGGCCGGTCAACATTCATGCCGGTCAACATTCATGTCATATTATTGGTTACGACTTCCATTACACGGCCTTTACCACCAATATCATGGTTACTGACGGGGTCGAGGTGACTGTGTTGGGTAACCATGGGTATCGTACTGTATATTACATATAGCACTACCGCTCATGCAGTCGAACCGAGATATCCTCTATCACAGTTCAGTGTTCTTCAACTTTAACAGATGTTCTATTATAAGTGAAACATTGTTTAATATTCTTTGCTTCAAAATTGTTTTAAATAACGCCTACACATATCTAAATAATATCAACTGTATTTAAATAATCAAGAATAATAATTTAATTTCGTTCGTGTCTTCTGTAGCTGATATACTTCTCAAATTATTGTGTGACGAATAACTCAGTTGAGTTGATTATAATTAATTATAATTATTTTGAATCTAGAACTGATTTTGGTTTCTAGCTTTGAAACAGTTCTAGTTTTGGTTCTAGAAATAGTTTACTTTATTCAGTTTATTAAATAGGAAATGTTGCAAAATTAACATATTAACTAATACAATTTTATGAAATTGAGTTTTTTTTCAAAACTAATGTTATTTTTATGAAGTGTACATACTTTCTAATATTTTTTATGTTTATAAATTGTACGCCTACATATTCAAGAAAAGTGCAAATAAAATAACTTATTTTTTTGACATACTGTATATTTCAACAATTTTAAACAAGAAACAAGTGAGTATAAAAACAATAGTAAGCAGTATTATGATTTTCTGGATTGAACTACTTATGAAATTTGTACTTGACTTATAGTACCAGACTTGAACTTCGTAGGACTCATATGTTGCCTAATAATATACAGTTCTATACTCTATGCGTTTTAACAGTCATTGATAGCTGTTTTTCATTATTGTGCTAAAGGTACAGTACACATACTTTAAGGAAAATCAGACTCGGTTAAGTAATGTCCATAAATTTAATCGACGATGTAGTAAAATCTATTTTTCAAAATCAATTTCTTTTTAAGGGATGGCCAATATTTTTTCAGCCTTATTATGCCCGTGCAAATGGACCATTGACCTGTGTGAGTATATTATCAAACAGAATAAGGGGAGGAGACGATACATCAATGGTACCGTTGATGGTACTGATCAAACGCGCTACAGTCACATACATGATTTCAACCTGCGCTGTCACTAACTCAGATCCAGATTCCGGCGTCTTATGCTACTCGGCCTTCTGCACTCCATCCTAAAATATTATATTGTGAAAATTCGTTTTCATAAATATTACAGTTAGATAAACGGGATTTTTTATTCCTGTAATAGATATAAAAATAAACTATTTTTATTTAAATATTACCTTATGCTAAATAAACAAATTGTCTGTAACATTCATTCTAACTTTTGTTTATCATCCAGCAGATATTGCAAGTAAATACCTGAATTCATTTTGTAACTCGGTAAAGATACCCGTTACCGCTGTATTTGCGGACTTGATGGAGCCATACGCGATAATTGTTGAGGTTTAAACCATAACTCTCCGTTTAGTTAAAGGCTACTAATTTCTCCTTTTGATACTTTGAGTAATGAAGAGGCATGAGTAAATAACTCCAAGCAGAGAAACTGGTAAGTCCTTTAAAAACCGATTTACAGCTTTACACCATTACACTGCATTGTTTAGTAAATATGTATATGTTATAAATAAAGTACTTTGACTTTAAAAATGAAAATATAATCAAGAAAACACGTATTTTTATTTTTAAAGTATGTTTTTTTATTTAGTATTGCTCTGAACAAAACTGTTAATATTACTTTTTCTAAGTAATATGTAAAAACTAAAAAGGCATTATCTTAAAAAGAAATGTAAATATTCGTAGCATATAATTCTTAAAAATAAGCACGAAGTATCAACAGATTAGGATTCCGCAGATCAACAGAGTACCTCAGCCTTGGATTCAGTTGTTTGGGAACACGGCTTTTGTGATTGTAGACGATTGATACATATTCATATTCATCTCAGGATCTGTGAGACACACACTGTTAAGTGTCTTCGGTAATCCTCCGTAGTCTCCGTCTTGACGAGGATTTGAGTAAGAGCTAAGCCGATCAGCATTTCGTCCACTATTGATCAAATCAATGTTGTTACCGAGCCTCAGAGTATATATGTTCTTGGTTCGGGCAACAACGCAAATACATTTTATTTCATTGTTATAAAAATTAAACTTTACTGTGGCACTTGAAATATTCTAGATTGGAAGTAGATCACTTGGGGCCGTGTGTTTGGCCGAAGTATGTTTTAAAAATCGATATACTATGTATAGATTTCCTTTATCGGGGCAACAATGCAAACTCAACTTTTGGTACTGGAGATATCTTACAAAGGAATTTGATTAAAAGGGCCGGAAGTAGACACTTTGTTTTACAGAAGTAGATTTTTAAAACGAAATTTGTATATTTTTCTTTCATTAGTGCAATAAGGCAGATTTTACTGCGTGCGATACAAAATACATTAGATCAGAAGTGAATTTAAACAGTTGGATTAGACACGTTTAGGCTGTTCGTTGAAAAATAGGAAGTAGACGTAGGGCTTCTCAGTCCTACATACGTACATACATTTCTCTCTTCTCGAAATTTAGGCAAAACTAACCCAGGGTACTTGGTATACCTTAGACCGGATGTAAATTACAAGGACCGAAAGTAGACGCTTTTTGATCGATGTTGTTTTCTGTTGGTGTATATTTTGTTGGTAGGAGAAAAAAAGTAAACTCAACTATGGCTCTAGAAATACCTTAAACTGGAAGTTATTTCAAACGGCTAGAAGTTGACGCGTTTTAATCAAAGTAGGGTTCCCAAGACATTTATAATGTATGTATATACAGATTTTCTTGATCGGGGCAACAGGCCAGAAAAAAAATGAACTACAGCGTCAAAAACTAAATTAATTTGAAACAGAAGAGTTAAAATTGCACTTTTACATTCACAAAACAGAAAAAATAAAAACCAGTAAACACTTTATCATACTTTTGAAAGTGGACTAATAACCATGGAGAGTGAAATAATAAGTATCATAATATGTCTAGTTCTGTTTGAAAATAACATGTGGCTCCATTTTTATGTTATACTAATGCTTTCTTTAAGGAAGCCTGACCTTTGAATTGTAAAATTGATTTCTATGAATTGTAATCTGCTTGGAATTATTTATATTTCATCAACTGATGATTTTCTGATTTCTTAATTTTTGATATCTTGTAGAGTTTTAAGATAGTGCCCATACTCTGTTTAGAGCGGTATACAATAACATTTTAGCAACATAATAGCAATATGCAACAGTAACTACAGTAATAGTTAAAATATTCTATGAAAATCTGGCACTAAAGTATTTACTATTATCTGAACGAATTCACTGTCTCCATTAAGTTAAATTGTTTGCAGCGGATCACAATAGTTTGTGGAAATAATACATGCCTTCATTTAACCAATTAGAAATAGAGAGCTTTTACTAGTATCTTATTATATTGGTTATATGACCGTATATAGTGGTAGTTAGAGATTTATACAATTATTTTTGTTGTAAAATATTTGCATTTAGAAGTAAAGTAAATTACAGGTGTACTATTAAAGCATCTTCAATCAATATTTCAATATGTTAAATACGCACAAAATTCATTTTGTCTTCTGATTTCTATTTTTAAAGTAATATTTTGATAATCTGAAGACGTTTAATTTATAATTAATTCATTAATATTTAATGAAGTAAACCTTTATAAACTGATAATGTCAGTAGATTTATAAAATGGGCACTAAAAACTTCATTGTTAGCCTTTCCAGTGACAACAAAATGTAATACATGTTAAAAAACTAATAAATTACAATAATTAAGTATCATTTAAATTCAGATTTAAGACTATATTTGGATTAGTATGATTTGAAATGTGGTATTCTTCTCCTGAATAAAAAAAAAACAACTTAAATTTAAAATGATGGGAGAAGACAGTATATGTCATTTACTGAAACAATAATTACACATAAAACATATGTAAATAATAACTTCCAACAGTCCGAGCAACATTCATTATTCACTAAATATAGTTTCATACCAAATTATTTTAATGCACAAATAAAGATGTAATCTCGCGTACATTTAGACCCCACTCCGTTGATACACCCCTGGGGCTAATTAGTTACTTCTGACGTCAGCAACTCATGACGTAATTCATGCACGAGGCTCAGTAGGGATGGTCCCCCCAGATCGCCTCATATTACACTTTAGCGCATAAAATATATCATTGGAAATGAAACAATATTTGATAAGAGTGCAATCTAAACATTATGAACCATGTTGTAATTAAGTTGGCTTGTTATTCTAATAAGTAAAAAAAAACTATTAAGTTTTGCAGCAATACTGTTATTATATACATAATTACAATTTCCAATCACGAAGCGTAAAAAATATGTAAGGTATCTCCTTCAACGGTTCTGTTTATATTTTAGAATTTTTATAGTGTTTAGTTTTGTGTACTGTTGTATTAAAGTACAGAAATAAAATAGTTAAATAATACACTATAAAGGATGTAAATTAAATTCTGATACGCCTTGATATTTTACAAACGTATAAAGATATCGATATACATCTTCACCATAGTTATAAAAATAATTTTTTAGATTTTTTTGCAGGAAAAACTTATCTCCTACTTTTTAAAAGGTGGTGGAGGGGTGTAACTTAAAAATTTCAAATTGCAATCCTTATCTTGTGGACATGCAATTTTAAAGGTCTATTTAATAAAAACAGAATGGCACGAATAAAACGTTTATATGACGTTTCTAGCAAAAGTTATAGGTAAATTAACCCTTAAATTTTAGGGTGTAAATTAAGTCCTGATACCCCAGGATATATTCCAAACGTATTGAGTATTCCGTACTTAATAAAATACATTTGTGAATTTTTCGGAGAAAACAAATCCACCTCATTTTTAAAGGGGATAGAAAGTGGTAACTTTCAAATTGCAACCCCTATCTTGTGATAAGTTCTTTTAAAGTGCAACTAAAAAGAAACAAAATGACACTAAGGAAACATCTATCCGACGCAAAATTTGTAGGCAAATAACGCAAACCAACAATAATCTGTAGGGACTTTGTTAATGTCATGTGCATATCAACACAATGTATTCATGATATCTTTTAATAAGACTGTATCATTTGCACTATACTTTTGGTAAGAAGTGTTTTTTTATAGGTAGCATAACAATGTAAGGAGTTATTTGCTCATAACTTTTGGTAGAAACGTCTTAGAGATCATGTTTATATTGAATAGAATTCACAAGATAGGAGTTGCAACTTGAACATTTAAAGTTACCTCCTTCTACCCCCATTAAAAAGTGGATAGAAATATTTTTATCCCCCAAAAAATGCAAAAAATGTATTTTAATAAGTATGGTGAAGATTGTATATCGCTGTCTCAACCCGTTTGGAATATTTCCAGGCGTATCAGGACTTACTTTACACCCTGTATATAAGGCGAGTCATCTGCTTGTCGTTACCAAGCTTCTCCTTGTATGTAACATCGCACACGATCGTTTTTTATGTATATGTGCAAGTTATATTTATGTATATATTTATTTATATGTATGTTGTTTTATAATTTTAATTTTATGACAAAGCCATCCACCACTATGACAACTAAGGTCCGACGATGAAGGTTAACCTTCGATACATGTCGCCATAAGAGCACATGATTGAATTGACGGTATGATCTAATATGTATTATTTCAATATATATTGGTCCTGGGATAACCAGAACCTATTATGATAACTTTTATTCACAAAGTAAAATGAAAAAGAGGAAGTTAAAAATCAGTTACAATATTTTATTTCAGCGCACTTTTGCGTTGTGGTACCCTTTCTAGCTCACTGGAAATTATATTATTTGAATACTGCTATGAAACATAACTTTTATCCATAGTCAAGATAGAAAGTTTTGATAGCTAGATAGAGAAATAGAACAATATAGATATAGAAGAAAGACACGATATCGTAGACTTTAAATTTAGCATGATATGATATGCAGTTTCTACATAGAAAAGCGCGTTCTATGATGGTTCATGCCCAACTAAGGAATTTGGCTGAATGTATTTTGTTTGTCAATTTCAGTTCTGTATGGTTGTATGTCTGTCTATATGCCCATAGGACACGTCGAGAATGAAATGAGATATAGATTTGAAACTGAATCCTACCGTATTTTAATAAAGAGTTGTATTTATTTAACAATATAACCACAGGATTAAAATATCTACTTTGTTTTCACTAAATTTCCACGTATTCCGTTCATCATGGTACTGTGACACTCCAAATGTGTTGACTTGAATTATTTGACAATGGCAATACTGAAACACCACTCCAATAAATAATATTGTTTTTGAACGATTCTTTCAATAACAGCCTAGGTGGTAGTATTTTTTAGTAACTATCGCAATTTATGGACTTTATTTAATCATATATTTTTAAGAAGTGTGAAAAATTGTCATTTATATCATTTAAAATCCTATATAAATACCACGCATATAAAACAGCACTTTTGTGTAACATTACATATGACTTATTTTCTCATGTAATATACAGAATAGCATTAAAAAATTATAAATGGTTAAACCCAATTTGTACGGTCATGAAAATGTAATTTTTGCGATTTCTTAAACTATTGTCTTTAACGTAAGTAGTTAGATAACTTACCTGTAGCTATTAAGCAATATAATGTGCTATTGTACATTTATGCTTTTCTAGCGAACGTGTTAAAAATAATCCACAACATCCATTTCCGGTTTACTCACAGTTTAGAAATTGAAGAAAAATTCATTTATAATTTTCTCACTTTCCTTCCAGTATTAATAATAAAAATAATAATAATACAAAATCTCAAAAATGTTGATGTTAAACTTATGTTAGGCAAACGCCCATTCAGCGTAGTTAGGTTACCAAACCAAGTATTGGTGAGAATCCTCTCCTTTCAAAGGAAAAAAGTATTTTTAGAACGCTTATCATTTTGACATTAATGTTTAATGATATTTACTTTTAAATAAAAGAATTTAACAAATTCATGAATACGGTACTAAATAAGTGCACTTAGTGTTAGTCATGAATCAACACAAACTGTATAAACTTATTAGTGCAAGCTGCTATTGCCCATATTCTAGACGGCTATAAGCTATAACATGTGCCACCCCGACCCAGTCAGTAACCATGTTATTGGCGGTAAAGGCCGTGTAATGGAGTCGTAACCAATAACACGACATGGCGTGGACCTGCCCCGAGCCACACAACCATAACTCATCTTCGTTTGTTCATAACATTTAATCGTATTACTTTTTTACATATTTAGTAATTTATGTTTTTTTCAATACCTTTTGAAAATTATTTTACTTTTACTGCAGTACTACCACCTTTAAGAGTATTATATTTAATATTTAGGTCACATATTGAATTTGAATAGGGACTTTTTCTCTTGAACCTTATATTTAAATATCTAATCTTGCATAACCATTTATTAAAATTTAATAATGAAATCCTATATAATGCTTATTAATTATATTATACTTCTACGTAGTGCTCTAATAAGGCATATTTCTACGCATAAAATATGTATTCACGCTTAAACAAATATCAACACATTTATGAGTAACTTTGTGTCTGACTGCTAAGTGAAAATAATAGACTTTCTATTAGACAACTTTTGCAGTTTCCCATTCATGCTGTACTGTGTAAGTGTGTGCTCCATATCACTAACCCAAAGTTCTGGCGAAAAAGCTTTTCCACTAATATAACCAAGTAACCTAGAGAATAAAGCATGTTACTTAGTAATATTGTTCATCACTAGTTTTGATCAAACTTAAATTTGGCATGGTAGATTTATTTTTCACTGCCTAAGATAACTTAACCTGTTTTAAAAATAAGTATTTTTAGTAGGTATTATATTTAAAGTGTAAATTCAAACAAATATTGCGATGACCTTTGAAAGTTATAACAATATTTTGTACTATAGAAGCTAACAGCAAAGTGTTAATTAAATCTATATATAGACATCTATAAATATACTGTATATATAGTGTATATCATATCAATAAAAAGTGTTTAAATATTTGACATTTATTTTGATATCAATCTAGTGCGTGCTGACATATATCTTCGTACAATCGATTTCTCTCATTTATTCAAGTATTTCAGAGGCGCAAAATTCATATAACAAGAATTTAGCTTGTGGCTTGGGTTATTTTGTTTTTTGTTAACTGATGAAATATAATGACTATGCAAATAGTCATTTAAAATCCCTACCGTGCAGTCCTAAAGCTTAATGGTATAAAACTAATTGAATACTTCCAAGATCAAACAATGTATATTTGTGATATACAGTTCCATATTTAAGTATTAATAAGTATTTCAGAGACATGGTCAACACTGTTTGTAAGATTTATTACACCTTTCAATAGTAAGGCTATGACAAAAATATGTAGATCGTGGATAAAATCTTATTAAATTTTTAATCTGATCTCAACCATTATAGATATTGTGATACCAGTTCAGTATGCAATAATGTAAATGTATATTTAAGCCCGTAAATACAGCTAACCTATAATATACTTAATGGCAGGTTGTGAACATAGTCTCTATATGGTGATATAATACGTGTTATAGACAAAGTTACTGATAAAATAATAAAATACATTTATGAATCACTTGTGCTTGGGAAAATGAGTAAGGAAATCCTTAAAGAAACAGTTACGCTACATATTACCGTATATTTACATTGTTTGGGAAAACATATAATAGAGAGTTTAAAATTGTACTGTATTCACTAAAAAGTTAAAAGCGCAATAGGATTTCAGCATCTCTTCTAGGCGAAGGACAGCCACGTTCTCAGATTCTAAAAAACTGACTAAAACGTGTCTTATTAGAAACCAGGTAATAGAATACCGTTATCGGTGTGCTCTGGTGTGAGAATCTTTGTAATTAAATATCTATGAACCTTAAGTTACGTATGGAATAACCACAGCGCGATCAGGATACAAACTTGATCACTTATAAACGTTAAACACTAGGTTGGAGCTTATATACTGCATGATAAGTAATTAATATCTACTATATTAGGTTAATTTAAACAAAATTTATAATAAATTGTAAAAAATACACTATGGAAAAATCTAATTTCGTTACATGTTCTGGAATTAAAACAACTGACAAAAGTCACAATACATGGTTTCATTAAAAGCACAAGTTGCTGCTGAGACAGCGCTCAATGTAAATGTTATTGTTCCTGGGATATTGTGGCACAAGTGGTACTTGGCTGTGGCAGCCCTAATCGATATTTTGCTTACTGACTCGTCTGCTGGCCTCCTTCACTGACAAGATATTATGTAATTAGAGTTGAATTATTCAGCTTGATTTAGTTCTAATGTTAATTATTTTTAATTCGTAAGTACACGATATATTTGGAACAAATACATTTTTTAAGAACATACAAGTTGTTTTGCCTATAAAATTCTTCTTATAAAAGATTTAAATGTTATGGAATTACGATAGCACACAATAAAGTTAAGAAAAAAACCGCTATATTCTAGTTCGCTTCAGTTATTAGTAGGCCAAGACATGTTCGGCGCTTGACACATTACGTCGTGCACGCTCACTTGCGCATGCGCTCCAGCGCAAAATCGTCAGACGGAACGACCACTACAACTGTACCACTACACTTGTAGTAGTTTTGGCCCAAGCTGATGTTTGACTGCGTCTAATGCGGTTGCATTAGTTGGTCTCGCGCATGTTGAATTAGTCAGATGCGGCGCATTATGTTATGGTCTGACTTACAACTGCGATTTAACTATTTTCTCGTTACAATAATTGATTTTGTATGCTAACCTAATGTGTTCAATCAGATCAATACATTAATAAAGCGTTTAGTGAGGGGTTTATGTATACTATTTTATTGGGCAACAAGCAAACTCAAATGTGCATAGCAAGTTAATTTAAATGGTTGGAAGTAGAAATATTTTTAACGGAAGTGAGCCTCTGAGTCTACGTATGTACAATATATATCTTTTTTTCACCGAGGCAGGTAAACCATGCTATATAACTGGAAATATATTAGAACGGTATGCGACGATATTTGATCAAAGTAGATTTCCGAGACCTACATTCATATATCATTTTTTATCGAGACAATAAAGGTCAACTGGAGAACCGCAAGTGAATTCAAACGGCAGAAAGTAGATACCTGTTGACCGAAATAAGCTTCTAAGTCTATGTGTATATTTTCTTCCTCGGAAAGACGAGTCAATCTCAATTATAGCACTTGGAATATCTTAGACCGGAAGTATATCACAAGAGCTGGAAGAAAACGCTTTTTAATTGAATTAAGTTTTCAAGACCTAAGTACTTACATTGTCTTGGTTGGGGTAACAAGCTAAACTCAGAAAGGAGTAACAAGATATGGAGTCGGAAATATAATTAATTCCAAAAATAAATGTTTATACTCATTCAAAACCTGATACCTTTAACTCTAATCCTCTTAACCGTGAACACTGAATAATATGTACCTGATGTGCGCCTACTTGCGTTTGACATATTTCATAGCGTTCCATTATATGTGATCAAAAATTCTTTTGCAAATTTTATTAAGTACTTAGATTTTTAAATTTGTGGGCGTAGCTGCGGGTTACAGCTATTTTAAAATAAAAAAAATGTTAAACCCAATATCGATTTCACTATCTTAACCCGTAACAATCTAATGATGTTGAACTGTCACTTAATTACCTGGATTGAGGTAATATTCAAAAGCAATGAAAAACTACGATGTTAGCCATCAGTAGACTGTCTTAACACGAAAAAATCGAAAACGTTATAAATAAATACTTATTTTACTTCAAAATGTATGGCGTGACCCATTTATTCCTTAGGTCATGTTTAGCTTAAGGAATACGAATCTCACAATTTTATTCTGAAGTAAAAAGCTATTATTTATTGCTGCTTAAAGAATAAACATTGCTTGGTCTGTTAAAAGGGAAAAAACGGATAATATATCCCGTTGTTTTGGAGTAAGGGTTGTTAAATACAGATAAGGTCTACTACAAGCTGGGTGTATGTAACAGTTGCTGCGACATATTATTCGCTTGTCATAAGCACATGAATAGCACTATGGTAGAGCAGCTTTATTGAGGGAGGATCTGTTGTGAATAGGAGGATTGGTATTAACAGGCTGATTAATGTAAGAGTATTCATATATAATCTATGTTTGGGTCTACTTAGAATTGGGTTGTAATGTATGAAGATTTACCGTCAACATTATTTGAAAACTCAACTGCAAGCTTGAAGAAATAATCGATTTTGCTAACATAACCTATATGTAAAAAGAGTTAAAATATTAAAATTAAAATTTGAGATGTTCTAGTTTACAATTATTGCTGTATGGCTGTGCCAAGCAGGAATCAATAGAATTGAAATATATGGAAACAAAATGTTGATAATACATTTTCCACAATGTAAAATTTCTTGCAAATTGTAACACCCACACATTTGTAAACAATTGAAATGTCAGATTCATAAATTCATATAGACATATTAAATAATAATATTTCATGATTCATCACTAAGACAAGTTGGATACAGGATTCAGCTAATAAAAATATAAGCGGCTTGCTATTTTAAAGTTATTAAACACATCTCTTGAGTACGAAATAATACCCTTGGGTTGCAGTAAAAAACTGCACTAAAGGTTTTTAATGTACATGTTTAAGTTCAAATGTTGTTAATACCTAAAACAGCATATATATATAAATACTAGCGGGCCCGGCGCGCTTTGCTGCGCATTTCAATAATTTTTTGCAAAAGTTGCCCGCGGCTTCGCACGCAATTTCCCGTTGAAAACAGTACACTATATTCACTTATTCTTTTTCTATCACATTCTAAACATTGCTGAGATAATTGATAGTCGTTCCATCGTGAGCCTCTTGGGCGTATTATGAAGGTATGTACCATATTCCTGCCTCTATCTAGCTGTTACCCACGGCTTCGCACGCAAATCTTAAGAACCGAAGTCCTTATATTACTTAGTAAATTTTTTTTTTTACTATAATAAATTTTAGATTAAATTAGTTATATCTCCGATGCCACGATTGAGCTTGCTTTGTTGTCTCGATCGAGAGAATATGTACACACGGAGTTTTGAGAACCATACTTCTGTCAAAAAAAACAACTAAGGTTGATTTTATAACATTCTTTATATTTGTAGCCAACGTAAGATAGTAATTATGATATCTGCATTACTCTTCTGATCAAGCATGAGCATGGTTTATATTAAATAAATATTGCAGTTAAAGGTGAATTTTTACGTCAAATTCGAATTGTATTATCTGGATAGTAAAGTCTATGTTTAACAGTGATTGCAAAAACAGTTTAAACAAAATTTGTCGTTTCTCTTAAGCTTACTCTATGCTTTAAAACTATAAGTGTAATATATGTTTACAAAGAACAGCTGATTAAAAATTTGAAAAGACGTTAACATATGTTTGCTGCAATGCATTTCTTATGGGTATTTCTGTAACCAGTGGGGCGGAATCCTGAATCGGGAAAGGGATGGGCATAGCTTATAAACCTTCTCCGTGGAAAAATACATATACGTACAAATTTTCATCATGATCGGTCCAATAGTTCACGATTCCATAAAGGACAAACATACAAACATTCATTTTTATATATATAGAAGATATGTGTGTGTGTGTTTTTGTGTGCGTGTGTGTGTGTGTGTGCGTGCGTGCGTGTGTGTATTGATGGTTCAAAGATATATATATATATATATATATATATATATATATATATATATATATATATATATTTAAGTAAGCGCTCTGTGGCGTAATGGTAGCACATTCACCCGGCAAGTGAGAGATCCATATGTGACAGATATGCATTACGTTCAACATTTTATGTTCTAAATAACAATCTAACAAGTCTGATTTGAACAGTCACAAACAGTGACAGCTGCATAGCTTCGTCACCGACAAGTTTTAATCCACTCTACCTTTTATTTTCTTGTATTTTCATATGTCATATTATATGTTAATGACAAACTAGGAATCACTACGTTATTCAATTTTTAAAATCTTATGGTTTCTTATGCTGTTAATACACAAATAACTAACTACAATTTATGAATATTATATTACCTACTGACGGTTTCTTTAAAAACGTAACTAATTGACCATTAAAAGCTTAATCCACTCATAATACTGCGCTTACAAACTAATCATTTTCTACTCCAATGCACTATTCCTCGAGCTGTGAATGCATATTAGCAATTAATTGCAATTAGTAACCTGTGAATAGTTAGTTATCCATTCTCAATAGTTGCCACTTAGCAGTGGATTTAACAAAATATTTTTTCAATGTCTCTATAAAATAAAATAGGTGTTTTTATTAAATAAATAGTATGTGGTAAGAATTAGGAAATTACTTTGGCTGTGGTAGTAGAGCTCTAATTAAATAAATTCGTAATATGTTTTTATAACTCCTGCTTGTGTTTATAGTTTAATATTTTATAGCATATTTACAATTTTGAAGTCATCAACGTTTTACGTCGAAGTGGTCATTTCATTCCAGGTTCTGCGCTCAGCTTAGGAATATTGTTGACATCCTCAAATAAAGAGAAGAAAAAATGGACATGGCAAAATATCATGCATACCATCTAGTTTACGTATAATATAATATGTGCAATGGTTTTTTAGTTCTTATGTAAGGTAATTTTCAAAATATTTCAAATATAGTATAAGAAATACTGTTAGGAATTAAAAACATATATAAATCAACTATATTATGATTTAGACTTGAATATGTAACTAATAGAGTTTACAAAATTGTTGTGCAAAAATGTATTACATCTATCATAAAAAATCAAAAGATCTAGTGATAAGTATAAGATATTCTAAAACATTGCAATGTAAAATATTCTTCTTGTAAATGTAAATTTAGTACATCTATATCTTGATATACTGTTATATGCAATACAGTATTGAATGATCGCTTAGGCTGTACTCATTAATTGTCACCTATTCATAAAATTGATTTTCTACTATATTATTTTTTACAACTATGAATACAAATATTTCATGTTGAAACCTTATATGCTTGTCCTTAGTTTGTTTATAAATTTCTTGTATGCTATTTTCTTGTCACCATCATGGTTACATATATGACCAATCTAAAAATATTCGCTAATCCTTGCCTACACTATATGGAGTGGCTAACGCCAACTTTCATGTCTACAGGTCAATTCGTTTTCAAGATATCGTGTGGACAGACGGACATATAGACATACATACAGACAGACAGAGAGATATACAAACAGAAATGAAATTTGTCTAGCCCCACAAGTGATAGCTTCGCTAATGCTCTGACAATAAATAATTTTATTATGAATTACAACAGTTAAAAATCATATTTAGTTAATTATTTGAGCTTCAATGGTCTGAAGTAAAGGTTAAAGGTAAAGGTAAATCATCATTATCCATAAATTTACACAAGGTACATTGTCCAAAAGGGTTTAAAAATCGTAAGCAATACTCCATTATCTCTGTGCAGAGGAGCGTGCGGGTGACAATTACATTATTAAATGCCCAAGAGAATAGAATAATTTATTAAATATATAAATTTATATATTATATAAATTATTCTTATATTTATATAAGTTAATTTCTTCATACTATTTGTTATACCTAAGCAGTTTTATATTATGATTTTATTTATTAACACAACTGTTTTAAATAATGCATATAAATTACCTCAAACAAAACCCTTTCCGCATAATATTTTAATAGCTACTTTTTCAACACAACCCTAGTACTAATTTATTACTCCTCGTTTTTACAGGCAGTAACAGCTGAGGGTTTGTCAATTTAATAACACAATTTTGTAATCTCTTCTGTGAAATAACCATGAGCCAATGTTTTATAAACTATATACACTCCACTAAACTACGTATAATTTCTGTGGGCTACAAACGTTTTAAAAGCAAATTATATACTGCTCTGTCAGGATTATTAATTTTGTAATCAATAACTTAACATCAATAATTCAGAATTCAAACATTTTATATAAGCTAATATTTTGGCCTGATTGAAGAATTTTAGGTCTTTTAAAGTCGCTTTATCTTCTTGTCTGATACTAAAACAGCCATTATCTACATAGCTGAAGGTAAACTTTAATTATTCCACAATATAAAGTTTTAGTGGAAAAAAAATCTATAATTTTATATTTTTACCATTTTTGCTACATTCTAATACCAATCTCCACAGGAACTGACATGACTGCCAAATCGATTTATTTTTTACACAAAACTTTCCGTTTCGATATCACAAACAACCAGGTTGTGTTTTCATACAATGCAAATTGGGGTTTGCCTCCCGGGCTATGAGTAGCGCATGATTTGTGTGTTGTGTAGGGGAGTGAATAGCTGCTCTCTTCTATTCCAAATTCAAATACTTTGATTAATTTCAATAATAAAAAATACATTGTTGACTGATACTACTTTCTTTTAGTGAATTGTTTAATCAATAAACTCTTATGAACTATATTGTATATAGGAATACTTTGAAGAGTAATTAAGGACAATTTCCTGGTCTGTTTTATAAAATTAACTATGCAACATATAATTAAATCGTAATATTCCAATGCAATAGTTTAAATTATTTTACTAAAAAAAAAAAATAGTCTTTACCACATTTGTATACATATTGTATTGTAATTCCATTTATATATTTATTGTTGTATATAATATTATGTTTACATATTTAAAACGTTAATTATAGTGTCTTGCTAATGATTAAGTTTCGTAGGTGATATTATAAAGAACGTTGGAACCACTAGGCCCAGCCCTATATAACATTTTAGTTCATTTTTATTTTGTTTTAGCAGCAAGGTAGACAATTTCTATTTTTCATTTAAGATTTAGAATTGATGGGTGTAAATTTCTTGCCACAATTAAACATACATACATTGTTTGAAATTTCGTGTATTCATTAGTGTGACCTCAGATATCTCTATCCAATGTGTTTCGTCCATTCGGTACACTAGGCTATAGTAGGTAGTTAGGTAGTAGACAGCTGCTGTAATGACTTGAAAAGTTTTTCTAGCTTTTTTAAATAACTGGATTTTAATGTATACGCAAAATTTCAGCTCGATATGGTAATGAAAAGTGGTTACTTTATGTAAATGTTACAAAAATAAGACTAATTAAAAATTTTGTTTTAATTTTTATACTAGCATACGTCCCGTAAAAATACTTATTACATATTTTCTCTTGAAGATAATAGAGAAGATAGTATTTTAATAGGGGAAAAAATGGTCCCTTTTTAACAAATAATCTGGACAACAACAGCTTATTTATTATTTTTAGACTACTGCAGGGTGGCTCAGCCGTCCGAAGAGCAACCATGCGCATCGTTGCTTGACTCTGATAACTTGTGACAATCGCTGTACAATATAGATTACATTAATAATGATCACAACGTCTTCATAGTGATGGGTTCAACAATGTATTTTGCTTAATGGTTAAAAGTTTTAATTTCAAAAATCGCATGTTTAATGACATTATAAATTAAGAGGAAACGTTTTAAATATATAATTGTCTATGACTCCAAGTATAGTGATTAGATAAACATTCAGCTGCCCTACACTAGGTATTGTATGTAACTATGTATTAATGCTTTTGTATTAATTGTATATTACCATAGCAGTTCTACGGTGTTGTAGAATGTTCAAGTATCACAGCTGGTTTCGATATATTTATCAATAATTTTTAAACAAAACAAGAAAAAAACATTCTTTTTGTCTTGATTATTGTTGGTGGTGAATAACACGGCTTATTGATGGTGAAAGTGTTATCTAAACATCTACAGCCTTTAAAAATATTTTATTTTTATATAAAATTATCATAAAAAGTTGAAACTCATGATTTTTTCACTATGTTCTCCTGTGTGCGGTATCCAACAGAACTATACGTATCATATTGAACAACATGTGGCATGAATATAAGTTTGCTTTTAACCAGGTCAAGCTAAAACGGTTAGAGTACTCGCGTTCTAAAAGTCTGCATATAAATCAAATAAGGGGGATAGAAAATAACCAAAGGAAGCAACCCGTTACCCCCGTCATTTTCTTCTGATGCTGGATTTATAAAAATATTAAAAAATTTATATGGAACTGAACTCTGATACTGAGATTTTGCGTAATTTTTCAATATGTATCTCAAAATTATCATTCAGTCACAATATGTGCATTTTAAAACAAACTAATTTGTCCACTTTGTACTTGATTGTATACAGCGCTTACGAAACTGATCCTAAAATATCTTATTAAAAACTGAAAATAGTTCATAGAGCTGATAAACCCCATAATACGAGATGAATGATAACACGATCAAAATTAAAATACCAATCGTGATACGTGATAGTGTGATGTTTAAATTTGATACTATTAATCTTAATCTATTAATCTTTTCGAACCGTACGGATTCATAAAAGACATTTAAAATACTGACGATATAATCAGGTTAAAATTAGAAAGAAACGGAAGCGAAGAAATACGCACTGTATAAACAAAGAGTTATCATAACGACAAAAATAATAATCACTGAATGTTTCTGGATCCTGCATTACCATCTCATTAAATATTAGGTTGGTGTTTATACAAGCTATTTCCATGGTAATAACTTTTACAACTGTACGCGCTGTAATAGAAAATGGAACCAAACATTGTTGGTCTGCTTTAATATTAAAATTTAACGTAAAAGTTACTTTTGATAATAATAATAATAAAAAAAATAATTTCAAGATACAAATTAACTATTTATTTATTGAAACTGGTTTGCTTTATAATCTATAATTCTCTTTATAATTTTAGAAAAAGCTAAAATTACTTAAAAGTGTAAGAAATGTTTAAAGAGACAACGAAATGTTTTGCATTCCTTGCTTAAGAGAGAAACATAGCAAGCTAAAATTAGATATGCTACTGCTCATGTTTTAATTTTAAACTTTTATTTAAGAAACTAATTAAAATATCTCAGAATTACGACTAGATTAGAAATAAGAAGAAATAAACAAAGTTTTAAATTTAAAGTGGTCATCCTAGCATTATGTTGCTACCGCTACAGACATTTTTATGGTTATTAAGAATTATTGATAAAGAGTACATACACGTATTTTATTAACCATTAATTTAATATTGAGCAGAACGCTGTTTTGAAACATACCTAGAGTACCAAAGTACTTCCAAATATTTATCGTAAGTGAAAACCCCTTTTGTATCCTTATGGACACTTACCAGCCTTGAAAGACTACCTTGGTGTAGGTTACCATACCTAATTTGGTTTTACCTTGTCTTGCAATTTAATAACTTATTAGTAATTTTGAGTGCGAGATGGGTATAAGAATTCTGTAGAACGTTCAAAAGATTGTTTAGGTTAGAACTTATATAACTATAGGAGGTTATTTGAAATACACCAAAAAGTAACTTACCCAACATATCCAGTTTGTATGACAAACTTTTTTCTGTATATTCTGTACTAATTTCTTGGAGATCGTGGCAAGACCGTCCTTAGTCACGTGACTAATTCTGGTCTTAGTGGTTTTTCTGGACGCAATGTCTCAAAACCGATAGCTATGATGTACTATACTTTAAATCTTACTCACTAAATACAATTCATATCTTCTG
The DNA here is from genome assembly GCF_021130785.1 of Homalodisca vitripennis. Lineage (NCBI taxonomy): Eukaryota > Metazoa > Arthropoda > Insecta > Hemiptera > Cicadellidae > Homalodisca > Homalodisca vitripennis. The sequence goes on from NC_060208.1 coordinate 131,204,793, forward strand.
TAGTGTATAAAATTATTGATTTGACATTACACTATTTTACAACTATTTTATTTAAATTTATATCTCGATAAAAAACGAAAACTAATCTCTAACCACGAGAAAAATGGAGATTACGTCACCCTATCCATAATTTCTTAGTTGTAAATCTACTGAATCGTTCATAATTTTACATAGCAACTACTATATGAAACTATCCTATTCAGTATAAATAATGTATTCATTCTGTTTGTTTTATTTTCATTGAAGTTATAATGCGAGTGTTACTTAAAACAATATCGCACATTGTTACATATAAAATATAATGCATATTCAATACTCTTTATAGGACCATTTGATTATTATTATGTATAAACCCAGTAATTTAATATATGTGAATTACGCTAATATAACTTCCGTTACGACACCATAATAAATGCATAAAACCATGATTGTTAACACCACACACTTCCTCGGTGATCTGTCATTTAAACCATTTCCATACAAGACCTCTTGGCTCTTTCTTTAAAAAAATCATTACCAAATTAAAACTTATTCGCATTTTATATTGAAAAAGAATGTATCCATTTACTTCCGCATTTAGTAAGTGTTCACACGACGTATGCGCAATCTTTCGTAGATCGAAGATGTACTTATTGCAAATTGTTTTCATGCATTTCCATTTCTTTATATAATGTCCCGGAAGTTTATTTATATTTATGTATTCATCGATGTTTGATGATATATACTATCGATGTTTGATGATTATTTTTATTTTATCTTTCATAATAGAAGTCGAATTTAAACTTTTAAATAACAGATTTTATTGTTCGCAGAGCCAAGTTAGTGTTTACCTTATCACGTTCTAAAATTGTTTAAATTCGTATGTAAATGAAATTCTTAAGAAAACACACTCGAAATGACTTAGTGATCAAGTGTGTAGATGCAGGGTCACATAGCTTGAGAAGTCGGATTTTATGTTTGTGAAAGTAAACGTAAGTTTAAATCTTCCTTGCCTGGCAATATCGTTAGTAGTTATTTTGAATCACTTTTTACCTTGTTACATTCAGTGAGATTCTAATAGAATGTACATATAGGAATTTCATTTCTCATCCAACATAGAACAACGCTACATAAAGTATTAATTAATGACAATTTAATGTACTGTACATAAATCTTTCAAGAATCAACTTACAAAAGTAGTGCAATCGATTGACACGCAAGCCTAAATGGCGCGGCGTTATAAAACATTGTGAGAACAAAAGACGAAAATATCAATAAGACCACTAAAAATCTGCCGTAAAGAAATAAAACTGAAATTTATTCATGTTCCTAATTAAAAACTATTATAAAACATTTATCTTGCGCGTTGGTACAATAGGCTATTTCGAAGTCATATTACGCTAAGATTATTAACAAGTATTTTACAAAATTTATAAAACAGTGAAAATAACAGAATGTATGTAGCTTTAAATATCTCTGATATAATCACATTTGATAATGCCATGAAGCATGTTATCATTGATGAGCAGCACGGTTTCCTCGCAGGAAGGTCAACGGAAACAAACCTCCTTTCACTCCAGTGTTATGTGATGGACGACGCTTTTAGCCGCAGAAACCAACTATAGTAGGAGGACGACTGTTATAGTTGCTGAATATTCCATGGACGGATCCCGAGTGGAGAGATGTGAGGTAATCAGGGACCTTGGCGTCTTAATCGACTCGTCATTCGAATTTGGCTCCCACATCAGCCACATTTGCTCCAGAGCCTCAAGGTCCTTGGGTTTGATCATCCGGACAGTTAAACACGGACTGAGTACCGGCGCTGCTGCCCTTATGTTCAGGACACTTGCTCGCCCGCTGCTGGAGTATTATTCTGTGGTCTGGTCCCCATACCAACATGGACATACCAAACAGCTCCAGTCAGTGCAGAGACGCTTTGTGCGATTTCTGGGATGCCGTTCTGGGATAAGATACTTTGACGTCTCAGTGGACGAGCTGTCGGCTGTGTATGGTCTTCGGAGTCTGGAGTGCAGACGAAGAGTTGCTGATATCTCCTTCCTGTCCAGGCTCATAAACTGCCAGATCAATTGCTCCAGCCTACTTGAAATGATCCGGTTCCGCATCCCCACAGGAACAAGGCAGCAGCATTTGTTCGAGCTGAGTCATGCCGCCAGGAACTACCTCCGACATAGCCCTATCCCACGATTGATGCGATTCGGCAACGACATTTGCTCGTCTGTGGATTTTTCTCCACATCCCTTCGAGCCATCAAACGCATTGCTGCGGACTCCAGCCCAGACCTGCATTAGTCATCTCTTCTAGTCATACTCATAGTCTTAATGCAATTTTTTTGTTATTAATCACATTCTCTATCGTTTTGTTATTCTATAATGTTGTTATTTGTTCGTTTGTTATTAATTTCTCTGTTATTTTTGCTTTGTTATGGTTATTATTAAGTCCGTTGTTTTTGTTCTTTTCTGTTATCTTTGTTAACTGATTCGTAGTACTTTCTAGTCACCGTATTATTAGCATTTGTAGCAGAGTTGTCAGATATCTTCATTGAGTAAGTATTTAAGTATTCAATGTCAGATTTAGTTGTAAGGCATTGCATTGACAGTTAAGCATCTTGTAGCATAGCTATTGTTATATCCAATTGTTTGTTTACTCGTTAAGTTTTTTGCTGTTTTTTTTTAAGTGAAAACTTCTTTAGGCGCGTTGAGCGTTTTGGTAGAGGGTAAAATCCTCGGTTCGCGTCACCGACATGCTAATGATACTAACCTGCATGAAAAAGTCAGTCTCGCTGTGTTTTTTAACCGTAGACTTGGCCGCGGACTACTAACCTGCATGAAAAAGTCAGTCTCGCTGTGTTAAAACTGTCCCGGCAGAGTATGAAAACAGACTGCGAAAATCAGTGACCTTTACGGCTTCCTCTCGCGATTTAAAAGTGAAGCCAATGTCGTACAATTCTGTAAGATGCGTCAAATTAAAGCTCTTAATATTGGCAATCTATTGGTTACATTTTTAAATATTAAAAAAAATTTCGAAATAATTTTGATTATTGTTTACATTTTACATAGCGTTTACAATGACAAGAAAAAAGTAGTAAGCGAGGATTTTTTTATTTTTTGGTCAGACAAAATTTGTCAGCGAGAAAGTTGTGTGAAAATAGATGAATATTTTTTTTGTAATTTATCATTTTTTTATTGGAAGTTTAGTTTAGCCTGTAGTAGCGTATGAAGCGATGAGTGAACGTTTCTGCCGGAACTGTAGTTGGCGCATTGGCTCACTGATACCGTATTAACTCAATAAATTAGTTTATTGTGCAATAAAAATACCTTTACGAAAGAACTAAGTTAATTTAACTAATTTATTAGTTTTAAAAACATTGTGGGTTTAATTGTTATTGCAATTATATATTTTATCCGTAGCAATAACTGTATTATTTACAACGGTGTTCAACTTACTGTTGTACACTCGGTGTTTACTCACTTGTATTCTATATTTAACTAACTATTAATATTGAGCAATTACAACATATTTTTTATACAGATAAATGAATAATGAAAACAACGAATATATTTTTAAACATTTTTAATATTTATACGAATATTTGTATTTAAAATTTAGCATTATTCATTTTAATTATGTTTTTAATATTTAACCTCTTCATCATGAAATGAGTATTATTACGGTATAAGATTTATCTTACTAGCGTGGTAAAATAGATTTCTAGTTATTTGATAATATTTTTTCGTGGATTTTAAAATTGGAAAACACATTTACAATTACAGATGTACTGCTACTACTATAACGTATTGTTAATTACTCTCAACTTAATAGTTCCGTTTTCACTTCTATCGGCAGTCCCACGACTGCTACTGTTTTTTCTTCTTAACATGTGCCATCAACTTGTTGTAAAGTGTAAATTGGTGTATTGCCATTGGAATGTAAATAAATAAATAATAACAGGCTGTTGTCCTGGTTATCTACGGAATTGTTGCAGTAACTGTTTATCTGCCCATAAAGTAAGCAAAGCTAACTGGGTCATTAGTGTAATAGAAGTGATCACGTCTAATGGTCTGTAACAAGGCTAAACCTCTTAATATTATGTAAAGAATAAAAATTAAAATAAACACACACAAATTATTCTTTATTTAATAAAATAAATACCAAATTCTTCAGGTTTTTTATTCTTATCGATACATTGAACTTCTGTGACGGATTGACTGCTTAGTACTGTTACATATCATATCATAAGAATCATTGACTTGTTGATATTTTATTTTAAGCATTGCAACGTAGTAATTCCTACCCCTCTCTACTACTGCAACTAGTCTAGCTCATTACAATACACCAGGTTACACATATATACGTAATTCTGAATGCATATATATATATATATATATATATACAGGGTGTATATATATATATATATATATATATATATATATATATATATATATATATATATATATATATATCCATCCTGTTAGAACGCCTTTTTGTATTATTAATCAAAATTTTAATATAAAGCCCTTTTCTTATAATATACCAAGGAGTTTAAAAAATTATTAGACTATAAATCAGAATAGAACATTTCAGCTGATTCTAAAAATGTATATGTTTACTTTTAATTCTTTGCTTGTATACACTTTTTGTATCCTTTTTGAAAACGACAATATTAGTTGAAATATTAAAGGATTATGTGGTCTTTTTATTTTATTGTATATATATATATATATATATATATATATATATATATATATATACAATATATATATATATATATATACAATATATATATATATATATATATACAATATATATATATATATATACAATATATATATATATATATATACAATATATATATATATATATACAATATATATATATATATATATATATATACAATATATATATATATATATATACAATATATATATATATATATATACAATATATATATATATATATATACAATATATATATATATTCATCTGATATGCTTACAATAGAACTAAGTCATTCTTGAACGTCCACACAAGATCAGTATTGAAACTTTTGAGCGCCACCATTTTTTCAGGCATAAAATTTTGAGTTCTATTGTGCGGCATGGTGGTTACTAATTTAGATTTTTTAAATGGTATGTTCATCTACATATGTTTACATTGAACATTTTTCACCGACTTGTTACGGGCCATCCCCCTGAGGTGGTTAAGAACTACTGATTGCATAGAAAAATTTAATTATATGCCTTATGTCACTGTAAGAACTTTTATGTTTGTAGATTAACGAGTAAAGAAGATATTATACCGTTTTAAGGCTTTTCAGGACCTTTGTATATATACTATCAGTTATCCAAATTTTCGCACGCAGTTTATTACTGATAAACAGGGACACTGTGGCAATATTTCTTTTAAATTACATTACAGACACTCCTGAAATAGGTGACAATCACTAAAAAATACCCCAATCCTCTGATACATTTCACATTTAAGTGTAAAACAGGTTGTTATAAGTACTGTGACATAACTCGAGTTCTTTCCAATATTTCATAGTTAACAGTCCATAGTTAACAGTTAAACTATTTTAGAACAGAGTAGAGGAATCTTAAAGTCAAAGTAATTTTCTTTGTAACAGTACTGGTGAAATTTCAATGAAGTTTTTGAAATGTCAGCAATATCTACTCATCACAATACTGTAGTTCCTGTCTAGTAAATCTTTTGAACTATACTGGATATTTGTTTTTTGACTTTAAACGTTAATATAAGCCCTTTTTAATATAAAAAAAATAACGCAGATGTGTTTTTTTATTTTCCTCTTACGTATTCAAACTTATGTGATAAATTTAGTTTATTTAGCTTGATTAGTTATAAAAATAATAGTGTTTTTAATAAAAAACACAATATTGTGGCTAGTTGCTAAAGAAGACATTTTTGACCTATGTTTATGTAATACTTTTTGTTTGAAATGATAAGTACTATCACCCACAGAAGTTTTTGACACCCTTTTATGAGCACCTTGTATATTTAGTTAACGCTAGACACCCTTTAGTTGGATGGATTTCAGCAAAAATATATATCTCATAACCAGCATTGGAGTCAAGGATGTGACGCGGCGGCGACCTCAAGCTAAAAAAGTTTTATAAATAACTAATTTAAACTCATTCAGGCTGGACGTATTTGATCTAAATTGGCGCAAAAGCTCTATATGATAATTTTTAACAAGAGATGATTGTTCATCAAATTTATAATATGTTACTCTGGAAATTTTGGAGTTGGATGGATTTAGATCCACTTAAATAGTGAATTAAATCAATAATAACCGAGGATTGCCTACAGCCGGCTTTGGAAAGTGGAGTCCCGAATGTTTGAACGTCCAGGGCGATGTTGGCAATCTGACAGTTTGCGGGTTTAAATGATGAGGCACCAACTTCTATAAATCAACAAAATATGATTAATTTAATGTATATGAAATTATATATTAAATTAAATATATATATATATATATATATATATATATATATATATATATATATATGAATTAATCCTTTTAAATACTTTTTTAACATATACAATTATTAGTACAACCCGTTAGGCTAAAATTCATTTTGTATTGTTGAAGAACATAAGTCCTCTACTCCTTCATGAAGGTATGTCATCAATGACATTTAAAAATTATATTAAAACAGTGTTGAGTGTAACGCAGGGCGCCGCTCTATTTGTATACATTATACAAAGCTATAAACATCAAATGGTATTAGGAAGAACATAAGTCCTCTACTCCTTCATGAAGATATGTCATCAATGACATTTAAAAATTATATTAAAACAGTGTTGAGTGTAACGCAGGGCGCCGCTCTATTTGTATACGTTATACAAAGCTATAAACATCAAATGGTATTTAGGAAGAACATAAGTCCTCTACTCCTTCATGAAGATATGTCATCAATGACATTTAAAAATTATATTAAAACAGTGTTGAGTGTAACGCAGGGCGCCGCTCTATTTGTATACGTTATACAAAGCTATAAACATCAAATGGTATTTAGGAAGAACATAAGTCCTCTACTCCTTCATGAAGATATGTCATCAATGACATTTAAAAATTATATTAAAACAGTGTTGAGTGTAACGCAGGGCGCCGCTCTATTTGTATACGTTATACAAAGCTATAAACATCAAATGGTATTTAGGAAGAACATAAGTCCTCTACTCCTTCATGAAGATATGTCATCAATGACATTTAAAAATTATATTAACACAGTGTTGAGTGTAACGCAGGGCGCCGCTCTATTTGTATACGTTATACAAAGCTATAAACATCAAATGGTATTTAGGAAGAACATAAGTCCTCTACTCCTTCATGAAGATATGTCATCAATGACATTTAAAAATTATATTAACACAGTGTTGAGTGTAACGCAGGGCGCCGCTCTATTTGTATACGTTATACAAAGCTATAAACATCAAATGGTATTTAGGAAGAACATAAGTCCTCTACTCCTTCATGAAGATATGTCATCAATGACATTTAAAAATTATATTAACACAGTGTTGAGTGTAACGCAGGGCGCCGCTCTATTTGTATACGTTATACCAAGCTATAAACATCAAATGGTATTTAGGAAGAACATAAGTCCTCTACTCCTTCATGAAGATATGTCATCAATGACATTTAAAAATTATATTAACACAGTGTTGAGTGTAACGCAGGGCGCCGCTCTATTTGTATACGTTATACAAAGCTATAAACATCAAATGGTATTTAGGAAGAACATAAGTCCTCTACTCCTTCATGAAGATATGTCATCAATGACATTTAAAAATTATATTAACACAGTGTTGAGTGTAACGCAGGGCGCCGCTCTATTTGTATACGTTATACAAAGCTATAAACATCAAATGGTATTTAGGAATGACCTCTGGTGTTATCTCTACCGATTGATCAATTTACAGCCCAAACAGAGTTAATTCGTGATCTTGATTTTTTTAAACACACAGTGTTATTTCACAGAATACAAAACGTGTTTAAATCAGCTAAATTTTAACTAAAATTTGTATATTATTTAATGAATTGGGAATGCAGTAGAGGTAACAAGCGTTAACAACGAAGAAAAAGAGCAAAGATATGTTTAAACATTATTTTAAGTTGACGAAAGAATTTTAAACCACTTATTCATTTGATTAATTACAAAGACATTGGTAGGAATATCATTGCAATAAAATATATTAAAACCCGATTATAAACCTAAATAATAATTTGTTCTCGTAAAGAGTAAACTGATAAATACAATCAGTTGAAGTATCCAGTTCTGATAGGATCGGTAATTAATTGCTAATCGGCAGTTAATTAACTTTTCATACAATCTGTAGCATGAGCTCGCTCATTAACTTCAAATACTATTAATACCAAATGAGTTTATTAGATGCACCCAGTGATTTAGAATCGATTTCTTGTTTAAAATATCATACTTGTTCTGGTATTAACTCTATTATGGTTTGACGAATGTTATGTCGTGAAAAGATTTTACAGTACGACTATATCCAAACATGGTATGCTGCAGCTTTGATTAAATTCTATAATGCATGTATTGCTTAAGAGACGCATAATAATGTCATATTTTCTAGTCTACAATATTGAATAAAGAGTAATTGTGTTTTATTTAGAATATATAGATATTTAAACAATCTTAGCTTACACTTTAATAACTGTAAAATAAAGTTTACAAATTCTCCAATTAATAATACCTTAGATCTTGTTACCATCACCTCTCCCTAAATAGACGGTGTTATTGGCTTGGACTTTCTGCTCCTAAGACCAACCCCCAATGACTGGTTATTCATAAAATTTTCAGCACGCAAACCACTATACACCAGCACTATCCGTATAAGCTTAAATTCCTTTTGTTATCTGTCTTTTAATTAATGACGTTTTTAAGTAACAGTCAAATTTAGTCAGCAACAAGACCATACAGTCTACACTCATTATACGTAACAAAAGCCTTATTTGTGCCGTTGCATGATCTCCAAAAACTGAAATGTTATAAATTAATGTCTTTATAGTTCACTATTGTCTAGCATTCATGACTACTGTTGAGAAATATCTTGCTTCTTATTAGGGCTCAATACCACTTATAAGTAGTAAATTAAAATAAAACATTACAACATATTACATTATTCGCAGCTATACATACTGAGCACAGCCTTAATTCACGTACATGACATATTAATACACATAGGTATTACACATAGTAATAGTATATAACGTTAAAGCTAGAAACGTTCCTAAAATTTTCTAAAATCTCACTCAAAACTGATAGATATATGTAAATTGTTTATATGCAAAGAATCCTCTTTTTAATCACGTTACAATCGTTTTTTAATTCAGAATATTTGATGTTTTAAGACATGTTTATGAAAGTGGGAAAATGTAAAACATTATCACGTGACATGCTGTTTAAAGAGAAAATGTTTGAAACTTATGAAGTTATTAACCTTACAATTTTTTCATTTGTTCTTCAAGAATATATTTACAAGTGATATAGGTTTACATGTGTGTTTTGTTAATAGGTATATTTAAACACACTTATTAATTTTAAAAGGATAAAAATATGCAATTTTTTATTATTATTACTAAACCAATTTTTCAAGAGGGTTCCAGGCTTTGCAGAGTAATAAAATATTGTTAAAGCAGTGCCTCTTGAACCCTCTAGCATACACAAAAATAACCCTTTAAAGTTTGTTGAAAAATATAATTTTCTTAAATATTTCGCTGTATCACTCAGAAATGTTGTTAAAATTTCTCTAGGCGTAGCAATATTAAAAAAATATGTGCTTTAGTTTCACAAACTGTAATTTAGTCAGGCACCATATGTTATAAATATATTCATATTTTAAAAAGATCGATAGTAACACTGAAATAGGGAAAACATGCTTATTAAACAACCTATAAATGATAGTTTATACACATTTAAAAAACCTTAATAGAAACTAAGCGTATACCATCTATTCAGCTATGCACCAAACCGCACAAAACGTATTAACACAAATCGCAATGACTGAAAGCGGCTTTGACAGCTATTGCCGTTTGCACAAATACCTTTAGCGTTTGATGTAGAGTAATGGCCTCTCTATCTCATCAACGTTTATGTGAAAGCCTCCTAATGAAGTGACCCAACCAATCTGGGCAGAGGATATAATCTAATCTAGAGTGTGGAATAGATCTAACACTATGTTTTATTTTTAACGTTTAGTTATAAGATAATTAACTACATAACTATTAATGAAGCTGGTGAATTATATCAAAAGACCAAAATATAAATGAAGTCAAAGGATAATGTGTATTCCTGAACACATATATTGAAAACTACCAGTACTACAGACTTTACTCCAAAAATAACATTAGTTACCAGAGCGTTTTTTTAATGAAATTTTGGGTCGTTGGGCCAAAATTATAAATGGAATTTTACTTTTAATATCGTAGATAATGTGCGGTGGCCCAAATAATAATTTACGGTACATTTTGTTTTTCAAGATCCGTTTACACCACGGGTCGTTTAACGTACGACCCTATTATATGTAACTGTATGAAATGTAATTTTTTATCATTGGATCGACGATCGATGAATTAATGAGACCAAAATCCTAAAATTCAGTACTCATGTTTCTCCATAGTGCAGAAACTACCCAGGAAATAAAACAGGAGTAATATCATGTTATTTTATGAAACACTGTACTTATAATTCTAGATAATTAAAATTTATATATGAGAAAATTACAAGCAAAGGGAAGCAATAAGTAGGGTTTTAAGTAATAGTTGAAGGTCTCTATTCTAGAATAGCTATAAAAGGGGATATTCCTAAGTTTAAACTGGAAGAAAAAGGGTCACCTATAACAGTCAGACTATTGAAAAAAATTGGAATTTATGACTGGAACATAAAACAGTGTTATACAATAAGTAAAAAATATAATTAACTGTTATATGATATTGCACATTAAAGTTTGCATTATAAACTGCTTTATTATGTTTCAAATTTGTATCTTTTAAACACTATATTTACAATGTACTTAGAAAAGAAGCTTAATGATTCAGTAAAATTCAAGGTATTTTAATCACAGTTTAAACAAGATTTCAAATATCACTCCTACATACTGGTAACATGCACATCTTATGGTATCTTACTTTTTCCTGTCCGAAATGAGATCCCATACCTGTTTTTACTTTCCTGGGTACCTTTGGCTAACCTCTTATATTTCTGAAACTAGACTTATATTCGAATAGTATTCTTCTTCTTCTTTATCTTTATCTCTCTTCTTCCCACAGTAGCTTCTTAACCCTCTGGGAGGACTTAAGTGGCTACCACGGGGTATCTGACCTGTATTTTCCATTACCTCCACTTAAGAGTCAGATTCCCTCATGGAGCCCTTATTTTCTTCTATCTTATTGGTGCTGGTGATAGATTATACAAATTATACACTGTCATCAATGAAAAGTTCGCGCTCACTTAATAACAAAATTAAGGACCTGCACTGTTTGGCTTGCACGCCAAACCACACGTTCTAACCCAAGGTATTTATAATGTTATGAGTAAGTAGATAATGAAGACGGGGTTAAACGAACTGAGTATGTAATTTCTTATACTTACTGCTAACATGCACTTCTTATAGTATCTTATTTTACTTCATTTCCCTAATGAGATCCCATTCGTTTTTATTCTACTTGACACCCTTAGCTAACCTATAGTATTTCCCGCACTAGACACTTTAGTAGTCTTCTCATTTTATTCTTGCTCTGCATCTCTAAATGTGAGCCTATATTTCCATTAAACAAACTATTACGTTTCGAATTACTATATTCCTTTATATTATAGGCACAAGGGTTTTAACTTACAATGTCACATTACAACGTTGAATCTAAAATATGAATAAAAATAATAATAGAAGTAACTGCTGTCAGTTTTCTTTGTTTGTTACAATAAATAGTATTTACCACAATCGTAGCATTTTTTAAGTGAGGTTTTTTAATGTTTTTAAGCGACAACAATCCGTTTGCAATATGAAATTTGGAGAGAGAGGTAAGTCTTTCCTCAAAGTATTTGCCCCTCAGTTGAAGGTCTATAGCAATGTTTATTGAATTTAATGTTGATGTTACTTTTAAAATAAAGAAGGAATTTGAACTCGATTCTTTCAGAAGAAAAATTAAAACGTTGTAGGCATGATTACTTTAATGAATTATCTTTCACTGGTTTTCAAGTACTTAAAAAGTTCAACTTCAGTTAAATACAAAGGACTTGTTATTATTGCGTTGGATGAATAATACGAAATATTGTTTAGCTACAGCAGACTTTGGATACGAATATATGTTTAGGTATCGATTACAAATAATTAATTATCCTTGTTTAATGAATAGTTGAAAATCAATTAGCTGATCTGCAGTGGAATTACGTCATCGGATAATGGTTTCAGAGAGCTGGCCTTCACAACGTAACCCAAGCACTGCCCTGTGTCTGTTCAGGATAAACGCGGAGCAGTGAAAAATCTGTTCTAGGAATATCTAAAAAAGGTCATTATGGCGTTTGAGAATAGGAATTAAATTAATGTGTATGTAGGTTTTATTTTTCCTTTTATAGATAGATTTATATATTGCATAGATTTTTAGATTATCCTGTTCATTTTTGCAACCAACCTAAAATATCTGAAAAAAAAAAAATTATTTTAAATTTATATAAAATAACATAAACATTTTATATAAACAAATAAGTATAGTATACAATTGAAAAGTAGTGATTAGAAAACTTTAATCTCGAATTCCAATATACCAGAAGTAAAGGCAAAAGATATCAATATGGAACAATTTTTGACATATATATTTATTATGACACTACAAAATGAACTCCAATTTTTATCGTACCTCTAGTAAAATTTAATTTAATGTAGATTTGAAGTAGATTTACCGGTTATCTAGATATATTCATGCCAAATTATTAGTGATTTGAGCAACTACGGTAAGTAGTGAAACGAGTTTTTCCTTGTAAGAAATAAGCCAAAAACTTATACCGTATAGTCAAGGGAGGTGTCTCATTTTAAAGATAGTTATCTTTAAAATGAGACGTAGTATGTAATGCGTATCCTAATACTTTTGTAAAATATAGCTTATATTCCATAAAAATTTACACCATGACACACAATTAAGTGGGGGATTATTTTCTAAAAACACATTACAAACTTAAACGATACTTAGATTGTAATATTCGAATCTTCCTATGGAATTTCAAAGTTAAAAATAGTAAATTGCAGACCGTTAAAAAACTAAGCGGTGTGTACCCATGTTCAATATACAGTTTATTAGTTTTCGTAGTGAACAAAATGAACATTTTCTGAAATAAACAGTCACCCAGTGTGAAATTTGACGATTCAAGTAAACATTAGAGAATCAATAGCTATTTAAAATTCTGAGAGTTGAGACTCAGCAGAGGAGCAAATTACGTCTGGTACTCTTATTGTGACATAAAAGCGGGCGAGCTTTGAAAACTGTTAATGGTTGGGTGCTCATTTATAGCTGTCTCTACACGTTTCTACTATTGGTAATTTATAAAAGGAGGAGGCTTAAACATTGATAGTAGTAAAAAATAGCTCTAATTCCATTTTATGATAATGATTCCTATTTAGGATCTAGGCCTTCGTGTCTGTCTACGTATCTCTAAAACGAATTAATTTTTGAAAGTGTGTCATATATATATATATATATATATATATATATATATATATATATATATATATATATATAACATGCACCTCTTATGGTATCTTACTTTTTCCTGGTATATATAAATGAAAAGGATTATGAAAGGCTTGTTTGTCTCTCCGCACGATATTTTGAAAACGAATTGGTATGCCTAGACTTTATATTTATTTTGCTTGCATCTTTATCTCTACATAAGGAACATAGTGTTATGTGAAGGTGAAGCTATCCATGGTTTTTAGTGTTAGCGAATATTTATACATCGGTCTTATGGGTAACTAAGATGAACAAGAACTTCATACAGTGAAGAATCGTGTAGTGAAAAAAAAACAGTTATGTTTTCAGAACATAAACACAGCCCTTTGTATAATTATAGATTACTTTTGAGTAAAATAAACTGATGTGTTAAAAATTGTGTTCGATTTACGACTTACTTAACTTATTATTAGTTAAATAAGTCTAAATTATTACTATTTTAACGAGAGGTTCAAGATTTGTTATATTTTTTATTTTGAAAGAGACTCGATAAATGATAGCTGTTGTATCATAAGCCGTACATCAGCAGGTACGAGTATTTATGGTTGTGGTTGATGGTTATCTCTACCGCCTGACTGATTTATAGTCCCCGTGTTATTGTTATACTGTTTAAGGTTATAGCATGATTATACCACTAAACGGAGGATATTCTGTTTCCAATTTATCTTGTATCAAGAGTTTTATGGTTGTGGTTGATGGTCCCGCGTTATTGATACTGTTTAAGGTTATAGCATGTATACCACTAACGGAGGATATTCTGTTTATTTATCTTGTATCAAGAGTATTTATGGTTGTGGTTGATGGTCCCCGCGTTATCGATACTGTTTAAGGTTATAGCATGATTATACCACTAAACGGAGGATATTCTGTTTCCAATTTATATTGTATCAAGAGTATTTATGGTTGTGGTTGATGGTTCCCCGCGTTATTGATACTGTTTAAGGTTATAGCATGATTATACCACTAAACGGAGGATATTCTGTTTCAAATTTATCTTGTATCAACAGTATTTTCCTTAGTTTTTTATTTATTGTCACAGTTTTGCATACGTTTATAATTGCCAGCATGGCTATAGATAAAAATGTGAGTTGTCAATATTTCAAACTAAACTAAACCTATAAATGAGTAGTTAAATTATTTTGCAAAGATTAATGAGCTTAGTCTAAAAATAGCTAGTATGCCCGGTTAATGAGGTAGAAGTTTAAGGAAGTTTTAAATGCATTTATGGATTTCTGAGCATTTACATTTATAATACATTTAAATAATAAGGACCCTGCTCAATTTGGTGTATGGGATATTTTAGGGAATTATTTCTGATGTTATAATGTTGCAATACTTCATCATTTTAAAAAGTATCCTCATTAGTTTTAAATAGCAGTAAGGTTTCTATCAACAATTCTATATACCTTCATCGCAGTGACCACATTCCAGAATTTATAAATTTAAAAGAAGTGTATCATAGCACTGAAAATATAGAAAAAGAGCTTCTTAGTGAGTAGGCTATTTAAGTTATATCAATTGAGACTGAAAACTACATTGTGCGCTTGATTGATTAGTGTGCGAAAGAAGAATAAAGAGAATACGAGAGAGTGAGTGATTAATATAGAAAGTGGATGGGGAGAAATAACAGCTACCCATGTCACATAGTCCAACAATATGGGCATTAACTCGTCTCTGTTAGTGATCACGTCAGCGCATGCCAGCTGCAAGACAAATAAATACTTTTATTGGTCCTAAATATTTAGAGTGATATATTCTACAGTTATGCTTAGTAGAATAAAATCGATATAGCCCTATGGTCTCCTTATAAGGCCGAATAATTTGAATGTTTCGTCTTATATGAGTTCATAGGTTCATATATTAGGCTACATTCTTTTAAATGTATTCTAAGGTAGGCTAAAACAAAATTCTATCAAAATGAGATATTTCCTCTATTTTTGGTAATACGTGACCCACAAGTACTCCATTTATAAGCGACACAACAATTAGACTGTCTTTTCCAAATTTCCAGTAAATATACTAAAATACTTAGAGATTAAAAGTAAGAGTTATACACATATACAATGCAAGCTATCGCATATCTGTACTTGCCATTGTAATCAGTAGATAGGTGGGAGGTGGAGAGTTAGTAGTTAATTCTCGATCCTATTTCCATGCGGCTACGTTTCCAGTTTCTTTTATTCTTAAAATTTATGTTGTGTCTGCTGCATGCAAATGTACATTTTGTAAAGTAATAGTGTCCGTGGCAATTCATGATTCAGCTCGTTAAAGATGTTCATTAATTGTTATTAAAATACCAAATATCCGTATTTATTTGAAAAAGTAAAGTGTTTGTCGGAAAGAATTAATTAATAATAATAAGTATATCATGTTAAAATGCTCAGTGAAGCATAATATTTATTTGTAAATGAAAGTTTTCCGACCACGTTGCAAACTGAGAGTGTATTGAGGTCTGCAAGAAACTGTTGTAACTTAATTTACAGTGGCTAATTACTTTCGAGCCTGTTAGTGTAGCGCGTAAAAGAAGTTTGAAAGCTTTGAGAAGTTTTAATGAAGCGGCGATGTTCAAGTTAAGAGTATAAACATTTCTCCTCATTACAAAAATAAAAAAATGTTATTTTTAATTCGAAACAGACTCTAATAACTGGAAACACTTTGATATTTTGTGAAATGTTATTTCTTATTATAAAACTTGCCGTATTCAATAAATAGTACATCATGGTGTACAATATTAGTAAGGTAATACAAAGTGTAACTGGAGAAATATACTAATAACATTCCTGATGATAAATGTAATAAACAAATTACAATGTGATAATTGATATAAAGAATCCTAATTGGAGGAATGAAACTTTGGTTTAATTTTCTACCTGTCAGTAATTACAATTATAATAGAATTATAACTAGTTTTGACTTTTGTACAATTTAAATAGACATTTTGGTTCATATAATTTTACATTATTGTAAAATAACGCACCAAAATATATGAATTGATAATATACCTCAAAGTAAAAATATAGAAAATGGTAACATGGTAAAACCAAAACACAATCTCAAATTTTAGAAGACAAAATATTTTCCATTTTATAAAGAAAAAATTGTTTTAAAATGTCTTGGGTAAAAAATTTGCATATGTAAATAGAATTTAACATTGTGTATCTTAATAATACAGGATACTCCAAAGTGGATAGATAAATTTTTTATTTTATTTTGTAACACATAATTTTACGTAATCATGGCCCCACCAAGTCAACATGACTTATCGGTGAGGTCTACAATGAAACTTAAAAAAGCAAGATACAAAATTCCATTACAGTTTCAATAATTATTTGTTTTGCTCAGTTTAGTTCATGCTTTTACAAGAAAATGTTATGTTGCTCTTTGTGTGGCTGTGGTGCTTCTATAACATTATGGGGATAATACATATATTATTCATAGTATAAATAGATAGTAAATTATATAACTAGATAACAATATATAAAATATATTGTTCAACCCTATTCCTCTGTATGAGTGTGTTACTGTCATTTCTGTTGTTCCGGTCCGACATTCCTCCCAACGTCAACAAGACAGTTTTCTTGTCCTCCACAGCCTTCCCGATAACTCTGTTATACGTACTGACTATTTTCGATACTATAGCGGCTGCACACTCGACTGAGGTGGATCGAGTAGCTTCTGTTTGTGTGTGTGTAGTTTGCTGTATACGTCGCAGATCTTCTGTGGGTGTACACGGGCACCATACATATATAAACAAACATCATGGCTAATTCTTGTCCTGTATGTATTAAGTCAGTTTTAGACTCTGACGAGGGTATTGGCTGTGATGGTGCTTGTATGCGCTGGTATTCGCTGTATGCGCTGCCGTGAGTGTATAAAGATGTCTAAGTCTGAATATCAGCGCATCAGTGAAAATAACAATTTTAAATGGTATTGTTTAAGAACTGACTGTCTTCAGTCTTCGAATCAACCTTTCAATTTGCTTCTTAGTCAACTTACTGTTCTTACGGACAAAATTTCTGATTTATCAGTTAAAGTTGATTCCCTTACATCCCTTCCAGCAAAGGTTGATAGTCTCATTGTTGAGGTGGATAGCCTCAACAAGAATCTCTCTCATCTAGAGCAGCGAGTCAACCTCAATGAGGCTGGTTTGAAGACCCTGGAAAATAAGTTTGAAAATATTTCTAAGCATCCTGTCAACCCTGATTTAATTGTGGCTGAGTTAAATGAACGTTCCAGTCGGTCCAAGAACATAATGATTTTCAACCTACCTGAATCTGATGATAAGAATGTGGAAACTCGTAAGGTGCATGACCTGCTTGTTGTAAATAAGCTACTAAATCATTTCCTTCCGACCTATAACTGTCCCTCCACCAAGGCTCTGCGTGTGGGTAAGAAGTATCCAAACAAGCCTAGACCTTTAAAGGTTATACTGGATAATGGGTTGAATTCTATTAGGTTTATTGCTAATTTCTCACGAGAGTCAGCCACCAAGGTTGACCAGTGCTTCTCTGATGTGTGAGTTTCTCGTGATCGTACCCAACGTGAGATGGAGAGCTTTAAATCAATCAAATCTGAGCTAGATAAAAGAGTTGCTTCTGGAGAAAAGGATCTTGCCATTAAATATAGAAATGGTGTTCCCTGCATTGTTAAGAACAAAAAAAATTTTTAACTTCCAACGGTACTCAACATGAAATTACTTGTATTTTTCAAAACGTCAATGGGCTTAGAAGTAAACTTGATGAATTATTGCATGCGTTGGCTGGTATCTCCTATGATGTAATTGCTTTGGTTGAAACAGACCTCTCCCCCGACATTCAAGACTCTGAACTGGGCTTTGATGACTTTTCAGTCTTTAGATGTGGTAGGACTAATATCACTAGTGAAAAACTTAGTGGAGGAGGCACATTAGTTGCCGTTCGAAATTCAATTACTTGTCGTAACATTTCCCCGTCTACTGCTACCACTGAATGTGTATTTGTTGAACTCAGGACATCCTCATCTAACATGGTTGTTGGTTGCGCCTACATACCTCCTAACCGGCCCAGCACAGACTATTTGGACTTTTGTAAAACTGTCGATCAGCTTTTTGGTTTTTACAATGACTCTGTGGATCAGATATTGCTTATGGGGGACTTTAACCTACCACATACGGACTGGCATGGGGGACGGAGGGGTGTTGGTGACTCTTCGCGTTTTGTTATGGACCTTGCAAGCTCCTACGATCTCAAACAGTACAACAGTGTGCTGAACTTTCGAGGGGTCGTCCTTGACCTTGTTTTCTCATCCAATCCTGTAACTGTGGTAACTCCTGCCTCGGACTTACTATTGCCAGAGAATAGACATCATCCAGCCCTTGATGTTGTAAACAGTGTCAAACAATCTGCCCATCTCAAAGACGTCAAATATATTCCTGACTTTCGAAACTGCAACTTAGTTGAGATATTTAGGTTATTGCAGGGTGTTGGCTTGCCCATCGACTGTGCCTTATGTGATGCGGAACAGATGTTTAATGCCTTTTGTGACCAGTTGTCCTCTGCTGTATCTCGCAACACCCCTATAAAGAGGATTGTTAGCTCAAAGTTTCCTAAATGGTTCACAAATGAGCTCAAGAATTTGGTTATAAATAAAAAACTGCCCACAGGAAGTTCAAAATGACCGGCGATCCCTTTTATCTTGAGTGCTTCCGAAAATTGCGAAGGGAATGCAAAATAAAAACTTCTGACTGCTACCGAGTTTACATTGGCAAGGTTGAGGAAGGTATACCCCACAATATTAAATCCTTCTGGTCGCATGTGCAGGACCTCAAGAGTTCCAGTGCGCTACCTGCAATGCATCTGAATGGCAGTGCAGCTGATGATCCAACTGAGAAGTGCAATCTTTTTGCTCGGCATTTTTCTTCTGTGTTTTGCGACACTGACATCGCTGTGCCTCACTTCGACTTTGGATGGAATGATTCACTCTCTTCAATAGTGCTATCCGCTACCGATGTCCAAGCTAAGCTCGAGGTTCTTGATCCGTTTAAGAGTGCTGGCCCTGATGGCATTCCCCCTTGTGTACTGAGATTTTGTGCTCCTGTTCTTGCCTCACATTTGGCGGTATTGTTTAATCTGCTACTGGCCTCTGGAATTTTTCCCTCAGCGCTGAGGCGGGGATTCGTGGTCCCAATCTTCAAGTCAGGAGACCGTTGCAACATAACTAACTTTAGACCTATTGTTATTCAGTCTGCTCTGGCGAAAGTCTTTGAGGCACTGGTCCTGGACCATCTTTACTTCTATCTAAGAAAGTTTATATCCGATAGTCAGCATGGTTTTCTTCGCAATCGATCTACAATCACTAATTTGCTGGTATTTCAGGAGTATGTTATGGCTGCCTTTGTTGACTCATGTCAGGTGGATTGTATCTACTTGGATTGCTCTAAGGCATTTGACAGGGTACACCACGAACTGTTGATTGCGAAGCTTGCTGGTTATGGGGTTTGTGGGCCGTTGTTGAGGTGGTTGGCTAGTTACCTTGGGGACCGCAAACTCATGGTTAAATGTGGGGGTGCTCTGTCAGCACTCTTCTGTGCTTCCTCTGGGGTTCCCCAGGGTTCACACCTGGGTCCATTACTGTTCAACATCTTCATACATGATATTTCTTGTGAACTTCCGGTCAATTGTCTGCTGTTTGCTGACGATCTAAAGATTTACACCAGGGTTCACTCTACGTTCGATCAGCAAGTTCTCCAGCGGTCCCTCACCAGGATCAAAACGTGGTGTGCTGCCAATGCTATGGAGCTGAATGTCTCCAAGTGCGAAGTGGTGTCTTTTTCTCGTAGTCGATTTCTATATACCTTTGACTACCGCATCAATGGATTATTGCTGAGAAGAGTGAACAGTGTTAAGGACCTTGGAGTTGTTTTCACCTCTACACTTGACCCTTTGGAGCATATTGATGGTGTTGTATCAAGAGCTTACTCCCTCTTGGGATTCATCATGAGATCGACTAGGAGCTTCAGGTCACCCCAGTCGCTCCTGATCCTCTACAAGACTCTCGTTCGCCCGGTCCTTGAGTATGGTTCAGTGATCTGGTCCCCTCATCTTATTACCCATATTGACTACTTGTACCGAGTTTAGCTTCGTTTTTTGAGGGTGTTGGGCGTTCGAATGGGCTATGGCTACCTGACGACTCCAATTGAAGAATTGGAGCTGAGATTCAACCTGCATCCTCTTCACACTAGACGTCAATTGCAAGATTTTCAGCTTCTTTACAAGTTGGTTAATGGCAATTTGGATTGTCCTAACCTCCTTCGTCAAGTAAACTTCTACATTCCTAGAGAAACTAGATCAAAGGCAGTGTTTGGAAGAGTATACCGGCCAACTAGTTATGCTAGCAACTGTGGTTTGGCGAGGATGCAGCGTACTGGGGGATTGGTTTGCGATGGGTTGGATTTCTTCCAGGGCTCTTGGTTGTCCATTAAGTGGAGGTGCTCCAGGGTGTTGTCATGAGTTCATCAGTGCATGTGCTTGTTATTATGGTTATGTTGTTTTTCTTCAATTTATAGTTTGTTTTACCTCGTAATGTATAATTGTATATTATTTCCCTACATATTATAGTTCTGTTAAATATTGATATTTGTTATTGATTTGTTACATTCTTGCTATGAATGTTAAATGATTTTTGGTGTCAAACTATTGTTGTTACTGCTTTGCCTTATGATTATCTGTTATGCTGATTGCTGTGTTGTTGTTTTGTGTACAATGTGATATTCTATTTTTCTAGCTTTAATTTAATATAGTCATCTTAGAAGTCTGTAATCTTGTAATTATGTTAAATAGCGTTGTACCGTTGGAAGTAATAAATAAATAAATAAATAAATCCCATCAACAAAAAGCATTCTATAAATAGTTAAATATAAGCAACAAATTTCTAAACATTCAACAACAATAAATATGTAACATTACATACATCCTAGTTTTTCACAAAACCTGATTGATCGCTGAAGTAACTAAAATTTACCTACTCGTTCACTTCATTTGTCTGTGCATTTGCATTTGCATGTGTGTGTGTGTGTGTGTGTGTGTGTGTGTGTGTGTGTGTGTGTGTGTGTGTGTGTGTGTTTAGATGTTAGTCTAGATGTAGCCTAAGATAAGTAGTCAGCTCATTTTGTGTTATGGTAAGCCATCTCTGCACTGCCTCTCTAAAAACCCTGAAGTTTCTCAAGCTTTCAATTTCATCTAGAAGAAAGTTAAAATAATATGGAATATAAAACTCGGGCAACCTCTCATCAAACTTTGTGGCTATTTTTGGGATAGAATATTTTGTGGTGAGTCGTGTGTTGAAAATCCTTGTCCTTTTTATTTTGTGTTAATTTTTATTAAAATTATCTATAATATTTCTGTATACATATAACTGTTTGGGATTCATTAAAGTTTTAACCATTTCATTGTTTCCAAATAGTCTTATCAAACATCTATTTTCCAAATTTTTTATAATGTTTAATTGGGATGTAGCAGCTGCACCTCAAATAGCAATACCATATCTAATGTTGGATTCCACCAGCGATTGATATGCAACCATCTTTACCTTATTATTGGTAACTTTATCACTCAACATACATATTATCGCAGCAACACAAGGATTCAACCTTTTATGAAGATTATAAATGTGTTCATTAAATATAATTTTCCTGTCTAGAGTCAGTCCCAAGTATATGAATTTTTCCACCAGCCTTATATTATCAGTCACAATTAACGTTAATATTAGATCTATGTAGACAGTCACAGCCATGAAACTTAACAATAATTTCTTCATTGGCTGACATGTTCTGGGGGCAAAAGTGCATCATGGCTGTCTTCTGTCCGTTTATAATAAGTTTTTTATCATGTGCCCATTTAGTTAAACTTTTAAAATCTCTATTTAGTTTCTCAGTTGCACTGCCTAATCGTCTATGTCCACTTATAATTACTATATCATCAGCATAGGCTAAAATTGTGCAATCTGTTATCTGCTCAAATAAACTATTTAAATAAATCAAAAACATTATTGGTCCAAGTAAACTACCTTGAGGCACTCCTACCTAATGTTATGGTTTTTAATTCACTATATTCATTTTCAACTTTCTCAGTAAATTTTCTGTTTCATAAATATGATTCAAACCAACTTAAAAATATTCCTCTCATACCTATACCTTCAAATGATTTTAACAGTTCTTTGTGTTTATTATTATTTTGAATTTGAAAAATTTTAACTAAACTGTGTTTTGAGTTGTTTTATACACTTGTTTTGTCGTCATTGCATAAAGTTTTGGTTAAATTGTGAAATGTAATTACCATTTTTTAATGAAGTGACTAATCTACGGGTAGTAATAAATAGTTGTTTGAGGGCATTTAAACACAGTGCAATAAAATGGCCGAAGCGTAAAAGAGAAAATATATTTGAAAATAAAAACAACTTAAGAGTAAACTTAATATTCTGAAAAGAAATATCTTTGTTATAAATTTACTATTATCTTCAAATAATCTGCAGTTAAAAATTATTGGTTGTACAACTCCTTACTAAATACACACCTTGTAAATTACTATTACTACTTAATTATAATAATCTTACAGAAAACATAATTATAACAATATCTAACATCAAACAATTGCTTACTGGATAAAAATCATGGAATATTTAGGCCATTTTGAAACATTTTTAGACAACAGATCTTAAAGTAAAAATGAATGTATCAGTAATCCACATCCACGGGCTCTGTCACATTGCCTGGAGCTGAACCACTCACTCATTATTCTGACTAACCAATGATCGATATATTATTTATCACAGATCCTCACAAGGTCTCCAGTAGCTTAGAGATGTGTCTTAAGGTAAATTTTTTTCCTTTCTTGATTATTTGTAAGGTTCTCTTATTATCCTTGATATAGAAGTACTTATGTATGGTCTAATGTTAATGCATGTTTGATGTTGTAAATATATTCTGCTAAATATAATTATTTCGTATAGTTTTGTTTTGTATCCCTAATTTTTTTCCAAGATAATTGTTCATGTAAACCATTTTTTAATTTTTACGAACTAGATTGTAACTAAAAATACAAACAGTGTTTAATTTTGAGAAAAATCCACAGTAAGTATGATAAGCAGAAGTATTAGTATATACCATTTAATAGTTATCTAAGAAAATAGTGCAATGGAACTATTCCTAAGTAATCTAATGTTTTAAGATTGTGACGGAATATATTTAATAGAGATCAGTAATAAATGCTTATCAACAACTAAGGTACGTTGTGAATTACCTGTGTTATGACAACATATTCAAATTTTATTAAAACCTTTGTTATTTTCTTGTGAAATATACATTATTTTGAGACACGTCAGACATGACTTTTTGGGTTAAAATAAATCCAAGTACACTTATTCCTATTTAATGCGTAATAACATTTTAAAGTTTTTGTATTTAAAGCTAATACGACTAACTGTTAAGTTAAAAATAGTATCAACGAAAACCATAATACTATAGCATAGTAATAAATAACTTTTAATTCTAAATATATTATGAGAACATATCGATGTAATATCAATCATAGTTTTACATAAACACAAGTACCACAAGTAAGTTAATAAATATTTCGTATGGAATAATATAATTAAATAGTTCATGAAAAACCTATGTGGCAGGATATTTTAAACAATTATTAAATGTTTTACTTTTGTAGAATGAGTAACATCAAAGAATGACCTAGGTGATAGGCGATAATACTTCAATGTCTGGCACATTTGACCCAAAAATAACTAACTTTTATATAAATAAAATGTTCTTCATATCAGTGTTATATACCTAAGTTTTCATATAGTAGTAACCCTATGAGTTACTGACGGGATGGCAATGATTTTAACAAGAAGATCGATCTGGCAGAATCGGAAATTGGGTTAGTTACGCAGACGATGTTTGGGCTGTTTGGCTCCGAGGTGTAAACTTACATGAATTAGCATAGCATAAAAATGCTTCCAGCCCTATTATCAATGTTACTATAAAACCCGAAAATAACAGGTGATTGGAATTTATGACATAATGATAAAATTGCGGAAACTGTACCAGAGTATACGACATTCCTTATGTGGGATACTACCATTATCTGAACGCCCAAGTTCACAATCATACAACCAGAATTGTATGGTATGGAATATATTAAATCATTCGGTCAACATGCCATATAAGGATGATTCAAATGCGGAGAAATGGCATTATATAGGAGATTGGTTACTAATGAAGCTTTTAAAACTATTACGTGAGATAGGTTCCAAAGTGTGCCTCAGCTAGATTCATTTATTTCAATATGAAGAACGCCTATGACAAGTTTATTGATAATTTAGGTAGGATATCGAGGAGATATAACATCATATCAATATTTCATGTGGGAAGGGTAGATAATTGTGATGGTTGGGTTTAGCTCCAGATTCCAAGGGCCAAGTCTGCATCAGATTCCACATGCCGAACTAAGAGAAAGGTGAACTGGAGTTAAACTCAGCGTTCACATATATGGATTCAAACCAGCTCAAAAATTTAAGATATGTTTGGGGCAGTAAAGAAAATAGTTTCACTCTGGATTGCTATAGTAAGATATATCAGTGATTGGTTATACTTCAGCCAATCACGAAGTTCCCTTCTACCACCTGTCAATGTGTATTACTAGTCTTGTCACTTTTGGTTTAATTTCTGTTATCCAAGGATGGTTTTCCACAAGGTTGAAAACTTTCAAAATTCTTATTGTCTGAGCACTCTTTTGAAGCGGTGTGAATCGGAAAACTTATATGGTACAGCTGTGACATCACCACGTTTAATAATTTAATTATTTTCATAAAAGAGATGTATATACAGTCATGCATTCATTTTGCCCTGCGTAAATCCAATATACATGTTCTCTGTTTCAAATTTATCAGTTTTCTTACATCAACATTTTTTAATAATTAATTGCATCTGAAATGTATTTATTAAATGCTAATTATGCTATTTAAAAATAGTATTGAAACACAATATACTAAAAATAAGTGAACATAGGAACTTATATAAATAGGAATAACAACATGTACACCTGCACAACATAAGCTATTACATAGATAATATATGATCGTAAAATAAACTTTACTGATTTCTCGTTATCTCCATTATTAAGAGGATTTGACCTAATGTATAAAAGGCACTATGATGGGATCTATAGAACAGATCAGCTTAGCATAGCCTAGATCGCAATATGCAATACAATTAGGGTATTGTACAGTAAACAACAGTATCAGGGGCTTGGAATGTATCCGATTGTGTACGTTGCAGTCTAGTCATTTGAGCATTGTAGAACTCGTATATTGATACAGTATATTATAACAGTTCAGTAGGAACGAACAATCATAAATTGTTTGTATCTCTCAAACAACCCCATTGCCACGACTGACATGTTCAACATATATTTTTAAGTGGTAATTTAGGAAAACATATTGCACATGTTTATTTATTTTATTTTACATTTCAACGGACATCTCCATTTTTACAGTTTTGAACAATAATTAAACAATGAAAGTAAACAACTACAGTGACAAATAGAGCAATAACGATTAATAAACTATTTAAGTGACGAAACGGATATAAACTATGAATGACAATAACGTAATTAATTATTAGTGTACCGTGATTTGAACTATGGAAAACAACGAACAATAACAGCAATAAATTAGCACGAAACAATGACAATAAAACCATGAATAAACATGAATAGACAAGAATTAACAAGACACAATATATAAATAACAGCAATGAGAGACGTACAGGTAAAGTATAAGAACGAGTGTCTTCCCTCATTGTGCAACTACTAGGCAGATAACTCATGCAGACCGGCGATCCTCCTCTTGAGCACTGGTATACTGTCCACAAAAAAGTCAACGATGTCGGCGACGCTATTACCAGAACTCTGAAGTCGGTACATCGTATTGTTTGCTGCGTGGTTGGTGCGATGTTGCTGCCTAGCGAACAGGTCTCTGGAGCGAGTGGCTGAAGGGGTCCTGAAGAGGATCTGGCTCAGCATATCGGGACAGTCGATCTTGCCGTTAAGGATCTTTGACAGCAGTACAACGTCAGCGGAGAATCTGCGATCCCCAAGAGTCAGGAGTCCCAGATCACGAGACACTTCCCCGATGGGAACCTGACGATAGAGAAGACCACTCCTGACACCCACCATTCGAATAAATCTTCTTTGAATAGTCTCTAGTTAATCTATGAGAAACCTCTGGTGGGGGTTCCACACTGGAGAGCCATATTCAAGGATTTGGCGTACCAAAGCACAATACAAAGTTTTTAAAGCCGTGTCACTTAAGCCTTTTGAGAAGCGGGAGACAAATCCAAGCATTTTGTTTGCTCTGCTGCAAATGTTTCGCACATGCAACTCAGGATTCAGTGAAGGTACTAATGTAATACCAAGATCTTTTACCTGCAGTACACGAGTTAAGGGCTCACTGCGTATATTGTACTCATAGACAACGGGGGAGAGATTCCAATGGAAGGTCCTCACTTGGCATTTCTTAGTGTTGAGTTTCATTTTGTTCTCTTCGCACCAGCGGTCGATCGCACAAAGATCTTCCTGGATTCGTAGGCAGTCCTCTTCAGTGGATACGATGGAAAACACTTTCACATCATCAGCAAACAGAAGTGAGTCGCATTGTAGAGCTTCAGGAAGGTCATTTATGAAGAGTGAAAAGAGATAGGGTCCCAACAGCGATCCTTGGGGAACTCCAGAGTATGAAATGAATTCTGATGAAGTGGCCGAAGCAAACTTGATGAATGAACGCCGGTTTTGAGAGGTAGCTTGTCAGCCACTTAATTTCCGTGCTTCCAAATCCTTGATCAAGCAATTTTCTCAAAAGTAGTGTGTGGTCTACCGTGTCGAAAGCCTTGGAGAAATCCAGATATATGGCATCTAACTGATTATTGACGGTGAAGGCTTCATGTATTTTGGACTGAAATAACGTTAAGTTCGACACAGTAGACCTCCCACTCATGAAACCATGCTGCTGTGCGCAGATTAAGCCAGCCAGTTTAAGCTTTAAACGGTCAAGAAAGAGGTCCTCAAAAACTTTGGCAATAGCTGGCAAAATCGAGATTGGTCTATAATTAGCAATATCTTCAACGGCCCCTTTTTTGTGCAGGGGAACAACGTAGGCTAATTCTAAAGATTCTGGGAAGACACCCGATGACAGTGGCGCATTGAAAAGATCACAAATTGGCCCCGCCAACAGACCACCGCAATGTTTCAAAACCATCGGTGGAATTTCATCAGGGCTCCATCCTTTGGTCTCATCGAGCTTCCTAAGCTTGCTCAATACTTCTTGGTGTGAGAGTCTTAAAAAAATGGAGTTTCCAAAGTGGTCACCACTAACAGGTATAAATATCTCCGTGGGCCTCGTATACACTGAGGAGAAAAAAATCCCTGAACAGTTCGCACATCCCTTGAGGTTCCTTTGATTCAATGTCGTTGTAAAACATGCGTGAGGGCAGCGAGGAAGAGTTTCTAATAGCGTTAACGTGGCTCCAGAAGAAACGAAGGTTCACGGATACTCCCTGATCCACTCTCTCTAAGTGCTGACGGTAGTCTCTCTTCGCAGATAACTTAGAAGACTAACCTGACTTTACAACATTCGTAGCGGTGAAGAACGGTGTCATATGCAGAGGAGTAAATTATATTTGGGGAATAAACATCTGTATATAGGCGAATCCGTGAACACATTTGTCTTCTGGACTTGTGACCAGTTTCGACAGGTCGTCGCGAAGTAGAAGGTACTATTTTAGAACTAGATCGGTGTAATTTACCGATAGTTGAAAAAAAAGAAACACTCTGACAGTTTTAGTACTGAAAATGATGTAATTCACCGAGCGAATGTCCAGGGTAACTCTGAGGTTTGATTGCTGTTTACTTTGTTTCTTGCTTTCTTTTAGCGATCAGGCGTCTGGGGGAGTGTCGATGTGACTGTAAATACTATGTTACGTGACGGCGGTGTAATTCACCGATAGTTGGAAACAAAGAGACACTCTGAGAGTTTTAGTACTGAAAACGATGTAATCCACCGAGTGAATGTCCAGGGTAACTCTGAGGTTTGCTTGCTGTTTACTTTGTTTCTTGCTTTCTTTTAGCGATCAGGCGTCTGTGGGAGTGTCGATGTGACTGTAAGTACTACGTTACGCGACGGCGGTGTAATTCACCGTTAGTGAGAGTTTTAGTACTGAAAACGATGTAATTCACCGAGCGAATGTAGGGTCTGATGTTTAGCGATCAGGCGTCTGGGGGAGTGTCGATGTGACTGTAAATACTATGTTACGTGACGGCGGTGTAATTCACCGATAGTTGGAAACAAAGAAACACTCTGAGAGTTTTAGTACTGAAAACGATGTAATCCACCGAGTGAATGTCCAGGGTAACTCTGAGGTTTGCTTGCTGTTTACTTTGTTTCTTGCTTTCTTTTAGCGATCAGGCGTCTGGGGGAGTGTCGATGTGACTGTAAGTACTATGTTACGCGACGGCGGTGTAATTCACCGATAGTTGGAAACAGAATAATATTCTGAACCCGACAGGTTCTTTACTCGATTATCTGTCCTAAATTAGCTGCAGGCAGTCATCGGAAGTAAGAGTAAGGCCCTGGAAACGGCACTGGGTATTGGGTCGGTAGGCCACTAAGGGTGGTATTTACGATTTTTAGTCGTTAACCTCGGCAAATACGTTACACACGAACAGGGCTAAATTGGACAAGTAGGGAACACAATGTCATCAAGCATTTAGGAAATTAGGCGAGCGGCTATGATGAAATCAATGTTTTTGAATACTTTCTATTTCACCTAGAGAATCTGAGCCCTCACTTACAAATAGTTGTAAATCGAAATCGAAAGACAGATTTGAGCGGTAAGTGGTCAGCAATATTTTATTTAGGACTATGGAAATAATCCAGGCTTAGAGCTACCACGCAACCAGGTTATAACTGTCTTTCGATTTCATTGCAGTACGAAGAGCCCCCTTGCAATGATTCATTGAAAGGTTCGAATTTTGCAGCAGTGTATCTATATATTTGCCTCAAATGAAAATTACAAGTTTAATCTCAGCATCAACCTACCTCTTGTTTACTTAACGTCTAAAGCAGTAAACTAGCCAATCTCCAAAATGTAATAAATTCCAGGTTCCTGTAAATTTTTTATAAATAATAAAGTATTTTACACCAATTTTCATGCAAAATGTTATAACTACTTCTTCCAGACAATTGTAACAATAGTAGATGTATGGAACGATTTTTGAACGAAGTTGTACAACTATATACAAGGGGTGACATAGACCTGGATCGTTCTTATATAGAGAACTTATACAAACCTTAAACGTACTGAAGTTTTTTTTAATCTCTTGCCGCTATTCGTGAATGTCAAAGTGAGTAAATAAATAAAAATTCTTATATTATCATAATAGTATTTTTAGTTAAATTAGATCTTATAAAGTACCATTGTATTAAATTGACCGATTTGTATCACCTCACAACACCTAGAATCATAGTTTATATTTATGAATATATTAATAGGTTTACAAGTTTGTTTCAATGATTATCTATATTTGACTTGCTCTTACGATATTGGAAATATGGTCACACTTACAAGTGTTCTTTAGCCAGATTTACCAAAATAGACTAAGTAAATTTCGTCTAAAACACTTGAAAACACTATTGCTTGATTGTTCCATAACACACCTTCTTATATACACATAATAAGTGAAAAAATATACACATGAATGTGTTGATTACTCTTTAAAAAATAGTGATGATAATGTTTTTGCGTCGAGGGAAGCGTAACATTATATGCAGTATGTGGTTTGCATTTGTCACAGTGGTATTTCCATTGTATGCAGGATAACTTCATTTAGGCTCGCAAACTGTAATGCATTGTGTGGTTTAATTACTGTTCAAGTTTATAACACTATCAGTGTGTTATTATAAAACGAGACGCATCCTAACCATTTATTGAATATCAGCCTTCTATTATTGTTTTGGAATAAAGAAGGATAATAATCTTATCACAGTATAGTTCAATTCATAGTAATTTACTACTAAGGATAGAAGGTAAGCGAATAATAATATATCTTTGCAACATTCTTAGTAATATCAAAAATATTTAAATACTAAAATCCGGAGTAAATATCAATTTCAGTCCACAAGAACATCTGTATGTATAAAAATAAAATTAAGAATTTGCAAAAAACCAGTAATCAATGCGAAATGTTGTCTTTCAAAACCAAATAATAACCTGAATATTGGCATGTTATCAATACATATTTTATGCAGTTTAAAATGAAAAATAATAACTTATAAAGTAAAGTTAAACTAATATTGCCTACAGCAAATGAAGACAAAACTTGCAAAGTGATCGATTACGAAGTGTTTATTCACAGCAACATTTAAATATCTTTGTCTATATTTTATTGTACAATATATTTATCACGCATTTTCTGTGTAATTTCTACAACCAATGAGACATATTAACTGAGCGATCGTACAGTTACATTTTATTGTACTAACATTCATTATTATATATATTTTATATTTTAAATATAAAATCAGCTAATTGCAATTGTCTTTATGGTAGTCCTTATCAAAAAAGTCTCTATAACTTATCCTAAAATGACGCACAGTAGCCTAAAAATAACACCCCGTACCCATTCAATGGTTTATAACGCGGCTTGTGGAACCGATAATTTTACCAAAAAACAACTCAAACAAATTGAATCTCGACACAAAAATTGATCTTCTACACATCTCGGTTGTCAACTTAAACATACATATATGTTCTTTGACAAACTTGGAACACCATTTCTTTTCCAAATGAAAGTCATTTAAACTTAAAAAAGCTCCGTTTTTTTAAGAACCTATAAAAAATAAATAAAAATAACGTATTTTGGATGCTTATAAAATTCACAAAATGTTTAATTAATAAATGTTTTGTACCTCTAAACTTTTTTCGAAATATTGATTAAATTTCAATCCCACAAGAAATTTTCTATTGGCAAGTATTGACTATAGAAATTCCGTAACAAGTTCAAAATTGCTGTAGATGGAGCTTATATTGGTTACTGTTAACTTATATTAAAACATAAAACCAATATTTAAGACTTTTATTGTTTTGTGAGGCCTTTCGATAGCGAGGCTAGCGAGAAGATAACCTATGCTTTCTTCTATGTTTTAATGTAAGTTAAGTTCGAATTTGATACAAAGAATTATTATAAATATCTCGACTAGTTTGTTCGTCAGCTTGGTAAGCAGTTTTGTTCCACTATGGCATGGCGGCCATTAAAAATGTTAAGAAAATTCACAAATCCGTTATTTATGAATTTACAGAAAAATAAACGTGTTCTTCATCTTCAATACCTATCCTAAAATTGTTGTTATAAATTGTTTTTTTTTTACCGAAAATGGTTTTCGTACGTTTAAGTATATTAAAATCCAATGAAAATAAATAAATAATATTTCACTTGTCACGAATCTGCATACTTCGTGCAATTGAACCGGAAAGACTATTTTGTTTTCATTTCGTTTTAAAGCTATCAACCGGACGCTGTTCTGTCAGGGCATGTCGCCTATTGTCTATGGTAACACGTCAAAGACACCATCAAAGCAGTTACTGCAACTTCAAAATCTTAAGAATATTTCACATGTGATGGTAAACTTGGTTATTACAATGGAACATTACCACAAGGACATCGATTAATACTTTCTACCGATATAAGTTTACTTAAGTGTTGACTAATCAGGAAATCCATGACGAGAAACTTGCTTGTGTAATGTTTAATGAATGCAGTTAAAACTTTTAATTGGTTTAGAAAAACTTGTTCAACTCTTACCTGAGTATCAAACTCACTGAAACTATTTCTATTGCTCGTTTAGCAAATTTTACTACTAGAACTTTAATTTTCAGAATCCACTAGAAGTAAATATTATTAGTAAAAATTCAAACTAAGAATTTACTACATTTTAGATTTGTTAATACGTATTTCAGGCAAATTGACAAAAGCGGTTAAATTGCGTAGGTAAAAATTTGTATATGTAATTTCACTCAGCTCTTTGTTTTAAGTTTTTTTTTTTTTTTTTTGTACGATGATAGTATTGTTAAGGAAACATAATTAATCCGGACACTTGCCATCGTTCAGTGATACGAAAAATTAGTAACATTACGTTTCAACATCTGCAAACTAATCTCTTCTTCAGTTGAATAACTAACCTAATATATAGCTACAATCTAGGTTAAAATAACCAATTCATACCAGAGCGTTCTGTCATTAACAAGGCATGAAAGCTCTTAGTTCTCAATGATTCGTTTTCTCAGTTCTAAAGCTTCCAGTATCATTACATTTTTGTAATATTTTTATTTTCAGAATATAATTATGAATTCGTTTTATTGCAAATATATTGATATTATTATTTATTTCCTCATATTTTTATTACTTAACTATTCTATTACATTAAGATATTTTAATATTTTCAAATTTCAGTAACTTACTTCAAAGTCTAAATTAGGCCAAGTAAGTGAACTAAAATGGTTTCAGATTTGTATGTCCTTAGGTATGTGTTGGGTTAGTTCATCACCTGAGAAGAGATCATATTGTGTTAAGATAAAGTTCCTGGTAAAGGCTAAGCTCCCAATAATTGAACAAAAATAATCAAATTTTAACAGAAATCACTATTCTTCAGTTTTTACGCACTAAAACACAAGTTTAAGCAATAAAAACTATTGAATACATCGTAATGAACAGCATTTGCACACAAAAAACATATACATCTGGTACAACTGTATTGCATGTTTCTGAAGGATGAGGTACTGAGACCAGGTATGATTATATTTTTGATGTACAATTTTGTTACTGATAATTTAGATTTTAGTGTGATCATTGCCAAGTTTTAAAATTATTTTGCATGCTTAAACGTCTTGTTTAAAAGTCTAGGTATTTGAGATCTGAAGACGAAGATGGATCCCAGTCTTTGTATAATTCTTAACATGCAAAGTTTTTATAATTCTGTTATCCCTTCAGATCACAACTCGCAAGTGATGGATTTTAAACAAAGAATTCTTGTATACAACCAGGATTTGTATTCAATGTAAAATTTATCTTACAAAAACATTACATCCATAGTCATAAAATAGTGATGGGAAAGATCTTCCAAAACAAATTAACTGTACAAAATCTGTCATTTACACAAACAAATGAAAGTGAAACTTATCTTTTCTCCTGTGGGTCATTTTCTCCATTACGATTTGGTACATTTTCTCCAATTTAGATCACGAGGTACAGCTCAAATGTTTATACAGTTTTTAACTCCCGAATTTTATCTTATAAAATATAACACAATCACTAAAATAAACGCCAGCCATGAGACGGCCCACGCTCCTCCATTTTGGAAACATTGTACGGAATAATAAACTGAAAAACGAATTTGAATTTGTTTAATATAATGAATCCATTGATGTTATACTAGTATACATCAAAACAACTTAAGTGGAAAGATAATTAACTTTATTAACATGTTTGCGTCAAATAAAAGTACGTAAACCCCAATTCAGAATATGTATCACTGAACGGAAACTACTTTATCCGAGACTGAGCGGTGTCCTTTATGGAATATAAAGAGACAAACAACAAACAACCTAATTAGCAACCAATTAGTCTTTAATCGTGACTGGTCTTTGATCTGATGTTTCTTTCAACAACAATAATCCTTCATCCGGATAATTAGCAGCTTACCATCATCCGTCCGTCACTGAGACATATGATCAATACTTTTACCTGTATATAACGCAGCATGCGCAATCAACGTTGTTTCTGGTATTACATTTTGTTTTAAAGTTTGACGAGCCTTGTAATATATCATTAATAATGCTTTTGTAATACAAATTATCTCCAGGAGGATTCACTTCTGGCTGGTTTATACCTTTCAGTTGAACCTGCTTTGAAAACAGTAAAACCGGTGTCACTTAAATCTGAGAAACCTTATGAATTTCCAGAGTGGAACATCAGTAACCGAAAATGTCAATGTATTGGGGTGCAAGGGTGGATTGATAGTCTAGTCTTATGCGGAGGAAGACTGGTGGAGTTGGAGCGGTGCTCTAAGTAGGGCCTAGTATTAAAGAAAGTTGCTAGCCTGATCATAAGCTAGCCATTCTTCTAAACCAATATTCTTTATCTTCTCTTTTTCCAAGATGACATGACTGAGATATGTTGCCCAGAATCCTTCCTCATGAATCTCGCAAGGAAACGGCTCCTATAGTGAAACCTTACTCATTGTGAATATCTTGTCAGTCTAGAAGTAAGAACTAAGGTCATTTTAGGACTGGAGACAGTGAAAATTTCCCATTTTGTTATCTTAAGAGAACACAAAAATTATAAGCAATGCTTTATGTGTATTTTTTAAACCTGTCTTATTAGAATCCATAATAAACTACAGCCAGTAAAGTTTCGTTAACCGTATTATATTGTATGTATTTTTCGTCACTAATATCACTGTCCGCATTTGTCCGTGGGTGTAAACGAATACATGCTTATTGTTAATCACTCCTACATTATAACTGAGGAAATTACTTTATAAGTTAGTTTAATAATGTAGTACCATAATTTTATACTAAGTGAGAGTCTTCAATAAGTACTCGCGAGTAAGTGTAAATCCTCACTGTGCAATTAACATTATCTATTGAAATATGACAATGATAACAACATAAAGATTGTGCACTCGGTTTTTGATAGGATTAGTTGTTTAATTCCACAGCTATATAACATCTCTACAACAAAAAAAGAGTCAAAATTGCGCTTTTTATAAATCTACAAGACTTTTCAAGCATTTAAATTTTGTGCAGTTTTTTAATCATCAGTTCTTTATGTTTACATTTTTGCCAGTAATATAATAAAGACAATTTACCTTCCGTTTTAATATTAATGTTTTAAAGATTTAAGTTATTTTGCGTGAAAAATATTAATATATTAGTGTTTATTTATTTAAATAATTATCACAGACGCCTTACAAGCACCACGCTTTAGCAAAGACTCGTCAATTGTTACAAATTGTATAATAAACTAATTAAACTAAATTTCTAATACAAAAATACACAACAAATTGTACAATAATTTTTTTTAAAGCAAGTTGGATGCCTGAAAGTTTTGACTGAGAAGCCAAGTACTCAGCTACCTGTAGAAACAGTGAGAAAGTAGATAGTCTTTTGAAAGTATTTTGAATCTTGGAAGTGATGTTTCTTTCCTTATTGAAAGTGGCATATGATTGTAAATTTTTATACATGTATAAAGCGGTGACCTTTCCAGATAGCTTGTATTGTGAATAGGATACTGGAGCAATTGAGAGTTTCTTGTGAAATGAGAGTGGTGGTGATTGTTATTAAAAAAACTTTTCTTGGTTCGCTTTGACGCAAAAAAGGTTCTGAAAAATAAATAGAGAAGGTAGAGGAAGTATTTGCGTCTTAAAAGTGCTTCCTGCATGGGTCACGAAAAGGAGCCGAGTTGATCAGTCTTACCATTTTCTTTTGGATAAAAAACACTTTTTCAGAGGAAGGGGAATTTCCCCAGTAGATCGTTCCACGATAGATGAGAATGAGCATAGGAAAAGTAAGCCTTTGTGAGAGTGTGTTTGTCAACAACACGTGAAAGTGTGAGAAGGGCAAGAAACGCTTTACTAAGTTTTGTCAGTAGCTCATTAATGTGATGGTGCCAAGTTATACATGAGTCTATTTTCATTCCTAGAAATCTTGTTGCTTGAACTAAGTTAAAATCTGTTGGAAAGAATAGGAATCACTATGGGAAGAATTTCGGTAATTAATATTGAAATGGAGAAATGGAGTTTTCTCTGGATTAAGCTTTAACCCATTTGCTGAAAACCATTCCTTTATTAAATTCAAGTTCTCCACCAATATGTCAACCAATTGACCTTTGTGTTCATCTGAGGCAACTACCGATGTGTCATCAGGACCATTTATATGTTATTCACAACATCAGGCAGATCATTGCAATAAATCAAAAAGAGGAGGGACCAAGTATCGAGCCTTGTGGCACACTAGCAGTCACTTTCTGGAACCCACTTCTCGTCTCGGAATTCAATACTACACACTACGCGATCAAAAATATTTTATTCCTATATCAGACCCTGTTCCCCAGGCAACATTGGATGGGATAGAAGGTCACTGGATCGTGTCGTTTTCAATGTTTAGCTTTAGTTAAATGATCATTTAAAATCTTCTTCAAACCAAGTAATTCATACAATACTTCAACTCTATTACTTTTAGATGCTTTCGGTAAGGCAGGAGAAGATACTGGTCTTCTGAAGGATTTATTGGATGTGATGTCTTAAGTATTACTGTTAATAATAATGTCTTACTCATGAACAACTTAAGACTTCTAAAATCATTCAATTAATAAATTCCTGTTTGGAAAAAGTTTGACCTCTTCCAAGTTACTTGTGCTACCTTACGTTTATATTTTTTATTATATTGTTATGAGTTAAATCTTCTGGATAAGGAATTTCTTATTTAAAATAATTTACTATAAGAAAAAATAGTAACAAACATATTTATGTCTCATTGAAAATGATATAAAACAATGTTTTTTAAAATACGAAATTAGCAGGTACACTTTAAGTTTATTATGTTACGTTAGTTTATTGAAGCTATAAATTATATAGTTTCTATTATTAAAGGACGAATGTCTCATCTCTGAATACGATTTCCAACAAGATCGATTGGGTCAACGTTAAATGAAGCCGTAACCCTTCCATGATTGTTTATAAACCAAAAGCCGTTAAATAATGCCGGTAAATTAGCACCCTCATTTGTCTGCTTTATGTTCAAACAACTGGCACTGGCAGAAAGATGGCTCGGGTTTGTTTATATGAGAGAAGTGAGCAGAGCTGAATGGAACAACAATTCATATCGCATTGTGTGTTTTACAAAGGCCTCAGAGCATAGATCACAATATTAGCAGTGCTGTATATTGTGAGAATAAATACCTATGGAGGTTTTAAATACTATACTTGTGCCATATTAAGTTTGAAATTAAAAACCCAAAGCTCTGACAAAGGATACTGAGGCTAAATAAAGTAAGTATTAATTGTAATAAATTGACAACATTTAAATTTAAAATTGTAAAAAAATACAATTTCACAATGTACTCCTACAGTTGGTAAACACTATGGGCTCTAATAATGAGATGAGCAAATGTTTTACGTAATTCCTGAGCTATAGATATATTTAGTTTATAATAAGGTAAACCAGCATCAATGTATGACACTAGAAACGCTTGCTTACAACCAGTTCAAGTTATTGGTCATGGCAGTAACATTACTGCCCGTGTACAGCACTAATATACTTACAATCATATTCCGTCATCAGTTAATTGCCCCGTCTGTGTAGTGTGTTATTTGTAAGGGTTGGTTGGTGTGAAAACCTACTGAGAAGACTACATAGCGTTGTAATCTTAACCATAATATTTTGACTTATTTTGTGCTGTGATTTTTAATCATGAGAATATTTAACCAACGAAAGTTAGTGTACAACATAGGTTGAAAAATGTCTCGTTTAGCGTCTAGCCACCATTTTGTACTAGAAAAAATATATTATTTCTAAAACTAGGTAAGCTAAAGAAATCAAAATTGGAACATATATTTTAATATATAATCGTATTTTAATAATCGTATTATTTTATTTCAGATGAAAAAATGTCGTCTATTTAAAAGTTTGAAAGTTAAATAAGAAAAACCATAAAGTTATGAAAAGTTGACTAAATATAACCTTTTTTAAAAATATTACGATTTTAACGGTACTTTTTTCAACGAAATTCGTCAACGCATGAGCAAGCACGACCACTTTAAAGATTTTAAAGATCGCTTGCACAAGTCAGGAACAACAAACAACTGATACCTTTCAACTGTGACATGTTTGGCGCTAAACATATATTAAAATCACTAAGCACATTAGTTAATAATAATATCTAAATTACAGTTTGGTTTGAATAAAAGATACATTGAATCATTATGTATTCATAATTATTAAATTATATGTATCTACTTATATTTCTCTTAGCTTTCAATCACAATGTCAAAAACTTATGTTCACCTACGTTAATTACTGTCTATTTATTTATGTTAATTTTGTTAGATTGTTATTGTACTTTATAAATTCGTTTTGAGAACTGTAAAAGTATAAATATTAAAGGTAATTATACAACGAAGTCTAATTTATATTTATATCTTGATATATAAGTTTAAAATTTTCATAATTTATTTATTCATCTCTAAATTTGACATATTTCCTTTATTTTTGTACCTTTTATTTCATATCCATAACATTTTATAAAAAACAACAAACAAAGGTTTTAAACAGATTTTGAATATTGCTCTGAATTTGATATATGCCTTTGTTTGTATATTTGAGATATATGCCTAATCTTCCCCTCACATTATTATTAACGTTGTTTCTTCTGTTTACCAAACATCCTAATGCGCCAGATCCCATGTAGCGCTTACATGAGTGTTACAGGTATGACAAGGCCCGACTATAACACAGACAGCTGTCACATACATACAGCTTGTAGGAGATAACAGGAACAATATCCGTAATTAACTGCCCTTATCCGGAAACAACGGATAGTGTTATCCGGTGTCTGCGTTATTCACTCGTTGTTATTGTAAACAGTTCGGTAGGAAATATATTGGACGTGGATTGGTTAATTTATCAAAACACATTCGCGCAACTTCAAATGTAAATCTATCCCATTAATCAGTTTTCGTTTCAATTTATTTATACTTAGATAGTTATTAACATATAAATAATAATATTTTCGTACAAATTACAATACAGTTGAACACATCAAATTAAGAATAAATAAATATATGCAAATAAATATATATATAACAAATAAAAAACAGTTTACATGTCTTGTATAAAGTCCTTCTTATAAAAGCTTTTTGCTACAAAATAAGCACCTGTCTCATTTTTTATGTTTGGTGGCAGCCTGATATATACTGCAGTACATATGCACTGTGGCCCTTTTTGAAAAAAAAAAAAAAAAAAAAAAAAAAAAAAAAAAAAAAAAAAAAAAAAAAAAAAAAAAAAAAAAAAAAAAAAAAAACAGTCGAATGTTGCTGCACTGTGAGCCGCTGCGCGCCCCTCGTTGAATATGAGTGGCAAGTCGAGGCGGCAGTAAACAGAGTGGGATTATTTCTGACAAATATGTAGCATTCATACCCCAAACAGACCAGCCAACGTCATTATGTTTAATTCTTTAAACAACAACTGACAAGATTCCCTTCTGGTCATTTTCAAAATTGCTCTTATGCATCATTTTTGAATTTTGAAAACTCTTTGAGAATTTTTGTTACTTTACATACCTCAAAAAATAATTCCATACCTTAAAATTGACTCAACATAGGAGAAGTATGCAACGAGAAGGACTCGGATGCTGCATATCTGAGCAAGGCAGCCGAGAGCATAGCAGACTGGGCGGAGCCTTTTGCAGATGACATCTACATGAGATGCCCAGTTGAGATGGGCATCCAAATGAGGCCCAAGAAATTTGGTGGCAGAAAGAATGTTGCAATGAGCTGTTGTTGTAGGTGAGTCCAATGCCTGGGAATATGTGACTGCTAGGTGTTTTAAGTATTGTGAAGCGGATAAAGCCTATCTTGGTTGGATTGAGAACAAGCCCATTTTTGAAAAACCATTCAGAAGCTTGAGCGAGGCTATTGTTGGCAGCATCAACTGCTGCTGACGCAGTAGACTCTGGTGTTTGTAAAGTGCAGTCGTCAGCGTACGTGATAATCTTACTATGGTTTATATTTTTAGGAAGATTATTTATATAGATGACAAACAAGATTGGTCCAAATATAGAGCCCTGAGGTACGCCGCACTTAATGACTCCCTCATTTTAATGGTGAATACCTGTGTTTGTGGATATTTCTACGACTTGTTTTCTGTCTTTTAAATAAGAGGCAAATAATTGAAGCGCAACACCTCGAATGCCATGTGCCTCAAGTTTACTCAGCAGAACGTCATGCCTGACACAGTCAAACGCCCTGCTAAGTTTATTGCACATAATAGTTTCAATGATTTTTGAAAATACTGATGTGATACTGATTGGTCTGTAATTTTTTATTTGATGTTTAGAGCCTGATTTAAATATTGGTATGAGTTTGCTTATTTTATATACAGATGGGAAAATGCCATGGGTTAGACTGGAGTTTACTAAATGAGTGAGAACAATAGAAATGAATGAAAACACCTTTTTATAATACCAACACGGATACCGTCCATTCCAATTGAACACGGGTTCCTCAGCCGCCTCACAACATCCCACACTTCAGAGACTGACACCTCGCTGATGAACATGCTACCAACTGGGCTGAGGGGCACAAGCACCGCAGGCTCGGATGGGCATGGAATGCTGGTCACCATGTCCGCGGCTACTACAGGAAAATAACTATTAAAAGTGCTCGCTAACAAGCTGCCATTAATTGTTTTAAATCCATTTACAATAAGTTCATATTTAAATTTATTTTTTTTACATCTCATAGGTACTGTGTCATTAACAACATTCCACATAGCTTTAGACTTGTTCTGAGGTCATAATTTGTTCATCGTAAAACTTAGCTTTTGTATTCTTTACAAGACCATTATACTTACTCCTAGCATCCTCAACAACATTTTCAGGTACCAAATTCCTAGGAAGTGACTTAAGATAGTTAAGATTAAGATTAGCCTCTCTTACTTCTCTAGTTATCCAGTTCAAGCTAAGTTTTTTTCCTAAGATTAACCTTTTTACTAACCATTGGAAAGGCTAAGTTATAGAAATAATTAAATGTTATTAGTAACCATTTCAAATTTTTCGTTCGTTATATTACAGTTATATACATTATTCCAAGTTTCTGAGTTTAATAGAGTTTCAAAATATTTCAAGTTGTTGTCAGAAAAATATCGCTTAGTTATTGTTGCGGTTTCGGGTATTAACTTTTTACTGGAATTAACAAATTGTATAGCTTGAGCATCATGATCAGAAAAAACTGTTCTTATAACGTGCGACTTAATAATATTTTGCACTCGCAAGTTGGTAATTACATTGTCAATTAGAGTAGCACTATGA
Organism: Homalodisca vitripennis; assembly: GCF_021130785.1. Taxonomy (NCBI): domain Eukaryota; kingdom Metazoa; phylum Arthropoda; class Insecta; order Hemiptera; family Cicadellidae; genus Homalodisca; species Homalodisca vitripennis. The sequence continues at coordinate 131,246,720 of NC_060208.1, forward strand.
GAAGTTAGTGGGTTCCTTTATAACAGTGTTATAATAGTTCAAATCTTGTAAGTCAACTAAGTTTGTCTTTTGAAGTCCCCACATATTATGGTGTTGTACGATGTCTTTATGAGCGAAAGAAAAAGTATATAATTTAGAGTGGTTAAGAAGACATCAAAATTTCCATTTAGGTGGCCTGTAAATTACTACGAAATGCATTTTAATTTTCAAAATTGAGATTTCCTGTACACTCAATGTCCGTTTCACATTGATGAGCTCATTTATGTTTTGTAGTGTTTTTGTGTCGTAAAAATTCTTAGAAAATATCGCAACACCGCCATGTATATGGGACTTCCGAGTAATTGCAGATGATTGAGAATAGCCATTAAAATAAACACAATGACTATTGAGTTCATTTTGCCAAAGTTTCAGATATGCAAAAGAAATCAGGTTGATGTTGGTTTAAAAATACATTAATGATGTCAACTTTGTTATTAGCACTTTGAGCATTGACATGGATGATGTGTATATCATCAGTCAAATTGTTGGAAATAGCAGTCTGACATATGAAGCTATCATCACCTTTACTACTATAACAGTTGCCTAAATGTTTATCTACGTCGTATTTACAAGCAGATATCGCTTCTTTGTCGTTAACCTTTAGTTTAAATGTGAGATACTAAATTTAGAAACATTATTGTAATTCTCTGTAGTATGAGGCGTGGGTGTAATTAAAAAAAAATGTTACATTTACCATTGTTCTGCAACCACCTAGCGATCTTTGAACAGATCACACTCTTTCCCTGACTATTCATATGCATACCACTCCTTATAAAATAGCTTCTGTTCAAAGAGTGATTTAAAAGAAAATATTTAGTGTCAGAAAACATACAGACATTTCATAAAAACTTATTGCACTAGTTAGTGTTTTTTGACTATTTATAATATTTAATTGCTTCAGAGTATTATGACAAGGTGTAAATATTGTTTTAAAACAAAGAGTAGTCAACAACGCAAAATCCCGCGTTAAACGACGATTCGTGTTTGAACATGAAAAGGCGTGATGCCGTATCGTCACGTTGATCGCCGCACAACTTGCGAGTTCTTGCCCACTTTAATTAAGCGCCTTGAGGCCGTGGATACACCCGCAACGCACAGCTGATTGCGACCGGAAAACACAACATGCGGTTTATGGGCAGTGCGCGTTCCAGTAGTATAGTTCGTTGGGCTAGTTTGACACTGGAATTACCCACATGAACAGTGATTAACACTTTTTGTTTATTAGTAAATTATTAGTGTTGATAATCTTTACCACACATTTAAACAAACTAGGTGATGACAGAAATTTAAAGTTTCTGCATCTAGAATTCTTCATTGTTTACTATGGCAACTTTTAGAAGGATAACGTGGTTTAAAATACATAAATGCTTATTTAAATAAATATTGTAATAAAAAACTAAAACAACATTTGCTTGGATAGATTATTCATAACGCTGTTGTAGAGTTTGCGTTAATGTAGTAGAGTTAATGTTCACATTAAATCAATTTGAAATTTGTGAAGTATAACAAATTTTAATAAATATGCTTTTTAATTCACTGATTTATTATGGTTGCTAAAAATATAGTTAAGTTTGGAATGTATTAATCGTTTAAGATAGTTACATGTTCTTTTTTGTTAAACTTAAAATGTGCTTGTGTTAAATTTGATAATTAATGGACAATTTATACCTTTACTTGTTTTTTCACCTCCATGGGCTACAAAAATATTTAAATTTGGGATTAATTACGGGTGCGATTGTAAATGCATATTTTTCCTCTCAACGTTTCTGGACAACTTCAGTTATGGATTTAATTAAATTTTTAATTATATTTTACCGACGAATATAATAATTATGAAAATGTATTCTTACTAAATGAATACTGTACATTCTACAATCATTTAAAGTTAGTAAATTTAAACTAACTTGTTAATTCATAATTTATTTTAAACCCGGATAAATTATTGTTTTTAGTTTATTGATTATATATATTTTTAGAGTATATATTTTCTATTAATCAATTCGCTAATTTGTATAAATTGTCAAAGTTCATCATTTTATGAAATTTTAAAACTTGTATAAGTATAAAAATCTAAAACTCTAGTGGCAATCTAAAAGTAAGTGGAACAATCAAACGCTCCCCGAGTGAAGATCTTGCTGTTGCACCTTCTAGATAGAAAATCATCATTGAAAAATTTATCCAATTGTATATTTTTGAAAACTTAAATTCTTTCAATATTTAGAATTTTAGAATTTAAGTTTTTTAAAAATATACAATTGAATAAATGTTTCAATGATGATTTTCTATCTAGAAGGTGCAACAGCAAGATCTTCACTCGGGGAGCGTTTGATTGTTCCACTTACTTTTAGATTGCCACTAGAGTTTTAGATTTTTATACTTATACAAGTTTTAAAATTTCATAAAATGATGAATGTTGACAATTTATACAAATTAGCGAATTGATTAATAGAAAATATATCTCTTCCAAATTATGATTAGCGTTTAAAATTAGTAGTAATATTGAAAAATTAGAATAGGAAAAGTTAAAAGTCTATAGTTATGAAATTCTGACGAAGTAGTGAGAGTTGGGTCTCGCTACAATTGTACACGATACGCAATAGAGATTTTATCAAAATGGCTTTGAAAAAGGAAATACTGACTGTGTGGCACTTGCAGCCTATTAAAAGTTGGACTATTGGTGTTCAAGCGCAGGTTAAAGAAGAATAAGACAGCATTCGGGTCAGTGTCCAATTTTAAGTCTATTCATTAGCTCAGGCCCATGAAGAAGGAGGATGATGTGGCAAGAAACAAGTGGCAGTTACCAACAAAGTTGTTGTTCACAACCTTCTTGCTATATTCGTTGTTTTTTATAGTAAAATATTGAAAAATATTATTTATTATCTTTGAAAATTTCAGGAGCAGGGAATAAATTTTGATTTAAATTACTATTACATTATGTTGATTAATTATATAAGGTAACTACTATATAAGCTGATTAAAATTAAAATTTGATGATGAGGTTGATAAAAAAGAATTAATGTAACAAAAAAAGTAACTAAAAATAATAGCATCTTAACGTTAACAAGCAGTTACCTAAATGTTGTTTATAATATTATATCTCTAATTGACTTAGAGTCACAAATCTATGTTACTTTATGGCATTTTATTTATATTTACCATGATAAAAAGTTCAGTTTACGGTAATAACATTATAAATAGGTTTTGAAAAGTGTTTAAAAAAGTGAAAAATTGTAACTGTTAATATTTATTAGAGAGGTATCCCAGTTTTAGCGTATTAGATGTAAACGAATCATTACTTTAAGCGTGTGCATCATAGTTATTATTATCCTGACTTTAAAGAAACTCGACTTTGTTTTCAACTGATAATAATTTTATATTACAGTGGTGTAAAGTTGCAAAACAGTAATCATTTTGTATTGCCTTGGAAATTGCTTCTATAAAACATGAATCCCAGGTTTGAAACTTTTAAGGAGCCAGGAATGGAAAATTCAGCTCTTTCTATATTCAGCCTTTATTATTTTCAACGATTTAAGCCCAGTAATTACTTGAAGTGCCTAATTTCATTACAAGTTCTGCTTTAGTTCTCACATTTTAAATCATGCTTTTATTTATTACCCAATTATTATTCAGATGTTTAAACGCTGTAAATTTACTCATGCCTTACTATTACTGATATAAAAAAAACTCCTTTTATGCACATCAATAAAAAGATTATAACGAATGTGTTAAAGTAAAATATTTTTGAATTTTTATTCGCTAATCGTTTTTATCAGGGTTTTAAACTTTTAATTAGAATCAAGTAGCTTATAAATATATATTTAACGGAGGAGAAACATTCCGGATTTACTGTGAAAAATCAGCCTTATTGAATGAATATGTTTATCTCATAAACTGTGAGATCTATCTCAATTTTATATTTATTTTCCTTAAAGCGTTTAGTTAAAATACGAATTATCTGGACTGTTGGACTGTTATGCTAGGAAGTATCGAGATGTACCTAAGATAATATGTACAGATTTTATTTTAGTTTTGATATTTAATCTTTTATTGCTAAAGTTAATTCAAAACATCAATCTCCAGAGTCGTTGAATCTATAAATGTATGTGTTGATGTTAAAGTCAATGTGCAAATCTTGCTTTATGTATAACTACAATAAAAACAAAACAAAGCATGTGGCTAGTTATGCACTATGTAGACAAGTTCTCTGTAACTTAAAATATAATCTGAAAGTAATAAGCAGTAATAGTGCAAGTAATGTACTTATTATAAAGCTATGTGTACTAAATATAATACGTGCCCTATAACAATTATTCTAGATCACTGGCATTACAATTTCTAAATAAAAACAATATAAAAAATTACTAAGAATATTAGTTACTTTTACCACTCCAATTCTCGATTACTGAATCATTTAGCACAGTCTAACTTTAAAAGCCGAGAAGACCGGTTTTCATTCTTAGCAGGCAAAGAACGATCACTATCATCCAGGTCCCGGTAGACTGGTAGGGCATCAAGGTCAAGAGCACTAGGAAATGTGTTGGCTTAAATTTGACACCAAACTTACATTTAGGTGCATATTTCTGATGCAGCAGTAAACAAGGCACTACCGCCTCTTTGAGCCGTTTAATAAACACATGGCACATCAGAGAGCAAGCGATGTCTCCTACACGTACTGCGTGATTGTGATCCTTTACGAGTTTGGCTCTGGTGGACTAAGAACACCTAAAGGAAGTGTAGGGAAAGTTTCTTTTTTTAACAAAACTGAATTTGTAACTATACAACCCAGATGTGTTTTTTACATTCAAAAGGTTTCTAAAACAAAGAAAGTTGGAGGTAAATGTTGGGCCATCGTATTGTCAACACTAGTTGATCTAACTGAAGTATAAATACTCTAAAGATTTAGTAAACATGATCTTGATTTGTTGCGGGAAACGGTCTGTAGAGAAAGCGAAGCCTGGATAGGTGAGAGTTCCTCCTCAGCACAGCAACTCCAGGTACATAGCTGGTGGCATATTTCCCCATCGGTGAATAAGGGTTGATAATTGGCCTGCCTATTTCTACATTTTTAGAAACTTACTGATATTGTGTATTGTATATAACTGTTAGCCAAGAACAACACTTTCTACTCTGTAATTAAGAGTTACCATGTAGGCAGGAGTCATGCCTTAGAACATGATGTATTGATGTAAATGTATGTATAATGTGAAATATTATTCTGAAGAAAGTGATCCTCCTTATTCAAATTCATAAGGTAATGTAAAATTTATTTATTGTAAACGAGGAAGCCCGTATGGAGGGATCGGGGTTTACTTTATTTAAGAACGTTGCATAACTTATGAGGTTATTTACTAAAATAGTAATTTATATCTTCATTAAAATAAGTAACACAAAAATTATAGAAAAAGTAACAAATAAAAATGGTTTGGGTGCTCTAAGAACCCTAGTTATCTATTATGATAAAATATTTATTTGTTATCTACAATTAAAGTAATTTTTTCTATTTTAATGTAATATTATTAATTACAAAGCCATAAGACTACAATTCACATAACCTTTAATTGTAGCTAAGTTTTATAACTTTTTACCCATTTATAGAGCCAAGCAATCTCCGGACGAACTGCTATTGGTGGAAACTGAGGCGATTGTAATGGCCTGGAGAGGTGATTAATTTTACCGGATATAATTAATGAAGGCAGGGATTCTGAAAGCAGGTAAGATTAATGAAAATGAATTTTGGAAAGGCAATAGTAAGATAACTAAAAACTCTAAATTTTTTATACATCTAAATATGATTATGCACAGCATCCAGTTCTTTACTGTTTCATACAGCAAGCTAAAGAAATGCAAATTTATGAAGATAGCGAACACACTAAAATATAAAGTTATGGCGCACACAACTTTGATATTAGGAATTTAAACAAAATTTATATGATAGTAGTAACACTATATATATACATAACACTGTTACTAATAATAAAAATGTATTACAAAAGCGTGTTACTTGCAGTAAAGAACAAAAACCTGATTAAGCGTTCAAAACTGTATTATTGCTTTAACAATTTATCATAAGTAACAAAATATAAAAGCTATTTAGATGAGTAAATATAGTCAGAAATAATGAAATCATTTTATAAGTACACTAGAAGCAATCCTAAATAATAAATAAATAACACACTGGCAAATAAAAAGAAAATACTATTCATATTAGCAATATTGTTGTGTTCGGCTCTTCTTTTATGTTAGTAGAAAATGAGAAGTACTTGGTTCGTGCTGAAACATTTGTGATTCTTTAAAGTAAACTACAGAGCAGTCGTGTTGAAGGCAGTACAAAACACACACACACACACACACACACACACACACACACACACACACACACACACACACACACACACATTTACAAAACTAGCTTTGTGATACAGAAGTCTGGAATATTCCAACAGAAAAGGAACTGTTATACGATATCAAAAACAATTAAATTCTCTACTAAAATGGATATTTGTGTTAAAATTGTTTTCTTTCTTTCAAGAGTTTATGTTGGATATTTAGATTGAAAGTCCTTGAAAACTATTTAGAAACAAAGATAAAACTCAGTTAATTGAAGAAAAAAGCCAAAGTATATAAGTTATTAATTATTTTTAATAAATATCTTATTTTATGTTATTAATGCTTTCAATAATCGTAATAATATGATTTACTTTGAATTATAAAGTTCCAACAACCAATCAGGTAATTGTAAACATTTATTAAACATTTTAACATTTTATTCAGCACACTCTGCCGGAAGTAATTCCTGTCTTTACCAGCGCTGAATACTGGAAATGACGTTTTGCCAATAACGTCTAACGTAGACGGGAAAACGTTGGAGATTTTCCCTTCACTGTTACTAAGTTACGAATTCCATTATACACTATATACAGGGTGTAACTGAATACACCGACAAACTTCAGGAGGTTGTTCCTGAGGTCAAAACGAACCAAAAAGTTCCTATAAATGTATGTCCTAAAATGCATCGTTTTCCGTCTGTCCCGTCTGTTTGTGTTTATTACATTAAATTTTTTTTTCTAAAACACCATTAAAGGTACGATTTAAACTTTTCAACATATGCTAATCTAGTAAAGATTGTAAATTAAAAAAAAAAAAATTGAATAAATTTTTACTCAAAAAAAATTCAAAATGGCGACTAGTTAAAATCTTTGATGGTGAATTTCTCAAAAAACTACTCTCGTGTATAAAAAATTTACTAGAATGTAAAAAAAAATATATAAAACTTATTTATAAAACGAAAGGTACCTCATTTTTTGAAATCGCTCAAGAAATAAAAAAGTTATGGCATTTTTCTTAACCTTGTAACATATCACATTTACAAGTTTTTTTTCATGTTTCAAAAGTTAATGTAAGTATTTAGGCAGTATAAAAATAAAACGATATTTTGGGTTAAAAAACTTTAAACATGATAATTAGTATTAAATTTTAAAAAACGACATTGTAACAAGCAATCTACATGACTCAACTTTCATGGTTTAAACAGCTGAATATGTTTTCATGTTGAGACACAGCTGATTAGAACAACAATGAATTCAGATAAGTAAGTCATTTTCCTTGTTTATTTTTGACAAGATATGATCTGTTAATTTCACTTGTAGAAACATTATTAGTCGATAGTGCTCTTATTCTATTGAAGATGGCAGGTTACCCATTTAGCCATCAAGCTGACATGATATTTATGTATGGAAAAGCTAACGGTAATAGTCGCCTAGCATCCCGACTGTATTACGAATCATTTCCAAATCGACAACAACCTACTCATTCAAACATTTGCTGCTGTTTTCAACCGACTTCATGAGACTGGCACTTTGTTACCTTTCTACTGCAGACCGAGTGTACAGGAGACAGCGTAGAACTCCTGATTTGGAAGAAAACATCTTACAGCGAGTAGAGGAAGATCCAGGCGTAAGTACTAGGCAGTTAGGAGCAATACTCAACGTAGACCACATGACAGTATGGCGAGTTCTACATGAGCAGATGTTATATCCGTACCATTATCAGCGTGTACAAGCCCTTGGTCCAGCTGACTTTCCATTATGTTTACAGTTTTGCCAATGGGTTTTATCAGCAAGCTAACAACCCTGGTTTTACATCATTAGTTGTGTATACAGATGAAGCTTCTTTTAATCGAGATGGAATAACCAACTACCACAATATGCATCAATGGGCTGATGAAAACCCACAAGCCATTCATGAAGGGAGACATCAACAGCAGTTTAAAATAAATGTTTGGGCAGGCATCATTGGAGACTGTTTATTAGGTCCTTTTGTATTACCTGACATACTAAATGGTGAAAACTACAGACATGTCTTACAACACGAATTGCCTGAAATTTTAGATGATGTTCCCTTGGGTGTGAGAGAGCACTGTTGGTTCATGCATGATGGAGCTCCCGCGCATTTCAGACTAGATGTCAGGCAATTTCTGGACCAAACTTATGGGGAAAGATGGATAGGCAGAGGGGGACCTGTATCATGGCCGCCTCGGTCGCCAGATCTAAATCCAATCGATTTCTTCCTATGGGGCCATTTGAAAACTCTAGTTTATGAAAGACCAGTTAATACCAGGGATGACCTTTTACAGGTATTACTGCAGCCTGTAACACTGTAAGGAATACACCAGGAATACTTGAAAGAACTCGGCATTCAATGACCAGACGTGTTAATGCATGCATTCGCATCAAATGGAAGGCATATTGAACATTTGTTGTAAAGTGATCCCTAATATTTTGAAATAAATGTTGCTCTGTTAAGTTATTTCCGTATTTCTTAATAATGACAGCTTAAAACTTCATTTGTTTAATGTGAGATATTTTTTTTTAATGTGGGATATTTTTGTTGAATGTTTTAAACATTGTAGGCTACTGTAGTTTTTTGAAACAAGAAAAAAACTTGTAAATGTGATATACAGTATTACTAGGTTAAGAAAAAATGCCATAACTTTTTTATTTCTTGAGCGATTTCAAAAAATGAGGTACCGTTCGTTTTATATAAATAAATTTATATTTTTTATTATTCTAGTAAATTTTTTATACAGGAAGTAGTTTTTGATTAAATTCACCATCAAAGATTTTAACTAGCCGCCATTTTGAATTTTGTTGAGTAAAAATTTTCAATTTTTTTTTTAAATTGTCAATCTTTACTAGATTAGCATATGTTGAAAAGTTTAACTTTGTACCTTTAATGGTTGTTTAGAAAAAAAAATTTAATGTAATAAACACAAACAGACGGACAGACGGAAAAACGATGCATTTTAGGACATACATTTATAGGAACTTTTTTGGTTTGTTTTGACCTCAGGAACAACCTCCTGAAGTTTGTCGGTGTATTTCAGTTACACCCTGTATATATATATATATATACATATTATATATCATATTTAGTTTGTTTGAAATCATTTGTTCTTATAGTTTTAAAAGAGATGTATGAAAAATATAGACAGTTTTACTACTATCTTAATGAAATAATACTGTGTAAATGTGATATTTTCACCAAAAAACTAAAGAAAAAAACAAAAGTTTTAATTCAATTATGTATAATTCTAGATGTCAATAAACAATACATGTTTTGAATGTTGAAACCTTAAGTAAATACAGTGATTTGTAAAACTATAGTAATCTTCCTTTTATCTTTACAATATAATATAACCTATTATTAAACTTGCTATAAGCGCTTTTATTAATCTTTGGTTAAATATCACTATCAGTACGAATTACAAAATATCTACGCCCCTCAGGCTATATTTTTACAATTTAAAGGTACGAAGAAGTACAATTCATAATGCAGATGTATGGCAAACTGCAGATTGTTCAGCATACTATTTTTTGCTTATATTTGTTTGCTCTTTCACCAAAAAAGTCATTAAAATGTAGCAAACTACTTCCAAAATTTGTTTTAATAACTAAGTTTATTATTCTACCCGCATATTCTACTATATTATATAATTTAGATAGTTGTATTGAATTTGTAAAACAATGAAATTGACAGTGACTCAATGGAGAGGTCAATTATAACCAAATTGTTTCTCTTATCTTATCTAAGTGTGAATTGCCTTCTGTTCGATTACACAGGCAAAATATAACACATTATTGAAAGGTTTTATAATATGAAGCCTTCTTGGCAAAATATTTCCAATCCAGATGCAAATGTCCTACAAATTAAAATCTAAAAAAAGAGTCAAATTTAAGTGGTTTTACGTTAGAGATTTTTATACAAAAATCTTGCTCATTCCATTGAGAGTAAAGAATATTTACGGCAAGCCATTACAACATATAGCCTGGCATTGCTAATCATATTTTTAAAGGCAAATTTTGACTGGCACTCGTCAACAAAGCATGTAGGGTAATAATCCTCGACGTATTGCCTTGAGATCACATACATAGCGAAATAAACAAGACGCAGGCAATCACTCTAGTGAATTTTAAGTAATTGACAGTAAGCATATGTTTATATTTTGTATGATACTTATTACTCAAAAAATACTAATGAACAACAGAAACCTCTTCAAATATAATGTTTCAACATCACGAGGAAATGCTCTGATTAGGCGATAGATTTGTTTATGTGAATAGTAGAATATATCTTGTAAGACACATTAGTTATGCCAAAATATACTAAAATGGTTTTATCTAATCGGTTTAGAATTGATGGAGTATATTTTATAAATATGTTCTAAAATTGTATTGGATTTTTGAGATTTTTTTGTAAAGGAATTTACATTGGTAGAAAATTAGACAATACAAGTACAGATAGTTTAAGTATAAGTAAACTAATGATTTATACTTCTTTAAATTTACACAAACAGTTGTTTTTGTTTTATATAAGTATTTATGTACAGAAATACGATATAAGAAGATAGTAAATATTATGTTTTAAAAAAGTTTTATTTTCCGAAACGAAGCCCCTCATGTGAACTGAGTCATTGATTAGTGATATACAATGTGCTTTAAAAGTTCCGGAACGGTTTAATAATTTTTAACTATTTCTTGTAAAGCAATATTACCCAAACAAATATAAGTTTTTGTGCTATTGTTAGGGTTTTATCTCATCAGGGGAACAGCCCGCAAGAAGTCAAAACAAAATAATAAAATAGAGCGTAGGTTCAAATAAGGTCTTGTTTATTAGAACACAATGCCTCTAACTGGACCTCAAACAGTTTACCCTATCCAAAATGGCTGCGTAAAGTTTCTGAACATATCCGGAGGTATTTGCCGAGTTTCTTCATTGATGCGATGAATTGGTTCTTGTGTGTTGGCATGAATGATCACAAAAATGGGATTTCCGAGATAGTGTATTATTCTCGAAACTCATCAGCCTTTAAATCCTTGATAGTAAGGAAAAGTTGTTAATTACATTCCTATTGTTATTCCAATATTAATTTTATTTATAGATTGTCTTATCTAATCTACCTGTAGAATACGCTCAAACAGTACATTTTTGTTCTTTAGATATTGCACAGTTGATCTTTTAAAGCAAGTGAAGATTTGTACATTGTAAATTGGTTTTTAACGGAGGTTTGATCAACAATTGACTAGTTATGTATTTGATTATTGTGATGTCTTTGTCTGAAACTGAAATATTAACCCTGCTTATGATGATGGGATATTGTGACCATTTACGAACATTTTATGAAGTTGTGCGTTTAGTTTCCAGGACAGTCCACCAATATCAAATTCTACAGTATGTAGAACATTACAACGTTTCGAAAAACTGGTAGTGTTAAAAACCGTAAAAGAAGTGGTAGACCTAAAAATGTTACAAACGAAGATAAATCTATAGACTTATTACAAATTTTCCTTGAAGAACCACACACATCGACAAGAGCTGCAGAAAATTTTCACAGTATAAGCCAATTTTCATAGTTAAACATTTTAAAACAAAACCATTATCATCCTTATATAATGAAATTGCTTCAGGAGGTATCGGAAGACAATTTTGATATTAGATTCGAGTTCCGTAAAACACGTGTAGGTATACAGACTGGAAATCGCATTTTAGGACCCTTAGAAATCAATGGCAATTTGAATAGGGTATCATACGAATTGGGTTGAGAGATGCAACTATATTGGCTTAACGCACTGTGTTGGGTCAAAGTTATAACACAGTATGGTATCAACATGGTGGTGTACCACCTTATTACGCACTACAAGTACGTGAGCTGCTGGACAGAGTTTCCCAATCGTTAGATAGGACATAGGGTAGAAATAGAGTAGCCATGTATATCACCAGATTTAAACCCTTTAGATTTATTTTTATATGGTTACTATTTTGGGTAGGGTAAAGCATTTGAGGTTCGGTTTGAGGCATTGAGTTTTAATAAACAAGACTTTTATGTACATCTCGATGTACGTTCTAATTTAAGATTTTTTTGACTCCTTGCGAACCGTCCCCTCATGAAATAAAAACCTGCTCATTGCTTTACAAGAAACGGTAAAAAATTAACCATTTTATATATATATATATATATATATATATATATATATATATATATATATATATATATCAGATACTAGACGTTGCATTAAGAGCAAAGCGAAATCAACATTCAAACTGAATTAACCCTTCCTGCCATACCTGCTTTATGTATATAAAACCTATATAGTTTTGTGTGCTGTATCTACAATTTTATTGATCAATTTATGGATTTTAAAGCCATAGCAGTTCTTGTTTAAACTACATTTACTTCAATTTTATTGCTTTCATTTTGTCTTTGAACTTATTAAAATATTAAACTTAGCGGAAAATATATATTGTAAATACAAGATAAATTGCTAAAAAAATATCCAACGCTTAGTGGTATGATAATGCAATAACCTCAAACAGTAACAATAACGGGGGGAGTATAAATCAGTCAGGCGGTAGAGATAACCATCAACTACAACCATAAATACTCTTACCAGCCGATGTACGGCTTTTAGTATAGGCCGTATTTGAAAAGAACGATACATAAATAAGGTTTTCTCATGTGTAGATAGTGACAAAATCATGAAAACTTCGTACACCACTGTGTGATATTAACAAGTACTACGGTACATTAAATTATGTTATTATTCACTCAAAGACAAAGTGGATTTATGAAAAAAAGTAAGGTAGTTTTGGAAAAATATATTTTTTCCTTTCTAAATACAAGATGTTAGTACGCCACACAACGTGTCACGTAACAGGCTTCGCTGAAGCTGCAAGCAGAATATTGTGTCTATGAATGATTTCATTCTTGAGGTGTCCTGCATACAGACAGACGACCCAGAAAATCACAAAGAAAAATAAATGTTTACATTCCCGAGCAGACAAAAGAGAAATTGTGTCAGACTGCTGAGTGATAGACTTCAATGACGCTCATCAAAATCCCACGAATGTAAGTACACTACTATACTTATCATAATTTTCTATATATTATGCAGTATTTAATGCCTACAGTTAAGATATCTCTTGACATGTGTTACCACATCACTGAAATTTAGTTGGGTTTTATAGCGGTGTTTAAATTAAAAAAAAAAAAAAAAACTCTAAGTAAAGATGATGTTGTATGTGTTGGAATAGTTAGACTACATGAGATAAAAATAAAATAATAAATTAAATAATGCACAATGTTACCAAGTAGTTACTATATCACGGGTTAAAATGTTATACGATTGAACTCGGCTTGCTTAAAATATGGTTTACTCGCGATTTATATTTGCCGTTATGGTGACCCAGAAGTTACAATGCACAAATGTAAAAATTTTATTTAACGCTCAGCCTAATCTCGTTGAGTTGTACTTTTATTATCAAATAAACTCAGTAGTGTTCATAAAGATATAAAGCTTTAAGAACAATTTCAATTTTATAGGTCAGTTCGTTCTCGAGACGTGTAGAGAGACAGGCAGATATAAATGAAATTTTTCTACACACTTAAGTCATAGGCTTCGCTAACGTTCACCCAACGAATAGTGACTTTGAGGGAATTGTGGATGAAATCATTTAAAGCATTTCAGAACTGTAAAGAAACATTAATTTTAATTTATATTGAAAAATAGGCTTATTGACTTGTTGAAAAATAGCTCTTCATCACACTATTCATCAGACTCATTAATCAATGCAAAAGATGTATTACAAAAAATCAGGCAGAAAGTATTTGCTATCTACGTAGAACGGTAGACCTACCTACTATGTTGCCACTTCTTGTAATATCTTGGAAATATATTAAATACTCGATATTCGAAAAAACTTGGATAGCATATATATAGTATTATTTTTTGTACGGGCTAAACAATACTCTGCTCCTAATAATTAAGAGATAACCCACTTGTATGTGACACTCTTTTAATTTGTGAACTAGACAGAAAATATTAAGACTCGACTACTACAATTGATTTTAAACTGTACTTGTTGGATATGGCACTGTGATATATTGAACACAAACAACAATCTTAAAAAAACCATGATTTGTAAAAATGTTCAAGGCCTTATGTACATGAGTTTCATTGGGGTACCGAAATTATTATAATACATATATTAGTATATCATAGTGTAATCTTAAGCTGGGCATTATTGTGAAGGTGAAGTTTGTGTAGTAGTTCGGTATGTTATAGACTAAGAATTTTACAAATATAGACAAAGTAGGATAATTAGATTATATAAATGATGTATAGGCTAAAATTAGTGAGACTATGTATGTTATTTGGTGATTTTGGAAAGTAGGTTAAAAGTAGTAGTTTAAAAGATGGCATACGTCTCGTTTTCAGAATTTTTACAGAACTGAGTTTCACTTTTCAATTATACTACCGTATATTATCATTTTATAGTTCAATAGATACCTTGTGCACTTAGTCAAATTTAACTAAACTAATTCTGTAATGGACTCATTATAGATCAAAGACCAGATCACTGGACGGGAAATGTCATTGGTCAGAAATCATATTATCCCCATTAAAGAGCAATAGTAGCTGTGTCACGACCTTAACGGTCAATTTCTACAATATTGGCTGTGGAGTGCACCATTCCTGTTGGACAAACCTCAAGTGCATTTCATGTTGCAAAATAATTTGAAAATTATTCAGTTTTACTTGTTCATATGCGAGTTCCAGTAAATTTTATTATAGATAGTTTGATTAAGATTGAGGGTTTTTATTAAAATATTGCACTTATACTTATGGGGAGATGAAATGAAATTGTTCTACTGCGTTTTAAATTATTGTGATAAAAGCTCTTTATAGATTCAGTGAATAATAAAAGTGTTGATACAAACGTTTGAGCTGTCGGAAAAAGGTTATTACTTAGAAACAATATTTAAACCATAAACATGCTGTATTATACACAAAAGGCATCCTCCGAGACACCAAGATTGCATCCACCAATTTTTCATACAAAATCAAGTATATCAACAACTAAATATTGTTGTTAGCTGTACAGTTAACAACAATTTTGTAAAAGGATACATTTCAGGTTGAAAATTATCAGCAAATATAAAAGCACAAATCGATTGTAAGCCGTGGGTTTGGAATCAATTATGAAATATTCTGTATATACAGTAGGGTACAAAATAGATCAATAGAACAGGTTAAATCACTAGATTTTAAGTATTTAAAATCCATAATGTATTTTAATACGTTTTTCGTTTTTGATACAAATTATTATATGGTTGGTTATATATTAAAGCAGGCAGGTTTTTGAAACATATGGAGTTAAAATTTAATTATTATGAAATCATTAAAATTGTGTATGACAAAACTGTTTTTATATTTTTGTTATGGAATTAATTGTATCTCCTGTTGTGAATCAATAATTTTACTATTGTTATTAAACATAATTTTTGGCTTAAGTATATAATATATATATATATATATATATAATACCTTATATATATATATATATATATATATATATATATATATATATATATATATATATATATATATAAAACGATTATAACACATATATAACGAATATGGAAGGAATCTTAACATCAAGCAGTTGTTGATTTTTCATAATTTCCTTGATGTATCAACGTTATA
This sequence comes from Homalodisca vitripennis, assembly GCF_021130785.1. NCBI lineage: Eukaryota > Metazoa > Arthropoda > Insecta > Hemiptera > Cicadellidae > Homalodisca > Homalodisca vitripennis. Next base: position 131,262,799 of record NC_060208.1, read on the forward strand.
TTTACTTGATATAACGTTGATATATTTACTTGATATATTAAAGCAAGCTAATCATACTTAAACGTTGTGAGACGTCTAAGTCATGAATCACAGAAATATACACTAACACAAATACTAATTGTTACTGTATAAACTAAAATCAAGAATACAGAGCACGGTATGTCTGTACACCATAACCAACTACAGAAAACGGTGGATTGAAATTGGCAAAGATTTGCATAACTAATTTAATCAAACAGATTAACACCCGTTTGTGGTTGACCCGAAGAAAAACTGTTAAAGTTAGATAAGCATGGCTAAGCCAAAAAATAAAACTCAAAATACTAAAACTTTTCATATTTAAAGGGAGAATTCTGTAACATATCCTTATCAAATCCTGGGAGGTAATCGAGTAATGGTGGTCTAGCTGGTTTATAAAACAGTGTATGGATTGCGATTATTAAATATTATTTTTAATTTAATCACTTTAATTTGGATTGGTTTCCTCATTATTTATATTTTATAGAATTATATAAAAAGATAAAATAACAACAACGAGTTCAAACATTTTTGGAATGGGCATTTGGAATAGTTTTTCATGTTTTCTTGGTTTTCCTTATAGAAGGTAAACAGATTTACTTAAAGTTACGAAATATGAAACACGATTTTTAAATAGGGTTTTGTTGAAGACCGGGGCAATGGAAAGGAATATAACTTCCCCAATGGTATGTTACAAAAGTAAGATTTCACAATCCTTAGACGTATTTATTTCGTTCATTTTATCAGCGGATAAGACAATGCAATGCTAGAAACCCAAGTAGTCTTAAAAATAAGGATATTGTTTTTGTAATTTTAATTAGACAAGTGTATTTTTAATAAATAGATAAACAATTTGTAATTTCTTAATATAAATAAATAAAAAACATTAATTAATCCAATTAATCCTGAGTTTTTATATATATTTCAATGTTAAATATAAATGTCAATCACACTAACGCAAAGTGACGTTCACAAAATGTTTATAGGTATCTCGTTGTTTTCTACTGTATTATTCAAATAATATTTAATAATTGGATGTGAGTTTAATATTTTGGTCTTTAATGTAACCTAAATTTAATAACATTAATTATTTTGTATTTGCCAAAATCTTGAAGTTGTAGGTAGATCGATCTAAGGAATATAATCTCATATTTATTTTTCTCGTTATTTCACTTTGTAATATCAAGAAAATCAATAATTACGATATACCGCGTGGTTTAGTGACCCCAGTCCTTACAATCAATTATTTTTGGCAACAAAGTCTCTATAAAAAATGTAACACCCAATCCAGTGGTGGCTGGGATAAGTAATATCAAAATTGACATGACCCGTATTACAGTACCCACAAGGCAATCGTCATGATTTAAGATGTTTTTTTTTTCTATATTTCTTCTGTAAAGACATTTGTCAAATACATTTCACTTAATGTTGTTATTTTTTGTTTCCAATTCAAAACAAAACTGAGTGCATTCTTTTTAAAAGTGGAAGTTTGAAATATTATGGTTGACTTTACTATCACAAAATTCCCTTTAATGATGTTGCCTCACACCTTCCAGTAATAACGATGTAATACTGTAGTACTAATACGATATAATAAAATTACGACAACAATTTTATTTACTATAAATTGAAAGAAATTGCCAATCTCTTCCATTTGCTTACTTTTGATTTTTAATCACTAAAAATACAGTTACAAAATGTAATTGGGCTTCAAGATTTCAAATATTATTAAATATAAATCTTTTCTATCATGTTTATTATACAGTCGTGTATTGTGTATACATGTGATACTTATGTAACTATGGTTTAAGTTTCTTATTTGAGATACAAACAAACTTTAGGTATTTATGGATCGTACTAGACTATTAAAATATACTTTACAAAACAACTTAGACTTTTGTTGTGATCATATAATTAGATTGTAACACATAAACATTTAACATAATCGCATGCATTCCAAGTCTTTAATACTATTGTTTACTGCACAATACTCTAAATGTAGTGCATATTGCGATCTAGGTTATGCTGTCTGCCCCATATAAAGCTTTAACTGCGTCATGCAAAATCATAACTTACTATTAATATCACAATGAGACTAACTAACTGGGACTAAAAAATAAAATATTTCTATTTCCCTGTAATCAGGAGAAATGTTTATACTCTTAACTTGAACATCGAGCTTCATTAAAACTTCTCAAAGCCTTCAAACTTCTTTTACGCGCAACACTAACAAGCTCCAATGTAATTAGCCACTGTAAATTAAGCTACAACAGTTTATCTCAGAGCCTACGTTTTCAGTTTATAATGTATATATTTTATAATACCTTGAGATTGTAAACCATGTTTTAAATCTGATTTTGATTTTCATTGACGGTCTCATCTATTAAGTTTTGTTCCTAAGATACACTTTTAAGTTTTGACAAAAATAATATAATGGCTTTTTGTGACGACAACAATTCTAAGGAATTTTGAGAATAAAACCATGAAACTTGATACAATTCTGACTTAATAATATTAATATTAGGATTTTTACTAAACATAGCTCAAAAGAATCGCACAAAACAATGTACTCCAATTGTACAAAATAAGAGTACACCTCCACACGTGACAAGCATCTCTGAGATGTATGTACATTTTTAAGTCTCATTTAATTTTTTCTATGTAACATAATACAATTTAACATGTTTGTACTCAGTTTAACAAAGAAATTTACTTATTCTACTATAAATCGTATTTATTGTATTACTTTTACTCCCATAACATCAATATACAAACTGTCATTAACGCTCAGCCAAATCCCCTGTCATGACATACATAATTTCTTGAGATGTGCGGACAGACTGACATAATTGACATTTTTCCACCCTTTCGAGTAATAGGCTTAACTAACGCTTAGCCAATTGGTACAATATGCAAATTTTAAGTTTCTATGTAAGTATGGGTAACTGGAATAGTAGCCGCATTAGAATGAACTAAATATTAAATAACGCCCAACGTAATATCTATTTCATGCAGCAATTGTTAATTTGACGTAATTTTTTAGGTCTTACGTCTAAAAATCCTGAAAATATTACAAAGGAACATAGGGCATAAGTTAAGAGAAACTAAAACTAGAATATTTTCGCAATTACTTACCCGACCATTTAGGCAAAACCTATCAAAAAAATAAGTCAAATACAGGTAGATAAGTTATGGACAAATATTGAGGTTTATATCAATCTATTGAACTGCTGTCTCCTCAGTCTAAAAGCTTTAGTTTTGAAGAAGATCTGTGCTGTGCAAAATGAAATAATTACATCACATAAATTTTTAAGCTTTTTAACTATCGTTGAAAAGATAATTATCGATGTATTCGTATAAACTCAATTTTCTCTTTACAAGTCCATCATAGAAGAAGAATTGAGTGTCTTACTATAAATAAGCATCCAACCATTAAGGGTTCTTAAAACTCGCTCATTTTTGTGTCACATTAAGCAGACACAATTACCTCTTCTGTTGACTAAGGTACATAGTGCATCTGTCAGACGTTTAAGTAGCTTATGATACTTTAAAGTTCAAATTTTTTTTATATTTAACGCACAGTAAATCAAGAGTTTAATTATTTCGAATTAAAATGTAACTATTCTGTATGTAAACAATGAACCTAGATTGTCTCTTGAATGTGTGTTTAAAAATGCTCTGTTTTTTTGTCTGTTTATATGTGTCGTAACAAGTAGTATAATAACAAATTTGAACTGATGAAAAGTGCTATATTCTTCAAATCGTAACATTTAATTAAACATCATGAAGGCATGAATGCCAATAATATACAAAGAATCTCCTCTGTATCAGACAGTATCGGTATTGTATTTTATCAATGTTTAAAACTGATATAATCGTAGATTTAGTGTAAATGCTTGAATAATACATATTTAACAAATAGTATTCGAATATAATCCTACGCCATTCTTCGAAATAGTTATGATGATTTGTCAAGCAGACATATTGAGAAACTTGAGTTTAGGAAGCGAACTCCAATACCAACCTCAACCTCACCACTGCAAGATTTAATAGTAGTTGGGAGTTTCTGCAAGTTGCTAATGCTGCAAGCATTGATACAGATTGGTAACGACTTCAGGGAACTGTCAGCCATCCTTCATATCACTGAGGTAATTACCACACCATCAGCTATCCTAAGTTAATGTACAACCTTGAAAACTGAAATTTAACTATAAGCAAGATTACGATAGCTACTACTTTAATGAGTTAAAATCTTGTTTTGTGGAAATTATTTTATTTTTGTAAATGACTGACATTGTAAATTATTAACTAAATAACAGCAAAAAAAAGTTTTATACATTTAGAATTTATTTTGAAAGAATTGTATTTTATTTTGATACTTGTATATGGTAATAAACTAACAACATACTTAAAGTGATAATGCATTATCATCCTTGCTGAAATAATACGCTTATAAAGCTGGAAAATAATAAGTACAGTGTTTATGTGTTGTTTAACCTGGAAAGTGGCAATAAAATTGATTATTTATTTATTGCTTTATGTGTACATGCAAAATAAAATGAACTCAGTTTGAAAAATGTGAACTGATGTAACTAAAGTTACATCCCGTAACTTTACAAAACGTAGATATCGTAATATATTACTTTTGAGAGTTGCAATGAACATGCTCAGTTACTTAACGAAAAAAAAAAACGTCTTATAAGAAACATTCATTTGAGAAATACCCTAGGTATTAGTTACCAAAGGAACATATTAGACAAAGTATGCCAACACACATTACAAACATACTGTTGGTACACGTTACATAGTATGGCATTGATGGCATCAGGATGTATTCCTGGTTTTTAAACTACTAAACAATAACTGTTTAGGTATAATACATTTTAGCTAGACACCTTCACTGCGGCTCTATACTGAGTAAGACCATCAATCCACCCCACTTGTTCGGCGCCGTAAGGCGTCTGCCACAGTTGGTGTGTTAATTTGTGTGCCTTTCTAACTGTATGTCTTACGTTTTTATTCAAAGTTCTCTACGTATACGAGTTCTAGATAAGTATTGTTTAATTTCTTGAAACAGTATGTATCAAAATCAATTGTTTAAAATTCTGTTATACTGTACATTTAAATAATCAATCGCCAGCAATGAAATTATAACAAATAAAACATTATTTTATTGATTGATTAGAAAAGCCAGAAGGAAGTGATGGTATTAATTGGTAGAAGTGTTGCTCAATAGCTGCTTTTATGGCTATAGATTCATCCTTTGTCGGTGAATTTGTGTTATTTATAACTGTAGTTATTAACTTCCGTTACGACGGAAAAATTAGTTCAAATACGGCGGTATCACTCATTTGTGTTGGCTCTCACAATTTGTATCTAATCTTTCTAGAAAATAAATATATTTATTTAAATATTAACTTATAATTATGGTCATGACATTTATGATATTTTCAATGCATTTTCTGGAAATATATTTTATTAAGTTGACTTGTACTTACTTTGTTTATCTTGGACTCACTAGAAGTAGTGTTAATGTAAATGAAAAAGAGTGATGGAAATAAATTGTATAGCCATGTTACAGTAACCAAAACTTAATCCCTCGAGTGTAAATATTTGTAATTATAACACATTCCAAGCTATACAAACAGATATAATTTTGCTACCGTATAAACAAGGTAGGATTACGTGAAGCTGAACAGGCTTTGCTGAGGTTGTATATAATATTTTAAGTCTTTATTTAATTTGATTCTCGAGATTTTCTGCAGACAGATTTCATTTATCAGAACGTAAACTACATTTCCCCAGCATTAAAAACAGAAATTGTGTCTGTCTACTGAGTGACAGACTATAATGACGGTCACGCACATTTTTATGGCTGGTCATGCACCATCAGGTAGTTTTTGTCTACGTTGAAATGAAGTTTCATGCAAAATTAAAAGTCTACAGGTAATATCTTCCTTAGGGTATATTTTCACATGATACATTCAAATTTTTTTCTGATCGTATTGTACATAATTAAATTCACATTTTTAAATATTGTATATAATTACAATATTTAAAGTTCCGGTGAGGTAAAGGTGACTTAGAAAAAGCGTTTGGATATCGAATATTGTCACCAGAAAATTTAACATTGTCTTTCCACTCTATTATTGTTTCCTTTTCTCTCATGAATAAGTTGTACGCGGTAATGTATGTTATAATATTGTACTTAAATTGTTTTAATGTTTATTTAGTCTGCTATTTTCTGAATTTAAATGAAACAATATGTTTTAATGCACATTATTCTTTTATTTACTAGTATACTATTAAGTGCTACGCATTTTACTGGAGTTACAGCCCATTAGCAATGATCACTTCTATAACGCGACTGTCCCAGTTAGCTTTGCTTAGTTTATGGACAGATAAACGCTAACAGCAACAGTTCCGTTAACGTATGCTGGAGTCCAGTGTGCTATAGGTAATTCTATAGGTTACCACATTACACAATATAATGATTATTATAAAAATTATAAAATCTATGCATGATATATTTATTTGTTATTGTTTCATTAACCGTATAGTCAGATAATTCAAATTACCAAATAATTAGTTCAAGTTTTTGACACTACTTATAAAGTATAACTGATTACAGTAAATAAAAAAATGCAACTAACATAAATATTGGTACAAAGTTGTTTTATTAATTTATCTGCACTTCTGTTCCTAGTTTTAAAATGGTTTGATACGGACCATTAGATAAGATAGAGAATACGTACTCAAATAATCTTGAAAACTGTTTATTAAATTACCGTTTATTAAAACCTTATTAAAATTGGCATTCAATAAAGTAATCATGATCCAATGTTCAAAGTATTTAGATTTAATCATCAATTGGTTTAGGAACAGTTATTTTCAAAAAGCTCTCCCAAGAAAAATTAAAAAAAATATTTAAATGTTTCTTGTTTCAAAAGTTAGAGATCTAACTTTATAAGCCTAACTAAATAAAATTTGAATTAGATCTTCCTTGAAAACTTCTTCGTGCCAAGTGGAAACTCCCTGTTACGGTTGGCATAGATTCAATGTTAAAATTGTAAAAATACTATAATCCTTTAAAATTTATTTACTGAAATTCCTAATATATATTTTTAGTTAAATATTAAATTTCTATCCCAAACAGCCTTTAATAATATATAAATTTAAAACTCTACTTGAAATAAATCTTAATTGAACTGGTTATTGTTTGCAATCCTGCGTTTATAGTTAAACTTCTTATTTCAGTAAACCAATTGCATTAAAATAATACAATATTCTCTGTATAAAGAAACACAATTAATTGACAACTCTACAATTTTAATTCGAATATAAAATTTAAATTTATGCAAAATTCCAAAAAAATACAAAATGGCGACTAGTGGCTAAATGACACATTTCTAGAACAATGTTTGCATGACATTGTTTTGTTTCTTACACCCTTTTGTGAACACCATGTATATTCAGATATGCATTACTAATGCACTTGGCTGAGATTGGCAGATCTGATATGAAAATGCCGTGGTCAGACGTCTGTCTTTGACATGTACGATCATGTTTATCTATCTACTTTTCATGTAGCGGAATCTTCATTCACTCTTTTCAAATTTATTATTTCAGTAAAAGGATAAGAGTTATCTTTGTTGAATTGCCGTAGCATTGCAGTATGGACAAAGATTACATTCATTCATTAGAACGTTAGAGGTTTTGGTTGTATTCTCTTTGTTTTACTTTAGTGGCCGTACTATGACAATGAGTGTTTTTATAAAGAATTGGTTTTAAGATTTACGGTAACATGGCAACTCAATCGTTGATTGGAGTAGTATATTGATAATCCGGATTAAGTATTTCTCTTCATACATGTCTTACAAGAACGGCATAATTTCAACAATTAAGTGAAGAGAATAAATAAAGCTAATGTAGTAAAAAATAATAGAAAAAAACACAGTGTATAAAAAGGGAACAACAATACGGCTACAATAACCGATCGTGACTGACAAGGACAGAAACGCACAGGTGTACACGTCACTGTCTGAAATTCCCGCCGCACTTTCTTAAAAAAATCTATAAATGTTGTCCGTAGTCTGGGAGGAGGCGACTATTTAAGGGATTGACGTAATGTGGTGAGTTTTGTTGCTGAAACCTTAATACCAAATTATAGATTGGACTCATCTTTCTTTAGCACTCATCAACCAGTGAGGTAGAGATTTGGGTGATTCGGTTAGTGTTACCGGCACTTTCTGAGGTGATTGTACTATAAAAAATAAAGAAAAAAGGTCATATAAACATGGGTCCGGAAATGCTTCCTTACTGGGTTATGGCCAATTGAAGATTTCACCAAAAAATTGTGTGCAGGAGGTCAAATGATGATTTGCCGCGTGTTTATGAAGAGATATTTATAGGCGAATGCAAACTTTTTCTAACGGATTTTTAGATGAGAAATTGAATAAAGTTCATCTCATAGCTGTATCTCATTTAGTTTTTTTTGTTATACTACAAAAACAGAAATAAAATAATTTTGAAAACACTTTTTTAAGGTTTAACGGACAATTATTTTGTTAAATAGGCATTGAAGACCCACATTTTTTACAAAGAAACTTGCAGAAAATTTAATTCTGAATAAAATTATGTGCCACACGGCTATTAACAGCGAAGTATTAGTTTCTGGAATTTAATTTTACAACAAACATTCTACCAAGCACATTCACCCGGCAAGTGAGAGATCCGGGTTCGACTCCCAGCGGAGCAAGTACTTTTGTGATTCAATGTTTATTAAAATTAAATAAGGCTATTGCCATTTATACAATTTAACGTAAATAAAAGTCGTTTGACAGGTGTTTGGTCTTCCGATCATATGTTTAGTTTGCTTATTTAAACGCATATGTGACAGATACGGCCAAATACAAAATAATTGAATCGGAAAAAGTAAGCGCTCTGTGGTGTAAGGTAGCACATTCACCCCGGCAAGTGAGAGATCCGGGGTTCGACTCCCGGCGGAGCAAGTACTTTTTGTGATTCAATGTTTATTAAAATTATATATATATATATATATATATATATATATATATATATAGATATATATATATATATATATATATATATATTGGAATTCTAGAAACCCAATAGATTGTATTGATATACAGTTTTTTAGTGATAAGATTATCTCGGAGCTATTGTACCATAACAAACCAAAATTACAGAACCTTTATTTCACAATTCTAGTTCTCTAATGAACTTCGAAAGACATTTACTAGTATCTTAGATTAGGACCAGAGAAAACATATATTTTAAATATTTCTGCATTTTCCAGTACAATTTACTGTTTTATAATTTATATACAAATGTATATAATTATATCAAGTGTTACATATAAATTCTAATTTGATTAAAATCTAGAATAGTAAAACACAAGTTGTGACCACTAGATCAAACCTATTGTAGTCATGTTTACGTGTGTGATATAATATTTTAAGGCGCATATATACAAGCAGGATCGGATAGAGTAGAATAACCCAGTGTGCGACTGGTTGGCCAACTGCAATGCCACACACCATGCACACAGCCATGTCGGGTTATTGGTCGTGACACTGCCATTACTGCCTATGTAACAAAGCTAAACATTGTTACGGTCCAGCCTATGTCCCGTCTGGGTACATTACTTCTTCTTATGTTGGTGTCTTGAATGTGTTTATGAAATTAATTCAATTTAAATGTGTTGAAACGCCTACAATAGTTTTTTTTAATTTTTTAAAACTGAATAACATAAACTAAATTGTTTTAATGGTGTTGATTTCAATGTATCCTAGCCTACATGTTTCATTAATTCACTTTTATAATAATATGCATATACTGTATAATAGTACGATAACTTTCATACAGAAATGTATCTTTATGTTTAAACTTTACACATTGTTTTTATGAACCTGCGTAAGTACGGTTCTCCCAGCTAACATCTTTTGTTGAAATTGTGTCAGCCTACTAAGTGATAGGCTTCAATGACGCACAGTCATCGCAGAGACCATTCTGGTATATGTAGGCATAAAGTTTAATAAAAAACTTAAAGCTCACATATGATATCTTTTCTCGAAAATTGCCAAAATCTATTATAATTACACTGAGTTTATAGACAAATTTTTATAAACTCATATAAGAATTAGTTAAAGAAGCCAATATATATATATATATATATATATATATATATATATATATATAATAATGATGATTATTAAAAACTTGCATTTCTTATCCTGAACATTCCAGATTGTACAGTCAGATTACCATTCTCTGTAGAGATGTTAGAGATGTTTGACATATTATTGAGTCCACATCGCAGTCCACACTAGGCTGTTATTTGTTTATATACATAAGGATGATCCCAATGAAGTTAAATATTCCTCTTTGCATCTTGCCTTGGATATGGAGACAATTTGAATATGAGAACATTGTCTTAACGTTTAAACAGAGAAACCTCTTTAAAATCTATTGCAATTCTTTAGTTCTACTGCAACACTTTTGTTTTAAAATTAGAGAACCAATTCCCATAACTCATGAATCATGAGCCTCTGCACTTTTTGGCCAATTAAAAATTTATTTTATTTTTTTATATGATTCCTTAAGCTCTAATGAGTCTAAATAAATTATTATTATAGTATAATTTACAAGGTTCAAATCTGAGTAGATAAATTACCTCATAACCCCTTTTTCGGTTCTATTACGCTAGTTAACAAGAAAAAAATTTGAAGAACCGAAGAATCATGCCAAATTTAATAAATATCTACTATTTAAGATAACTTTTATTTGCTCACTTACTATAACAATACTTTCCTGTTCCTCCCTGTTTCCTGGTAAGCAATATTTTTATGCCCGATCTACACAATCTGTAACATTACGCCTCGTTGAGCTAAGAAAGCACCCTTTTAATATTTACTATGTAGACTTGCTTTGCAGTGAAATATAAATTATTTTAAGAGTTAAATATTTTATGAGAGATATACTTCTAGTACTTTACAAATTTAAATATAGGGATAGATTGTGATATGCATAATATTTATTCTCTCTAATTATTGTACATTATGCATGTGGATCTAATGAAACTGTTGATAAACCTGGGGCAGAATCATGTTCTATGCTACCACGCTTCTATCGTATATTGTATAGCAACATATAATTCAGTATTCATCAGAGACACCTATAATACGTCATCAGGAGCAAATCTGTACAGTGTCATATTTCGGACAGTGCATTAAGCGGAAGCTGAAATTGAGCTAAACTCAACACCCGCATAAAGCCTATTCTTGCTATTTAATATTTTTGATTCCTTGAGCATTGCGATAAACGATGCATATTTATTTAAAAAAATCCTATATAATCTAGATATAAAAAGTTTTATTTTGTTTTTCAATTACGGTTTTCACACTATTTCCCGAAGTACTTTGATGTAGATTCATAATAAATAAATACACTAGTAAGTGATTACAAATGTTGTCTTATTATGGCCATCATATTCAATAAGACATGCAAATTGTTTGAACACATTAATCGACTCCTTATGGACGTATATTTTATGATCTAGAATTTATACAAACCGGTGGGTATCCTAAAATAATAATAATATTTGTGCTGATCAAAATCGGATACTGGTAAACCACTATTTTTTAAAACAATAACATATGGAAAAGTTCATTAAATTATATCCATTAAAACTATACCTTTCAATGTGTGTTAATGCAGTCAACTAATGGAATTATCACAGTGTTACCAATAAGATGCGCGAATTGGCCTTGACTAGAAAACTTTAGATCCTCTAACACAGCTTTGTATCTGAATCATATACATCAAACAAAGCTTATGTATTAGTGTAGTGAAGTTACTAGCCACTTGAAATTATACATAAATTACTCTAATTCTTGCTCACAAGTTCTGACTGTTAATTATTTTTTGCGTATGTTTTTATACAGCATAGCGTAGTAATAACATTAAACGTAAAGTACACGGTTTTACAAGAAGTATTACTACCAGGAAGATAGAAGTATGCTTCATCACGTGTCGCATATCGGGCTTCGTTGAGGTGCAATACACAATTTTGTCTATAACTCACTTCATTATTGACTGATAGAGCGACAGATAACCACACGGCAAAGAAATATTTACATCCCTCGGCGAACAAAAGGGAATTTGTGTCACCCTACTGAGTGGTAGGCTCCAGCGACGCAGAGCCGAATTCTGTGGTGAAACACCATAGAACTCATTCTTGTATATACAGACAAACTTTCATGAACATTTCAAGTCTGTATACGAAATCGTACTCGTAGTCTTGCCACTATAAGAGCAATGTAAATCTTTCCACTAAACGCTGATTAGCGTTAGTGGAAAGATTTACATTTGATTACATCAAATGGAGTGACACGCAAATAATAAAAGTGTTCCTCATATACAAAGGAAACAATGGTAGTTCATTTTCGAAATATACGGACAGACAGCCAGACACACAAAAATGAACCTTACCGTGCTGAGTGATAGGCTTCAAAGAAGCTCAGCTAATAAAGAAACCTTTGCGTTGAAAGAATAGAACTAAAACTGAAATATTAATCTTAAATGAAGCTGATAATTCAGTTAAAATCATATAATATTAAAAGTGAGTGAGGCTGGAAGTCGAGTGAGTACGCTAAATCTCGGTTACGGTTCCCACAGCCGAGTACCGCTTGTGCCACAATATCCCAGGAACAATAACATGTCCATTGAGCGCTGTCTCAGCAGAAACTTGTGCTTTTAATAAAAATGCGCATCACAACTCTTATCTATTTTTATGATTTCGGAAAATTTGAATTTGCACATTTCTATTTAATGCCATTCTTTAATGTATTATTACATCTGACATGTTACCATTTTATTAGAATAGTAACAGATCACCGAGTTCCTGCTTATCATGTCTCACCACGGACAACAGTTTGAGTTCGATTTCAGACCGAGGAATTTCCATATGCTATTAACATCTAATTCAATAATAGTGATATCAATAATTATCTCATATAATCTGTAGGTGAAGGCTTCTATTTTAGAGCTGTGGTAAAGTTTTGATACAATACCCTATTATTGTTGATTTCACAAAAGCACTAAATAATATCCCCTGTTTTCTAATATGAGAAATATCTATTTAAAACAAACTGAAAGTGAAATTTAATTGAATATACACAAATTATGCAAATTAAAGATTTCCATTATTTTACTATTTAGTTATCTGGATGTAGAGAGTGTAGATGTAACTGATTATAGACTCAATCAGGACAGTGAACCTAATACGATACATACTATGTTAACTGTCAATATATAAGCCATTGCTCAAAGAACCCAAACGTTCCATAACGACCAAGTTACCAATAAAGTTTTTAATTTGGCATCATTTGGAAGAGTATGTTACCGTTAACTTACTATTATGTCGGTGATAACAAATAAAATTTTGTTCACTAAGAACCCCTGGTTACACTTAGTCCTAAATGGACATTAACAGGATTTTATGGCGTTTGTACGAATGGTGATAGTGGCCACTTTCTGTCTGGCTCCTCTAAGAAGTGTTCTTATAAAGAGCTAAAAGCTCATTTTCTATTAGGATCTGCGAGAAAGATTTTGATGAATATTGGTTTTGTTTTCTTTATATACATATTCTTTGTATAAAGCACGTTTTCTTCTCTTTTTTCAATTTTCTCTTATTTTTGTCAATAACTTAGATTACTAAATATGTTTAAATATTTTTTAAATATACAATCCATTTCAGAGCTTCAGATTTATATTTCATACTAATGCTAACTTCATTTTAATTTAAAATGTTAAAATATTGCATGACTAGGCGATATTATACATTTAGGCATTTAGGCGATATTATACATTATTTATTTTAACGTATTCAAAGTTAAAAATTATGTCTAATTGGTTAGGAAATCATTGGTTAAATCTAATTCTAATTGAAAAAATGTCACTTATTAACTTAGAGTACTAATGTTTTAGGTACAGAAAAATTATTTTTTAAATCACGAAATATTTAACGAAACGTTGACTACACATACTTTGAATCTAATTTAAAAATGGCTCAACGTACGATTATTGACGTGACAACGTCTTAAATTAGGTTTGCGGCTCGGAGTCACTCATGAAAAAGTGTAACGCCCGGTAACGTTACGATGCCCGTCCAGTGGGTCCGCCGCACGGGATCCGCACGGGATAAAGCAGATAACTGTGGGTCCGCCGCACGGGATAAAGCAGATAACTATGTTTATTCATGAAAATGTGGAGAGCTTAGATTCGTCATTTACAACAACTACAACAATAAAGGTAAATAATTGTACACTGATATTTCATTATCGTAAACTATGATTGATTGATTAATTGTTAGATTGACACAAAAGTTGAGAAACTGAGTTTATAGGTTATGTCATACTATTGAAAAATGTTGATAGTGTTAAGTAAATTATTAGTTTAAATCACTCTGCAATCAATCGTAATTCAGTCGATTGAGAAGAAACAGCGCGTATTGCTAGTCAAACATTTAAAATAACAAATTATAACCTCTAACCTGTCATAACAGTGCGACCAAACAAACGAACTAAACCGACCAATCACCACGCGCGGAGTTAGAATTTAACTGTGTTTAGCAAGAATTTCAAATTCCAATTTTAGTAAATGTTTTATTCAACTTTACCATTTACAATAACAAAATTTAATTAATTTCAAATTATGTACAATGTTTTAGTAAACAAAATATATTTTCTATAGTTAAAATTTGTGCAATTCTTATTTTCATTCAATTCCTTGTTCCTATTGTGCAATTTAATAATATTCATATCAATAAATATTCTACCGAGAAAAAGACGTTGTCACGTAAAAATCTTCGCCCGTAAAAACCGACTTTACAGGCAACCATAATTTTTTTTTTTAATTGAATCTAAGGCTTTTAAAAGAAACTGTTATACAAAATTATCGATAATATGAATCTGAACTGGAAAATGCAGTTTTACTTACATTATAAGTTCAATCAAAAGTTTAGTCTATTGTTTCATTCATTTAATTGAATCGGGTTTTAATCGTGCTAATACAGATCTCGTAATGTGCGGTAAAAGTGCAAATACCTTGAGAAACATAGTAATAACAGAAGTTATACGATGCAATAACATCTAAAATTGACTGATAAAACGTTATTAATAAGGTTTTGTGTGCATGTCACACTACAATAAAAAAAATCACATTATAAGTAATTATTACAAAGTTGACATGTAATAAATTAATCTAAATCTAAATATGGCCTCTATCTAAATATAAAACTGTAGTAAACCTCTCCAATCAGCTTTCGCTTCAAACTTTAATACTAGAGGATTTCTAAGTACCTTTGTATATAGAGTTAAATATTTTTCTGGTGAATAATGACGCTGAAAAAATTCAGTCAAGACCGTCAAAAACACGCCGAGTCCATCAACCTAATTGCGACTGATAAGGTGAGTAATTATAATGCCAATAATTATATTTATCTAGAAATTGATATTTGGTGAGGCCCATGTTACTCAGTTTGCACGTAGGCCGTTGTTGGTAGGTAAGGTGCTAGTCCTTTTGGTGACAGATAAGAGAGTTTTAGTGGACTATACAAAGTATGAACATCTATTACGATAGTATGTAGGTCTAACAGCTGGTTTCTTTATAAATTGTTATTTACCGAATTCTCCTCTCACGACCTGCTCTTTTGTTTAAGTTAGTGAAAATACTTTTTGGTTGAGTCATTATGTTCAATGAAATCAATGGAGTTAACGTTAAAATGGTGTTATATTTATAATGGTTAAGTGATGAATCTGTTACTTTACATAAATCCTTTGGTAGGATTAAAGTAATTCCCCAACGTTTTGCCTTGGTAGTAGTAAGTTTTCAAGGGCAATATTTTCTCTTTGCCTAGTCATTGTCCTTCGGTCATAGAAAACAATAAGTCATTACAGAGCCACACACCAATATTATTTATAAGAATAATAAAACTATACTCATACTTTATAAAATTAAATAAAAATTAGATTCCTTGGCCAAATAGATTTCAATAGAAAACGTTGTTAAATATTGTCTTACGGAGTCAGGAATAAAATAATTAAAACAGGTAGCCTGAGCTAATGATCTTACTTGGTACCTCTATACGTACGTAAGCTGGTATAGTAAATTTTGTAAGCTATTGGTAAAACTCACCACACAAGGTACCGTAAAATCAACAACAAGGAAGAAATGCTGAGCAGATTAACCCTCCTTCAAATCCTCATCAAGAAGGAGGCGATGAAGAATTACCCAGCACGTCTGTCACTCAGATGCCGAGGCTAAGCATGAATATGGATCGGATGTCAACGTGACAAGAGCTGTGTTCACAAACAACTCAATGTGGATTAAGAGATAGTGATTGTTAGTGTACTATATTCATATTTTTAACATTATTAATTTAACTATGGAACTGCGTTGTATATGTAAAATACGCGACTACAATAACGTTTATATAGTTCTGTTAGTGCGTTAACATTTTGTTTTGTTCTGAAAACTCAATAATTTTCGAAAAATTAACGAAAGACCTAACTTTAACTCGATTTAAGGTCTTCAAGCACACGTATTGGACATTAACAAGAGTTCGTTATAAAACAAGGGTTTGTTATAAAACAAACACGCCCGAGGTCGAATCAACTCTAGTATTAGCCCTCAATTCAAGATATACAGGATTATGTAGACCTGAGTCTACAGCTCATCCATTAGTCAATTATAGCTGCATTATTTTCACAGCTTCCTCAAAGTAGCCTGTAAGCGTATTAGTAATAGCCCTTCTTCTGGCAGGTTTACACAGTGCCATTGGGCAACAGTTGCTTGCTAAGTGATGACTGGCAAAGTGTCTCTCGATGCTTTGATATCTTACTTGTTATGTAAATGGACACTAGAAATGTAACTCTTAATTTTCACAGTACACTCCTCCACTTTGCAACCTTGTTTATATCTTTTTATCATCCTGTTAGTATGCTGTTAACACAGGGATATCCGTTTCCCCAGCAAACCGTATTATCGCACGAGATTTAAACCAATAACAAAACTGAATATTTTAAATAAAAAAATGTAACAACAATTTTTATGAAATAAGTTTACATTGCACATGTATGGATTGCATTTTAGGAAAATAGTGCATATTTCTTCATATAAAAGATATGATGTAAAAAAATCTTGATTTAACTGGTCCGTTTTTCTTTGACAAACTTACAACTAATATAAGAAATGCAGTGAAAGGCAATTAACTAAAAGGCTTTGGTAAATTTTAAGGA
The DNA here is from genome assembly GCF_021130785.1 of Homalodisca vitripennis. NCBI lineage: Eukaryota > Metazoa > Arthropoda > Insecta > Hemiptera > Cicadellidae > Homalodisca > Homalodisca vitripennis. The sequence continues at coordinate 131,280,138 of NC_060208.1, forward strand.
GCTCTTTGGTTGAGAGGTACTTTTATAGTATACAGGAATTTTTCTATACCTAGGTTCTGGAGGTTATTTTGTTATTTAATTGCTGACTTATTATAAGCTGTAACTGTAACTGTAAGTTTTATTTATACGTTCATTGGCAGTTGATATATATGAAATGATGGAACTTTTAATGATGGAATAAAGATATGTGTATGTGACCATCTAAGAGAATACCACATAAATCTGTTTTATAACATGCAAAGGTATTTAGTAAATGTCTGTTCGAAATTATATTATAATCCTTTTTATACTTATAATGTAATTATTTTGGCATATTATAACATTATTTATGGGGTTTACTATAATAGGAACAAATAATTCTTTATTTATGTTACTTTTCAAATTAAAACTGTGGATCTGGACGTTTCAACAAACAAACTTATTTTACCCAGATAAGGAATTCCTAACTACAGGGGATTTAGTGGTTACTGCAGCCGAGTGATGGAAGCATGCTCACTTACGAGCTCCCAGCCTCTACACAAAGATGGCAGCACTAATTAGTTAGTGTAACAGATTACGGCGGGAGATCAACAGCTGACTTGGCGTTGAGCTTGGCAACGTTTGGCTAAAATTACATGACGTGGCGCCATCTTGGTTGTGGCGACTCATTTACAGAAATATGTCTGCTAAATTTCTGACTACGTATAACTTTGAGTTTTTAATATTTTATTATGCAGTTTATTTTGTACTGTAGCGTATATTTACTAAACATTGGATTTTAACTCATAAATGCCATTTCAAATCAAATAAAATCTTTAATTACTCGCAACAATTTCTTCACATTGTATGGCAAACGCCATAATTATTTCTAAATTTTAAACTCTCATACCACACAACTACCACATTCAAACTTACATAATTTTTCATACATTCCAGTCTCATTCATCCTTCACCAATTTCAACCCACTTACAGCGCTGGAGTCAGTTATCGAATTGGGCGGTCTCCCAGTTAAACGCCAGAAACTCGTCAACGCTGTAGAATGCCTTTGACACCAGAAAGCGCTTAAGACGAGCTTTTGAAGCCTTGGGCGTTTGGGCGTTTTTCATAGAATTTGGCAATCTGTTGATGAAGTGAACACCTGCCTGTGAAAGAAAGTGCTCATAAACTACCGTTCTGTGTCTTCCAGTTCGATAGTTATCTCTGCCTCTAGTCTCATACCCGTGTATGTTACGTCCCCTGGTAAGGGCACATTTAGACAAACAGAACAAAGATGTTTCTAAAATGTAGAGAAGGTTTGTTGTTTGATGTAGGAAAGATTGTTTGAAGGTTTGAGGCTGTTGAAATATTGAACACAATTGTTGATATCGACAAAGGTTTGTAGTTCCAAACCTTCTTGTGAGTTATCTCTGAAACAGAGAGTCGTGTCATCAGCATACTGCACGATTTTCCCATGCAGCAGCGATGAATGTACGTCGTTGACATACAACAGGAAAAGGATTGGGCTGAGTATAGATCCCTGGGGAACTCCATAACTCAGTTGCATTGGTTTGGAAATTTGGTTTGAGATCTGAACCACTTGAGCTCTCTGACTTAAAAATGATTTAAGCCATAAGAGCGGCACGCCTCTGATGCCATGAGATTGTAGTCTGTCAAGCAGTATTTCATGGTCAACGCAGTCGAATGCTTTAGAAAGGTCATACAATTAGTTTATTCTTCCAATTCACTGTACAATTATATTTTTCGAAATGAGAATTTTTGGTCTTTTCCTATACAAATTAGTGCAGTCTTTTGCTTTTTAGTGCTTACTATTTCAAATTTCCTATCACATATTGTAGAAATCAATACTGTTAATTCCTTATGTTGTACTTGTGATACCTAACTTACACATGTAAATACAATGTAAATAACAATAAATCATTAATAAAAATTATTAAATTACATTCACTCTCTTCCCCACTTTTTTATATGCACCTCTTATAAAACACAACTGGAGTAATCAAGAAACTTAAACCTTTCAATGCTATTTTAGCAGTTCGTACAAGCAAGGCACAATAGTACTTCATTGTGATCGATAACCTGGCGATGGGAATGTAAGAGACAACAAAATATTCTATAGCCAAAGAGGTGTTATTAAATATGCATCCCCTCAGCTTGACAAATTGCAGTAACTCTCTTCCCCTACTCTAATTCACCAAATAAATCATTAATTGCTGTTAATCACTAGCAAACATTACACGGTAAGTAATGCTACAGTTAGATTATGAAATCTTTGAAGATTAATCGATGTGAAAAAAAGAATTATTTTATTTTCCTATAATATTTTTTTATATTAATATCTTTGTTTACTAAAAAAGCACAAATATTTTCTTATGTTGTAATGCTTCCCTGGAAAGATATTTGTTATTCAAAACCACCTCAGTTCCTCCATCCCGCCTTCCCATGATGCCACCCTCCCATTGAAGAGGTTAAGCTCCAACATGAATAATCCACGCAAGATCTGCATCACAATAATTTCCACATTTGCAAGTGAAATGCAGAAAACGCTGCTTTCTGAGGAGTTTCAGAGATTCTTTTGTTGCCAGAAGTTCATTTGAAATGCACTTGATATCTCGTTTTCGTCCAAATATTTTCCCTTCTACGTGGTCTCCATTATTGTTGGAGGATACGTAACTGATTTTACAACATTACTGCTTGTACGAGTATTGAATAGATCTAGAAGGTTCGTGTGATGGATTGGCGAAACAATGTGTTACAGTGTATGAGTTAAATTTGTCTGGAAGCGGTTTAAAAGGAATGTATGGATTTCCAGCAGTTCCAACTTATATTATGTCGTTCATTAATACATTCATATTTGATAATTATCAACTTAACTTATCAAAATATATTAATTTAACATACTGGGTAGCAATAGTCACATTTTACTTTAATTTACTAATAAAATTCCTTATTTTTGCGTTGTGTACAATGTAATTTGTATTTATTCGGCATGCATCTCTAATGAATGTAGTCAATTGTACTTAACACATATTTATTTATATTTATATACAATAGTTGAAGTACCAATGAATAGCAATCCAACTATAACAAAGTAATAACAACATAAATCCTATAATTTATAATCCTATACTATACTATAACTGTACTTGAAATTCATACAATTAAAAGTGGTTTAATTTTAGTTAAGTATTGGTAAAAGACACACGGTATGCTATCTAGAATGGTATAATATTTATTATAAATATTATAGTTATTTTATACTTATTTGCCTTTTTAATATGAGTTCGGTTGAATACTCTAATAGGGAACTAAGACAACTACAAGGGTAAGTGAATTACAGCATTTAAAGTCATAAATACATATGATAGAGAGGCATCTAAATGTTTGGGAAATTAAACTATTTTATGCCAAATTTGTTTGATTTCAAATATTGTTTTGTATGTCTTTCTTCATCTTAGGAATTTTAATTTTAATCCGTAATTGTTGTCTTCTAACAGCTACTTTTTACAATTGCGATATGTAACATATCGTATGTCGGTCGGTATTTTTGCAGAAACTAGTTCACTTATTATTTATGTATCTACTTATTGTATATATATATATATATATATATATATATATATATATATATATATATATATATATATATTTGTGTAGAGCCCTCACCCAGCAATTGAGAGATCCGGGTTCGAGTCCTGGCAGAGCAATTATTTTGTGATTCATTGTATTCAAGTTCATATGATTTATAATTAATATTTTGTATGTGAATTGTTCTTAACATGTATTTGATTGACAAACAGGAGATTTAGTAATTCATTTCTTCTCTGCCTTCACGATGTTTATATACGCTGAAAGATCCCAATTTCATTAAATATTATAAGCGTGAACTTGTACAAAAATAATCTAATTTGGTTTTACTGGGACATTTATCTTTGCATTATTTCTATAATTTTAATTTTGTATTGTACACCAAGCACTTGTCAAAACTATAGCTAATCTTTGTCTTTTTTATTCACTATTTTCTATTTTATATTCCAGAACTTTCAAACAACCATTTATTCAAAATCATGAAAATATCACAATATTTCTTTTTTTAAATGTTACATATACGAGCGCTTACGTGAAATGGGTTAGAAACAAGGTGATATCTAAAGAAATGATTTTCTTTTTTTCTTCAGAAGTACTGGTCGGGTGTCATCAAATCCTGCCCTGCAGGTCAGGGGCATTTCCGTTCAGTACGTTTCCGTGCTGCGATCACTTAAGTGCTGCCGTACAACAATGCAGACACACAAAAATAATCAAAACTAAAAGTATATAGCCGTGTCCTCTAGTATAAAACCACGCTTCTTTATAGTTAAAAAGTACCACAGTGACTGACAAATAAAAGAACTGTGTGGTGGCATAGGTAATTTTAATAGTTTGATTCAGAATGTCAAAGAATTGAAGCTGATTCTGTACTACCACTATACAGTTTCCACAGCAAAATGAATAAATGAATAATATCTGTATTCCAACAAGGAGTAGGCCTACAGGGGTGAAATTAGGTTTGAAAGTGGTACATCTCAAAAGGAAAAACTGAAAGATTATTAAAAAATTCTCGAAGACATGATGTTTACCTGGAAATTTTATAACGCAAGCAATGTTCAGTGAGCGATATTTGGTATTCTATTAAATCCTCAAAGAAGACGAAGTGCCTAATCGGCTTACCTCGTCCTCAAATACTCGCCAAGAAGCATGAATGCGGATGATTACACAACGCACTTCTCTCAGGTCTTGAGATGAAATATGAATATTTATTACTCGTCGACATCACAAGAGCTGTGCTTACAAACAACTGAATCTAGAACAGCTGTTCCTAAGATACTCTGATGTTCTTGTAAATTTATATATGTTGTGTTATTGATCATTAACACAACATAACGTAAGCATAATATAAAACAAATGTATAGGTTAACGTTTAAAAATTTGCGTTTAATATTTTTAACATGTCACTCATAAATAGTACATAACATTCTTCCTCTTCATTCTAATATATATATATATATATATATATATATATATATATATATATATACAAACACATATATATTTGTGTATATATAATATATATTATATATATATATATACACACACACATACGCATGTACATACATATATACGATCATAAATCAATCAAACAAAGATTAGTAATCCTATCCTGCACAATATGTGGCCGAGCGAGAAAACTACAACTATGGTCCACTCTAGCGGATCTGTTCTGTAAACAAGCTGTAATTCAATCCAGCTCTCCTGGAACCAGACCCCTTCCCATTCCTCACCTTGTGTTATACACGTCGGATAGCAGCCCTCTTCACGCAACGCCCACCATTTATTAAGTGATTGCATTAAACTTTGTAGTCTGTGTATATATTTAGTTGAAACGATGCAAATAGTTCGTTGAGCTTCTTGGTCGCCGAATATTTTTGGATCCCTTCAAACCAACATGACTCCAAATTTTAGGAGTCAAGCCTGTGATAGTATCAGATTTCAGATATTACACTTAAGAGGAATGTGAACTGGAGCTAAACTCAACACTGAGAAGAATCAACAATTCCTACCATAGCCACTTCATGTGTAGAAAAATCTGTTGCTCGAACGTGTTTTGGGATCGTGTCAGTTAACTACGAAGTGTACTCAGTGAACTACGAGAATACCTAATATACAATAATACGCCTTTTGACACTTTTTGATCGATTTTATTGTGTACAATGTACATTGCGAATTCGATGAATTCATCTTCAGGTACTCAAATACAAGAAGATGAATTCATCGAATTCGAAATGAATGTCGTATTGTATACAATAAAATCAATCAAAAAGTGTCAACAGGTGTATAATTGTATATTATATATGAAATAATTTTCTAGGCTACACCTCTAATAAATGAGAATACCTTTTCACCTTTACCGCACTACATTTTGTAGTCTATGTGCCTCTGATATCGAAACGATGAAAAGAGTTTGTTGAGTTTCTTCATCACGGACTATTTTTAGTTCCCTTCAGAGGAATATGACTGCACTGGCATAAAGTATTGTATTTTGTACTAAAATTTTTGGCAATATTAAAAAAAATTTCATGAAATATTGGAGAGTAATTCGAGAAATGCCTGAGCAGTACCTCTAAAACAGTTCCATTCTCCGACTTCAGGGATCCACCTTAAAACTTATATCTAAATGAATTAAGAGATTGGAATATCGTCCATTAACTATCACTTATCAAAGAAATGTTTGGAGTAGTAATTATAGCAAACACCTCAGCATAACGTGTCCCTGTGCAAAGGTGTGGGTAACAGCTAGTACATAATATTCTTATTTTGATAAATTAAAATTCTAAGTTTGTAACAAAGGTATAAGGATTCCGAATAACCTTTTTAAGAATCAAACTACTGATTTTACTTCGTTACACATAATTATTTCATAAACTATATTTGATACTTTAAAATACCGTAGGTTTTATCTTTTTTATTTTGCATCTGAATGGTTTTAAGTACCAACTGACATATTTTGTCGACAAATATTTATAAGCATTTATCTAACTTAAAACATTTTAATTTTAAATTCCAACGAAAGTACCGCTTAGGCGCTACAGAACGAATAGATACATACGTGTACGATTTTGTAGGGATTCTGGATTTACAGATGATATTGATACCAGACGTACTAACGCTATTTTGTTTTAATCTGGATATCATATTCCTTACTTTAGTATTGAACTGTCAATACAATATGTGTGGATTGTATATTCAAGGTACAAAGCGATGACAGTTCACGGTCCACCTGCTTTGGGCGACTCTAACCTGTGAAACATATAGTAGATGTGTATAGTTGTACATCGCTGACCCCACTGCCCTGTAATCATATTAGTGGCGTAAAGACGATGTAATGAAACTATAACCCAACTGTCCTATATATATATATATATATATATATATATATATATATATATATATATATATATGTCCTGTACAGTTGCCTGTACAGCTTATATACAACATGCTTATTATAATTAAAAAGCCCTTTTAAATTCTTCTTTTATTATAAGCGGTTTGGAATTATTTTTAAATTACAAATTTTATTTTATAAAAATATAAATGCAAATCTCGTTTATGCTGCTTTGTTCATGACACCAAGCATAAGAAATTTGACCCTTAGATAAAATGGCATTTTAAAATCGCTAATGATAAGTTAATTTTAACTTTCAAATGACTTACACAAAGGATAGAACTCATATTTTTCATGTAAACATGAGTAAAATAATACCGAGGTCCCATAATAATAATAATAGTAATAAATTAGAATCTCATAATTATTTAATTGAAATAATGTGATTAGATTATTCTGTGTAGTCTAGTTATTTAAGTCTAGTGTTCGACCTGAATCAATTTTAATGAATGAATTTTGAATCAAGTACGTCTAAGAAGTAAAGAAGGAGGGTGGTTTTATAACCACGAAAAGAAGAGGACCTTAGTTACTGAACCCCATTAACCATTGGCCAACGGACACTAAGAGTAAGCTTTATTCTTGTCACTCAGGTAATTTCATTTATAAAAACAACAACTAGTAATGAACATTGTGTCAGCTTCTCTCACACATTTTAGTGCGTATTTTATTTTAGGAATTGAGTTTAGATGTATGGAAATCTTTGTGGCATTTGGGATTTTTGCGGATTTTCACCTGAGATATGAATTATGGCTATTTATTATAGATTGTTATGGGCTTATTAAATGAAAATATTTGTGGCCCTTATCCAACCGTAGAAACGTACAGATCCACAGTTTTAGTTTGAAAAGTAACATAAATAAAGAATCATTCGTTCATATTATATTAAACCCCGTAAATAATTTTATAATAAACCAAAATTATTACCATTATAAATAGAAAAAAAATATAATAGAAATTCCAACACAAAATTACTAAATAACTTTGCTTGATATAAAACAGATTTTTTTATAAGAGTCTTATGTTGCATGCTCCCAATTCGGATGCTCTATTTGATCATGGATGAACGTGAAGGCTTTGTATCCCATATGTCACCACAGGAAGTAATTTCCTTGACCATCCAAGCGTACCGTACCGAGCCACTGAACACAGACTTGTAAAGTTAGTTCCTTTGACGTTACCGTGTGCATAAATACACCGTAATCGATTTCACAATATAATTACTAATCAACTACAGACCCCTAGTAACTTTTATTACATTAATCATAGTTTTACTATATTAACAGTAATTCAGTCATAAATTGAAAATACTCTGCCATGTTTTGGCGATTTAATCTTTAAGTTTCACTATAGTAAACATATATATATATATATATATATATATATATATATATATATATATAAGTATATGTATATATATAATACATATACTTAGTATATGCACTATATAACTATCTATATATATATATATATAACAGTAATAAAGTTTAGTCAAACCAATATATTATATTTAACACTTAAAAACATTTTTGAACCTTAACAGGTTTTCCTTGACTATGCAAAAGATCGGTAAAGTTTCTACAAAGAGCGTTTTGAAAAGTTTAAGTATTAAAAAGTTTATGTACAGTAATGTCCATCTTATTAAGTTAAGCGATGATGATACTTTTTTACATTTACTAATAAAATGCTTATTCCATTTTCAGCTTTTGTAGATAGTAACTCACAAATTGCGTGTCCGTGTTTTAAGTTTGGAAGATTTTTCATTACGGTTATTTGTTAAAACATCAGTACTTAAGAGTTTTTTATGTTTAGCAGATTGTTTAAGATGATTTTTCGAAACATTTTCAAGGTTGGATCTTTGAAGACACTAACAATATTAATATAGGACAATGTATAGTAATAAATGAAAAACAAACAAAACACATTGTTACATCTTATCTATTTAAATAATTACATACTTTTTCATGGTTGGATCTTTGAAGACACTAACAATATTAATATAGGACAATGTATAGTAATAAATGAAAAACAAAAAAAAACACATTGTTACATCTTATCTATTTAAATAATTACATACTTTTTCATGGTTGGATCTTTGAAGACACTAACAATATTAATATAGGACAATGTATAGTAATAAATGAAAAACAAAAACAAAACACATTGTTACATCTTATCTATTTAAATAATTACATACTTTTTCATGGTTGGATCTTTGAAGACACGAACAATATTAATATACGACAATGTATAGTAATAAATTAAAAACAAACAAAAACACATTGTTACATCTTATCTATTTAAATAATTACATACTTTTTCATGGTTGGATCTTTGAAGACACTAACAATATTAATATAGGGCAATGTATAGTAATAAATGAAAAACAAACAAAACACATTGTTACATCTTATCTATTTAAATAATTACATACTTTTTCATGGTTGGATCTTTGAAGACACTAACAATATTAATATAGGACAATGTATAGTAATAAATGAAAAACAAACAAAACACATTGTTACATCTTATCTATTTAAATAATTACATACTTTTTCATGGTTGGATCTTTGAAGACACTAACAATATTAATATAGGACAATGTATAGTAATAAATGAAAAACAAACAAAACACATTGTTACATCTTATCTATTTAAATAATTACATACTTTTTCATGGTTGGATCTTTGAAGACACTAACAATATTAATATAGGACAATGTATAGTAATAAATGAAAAACAACAAAACACATTGTTACATCTTATCTATTTAAATAATTACATACTTTTTCATGGTTGGATCTTTGAAGACACTAACAATATTAATATAGGACAATGTATAGTAATAAATGAAAAACAAACAAAACACATTGTTACATCTTATCTATTTAAATAATTACAAAGAAATCTCCAAAGTGATCAAGTTCTTGGCAAATATTATGCAGGGCAGGTCCTAGTGCGGACCCCTGAAGGCCACCTAACAAAACAGACAGGAACCCAAACCTTATTTCCATAATTCTAACACATTGACTTCTTCCGACTTAATATGGTTAATTCTACTTATTTTAGAGTGAGTTCTGAAACTTCCCTTTTTAAAGTAAAGTAATAAGTATTTAAAAGGTTAACATTTTTAAAGGCTTTTTAGATGTAAAAACATCCCCTGCCTGCATCCAAGCTGTAAGCCAGACCTGTTACTCAATAACAACAACATACATCTATAATAGATCTGTAATACAATGGCGTCTACTTTGGATTATTTTCTGAAAAACCAGACTTTGTTTAGTAAATATCTTAATATATGTATCAATAATCTAAAAATAAATTATTTTAGAAAAAGATTATCGTCATTAAATAGTTGTCCCTTTTGACATCTTTGGTAGATTCCGTTGCTTGCTTGAATGCCAAACAATCTCTTTAACTTGGTCCACCTTCTATTATGGTATTACTTTTCGAAGCAGTCTTTTTATATTCTCTTACAGTGCTAGAAATATAGTTATTGTTGTCTCCTTGTATTCAAACCTGAAGAAACTCCTGATTTTGTGATGTAGGAGAACACCAGTAACCTCAGTTTCTTTGACTCCTCAATCTCATTAACAGCTAAATTCATGACTTATACGTGAGCAGTACACAGAGTAATACCAGTACTTATAAACACTCAATTGGAAAAACTATATCTATCAGCCAAAACAGATTGTCTTAAAAATTTATGTTTGACGAGTAAGTTACACTCAACATATGGTCAAATTATTTTTAATATTCATAATAAGCTGCAGTATGTGCTATATAATTACAAGCCTTGATCCGAAATATATTGTTTCAACTTCGCTCTAGTATAGAATTTTAGGTTTTTTCCAATAACACTAGTATAAAAATTATTATTAAAGAGCTCTTTACATTACTATGATAAAGTCAAACGTCCAGACCTGCAACGATGTGTCTTGTAATATAACAGAGATCTTATTATACCTCTCTAATGTTGTTAAATACATTCAACAGATTTACACACACACACACACACACACACACACACACACACACACACACACACACACACACACACCACACACACACACACACACACATCTAATAAAAAAATGTTTGTAAAATTACTTAAACAAATATTTTTTAATAATATAATTATATTATATTATAGGATATTGAAGAGTTCAATAAGTTATATTATTAGAAACATATATGTGTAAGAAACTTACAAACCTTTCTTTATTAGATATAAGAATAGTCTGCGGAGAATAACATATAAATTAACATTATTGGTACACTCCTCCAAGCTTATATGAAGCTTTGCTGAATATCGTAATTAAAAGTTAATATGTTGAATTTAATTAACAAAATCAAATTACATTGTATAAGATCCCAAGTACCTTTATTTACTTACTGAATTGTAGTTTCAAAACATTAGGAAATTGCAACATTCTTTACCAAATAAATCATCGCTTCAGAAATCAAGTAGTTTAAAACATAAATAGGCGCAAGAACTTAAATATAACTAAAACCTTCTCAGTGTGGCCTACATTGGAAATCTTTACATGGAATTCTTTACTAGCATTGTTCATCAAGAGCAATATTTTTATATTTTATAAAATCCTCAAAGAGAACGAAGTGCTGATCGGCTTAGCTCATACTCAAATCCTCGTCAAGACGGAGAATACGGAGGATTACCGAGCACACTTAACAATGTGTGTCTCACAGATCCTGAGATGAATATGAATATGTATCACTCGTCTACATTACGTGAGCTCTTGTGCTCACAAACTGATTCCAAGACAGCTGTTGCTGAGATACTCTGTTGATCTGCTAGATCTGAATTTGTTTATAATGTTGAACCTAACCTTGAGAACCTTAAAAAGATGCGTCATAGGCATAAACATGTTTTCTGAATAACATCCATTTATAATCCCTAACATTAAAAATAAATATAATTCAATATGGCAGTAAATATTTATTTATGACTTGAATTGAAACTTAGTGCACAGAATGCTAGTATCCTGATACGTTGATGCTCTAAAACTGTAAATCACTTCTAAAGGAGTTTTATGAACGTATACGCGTATTTTGTGTTCCAGCATTGTTTGTAAGACTTTTAGCTGCAATATAGTTTGTATATATCCTCTTTGTATTTAATAACAGCTTTTTATGTCCCTAAAGCTCTAAGAGTTAAAATCAGAATGTTTAGACTATATAGCACCTTATAGCAAAATACAGTTAGGCACCAAAAACAGCTGTAATGTGAAATCAATTCCTGAGGTGTTAATAAGTAATATATTATCTATTTGAGAATAAATTGTAAGGTACTTCTAATTAATTTAGTTTATGTTTTCGTATAAAAAAACAGCTTCGAGTGAAATATATTTTAAACTGCGATTATGAAACAATTTTTTTTAATAATCAAAGAAATAATAAAGAAAAGAATTTATCTATCAAATAAAAAGTTTGATATCCAAGAGGTTTATTTAGTTTTGACGGTATGTTTTAAAAATGTATATAATTTAAACTATTGCACAAGATAATACTATTCTTGCTAGAATAGTAGCTCTAAATTTCACAAATATTTCCTTTTTTCAAACCATTTATCAACCATTCCTTTTAAAATTCATTTAAGATGTACACTATGGTTTCAATCTGAAAATAATATTTTCTTATACTGTTAGGCTTTTAGTGATACTATTCGAGGCTCGTCTGCCTTGGGCACCAACATACTGTAATACATGTAATAGGATGCGCATAGTTACCCAGGACGGTCACCCGACCGAGACAGTAACCATGTTAGTGGCGGTAGAGACTGTGTAATGGAGCCGTAACCAATAACACATCGTGGCTGAGGACGTGACCTAACCTACATTGGTGTAACTCATCTACGGTTGCTTATAGCTCATGTACATAACGAAGATACGTTTCTGTCATCATGTATGGGTATTTTAAGTAGGAACCTTCTTAGAAACATTAAGTTTATTATATCTCTTTTAGGTTAATTAAGCGAGAACAGATACATTTCTATTATATCCAACAACGATATGATTTTACAAGAAAGAATTTAGGTTTATCTGATATTCTGTGTGCAAGAAATTTTGTTTCAACTTGCCGAAGTTAAAGGTATGTAGGTTAAAAATAAATTAATGTTCTATGTGGGTTTGTACCGACAAAACCACATAGAACACGATGACAGGATTACTTTCCAAAACATTTATACCAAACTCCATACGATAACAGTCATCATATTAACATTGATATCCTGTTTCGTCGACTGCGGTCTGTCATCTTGATAGCTATAATAGTCTTGTTAGATAAATACAATTTTAAAAACATAATAATAAAATGCATTGAAGAAATAATTTATTTCCTTTGTCTTTCGTAGGAGAATATTTAATTGAACAAAAACTATAAATAATGAAAATTCAACTAGTTTTTATTAACTGGTTTATGTAGTGTGGATGTTAATTTTGATTATATTTCCAAGTAGATAAAATATGTTCATAACGATTTCAGACATTCGTTGAATATATGTATATAATTTTTGCGTCTAGTACACATAAGCACGTCATTTTATTTTCAGCATATATTATTAATTTCAATTCTAGTAACCTGTTTAATTCAATGGCATATATAGCTGCTTGAATTCAACCCGTAAAGATCTTGGAGAAACAAAGAATAATTAAGTTATAAAAAACTTCAAGAAATAATAGACAGAGTAAATTAATTACAAGAGGTGGGATGTTTGAGAGTTGCTACTTTCAGTAAACGGAACAAATTGTAATTTAATGAGCAAAAAAGGAAATTAATATATTGTGTGTTGTTAAAGTTACAGGGTCGTTCCTGTCAACTGCTCCCGTGCTCTCACTCCCTCAATCATTAGACCTCATTCTTTCAGGATACTAGGTAATCCAATTTCCTTATGTGTATCAATAATTACTTATTAGATTGATTCCATTTCATGTAAAATCAAGTAAGAAACAATAATGCTTCTTGTCCTTTTACCTCCTTTATTAAGTATCCATTCGTGACACATCATTCAGGTAATGGGGCTAACCATTCTCCACAAAACAGTTCGGTCATCCAATGAGATGTAAAATAAAATTATCAAATACGAAATACAAAAATTCACAGTGATTATTAATCTTATATCTATGTAATAACGGGTATTATCTTCTGAAAGGATATTGATGCTCCAGTAGCAAAGATAGCAAAGAGAGTAACGCTTGGGTTTTTCAAATCCTGTAATAACATGTGATAAAAATTATACTCCTCAGCACCTGTCAAAAATTGTTTTCGAAATATAAAAAAATTACAAGTTGGCTTTTCATGTAGAAAGCAAAACGTAATAAATTTTTTTTAAGAATACATAACATTTCATGAATACTTTGTAATATTTCTATGATTTGTTTTGTTTGCCTATTATTATTGAAAGTTATAATTAGTTAAACGTCCTGCGATATAAAGTAGAAACTACAGTGATGCATAATATGGACAAACATTAACCATATTGATTAGTGCTTGGTGTACAATATTCACAAAATTTATTGATGTTTGAGAGGAAATTCACATAAATCTTGGGATTTTTGCAAAAATACCTCTCAACATACGATATGTTACACATCGATATTATATAACAGTAGCTGATAGAAGAAAACAACTGAGGAATTAAATTAAAATTCCTAAGATGAAGAAATCCTACAAAAAAATATTTGAGTAACATAGCTAACTAACAGGAATAAAATAACTTAATGCATTTGGATGCTTGCCTATCATATGTTTTATGACTTCAAATGTTGTAATTCTGTCTCACTATTTTTGTAGTTCCCTATTGGAGTATTGAACCGTACTCATATTAAAAAGGTAAACACCTATAATATTTATAATAAATATGATATCACACACGTGACGTATGGTTTTTATCAATACTTTATTAATACTAAGCCACATTCACAGAGTATAAATTTCAAGCACAGTTATTAAATTATAGTATTCTTGTTTTTATTACTTTTGCTATAGTTGAATTGCAATTTATTGATAATTAAACTATTGTATATAAAATTAAAGCCGTCCAATATGTGTTAAGTAAATTTGACTAAGAGTACATCATTTGGAGTTGCGCAACGAATAATTAAAAATTACATTGTACAAAACGCAAACAAAAGTAAAGTAAAAGTAAAGTGTGATTATTGCTACCCAGTTTGTTAATGCATTATAAAATTAATGCACTCATATTTTTTGCTAATTATCAATGACATAATATAATTTGGTACTGCTAGAAATTCATAAATTCCTTTCAGGCAGCTTCCAGACAGATTTATCATACGCTGTGCCATATTGTTTCGGCCATCCATCACACGAACCATCTAGTTTAAGACAGTGCAAGCAGGACTGTTGTAAAACCAGTTTCTTAAACCTCCAACAATAATGGAGATCACGTAGGAGGAAGAATATTTGGACAAAAACGAAATTTAAAGTGCATTTCAAATGAACTTCTGGCAACAAAAGAATCTCTGACACTCTTCAGAAAGCAACGTTGGCACATTTCACTTGCAAATATGGAAATTATTGTGATGCAGATCTTGTGTAGATTATTCATGTTAGAGCTTAACCTCTTCAATGGGAGGGTGGCATCATGGGAAGGCGGGATTGAGGAAGTGAGGTGGTTTTGAATAACAAATATCTTTCCAGGGAAGCATTACCACATAAGAAAATATTTGCGCGTTTATAGTAAACAAAGATATTGATATAAAAAAATATTATTTGAAAATAAATTTTTTATATATTGAGTAATACTCTTCAAAACATTCTTAAGCTAGCTGTAGTATTACTTACTGTGTAATGTTTACTACTGTTTAAAAGAAATTAATTGATTTATTGGTGAATTCCGGTAGGGTAAGAGAGTTAGTGCAATTGGCCAAACTGAGGGGATGAATGAGTACTATATGCAAATTTAACAACACCTCTTTGGTTGTAGAATGTTATGTTGTCTCTTACACTCCCATCGTCTGGTTATCGATGGCTATGGAGTAATACTGTATTATGCCCTGTAAAAGCTATTAATGTGGCTTCAAGAGATTTAAGTCTCTTGATTACCCTAATAGTGTTTTATAAGAGGCGCATATATAAAAGTGAGGGAAAAGAGTGTATGGAGTGTAATACCATTTATTTATGATATATGAGCCTGTGAAAGGAAAAGTGGCATAAGTCACGTTTCCATAGTTTTGAGAAAAAAATATACATTAATAAGAAACAATTTTGCAAATCTCGGGGGGGGGGAACTTTTTTCTTTTCAAATATTAAAGTAGAGGAATAGTTGGTCTGTCTATATATATATATATATATATATATATATATATATATATATATATATATATATATATATAAAATCTCAAACACTTTTTGTCAAAATGATGACTTAAGCGATTTTTGTTTAAAAAATATTTATGAATTAAATGTAAAATAAGAACAATACCTCATTTGAACACTGATTTTAATGGCACAATTTGGTTATAAATAATAAGAATTATAATAAGACACATTAAAAAACTTAAAAAAGAAAAATTAAAATTATTCAAGTATTTTGTGTCTCCCATTCAAGATTAATTCATCATCTTTTTCTGCCTCCGACTCTCGATTCACAATGGGGTTATCATCGTTTTCAGTTCCGTCGGTTAAGGAGTTAAAAAACCATGGTGAACTGGTGGGATGAATTTGAGCAGGTCCATCATATCCCTCTTCTTTAAGGCTGTAACTTTTCGTGGAGAACTAAAAAGTGGCTCTATAAGTACTCTGTTTAGATTTGTTAGTCGACCACCTTTTTTGGCTGGTGCAATGTTCAATGTAAGGAAGGGCAAGTCATCATTGAGGGATTCTTTATAGAATATCTTAAAATGTTGTTCCTTGACATACCTTAGCCACTGTATATTAAACCAAGAAACTTTATCATTCTGTTCATTCGTCTTTCTTCTTGTTATGGATTTTTCCAATGAACTTGTTGAAAACATCTCTGTCTGGTCCATAACTTTTGCCACATACGGTTTCCTTTTTTTTTGATTTTAGAATGGCATTATACTAATGCTCAGGAACATAGATTGTTTTCCCTTTTACAAAACGCTCTACAACACCAAAGTCTGCATCATTTGGGAGGAACGAGTGGCCGCTGACCATAAATTCTTTATTTTATTTATTAAGTGGTTTGAAAATGTTAAACATATATTTTACAAAGTGAATAAATAATGAGCAGTTTATAGATGAATTCATACGGCGCTAACTTAATAGATCACTTATCTTAACCGTGACTCTCAACTTATTTGATCTATAACTTATTATCCCACTAAACTTTTAATATTGTCTCTTGCGCATATGTAACGCAATAGGGACTTCGATTTTTAAAGCTTAAGATTTTTTATGAAAACTGGGAACACTGACTACAGCATAGGAAGGTGCACGTGATCTATCAATGGTATGCTATGACAGTATAAACATAATAGCGTGTCTTATTGAAGTCACAATTTATTGCTTTTAGCAATATAGTCTGGTACCAATTGTTACACTATTATAATCATAGTTTTCGTCGCAGACTGATTTAGATAATTTTGTGGTTACCAACCTTTTATTTCATTTATTAATTAGGGAAATGCAATATCAATGTTATTTTTAAGGAGTAACTCGACTTTTTAGAAAGGTTTATTATTGCAAGTTGCACATATACTTTTAAAATCTATAAAACCCTATTCAAATATAGCTAATGATGTAGAGGATTTAATATTAATTAATATTTCGTTTCACGTTGTAAATGCAATAGACCATCAATAGGATAGATATTGGCTTGGTATGTAGCTGTATTCACAAAAAAAGAATAAAAGAGACGGAGGAACTTTAGAAGTCAGTTAGTGAATTTAATCAATGAGTTACAGTTATTTCGACATTAGACTTTAGACAAACTATTTAACGACTAGAGAGAATATTGAAAATCTAAAGTTTACCAAAAGCTTGTCCTGTTCATATGGTATTCCAAGTTTCTGCGCTTATTTGTTTCTAAAATGATTATTTAAATTGTATAGTGTATCAAATATTAAAATATAACAAAGTTATACACGTGATGCGAATCGACATCATCTAACAGCACAAATCCTTGAAGTCCCATCAGCTGTTATTCTCCCGCGACAATCCAATCTGCCGCGCTAATGAATCAATTAATTACACGCTGCCATCTTGCGGTGAGGCTGAGAACTAAGTACACCATCTCTGTGTCTACTTGCGGCATCCACCTCGGAGCATCCGGGTTATTAGCGGTTCCTATCATTAGTTTTGTAGTCTAACATTACCTTAAGTATCATTGTTTGCTACAGCTGATCACAAAGTCAAATGTTTAAGCCTTCAAAATGACTGAAGCATCGGCATAAACTTTTTATTTAAAAGTGAAAACATTTTCATTATATTTAAAATACTGTTATTTAGATCAATAAAATCTTGAATTAATTCCTTCTTAATAATAATTAAATAATTAATATTTATTATTGATTATTTATGAATAACTGAGATTATCTATTCTCACAAGAAAAACATTTGCTGTTATCCGAGTCCAAAACCCTCGGAAAAATGAATTATAATCTAATCACTTTTTAGTATTGACTTTTATTCATTTAGAGAGTCATAAGGGAATCTTATCCGAACTTTTAAGTGCTCGGGGTCCCAAAGTATTAGTACGTGGAGAGGAATATTTGGGAACTAATAATACAAACCTACTGTACTGAGGAATAGGGTTAAATTAGGGTTAAAAATAACTCATTCACAAGTAAAACTTCACCTCGTAGTGTTTGCTTTGCCCACCTTGCCACAACACTCCTGCAAGAGTGTGTTGAGCCGCCGACACCCCCACATGAGTGGTGAAGCAAACGTTGGTAGATTTCTACCCTTGGTTTTGTCCTTGATAGTTATTTGATCAGTGAAAGATGCGGTCGGGATGGCGATGGAGTCTCAGCCCTACCACACGTTGACTAACACATATAAATAGATTTAGCGTGTTTCAGATTCAGTCTGATGCAGTATTGTAACCTGATAAGAGGCACTCGTAAGAGTCGTAATTTTCTATGTGATGGTCTGTCAACTACTCAAGAGGACATCGAGATAAGGGGAAATCATGTATTTTCATCTAGGGAAAGATATCCCGATATCCGAAGCCTGCTACTAGAACTCGAGCTCTTCAACAGAGATTAAGGAGCTTACGAGGGTTGCCAGTTCTCAGTGGGGGGATACCCAGCCCGACCATCCAGCTCCATTGCGGGAGTTCTCAATGGAACACCAAATTGTGAATATTATGGTTAAGGGAATATAGCTTACGTGTATATACTTTGTACATAGATGGTAATACTGATGGCCAATCAGGGTTTTTCTTCAACGTGCTTCTCATTTTATTCCAGTGACCCAAGATATCCAAAACATTAAACTAATTTACGAGATTTGTAATCGAGATCTTCAAGTGTATAAGTAATTTAATACATAACTATACAATCTAGATTTAACTAAACAAATCATGCAATAAACTCTGTCACAGTCTGAAATAACAAAAAGCATATATGTCAGTTCTTTGTCACGACGAAAAAGAAAACTAGGATGGTTAACAACACGTCATTAACTATTAACTTGGGAGAGTTTCGTTAAAAACAGTGATTTTCATTATTTCATGAAAATAAAAAGAAAGACAGGATACAATCTTCTGTTAGTCTCAGCCAGTAACCGGATTTGCAGATTATACTCTGAATCACCATAGCTTTATTTTTTTATCTCAATTGCCAGTGTATGAGCAAAGCCCATGCCCAGGACTCTGTTTTTTCTCCCACCATACATAGGCGAAGCTAGCTACAATAAGTTTCTATTCTATTAATCATAATGTGAATCATTTACATATTGATTTGAAAATATGATTTAGGTTATAAAAACTCAAATTAAAATGATATAAGATACGTTTATTCAAGAGAATTGCTATGGTTTTGTTTCTATTGTAAGGTTAGAATAAATGTATAGAAACCGTATAAAGTTATGCGTCTTAATCGGCGAAAGCGCTTTTGAAGTAAATTAATTGTGGAAGAATATAAAATGTTTTTTGTATTATTACAAAACACAGCATAAAATATTATCAACGTAAATATTAAACCTAACGTGGACAACATCAAAAGCACGTATCGTTTTCTGGTATTTGACAGTACTCTACCACTGGAGAAACGCTACAACTTTCAACTATGATAAAATCAATAGTCACAGTTCGTCCCCAACCAGGGATAAAGTATATTATTCCTATAAGTACTGGAACGTGTTCCAATCCGACAGTTAAGCTTCAGAATAAGCTGTTTGTAGAGGAAGAGCCTTATCCATTAGCTGGGTTTCAGTGATCCAAAAATCCATGAGGATTACCAAATACAATAGATCTCATGCAAGAGACTACTTGCATTAGAACAGGTAACACAATTGCAATAAAGTTACAGTTATAAAGCTCTCTATTTTAATAGTTTTTTATAGTTTGTTCTTAGATTTTTTTATAGTAGGGAATTAATTGATCAGAGCTTTTCACGAGTATCTACTTGACTTTATGCACTTTCGTATGAAATCAATTGTTATGATGTACGAAAAATGCATTATTCAGGAAGTTTGGACACCAAATTGTGTTAAATAAATATTTTATATGAACTTAATATATGCTTGAATGTAAAATGTTTGCATTTATTCTACAAGCAAGGATAAAGTGCATTTGCGTTACATGTATGAAACACCTGATATTTTAACTAAAAAGTACACAATGCATAATATTTTGTGTACTCAAATGTGTGTTAAAATGTAAACGAAGTTCCAACATGAAAGGAGTTAAAAGTTGTGAAACCTACGTAAGGTTTCTTTTGACGGTGTACTTTTCTCAAAGCTC
This sequence comes from Homalodisca vitripennis, assembly GCF_021130785.1. Classification (NCBI taxonomy): domain Eukaryota; kingdom Metazoa; phylum Arthropoda; class Insecta; order Hemiptera; family Cicadellidae; genus Homalodisca; species Homalodisca vitripennis. Next base: position 131,301,001 of record NC_060208.1, read on the forward strand.
TCTACAACTTCTGGTTCTCTTTTACTAGCCTTTTAAGAAGTGGGGACATATTTTCATGAATATTCGTTTAAAAAGAACATGAGTTGGAGCTTTTTGGACAAAAGGGTCCTTAGACTTGAAGTGGATTATTTGTTCAATTGTAAAGACATTACTTCAGAACTAATTCTTATTACATAAATCTGTAGGTGTTTATTAAATAATTTAACTGAGTATAAGTTATTGCCGATTTTAAAGTAATGTGCGGGATTATCCGTTAGTTCCAAAGTGGTAATCGCGTGACAATTTGCGAAATAAATACCACATTATGGTATTTGGCATGGATAAGGCTGTTAATTAAGTATATACATAAATACATTACTTACTGATATTCTATATTATTTAACTCAAAGTATAAGTCAGCATATAAAGTATAAGCAGAAAATCTCTTTTGAAATTTTTTTGGAATATTCATGTTCAGTTGTAAAATGTCCGCCCTTCCTTGATCTTTGGCATAAATAACATAGACCATTCCATATGCATGCCATTCAGTACACATTTGTAACGTAATAGAATAAAATACACATTTTTTTATAATATTACTCAGTAACCCATACATAATTTTTGCGGATAAAAGGTGAAGTTTTACAATCGTAATAATTAAAACAATAATTAGTAAAAAAGTTAATATTTTTAAACCCAAAGTTACTTAAAGATTTACATACTATCAGATCATGGTATACGAGTACTCTATTTAGTTGCTAAATAGTATGTTTATTTTACTTTCCCTTTTAATATTAGTAAATGCATAAACATACATTTTTGTACATAAAACAAACATAAAGAGTTGGTACAATATTTCTATACGCAGAATCGTGTGTTTATTATTTACTGGTTCACGATTTATATATATATTAAACCGAGAAAAGAGAAAAAACTTTGTTAAACCACTGTAAAAACCAAACAAAAAGGCCAACAATATAATAAATAGAACAATATATAAACATATAAATAAACAATAGAATAAAAGGAATTCATGAATGCTGAACATAAATTTTTTTTTAACATTTGTTAAAATACCACGGTAATTTTTACAAGAAACTTTTAGTTATAGATTGTCTTCAATATAAAAATAGTGCATTTTTTAATGTTTAGATTTTCATCTAAATTGGTTTTATTAACTGTCATGAAGGCTGTAGTGAGATTTATGGCTTTTTAAAGATTGTATATAATTACACAAATTTTTGAACGTTGTACCTTTATTTTGTGAGACCTGCTTGTATGATTCTCAAGGTTACCAATTGGTGCTTTAATAAAAACTGCTAATGCAGTTTTTAAGGTTATGGTTCTTATGTCTGTAATCATATGAAGTGACATAAAGGCTTTATGAAAAACTGGTAACTCTGTTACTGCTCCTTTCCTTTTCACACGGACTTTGTATCAATAAGGACAATCATTAGGACTAGGGTGTTTGGACTTTGACCTGGACTTTCGTTTACTAATCGTGTGAATGGTAATAAGTCAACTCCCATGCGCATTCCGTTTATTATACCCAGAGATTCACATCATGATTATTTCCCCTCTCTTCTGGTGTTATTTATGTAAAGCATTTAAACCTGTGCAGTTGTAAGGGTCCAGAGTTTCCGACGTTTGACACCTCAATTTCTTACTAACGTCCAATATTCTGCCAATTTTCTTCCTTTTTTGTTGGCTGTAATAGAACACAAGGATATTCTTAACTCCCCCACCACTAATTATACACAAAACTGTAATTTAGAAAATATATACTAAAATAGGTAAAGTAGGTGCTCTTTAAGCAAAGAAGCCAACTTAACCTTAAATGCAACTATGGCAATAAAACAAATCGAGACGGTTGTAATCACGTGATCACAACCGTCTAAATGACATGAAGTAATGACTATGATATTTCTTCTACAGAAGAGCTCTGAAAATGATCGTTGTTCTCCTGTATATATTATTTTATTCTTTGAATAGTTCAGACTATGATCGGTTTTCCCAGAATCAGTCCTGCGCAGTAGAGATCCATCTAAGTTTTACAACAATATGTCAATTTGGTATTTTTTGTAACTATGATGGCTTTTCTCCTGGAACTTTCACTTAATTTATAGTTCTTATGGTTGGTAATATACAATTTTATGTCCCATGCGGTTTAACAGTCATTTTCAGCTGGATATCATTAATGTACTAAAATTAAATTACAAATACTTGAAGGAAAAGCAGTGGCATTACATTAATTTCCATAAAAGTAATTGATGATTTAGTAAAAGCTATATATGAAAAGTGAGTTTTTTTGACAAATGGATTGGTCGAACTCCTTTTAAGCCTTATTCTTCCCGTCCTCATGGGTCCTCATAGCCTTTGCAGGTATTTATAAAACAAAATGAGGAGGAGAGTCGATACAATACAAGGTCGATGGTACTGATAAAAAGTGCTATGGACGCAGACATGATTGTAATCTGCTCTATCATTAACTCAGATCCAAAGTCCCGTGACTTGGACCATTCGCCTATCCGCATTCCCTGAAAAATCTTATGTAATAAAAATACGATTTCGTAGGATGAAATTGAACTAGTCGAGATCTTTTTATCCTGGAATAGATATAAGAAAAATACATTATTATTATTTTATACTAAATCAAAAAATAATTTTCTAATTACTAATTCTAAATTTGTTTAACTATCCAGCACAAGTTGCAAGTGACCTTCACCATTTTGCACTTTGGTAAATATTACGCTGTATATACGGACTTGACGCAGGCAGGCGTGATAATGTGTGGAGGGTTGACAGTAACTCTCCGTTTTGGTAAAGGCTACTAATTTCTCCTTTAGATGCCTTGAATATTCGAAGTAATAAAGAGGCAAATCCCTTTACAACTGATTTAAAGCTCTACATGTTATAAAATACTCTGAAATTAGTATAAAATTACAATTTTCTATTTGTAAAAAATCAAGTTTAATAAATAAATCTTACTTTAACTTTACAAACGCAGATATTATTAGGAAATTACGTATTTTAGAGTTTAATAGTATTTTTATAGTAAGGCATTCCTCTGATAAAATATGCTAATTATTATTTTTATGTGTCATGATAAAAACTAAAAAGGGAATTTTTAAGAAATACTAATATTTGTTCCATATAGTTCTTAAAGATAAGCACAAAAGTGTCAACAGATTAGGATTCACCAAATAAACAGTATCTCAGCAACAGCTGTCTTGGATTCAGTTTGTAAGCACAAGAGCTCACGAAAAGTAGATGACTGATACATATTCATATTCATCTCAGGATCTGTGAGACACACATTGTTAAGTGTCCTCGGTAATCCTCCGTATTCTCCGTCTTGACGAGGATTTGAGTAAGGGCTAAGCCTATCAGCACTTCGGCTTCTTTGAGGATTTTATAAAATCTTGCTCGTACTGAAGACTATTCGCGTTTGAAGTATTCGTTGAATACATTACGTTTTTAGTAATATTTTAGTTCTTGTATGTTCCTGTTTACGTTTTGTATTCCTATTAATGTCTAATTACCAGCCTCTCGATTACTTAAAAGATTTATATGAAAATATCATATAGTAATTCCGACATTCATCTTACTTGCTTGGAGGAGTGCATTTCCTGTATTAAATTAGATAGTTTATTTAGATTTTTATCTAGCCTTTTTAATTAATTTTTGATCAAAACTCATATGTAAACATTAATAGTTATACCTAATTATGTCTGAAACACTTTTACTCAAGTTTTTGATCCATATTTTGTTATGTAAGTATACCGTTAATTCGCCACTAGTCAAAAAGGTCGACAGGTTTGGACCCAGTTTTTGGTTCTTTAATATGGAATATAATAATAATAATAATAATAATAATAATAATAATAATATATATATATATATATATATATATATAATATAATATAATAATATTCTATAATATGGAATATAATATTTCGTCCTAATGAAGACGTTGTTAAAAAGGTACCCCCATTTAATTTGGAGTTAGGTGTTTTTAGGTAAATCTCACAGAAGTATGCTTATTTTAACCACTATGGTAACAGAAATTACAAAACAGCTGAATATCCTCCACTATGATATGGTTCAGTCGGGAAAATCGATTTTATTCTAAGATTTATACATGTATATGAACGGTTTAACTGCTTTAATATCTGATAACATACAACTTGGTATGAAATTAGTAGTAACTTTACCCTCAAATACACTCCTTAAAAGCCTCATAAAAGTTTTTCAATATTCCTAATGCAATTAAAATCTTGAGACACTTTGAGTTCACTTTGAAAGGCCATAACAATTTTAAACTAAAGCGATGTTAAAAAAGATATGCTAAACTAAAACATTTAATATTTTTTATACAGATGTTTGATTTTAGCACTTGTACAACTTTGATTACTGAGTCTCAAAAGTTCAGTAAGTGTTTAATATAACAAAAAGCTAATATAGATGTAGAAACATATGTTTGGTGATTGTTGCCGGGTATAGAAAATGCTTAATATATCGTGAGTGAATTTTGCTCATTCAATATTTATTTTCGTAACTATATTCTAGATTATCCGTTCCATTTTTTTAAAACAACGCTAAAACATTAATAATATTTTTATTATAATGGCACGCTGCAAGGAAAGCCATCATTAGTGAGCATATTTTAAACAGAAATGTAAAATATTCAATTTTAAGGGGATGGCTTTTTACGTTTGAGTAAAAGTGTTTCAGACACAATTAGGTATAACTATTAATATTTCGTTAATTGGCTACTGAAAAACTCTTAATTTCGTGGGTTCTTAATTTTTTCCGTCTTACGGATTTTCAAAATAGTACTTATACACTATTTATAAAGGTGCAATAATACATATCAGCAACATAATACCAACATATAACCATAATACTTAACAGATTCCCTCCAGGAAACAAGGTCTTTACTATTCTATGAACCGACTGCTTATCTCTACTCAGTAAAATAATTTGTTAATTTTTATAATAATTTGAATCCTTACTCCGTTGATACACTCCTGGATGTAATTTGTTATTTCTGACGTCAGCAACTTCTGACGTATTCATGCACGACACTCAGCAGGATTGAGCTTCTCTCAGATCGTCTCATATTACATTTTAGCGCTTAAAATATATCAATGGAATAAACCAATATTATATACGAATGCTATCCAAACATTAGGAACCATTTTATAATAAAATTATTTTGTTATTCTAATGTATAAAATTGAAAATTAAGTATACAATAATTCTGCTTTTATAAATAAATATTTACGATATCTAATCACGAAGCTTAAAAAATATGTAAAGATGCCTCATTAAGCAGTTCCGTTTATATTTTATATAGTGTTTAATTTTTGTGTCTATATTATTAAAGTACATGAACAAAATGATTAAACAATACACTCCACCTCCAGATCCACCTAAAAGCGTGTATATTGTAAATAAGCTACAAACAATTGAATAGGAATACAGGATAGGCTTAAAGATAAATTTTTAGCTTCTTGTAACTAAAGAATAGCTCTTAATTCTATAATTTCTTTTGTATGCGTTACAAAATCAACTTTCCTAACATTACTATAAAATACTAAATTATGGTCACTTTTTATAGAAAATTCGTTTAATCTGACTTTACTGTATTTTACATTATTTTATTTTATCAATGATCTGACAGAGCCTTTTTTAATTGAATCATTGTGTATCCTGTCCATCTAGTAGCATAAAAAATATTAGCAGATTGCAATAATTTTTTATTTCTAGAGACAATTTATTGAAAACATATGGCTAAGGTGAAGAAACTAGTGTTAAATTTGAATAAATTCACTTTAGGAACATTATATCTGCATTACTAGTTTCTCGTAGAACACCTCTATTTACATTTGTAATGTAAAACAGGCGCAGATTTTTAAAACGAAGAAATGCGAAATATGTTTAATTCTTTATTTTAAGGAAAATACTGTTCAGGGTTAAGTTTATCTAAATAATTCATATGAATTTGTTCTGAGTACTTATAAAATTGCAAATAAAGTTATTAATTATTTATTAATGGTAAACCCATTACATACCAAGATTACAACAGTTGATAAAAAGCTGATTAGAATAATAAATAGTAAAAAAGTTGAAAAAAGTTATAATTATAGTACCAGAAAACTTGAATTAATAGCATAGTAGTATTAATAATTTGACTTTAAATAACGTAATAATAATAACACATCAACAAAGTTATAAAAGTAAATAATATATAAAAATATAATAATAAATAATATAATAACAACGATGTAAAATAAATAACTTGAATAGCAATTACATCAATAAATAATTTGAGAAATTTTAACTTAATAATAAATAATTTGATAACAATAAAATAACAACAGTTAAAAATGATAACAATAACATAAATATATATATATATATATATATATATATATATATATATATATAAATTATAACTATAATAATACATTATTTTTTACGAAAGAAATTAAAAAATAACATAATTGAAGGCATTTACACAACACACAATTCTACGTATAATTCATGAGAGGATTATGTTCAAATACAACGCCCGTAATTTTGACTTGGTTCAATTTTTTTTTTAATACAAGGTTTCTGACAAAAACGTTTTTTTAGTTATAAAAGAAAGTCTATTTACTGAAATTAAACACACAAACATGCTCAAATATGACGATGATCATTTGAAAAGCTATTAATGGATAATCAAAATCATCCTTTAGCACAGTTTCTGTGACCTAAAAATCTATGTAACTTCAAGTATTTTGAAATATGCTTAATTAGATATATTTTATAGTTAGGTATTAAATATATGAATTATCTTGCGGTGAGATCCAGCCCACTACACTGATATACCTTACATAAGGACTAAGTATCAACCATGTATATTCAATTCAACTTTATTGAGTTTAAAGCATATTTTAAATTATAAAGTATATTCATTTAGGTGTATAAATAAAAAAAACTTTAAAAAACTAATATATCATTTTGCAACCGTAACACTTTATGGTTTCCACTTAGTTGTAATATGAATATAATTGATTTTAAACTCTAATGTATTCTATGACGATGCAGTGTTCACACAAAACAATTTATGCGTAAAAATTAGTAATGGCCTTGATAGTGAAACTTAAATAAATCACCGATGACCACTGCACAGTCAATATCATGTGTTAACGATAAATTCTGAGATCCACTGTATTGTCAGCTGGACCAGGATATGATTGTGTGAGAGAGTCTGTCTGCTTGGGACATGTATGATGAACATGCCACATCCGTCTGTCATAACGCACTACAGCAGTCGGGCTCCACTACTCTACGCTATAAAAGGCATTCTGAAAGTAATTCTGCGATAGAAAATTGGTCATTTGCGGAGAAGCATACTTTACTAGTCCATAAATTAATTGTATATTGTGAATAAAATAATATTTGAACGATGTTACGTAAATTAGTCCTACTAGTTTCATTTATGAATAATAAAAATAATCATGTTAAGACAAATTCGGTATCATACTTATAATGCAATATATTTTCAAAATATCTTAATTTAAATGGCGAAATTACCAGCCTTCACCCACAAATACAGTCATATGCATGTGTAGATAAGATGTTGCAGAAACTACAAGTACAATAAACTAGTTTAAAATATGTGAGGCTTATCATCTTATACATCTCATATACAGGGTGAGTGGCTCTTGGTGTGACAAAATTTTTTGGGTTATAATTCAAAGTAAATTTGATACAATGGCGGTTATAAAAAAGTCTAACTCCAAAAATTAGGTCTGAAATGAATTATTTTCACTTTTTCTAAAAAACCCGTGTTTTTGTACGTAAATCTGATATTTCTCAGCAACATATAGACATATGTGAGCAAAATACATCATTTTTAGATTTACCGTAAAATTTTCAATTTGAAAAAGTTATCGGTTCAAACGGTAAGAAAAGAAAATTAAGCTTCAGGTCGATTCAAATCTCAAAGTTGCTAAGTTTCAGAAAAACTGAAATATCATTGAACCCCATCTTTTTACCACACCCTGTACAAAATAATCTGTCAAGTGATATTAAAAACTTTGCCATTTAATGGGCTTTAAAATGGCATGCCATGTGACCAGCTATTTAGGTGTTTTGCCATTAAAAAAATCAGTATAGGTTAAAAGTTAACACTAAGTAGTCATAGGACGGTATAATAAACATAATTTTTGAGGATTAGTAAAGATATTTAATAAAGGAAATTGCATTATAACCCAAAAAATGTTGTCACCCCAAGAGCCACTCACCCTGTATATCTTACATGATTGGAGACCAGGTTAAATTTAATTTTACTCGAGTATGTGATATAAGACCTACACATTTATATGCCTGTCCCTGAGAGTTGTGAACTCAAAAGCTGAACTAGGTAGTATAAATCAAGCACGTGATGTGCACAGGCTGGAGGAGCGTACCAGACTGTCCATCACACGCAATTGTGAACATTTATTTCCTTTTCCTATTAATATAATTTTTTCAAACACTTAGGGCTGAAGGGCCTATTAAGCACTTAGGTTAATATGAAATGAAATTCTACAGTTTCAGCATTATTACAAACCACTGAAAATAGCTGCTTTCTGAGGAAACTTGCAATGCTAAAAACAGTTTTTAAAATTAAAAATTGGAAAAGATGAAAAAATGATCACAAACAATGTAACTGCAGATTTTGTTCAGGTTCGTGTTACTCATGGCATAGCCTACTGAAAGTATTATAGCTCCTATGTACGAAGATTATCTAATATATCCATGCCTTACAATAAATTAGGCTTACTGTCTGAAAAGAGACCAAATCTAGAGATTCGGAAACTGGTTACTCTCTATCTGTGATTTCATTTTCATACTTAGTTTTGTTCTTTGTATATATGTGAAAATAAACGGATTAGATTGGGATTTTTAGATGAACATCTGCTCACGGATAGAAGATGAGATGCTACACTATAGAGAGATAAATAAAGATTAGACTTAAATACGAAACGAATGGGTATTTCCAGGTTTCGTATTTAAGTTTAGTTTCAGGTAACTGTATATAGCTGAACTTGGGAATTTTTCAAAACTGTTGAGTTAACGTTATGTTCAATATGAGGTTCAAGTTTGTTAATGCATACCACACACGAACTTCATGTTTGGCTGTATTTCTTTTAACTGTACAGAAATATTTAGTCCCATACACCTCACTAGGCCGAAATTGTGTATGTAATAATAAATAACGTTTGTAGTAATACCACAGATTTTGTGGAACGTTTTATTAAAATCCACCATAAAAATTAGTTGGTCAATATATAAGGAATTAAATTATTTACAATTATTTATTTTCATATTTTTTTTGCAAAGTCTTATATAACCTGTCGCCCTATATAATTATGCTGGAATATGGAAGGCATTGCGTACGATGTGTCACCACAGGAAGTAATTTCATTGACCAACGGAGCATGCCGTACCGACCTACTGAACACAGACCTTGTAAAATTAGTTGTCTTTGACGTTCCTGTGTACATAAATTAAATACAATCTATGTAAAATCTAATTAATTCTTATTTTTGGTTGGTTTCGTTACACTGAGTTGATTACAGGACTCAGGAAGATGCTTATTATTTACTATACAATTAATTATATATTATAAATAATAGGTAATGTAATAGTCTTAACATTATTTAACTTATTATTTATTAATGTCAGAATATGGATAGCAATTGGGATTACCAATTATTTACAAACCTCTTCTTATTTTTCTTTACGTTAAAAAAATTATTTTTTAAAGTTTAAATGATAAAATTGTTCTTATGTTTTTCAATTTCTTTTATTAACACCGAGTATTTTGAATCGCCACACATCCATTAAATAATGCGTTTTTTAATTAATATATCCATCATAGGCTGTTGAGGGGAATTCAATAGTCAAATTACGTGTCTCTGTTTATATTTAAATTCTAAAGATATATGCCTAGGTCAAAATCCTACTGTAAATACCACGGATATAAATCCGCTATATGGTAAACAAGTTTTCTGTAACCATTTTACATATGTTTTCTTAGAATATATCCTCTTGTAATATAGTACAGCAAACCTTAAACCTTTATTTATACGCTCACACAAAGAATGTATAACTAGTGACTCTCACGGTGCTAGTGATTTTTATAAACAAATCAGAAGCCGACGCACAAAAAATGGTAATTTATCTTCAGCCGTAATTTGTACGGTTGCTTGTACTACCTTAGTTAACAAAAGTAGTTAGGTTACTTAGTTACTAAACAAAATTCTGTGCTGTACTAAGGTTTTCTATTGAACGTGTTAAAAATAATCTTTATCTTTTTCCGTTTTACGCAAAGTTTAGAAATCTAAGCTAAATGCATACGTAATTTTCTTACTTTCCATCCAATTCATACAAAAAAAAAAACATACAAAATGTCAAAGTTTGATCAAACTTTAGTGTATTAGGCAATCCCCCCTTTAGTGTAGCTTGGTTCCCATATTATTAGTAACATCACCCTTCTTTTAAAAAAAAGTCTTTCTAGAATATTTTTAAATTGGAAATTTACTGTTTTAGAATTACTTCCATTGTTTTCAAATCGTCCTGACGATGTCTAATTTTAAATTAAAGAATTTAATGCATGTATCAATATGGTAAATAAGTGCACTTAGTGTTAGGTATGAATCAAAACAAACTGTTTTAATCTTAATGATGCAAAGCTGCTTTTGCATGTATGTAGACGGCTATACGCTATAACGATATGTGCCACACCGACCCAGCCAGTAACCATGTTAGTGGCGGTAAAGGCCGTGTAATGGAGTCGTAACCAATAACACGACATGGCGTGGACCTGCCCCGAGCCACACAGCCATAACTCATCTTCGTTTGTCCATAACCTTAATCCATAATATTAACACTCCTACATATTTAGTAATCAGTTTTTTTCTAAAACTGTTGAGAAATATTTTACGTAAAGGTTATTATTTAAAATATTTTACAATGCATCTTCCTTGTATACAGTACTCGACTGGAGTCTTGCTTATGTATATGTTATGATCTTACTTTAGTTTAGTTGATGAATTACACTGCATTATTACAGATGTAATCCTACCATCTTCAAGAGTACTTTGTTTAATATTTAGGTTACATATTTAAGCTTGGATATAGTATTTTTTAATTCGGCCTTATATTTAAACACCTGATCTTGCAACCAGTTTATCACACGTAAAATATGTAAGTTGTTTACGCACAAATAAAAATCAACACCTTTATTACTGAATTTATTATCAGTATCTGAAATAAACTGAATTTGTGTACATTTCTTTACAAATGGCTAAACTGTTTAGAAAAAATAATGGACTCTTTCTAAGACAATTCTTTTGGTAGTTTACAGTTCATACTATTTAAATGGATTATTTTAAGTAAAAATAGTTATTGCTAGTGTAAATAATGGTTAGAACTTGGTTTTACTTCGCTCTTCGTATCTCGGTTCTTAAGTAAAAGCAATATAGAGATTAGAGCATTGAAACTGAGGGATAATAATGTTTCATCGATCGATGAGCAGACTAATATGAAGGTTCTTGTTTCTTATGATCCTTAATACAATCAACGTATTTTAAACTCATCGGTAAAATCTAGACTTGTTTTTACCGCAGGTTCCTGTTTGGGCGTCAGAGAGTGTGAGAATGGAGGATTTCAATACGAGTAAGTTGTAACATCTGACCTCTACAGTTGCTTAATGTCCAATTCAGACTGTCTTAGTTCCCATACCACCTCCCTGGTTTATCAGACAGTATAGACAAGACTACAAAAAACACTCACGGTCATACCATATATCTCAGTGCAATTAATTTCGCCAATTTATTCAAGTATTCCAGAGTCACAACAAATGTAGAAGCTAATTTGTGAGTATTTCTAATGTTGTTAACTGATGAAATTTAATGACAATGCAAATTGTCAGATTGAATTCTGATGTACATTCCTCAAGTTTAATGGCCGAAAATTAATTGAATACTTTCTAATTTAAAAGAATGTATATCAAGAAGCGTTTAATCTTTAAATACTAATAAGTATTTTATATATGTGCTAAACATTTGTACAAGTTTTATTGCGATCTTCATTTAATTGCTATGAAATTGCATGTATATCGTGGATGAAATCTCTAAAGTTGTTTACTAAGTATTTGAACTCAGAAATTATAGATATTCTAATATAATTACAGTATGCAAACTATATATATATATAAGTCTATATGTCTATACTTGGCTCATTATTAACATATTGATTTCCTTATGGGTTTATTAATTTTCATTAAATTAAAACGAAACCAGTAATACTTATCAAACATGATAGCTGCTCACGAGCTGCCAGATATTAAAGTTTTTGGAAGTATAGTAAGTATTAGAACAAAGTTACTGGAAAATAATTAAAAAAACGTTTGCATCAATAAAACAATTCTTTTTGTTAAAATTAGTAAGAAACAGTTATGTAACATATTATCATAAATTTATTTCTTTGATAATAAACAACATATAAAAGAGAGTTGGAAATTTAGAAAATTGTACAGCATACATTGAAAATTTGAAAAATACTGTAAAATTCCAGCATATCTTCTAGGAACAGAGAGGAAAGTCTCGTCCCCATAATCTCAAACAAATAACTAAAACGCGTCCTCTTAAAATCAGCTGAGAGGAGACCATACTCAGCTTTCTGTGGTTATCAGACTATTATGATAAAATATTCATAAACATAAATTCAAACTCGATCACTTATAAACGTTAACCTTTTGGTTGAAACTTATATCCCTGATGATAAGTAATATTTAATATATTAGATTAATTTAAACACACCTTGCAGTAAAATGGAAAGTATGTAATAGAAATTATTAACTCTTTACATGTTTTGAACTTAAAACAAATTGATAACTTTCGCGGATGAGCCGACTGAAATGTTATTGATCGGAGGTATTATGGCACAAGTGGTACTTGGCTGTAGGGGTCGTAACCATTATTTTGCTTACTGAGTCGTCTGCAGGATCCCCTCACTGATGATATCTTATATAATTATAATAGAATTATTCAGCTTTATATATATATATATATATATATATATATATATATATTATATTAGTTTGGTTTTAATATTATTTATTACCCCCTCGAAAATACACGAGGTATTTGGAATTCTCATAAGTAGATTTTTCAAGGACAATTATTGTTGGTTGTCCATAACAATACTTCTTGCAAAACATTCAATTTGCATTTAAATGTTATAGGAACGTCATGGAATTTGCTATTGAATTACGTTATCACAAAATAATACCACGAAATTGATCGCTCTATTATGTTAATGAAAGAATGAGGCTAACATTAGTATTACTTCAATTAGTCTAGTTAATGGATGATTCCAGAAGGAAATTCAATAAGAGTAAACCGAACTATGTGGCCTTATTCGGTGTACCTGGTAGTATAGCATAGTAAAAGTCAGATCTTAGGAGTAACGGAAGAGAAGAGGTGATTCATGTGCCTCGTTGTAGTTTTCATCTACATCTCATTAAGAGTTGGTCCTATAGATATTATACACTTAAAATTAGAGCTAATAAAATTCACTACATTTTTCTTGTAAGTTTTCTATCACTTACCGTTAATAAAATATGAGCTCTTATCAGTTTTTAGTTATTATAACCTCTTATGACAAAAAGTGTTTTACGTAATCCTGTATCCAGTACCTCAAAATGTCTTAGTACAACAGAAAAATAGACAAAATGAAATTTTTAACGATTATACTGGAATAAATGATTTCGGTAGGACCGAGAACTTGGTAAAATACTATATTCTCGTAAACATTCAAAAATGTTGAAAAAAACCTTACGTCAATTCAATATTTTCATTTCTTATTAACTGGATAAATATGACAAAAGAAAATTTCTCTCAGGAAATACGGCAGGGAACCTAAAAGAAAAATAAAGCTACAAACCCTATTATTTTGGATTTCTAGACTAAACTATGAACATAAAGCTTGAAAGTTCTATTTGAGTAAGAAATATCTAAGGTTCTGACTGAGTTGTGCATTTCTTTTGGACGGATAATGACACTTTTAAAGCTAAACTTTGGTTCAAGGATTCCTTTATTTCATACAATTATTTCTGTTTAATGGTATTCTCCATACATTCATGAAAATATTTGTATAGCTTACTTATTATAACACAACCGTTTAATGGATTCCTAGTCATGGAATTTCTTTAATTGTGTATGTGACTCAAGTCGATAAAATTAAAATCAGGAATGATACTGACCTTTAATTTCAGGCCTTTTATTTTATGAGTAGAATAGACAAAATGACTAACAATTTCTTTACCAACATACCAGATGTTTCTTAAACAATAATGTGTTTCTCAAATATTTCTCAAATAAAATGTTCAAGCTTCATGTTCATAGTTTACTCCAGCTATTCCAAAATAATAAGGTTTGCAAATTATCTGCAAATGCTTGATCAGCTATGCATTTATATAAAGTATTACTTTCAGTAGAAATAAATTTATATTTTATTCCGATGTTCTTCTTCTAAGTAAAAAAGTCTAAGAGACCGCTAACATTTTCAACAAGCGTACTAACAATACGTAAAAATATATTGACTGTTGCACTACATGACTTTTTAATAAATAATCATTGTAGATATTTTTAACGCAGGATGTTTCATAAAATGTATGTAGTCAACAAGTTACCCAGTTTTAGAAGTACTCTAATTATAGTATCGAATCTCTATCAAAATAAATGTTTTACACACGCGTTTATTCTCTCCATATAAATCGCTCTTCTCCTGAAATATCTAGTAAAATCTCAGATATTAACATAATAGAAAAATGTGTATATTCTTTATAAATATCAACTACATTACTCAGTTTAATATTTTCGTCGTAGCGGATTAGTCTGTCTTTCTGTTTGTGCCGTGCGAACGCGTGTGTTTATTTGTGTGATAAAATAGCGACGAACGCTAAAGCGGTTCTCACAAGGTCCACATTCCTCGGGCATTGCTGTTTCACTCAACCGAAGCGGTCACACTGGTTAACATTGTAGGACTGTCTGTGTATACGTATTCACCACCCATGTTGCTATTTTTGAAATCTTTATAAGAGCAATGGTTTTCATGTAACGCTTTAGACCTAAATAAATTAGTACTTATACAAAAACGTTACACTGAATTAATTACTCTAAAATATTCTCAATTTACTGTTTCATATTGGGGCAAGAATAATTGTATCGTTATATAAAGAGGATTTTGATGAACTGTTCGTATTTAAATTATTAAAGGAGTTGGAAAACTATTAGAATTGTGCCTTATACCATCGTATTGCCGTTTAAAAGTTCGTATTCAAGTATAAAATAATAATAACCTTTTGCTATGTTTTTATATGTATGTGAATTTAGTATTATCGAGAGTACTTCATGTACATTATACAATAGTAATCTATACTATCATATGCAAATGTAATTGTGTGTGTGTGTGTGTGTGTGTGTGTGTTTGTGTAACTCAATGAGGTAGAAATTACTGGATCGAATGTCCTGAAATAGTACATGAACATTATTAGGGTTCCTGGTTAACATTAACTCCTATTAATATTTCTCTCATTAAGTCTCTCTGGGCTAACACCTCACTGGGTTTGAAAACTGTATTTGAGGCTTAATCAGCAGATAGTAAACGTGATTGAATCACCTGTTAACAATTATAAGTATAATTATGTATACACATTTTTACAGATGATAGTAAATGTTTGTTATTGTTCATATTTCAAAGTAAGCTATTGGGATTTAAGTCAACTACCGTTAAATGCCATAATTTAAATATAAATAAATAAATTCATTTCTTTATTGCCGTAATAACAATTTTTACAACATTGCATGGCACGCGTCAAGTCGTGTAGGTATTTAAATAAAATAATATTGTAATGTTTTACAAAATTATATGTAAAACTAAACAAATAAAAGAAAGGACTTAAAATTTTAATTCTCAAATAAAACAAAACTTAAATAGAGAGAACATTATGGTTTATCGTGTAGGCCTAAAGCCTGGCACCCCCCACTCAACGGTTGTACCAACTAACCTCCCCGGTCCACGAACTTGCCGACGGAGTAAAAGGCCCCTTGCACCAATAGGTTCCTTAGCTTCCTCTTAAACAGTGGTTGCCCATTTTCAGCCTGTAGGTCAAGAGGCAACTTGTTGATAAGTTTGGCCCCGACCTCAGATGGCAGGGCTTCGAAAGCCCGGAGCCTGTGCTGCGCTGGTCTTAATGCATCCCTCCCTCTAGTGTTGTAGTCATGGACGTCTCTGCTCCGCGTTACTTCACATTTGTCACGACAGTACAGGACAGTCTCGTACATGTAGAGGGATGGGAGCGTTAACAAATCGAGACTTTTGAAGTGCTCCCTGCAGGATTCTCTCATTCCTATTTTCAAGATGATTCGGATTGCTTTCTTCTGCAGGACAAAGCACCTTTGGAAGTGGGTGTTTGCGCATCCTCCCCACAACGTTATGCCATAAGACATGTGTGGGTACACAAGGCCATAATAGGCCATTTTTAGAATAGGAATTGCACAAAATTCTGCTAACTTTCTCAGAGCAAAGATGCCCGAGGACATTTTGGCGCAGACTGCGTCTACATGATTGTCCCACGTTAGACTTTTGTCAATGCGGATTCCTAAGAATTTAATGCTATTTAGTTCTTCAATCACTGTGTCATTTAGCACAACTGATGGACCACAATCATGGGGCAATTTCCGCCCTGAGAAATTGATGAAATTGGATTTTGAATCATTTGTCTGCAGATTGACCTTAGATAAGAACTGCAGACAAGAATTTTCACTTACAAAACAGTCCACTTCCATTGAGGCCCTGCATTTACTCTGAAAACAGAGAGTTGTGTCATCTGCGTACTGAATCATTTGGCCAGATGATATGGATGACCTGAGGTCATTAACATAAATTTAAAAAAAAGCTGGGCCGAGAATTGATCCCTGTGGGACCCCATATTTTACGAGGGCGTTGTTTGATGAAACACCATTTATATGGGCTTGTTGCAGGCGGAACTCAGGTACGACTCAAGCATGAGAGTGGTGTACCTCGTATACCACAGTCATGTAGTTTTGAAATGAGAGTCTGGTGGTCCACACAGTCAAACGCCTTAGACAGGTCAAGAAATACGCTAAGCTTAGGTATTTGCCTGTCCAAGCCCTTCACAACAATGTCGATCAGTTTAGTGACTGCATCAATTATCGATATTTCCTTCCGGAAACCAAACTGTTCCTTACAGAGAATATCATGCACGTCCAGAAAGGAAAGCATTCTAATGAGAAATAACTTCTCAAATATTTTGCAGATTGTTGGAAGAATGGCAATGGGCCTGTAATTGCTTGGAGATTTTGAATTACCTTTTTTGAAGAGTGGAATGATTTTTGCATTTTTAGGCCGTTTGGAAATTGCCCAGTTTGGAAAGAAAAATTAATCATTCTGGCCAATGGTTTCAAGATTGTGTGGAAACACTGTTTAAGAAGCCACCCCGACAACCCATAAACATCCCTAGAATGCTTGGCCTTTAAGTCCCGGATCACCGCAGCCACCTCACCCTCTGTAACAGGTGTTAACATCATCGACGCTGCTGGGCTGTATGACCCCCTGCTGCTGTCAGAACTTGACAATGGCACATTACCACTCTTCACCGCCACATCTACAAAAAATTTGTTTAGCATGTCCGCAATCAAGAAGGGGTCTGTAATGGCATTTCCTTCAAATATCAGCTCTGAAGGAGAGACTGGGTTTCTGTATTTACTTTGTTTGTTAATTATATACCAAGCGGTTTTTGATATATTATTAGAATGTCTCAGTTTTTTGTTTACATCATATGCCTTAGCTGCCTTAATTACTTTTTTGTAGATTTTTTTATAATTTTTAAAGAATGTTTGGAAATGCTCCTCTGTTGTTGTTCTTGAAACTTGGTAATATTCTTTTAACTTTGCCCTAGAGACTAATATTCCGGTAGAAATCCAACTACTTTGACAATTTTTATGTTTTTGAACAGTTATTTTATGGCGACATGCAATATCTAGGTAATATTTTAATACCCTAATAAATTATATAAACATGTCGTCAGCTCCAGAACAACCATCAAGACAGTCCCAAGTTTATTTTCCTAATAGCTTACAGAAAGCAGCAATATTTTCAGGTCGAGTAGCTCGGGAGACGACTGTCTGTGGAGGGAGAGTAGCAGGCGCCAAATCCGTCAAGGTGACCAGCTGCGCATCATGGTCCGAGATGGCTGTGACAATCAGGGACAACGCCACAGATGGTATGTTGGTGATGACGTTGTCAATTGCGGTGGCAGTGGTAGCTGTCACCCCAGTCGGCGAGTTTACGGACCAATGCAGATCAAATGTTTTCAAGAGATCCCCCAATTTCCTGGTTTTCATGTCTGTTACATTGAGTACATCAACATTAAAGTCCCCAATTATGATAAACGATCTATTTTCCTGAAAAAGAATTTGCAAAAGAAAACTCATTTGGTCCATGAAAACATCGAAATTACCATCAGGGGATCTGTAAAGGCCGATCAAAAAGTTTTGTTTTTTTGCATTAAAAGTAAAATGGATGCCGCTTCAAAGTCCTTTTCAGAACAATTCACATTTCATCCAATTTCATACTGAATTCACTTATTGACAAACAAAGCAATACCCCCACCTTTAAAATAACTTCGAGCAAAGTAATTACTCAGGTAATAGTTTTCCAGTCGCAACTATGCTGGAGCATCATTCATTGAAGTGATGCTCAGTAATAACCATCACTTCGGGCATGACTTCGTCTGCCATCAAATTTAAACAGTAAATTTTATTTGTAGCGGCCTGAGAGTTTTGGTGCAAAATTTGGAATTTGGAAATTGTTGCACTTTGTTGCATTGTTTTGGCAGGGGGCGCCGAAGTCGAAAGTCTACGCCCTACTTACTGTACAATGTTTTTTTCTAAAACTTAGCTTTTTTAGCTTCATTTAATGATATTACTTTATATGTATATATAAAGTCACGTTTATGTGGAATAATCATTATTTAGTTCCCTGTGTAATGAACAGTGCTGCATTACCCAATGGCCAAGAAGAGAGGAATCTATAATCAGCACACTTCCATTAACAAACAACTTGCAGGATAATGAACGCACGTCACTAATAGCTTTGCTCTTGCTAATTACTGTTGTGTAATTGTCAGTAGCACTAAACCACTTCAATATTGCCTACATCAATGCCAGATCTAAAATATTGAATGCTATTCCGAACAATTCTACTAAACACGATTGGACACAATAAACTGTTTTGCTTGCAATAGTTCTCTTACACTTTTGTTGAATTATAGGTCAGTTACAGTTATAAATGTTCAAACTTATGTTTATGATGTATATTATATTTTAACAGCGTATTAATATATTTCCATATTCCTTTTAGGTTACTTAGTATATTAGTTAAAAATAATAATCGGTTATTATCTTCATTTAAGTCGAGTAAATCGCAAACAACATGTACCAAAAAATCTTTAAAGCCCTCTGAGCTTAACTAAGCAGCATAGTTACATGTTCGGTCAGAATTATATGACTTTACCTATGGTAATAGAAGATACTACTTTTATCAATATTTCGTAGTGTATTCCAAATTTTATAGCTGAAACTTTAATTTGATTATTAGTTTTTTTTGTAAGCATTTTCAAAACATAAATCTTTTGAAGAATGCGTAATTCATAATATAACTGGAAAAACTGTTTGTACACTTGGCCTTTGTAGGCTACCGTTCGGTGATACTTGCAGCAGCCTTTTTGCCTTTAGGGCATAGCCCATGTCTGGAGCCGTCACCGGTTTATCGTATAATAAGGCCCATATTTACCAATTGTTTTCCATTAAAAATTTTTATCTTCGTTCTCTGGTTTGACAAATGCAGGTAATTGCCTATGAGATTTTGCTTATGTCTAATTCATTCCAAGTTTGAGACGATGAATCAACTTATATTTATAGGAAAATAACTTATTACTAATTACTGATGTGTATTACAACATATAAATTTGCTTCTTAAACATACCAAAAAACAACACTGTGTTGTGATTACGATGTATGATTTTTAAAGATGTGTGAAAGTCCACGATTCAATCCTAAAAATAAATTCCTGCAGCAGAACGAGAGAGGCATAAACATTCATTGTATTCAGAAATCGAAATTGTTCCTGAAATATCCGTATTGATTTACAATACTTTCTTAGAATTGATTTGAAAAGGTATGACGCCTTTATAATTCTTACTTGCTTGGAAATGTCTGTGGATTTTTCGAGTGACATTTGGAAGGCACACACATACTCTGTGCACTGAAACATAATATAAAAAATATAATGGCATAACATATGTAAAAAAAGCTTTCTTTAAAACAATTCCTTAATAATGCTGCGGTTGAAAGTTATTAAAACTTTACCACAGTACTCAAGAGCGAATATAAACCATTAATTGTAAAAGTTTAATGTTCATTTTATCCTTGCATTGCAAATAAAACAAATCAGTTAAACGTTTATATTAAAAAAAAAACGATTTAACAAGTTTGATTTGAATAGTCATAAACAGTGACAGCTGTACAGCCTCGTCACTGACGAGTTTTATTCTACTCTGCCTTTTATGTTCAGGTGTATTTTCAGATGGTATACATATCTGAACACATACATGCACGCACGCACGCACGCACGCACGCACGCACTCACGCACGCACGCACGCACACACACACACACACAACCAAAAAGTACGGTAACGCGCGTCCTTGCATTGTTCTGTGTCATAATATATGTGGCTTGACTAGCTTATTATAAACGTATATAACTTTCTCTTAGTTCTTGGATTAACTCTCTCCTTAGCTTTATTAATTAATAGAATATCGTAGATTGTCGTGTTTACTTTTTTTTTACTTATATATTATGTAGGATGTATACAATGTTTTAGTTTAAAATTATACCACATTTAGAAGTTCATTTATTTAATGTTAATGTAAGCTAGCAAAGTTCAATTAAATAAGTTTATTAGTGCTGCTGGACTGACTTAAGAACTCTAATCCTGCACACAGACGTGGAGTCTCTGCAGGTATTATTCCAATTTTCGTTTTACTATTTTATAAGTCAATTTGTATTCATGAATTGTTTGGAAATAAATATCATGAGTTTAAGATGTAAAACTAGTAACCACAAGACAATTTTTAAGCTATTATTGATTCAGTCAAATGTGGTGTTATTATAAAAATAACTCACTAGGATTTACAAATATTAGATGACCTACAGACGGTTGCAGTAAACTTGTAACTAATTGATAATTAAAAAAGCAATCCACCCATATTACTACTTTTACAAATTAATCGATTTCTAGTTGATATATAGCTCCATCAGTACATTACTCTAACTGTGAATGCCTATTAGTGATTCACTGTTAGTATCCTGTGAATAGTCAGATATCCTTCCTCAATAGTTCCAATGCAGCAATCGACTAAACAAAACATTTTCTCAATAAATTTAGGATATATATATATATATATATATATATTATATATCAGTGTATTTATACGTAAACGTAGTAAGTGCTTTGTCTTTGCATGTAGTAAATTACAATAACTTTGTATTTATGGAATAAATAACTAATACAATTTATTATACAATTAAAATTGAGATGTTATCGAGAATCTATTTCAGCAAAACGAGATGGCCTAGATAGTAATGAAAATCCCTTTAGAGAAAAATAGAAACAATTCCCTGACAAATTATATTTATGTTGGGAGTATTAAAACTAATATGTTATACGAATGTTTTTATACAATTATTTTTATTATTATTATTACATTTTATATACATATATTTAACAAAATAATGCAATTATTGTAATACCTTCCTTTGACTGGCAGGTCTTCCATGTTTTCAAAAAGTGATTGAGAATATTTAAATGCAAATAAAAGATATTACACTCAAAACGTTAATATTTAGTAATTTTTAAACGTCAGTAGTGATAGTTTTACATGTTTATTTTCTTTTTTATAATAATATATTCATCTTACAATTTCCTTACCAGCTAAATCAGAAGGAAGATGGAATTCACATGCGGCTTTTATTTTGAAATATGTAACTGAAGATACATTGTTAGTTGAGACGTATATTTTGCACAAATGATGGGAAAATAATTCTTAAGGTGGGTATGTCCCTATTCGTAACAATTTCATATATTTAGAAACTCTATCACACTGAAACCTTACAAGATAAAAATAATATAAGCATAAAAGTTCCTATTTAAAACCTAAATTAATTTTAATTAAAATCAATACATTAATTTGTTTGAAAACATAGTTACTTACAACAATTAAATTTTATATTCCAAAAACGTTTGAAACCTTAAGAGTTAACTATGTGAATTAATTACATCATATAATACTGAGTGACACAAATGTTCATGTTAAATTTTAAAATGATTACCAAAATATGTCATCACGTGTGAATCTACTCCACAGAGATGATGAGAGTGCTCTTAATTGTACTGACATGAACATCATGTGTTAATGTGTTACCGTGGATATAACAGGACGTGACATAATGGTAGGACATCGCTCGCTTAATGGATTATTAATATTAACAAGATATTGAATATTGATGGAAATATCATACAATCACTATAAAAGTGACACAACCAAAAATTCTTATTTTCAGGAGAGTAAATTTAAAAAATCTATGAAACATGTTTATTAAGACGAAAATTATACTGGAAATTGCTTAGATAATGAAATAAACACTAATATTTCTTTAGAATTCCACCATGAAAATGTTTAATGTTGGACAGATCATTCTATAACAAAGTTCTTTTTATGTGATATAACACTGCAGTAATATAACATAAGCTTTAGTACATTTCTTACAATAAAATACAAATTTATATATGCTTACAGTAAAATACTTGAAGCTCATTAACACTGGACCTTACTACGTGTTATTACAGTTTAAAATCATAATTAATTAATTGTTTGAGCTTCAATGATCTGATGTACAGTTTATAGTAAATCATCGTTCTTTATAAAATTACACAACGCGTATTGTCCAAAAGGCTTAAACTAAAATCGTAAACAAAGCTCCATTTTCTCTGTGTAGAGGAGCGTGCGGGTGACATTTGAATGATTAAATGCACAAGAGAGTAGTTTACCTCAGGAGAATAATTTATCCCATTCATTTTGTCACTCATTTGTGAGTATTCTGGTATTTTAATACTTTAACTTCTTTATCCTATTTGCCATACTCAAGAAGTTGTATATGGTAACTTTGTTTAGCAACACAAAATTTTAAAGTAAACAATAACATAAAATAATAAAACTCTATTTAATTTTGATAGCTACTTAAAAAAAAGAAAGAAAACTCTACTAATTTATTACTCCTTGTTTTTGCAGGCAGTAAAATCTGTGGGGTTTTAAATTTAAATAAGTTATATAGTTTGTACTGTGAAGTAACCTTGAAAACAGGTTTTATAAACTAAATAAACTGCATGTTA
Organism: Homalodisca vitripennis; assembly: GCF_021130785.1. Classification (NCBI taxonomy): domain Eukaryota; kingdom Metazoa; phylum Arthropoda; class Insecta; order Hemiptera; family Cicadellidae; genus Homalodisca; species Homalodisca vitripennis. Next base: position 131,324,565 of record NC_060208.1, read on the forward strand.
CTAGAATCTCTAGAAGCTACAAACTTCTAAGCACAAATTATATACTGTTCTGCCAGTATCGCTTGAGATCACAGACGAAATTCGATATTTCGGACGTCGAAAACTTTCTATAAGGTAACTTTTTTGCTAACGTGGTGAATTTCTGGTATTTCCAGTTGCTTCATCTTCTTGGCTAACACTAAAATAACGGGATGAAGGTAAACTTTATTTATCTCAAGATGACGGATAAAAAATCTATAAATTTATATTTTTGAACTTTTGCTACATTATAATATAGCCTCACTGCAACTGGCATGACTACCATATCGATTTCTTTCTTACATCAAACATTTTGTTTCGAGATCACGAAAAACAAGGTTATGTTTTCATACGATGAAATTGGTTCTCGCCTGTCGAGCTATGAGTAGCGCATAATTCGTATGTTGTGTAGGGGAGTGAATAGCTGTTCTCTTGTATTCCAATATTCAAAAATAATTTGATAAAACTTATATTGTTAACTTATTACTATTTTCTGTTATTAAAAATTAAACTATTTAACGTATAATAATCCATAATATTATAGTGTATCACTACAACACTGAAATCACTAGGACCACTCCGAGATAACATTTGAGTTCATTTTTATTCTGCTTCAGCAGCAAGGTAGGACATTTATCTTTTTCATTTGAGACGAAAGACTGATTAGTGTAAATTTCTAGTCACAATTGAACTTGCATGTCATATTTGGAGTTCTTGTGTTTATTAATGTAACCTCAGATATCTTCATCACATGCATTTTCGTCAGTTTGTTAAACTAACCAATAATAGATAAACGTAGACAGGTGCAGTTATTACTTGAGTAATTGATCTAGTTATTTAATAATGTATCACGAAATTTGAATATGTACGCAAAATTTTAACGCGGTATAGTAATGAAAATTAGTTCAATTTAAGCGATTTGTTTTGCTCATGACCATATATACACACACAAAGTGTTTGCACGCTAATATTAAGAACTGAAAATATTTAAACCGAATTGCAAAACTTTTATGTATTAAATCATTTCAGACTTTCGAACGATCAGGGGGAAAACACACACAAACAGACACGCAATGAACTAAGTGAGATAAACATATATTTCTTAATAAAGTGTTTGCTAATTGAAAAAATTTTATTACAATGTAAACCTTATAACGTGTCGTGTAATAGGCTTCGCTGAGGCTGTCTGCAGAACTTCGAGTCTATAGCTCATTTAATTCTTGAGGTGTCGTCCTTCGGACACCAGCAGATGAACATACACACTAGATATTTTGACACCTCCCCCCCCTTATCTGCAGACAAAATCAAATAATATCATTCTAACTGATTAGTAGGCTTCAATGACGCTCACCCATACAAATCTCATGCTTGAACAGAACATGTACCATTACCTACTTTTTTATGTAGAAAGCTTCATGTAAAGTTTAATTTTTAGAGATGAAATCTGTCTCAATATGTCTTGCCACATGGTACATTCACATTTTTACTCACTAAGCGTTTTCATATATTATTACTATGAGTATTGAAATAATACAAAATATGGCGAAATAAGGAGGGCAGCTGAAAAGTTCTTGTTACTGACTTTTAACACGTAAATAATTTTTTCCACTATTTTATCTTCTTCTTTACCTTGAAAAAATTTCCAATGTTAAAATCGCACATAGTTGCACTCAGCTTGTTTACAAATTTATTTATTCCACTAATTTTTTGCCATCATAGTTACAGCTGATGTAAAGTAAGAATTGAAAAATGACTAAAAATAAACTGATGTTAAAATGTATTTTATGTTTCATACCAATATTACACACATAAAAACACTTATGCAATATGTTCTTAAATAGAATAGAGAAGGTATTATTATATCAGGACAAGAAACGGTCCTTCTTATTATATAGAGCTTAATAACGACTTTTAGACTACTACAGGATAGTTCAGTGGTTACCTTTCCAAGGAGTAATCCAACAGAACTCTCTGTATCATGGATATGGCATGAATGTAAGAGTTAACTTTTAACCAGACCAAGCCAAAACAGTTAGAGTACTCGCGTTCTGTGAATCCGCGAAACGAGATAAGGAAATGGTACAACTTGGGAGTAACCCTAAGAGAAAACGAAACACTGAAATATAAATAATGAAAACTTTTTGTGTATGGACTATGAAAAAAATGAAGTACTCATGTAAATGAAACAAGGGATTAGAAAGTAACCAAAGGAAGGCAAGCCGATAGCCCCCATGTTTAAGAATGCTTCATGTCAAATCCGAAGAGAAGCAATCTGTTAAGCGTCATATTCTTCTCATTCGGAACAAAAATTATATAAAATTATACCATATACTTTGATACTGAAGTTTTTAGTTTTTCAATATCTATCTAAAACTATCGTTCAGTTATAATGACACAGTAATGAAAGCATACATAAAAAACTAATTATCCACTTTGTACTTGATGTTATACAGCGCTAAAGATACTGATCCTAAAATATCTAATTGAAAACTGAAGATAGGTCGTAGAGCTCATTAACCCATTATATTATGAATTTAAAACTACCATAATAATATACCAACCGTGATATTGTGATATTAAAATTTGTTGCTTTTAATTTTGAACCATAGTTTTTATTTGGGATATTCCAGGCTTCAAAATACGGAGTGGAAAATCAGGTTAAAATTAGAAAACAGCAAAAGCGAAGAAATAAGAACTGTAAACAATGATTTATTAAAACGGCAAAAATAATAATCGCCGAATGTTTCTGGATTTTCCATTACCATCTCATTAAAAGTTTCAAAGGCTATGTTGGTGTTTATACAAGCTATTTACATAGTAATAACTTTTACAACTGTACGCGCTGTAATAAAAAAGTGATCCAGGTTGGAAACAATCAGTGTTGGACTGCTTTACAATTACACTTGAATGTAATGATTACTTTTAATAGTAAACATAAAACATGAATCTGAAGATACAAATTATCTATTTCTTTATTGAAATTGGTTTGCAGTAATTACTCTTCATCATTTAAAAAAAGCTGAAGTGACGAAAGTGTAGGAAATTCTTAAAATAGCCAAGGAATAGATAGAACTATTTTGCGATCCTTTCTCAACAGTCAAATGTAATACAAACTAGATATGTTACGCTGCTTATGTATTATTTTAAAAATCTATTTTATAAACTAGTTAAATGCAAGAAATACGACCAGACTGAAAATAAGAAGAAATAAAACAATAATGTACTAAGTTTTAAATTTCAAGTGATCATCCCAGCATTACGTTTCTCACGCTATAGAAATTGTAAGCTTATAAAAAAAGGAACCTCTTAACAGTACAAACACGTATTTTATTAACCATTCCAAATTCAATAGAACACTGGTTTCAAAAATACCCAGCGAGGATACCAAATTACTTAAAAACATTTCTCGTAACTAAAAACCCCCTTTTAACCCTTATGGACACTCACCTCTCATACATAAATTACCTTGACGAATTTCCTACATTTTAATTTTGTTTACGTTGTTCCACAATGTAGTAATTAATAATTTTTGGTACGAGATGGGTATCAAAGTATTTTAGAATTTTAACAGGATTGCTTAGCTGTATAGTTAAAGAACCATATGGGCTTATTTGAAAGACACCGAGATGTAACTTACCCTTTGAACTCTTTAAACTTAGAAATTGTGGTAAGATCGTTCCTCATCACATTACCAATTCCACAATTCCTAGTCGTTTTTTCTGCATACAGAGTCCCAAAATTAATAGTAAGGAGGCACTGTGTTTTAAATCTTACTCAACAAATACAATTCATATATTAGCTAATACATGCAAATATTAGTTTGACAATACAAGTTTTTGTTTAAGTGGTATTTTAATCTATACCTCAATAAAAAGAGGGAAACCAAATATCCTTGGGCAGATATAAAGAGAAAGATGGAGACTACATCATCCTACCCATAATGTTTTAGTTAAAAATCTACTCAATTGTTACTAATTTTAGATAACCATTATCTTTTCTCTTTTTAAATACAAATAATAAGTTGATTCTATTCATTTTATTTTGATTTAAGTTGTAATTAAATTGTAACTTAACACTGTTGTGGTACATTGTTAAAATATAAAATAAATGTAAATTTACTACACTTTAAAGAAAAATCTGGTTATTAATATGTATGGAACAAGTCAGTTAACATAAATAAATTACGTTAAACATATCACTTCAGGTACAACTTTTTAATAAATGAATTTAATCTACACTGCTAACCCAGACACTTCCTCAATGATCTGTCAATTTGAAAGGTATCTATACAAGCCCTCTTGGCTGTTTCTTTAAAACAAAAAACAGATTAAACTTACCTCGCATTTTGTAATAAAATAAAATGTATACGACGTATGATCCATGTTTCATAGATATTCGTACTAATGTACTGTAAATTGTTTTCACGTATTTTCATTTCGTTACATAATGTTCCAGAATTTTAGTTTTAGGTATGGAATCATTAAGTATCGATGTTTGGTAACTAAATAAATTGAAAAACTTAGTCATTATCTTAATGTTATCTTTGAGAATCCAAGTTGACTTTAAGTATTTCAATAACAAATTTAAGGGTTCACTTTATCTCGTTTCCAAATTTTTTGAATTTTTGAATAAATAATAAATGAAATTTTTAGGGAATGTTTATAAATAAACATGCAAAGACAGTTATTTCTATAATCCAGTAATTTGTAAATAAAATTATTATTTAATACTTTATTAAAGTGAACTAATAAATGTAATTATTGAAAAACGAAATTAGTTTAGGACACACTTACATAAAGACATTAAATATTTTATTTGTTGGAAATTTACTATTCAATATTTAATAATTATAAACATTTCATATAATTATTTATAATTACATTTCTTAATTGTTAGCAATAACATTTAATATGGGTCACGCCATATTTAGTTAACAGTTTTCTGAAAAACTTTAAATATTTGCTCTATTCACAATTAAAACAAAAATATAAATTTAAGAAAATCTCTTAATGCCAGTATTTTAATAGTTTTCAACTTCCCGACTTAAATGGTTACCCTAATCATATTTAATATTTATAAGTGCTGAGTTTAATCTCTAACAGTAAACAATTTCCAGAGTTATTGTGAACAGAAGAAACTTTATGGTCCAAATGAAGATATCGACTTATATATGAAAGATTATCGCAGCGTCCAGGTCTACAAGAAAAAATTGAACATAACATTTAAAAATAGGCACATTTATGGAAATAACATTTGAAGTAATAGTACAATAACAACGTTTATAATTCCAACCAATTAGTATAATTATCGTTTAACAGTAATTTGGTAAAATACGAGTATATATTAAACTTTCAATAAACAACCTGAGTAGTTCATATAAATGAAAGAAAATTGTGATTTTTGATATTATATGCATGAACAAAAACTGTCTTTGAAAAGTTTTACTATAAGAATTTAATTTAATATAAAATAATAAACTTAAAAACTCATTTTTATACTTAAAAACAAGTGTAGGCAACTTGACATAATAATAATTTTAATTGCAATTGACTGATAAATTTTAAAGTGACAGTTAGTGTATAATAAAAGCACTATATGAAAACGAAATGATTTTTAAATTTTCAAACTTACTGAAATTTTAGGACTTGTAATAAAGTAACAACATTTAGTATTAATTACGCAGAGAAGTTTGATTTTAATAACACACATGTCGTACTTAAACAAATATTCTGTTCGATTATCAATTAAATTAATTTTAATAATTAATTTATGTGTTTTAGTGTGACACAAGTCTTTACAGTCAGGCAGAAATGTTTAAAGCGTTGATTGTGTAGGATAAGTTTCGACGTGGGGTTAATCGGAAAACCTAGATGATAGTTATCGTTTGTTTATTATAATTATTATATTACTTTTACATACATGGTACAACAAATAACTTTAATAGTGAAACAATTTATATGTAGTTTCCTCAATAAATTTGTGTATAGGTTTTAATTTCCATGTAACTTTAAACATCTTAAAAAAATAATCCAATCGTTTACAAATCATCCCCGATCCATAAACCTACAAAGTACTAGTAACATTCTTAAGTCTGTGCCTGATTACCAAAGTAATACAGGATGAGAAGATTTCAGTATTCATTAAATAAGATCACACTATATAAATATCATTTTTAGAATAAAATAAAATTTGTATATTTTTATTTTAGATGGTAAGTAATTAATCAGAGAATATTATATAGTTCATCTTGTTTTACATTTAGAAACAAACACAAATACTTAAAACCTATCCGAATAAAAAGCTCCTTGAAAATAAAATTTATGAAATAACAAGAATACAAACAAACGAACACAGAATAATTATATTAACATCTATGGAACTTAATATATATTTAAACTGTACAGCTCAAACTACTTTAGATAAGGAATAATATGTATTCATAATAATGATTATATATATATATATATATATATATATATATATATTATTTTTTGTATAATACTGTACAATTAAAACAAAGTGTTTTTAAAATATTGGCACTATATTTTGGTGAAAACCGTCTTCAGGTGCAAAAATTGCATAAAATATAAAAGGAAACAGTACAAACGAAAGTAAATAATCAGTGAATAAAAAATAATAATATTAAATACAGATGACATGAACTAAACCATTGTTCCATATGTTGATTACAAATTTAGACGTTTTTGGCTAAGTTATCTGATGTTGAGTCCATGTGGAATTTTGCTCTTTAAAACAAATTGGTGTGTTTGTTCTAATATTCTTAGGTAAATTGGGTTTGAATTTGTATGTACTTGCCGAATAGGTTTGACTGAATATGTATTTTCAAAAGTTTCATTGTGATTTATACCATGAGTCACGACAGTTTTCTTTAAATCTTGGTGTTTATAATCAAATCGGTGTCCTGTTATTCTTGTCCTCAAGGTATTTTTTGTTGAACCAATATAATCTGCTGGACATTTTTTTACATTGAATTTGGTAATTCAATATATATATATATATATAATTTTTTCAATTGACATTGAATCACAAAAAGTACTTGCTCCGCTGGGACTCGAACCCCCGGATCTCTCACTTGCCGGGTGAATATTCTACCATTACATGTGAGAGATCCGGGTTCGAGTCCCGGCGAGCACAAATAGTACTTGTGATTTATATTGAAAATAATTAAATTCGGCTATTACCATTTATACAAATTTAATTTATATTAATAGCAAGGGATTGGGAATATAGTGGGTCTATAACTATACCACTTGCTATGCGTTTATTAATATTTTTTTACGAAGAAGCAGATATTGCTGTGGCCCGGGAGTCATTTGGTTGTTAAATCGCCTGCGTTGTGCATGGGCTAGGTTCGGACTACGGCTGCAGAAGATTGATTAAAACACCTCCATACTTAATCGACTGTTCATCTAGGCGTACTACCAACTTTTAATATTCTTGAGGACTTTTCTCCAGACGTGGATATTATACAATAATTGTTATATGAAGTTTTGTTTCTTGTATGAAACATAGTTGTATAGTTTTACAATAAATGAAATTTATGCCAGCATATGTGTATCTAACAAGTTTGAAGACGTGAAAGCCATCTATAGGTCCACGTAAGAAGTGAATATTTAGTAAGAGACAATAACTAATCAATAATTCATAGCCCTAATATACATATCACAAAGTAATTAAGGTGGTTTATAATCAAATCAAATATTTTATTTTGCATAAAACATCACAAAATGTAAAGCAATCCTCAAAGTGCTATATACAGTTTTTAAAACATTCACAGCATATCGAAATCCCAGTAAAACAGTACGCTCTCTCATAAAAAATTCATTTTTGCCGATTTCGCCACTTCCAGTGCCGGTTGTCAGTATACTGATTGTGCAGTCACCCAGTTGTATGCCGTAAAGTCCTCAGCACTACACAACGCTTGGGACGCTTCTTACGTGTTCCTAGATTTTACTCACTTTAGTTTTACAGGTTTCTCTATACAGTGATAAAAGACCCACTAATTACTTTTCCCCAAATTTCAATACTTCACAGACTTTGGTACAATGTCAATAGGTTTCTCGCCGCAACCACTACTTATAGTCCGCTTATACAATCGACTTCTTTCTCGATCTTCTCTACTCTTCCTCTCCAGAATATGGTGGATATTAAAAGATTACTGTTGCGTTGTTATCCACAACTGTCAGTCTAAATATGAACACAAATACGTTAATACGGGGTACAGGGGGCTTTCATACACTACAACACGATAAATTTCACATTCGTCCAACTTTACACGGATTCTTCTTAGAGTATTCTATTCGATCGTTTAAATCAGGTCAGTTGTAATTGCTCCCAATATACTTAGAGGCGTATGAAATATCGTAATAATATAGGATTCCAGAAACAATGGACACGCGTTGATTTACATTAAGGCCAGAGTATACAGTAATACTGAGTATAGACCGGTGAACATGCGATGCTCTTTACATGCGATGCTGCAATATGGGAGACATAGTAAGCCCCAGTATTTCTCATTTATATATTGTAGTGTTTAAAATATAAATATTCCCCAACTATGTATTATCACGATTATGGCTGCAATGTTTAACGCATCTTTACGAAAGTTGATATAAACATTCTACAAGTGAATGAGGTGGTTAAGTTAAGTGGAACACAATTCGGTTAAAGGGGAACGAACTTTTTTACACACGGATTGTAGTTTGATTAATATTTATCAAACCCGCAGCTTTGCACGCGATTTCATATTGAATAGCAATGACGTATCGGGATACGTTTTTTAAATGAAGTATTAAACCCTCCTGAAAATAAGTTATTGTTACTGAAAAATAGTTAAATCTCTTGGTTATATTCAGAATAATTAGACTTTAAGTTAGATCAATGTCTTGGGGCTCTGGAGTACTAATGAAATACACAAAGTTATCTGCATTTTTCCATAGTATTAAATGGAATAGCTCCAAAAATTTCAGTATCATTTCAAATAATAAGAATAACTTTTATTAAATGGGAACAATTAACAATTGCATTAAACTCGAGTAAATTGAAATACATAATTTCAATTATGCTAATTTATACAATGCTAAAAGAGTATACAATAATTAACTATAAACAAATATTCATAATATTTATTCATGACACTTTAAACAATAAATCATTTCTACATCACTTGGTGCATCCAATTGACTCATTTGGTATTAACAGTATTTGAACTTAATGAGGAACGTTATGATATAGTTTGTATGAAAAGTTAATTAACTGTCGATTAGCATGTAATTACTTATCCTATCCGAGCTGGATAATTTAACCGATTGTATTTATCAAGTAACTCTTTACACGAATTATTAATGATTTAGGTTTACAATTAGGTCATTATTTTGTATTACTAAGTGTGAAGTTATAAGATTGTGTAATAAGAGAAACTAGAGAACTAGAGAACCTCCGTAAACTCCCTAGGCAACCTCTACTTCACTGTGTTAGCCTGTTTCTTTGCCTTTATAAATGCAAATTCCATTGTAATACTATTTCAGTTTACCAATTCTCATATTTTATTTGTCTATTAAGAGCATAAAAGGCATACGTGGAAAGTTGAGGAACTAATGATGAGTGGGTGAGGACTTTGCCTGTAAGATAAATAGATTAAGCTTGGTGCCTTGCACTTGGATGAATCTCAGTAAAAATTTAAATGAATGGTCTATAGGACAAATAATAACCAAGTGTAACTTATAACAAGCCTTTGAGCTAAGGAGGTGACCCACCCAAAGTGTTTCATACATAACTAGTTTAATCTCCTTGCGGCTGAATGTGTTTTACATTGGTTGACAGAAAAACTCTATGATAAAAGTTAATACAATATGATTGTTCAGTGCCCTTTAAAAAAGGGAGTAGAGTCCTATGATGAAATTCATAATAACCTATGAAGAATTACCGTAGACATTTTGTGGTTGGTTGGAATAATGCAAAAATTGACCTAAATATTGGGTAGAAAAAATAATAAATAACAATAGCGTCCAGCTCGCTTAGGAATTAAGGAGGTGGAGCCCCAGACGTTTGAACACCCAGGGTGGTGTTGCCTTGGCAATCTGGTAGTCTGCGCGTATAATGAGCTATAGTAAACTAACACAACTTGGTTAATTAAATATATATTACAAATTGAACCTTTTAAATAGTTCTTTTAACATGTAAACTTATTATCAAAATCCCGTAGACTAAAGCCCATTTTGCATTGCATAAGAGTACATCCTAGTCCTTCATTAAAATTAATCAATTATTACATATTTAAACTATATAAAAACAGTGTGAAGTGTAACGTAGAGCACCTCTTTATCTTTATATGTTACACCAAAGCTATAAACATCACGTGGTATTTACGACTAACCTCTGGTGTTATCTCTACCAGTTGACTGATTTACAGCTGCCCACACAATAATTATCTCGCGATATATATTTATGTGAAACACATAGTGTTATTTCACTGGGAAGAAATGTTTTTACATCAATTAGGTTTTATTTAACTAATATAATTTATGTATTCTTTGATGCATTAAAATAATTACATTAACTATGATAGAAATGAAGTAGCAGTCTTTTGAAGTTGGCAAAATGTTTTTAAACCACTCTATAAACCTATTTAACATTAACAACTATGTTCCATTAAGAATACATTGTTAGAAGTGTGCAATCTCATTGCAACGAAATATATAAGAACCCGATTACAAAACTGAAAATAATTAATTCATAAAATGAGTTAACTGATAAATACAACCAGTATCCAGCCCGGATATAATCAGTAATTAATTTATAATCGGCAGTTTATTAAATTTTCATAGAAACTAGCATGAATTTACTCATTAAGTTCAAATACAGTTAATGCTATATAAGTTTATTAGATGCACCCAGTAATGTAGAATTGTTTTCTTTTCAAAATATCACGAAAAAATATCTTAAATAAATAAACATATATATATATATATATATATATATATATATATATACATATATATATATATATATATATATATATATATATATATATATATATATATATGTAATTTCAATAAACATTTTGTATTTCAGCAAGTACTTTTTGCGATTAAATGTTTATTTAAATTAAAATTAGGCTATCGCCACTTATACAAATTGAATGAATGTAGATAGAAGTCATTTGACAGGTATTTGGTCTTCCGATCATATGTTAGTTTGGTTATTTAAACACATATGTGAAAGAAACGGCCAAATACAAAATAATTGAATCGTAAAAAGTGAGGGCTCTGTGGTGTAATGGTAGCATATTTACCCGGCAAGTGAGAGATCTGAGTTCGAGTCCCGGCGGAGAAAGTACTTTTTGCGATTCAATGTTTATTGAAATTAAAATTAGGCTACTGCCACTTATACAAATTTAATGAATATATAAAATTAGAAATACTTTATATTATATTACACACTAGTATAGTTCACTTATACGATTAGACTATATCAAATGTATTTACTTCGGAGAGAATAACTATTGAACGTTTTCTTGATTTAAGGATTGATTTATACTTTTTTATGGTTTACCGAGTTTTATGGATTGAAAGGGTCTCTCAAAAGACCTTATGCAAGACTAGTATGTTGCTGCAGCTTTGGCTAATTGACTAATGACTGATGATTGAATTTTGCTTAAAAGAATTATGCTGATAATACTGCTGTTGTATTTTATGTTCGTAGCACAGAAAATATTGAATAAATTAATTTTTAAAAACCAATATATTTTAATCTCGAATCTATTGAAATTTACAAAATTTTAAAGAATAATACCTTAGATTGTGCGACCTTTACCTCTCCCTAAATACACGGTGTCATTGGCCTGGGCTTTGTACTCCTAAGACCAACCCTCAATGACCGGTTATCCCTACAAATTTCAATACACATTACAATACTGTAAATTGTTACAGCATGCAAACCACTATACACAGCACTAACTGCATAAGCTTAAATTCCTTTTGTCAGTTGTCTCTCAATTAACGACGGTTTTAAGGAACAGGCTAATTTAAAAAAAAAACAAAAAAAAAAACAAAAAAAAAACAGGAAAATACAGTCTACCTACTCTCATTCTCTTATATGCACCTTAGGAATGATCTCCGAACATTTAAATGTGATAGTTTAATGTCATTACAGTTCATCATTGTCTAGTATCTACGGATACATAAGTTTGAGAAATAGTGTTTCATATTAGGTCTCAATACCGCATATAAATAGTAAATTAAACTAGAACGTTATAACAACTTACATTATAAGCAACCATACATACTGCATACATTCTTAATTAACGTAGATAATATAAATAGTAATAGTGTATAGGATAATCTATACATTTTACCTCATTTATCTTAAACGTACTTAAAATTATTAGAATTATGTGAATAGTTTATTTGCAAAGATACCTCTTTTTAATTACGTTACAATCAATTTTTAGTTCTTACCATTTGATTGTTTTACATATGTTATGAATTTGGGAAAATATAGTAATATAGGATGCAACATCCTGTTTTAAAAGAAAATGATTTAAACTTAAGAAGTTGTTTTGTTAATTATTTTATTTGTACTTGAAGAATATATTTAGGAGTGATATAGGTTTACAAGTGTGGCTCGTTAATAGGTATATTTACCTATTACTTAGGTACTACACATATATTTAATTCCAAATGATAAAAATACACAATATCTTATTAGTATTATTCAAGCAATTATTTAAGAAGTTTTCAAAGTTTGCGGTATATTAAAGCATTACCTAAAACAGTGCCTAAATTTTTTCCTTGCTTGATTTCTTAGGACAGCTCACAAGAAAATCATCTTGCATACACAAACATTGACTTTTAAAGTATGATGAAAAATATACTTTTCTAAAAATATTTTACTCTATTACTCTGAAATTTGGTTAAAAATTTGCTTGTAGCGTGCCAATATATTTTTAAATCACCGCTTTATATTTAAAAAAATTAATTTGGTCATACATATCATGTTATCCTTATATTCATGGTTTAAAAAGATCGATAGAAAATCTGAAATGAGGAAAAGATACTTATTAAACAGCACATACATGAAAGTTTACACAAATTTACAAAACTTTAATAGATACTAAGCATATAGCGTCTATTCACCTATGCACTAAACCGCACAAACCGCATTAACACAAATCGCACAGATTGAAAGCAGCTTTGACATCTATTACCGTATGTACAAATACCTTTAGCGTTTGATGTGGAGTAATGACCTCTCTATCTCATCAACGTTTATATTAAAGCCTTCTAATAAAGTGGCTCAACAAAACTTATCAGAAGATATAATCTAATCTAGAATGTGGTATAGATATATGATCCAACACGAGGAGATATGTATTTATTTTCCATTGTTACTGTTTAGTTATAAGATAATTTTGCTAAATAACTATTTGTGAATCTGGTGAAATATACTTAAAACTACAAATAAAGAAAAAAATATCATGTATATTTCAGGACACATATCTTGACAAATGCCAGTAGCGGAACATTGACATGTATATATAGTGTCTTTGCTAAAAAAATTGGAATCAGCTATTAGTATTTTTTGTAAAATTTTGGATTGTTGGGAAAAAATCTAAATTAGAATTTTACTTTTAAGCTATATTCATGTGCGGCGCCGCGAAAATTTTAAAGTTACATTTAGTTTTTTTATTAAAACGACACATTTACTCCAAGTGTCATACCGAATGACCATCTTATTTGAAACTGCATTAAATATAACATTTGTCTACTAGGCCAACTAACGATAAAAAACAAGATACTTAGTTCAGTATATTCACAACTTTCAGTGCTTATATTGGATAAATTCCTTATGAAATTCCGCAAGAAAATATATAGTAATGTTATTAAATTTTTTGTGTAAATCTACACAAGTACGTCGTAGATACTTTAAATTTATTTCTGAGGAAAAAAGTAACAAAAGGAAACAATACGTTGTTTTTTAAGAAATACTCTCTGTTTCAGGAAACATGTTATAAAAGGAGTACTCCCATGTTTTAACTTGGAGAATACGATGTCTATTGTATCTGTTAATCATACAATATGGAACAATTTCATTTAATATGTTTCCTTAATATAAAGAAAATGTTATTCAATATGTATAGAAATAAGATTAAATTTTGTCTGACATTGCATCTTAAAGTTATTTTTTTTAACTACTTGTGTTTTGAACTTTTATATTTGAAACACAGTTTAAAAAAAACACGTAGGCTACGCTACGTAGAAACGTAAAGTTTGCTCCTTCAATATAATTAAGCTATTTTAATTAGAGTTAAAAGTAGATTTTAACTATCACTTATTTGGCTTATCTTACGATGGTGAATGAGGTGTTAAGTACAGTAGTAAGATTAACGATGGCTGACAGTTCCCTGGAGTCAGTACCAATCTGTATTAAACTTTGCAGCATTAGCAACTTGTTAAACTTCGAAGTACAATTATATCGAGCAGTAGTGAGATTAGGAAGCAATTGGTGTGCAAGTCCTTAATATTTCAAATCAAATTTATCAATATATTTACTTGAGAAATCGTAAAATTATTTTGAAAATATTATTTTATTATGTATACAATGTTTGTTTTTATTTTATTTCGATCAAGTTATTGATGTTGGTGATAGATTAATCAAGTTATACACTCGCAGTAAAAAAGCAGACGATCGTTTTGCAATTCACTCTCAGTTAAGAACAAAGTTTTGTGGCTTGCACGCCAAACCACTAATTATCCTCCCAGGGGATCATAAGTTTTATGAGTAGGTAGATAACGACGACGAGGCTAAACTAGCTGAGTATGTCATTACTTCCAGTTACTGGTAACACGCACATCTTATTAGATTCTTATTTAGTTTCCTTTCCCAAATAAGATCCTGTACTTTTTTTTTATTTACAAGCAACCCTTGACTAACATCGTGAGTGGCTATAATGAGATAGGCTTTATCTTCAATTAATTCTACAAATGTATTGCAGGTTCCTTCCTGCAGCCCTACCTTACTTCTATCCAGTTAGGACTACAACTACTAGCCAACCATGGCTGACGTTATTTTATCGACACTTGGTAACCTCTTGATTAGTAGCCAGATGAACCACGTGTGTCTTTCTGTCTGTGTTTTCAGCCTATAAGTTCCCCTCCTTATTACCTTTTTCTAACTATCTTCTTCCCAACTAGGGAATGGGGGTACATCCATTACAACCATCCGATTACTCTAGCCTGCCCTTGTTGTTCTAAACACAAGGTAATTAATTGCCTTCAGGATCAGCGGATCCTTTGCTCGCTCCCCACTGGGAGTCAAATCTGAAATACGGGGATTAAATGCTGCCGCTAAGAATCTTGCACGGGACGCTTGTGAGAAGGGGGCGTTACGGTCATCAGGTGCCTCACAGAGGGAGCCGTAGTCCCTGCAAATACTGAGATATCGGTGCATTCAAGTCTCAGGAAGAACACGCAGAAGACCGAATGAATGGATATCGAACTTCTCCAGTTGAAGATGGCCGTTGTCCATCAAGAAGAGGGAAAACACCTCGATCGCATACTTTAAAATGCTTTAAAAAATGTGTACGGGCTGTCAGGCCAACTGTAAGATGGCGTCCTAAATGAAGTTAAGAGTGTATTACATCATTGACTAGGACAGTTGAAGCCAGGAACGTCGGTCCACCAGACTGAAAATGACGGGACAGGAAAGAGTGGTAGTTAGCTATAACCTCCTCCCACTGAGGCGGGTCCTGGAAGAGGATTATCAACAGAAAACACCTGGAGTTGTCTAGCTGAAACTCGGAGGGGAAGCCTCAAACAGTGAGTTCTTCAGTTCTATATGTATGTGTGAACCATCCGAAGTCTGGTGCTTATGGCGGCTTTAGAACCGCAACCCGTCGACAAGGTCATCACGTTCGGGAAGTGTCTCTACTTGAGTCCAAACGTATCCCCCAAACATTAAAACAACTACGTGGTAATATAGTCTGTTCTATTTCCCATAGGCCAGTAAAAACGTAAGAGGAATAAAAACAGAGTTACGGACGATCTCCTCCCGCAGCACTTCCGTGAACGTGATATTAATATGAGTCTGATAAGTGAGCAGTATCGTGACAAGGGGTGACCGGGGCACCCTTGGCATCGCTGCAATCTAGGTGTCAAATACGAATTTGTTCATTAAAAATCACGGTACCTGATAAGGCTTAATGTTGATGAGTAGCAGCAAGGTCATCAGCTATTTCACGTTGTTAGCAGTGGCCGATTACCAGGGCAAGCTGTGCAATTTGGATATGTTGCTTGACCTCTCGTATTACAATTATTGCCAGTAGCTTTAATTAAAATATATATTAGGGGTAGCCGCATAAATAGAGATGGCTGCACGGGTCTGTCTGGTCGCAGTAAATATGAGGAACACTCCAACAATGTAGCGGCGGGTATGTACCTTTACCATAATGGACTGTTTTGTAGTGAGGAACCTTTAGCGAAGAATTTAGGCTGATGGAGTACTGTAATGGATTTGATCATTATATTGCCTTCAGTCCCATGACACGAAATTATGGGTCTTGATCTAGAGAACAAGGTTGGAACGGCGCCACTATCAGACGGATTTTATCGGCAGGGTAAAGGCCGTTTTGCAGGGACTCACGAGGGGTATTGGTGACACTGTAAAGTCAACGATGCGTTGGACAGAGATGCTCTTTCATCGCCAGCAAAGTGGAAGTCCTGTTTTCTACCCACCCGGTTAGGGATAACGATAGTTCAACCGACTGTTTGCTGGTGGGTAATTACCATTGATGCGGATAATTTTCGGGCTCTCGACTAAATATGGTTTCGGTTCCAATAGTGTTACAGCGGAAGTGCTTAAGGTGGAGTTCAAATATATCCATGGTTGGTTCTGAATACGTTCTGAACACCACTGCTTGCAAGAAGGTTTATTTCATACTAGATGGAAGGTTCAACGCCTGGCCCTCACAAGTAAGGCAAGGGATATTAAAAAAACTCCTTCATCTTATACATGTATCCTCTACTAGACAAGGAGCTCATCGAGTGGCTATTGAAACGTAGGCTCGTTTAAGCCAACGAGGTGGGCGGTGGCCTCTTCGACCTTCAACACCGTTTTTTAACAGACCGTTTCACGACTCTTTAGTGAGGAACTTAGAGAAAAACTTTGTTTCATACATTTTGCAAGAAAGTTTGAATTTTTTAAAATTAACTGTCATAATATTTAAAGGTCACAAAACTTTCTACTTTTCCCACTTGAGCCTAAGGATTATTTATTTCATAACGTCCTTAAACACTATTTTCTAAAACATGTTAATTTTTTTATGAAATTATATTTAAATTTTATTTAATTTTTTTCTTCGTGAAAAAGAAATGTGGAATGTTATAGATGGGGAACTATGATTTTAAGCTTTTTAAGCTCAATGTTTTTCTTTGAAGATGATTTAGTTATACGTGTACAGGGAACCTCATTGTTTTCTGCCATTGATATCTTAAACATGAAATATGATCACTGACTGATGTACTCGTAGTGCAAATAAACTAAAACTGAATGCTGCCAAGATGTAACGTCGAATTAAGATTTTGTTAGAATTAATTGTGCGATCCAATCTGAAGTGAGAACATCACATTGACTCTATAAATTCAAAAATTTCGAAGGGCATTTTCATATTAAGACCTTTAAGAGGAGCTGAACGCTCCGTAAGAGTCCATGTTAAACTTGCTTACTCAGGAACCCTTTAACCTACCCTTACAAAGTCAATCTGTATGCTTTATCAATGCTCTTCAATTGAAGGAATATAGCTACCTTTATAGAATGAAATACTGATTTTTCTTTTCAATTACACAAGGAATTTGAACTCGAGTCCTATTTATAAGAATACACAAAGCATAGTGAGATAGATCCGTATAAGTTAAATTTATTCGTTATTAATATATTTACTATTATAAAAAATTACAAAATTAATCGTTATTTTAATCTCTAATAAAATTTTATAACATTACAATGAACAGTTATCCACACATATCCATTCCAAATTACAAAGTCGTAATGACTTAAACAACCGTTACTAGTTAAACGGATTTTACATCATAATATATATATTCCAAACACTTTTGCGTCCTTATTTTTTACCTTAGAATTAAGGGAGGTGTCTCATTTTAAAGATGTTGCTAATGCTCATCCAAATACTCCTTTAAATATGTAACTTATATTTTATAAATATTTACAGCATGAAGAACAATAATGTTGAGGATTATATTCTGAAAAACTACTAAAAATATAAAAGAAAAATATGATTTTTAATATTCTTATCATCTTATACTAAAAATTGAGGTCTCCCATAATTATACTAGTACAAATACGGTTATAAACATGTTACAGGATTAAAACTACTCTTCAATGAAAACGGTAACCAGTAAAACCGATTCTACTGCGATGATTTAACTATATAAGGGAATTTAAAAGTTAAAAATAGAAACATATAAACCGTTAAAAATTAACGCGGTGTAGTTCAAGGGACAGATTAATTTACGTAGTGAACAACGCAACATTTACTGAAATAAAACAGTTTTTAATCGCCCTGCATTGAATGTGACGGTCGAGGTAAACATTAAAAAATCAATAGCGATTTGAAATTCTAAAAGAAGGGACTAAGCCAAAGAGCTATTTACGCCTGGTCCTGTTAATGTGACATAAAGGCGGGCGAGCTTTTAAAACTGTTAATGGTTGGATGCTCATTTATAGCTGTCTGTAGAATTTTCTACTATTGGTATTTTATAAAAGGAGATTTAAACATTGTCAGTTGTAAAAATAGTTCTAATTCCATTTTATGTTAACGTGTTCTACTTAGGATATAGGCCTTTCTGTCCGTCTATATGTACGCATGATATCTTAAAAACAAATTAGTGCATTTTAAATTTCATGTGTAGCTTTATTTCTATATAACGAACACTGAGTTTGATTAAAGTGCATTTCAACCCATGGAATTTTAGTTTTAGCGAATATTTTTATATTTTAATCAAGGGTGACCATGATAGGACGAAGAAAATCTTAGAGTAAACAAATTTTTAAACCGGCTGATTTGTAATTCATAAGACAATTTAATATGTGTTATTTATTTGATTGGTTGTTAAGACTGGTTACATTATATCGGGTCCTTCTATATTCTATTGTATTAGTTTATGTGTATAGTATGATATTTGTATAAATACATATAATTAAATTTGTGTAAATGGGAAAAGCTAAATTTAATTTCACTAAACATTGACCTACAAAAAGTACTTGATCCGCCAGGACTCGAACCTAGATTTCTCACTTGCCGGTTGAGTGCGCTACAACTACACCACATATCCCTTACTATTTACTATTTAGTTATTTTGTATTTTGCTGTTCCTGTTAAATATGTGTCACATATGATCTTTTAGTTACATACAGTCGGAATATTCTGTGACCTGGCTAAGGCTTTCGATTGTCTAAGCCATTCTCTTCTGATAAACAAGCTAGCTTTCTATGGTGCGCAGGGCAAAGTGCGCTCTAGAAAACCTGTAAAATGTAACTCTAGAAAATCGCCAGTAAAAGGTCATCATCAGAGATCAAACTATTTCTTTAAAATATCTAAATTTTCAACACGCAGTTCCACAAAGCACTATATTAGGGTTATTTTCGTCTCGGATCTATGAATATAACCTTCAAAAATGTTTACCGAACTGTACCATTATTTCATACGCTGATGATACTACCACCTTTATTAAAAAATCGAATAGAATGCAACTACTTCACCATCTTGCATCAGAAATTACAAAAATTAAAAGTGTGGTTCAGGAATAATAGTTTGATTCTAAATATATAAAAGACATTAATAATACATTTTCATTCCAACTATCAAAATAACTAGGGCGGATGATTCCGGATGATCAAAAATCATAGACATTGACGTAATTTTGATGGTTTATCATGCCTATGCATACTTTCATGTGCTCTATGGTATTCTGTTTCGGGGATTTTCCCACCATAGTATAACATTACATAGTATTACATTAGTATAACATTTTTTACATTAAAAAAAGTATTTCGTCTAATTTATCATGCTCCAAATAGATCATCATGCAAACCTTTTATTTTCAAAATGTAACATTTTTCCAATCCCAAGCATATATATCCAGCAAACACTATCATTTGTAAAACGGAACCCTCTCAGTTTTTTCCAAAGCTTTTACACACAACTATCCTAGCATACAAGACATAGAAACAATATGTTCCTTCCACTTCATAATACATTTTCTTACATTTATTAAGTTGATCTAAATGTAATATGTATTATTTATTAACATAGTGATCTGTTGCTGTTATATATATATATATATATATATATATATATATATATATATATATATATATATATTCAGTAACACTAATAGAAAAATATTGTTATGCTAGCACTTAAATTAAATAAGATTATATAGACGAATACCACGTGTATTATTACGTACTATAGCTTACAATAGTTGACAATATCTGTACATATACCTGTCACATGACTTTGATTTAAATTCATTAAATTTGTATGAATGATAATAGACTAATTTAATTGCAACAAACATTGAGTCATAAATAGTACTATACTGTATGTATACAATTAATGCGCAGAGGCTTCTTACAATAATAAAAGAAAGATACTTCATGCAATATTTTAATAGTTTGATGAATGTCATTTTCAAAAAGGATATAAATATTATGTATACAAGCAAAGGATAAAAATATAAAATTCGACATATATATATATATATAAAAGAACTATTATATATAAATATATATAATATTATTTCGCATACCAAAGCTAGTCTTCCGGTTTATAGCTATTGTAAGAATTAATATAGCATTGTAAGGGCACTATTATAGGTTATATCGTACACAATAGCATACTCTGATTGCTGTTGTCACTAAAATATAAGAGTATTTCACGGTAAGATATTGCTTTAGCGTCTTGAATTACACCCAATTTAACACACGTTCAATGAATATACGTTGAATTATAGTAATATTTGGTTTAATACAAATGCTAGCGTGTTTTTAAAGCGTATTTTTACGTCAGGTGCTAATGATTAGCACAATCCTTAAATTATGGTTTTTAAATTAAATGATATGAACATGAAACTTATAAATAAGCAATATTTCGTTTTAAAGGCTGGTTACTTGAGTATACTTAAAATAAACATAAATTGTTCTAAAAATTTAAATTATATACTTGCTTTTTTCCTAACGCAAGAACAGTGAGTGTATATTTTTTTGTTATCCAGAGCTAATCAGTCTGCTTTTGGCTATAAAAAGAATTAGTTTAACGTTTTAAAGGCACCATATAACACATATGGAGTACAATAGCATAACCATAATCGTTCTTGGGACTAACATATTAGATTATTGAAGAATTAGATACTTAGACGTATTAGTATTAGACGTACGTTGAAATATTAGGTTAATCGTGTTTTGAAATTGGATTTCAGTAATTAGCTTACAAATGAAACTTAACCGACGCAAAACAATTAAACGTATAAAGATATATATATATATATATATATATATATATATATATATATATATATATATATATATATATTAAAAATAATTTATAAAAGAAGTAACATATTAATATTTAATATTTATGTGATTATAAATTTTAAACAAAATATTCAGATTGTTGAAATGTATATAGAATGGTAATACAGGACGAATCAACCAATGGATACCAACGTTGTGTAACAAAGATCCATGGTATTGATTTAAAATAAAAAATAAGGATTTTTTTACCTTGCATAAGATTACTGATTTCATTAGTACCTGTCTATAGCACTTCTATATGTAGCCTTAGTCGGTTCCAACTGCATGGTTAGTTTGTCTTTCCAAGAGAACTTTTATTACTCTAAGAAAGTTGGGTGTGTGCAAATATAAAGACGTGAGACATCATACGTTCTCACTTTCCTGAACGTTCATCCCACAGTAACATCCGAATAAACGACTAATGTATTACCTATATAAATAATAGGAAAATTTCTGAAAAAAATTAAGTAATCAATACTTTTAATTAATTAATAATTGTTAAGTGACAATTTGCACTACAGACTGTATTTACAGCTAATAAATATTATCCAAAACACTACAATGGTCAGCTACCGAGAAACATTTTTGGATGTCAGTCTACTACAGCGTATCGGTTTGAGTGACATTTAAATGATATTTAATATTGACGTACAAATCAAAACAAAGCTTTTAAACTCTAGGTTCAAATCAAATGTCCGTGTAACTAAAAAACTGTATTAACGTGTTTATTATGTACGTATACAATAACGTACATTGAATTAATGTTTTTGCATTTAAACTATTTTAAGCTTATTTAAATTACAGCAACAGAAAACATATAAGAATTTATTTTTATTACGTTTTTTAACTAATTTTGCCGAAAACTAATAGAAATATAATAGAAAAGTATAAACTAGAGAATGGGCCTTTAATATAAATACTTATATCCACTATACAACTCCTGTCTACACAAAAACGTCCATCATGTTACCTCAGTAAACCAAATTTAGTTCAGCTTCTGTAGCTTTTAAAGTAGTATATCATCTTATTCCTCTATTAAAATTCACGTCTGCATTGGTGGAAATTTTCCACAGTATATTAAGCAGCAGAGATTGGAAACTTAAAAATTGAAACTTGAATTTGTCTGTGATATTTCAGACACGTATTCTCTACATACGATATACTTCCTGCCTCCTTATTTCTAACTCAAGCGAAATTGGTAGTAATTTATAACTAATTTTCTCAACAAAAGATACATCCCCGGCTTTTTTTCAATACAATTAAGACAATATTGCCTTTTGAAAACTTAAACGATAATATGGTTGGGAAAAGATCGTAAGAAATTGATATTGCGATAAATTCATATTAAGGCCTTAGTCACATTCTAATAAGTTATAATAAATCTAAGTAAGTTAAATTCACTCTTCTTTAATCCTTCAAAAATTAAAAATAACTACTTTGCACTTTTCTCAATAAAACATCTTCATAGCAATTTAAACGCTAAAAGTCTTAGTTTCTGTATAATATTAATTATAATTACTGATGGAAAATGGGATGTTCTAGGAAACTCAGGAACTCAGTGAATAACGAACAGTGTTTCTAAAAATTGGAGTACATACAAATTTTATAATTATTCTCTTCTAGTTTTACTTAGTACAATTTTCGATTTAATTTGATCACTAATCCCCAGCCCGAGCACTGACCTGTCAGGACATGTTATATCTACGATAGAACACAATGTCCGCGTCAGAACAATTACATTATCTGTCCATCTCTGGGAAAATTGCTTTGTATGTGTTGGTATATGTAGTAATCATTTTATAACCACCACAGAAATGAAATAAAAGAGCAAATATTTTCATAGCGTGTATACTGAGGTATTGACCAGTAGGGCTATTCACGATCTATAACTTTTTTTGTAATGTTCAATGAATATTCTACAAAATTGGGTTGAAAACACTAAATTAAATCTTCCCATATTTTCAAACTTACCGTTTTTTTTCTTCTTATAAGAAGTTATTTTGTCGAATCTCGAGAAATTAAATTGTTAAATCTAAGTTAAGTACAAATTTTAGTGTTGTGCAATTCAAACGCCGGTCTAGTATGTATTTGTTTCTACTATGCATAATATTTCCACATAACTCCTTCAATATTACAGGGATTTTATAATAGTTTACTTCTTAAAAGTGCTATTCAAAGTATAAACTAATATTGAAATTCATAAAATCTTTCCTAAATAATATTGTTTCGGTTAAATGTATTTTACAAGAATTTTATATTTAATGGAATGTAATTTATTGTTATAAATAAAATTAAGAAGTAACAGTCTTTACAATTTTGTTTTCAACTTCACCAGTTGTTTATATCCCTTTGAATAAATACTACGTTGTAGTAGTCTTGTATATGACATAAGCGCTCGAAGCTGTTATGAAATTAGAACTGAAGTGATATCATTTTTTTAAATAGTATTTATGTTAAATGATACATCAGTCCACAGATATATTTTGGAGTGTTGCCGATTAACAACAACACGCAGGCTCACTAATTCTGGTAGCTAAGGGGGTAAAAGCTTCGCTCATCTTGGTTATCTTGTGGTTGAATTGTGCTGACGAGCTGTTCACGCATGTAGTGATGGCGTGAATATTCGGACTGACACAATTTATATGGGGTTATTACCGTAACATAATTATTACAAATTTGAGTCATAGAAGAATACATTCATACATTAAAACATACTTTAAAATTTATAAAACAATCTCCTTTCCAAAAAAATTACAAACGAATAATAAGTTGACTTCTTTATAATATTATTACATATTAGGGCCTATATGCAATTTGTTTATTTGATCTTCTAGTGTAAATTACTGTAAAAGCCATTTACATAAATTAATGATACTATTAAAGAATACATCTGTGATTATTTAAATATCGATGATTTTAAACTATAAATATATAATTTAAGGGAAATGTAAAAATGAACAATACATCACTAAACTGTCACAGATGCAAAGCTGTCCAGCTGTCACTGTGAGCGTCATGCATCATGGATCGTCATTTCAAATAGGTGTGTAATATAACATTCATGAATTTACTGATCGCGATTGATTAGTCTTTATACTGTCAAATAATTGCTAATCATTGTTTTATATAATAGTTTTTATCTCGATCAAACATATAAAATACTAATAAAGTGAACAGCTGCTAACCTGAAAATTATTTGTTGCAGGTGAAGGCAGTAATTAGTGATTTTTGATATCTCAATGAATCTGAAACTTCGTCTTTGTTAGCTTATTTAGCGTAGCTGAATAACACTGTATGCGTTAGGTCACCAGAAGGTCTCTCGTTATGTTGTACATCCACCTTTGTCTTGGGCGGTTTCTTTTGGAACGGGTTGTTCCTGTAGAATTCATATTGCTGATATTAATAGCTTGTTTTGCTGTTACTTTACGTTTCTCCATGGATAAATTATTATTGTTTAGAAATAATATAGTTTTGTACATTTAATTCAGATTATGTTTCTTTACTGAAATTAATACATTTCTGTAAAACATTTAGGTGTATTGTTTAATTACTAATAACAGTTATATATAGTGTTATTACAATATTTATTATTTGAAATATAATTTGGATTTTCAATACCAATATTGTGTAAATTATATGTTTAGGTGTGTTCGCTATCTTTATAAATTTACATTGCTTTAGTTAGTTTTTAGAAACAGTAAAGTACTGGGATACTGTAAATAATTATATCCATATGTAAGAATTTTATGTGTTTATCTAAAATCACTATTAGAAAAACCTCGTTTTTCAGAGTTTCCGCTTTCAAAGTTCCTGTCCTCATTAATTATATCCGAAAAAAGTAATTACCTCTTCTGGCCATTAAAATCGGCTCCGTTTCCACATATGCTAGTTCTTCTGCTGATTATTTGGCTCTAAAGAGATACAAATGTCTAAAATTGTAGAGAATTCTCTCTAAAATTCGCATATCCTCTGATTAGAGGATATGCGAATTTTAGTAATTTGGAATTGTAATAAATTATGTAAAATTGGTATGAAACCTAACTTGTAACATATTTCACTATAACAAATAAATATTTAATTATAATGTACAACTTAGGCTTTGTATAATTTTCATCTTACCCTTTTTAATGAAGGTAGAAATTGTGGAAAGTAGTGAATAATTATTGGATAAATTAAACCACAATCCTTCCATTCAGGCTTCCCAATTCAGAAAATACTGAATTTACAGTAGCCTATGAATGGAGATAAAGAGAACTTTCCTCACCGTGGTTTCTACGCATCACGCTCTAAACCATGTCCCCTACCTGCCTAACCCATATACTTATAAAGTATAAACGTGTTGTTGTTGGGTAACAGTGAATAATAACAAAAACTTGTTTGTAACTTCTTGTAGAAAATATAAATACGTTTCTAAAGATGTAGAACTGTGCAGGCTTATTATCAGCCTTCCTTTACCTGAGGGGAATATCATAAACCGTCGGTAACCGCCATTGAGATGCTGGAGAGGAACTCTCACTCATCTGCCCAAGTTTCGCTTCCTCTCTGAACCGTTTTCCACATTACTTCAAGCAAATGCTGAAACTTTAGGGCACGTATACTTAAATTTGATCAATTTCTGTTGACAACACCATTTCCTAACTTCAACCTGCAACTTTCTAACTTCTAGAAAGCTTTTGAACCTTTAAAACACATTTTTTTAATACTCACCTATAGGAACTCGTTTTTTTAGAAACCTTTCCTTACACTTTCTTTTTGTATGTAGTCTTATAGTAACATTGCGTCCACCAGAGTAAATGCCTTAAAGGAGCACAGTTAGATAGTACGTAAAGGAGACATCGCTTGCTCTCATGCTCTCGGATGTGCGATGTGTTTTATTAGTCGGAGGCACAAAGAGGCGGTAATTCCTTGCTTACTTTCACATCAGAAATATTCACATAAGTTTGGTGTCAGGTTTAACCTAAATCACTTCCTAGAGCTCTTGACCTTAATGATTTACCAGACTACCTGGACCTGTATGGTACTGATCATTCTTTGCCTGGTAAGAATAGCAATCACGGACTCCTCGACTGTTCTAAAAAATACAACCCAGTATTCTCATCACCATTACCTTATTCAATAAGCGAGAGTTGACACAATAATGGGTATTATTATACTTAAAAGGAATTGTTTCTTTTGTCTCATTAATCAGTTTTAGAGTGTAAAGGTAGTGATCTATAATAAATTATACAAGGCACGTATACCGTTTGGTAGAAATAAATTTGTAATAAGTAATGGTACTATATTATTGCTAATTACTGTAGATTATATTTTAAGTGACAGCGAACCTGTCTATTTCTTGTATAACTAGCCACTTCATCTGTTATGTTTTATTATAGTCATATAAAAAGCAAGATTAAATTTGTACCGCAACTTCTACGCATACATTAATAAATCTATAGAGTCCAGAGACTGGCGTTTTGCATAAACTGTAGCTTGTAAAGAAGGTGTATTGTATAAATGGTGAAATATAGTTAAAACGTTTGGTATAGTCATCAAGACATGGACGGTGACTGTAAAAAACAAACACTTAAATATAAGCGATAGGGTAAAGAACATTACAGAAACAGGATACACGCTTTTATGTGGAAACAGTGAGATGAAGAAAATCATAACTAAATCTATCAACGGCCACAGAACAGTTTTAATCTGGCGTTACACCTATGAAAATATGTTGCTTTGAAAGAGGTTTTACATCTAATTCAGGATTTGGGTTACTGTTAATTTCAAAAATATTTTGTTCCGATTCTACTCGACTTGGTCAGGTAATAGTCTTAGGTAAATATCGGTACTGCATAGCATAAAAATCCAAAATTCCAGATAATTCGGATTTTAACTAAAACCTATTATGTATAATAAATATAAAATTAAGATAGATCTTAGTTTATGGGATAAAAATATTCAATATGGCTGATTTCTTGCAGTCAATACGAGCATGTTTCTCTTCCATTAAATAAAGAAATATATATATATATATGTGTATATATATATATATATATATATATATATATATTTTATATATATATATATATATATATGATATATATGCTGGTTTAATCTGTTTGAAGCTTTTAACCTTTGTTTTAAAAGATAATATTTAACTTACAAATAAAACAATACTTTATTGTATTCTCTATCATTACCTTTCTGTATCATTTCTATTTCTGTGCATAAACGGACTTGTTTCATTTGGTAATAGCAAGGCATAGGGGCATGCTCAGTGTATTAACGTCTGAACTATTATTAGATAGTAAATGAAGCTTAAACATTTAAATATCAGAACTAAAACAAAACTTGGTTTTAAAATTGGGAATTCTAAGTTTACCTCAGACGAAGCAAACGTTTAAATGCTGTTAAGTACTGCAAGTAATTACTTTCCTTAAAATGGTTAGAATAATAAAGGCTGAATAAAGAAAGAGCTGAATTTTCCATTCTTAGCTCATTAAAAGTTTCAAACCTGGGATTCATGTTTTATAGAAGCAATTTCCAAGGTAATACAAAGTGATAACTGTTTTTAACTGTAGCCTACACCACTGTAATATAAAATTATTATCAGTTGAAAACAAAGTTGAGTTTCTTTAAAGTTAAGTTTTATTTTAATGACTATGAAAAAGTTCAATGTAAACTTACAAGAGTGTTATTGCATAGGTGTAAAGTATTGATTTGTTTATATCAAATATTCTAAAACTGCGATACCTCTCAATTAATATAACAGTTACAAGTTTGCACTTTCAAATTTTAAACTCTTTTTAAAAACATGTTAATAATAATATTTCCATACTGAACCTTTTTTCTCATGGAAAATTCAAATTCAATGCCGTAAAATGTTATATATTGAGATATTTAATAAATACTTTATTCTAAGTTATCATAAGGCGTTTGCTTGTTATTGTCAAGATAACATTACTTATATTACATTAATGTTTTGTTTATCCACTTAATCATAACAATCCTCATTTTAATCAGCTTTATTAAATGTATGATGATTATTTAAACCTAAACTATTTTATATATATATATATTATATTATATATTTAAACCTCTATCCCACAGTTATTAATTTTTAATATTTTTGAAACAAAATTAAAAATCTCTTTTCAATATGTTACCGTACAAATTTTCCTCCACCAATATAGTGATGAATGTTGTGAAGACCAGAAGAGTACAACATTGGCCGGAGGTCAGGCGGTGTCTGGAGATTTGGTGATTTTTTTCAAAGGGCAGACTACGGCATATTCCATATATCAGGAAATGAAGAAGAATATAGAGACTGAATAAAGATAGCAACTCATACTGACGATATAACAGGCAAGGTATCTTTTAAAAAGCGCAAAGAAAGTTTGCCGGCGCCGACTGCATTGCTGGTCAATCTCACAACTGCAGCCAGTATGTCAGCCTCATTCATGGGAGTGAAAGAAATCTGGCAGCCGACGGCTCAATAAGGAAAAGTCACAAGTTCACAAGTATAGTCACGAGATCCAGATACAGGAATGTTCATAAAATGTTACTTTATACTATTTAAGTCGAAGAGTAAAGGGGAGCAATCTTTAAATCTTCCGAAGTAATCTTTTCTAAATAGCCTTTAAACCTATTTCACAATGATTTGGTAGGTTGCTGATTTGACAGAATTGAGTCAAAAGTCTAACTTCGAATTTATAATTTGCTGCTGAGTGTGGTTCCCAGGCCGTTTGTAAACAGCCTAATCCAGAGCGGACTTGACAGCTTAGCGTCACGAAAAGCAGAATGTCAGCATTGTTTCTGGAGACTTTAAAAATAAATCATTTATTCAGGGTACAGGAGCTTTAGTAATTCGTTTAGTGCTTACTGGTGCGTGATAATCGAATAAACAATTTAAAAAAGTTTAATACTAAAACCATATCATTTAGTTGTTGACTCAGATAAGGTTAAAAACATGATTTATATCCTTATATTTTCTATACTTGATGAATTTAGCTTTCAAATTGGGTGTTTGGAGTTTTTAAGCAAAACAATATTATCAAGCTTTGAAAGACCGGGGACAGGACGTTGTCCGTGATATGCATTATGGGTCGGGTCTTTAACAGAAATTATGTCAAATAAAGTGTCAGCAGCAGTAGTGTGATGGGTGGCTTGGAGTGGTAGCAGAGTTATATTAAAACAATGACATGAGCCATATGAACTAGGAGCACATTCAGTCAGAAAACCTAAATTAGGTGCTCTATATTACACTGATATTAATATGTGTGTTCCGATAATATTGACGTCCAGAAGTATGTACTCCTTCCGTTCCTCCCTCGTGGTGTCTGACGAGTGCAAGATGATGGCAGCAGGGTGAGACTTGACATAAGCAGCGACGCCTCCACCGCACTTGTGCTGGCGGTCGTTACTATCGTTATTATAACCAGCGAGCTCAACAATATTGTACCTTTCACTAAACTTTACTCCACGGCTGGTCAAGGAGCGCATGGGTTTCTTATCAGCAGATAACGATAAGGGGACCGGCTGACCTTAGGATTCCAATCTCAGTTGCGGTGGCCATCGAAACATGAAATTAATAACTTATAAATTTATCTCACACAACTATTCGACTTGGAAAAGAAATGCCTCAATCAGTTATTTCTATGCATGTACGTATACTACGTAAATCTAATTAAAAATATTTAGTTAAACCCTCTTAAAAATAATACAAATACTGCGGAACCGAATTTCACGGGTTACATGGATTGGCTCATGATGTAGTCGTTTTTATTGGTGATTTCATTACGATGTGTTCAATAGTTAACTTTTTTTCCAATATCAATCTGAATTTTGTTAATTTAAATCTGAATAAAACTGATTTAAATCCGTAAAATTATGTGTGTATTATAATGTAACACTTAACGATGATAAGCGTCCGTAATGCTGTATTTATTCCAATCATGCTTACTCAATAATGGGTTTTGTACAAAGAAAATATAATTTGTATTCACACAAAGTTTACACAGGACAAACAGTGGTTTGCATAAATGTAAATTTAAATATAATGTATTGCAATCTGAATTTGACAATGTCCCTAGAGAATTATTTTACATGAATAGTTAATCTCTTATTTAACTTTTATATATAAAAGCAATTTTTTACTTATGGACCGGCTTACCCATTTGACTAAACTGTAATTTAATAAATCCTCTGATGGACTCGCTCTATCGTCAGACCAGAACCAGATTACTGGACGGGATATGGCAATGGTCACTAACCATGTTAGTGGTGTTAAAGGGCAGTAATGGCAATATCACATGACAAGGCTTTGTGAATACAGTGGCGTGAAGATTTGCAGTTAGGCAAAGTGTAGTTTAACATTTTTTGATAATTGTATCATGGTCCTGGCATAAATAGTGTTTAATTTTTGTAATTTATTATTTTTCGTTTAATTCTTTGGACGTACAATTTACCAGGAACTTTATCTTAACGCGATATATCTAAACATCAAACCACGGTGATCAAACTGAAATTCAAATTTCTATATGATGAAGATAAAAAATTAATTCGGACATTCCTCGTGGTTTTCTTATACAATAGAATAGTAACACTACGTTTCGATATTAATAGTCTGATCTGTTCCTCAAGAGGATAACTAACCTAAGACATACTTAAAATCTCGGTTAAGTGGCCATACCATACTAAACTGAATCCATTTAGGATTACTTGTGAAGCTGGTATATAATTAGAAGTAACGTTCTGTAATGTAAAAATATAAATACATGTTATTTCATAGAACAATTACTTTAATCTAAATAATGGATTTAGTAAAAGTGAAAAAAATCTAAACCAAGACTTGAAATTATGCATTGTAAATCTTTCTGCTTGTTTTATTTTTGGTAGACAAGTTAAAATGTATCCTTCTTATAAGACATTCACGATTTATAATAATGACAATAAAAACCTCATTTAGTTATAAATGATATTATAGACCTAACTTCTGTTATGAAGTAAAATAATGTCTGTTATAAGTGGTAAACAACTTGATGTGTTTTATACATATATTACTATTGCGTATATCCACACCACGTTTCGCTAAACAGGCTGAGGCTGCATACAAATATTCAAGCCTAAAATGTCACATGATTTAACTCGGTTTGTTTAAAAATGTATTTTGTGATTTTTCTCTTTGCCATTATGGCAGACCAACGCAATTAAGTTCAATAACACTCAGCCAAATCAGCCAAATCCTATGTTAGAACGTACACCATCATCAAACTCAATGCTTTCTATACATTTCATGAAAAATGAAAAATTTAAATTTTGTAGGACAGCTTTGTTTAACGTGCGCTCAGACACGCAGAAATGAAATGTTGCTCATCCCTCGAGTTATAAGCTTCTCTAACGCTCAGTAATAATACTTAAAACATCGATATCAGCATATCACGAGGCTTTAGATTAGTTATTAATATTCTAATCGATTGAAACAGATTTGAAAAGAATACTTTAGACGAAAAAGGCGTCCGTATTCTGTACACAATTCGATGTACAAAACATTTTCAAGTAATAATCGCTCGTTATACTACTCTGAATAATGTCAGCTTTGTATTTGGCAATATAATGATATTACTTCAATAGCACTTTTGTTATAGATCGCACGTGGGTGAATAGGGTACAGTTGGAAACGTATCTATAAAATAATATAAATTAATTTGAAACTGATATTTCACACCATTCTAGTTCAAACAATGATTCGAGTCATTTAATTAAAAACTAGTTATATATTGTGTTTCATTATTTGTATGGTACAGCGTTTTTTATTCCTTCACTTTTGAGAAACGTGTAAATATTGAGAAAATGGCAATAAAGCGTAAATGAAATATTTCATGAATTCACTGGAATAGCGAAATTGAATTTCTGAGTAATCAGTTGACTTTGTTAAATAAATATGGAAAGAGCAGTATTAACATTAAAATTAAAAGAAAACTGGACAAAAGATGATTTTAACTAATATTCGAATTATAATAATATTTTTATTCATGAAAATTATTGATATCTGTAATTATTTGAACTTTATGTATTTACCGATGTTTTAGTATGGATAAAACTAAAACACAAGTTAATTATTAATTAATTAAAGTCCAACAAATATTAGCCTATCATGTAAACCTAGTAATATTATAAATTTTACATTTAAGGTTTAGGAGATTCATGACCTGACAGCGTAGTTTCTCTCGTGTATAGTTTTCTCCTATCCGAATCCCAATTATACTTGTTTGGAATGTAGATAGAACGATTTAATATATTCAATATCCTAAACCTCTGGCTTATGATTGTGAAATTGCGCGTTGATATGTCTATAGGTGTGCGATGGTTTCTCACATAACAAATTTCCTACAAACTTACAATTATATATTAGAGTGTGAGGCATTTTTACTATATACTAATTCATCTAAATGTTTTACACCGTGCAACCAAACGTTTCAAACATCTGTGTAACTGACCTGGAATTTCGGGTTGTGCGTTTCTTCCAGAGCAAACTGCTTAATCCAATCATTGCCACCACGTCAGTTTGATCACAGGATTTACTGCTATATCAAAACACAGGAATATAAAACTGATTCGTAGAACAATTGAGCTACATATAAGTTAGGTATTTTTTATGGTTAAACTGTTTCGGACAGTGAAAGACTATTCCCTATCGCCTGAAGTCTAGGGAATTCTTTGTTGTCACTCTTTCTATACTATAATAGAAAAACATTTAATATATATTTAAAATATTTTCTGTCTTTTATAAGTTTTTTTATTGTACCCTTTAATTTTCTAATTCATACCTAACAACTTGATAAATAAATGCACAATTGCAAGACAAACTCGATAGAGCTCCACCTGCAGGTTGTACACAGGCTGTAATTTAGGTTGTACACTCATTTTTCTGTTAAGGTCTGTTGTATACGAGTAAAAATGAACACAGCGAGGCCGAAATATTCCGCGAAGTTTATTGAGTATGTAATTGTTTAATGTTAGATGTTGCTACAGTTATAGACAAGAATATTTAGATTATAGTCATATTTCAGTAATTATATGTTTTATATTTAGGTATTAAGTATTAAATACAATTATAATAGTAATTTACAAAGAATGTATTTAGGAAGGATTTTATAACAAATATCTTTAGAAACTTATTGTACATTATTTTAAAATAACTGTAAATATATAACAATGATAGTATAAACATAATTTTTCATTTAATTGAATATTAATTTTATACTAAAGAATGTTTGTGTTTATAAAAAAGTTTTGTCCTTAATGGTTAAAAAATTGTATTGGAATGTGCTTAAACATCCGAAAAACAACAATTATTACGCTTCGGATGCTTACTTACTTTGCCAAAACTGTATGCAAAGGCGACAAAATAAGCTTATAAAGTCACCACAAGTGCTGTACTTAGTTAATAATTTTGAAATTCGAAATAGTTTATCCCCTGTTTTGGAATATTCCGTATTATTGGTATAAATAATTTTTAATTAATTTTAAACATCAAAATTTTAAATTTATTACATTAACAACTATTATTGGGAAAACATGGCTCAATATTAAGCGCTATTCAATTAACCTCTATAAATTTGAGAAGGAGCTACGGTTTAACCCTGTACAAGATATGTACTTGGTGGCCTGTAATTGAATATAATGTGTCGGCACGTTATTTTAGTACTTTACACTATGAAAATTATAAATGTATTTAAAAATATTAAAATGCCCATTTGATACTTGAATAATCGAAATAAGTCTAAATTACTTCGTTCATTAAAAATTTATTGAAAAACGTTATTGATATATTCTTTAATTTTACATTGTATTACTTTACTAGTGTTGTACACTTTCGTGTAAAAATCCCTGATGCTATATTCATTCAATATGGCAAGTTTGATAGTAGGAATTAATGACTCACAAAATATCAAAGTATTTCCTGCCAGGAGAGCCAGTTGCAAATTACAAAATTAAATATTTTTATTTCGTTGCAGTAATTAGGAGAAATGTTTATACTCTTAAATTGAACATCGAGCTTCATTAATACTTCTCAAAGCTTCCAAACTTATTTTACACGCAACACTAACAGGCTCCAATGTAATTAGCCACTGTAAATTAAGTTTCAATACTTTCTCGCAGACCTCAATACACTCTCAGTTTGACACATGGACAGAAACCATTCATTTAATATTTAATAATATTAATATTAGTAATAATTCTCTTCTTCAAAAAAATACTTTTAATTTTTTATCTAAATAAAGGTAGTTGGTTATTTTGATAACAATTTAATGAACATATATAACGAGCTGAATCATACACGGCTAAGGCCAATATTATATAAGTGTAGCACTTTCTTTTAAATTTAAAGACTGGAAATTCGTTCCGATGATATATTTATGTATGAAAACATCTTACCCAAAGAATACTTTTAATTAAGTTGAAAGATGTGATGTCTGTGACGCCTGTGTGCAAACCGTTGCAGTTAGTAAGTAGCATATGATGTTTACTAATCTAAGCAACTAATAAGATAAGATAAGGTTTTACTGAGTGCATTTATATTTTTGAAGTTTTTTATATTGTTGGCATTATTAAGATTTTTAAGAAATTACACAAAATGTGCCACAATGACAATGTTCCACCTGCAATATATAATTACTAGAAATCCTGTTTCATATTATTTCCCTTTGGATAAATTTCGTTATGACAAATGCCATAATTCTAACCGCATATAAGATAGTACATTTTGAGATAAGACAGAATAGTTGACAGGCAATAAACGAAATTAAATTAAATTTTTAACTACAACACAGTGGTAAAAATTGTGTCACTTAGGTTTATTAAAACATTTTTTAAAGATTCCTCAAATTATTATAAATTGTCAAACAAAATTTATAATAATGTGGTATTATGCTAGAGAAAGAAATCGGTGTATACAATAAACGCGGTTTCCTTGAGCGAGAAAGAAGCCACTATCAAGCTTGACTTGAACACAAAGAAAGTGAGACTCTTGAGTGACGTTGCCATGACTGAAGTCACACTAAAGCTGCCGTACTTTAACGCCATTATCTGCTACGAGTGATAGTTCTTATATTTGTACTGTTGGGTTTAAAACTGTACTGTTCTATAGATACAATAAAATATATATCACATTAGTCTATTTATTAAGTTTCCAAGGTCTTTTTGAGTTCATGTATATAACAAATACTGAATTTTGATTGCCCGATGTATGGTATAAATACACATTGTCGGATCAAAAACATTATTGTCTGTTATTAATTAACACAATCTTACATATTTGCTATTATACACATTTCTTCTGATGAATTGGAAATTGGAAAATTTTGAACGAAAGGACAGAATGTTGATATTAGATGATATGAAAACAGAATATCCATCGTTTAGTGGTATAATCGTGCAATAACCTCAAACAGTAACAATAACGCGAGGGCTATAAATCAGTTAGGCGGTAGAGATAACAATCAACCACAACCATAAATACACGTACCTGCTGATGTACGGCTTATGACACAACAGCTATCATCTATCGAGTCTCTTGTGGAAGAATGTTTACTACGGAACATATGTTTAGCAAATTATTATTTGACTGCGGTCGAGTAAGTAATAGCCTGTCTGTATTTTGTCAATAATGCTAGACAACATATAAGAAACGAAGAACCAATTTAGATAATTTTGTTAAGCTCTTTTCTTTTATAATATACCCATATCAAATCTTTAAACTTACATTACAATCCTAATAATAAAGACTGTAATTAAAATAATTTGTTTGAATACATTTACCACCAATTTTCGTAGCTGTAAGATAAAAGGCCGGGGCGGCAAATCACGAATTTGACGTTACCAACGTATTCTGCTCACCCTCCTGAACAAAAAATATATATAGTACTAGGGGGTGCAAATGACAAACAACATGATTTTAGGGGGTATATTCATAAGTGGTTAAGTTTCTAATGTTTTTAATGTTCAGTTTGTGTCCTGTGTCTGGATAATCTGTTTACTTGAATATTATCTGCGGCCGGGACTGATAGCAGCCTGATAACGTATCTGTTATCTGAGTTCTCCGGGGCAGAGTCAGTGCTTCACAAGATATCGTGTTCAGTAGGTGAATCAACCATCCACTAGTTCGACCAACCCTAGTGAATTGTGTGTGTCGGAGTGTGTTAGTAGGGCATGTAAAGAGTTTACGTTTTAACCGAAACGAAATTATTTCCTTTTTAATTGAACATGGAATTTTTAATAATGAGTGTATTTGTTCGTCGTGCAGTCGCGTGTTGTTTTTAAACCGGGAGACTTTGTTGTTTCGTTGCGATAGGAAAATTAGAAAAAATTAGTAAGAAAAGAAGTTTTAAATGTTGCAATTTTTAAAAATCAACTTTTTTGTTGCTGCTGCTCAGCTATATCCGCCAACACACTAATGGTAAGTCTTCTCTGTCAATATCCATCTATATATTTATATTTGAGTTTTTCATGATTTATTAAGTTTTTTAACTTTACATAATGGCCTTTGCATTACATTTCAATTTATATTTCTGATCAGCCCTTCTAGAATTTTATATTTTACTGATAGGTACTGTCTCGAGGGATGTTTTTCTTTAATTGACATCAGCGCGGGCTTCGGCTGATGTCACCGAAGGTGCTGCCGAAGCCCGCGCTGATGGTCGGAGGCACTCGTCTCATTTCGATAACAAGTAATTAATTTGTTGCTCGAAATTAAGAAAAACATTGTTCATTTTGATCAAAATTCTGCTCATTTCAGAATTATTTTTCATTTACGTTTGCAAAGATGGCGGCGCAAACCGATGACGTCATCGCGAGGTTGAATCATGGTCATTGGTCACAAAAGGTCACGTGACGCTAGACGTGGATGTAGAACATGGAGATATTACTGAATAGTTATTTAATTTTTTATGTTCTAGAACTTCGTTATTTCTCATTTCCACCCCATCAAACCTTATACTTTTTTGTTCTATAGGACGATTCCAGTAAGTTAATAACGCAAAACTCGTATTTTTCCGCTCCGGCCGTTAATATGATAATTACCCAAATTTTAACACATCAGGTTATTTTTCTTCAGTAATTTCTAGTTATACGGAGAAATATGTTTTTTAAACATAGCTGTATTTTCGTTACATGACTTTTCGCCGTATGATTTTCTTGTTGCAATATTTTTTACCCATAAGACCAATGTAAAATATATTCGCTAACATTTAAGTAGCATGTGTTGACGTGCACTATTGTCGAACTCACCTTTCTTATATAAAAGTAAGCTTAACACAAAAACGTTTTTTAGTCTAGGTCAACCAATTTGCTTTACCTACACCTGTGTTTCCCTACATAAAGTGAGAATTTAATAACAATGTACACACACACACACACACACACACACACACACACACACACACACACACACACACACACACACACACACACACACACACACACACACACACACACACACACACACGCACACACACGCAAACGCACACGCACACGCACACGCACACGCAAACACACACACACACACACACACACACACACACACACGGAGAGAGAGAGAGAGACGTATTTTTCTTTCGATAACAATATTAGGTTCATAGGTTATCAACTCTGTAAGAATGTTGTCATGGTCCAGTCAACAAGTATCAGGCAGTGTAACTTTTTCCTCTATATTAGGAGTGTAAAAGGGGAATGAAAGTGGTAAAATATCTTTATCCTGGTTTTCCCGTTTACCTCATTAAAAGTCGGTTCTACAAACTTTTACACGTAAAAAAGATATAGATATAAAAGATATAATTTCCTATATATTTGTACTTAGATTTATTTTGTATATGATACTGTGAAAGACATATAAGCTCTGGTAAGTTGATGTTTTTTTAAACCACCCATACCAGTACATGTTTGACCAAACTTCTATCTCCAGTGTGTTAAGCCTTCACTGCACATAGATTTTATCAAACCAGGTTATAGGGGATTAAATTTACTTCAACAGAAGTTTCTGTTTCATCGTTTTAGTTGAACCAAAAGTCTGAGAGATTTATACATTGTTAAAGATAGTAAAATATCAATTCCTGTACACTCAGTAAAGTCACTCAGAGGGTCGAGGGCTTTTAGTACGTTCTACCACCAGGTGAGCCAAACAGCATCCAATAGTTTATTTTTTCTGCTTATTGAGTTTTATTATACGTCTCACTTTTTCATTTCTTGGCTAGACTATTAGAGAAAGCCAAAGCAACTCGCTAGTTCTTATTCAAAAACACATATTTCAATTATTAGCCTTAAATAAACAAACAAACAAAAGAACAAGAAGGCAAAATGCAATATA
The DNA here is from genome assembly GCF_021130785.1 of Homalodisca vitripennis. Taxonomy (NCBI): domain Eukaryota; kingdom Metazoa; phylum Arthropoda; class Insecta; order Hemiptera; family Cicadellidae; genus Homalodisca; species Homalodisca vitripennis. Next base: position 131,363,539 of record NC_060208.1, read on the forward strand.
TAATTGATCACCTTTGACGGATTGCCACGGCACTGTGTACAGAGGCTAAGATAAACTTAGGATTTCACATGTTCCAAATAAATAACTTTTAGATTCTCTCTTAAAAACCTGATTTGTACTATCCAAAGGGAGTTTAGCGTTTCTATCTGTAAACTAAGTGTTAGAAATTATTCTCGTGTATCCATAGAAATTGATTTGAAGACATAATAAATTAATTTAACTACAATCAAAATGTTTCTATGACTACTACGTCAAATACATTATAGGAAAAGAATGATGCCACGTGAAAACATCGCTTTACATCTTCTCCTGACCAGTGCTTTCCTCCTGAAATACAATCTGAGCTACAAACACTTTGCAGGCTACAGAATTAAGGAAACAACTCCATCTAAATAACCTAGCTGAACTTTTTTTCATTTACCATCTTTCACAATTCATCTTTATTAAATTTTAAAGTGAACGTTGTGTAAAATTGCAAATTTATAAAGATTTTCTTTTCAACTATACCCATGAGAGGGAGAATAGTCATATATTATATGTATCATTTTAATCTTGTTACTGATACAAATAAGAAAGTAGTTTTGTTCTAGCAAACATGAATCTACATATAATTTTCTGCCGTGCAGAACCAGATGATTCATTGATAGGGTATATTGGTAACTATGGTTATACTCGTATTAGGTGTATATATCAAAAGTGGTACCGAGCATATACATCTTGGAATATATGAGTAATATTAATATTGAAAACATTTTTAGCAATACATAGTTTAATTGTATTTAAATTTATTTATTACATTTTTTATAAGTGGCAATAGCCTAATTTAATTTCAATAAACATTGAATCACAAAAAGTATTTTTTTTTTTTATTAAAAGTACTAATTTTAATTTTAGTGAGGGTCTGTGGTGTAATGGTAACACATTCACCCGGCAAGTGAGAGATCCGGGTTCGAGTCCTGGTGGAGCAAGTACTTTTTGTGGTTCAATGTTTATTGAAATTAATATTTCAATTGTAATGGTGGCCACTTATTATACTTCAGCCTTTAAATAACTATAATCTAATTCGGATAGTAGTTTAGATAGGCTATTCAGAAATATCAATAATTCGATTGTGATGGAGGCCACTTATTATACTTCAGCCCTATCGGAAAACCATCTAATTTGTTTATGTATACTCCTGAAGGATTAAGAAAAAATATTGTACATTCAATGGGATTATGATAAATTAAACTGTAAATTGAAAAAATATACGTTATAAAATTAGTTATTTAAAATTACAGAAAAAACTTGATTATCTAAACTGTTAACAATAGTTATTCACACATAGAAACACAACCTTTTGATTTGTATGCTACTTAGGTTATTTGAGGTTATGCGACCAATATACTCACTTCATTAAATTTGCAAAATGAGTTCAATAACTTCAATAAATAACTATAGTTTTTTATGCACTTCAAACATCTTCAATCTCTATTAATGTGTTATTACAATTAGCACTTAGCACAATAATTACACGATGTTACAAAACAACACACAAATTTGATAGCAGCACAAACTTTCGGGACAACCTGGAATTAAAATAGAAAAACATTATGGCTGTGTTGTAATATTATAATGTTTACATAGAACAATTGGTGAAACTTCATCTTTGCAATCTGCATTACACTACTGATCAAGCACTTAACAATAACATTTTTCTAAATTTTAAATGTAAACAATTAATGTTTCTGCCTCTTTGATGAACTTCAGCTGAAAGTATTAACAGCTGTTAAGAAAGTTCACTTTGTATTACGTGTCGTAGCGCAGTCTGGCGGATCCAATGTAAAACACTCCAACATCAACAATTTATTATTAAAAAATTAATTAAATAAACTATTTAAATTGGACCAAATTGTGAATCTAAACCATTCTCGGATCCACCTGAAGACACAAAAAAGTTTCATTAAAATCGGTCCACCCGTTTAGATTTTCTCAACCATAGACACATCTCAGGCTTTTTTCAATACAATTAAGACGATATTGCCTTTTAAAAAACTTAAACGATAACATGGTTGGGAAAAGATCGTAAAAAATTAATATTGTGATAAATTCATATTAAGGCCTTAGTCACATTCTAATAAGTTATAATAAAATGTAAGTAAGTTAATTTCACTCTTAAATCCTTCAAAAGTTCAAAATAGTTACTTTGTACTTTTCTCAATAAAACATCTTCATAGCAATTTAAACTCTAAAAGTCTTAGTTTCTGAGTTATTTTAATTAGAATTACTGATGGAAAATGGGATGGAGCATGGGTATCCTGTCTATAGATGTACTTTATGTAACCTAGTTCAAGTTTATTTTTCTTTAACTCAACTGAAACCGGATGGCAAATACAGGTTGATTAAAATAATAAATGATTCTTAAGTAAATAAAATAAACCGTCTATAATTTGAGTAACTAACAAACTCGGGAACTAAGTGAATAACGAACAGCAATTCTAAAAATTAAAGTACATACACATTTTGTAATTATTCGCTTTTAGTTTTACTTAGTAAAGTTTTCGTTTTAATTTGATCACTAATCCCCAGCCCGAGCACTGACCTGTCAGGACATGTTATGTCTACTATAGAACCCAGTGTCCCCGTCAGAACAATTACATCAGCTGTCTATCTCTGGGGAAATTGCTTTGTAAGTGTTGGTATATGTAGTAATCATTTTATAACCACGACAGAAATGACATAAAAGAGCAAATATCTTCATAGCGTGTATAATGAAGTGTTGACCAGTAGGGCTATTCACGATCTATAACTTTTTTTGTAATGTTCAATGGATATTCTACAAAATTGGGTTGAAAACACTAATTTAACTCTCCCATATTTTCAAACTTACCGTTTTTTTATTCTTATAAGAAATTTTAAGAAATTAATTTTTTAGAACCTCGAGAAATTAAATGGTTAAATTCAAGCTATGTACCAATTTTAGTGTTGTGCAAGTTAAGTATTTATTAGGTTCTACTATGGGGCCACTTATTATACTTCAGCCCTATTGGAAAACCATATAATTTCTTTGTGTATACTCCTGAAGGATTAACAAAAAATATTGAACATTCAATGGCATTACGATAAATAAAGTTGGAAATTGAAAAAATATACCTGTTATAAAATAGTTTGTTTCAACTTTTTGACCTTCAGATTAAGTAATTTTTCATTTAAAACATCGTCTACATTTCACATCACTCATGTTATACTCACAAACTATCGGTTGGTCGAAGTGTGATTAAATGTACATATAATGAAGTTAGATATTGTAATAACTTTTTAATAGACATTTTTATCAAAACAGCCCAGATTGTTACAGATTAATCAAAGTTTAAAATTTTCGAATTAAAGACGTGTGTACAGGACAACGTCTGTCGGGTCTGCTAGTATATATATATATATATATATATATATATATATATATATATATATATATTTATTTACGTATATATTTTGCATGATTTAGTGTCGGGTTGTATTAAAATTTTGTATATTTATTAATAATATTATTCCTATAATATGATGTGATACCCACACAAATCAACCACAATTTCATAAAACGCACACACACACACACACACACACACACACACACACACACACACTCACACAAATTCAGCAGCGAATGCGGACAAGTCCGAGCCTCATCTTAAGCACTTCCGCCGGGTCAATATCGGAACCGAGCGCCTTACGGCATCATATTTATCCGAATATCCGGAACAGCTCCACATCATTGAGGAAAGGAATCTGCACGGAGTCTAGTGAAATCTAGTGACAGCCACTATGCTATTTATAAGAGAGGAACTCAATTGATCTGGCTGACTGGCCTTGGATTGTGCACATTGCAACTCGGTAACATAGTCTCCCAGAGTCAATGCTTATGTTCTTTTTTAATACGATTCACTTGTCATACTTGCTCCTAGTGATCACTCATTTCATAGCCTGCCTTGTTGTACGCTACTCTTACGCGTCTGCTTTGGGAAATATTTGTTATTTCTGCTACCCACGGGTAATCTGCCGCCTCAGGCTGAAGCATTTTCTGCAGAACTATCAGATTTCCTCGTTCCACCAGTATTCCGGAGCCATATCATGTTCGGGCCTTTTAGAAATACAACAGGTGCTAGTGCCAGATACTTGTTTTTATTTTTCTGGGGTATGTTTGGCCTCAAACAGAGATGAACATGGTAAGCATGTCGAGGGGTAGATTCTAAGGCCGCCATCGGCTCCAGACTTGTACGGATGGTTCACTCCTTCATTCAAAACTAAAGAAGTCACTGTTCATGGCTTCCCCGCCGAGTTCCAGCCAGACAACTCCGGGTCATGTCTGCTTGATATTCCGAACTTCTGTGCCTGAGTAATCAGGTTTTACTTCCCCACATATCTCTTTTAGTAGATCCTGTCCGATGTTCATCTTATAAGAACCGCCACTGGACGGGCCTCCCTTGACAATTTCTTTCTTCATGGAATCGTCTTAGGTGTAACATCGGCAAGCCTTTTCCTCAATTTCTGCGCGTTGTTTCTTCATCCGGTCCCTTGTCTGTCAGCTGAGTTAGGCTGTTACGTATTCTAACTGCTGAGACCTTGGAAATCATCTCACAAACCCTTCATCCTCCTCCAGGACCCGCCTAAGTGGGGACGAGTATATATCTAACAACCCCTCTTTCCTGTCCCGTCACTTTGTCTGGAGCCGACATCCCTGTTTCCATCTGTTCTATTAAATGATGTAATTTACTCTTACCGTTAGTACAGACGGCATCTTACAGTTATTCTGACAGACCGCACACATTTTAAAAATATATTTAGCTATGAGGCGAAGTGTTCTCCCTCGTCCCGTCCGGCATCGTCCATCTGCCACCGAAAAAGCTCCAGATCGATGGATTCTGTCTTCAAGACGTCATTCCTCTGACTTGACGGCACCGGAAACTTAGCGTTTCAATAGACGATGGCTGTGAGGCACCTAAAGACCATAGCTCCCACCTTCCCACCAGCGTCCTGGGTAATTTTCTTAGAGGCGGCATTAAGCCCTCGTACCTTTGACTCTACTCCCGGTGCCAAGTTTGGCATGCTAGCCATATAATTTTGTTCTTAACTGAAAGTATATTGAAACAGATTGACTGCATTTATGCTGAGAGTGTACTGTAACGTTTGTATAAATTATCACTAGCACCAAAAAGTAAATCGAAATCAAATAAAAATACACTTGGTATTCATAATCGAATACTACTTTCAAAATAATTTTATGTTTCTCAAATATATTAAGGAATTTTAGGAGAATAAATAAACTCCAAACGCTTAACTAATAATATTTATGATATCATGTGTTATTAGCCAAGCGTTAACGCTTGTGACATATTATGACCACAAGCTCAACAAAATTAAACTACTAAATATCATAAATAATTATATAAACAAAAACCTTGTTATATTATGACATTTTAACACGTGACATATAGTTGCACACGTAGCTATATGCTTAAAACTTTGCATGACGCCTGTCACGCGGAACGCGGTGTGGCGCTTGTAATATATTATGAATAAAAGCACAAAAAAATTAAACTACTAAATATCATAAATTATTATATAAACATGTTATATTATGACATTTTAACACGTGACATATAGTTACACACGTAGCTATATACTTAAAACTCGCCTTCGGCTCGCTGGGGGCTACGCCCCCAGGCCCCCAAAGTAAACGCTTGCAAATTCGGGGATAAGCGGAATTCGGTGACTGGTTAAGTCCGGACATTAAGTAAATGACAAGGGATTTAAAAATTGACCTTTTTCATAGATTTTTTTTCCGGATTCGTAAAAACTTTTGACTTTGAGGGCATTTTGCGGTTAAACCGTTAGAGATACGACAAAAAGTGACTGGACCTTTCTTGTTGGAAATTTAATTTTGTCTTTCGATTGTGCCCTCAGATCTGATCTACGACCTATGGTTTAGCCAGAAATGAGCTCGGGAGAAAAAGTCTGCACGGGTCAGCTATCTTGAATTGTTTAGTATAAACAATAATAAAAACCGACCTCAAGGCAGTATTTTAAGTCGAACAGGGGGTTTAATATCACCAGGAGACTATCTAGTCAAGGCGAGAAATTCCCTGGGTGGGTGATTAATGTTAAGGAGGTTAAGACAAGAGGGGGTTTAATTTCGTCAGGATATTGTCTGGTCATATGAACAAATTCCCAGGGGGGGTTTAACGTTTACCGGGGGATAAGTCTCCAGGGGGTTATCTGGTCATACCAGGATCTTCCCAGGGGGGGGGGTTAAGAGATTTGGTGACTGGTAAAATTCGGACATGAGGTCATGGCAGGAAATTCCCTGGGGGGGTTTAATGTTACCAGGGGGGGTTAACACATCAGGGGTTGAATGTACAGGAGGTTATCAGGTCATACCCAGGAAATCCCCGGGGGGGGGGGTTAATATTAACCGGGGGTTAATGACACACTTGGGCCTTTTTAGGAGGGTATTGTGTCTGTGAACATAATAAATATTCCTCTGTCCCTATCTACGATTGACGCTTAGCTAACACTCAGCCCAACTCCCGAAAGTCACTGAACCTTTTCTGTAGATCACGTGATTTCCTAAATCCCGATTTAAAAATTTGTTTTTGAGTTACGACCAACCGTTTAGCCGCTATCAAGCCCGGAATGTAAATTTTAGGCGAAAATGTCATATTTTCACTTAATCGCGTTTTGCGGTCAAAACTAAGGGAAATATAGTAAAAAGTCACTGGACCTTTTTTGTAGGTCCATCTTATTTCCTAAATAAAACGTTAGTCTTATTTTGACCTCCGACCAATGGTTTCGCCGCTATCGACCCCAAAAACAAAAGTTTTCGCGTAAAAAGTTACAACAAAATTGTACATAAATCACGTTTTTCGGCCAAACCAATCGAGATAGGGCAAAAGATTACTGGACCTTTTCTGTAGATCGCGCAATTTGCTAATTTGATGGGTCAATCAGATTTGAGCTACGACCAACGGTTCGGCCGCTATCGGGCTTGAAACATTATTTTTATCGAAAAAATCTCTGGAATTTCAAATGTTCGAGCGTTTTGTCGCTTAACCATGGAAGATAGAGCAAAAAGTCATTAGACCTTTTTTGTAGTTCACTTCATTCCTGACCATGAATTTTCCGTCAGATCCGAGCTAGCTCCAACGGTTTCGCCCGCTATCGGGCTTACAAAAAAATGCCTGCAGGGTGAAGAATGCGCGATTTTTTGGGAATTTTTTTGAGGGGTTGAAAATGAAAAATTCTCACTTTTCGGGATTTTCCTGGTGGTTACACGTGGGAAAGCTATCTGTGTACCAAATTTCAAGTCTCTAACTCATCTGGAAGTAGGTTAGAATTAGTATACGTGAGTGAGTGGAGTCAGTCAGTCAGTCAGTTACACATGCGGTTGTATATATATTAGACTTTGCATAACGCCTGTTCCGCGGAACGCGGTGTGGCGCTTGTGATATATTATGAATAAAAGCACAACAAAATTAGACTACTAAATATCATAAATTATTATAAAAATATGTTATATTATATGACATTTAACTCGTGACATATAGTTACACACGTAGCTATAATGCTTAAAAACTTTGCATGACGCCTGTCACGCGGAACGCAGTGTGGCGCTTGTAATATATTATGAATAAAAGCACAACAAAATTAAACTACTCGATTTCATAAACTATTTTATTTTAATTTGTATATTTTATAAATATATATTTCATTTACTCTTTATTACTATTTTTAAATGTTTACTCTTTTCTCAAAAGTGAAAGAATATCCTATTGACCCACATGCTATCTGTAACAGAAGTTGCTTTGTGGTAATTTCGTTCTAGTGACAATTACAAAGCTGTAATTAGTCAGAGAATATTTGTTCAATACAAGATTCATCGTGGAAAATAAAATATCATGTGATATCAAAGTTTTTCCGGTTATTAGAGTAGGTTTAAAATTACAGAATACAATATTTTTGTTTTCATTGTAATTGGGAGAAATGTTTATACTCTTAACTTAAACATCGAGCTTCATTAAAACTTCTCAAAGCTTTCAAACTTCTTTTACGCGCAAACCCTAACAGGCTCCAAAGTAATTAGTCACTGTAAATTAAGTTACAACAGTTTCTTGCAGACCTCAATAAACTCTCAGTTCGAAACGTGGCTAACAAACCTTCATTCACTAATAAATAATATACTTCACTGCGTATTTAAATTCATATAATATTTTATTCCATTAATATTTTTAAGCACATAATTTATCTTTCAACAAATAGTTTTACTTCAACTAAATGTAGGTAATATTTTACAAAAAAATTAATGAATATCTTTTACGAGCTGAATTATCCACTGCCATGAACTGTATTAGTTTGCAAATTTGATGTTTTCATTCAACATAGACACATAAATTTTAAGGGTCATTGAGACTTTTTTTACTCGTAATAGTAAATCCTACCCTTTTATTTGTTTTAGTCTAATATGGAATACATAACCATGAATGTCACCTAAAATTAACCTATGGACTCATATACAACGAAACACCAAAAGCATATATTAATATGGTCGAAGACCATAGGTTCTTTTTGGTTTTATTTTACTAAGCATAACTGTGGAGGAAATCACTCTAAATATCTTGGACTAATACAATTATTTGTCCTGGAGTTGACATGTGCTGACGTGATTGCCATATATCACCAACATAGACGTCTTTATATAAATATTGTTGGATTATGTAACAAAAGGGTATTTCTATCTCCCCATCCACTTTCTCTGCCTGACTTTCATTTCCTCTTCTTCTCTTTATTCTTCTTTAACACACCAGTCGACCAAGCGCACAAAACATTTTTGATACATCATTGCAATTACCTCTTAAGTAGGACAACTCACTAAGAATTCTTTTTCAACATGTTTAGTGTTAAGGCCCATTTTATTTTAAACTTATAATTCTGGAAAGTGATTTTGGTGATGGAGATATTTATCCATGACAGCAAACCCAGCAAACCCAAAGGATTCTTTAATGAAAGAAATGTATGTGACGCCTGTGTGAAAACGCTAGCTGTTAATAAGGCACCTATGTGATTTGGTACTAATATAGGCAACTAAAAAGTTTTACGCTATCTGGATTAATTTGACGTTTTTTATATTTTTACCACTTTCCCAATTTTTAAGAATTTATATGAAAATTATCATTTTACACTGCTACTGTACAACCTACAGTATAAAACTTGTACACTTTCAGTTCTAGCTTAGGTCCGTTAAGTTAAAATTCTTTGTAAAACCTACAATTTACAAGAAGCTGCAAGAAATAAAATGGTTTTGATACAGAATGCTGAATATCAAGCGTTGAAGGGTATAATAATGCAATAGCCTCAAACAGTAACAATAACGTGGGCACTATAAATCAGTCAAGTGGTAGAGGGAACCATCAACTACAACCATAAATACTCGCACCTGCTGATGTACGGCTTATGATACAACATCTATCATTTATTGTGTCTCTTGTGGTAGATTTTAATACCAATTAACATATTTTTAGCGCATTATTAGTCGGTTATGTGGTTGCGTAACTACTAATGTTCCTGTAATGTTTTAAGACTGTCAGTACAGCAGATAAGAAACGCCGAACCAGTTTAAAATATGTTGTTTTCTGTTTCCTGTCAGAATAAAAGCAAAGACATTTCGAAGCTACATAAAAATTTTAATAATAAAACCGTCATTTAAATTATTTATTTAAATAAGTCGAAGACGATTTTAACACATCAATCAGGTTATTTTGCTGAACATAAATCTATAATTATACAAATATTATGTTTATTTGTTTAAACAAAGTTGTTTTGCGCTACTCGATCTTTCTCTATGTAATTTTCTTGTTGCACCTAAAACCAAAGTAAAAGTATTTGGTAACACTCAATCTCATAGAACTATAATTGAATGTTCCTTATATAGAAATAAATCTTTGTAAAAAATCTAAGCTATGCATACTAATTCTTATGTAACATACCGTGCGGAGAAATTAGTGGACCTGTGTTTTCGATACGGGTTGTGAGAGTGTCATGTTGGTTGGTACAAAATATATTTATTAAGCGCTAAATATATAAATCGAACGACAGTAGAAACATTCTGTTATTTAAAACATTTTAAAATTTATCTAGTGTTAAGGCCTAGTTCTTATTCGAAATGACAATCCTGCGTGGGGTTTCTTCTGAGTGTTTTATACTGCGAAAGGAGACTAGTCGAGGAAGGTAGTTCTGCTAAGTTGGCTAAGGTTTAAAATCAATTCACACATTACATACACATATTGACATTTATTGGCACCAATCGTAATCATTCGTCTATCGAATACCGTCATGTATTAAATAACACTAAAACAGTTAGCGGGACGTAGCAACAGAGAGTTAACATAAAGAAAAAATGTCCATAATATTTCATTTGCTCCGACGTGTGTAGAAGATGGACAAACTACAAACCATTTTAAAGGGTATGTAATAATCTACATAATCACTAGCACTAAAATCCCATGGATTGAAATTCACTATCATCAATATCAATATTCTTTATATAGAAATAAAGATTCAAACAAATGTCCAGTCAATTCCTTTCTAACATAGTACGTACAAACAGATAGACAGGAAGGTTTAAATCATAAATAAAACGAAATCATCACGATATGGAATTATAACTAATTTTAACAACTGTCCTAACGTATTTAAACCTCCTTTTACAAAATATCAATAGAAGAAGCTTTTAATTACACTCTATAAATGAGCACCCAACCATTAATTAAAAGTTTTCAAAGCTCGGCCACTTTTATGTCACATTAACAGGACCAGACGTAATTAGCTCTTCTCCTGAGTCCCAACTTTCTAAATTTTAAGTAGCTATTGATTATGTAATGTTTACCTGAATCGTCACATTCAATACAGGGCGATTCATAACTTCAGTTTCATTCCAGTAAATGTTTTTATGTCAACAACTCATACTAAAATGTAACTTGAACATGTGTATACACTGTTTAGTTATATAACAATTTATATGTTTCTATGGTTAGCTTTGTAATTCCTTAGATCAAACATTCCTTTAGGGCTGGTTATACTGGAGGACTTTATTATTTAGGAATAATGTTAAAATTGTAACGTGTTTTCGACGTATATGTAGTTGTGGGATTATGGAAGATGTCTCAATTTTAAAGATAGGATTATTACAAATCCATTTTTTATATCTGTAATGGTTATTGAAAAAATCTTATTTACTGTATTGCATTTCATGATGTAAATATTTATAAAATATAACACACTTTAAAGTATTAGGACCTGCTTCAGTGCACTAGATTATTTCTTGTGATGCAAAACTTGTTTCACTACTAACTGTGGTTGCTTAAGTAATTACAATGTAAATAGCATGGACTGCCGTATGGATAACCAGACAAACTACTTACATGAAATTAAATTTAAGATTTTTAGAGATGTGCAATGAAAATGAGAATTTATTGTATTGTAATTTATCAAAAATAACTTTCGGAGGATTATCACGCAATGATAAATTCGCCGTTACGGCAGGTCTAATGAAAATTGGGAAAAGATTGTACTAATTACTACTTTATTTTCGAATATTAATTGAAGTAATCTGGGTTAAAGTAGTTTAGGATAAGTACAAATAGAAATAGGTTAATGATTTATAAAAGTAAAAGTAAAACACTTTCGAAATGTGTATACTTTTACACATAAAACACCTAGTATACTTTTACTAGGTTAACACAAATCCGCACGCACATATATATATAAGATCTATTAGGACTTAATAAATATAATTTCTACTTGTAAGAAAGAATAAACACTTACTAACCGAAACTGATGTGATTATCTCTCGGCTCAGGTACCCCGTTATAGCCACTCACATCCTCCCCAGAGAGTGAATAAGCCACAGTTTGAAGCATAGAAAAATGTAGAAGAACGAAGTGAGAAGGCTACTGGAATTTCCAGTTTCTGAAATATATGAGGTTAGCCGAGGGAGACCAGTAAAGTAAAAAAGACATGGGATTTCATTGGGGAAAAGAAACAAAGAAAGATTACATAAGGGGTGCATTTACTTATAAGTAGAAGTGATGTCATACTCAGCTCGATTAATTCCGCCATCGTTATATACCTGGGTACTCATAAAAATTATGAGCCCCTGGGGGAGAATGAAAGGTTAGGCGTGATAAGGCAGATAACTTTGCTATTAACTGAGAATGAATTGTAATCAGAGCGTCTTTTTTGGAATTGTAGAATTTGTATAACCTGTATAATCTGTATACAACCAGCATCATTGATCGGAAGTGTATGAAAAGAAATGTAGTATACATAGTCGATTACTATATTCAAAATAATTGTGTGATTTATGAAGTAAATTATTTGTCATTAAATTGTAAACCCTATGCTCACCACTGTTCGACATAAATGCACTTTGGAGTTATACAAGTTGTAAATGCTTCAAGAATTCATACATATTGGTACTGACTCCAGGGGATTGTCAGCCATCGTTAATCTTAATTTTATACTTAACACCTCATCGACTAAGATAAAGTAGTGAAAATTTAAATGTAATTTTAACTGTGATTTAAATAGCTTGAATTTTACTCAAACAGCAATCTTCTTTTCTACGTATTTAGCAAAAAATATGTTTCAAAGATAAAAATTCAAAACTCAATAAAGCGTTTTATAATAAACATTAATGTGTAGAATCAAGTAATTATTCTCACCCTTATTTCGTAATTCAATTCTCCAATATGGAATTACTGAATGTTAGGGATCTGGTTACTTCATCGATCGTTGGCCCAATTACCCAAATTTGCACCTAATTAAAACTTAAAAGGTAACATTTCTTCACTTTTTGTCCCAAAGATAACAAAATACCATATAAAATACTGATGCGATGTAATTTTGGGGTAATACACTTTTTGCATGTCTTTGTTTCAGTTGCTAAGATATGTGTCCAGGAATAAACATTGTATTTTTACTTTACTACCTGCTTAACTAATAACTATCCAGTAACTTACCTTATAACTAAACGGTAAAACGAAAGAAATCAACATGTGCTCATGTTGGAACAGATCTCTCTATATATATACCACTTATAATCGTAGATTGTATCTTATGACCAGTTTCGTTGCGTCATTTCATCTGAAGGCTTTCATATAAACGTTGATGAGATGGGGGGTCATTACTCCACATCAAACGCTAAAGGTATTTGTACATACGGCAATAGATGTCAAAGCTGCTTTCAGTCATTGCGATGTGTATTAATGCGGTTTGTGCGGTTTAGTGCATAGCTGAATATACATTATATGCTTAGTTTCTGTTAACGCTTTGAAAAATTGTAAAAACTTTCAATTATGGGCTCTTTAATAAGTATGTTTTCCCCAATTTCAGTTTATCTATCGATATTTTAAAGCCATGCATATCAGTATTAGATGAGATGTATGACCAAACTATAGTTTGTCAAACTAAAGCCGTGATAAAAAAAATATTTGCATGCTTAATATTTTGACTCAAATTTCTGAGTAATAAAGTAAAATATTTTGGGAAAGTATACTTTTCATCACATTTTAAAGCTCAACGTTTGTGTGTGCAAAATGGTTTTCTTGTGACCTGCCCCAAGAAATCAAGCAAGGAAAATATCTAGGTACTGTTCTAAATAATGATTTATTATACTGCAAACTTTGAAATCTCTTGAATAATTACTTGCTAGAATATTAATAATAAGAAGATATTGTATATTTTTATCCTCTGGAAATAAATATATTTATAGTGCCTAAGTAATAGGTAAAGTATACCTATTATATAATATAAATATAACGAGACACCTTTGGACCATACCACTTGTAACCGGTTTGCGAGGTTTAGTGCAGAGCTCTCTAACATAAAGCTCACGGGTCACATACGGCCCGCGGAAAGCTAGTATGATGAAAAACACATTTTAATTTGATTATATATTTCTTTTCAAGCATTTTTACCTTTAAATATGAGGACAGTGTCGTCTCTTAATTGCCTCTTCTTGTCTCAAGTATAAAATTAGTTGTAAACAAGTAGCGATCAACCATTGAGCAATAACATGTGATCAGCACAGACTGTACATGTCAGTGTAGAAAGCTCGGCGATGTACTTTAAACCGACTGTGCCTGAGGTAGGGCCAAAATAACCTCATCGAGCGTAAACACATCTTGCCGCATTACTCTTCATTGCTTTCTTTGCCTTCTAAATTCTATTATCTTGTCAGTCGCTTTCCATCATCTAGAGATAAAAATTGTTGTTGTTAACGGCAACGCGTTGCGGCGTTATTCTGCCAGCCAACAACGGGTTGCGGTAACGTGTTATTTCAGCAACTTTTGCCAACTTATCATTGCGAAACGCTCGTCCTTCTATGCATTGCGCATCGTTCTTTGAACAACGATTTCCAGTAGCTGTTGCTCATAGACGATTCTTAAAATACAATACATTACTAAAACACGGAATTTGGTACTGTAATAATGTATTCAACCTGTATCATTAAATCTGCTAATTATCATTTTATAATTTATTTTGAGATAGTTAAAAGTATAATTTGGTATAATTAAAAACAATATTTCTGAATTAATCTCACATTATTCATAAACTTTTTTGTGATTATAATAATTTAAAGTGAAATAATATTTTTAATATACAATGTTATTAGACCAATGAAGCATTGCATAATTTAATTAAACTTAACTATGTTTTAATGTTAAGTTTTTTTTTTATGTTGTCTATATGACTGATTAATTATTCATACAATTTCACCGTTAAGAGTTTATTATACAATAAAAAAATATTGATTTGGTTTTACAGTACGTATTACAATAATGAATTAGTAAGAAATAACACAAAACCTTATTTAATTTTTCAATTGTATAAGTTTAAACAATGCACGCATATTAACTTACACAACTACAAAACACACTTGAACATAGTCAAACTGAACAATTTATATTGTGTATTAGACATAATTGAACAAATAATTTTGTCTGCTAAATATCAATTACACTAGGGCTTTATAAAACCCATGTTCAAGCTGACCCCGTTGGTCAAATAACAGCTGAACAGATTGCCAATATTAACTTTTTCCAGGTAAATCTTACCGTTGCCGGCAACGAAACAAATTGATTTTTCGTTGTCATCACGTTGCCTAAATAACAAGAGATTTCTCGTAACATGCTGCTGGGACAACTATAGCTTCGTGGGAGCACCGTGGTTTATCCTGTTACATTAAATAACACCCATCTCTTGCATCGTCAGTTAAAATCACTGGTGAGTGTAGGTTGATGTTTCTCGTAAGGCATAGTAGTCGTGGACTTTGTCTTTTATTTTGTTGTTGTAATGCTTATAGCAATGTCTTCTTTTGCAAAAACAAAAGTTGACTTTGAGTGCCGTGCTTTTAATAAATAGTGGACTCATGAATTTTATAGTCGATAACAATAATCAAGCGACTGTCGTTGTTCTCAATGACTTTATTGAACATAGACATTATGAAACAAAACATAAGGGCAAGTACTACAATTTAACAGACAAACTAAGATAGGGACATACTTGCTTCTCTGAAAAATTCGCTCTCAATTTCAAGCAAATCTTTATCAAACAATCTCCACAGAACGAGGTTGATGTAAAAGCCAGTTTCAAAGTCAGTCATATTCTGGATAAAGCTGGTAAACTTATTCGTGGTGTGAACAGTGATTCTAAAATCGCAGAAGAGGTGGCTGATGTTCACTCTATGGAAAAGCTGGTAAACTTGTTTGTGGTGTGAACAGTGATTCTAAAATCGCAGAAGAGGTGGCTGATGTTCATTTTATGGAAAAGCTGGTAAACTTGTTTGTGGTGTGAACAGTGATTCTAAAATCGCAGAAGAGGTGGCTGATGTTCACTCTATGGAAAAGCTGGTACACTTCTTTGTGGTGTGAACAGTGATTCTAAAATCGCAGAAGAGGTGGCTGATGTTCACTCTATGGACAGTTGTGTGACCACAGAGAAAATATTTGTAAAAGTAAGTGAAACTATTTATAATCTTGGGATAGATTTCAAACACATAGATTTCAAAATATGTCTAGTACAAAAACCTAAGCGGAAACCTTTGCAATCTTGTTAAAACAGCTGGTGTTGTCCAACCCGTGATTTATCATTTCCTTATCTATCAACAAACGTTGTTTAGTAACCACGTAGATGTAGTCAAAGTAATGAATGTAGTTGCAAAAACAGTTAACTCTATTAGATAAAGTTCTCTCAAACACCTCCAGTTAAAAAAGTTTCTAGCTGAAATTGACGGCGATTACCCAGATCCCACTTTGAAGTTCGCTGCTTGGGCTGAGGAAAAGTATTTCAGCAGTTTTTCGAACTTCGTGAAGTGATTTACATCCTCATGACTGAACAGGTACGTATTACCTCTCAGAACTTGTTTGAAAACTCTTCAGTATGTTTCGTATATACTGCGCTGCTACAGATTTTAGAAAAACACGTTAAACATACATGAACTTTTACCACTTTGAATCTTGTCAGAACATTAGCGCACTAAGCACTGCGACCCTTCCCAAGGATTAAGTTTTAGGATTACTTTATATATTTTCATCTGTTTATTATTTTAATTGTTATATATTGAAGTTAATTTACTATTAACGTGACCATAGGCATAGTCCCACAATATGTCGGTGTAATATTAAATACTTATAGTGTTTCAATGCTGGTTTGTTTAATTAAACATTATTTATAGAAACAGGAAAACATAATACAGGAGTATACAGAGCGAGTCAGCTCAGGTGTTAGAAGAAGTATAAAAGTACATCGGGAAAATGGAAAAAGCCACAGGAAAAAATCAAAATGTAACCTCCATAAATCACGTTTATTCATTAACAATTTTTAACCAGAACTAAAATTGGAAAAGTCTAATCTATGTATCTAAAACTAACCTGTGACATATAGTTCATGGGTTCAATATCGGACTCCACAATAAGAAAATTGAGGGTTTTCATGAAAACGGGTATTTTATACAACTTTTGTCATAATATGATAAAACCACACAATTAATAATCTGTAAATTAATTTCTCTTGAAATCATATGTCCCATGAACCCGTCTAACAACGTTAGCTAACTCCCAAAAATTGAGTAGACGAAATTTAAAAGGATCATCAATTTATGTAAATGGTGTGATACAAAATCAAATATGGAACAGCTTAAAAATAGAGAACAAATTTTTAGGTGTAAAAGATAACACTTTCAAATATATTATTGCAGTCAAATTAAAATAATTAACCTTACAGAGGTACTTATAAACTCAATAATTTGCTTTTAAAATACATGTCACATGATCAAATTTTGAAATATGTTCCCACCAACTATAACATAGTCATAGGTATTTTTTAGGCTGGTGTAGACCTTATTTGACACGCAATATGGTGGTTGTGATTCCTGACATATATATGTCATAAAGCTCTGGTTTTGTTTCATTTAACCTAGCTTTTAATTATGTGTTAGGTTAGTTATTTACCTGAAACACAGATGGCATATCTCGAAAAGTAGTGCTACTGATAGTTTTGTATCACTGAACAAAGACAAATGTCCGGAAAATCCAGATTTTTCATAATTTACATATCTTTAATAGTTTTGAGTAATTCTTTGAAAATGATGGCAAAATTTCTGGCGTTATCGCTATAAGCTATTGTTATGTGTGTTAGTATTTTATATACGGCAATCAAGACTACGCAGTCTGTATGGCTTCTTATAATGTACAATGGTATAATATTTTATTTTACTACTTGTAAGTGGTGTTGAGACGTAACTTGAAGTAATATTCGTACAAAGTAGTCATTATTACCAGACAATGACGAAATATAAAGACATTTAACTGTTAGGATATCATGAACAGGGCATAAGATAAGCGTTACGTCTAATTGGTATAGGTGATGTGTATGGTCTTGTTACTGAGCCAAGTGACAAAAGAAATTCAAGTTTATACAGTTAGTGCTGGTGTTAGTGGTTTACGTGATGTAAAGTGCGAAATTCTAGAGATAACAGTAACATTGAGAAATGATCTTAGGAGTCCAAAGCCCATGATAATGACACCGGGTATTTAGGTAGAGATGATGCGCAATACGGTCGTACTGTCTAAGATACGAGGAAAATCTGTAAATTTTACTTTAGAGTCATTAAATTATTTGACCCTATGGCATTAAAACGAATAGACATATATGATTGGAATTGTGAATAATTGAATAATAGATAGGGACACTGGGATGATTTCATCCAACGACGTCGTTCTTACAGATCAGGCGCGTTGAGCGGTAAGTATGGCGTCGCATCCTTCGTCGGGGCTTTTACGGGGTCAACTCGGCATGTAGACGCGCAGTTGAACTTACTTCCAAAGTAGCAGAATCACCTCACAACAGTTTTGACGCAAGTTTGGACAGAACATCAGAGGTGGGACAAGTGGTTACAAGGGAACTCATATCAAACTCAACTCCACAGATCTAATGGGCTTTTACATTAGGGGGGAGGGGGGTTCGTAGTTCCACTTCCTTAGTTACTTTAACCTGTCCAATTAATTTTTGCAATAATTTATTACAATGATACGCGATAGTGGAGTGATAATCAACACACACCTAGACACATTTTATAAGACTGTTACGAGTGAGAGAAATGAGACCGCTCTCGGGCTTACACTCTGATCGACTCTCTGCACCAACGAGTTTTACAATATATAAAGGGGGTTACGCAATAACCCACACCTTGATACAAGATACCGCTCCCGGGACAAGGTCATATCATGAACAACGGCTTCGAGCGAGAGAGGATTGCGTGGTACATGGCGAGATACGTGGGTGATTTTTGAAAGACTTGCACCCACTGCCTGACTCTATGCGGATCACGTGATATTAATTCAAATTGCTTTGACCAATGGGTAGCATCACCTGACAGAACAAAGAAGACAAATACAAAATAAACCATTCAAGAAATAAAATTGAATCTTACTCTGATAAAATATACCTTTAAATATTATACAGATATTAGGGTGAAAACTAAAATTATTAATGAATCGATACATAAATAAAACTTTATCTTTCTTTAAAACATTCTGTGTTATGACTAGATAATACAACAGCAGTATTATCAGCACACGTCTCTTAAGCAATGCATGCATTAGATAATTTACCCGAATCTGCAGCATACCAGATTTGAATGAAGTCGTATTTTAAATGTTTTGTAGAATTACACACTATACAGCTCATAAAAGAGCTAAAACAACATAAAAGAGTTAAACATAAAAGAGTTGAAATCAATTATTCGAATTAGAACACGATATTCTCTCCAAAGTAAGCTATAAGAAATATTTGATATGGTCGAATCATTTAAGTGAATTAAAGAAGTTAATTATACTAGTATAAACAATAATATGAAACATTTAACTAAAGATCCAGCCTCAGTATTTAAAACCTTTAAAAATCTATTCTACATCGTTTGGGACATGTAATAATTTGGTATTAACGGTATTCGATGTTAATGAGGAATTTCATGAAACAGTTTGCATGAAAAATTAATTAACTGCCGATTAGTAATTAATTACTGAATTATAAAAGCTGTAAACGGATTGTATTTATCAATTAACTTTTTATATGAACGAGTTATTAATTACGTTTACAATAAGTTTTGCAAAAATTGCGTTGGAATTAAGATTGTAGATTTTGTAATTGAATAAATGTTTAGGGTTTAAAAATATTTTAACTACTGGAAAATAATTTTATAGGACAAAGATAAACTTATATTTATTCACTTACATCATAGTTAACTATAATATATTCTCAATTCATGAAAGAATACTCAATTGTTAGTTAAATCTTAAATCATAATGAAACTACACTATGTATTTACAAAAATGGTAATTCTGTGAGGGCAGCTTTGAATCAGTCAACTGGTAGAGATAACACGAGAGTTTAGTCGTAAATACCACTTGTTGTGGCTTTGGTGTAACGGATAAAGATAGAGAGACGCTTTGCGTTACATTTCACACTATTTGTACATAATTGAAATTCCCATTTATATAATTTAAATATGCAATTCCTCTATTTTCCGAAAAACTAAGATGTGATTTTATATCAAGCAAATAGGCTTTCGTCTGTTAGACTGTAATAATAATTTTAAATGTGTAAACCACCATTTAAAGGTTTAATAATATATATATACATACATACGTACCAAGTTTTGAGTTTTGTTACTTGAATGAGGCTAGTTTGAACTGCCTCAAGAAGACTGCCAATTATACACTCTTAAAATTTCACTTGTTGGTATCCTGGTTATAAACCTAAATAATTATTAATTTTTGTATTTTAGAGCTCGGAAAGGACCAGTAAGTAATTAATTGCTAATCAGCAGTTAATGAAATTTTCATATAAACTGTATCATAAGGTCCCTCATTAATTAAAAATACTGTCAATATTAAACGAGTTTCTTAGATGTACCAAGTTATGTTGACTCGGTTCTTGTTTAAATTTATTGAATAAATATATCTTCCTAAGAGGCCTTTATAGAACTTGGATTACAGACTTTAGCCTGTCTCTATATTCTGAATGTTCTGTAGATTTAAATATAAGTTGGTACGTAGCAGGGATGCCATCAGTACAGAACGAGAGGCAGGGACAACTGTTCAATCGAACAGCACAGAATAACTGCTTTTGGACGTATGCCGTCTTAAGTTAGTGTCAGACTAATCAAGAGGCTCCCTGATGGCATCAAACAACTTAGTGATCCACAAAATTCTAAGTCTACTTGTTTCAAAGGTGCTTTATTCCGTTGACGAGTTAATGATGGACCACTGGAATAAAATTCTTAAAATTTTAGAAAACATTAACAACAAATTAAACCCTTTATTCAGATATAAAAGATAATTGTACGCTTTTATGCTATGGGAAATTCCTATAATTTGTTCCTGTCTTACATTATTATTATCAAACGATTAATTACTGTGATACTTTCATTAATGTTATTATCACTTGTTCTTATAAATTAACGATTCAAACTAGTAAGATAGGTTATATATTTGGATCTAAGTAAACTTGGTGAATAAATAAATAATAAACGGTGTATTTCCCTAATTAACTCCGAATCGAATTAATAGTAGATACAACATAACAAAGAATAAAAATAAAAAAACCCTTTATTAAAGATTATTAGTATTACTGCAAGTAGTTCTTAAAAGGTTGAAGCTATCCAATTAAACACTATGGGCATAAGAAATGTGTTTATTTCATAGGTACTTTAGGGCCCCAAAAGAATACTCTAACTTAAAGACCAATTATTATTAATTAGACCAGGAGATCTGGCTATTTTTCAGGGACCATAATTTATTTCCATTAGGGTTTGATATGTCATTATAAAAGGATATTCCAATATATCACCTGCTATTGAATGGGAAATCGCGTGAAAAGCTGTGGATAAATGCTAGTTGTTTATATAATGGTATTAACCCTATTGGTCCAGCCCTTGTCTTAAAAACGTACCGAAATCCCATCCGTAAAAATTTATGATACGGAATCTCTATTTCCAATTTTCAACAAATCCATCTAACCACAAAGTGGCTGTAGTAATTTGGCAGAGATAATAATTTCTTTCCCTTGACTCGATTGGTCCCAATAACGAAGTAACCTTGCCATAAACTTTTAGAACCTTCATAGCAACCTATTTAAAGATGCCCTAAAACGTACGGCTGTTATCGTGATTATTTATAGTACGAACTCTCGCGATCGTGCTCAATTACTAAGTCCCAAGACATAAATTTCAATTAGAAATGAGTAATATTAAATAGTAAAATTATATCAATAAATGTTTAACAATTGTTTAGTATTTAATACAAATTTCTATTTGTACGAAACTAGTGTAGCGTATACAAGCATTCAATCGTGATAGGAGTTTAATGGGATTCCTCAACAAATACATCCTAATTAGAACAGTTGGGAGCGAGGAATGCGGTGTCTGACCACGTCTCCCATATTGCATCATCACAGGTATGTGCTGAGGTATGCTCAGCATTCCATACTCAAAATTCCTGTATATGCTAGCTTTCATCTGAATCAACATTTAAGCATTGTTTTCGAAATCCTTCATTATTTCGATATTAAATACATCTCTAAGTATGTTGAGAGCAATTACAACTGACCTGATTTAAATAACCGAATTAGAATACTTTTAAGAAGAACATTCAGAAAATTGGACGGATACAAAATATCGTATTAGTTTGTTTGTAATTTGCGATGTGATGTATATTATATGAAAGAATCATAGTGTAGTATTTGTTTAATATAAACTATGACTAACCTAAACGCAATAATAATTTTTTGACAAACAAGATATGTTTCATGATTTAGTTTTTATGATGACAATTTTCTTATGAATATAAGTGTTACTATCATGTAATTGTAGATTGATAATTCATACATTTGTAAGTATGAGATTTCTTAGATCAATAATAAAATATAAGGTGTGCATATGGAACGTGTTTGGAACCGTAAAATGAAAAAAAGCTTTAGAATTATCTCAAGACATTCAGTAACAAATTTTGCTGAAGGGTAATAATATCCTGTCAATTCGTCTACTAAATTATAAAACATATACAGAGTGTCATTTTACCGTATAAAAAAAAACTTGTTGTGTATGTATATTTTTTTATAATTTAATTTTGTAATTCTTCACACAATATTAAGGATTATAATCTGGTTGCTGGGTATAACCAGTGATCTCATTTACTGCGGTAATGTCCCAGTTAGCTTTGCTTAGTTTATGGACAGATAAAGACTAACTGCAGCAATTCAATTATCATAACCAGGATACTAGGATACCTGTATGCCATAAATCATAGAATGTAATTATAATAAAGCAATTTGTGGCTAAATACCTTGTATTATTTTAGATATTTTATGAGTGTTTTGTAAAATACTTGTGATAATCGTTGCTTAATCTTAAATTTCGGAATAGCCTATTGTAGTAACACACTAGTTTAAATACTCGTATAGGTTAATAACGTTAAAAATATTCACTTGTGTATCTTTACGGTAGAGTGTAGTTAGTTATTTTTGTGAGTAAGTCGATTAAAATTATATTTGTAAGTTGATTCTTGGAAAATTTAGGTTCAGTACATGGAATTATAATACATTAATATTCAATAATTAGCATTGTATTGTGGGTTTTAAATACATCAACAGTTTTAATGAAAGTATAAAAGAAATATATTGTAATATTATAACAGGGATAGTTGGACTCTATTTAGGCCAATTATATACATTTTCATCAGTCACAAATCTGCGCAGGAATCTAATTAAACGGAAAGAGGGAAAGAGTGATTCAGAATAACTATTATATATATATATATATATATATATATATATATATATATATATATATATATATATATATATATATATATACCAGTCAAGGAGGGTTTGAACTTATTTTTCCTCTTATAAACACAAAATATCAAAATACATTAAGCTATCACATAGATTATTATTATTTAAAGCTTACAAGTCATTATTATTAAAAGCATGCATTAATTAATTTTGTTGAACTACACAGTCATTGGCATGGATATTATTGGTGAATTTTTGAACAGCGTGATTTGAACTTTACCTTTCAAAATAAACATGAAAAAATATGAAATCTCTGTTCATTAATAAAACATGCTGTAGAAGTGTAATAATTATTACAAATACATATGCTTCCATTATTTAAAGGTGTACAATTTAAAATATGTATTCTGTTTCATAGATATCGATAGAATTATTCTGTGTCCTTTGTTAGCATTAATGGAAATTAATATTCTTTCTCCTTTGTCTTAAAGATACTTTTTTTATCTAGAAAGCTGTTAAGTATTTATCCTGGTTTTTAGAACTTGAATTAGAAGAATTTTATGGTATTCTCGCATCAATTAATACATTTAATCTAATCATAAAAAAATAAATACTTCTATTTAAAAAATAATATTTCTGTAGTGAGATCGTTAGTACTTATTCCACCAATACTGCAATCTTTTCGACTTGTATTATTTTAGTAACAAAGTACAAAGTTAATAATTTTTTAGGTGTGTACATTGTCGATAATTTTTTAATTAGTTACTTTTTTTTAAGAAGTTGTTTAAATATAACTGCATTGAAGTGCAAAATTATACCCCCCAAAAATTGAACAAACTACGTAGAAATAGCTCCACGCAAGGCATTTGGTTTTATCTTGATTTGCAAAAGTAATATAAGAACTCTAACAAACGAGCAATAAGCAATAACTATCATCTAGGTTTTCTGTCTAAGATTATCTTACGGAATCAAATTCTTGAAGTATTTCCGCCTCACTGTGACACCTGTCATTTTCGGTCTATAGGTGTTAAACTAAAATGCATCAGTTATTCATTAAAGATTTGTGATTAACGAAAAGAATTTTGTTTAAGTACGACAAGTATTATAACCAACTAAAAGAAAACTGCTCCACCTAATTTAAACTAAATGTTACTTTATTGAAAGTGCTACAATTTGAGTAAGGTCGATAATTTAAATAGCTTTTTTAATGTACTACATTATTTTAGTATATAATAATTGTCTCTTTATTAATTAGCAGTCAGTTAAAATTAAAATATTTATCATGTTGGCAACGCGTTTTGATACTTGTATTTTTAAGTTTGTTATTTTACATAGGAATTGAAATCTTAACTTAACTTTTTAAAAACAATTTTCTTTTCCTACTCACGTTACTCAAAATCACAAGTTTCAATAATTTTTATGAAGTACTCAGATTATTTTATTTGAAGTTTAATATATTTAGGTTTCAAAACTTACTGTTGGACGATAATTACACTAATTGTATAGAACTTTAGACATCATAATTGTCCTCTTACTTCAAATTTATTTTCAAATAAATCTACCTATTTTGAACTGTAAAAAAAAACAATAAAATGTCAATGCTAATATCTTGTCTATCTAGAACTCGAAATAGTCATGCAAACACAAGATTATAGTTTTATTTGGATAACAAAGTTCCCTACAATCAAAATAACTCTAGAAATTCTTTATCAATAGAGATGAGGCTCAGTAAATAACCATGGAATTTGGCTGATTGTCATAGAAGCGTATCAATCATTAGGAAGACACTATTGGTTTTTGTCTACCGCTGGTGTGGGGAGAGGGCGTAACATATCTTATAAATAAACGGTTTAAAATATACAGTATATTTATCTGTCTGTTTACATACCCGCAGGATCCTCCAGAATGAAATGAGCAGCCTCAGTGAAGCTTACAAATGACACATGGTGTGATGTAGTCCTACATTGTAATAAATAATACACAACTATCCGAACCCACTGAGACAATATTGACATTGACAGATATATTACTTTGTTTATTGTATGTCGGTTTGTTTGTTGTTTATGGCATAATAGTTTTGCAATTTGACATAAACATTTATTTAATTCCTTCTATTAGCGTGAAACGTTCTCTGTGTGTATCGGCATGCCCTAACAAATATATTGCTTAAATTAACCACGTTTCAATACTATATCGAGCTAAAACTTTAAAAAATCGAGCATATGTATAAAACATCACGTGATACGTTATTAAAAAGATTGGAACAGTCACGCAAGTAATTACAGCAGCAGTCTGCTATTATGTACTATTGTTTTGTGTGCCGAATCGACGAAACACATGAAATAGAGATGTACAAGGTCACACTAATAAATACGAAATTGCAAAGATTACATGCAAGTTTAATTGTTTAAACGCATAACTTCAACGTCTTAAATAAAAACCTAAATATTTAATCTTGCTGGTAAAACAGAATAAAAACCAACTCAAATACTATTTGTGGGTGGGCCCAGTGGTTCCAATATTCTTTAGCATATTGCTTACGAACAATCATTAACAAAACAGTAGGAATTGTCGTTTTAGATATATCAATTTAATATTCTATGAAAAATAAGTAAATCGAATTATGATATAATAAAAAATCTTGTGAAAACTACTTGTACGTATTGAATAAGATAAGAATTTATACCATTATACTAGAATATTATGACTTATTATGTCTTAAATAATTTAATTTTGTAAAATAAACCAGTAAATTGTCATTAGTTACACGTAAAAGTATTCATACATGCAATATAGTCCATAATAGTTTATTAATGTGAACAATTTGCTAACGGGAAATCGTAATAGGTAAACAATATATTCATATAATTAAATTTATAATATATTTGAAAGTATTTGGAATAGAATATATTGTAATAGACGAGAAAGCTATTCACTCCCGTACACAATTCATGCACTACTTATAGCCTGGGAGGCGAAAACCAATTTGCGTTGTATGAATAGATGAGAATACCTATTCACTCCCCTACACAATACAAAAATTATGCTACTCATAGCCCTGGAGGGCAGAACCGACATGTATGAAAACAACAACCTATTTTTTCATGATATCGAAACGGAATGATGTATGTAAGAAATAAATCGATTTAACAGATATGCAGTTCCATTGAGATTTGATATTAGGATGTAACAAAAAGTAAAAAAATATAAAATTATATATTTTTAACAGTTATCTTGAGATAACTATAATTTACTCTTGCCAGTGTATAAATAATGGTTGTTTAAGTGTCAGCTAAGAAGATAAAGCTACTTAGAAAGACCTATTTACTAATTTGGCCAAAATATTACCATAAAGAAAATGTTTGACGTTTGAATTATTGAATTATTGACAGTTCTGTGATTACAACCAATCTTGACAGAACATTATATGGTTTGCGCTTAAAATGTTTGTAACCCTTAGACATTTTTCAATAGAGGGGTTATATCGTTTTTAAAACATTTTTAGGGTTATTTCACAGCACAGAATATATAAAAAAGTTATTTAAATTGAAAAATCCACACCTATTACCGCCTGCATAAACGAAGAGAAATAAGTTAATAGTAGTTTTGTTTTAAAAGGTAGCTATTAAAGTTATGCAGGAGGAATTTTGCTAACCTAGCCTATTTATATACACTGTTAAAACCTTTTGTGTTGTTAAATAAAATAATCATATAAAACTGCTCGAGTACAACAAATAGTATAAAGAAGTTAACGTACTAAAATATGAGAATACTCACAAATGAGTGACAATGAATGAATACTCTCTTATGCACTTAATCACCCGAATGTCTCCCGCACGCTCCTCTACACAGAAATAATTGAGCATTGTTTAAGATATATTTTAAACCTTTTGGACAGTATTTATTGCATACATTTATAAAGAACGATGATTTACTACAACCTGTTCATCCTGAGACTTAACCTCAATTCACTGAGTGTAATTACCCAAACTTTCCACGGAAGTTTAAACAAGAACCTTTAAAACGGTAAATTTTGGCTACAATTTATGAGACCGGAAAGGCATACTGAAATAGACAGTTTTCTGCAAGGAATGACAATAAGTGCAGAGACATTGTGAATCGTTATTGAAGGTGCCATATTCAAAACCACCGGCGCGGCGAAGCCTGCGCTCTACTGGCGTCGTTTTGCTTCACGACAATATTCGTCCTCACTTCGCGGTAAGAACATACAGGCAAATGGACAACTTAAAAATGACTTGATCTCATATTTTTCCAAAACTCAAGAGATTTCTAGGTGAGAAGCGCTTCAAAAATGATGGTATTTTGAAAGAAACCGTTACCAACTGGTTTAACTGGCGTTAGAGTTCTTTCATGATGGGATATAAAAAGTGGTGCCATAATTATAAAAATGTTTAAATGTTCATGGTACCTATCTAGAGAAGTAAATAAACGTTCATAATTTGTGACACAGTATAAGTTTAAACATGAAGTTTTCCTTGATCCATTACAAAACGGTTCCTACTTAAAAATGACCTACGTAACTACGGTGGATGCGGTATCTCGGGTAATAAGTATAGATTCGAAATTACGCGTAACATTGAGTTTGATGTTTTTGCACGTTCCTCATGAGACTGGGCTGAACATCAGCGATGCAGTAACTGTCAGCAGGATTGTAACTTGTTGAACTGCAGACTGGAGATTTCAAATCAAGAGGCTAGAAAATAGGTCATTCCAAAGTTTTACATGTTTGCCCTAATAATGTTAGTTATCAACAAACAGTGCAATTTTTAAAACTTTCTGATTTGTGATGTTTTTATGAACCTCACGATTAACTCTGCATGCAACTTAAATTGAAATGATCAGGATTAACGATAACAGGATATACTACTTGTGAAAGTAGTACAGTACCTGTCACCATACAGATACTCAAGCATTGGTGATAACTACTGAATATGTCATGACCCTACGCAGCTTCAAATTATATAAAAGCTCACCAAGAACTCTGTGATATGTTCAATGATGATAACATACGTATAAAAAAAAGTCTTTACTTCTTTGTTAAATCTTGATTGTGATACAACCTATCCTTTTAGCCCTTACTGTGGCTCTTAACTGAAAGATCTAACTAATAATCGCAAGGGCGTCTGCCGGAGTGAACGTGTTGTAGTATTGATTATGTCTTGTCACTTTATTATTGTTGTATATTTAAATACAACTATCTTGTCTGAAATATTTCTGTAACTGTGTGCAATGTTTATTGATGCTTCTGAATTTTGTTTGTAAAATGCTTGATATGGTATGGTGTTTGAAGTGTATTATTGAAGTGAATGTTTCAATATCCGTTACTTATAATAACTGTGAAAATGTGGTAACAGTTTGGCGTTTAAGTCAAGCTGGTCTAGATGATGACTAGTTACTTTAATGTTTTTACAGGTTGATAATGAATAAATATGGAGTATCCTTAATTAAGTTTAAAACAGTGTAGAGCAATCTTAATTTACTAATTTATTAATTTGAGCTTCTATTTACACATGTATTTCTGCTCGAAACTCTGAAAATGTGAAGTAATCAGGAGGGTAAATATTGACCCGCTATAAACAGAGATAAAATTATACTTAATTTGTATGAAGATTTAACTGTTGCAAATTAGTGACACATATCATTAGTTATATTAAATTGCTAAGGAAAGTTAATTATAACGTGTGATTTAAAATATTATTTCTTGTCAGTATTTCCATATTGCTGTACTTCACGTGATAGAATAATAGTATTTCTTTTGCATTTGTGTTACTCGTATTTAATCAAAACTATTTGCTTACCAACGTTTTATAAAAATTTGTCGATATTAATGTAACAATGTAGAAATTGGCATTTTATATTAAAAAAATTCAATAAAGCTTGCCTACATCATAATACAAGAGTAATCTTATAAGAAGAAGTTTCTTATAAAAGAAACTGCCCCACAATAACAATGCTTAATATATAATAACCTTAACATTTACTGAGTATTTTGTTCAGACAATATGTAATCCTTATCTCTATTGAAAGATTTACCTGCTTGAGTTAGTTTAAGATTTGCTTTAATTATTTCAAATCAACAGTGCATTTGTGAACCTAGCAAAGAAAGACTCTGTAAAATATTTATTGTAATAGAACGCATTTCTATAGTAGAATCCTAAAGTAACATTTATTTCTTGGCTAAAGTATTTCCAAAAACCAAAAAGTCGAAAAGTAAAAAGGAAGTGAATAGCAAAAGTGTAAAACTTTCCTGGAATAGTTGAGGTCTTAAGGGCTTCCAGAAATCAACCAATAACAAGGATTTTTTTAAAGTTTTGAGAGCTTGGAGATGTTACTTGTCTGCGTGTGTTTGTGTCTAATAGAATCGCCAGCACAACCAAAGTGCATATATTATATCCTTGACATAATGAGACCTTTAAACAAAGCATTTACTTTATAACTGAGGAAGGTCCACTAAGAGTATGTACAGTTTTCTTAGCAACTCTGGATATGCCTTATCGTTTTGTAAAGACAGCTATGGATAGGTTGGACACAGGATTTATTTAAGAAGATCTGCGTGGGAATTACAAAAACTGAGTCTGAACAAAAATATACTGCAAGAGTACATTACGTCAATTCCAAGAGCCGAAAGTCACTACATTAGTAAAGAGACAATAAGAGGATACATTGACGGGAGAAAGAGTGGCACTGATTTATATAAACTTTATACAGAAAGCGGAATTCAGAGCAGTGTTGTAGACCTATTATGTACTGGAGAATATTTAATTACTAGTCTGATATCTCCTCTTTTGAGCCTAAGAAAACCAATGTGTTCTTTGTACTTCCTAACTTTGTATATACAAATATGTACAAAATACAATAATTAATAAAATTATCATATAAGTTTTTATTCACTCTCCTGAAAAGCTCAGTTTTTTTACTAATTCCATTTTATAGTGATAGTATGATATTGAATATATATGTCACTGTTCAATATCATGTTGTTAATATTGGTATTTTACTGACCGAGCCATGTCCTACCATACGTCATGTCCTGTTATGTCCACGGTAACACATTAACACGTGATGTTCGTGTCAGTACAATTAAGACCGCTTCAATCATCTGTGTGGAGTAGATTCACATGTGATGACACATTTGGTAATTACTTTATAATTTACAGTAATATGAAAATTTGTATGAAAAGGTTACCCTACGCTTTTATTGATTGTAATCCAATTAAATTCACGTTTTTACAGACGAACTGTTTTGATTATTTGGTATATGTCCTCTAGGGTTTCAGGATATGGGAGTTTCTAAATATTTGAAACTGTCATGATCAGAAACATGCCAATTATGACAGTTAAACGTCCAAACAAATACTTTATCTTCACGTTGATATTTCGAAATGAAAGCCGCATAATATATTTATTTTTCTTGTAATCTACTCAAAAAGGATATTTTTAGATGAAGATAGCATTAGAAAAAAGAAAATATATGTGAAAATAATACTGATTTAGTAATTATTATTTATGTACGTTTTCAGTTCAGAAACGTTTTGTTGCATGGAAATGTCCTTTTTTATTTTTTGAAAAAAAAAAAAAAAATGGAAGACCAAACTGTAACAAGTGCAATATTGAAATTACTGCATATATCAAATATGATAATGAGAAAAGACTCATTGAGAAATACATGAAATTTAACTTGCAATTCGTTAATTCATATTTTAATAATCTTACTTAATGTATTTATCCGCAAAAGTGGTCTATGCTTTTGTCGTTGCATGTAGGCAATTAGAATAACTTTCTATTCATGTAATATGTAATCATTGGTATTTATTAACATGACTAAATGTAAGATATTGTCTAGATAATGTATCAAGGAAGCGATATGGTCTATATATAGTAATAAAAGTCCTTGAGAGAATTATCAAAAACTTAATTACCTCACTAAACATATTTACGTTGGAAAATAACCTCATGATATTTAATGGTGAGTTGTATGCGGCTAGATTATACTAAATATTATTCCCCAAATTTCATGCAGGTGAAGTTGGAAAATCGTCTCTGGTATTGTATCATTTCATTAATCGACACCTCGAAAAAGAAACGTAATTAATAACGGCCATTTGGAAAAGTCATCTCTGCAATAAATTCTCCCGATGCTTTCAAGGTTGATAATGTGATTCCACTGTTTAAGAGCAGTGATATTACACAAAAATATAACTTACGTCCAATTGGCTTACTTAGTGTGTTCTCTAAAGTGTTAGAGGAAATTGTAAGAAATCAACTCACGGATTATGTTGAAAGACTAAATATACTGACAGACCGCCAGTTGGGTTCATCGAAAAATGTGGCCGATGCGCTGTTCTCAGTAACGAAAGATATCAATTTGGCATTAAGCAAAGGTAACCGATGTTTATGAATATTTCTAGATCTAGCAAAAGCATTTGATACGGTAGAAAGGAAAAAATTAGTTCAGAAACTTCATTTGATTGGCGGACGTGGAACATCGTTTAACTGGTTCCAAACATACTTGGCCAACAGAGAGCAGTTTACAACTATCAATGGTGTTAATAGTGACCTGAAGCCCGTCAACTATGGTGTAATCCAGGGGAGTACTCTTGGACCATTATTATTTTTAATTTACATAAATAATATTTCAAAAATCAATATTTCCGGTAGGTTGTATCTTTTTGCTGATGACACTGCAATTTTATTCCAAGCGGAAACGTGGGACGATATTTTCGTAAAATCAGCTCAAAGCATGTCAAAAATAAAAAAAAATGGTTTGATCAAAATTCGTTAACCTTGAACGTTGCTAAAACAAAATTTATGCCCTTATCATTACGCGAATCCAGCGACACTTCGATTAATAGTATTAAGCTCCATGTATGCGACGACTTCACTCGTAATACTGATTGCCCTTGTGACCTAATTGACCGTGTTAATGAATTTAAATATATTGGCGTTATGTTTGACAATCGATTGACGTGAACTGTACACATAAGTTATATAAATAAGAGATTAAGGAAAATGATTTTCGCGTTTCAACAATTACATGAAGTACTGACAATTAGGACTGACAAGAGAAATTAGGATGGCATATTTCGCTGATGTGCAGTCAATTATTGAGTGGGAGGGGATTTTAGCATGGAGAGGTGCTTACGGGACAGCTATAGATCGGTTTCTCGTCACAAAGAAATCTATTATGAAGGCGGCATTGGGGAGGTGTCGAAAGTACTCTTCGGATGCTTTGTACAATGAAATGCAAGCTTTGGATGGTAGACAGCTTTAAATCAAAGCACTTGTTATTTACGTTTTTAAAAATCAACCAAACCTATTTGACTCTTTGCCTAATGAATATTCCACAAGATATGCTACTACAGGACAGACTAGAGTTCCGAGATTAATTAAAACCTTCTCTACTACTAATACATATTATATAGCATACATTATTTTCAAAAATTGCCGGATTCCATAAAAAATACTAATTATATAACATTGTTTTCTTTAAAAAGAAAAATTATTAATTGGCTAAATTTGGTGGGAAGAGATCGTACTGAATTCTTGATTACATCAAATTATAGACAATAGATTATGTGGGTTAGGTTGGGAGGCGAAAAAGTGAATGTTGGTGTGTTTGAAATGTACTGGAAGCATATGGGTTTGTTTGGACAAGTATATAGCTAGTATGATTGTATGTATGTTGGCTTGTAAGTATGTATTACTTATTTATATTAAATAAGTAATATAGTGTGAGCGAGCTTTTGTTTGAGTTTTTGTGTACATATGAGTGTGCGAATGTGTGTGTGTGTGTGTGTGTGTGTGTGTGTGTGTGTGTGTGTGTGTGTGTGTGCTGCACGCGAGCGTTTACGCGCGCGCGTGTGTATGTTTAAGTTTGAGTGTGTGTGTCTTCTGGGGGAGGTCATGTAAGACTAATACGTTGATGCAATAAATATAGATCGAAATCCTCGATTATAAGGAATGGTGAATTTTGTACGCAGTTTTTCTGATGTCCGTCTGTTAACTAAGAGTTGCACCAAGGCCTGTCTGTGGTCTTGATCTCCGACAGTTGGTCGTTTTGTCCTTCTAATAATTATTTCCATTCACTTACTTCATCTAAATACATTCTCACTTTAGTTTTATTTTTCATTCTATAAAAACTTATTTTTACTTTATTTTGTTTTACTTAATTTGCTTCAAGATATAATAAAATTTTTAAGGTTTGAAATACCAATCGAGTACCTTGTGGTGACTCGTTCTCACGCACAGGCTTTAGTAGTCCATGTGAGAATATTTCTCAAATAATTAAATTAGAAATATATATTTATTTTACACAATATACGTCAAAAACCAAATATTTATTGTAATTGTATATTTTTATACAATTAATATATTAATATAATTTGTAAATTTTGTTTTCGGAGATCAAACGATTTTGATTTGATTTCTATGTAATTGCACATGGACGGAATCTCATTGGCAGGAGGGTCATTATACATAATTGACTGGCCCTTAAGATGTTAGAAAGTTCCCGAATTTACTAATGTTATGTGGGAAATCAGACAAACTCTAGTGTTGCACCAAAATTGCATCGCGAATATGCAAGGACCTCATCAGATGCTTATCAGACAACGCTAACAACAGTAATGCCTGAGGTGGTTATTTGGAAATTGTTATATTCCAATCTCTTCCCACTCGCTGCACAATATACAGAGGGATATAGGCTCTAAAAGGGCTTCAAAGGAAAATCTTATCTGCCTGTAATCGCCTTATCATTTAACGATCTCCGTAGGAACGGTAAAATATATTCTTTGAGACAAGCGATGTATGTTATCGCTTTTAGTATATTCTGATTTATTTACTACGTACGGACATCAAAATTGCATTTGAAGTTGTCATAACGTTGTATACATTACTTTACAGTTTCCATGCAATCGACCAATGATTAAATATTTGGTCCCTGCTTATTTTTCACCATGTTATAATTAATTCCAGCATTCAGTTTAATTTTTATCTTCCACATTGAGTGCCTTAAACATGATAAATGTTTTACATTAAAATTAAACTTTTATAGTAAATATAAGATAAAATGAAACCCTTAGACGATTTAAAATAATGTATGTCCCATTACAGATACTACAATCCTAACACTCGATGATGAGATGTTAATACTTACTATCCATAAAATATCAATTAAAATTTATGAACTGGCACTAAAACTAATTGTTGCCCATGTTTATTAATATACTGAAGAGTCAAACAGTTGGGAAATTCATGGCGCGAGAAATTGTTTGTGTAATGTTCTGTAAAATACTTGAAACTTTAAATAGCCAAGATAAACCAGATCTCTTACCTGAGTTTCAAATCCACCGTGTAATAATTTTATTTATTTAATGATTATATAACAAATTATTCCACCTGAATCCACTATTTATTGTGAAAATTATCCCGGTAAATGTTATAACAAATACATAGCATGTACATGATGTGAAAGGAGCGGATACACATTTCTATTTACACAGCATATGAAGCTGAAATATTTCACATAATAAAGTTTACCTATAAATAAATATAAATGTATATGCAAAAGTGAAAATCAGATTTTTTTCTTCACAACAAATGATTATGTACTAGAAGAAGTACTTTCTGTATAGCTTACGTAATAAACGTGAGTACCATCTCGCAGGCTAAACTAAACTATTGGTAAATTTTCGATGACCAAGCGGTTCTTGAAAATATACTCTAGATTTTACAAGAATGACAAATTTGTGAAATTGATGGAATTTGCTTTTTCAGTTAATATACATGTGGAAAAGAGAACAGAACCCGGATCTCCATTACTCAAGCGATAGGCTACATTATAATATTGAGACTTTTCACCTACAATTTGAAGTATTGTGGAATTTCGCACTATATCTCCTAACACGTACTTTCCATACCCATAAAGAACTCTTAATTCTGCTAAAACGGTAACAATGCAGAAGTAGAATATCTTTATATGAATGACTTTAGTTGCAACACGATACTGACCCCAAATATTTGAATTTAAAGTCACATATAGTTCTTTTCAGTATGATTGGGAATCTTTTGTAACAATTTATCTGTGGGAAGAATATATATTATTTCTTAGGGAAAAATCAGCACACTTCACTGTTAAAGTGTAAAAATTGGAAAAACATTCATTTATCATCTAAAAATCATAGTGCGTATCGTGTTATATTGTTTTTATGCGCAATATATTACATTTAGAAAAACTTTAATTAAGAACATATCCAATACTATAAGAAACAGTAATTAATTATTCCTTTGTTCAATATTAAGTTTTGAAATCTTTATATCTATTGACAAATAATATATTTTTAGTCTTACTTTGAGACTTTAGCGACCATTCAATGAAGTAATATATTTCTTATTATAACGTGTTAATTGATAGATGGACTAAATTCACCTATACTTTGTTAATATTTTCCAGAATACCTTAGTGTTAAAAACCAGATCTTTTGATTTGGTATGATAAACGTAATACATTTTTTTCAGATTCAATCTATACAGGGGTTTGAAACATGAGAGCGTGGATGTGTTAGTTAGAGAGCAAGCACGTTTCTCAGTGAGCGCACCGAGCGCAAATAGTACTATGACTGAATGTGAATACACAACTTGATGGCGATTTGAAGATGAAATTGGAGCTGTTATAAAAATCAGTGGATAATAAGGTTTCTAGTTTATCGATAGCCATAGAAAAAGTGGATATAATAATTTGGTATCGTTTCTCAATGAGCTTTACACAACATTTTTGTAAAGTATATTACTTTATAAAAATATTTAGAACGTTTATTACATTTATTTATTTGAATTAGGTGTCCCCACACTCTCGTGAGAATAATTGGAAAATTTCCTTATCTTAGTAATGAAAAGCCATTTTAACATGTTTGTTTACCTAACGTAGATGCTATAAAATTATCTTCCACCAAATCATCATTTCCTTCTCCTCTGTATTTTGAGAAATATACACGTCAATAATTCCTAAACTGAGCACAAAACTGGAACAATTGACCAATTCGACGTAAAACGTTGATAACTTGACAACGGCACATTGCTGTAATGTTGAATTGGGGTTGTGCTGTAAGATATTAAACTATAAACACAAGCAGGGAGTTGGAGAAACTTATTTTTACTGTAATTCTATAGGACTCTACTACCACAACCTTAGGTAACTTCATAATTCTTTTCTTTTTTAAGTAACAAAAATAACATTCGTTTCTAATAAGTATTCACAGTTACAGGAATGTACCGATGGATTTTTCAATCAAATAGAAATCAATTAGTTTGTAAGCACAGTATTATGAGTGAATTGCGCTTTTTAATGATAAATTAGTTACGTTCTTACAGAAACCGTTTGTAGGTCATCCAATTGCTACACATTCTAGTTAGTTATTTTTGTATTAACAGCAGAAAACAAAAACACGCGTTATGCCATATGAAAATACAGCAGAAAATAAAAGGTAGAGTGAAATAAAACTCGTCGGTGATGAGGCTATACAGCTGTCGCTGTTTGTGACTGTTCAAATCAGACTAACTAATCGTTATTTTAAACATAAACGTTTAGTCAATATTTTTATATTTGCAAGGGGAGTTTTAATAAGTATCAACCGAGTATTAAAAGTCAGTAAGGTTAAGGAATTTCTATTAAAAAGTTTTTTACATATGATTTGCAATTATATTTTTAATACTTGTATATGTCGGTGCACAGCGTTTGCGTGTGCTTTCCATATGTCACTTGCAGACTCACACACATTTCACACAAGTAAGTATTATAAAGGTGTCATAACTTTAAAATAAATTTTAAGAAATTATGAATAAATGCCGCTATTTTATGAACCATGTCGATTTGTGAATACTGTCAGAGAGCGGCCGAGCATCATAATTCAGCCAAGCCGCTGAGTCAGACTGTTATGATGACAATTACGCAATTATGTCGTGTGTTATTGTTTTGTTTATTCCTTTTTCGATCTGGTGCTTGAATTAGGATTTTGGATTAAACCTTTGATTTTCAGATATCTTTTTAAAACAATATATTTAAACGAATATGTGACAGATACGGCCAAATACAAAATAATTGAATCGGAAAAAGTAAGCGCTCTGTGGTGTAATGGTAGCACATTCACCCGGCAAGTGAGAGATCCGGGTTCGACTCCCGGCGGAGCAAGTACTTTTTGTGATTCAATGTTTATTGAAATTAAAACAATATATCGTAATATAAATACAACAATTGGCTGTTGGTGAGCCTTAGAAGAAAATTTACATATTATATTACACATCGATAACTAGTAACAAATTATTATATTATTTACTCAGACTACTATCAAATAAGTGTTTTCAGCTATACAGTGTTTATTTAACGTACTATTTGTGATCTTACACGACTCAAATAAACATAATAACGATACAGTAGCGATATTTAGATATTTCAGGTGATACTCAATGCATCCAATAATAATAAAACAAAAACAGTTTACGGGAATACCATCACCATCACCACGGTGTTGTCTGTGGTACTTATCCCACAGAACTGGTATGATATGAATGGCAGAAATGAGTTCGTCCTTCATAACTGTCACTTACAATAACGAAAACTTAACGACACCGACAGTGCTTTAATTGTCATTAATGACTGAGTTACCCTCTCTCGGGTTGGATAGGCCAACTGTGAATCCCATAACAAAGGAGCTTACTTGACCGCGTGGTTAGCATCCATGTAAAATTTTCCATGTAAAAAGCAGTGCTGTTATGATGACAATTACGCAATTATGTCGTGTGTTATTGTTTTGTTTATTCCTTTGGTGGAGATCCAGGAGGGCGCCGCCATGAATCTCCACCGCAGCTTACCGTCCCGTCCATCAGGATATCATCATGGATATATATCTACATCGACCGCGACTTACCCGTCCTGTCCATCAGGATAACATCAAAGATGACTACATCGACCGAGACTTATCATCCTGTCCATCAAGATGTCATCAAGGACGTCTACATGAACCGAGACTTACCCGTCTTGTTCATCAGGATGTCATCATGGATTTCTACATCGAACACAACTTATCCTTCTTGTGATCTTATGTACAGGATGTCTACGTCGACCGCGAATGTTTATGGACATCCTGTCCATCAGTACGTCATCAAAGATGACTACACCGACCAAGACTTACCGTCCTGTCCATCAGGATGTCATCAAGGATGTCTACATCGACCGAGACTTACCGTCCTGTTAATCAGGATGTCGTCAAAGATGTCTACATCGACCGCGATTTACCCGTCCTGTTCTTTAGGATGTCATCATGGATATGGACATCGACCGAGACTTATCCGTCTTGTCTTCGTTCGTATATGAACTATATGTTTGATTTAGATGGGTGTTTATAACGACCGCGACTACGATCTAAACATTGGCCCAAACCCCTTTGTTCTCTTAGTACTGTAAGTGTGGGGCGACTTGTATTACCAGTGGCGTTTGGATTTTGGTGGGGATATTTGTAGCAGATGAGAAACTGTAACATGTTCCCCGCTCCGCACGTCTTGCTGATGGTTTGGTCTTTACAGAGGTCTGAAACATTTGAGTCATCTCTTAGTTTGAGAGCAAACACGTTACTCTGTGATTTATCAAGTGATACTATGACGGACTGTGTATACAAAATTTGACGGCGATTTAAAGATGCAAGTGCAGTAGTTATGGAAATGAATGGATAATAAAGTTTGTGCTTTTTGATACCCGTAGTAAAATGGTAAAATGTTTAATCATTTTTTTAATGAACTCTAGGATGGTACAAATTTACAGTATTTAAAGGCTTAAGCTTTAAGTTCCATTGGTTGAGGATATTTCCTGACTCTTAAATGCGGTTGCAATTTGCTTAGATTTTAATTTCTGAACTTTGAAATTATTAGGCACTTTTTACTAAAAACAATCTAACTAATAACTAAGTAGTTGTATAGTTTGCTACATGTAAAATACGTATGCAAAATTCAATATGGCAGAAATGTATGGAAAATATTATTTTTTATCTTTTTTAAATAATATACATAGTAACTTAAAATAATTTTAAAAGTATAGTACTAAAATACTTTATACAGCATTAAAAGCAATTTAACATAGATTTAAACATTTACATCCGTAATTAGCAAGAATTACAAGCAAAATAGTTTGTTGTATCCAATTCTGTTTTGTAGGAATGTTCAAACAGCATTCGATCCACAATTTAGATCTGGCATTGATGTAGGCAATATTGAAGTGGTTTAGTGCTACTGACAATTACACAACATTAATTAGCAAGAGCAAAGCCTTAGTGAGTGCCGTTAGTTCATTATCCCGCAAGTTGTTTGTTAATGGAAGGGTACTGATTATATATTCATCTCTTCTTAGGCATTGGGTAATGTGGCACTGACGTTTACTACACTGGAAACGAATTTATCATTGTTCAAGAAGAACGTGATAAATTGAAAAATAAACGTGAAAAATATATACACATCAAAGAAGGGCATGATTACCTTTTAAATAAATGTAAAAATAAATTCAATTGTGATATACGTAATTTATATTACATAGTGCCTCAAAAACTGTGTACAGAATTAAACTAATACATTTTTATGGCTTTAGAATTAACAAAATATAATCTGAACAAATAATTTCCAATAAAAATATTTTTGTACAGTATTATTCTAAGAAAAACAAACATATTCAAAGCTTTTCCAATCCTATATCTTAAAGGCATACCATACACACACACACACACACACACACACACACACACACACACACACACACACACACACACACACACACACACACACACACACACACACACACACATATATATAATTATATATATATATATATATATATATATATTATATATATATATATAATATTTATATATATATAATCTGTAATTTTATGCATTACCGTTAGCTTAGTAAATACAATTTTATTTAAATCCTTGAATATAAATGCTCTTTCATCAATTAAATTAATAATTATAAATATTTTTTCCTTAACTATTCTTATTAAACCATTTATAAAATTCTTGTTTTTATTGTCTTCATTTATTTTCTATAAAAAGTATGATGTAAGTGGTTTTATAGTTCACGACCATGGTATTTGAGACCATGAATATCATCACCTGAGGGATCTTCTGGTGGCCCTCTAAAATTGAGCATCATTAATGTGATACTTTAATTATCTTTAAAGGTTGATTTATTCACCCATACTTGAACTTATATTTGGACATTTTTCAATTTTACGTACAATTGAATTATGTCACAAATTGTTAACATCTTGTTGTTTATCACTGTTGTTATGAATTTTTATTTTTAACTATTTTACTCTCTTATAAGTAGAAATATTTCCAGTAATTTTAAAATTTTACATAATCTACTAAGCCTAATTAATATTTTGTGAGGTTCATGTTTTACAGTACTAACATAGAGTAATAATTTAACAATTTAAAAACCGTTGTAATTAAAAGAATAAGGTGGGAAATGAGAGATCATTAAGTTGCCTCTATCAAGCATAACAGTCAGTTGAAGTTAAAATTTGGCCTTCTTTAGACGGCAAACTTTGGCCAGAGTAATTAGAAACCGAGGTTTTGGTTTGTCGCATCAGCATGTTTGATTTCTGATCTCACTAATTGGATCGTTCCAGTTAAACATTTTTAACACCCCCATTTTTTGAATAGCAAGTAATGTTTTAATTCATAGAAGAGAAAACATTGCATATCCCATAGGAAATTTGATCATCTTGAACCGTTCAAAAGTTAAGATGCGGAGGGTTGAGTTTTTAAGGTATCCGGCACGTTTCAAACAGCTGGCTATCTCTCATAATAATTGATTTAGCTATTGAAAGTGCACACACAGTTTTTTTTGTATTAATAAAAATGATACGTTCAACTAAAAAAATTATTAGACTCCTTTAAAATGAATATAAATATTTCAACCTTGAACCGTAAATTACTTGGGTATACATTACCTCAATATTTTTACAAGAATGACAACTTAAGTTGATATTTATACACGTACCTTCTAGGATATTTTATATCGTTAAATGATATAGACGAATGAAACGTGTTGTTTTGAGAACAAATATTTTACTCTCTTCTTCAGTTGTTAAAGTATGAAATGTTGGCTTGAGCATGAGCTCAGCTTATTTTTTAATTACCTGATCCTTTTATACAACCTGTGTTAGTAATTAATCTTAAAATATTATTATATACCATGTAATAAGTATAATTATTAATTAATCTGACATGTAAATTGTATATAAGGCGTGGCTGTTACAATTAGTGAGTGTTACAACCGTTTATATTATGTGAAATGTACTATGTTATGGACATTTTGCTGCCAACTGCTTCTATTATATTGATTCCTGTTTGGCTCTGTCATATGGAAACTGGAAACAGAAGTTTTCTTATGTCCATTTAAACATTTTCTTTTCTTTTTAAATATACGTCTGTAATAATAATTAAAATTTAGTACATCAACATTGACAGTTGATTTTTAAAATAAATCTTATAGTACAATCTTTAAATATTACAACCTAATTCTCCATAGGTCCAAACATGGATCATAGATTATACTCTTACCTTCATCAACTGGTTAGTACCAATCCTCTTATTCACAACAGATCCTCCCTCAATAAAGCTGCTCTACCATAATGCTATTCATGAGCTTATGACAAGCGTAGAATACGTCCTAAGCAAATGCTACGTACATACAGCTTGTATTAGATACTTATCCGTATTAACAACCTTAATCCCAAACTAGGGTAATGTTATCCAGTTATTTCATTATTATGGTCAACCAGCAAAGCAATGATAGTTTAGTAAGCAACAACTATAATATTCGTAATCTTTACGCTAAATTTAATCTAAGGAGGAAAATAGTCTACGTACTACTTAGACTAAACACATTAATATTTGTGATGTTTTTATAAATTCTTTGCGGGTTTAAAAACATATATATATATTTCATTTATTTTAAGTATTAACCCTTATCGGCCCATTTAATGAAATGAATGTATATAATCTGGGAATTTACTTGTTAATACATACTGTATGTGCTACTCTCTGTTACGGGTTAAGTTCGTGCAATCGATTTTGGCGTTGGAGTTTTTATGTTTAAATTCGTAGCTGTTTTAACGTAACTTCTTTAAATACAGGAAAAGGAGGAATAATTTGCATCACTACAAGTGAAATTATAGGCATTTAAAGAAGGGAGTATTTTGGAAATGTAGTAATAAGACTCTAATAAAACGACTAAAGATGATTTTAAACGAAATTGAAAGTATTGTTTTAAGAAAGCCTAAAACTAAATGCCTACACCTCATACTTTAAATGATTGCAAGTTTACGATGAGAGGTACCATGTTTCGTTGTTGAGTTTAGCAAGAAAACATTTTTCATGCCCAAAACCAATGGGATTAACTTAAGAATATTTGCATTCTTTTTGTATCTTTTACTCATATATCTATCTCTGTCGTTTCTGTTATGTCTTGCTAATGTGTGAAATAAATATAAATAAAGTATTTGAATTATGCGTGGTGCGGACCTGTCAAACTTATTTAACTGCCATATACAAGAGTGTGTAAACCATATTGAATCGACCATAACATTCTAGCACACGCAATAAATGAGGATGTCCATGATTTTGAATTAGGCCTACTCTCTTACTCTATTGGGTAGTAAGCGAATTACTCGGCTTGGAAATATGCTTAGTGATAGTCATACGAAGTTTATATCTCTCTCTTCACTTTTTTTTTAAATCAGGAAGAATGCATAGTTTAAGTAAATGTAATGTTATATTACTGACGTGAACGGTTTACATTTGCTGCACGATACGCGATAGTGGTAATACAACACAGGTAACGGTTTCCACCTCACTACTATAATTGATGAGCAATATGAGGCAAACAATAGCAGACAATGCACCGGTTCATTGAATACGTGGTTTACATCTGTTGATTAAATTTGAGTTACATTGTCTTTGTTAATTGTAAATTCTCTGTAATCAAAGCTCGTATCTACAATGTACTATTGAAACATGTTCTTCACCGTATATTTGGTCTGAAATTTAATTTTAGAAACAATACCCTATTACTTAAATACTGATAAAAATTGTAAATTGATAGATATTGATTGAAACTGATAAATATTGAAATTAAATTATCAAAATTACACCGGCCTATTGTGATTGCCTTGTATTTTATTGACTTTATTGTAATATGGCTTTAATGGTGATGTGTTTTAATTGCAATACTGCTAAAACTTGGAATGCACAAATACTCCTTTATTCAGCATTGACTTTTGTATTTCTTGTTTCCTATTTATGAGGCAAAGTTTCGTAGTCTTAGTTATTAAAATTATATAATAATAAAGCTGAAAACATTAAATCTTTCAAGTTAATTTTTGTAACTAACTAACAATTTGTTACACTAGATAAATCATACTGATAAAAAATCTTAACGAATGTTATATTTAGAAAGAGCCGTATATTTTTAGTGCCATATGGAAGGATGGATGCCATTTATTAAATTATCGACATGACTAGTTTCTGTTCTTAAATATACGATAGTCTAATCGTCTTCTAGTTATCATTATTATTGCATTGTAGTACTGCATAGTATGATTGACATAATCACTCTCGTTTGAATATGTAAGTATAGTGAACTCG
Organism: Homalodisca vitripennis; assembly: GCF_021130785.1. NCBI lineage: Eukaryota > Metazoa > Arthropoda > Insecta > Hemiptera > Cicadellidae > Homalodisca > Homalodisca vitripennis. The sequence continues at coordinate 131,407,638 of NC_060208.1, forward strand.
TCATCAAATAAAAACAATGACGATAACATTTAAACTTTATTTCATCCAGACCAATGGATTTTCTAAGATATTGTAGTGAGCACCTCCACATTAAAAATATATTAGTAAATCTCAGAATTGTAAGGCATAGAGACACCATTAGATTTGCATATAATATGTAGTATAGATTATAGTATACTACGAATAAATTAATGTCGATAATAATTCATTTACATAAAAAATATAGCAAAAGGTATGAATTATTTTATAATTGTTCATGAACTTTTAAACGCCAGTAGCATACTATGAAAGAACAATGTGGAAGATTTTTCTACTCCTTTAATAATTTTAAATCCGAATTATTCATCTCTTATCAAATCTTATTTATATACCAAAAAATTATTCTTCTCCAAAGAAGAATCAGGAGTATTGTAATACAATAATTCAGTGTGACATTTTTATAAAAGTGCTAATTTTACTCATATTTAGGTCTCAATTATTATGTAGAAGCTATTACTCTTAAAGGTTTTCTACATAGCAAAATGAAATGGCGAATACGGAAAAAGTTACCAGTGTGACCGCCTCAGTTGATTGAAACAACAATGGCGGAGTAATGTAGACTTTGTGAAAACCGTTTTGACGTATGTAGCTGTTTTATTACATAAAGAAACGCACGCTTTCATACAACACAGACAGGCAGACTGACAAAGCCATGGAATGGACATACAATGTTAACCAGTGTGACCACCAGTTGAGTGAAACAGCAATGCCCGAGGAATGTGAACTTTGTTGGAACCGTACAGCACAGAAAAAAGACAGACATATCAGCTAGAAAATATAAAACTCAGCTTAAGTAGTTGAGATTTATAAAGAATATGCCACTTTTTAATTTAAAAAATCAGACATTTTTCAAGATATTTTAGGAGTAGAATGACCTACCTGGAAAGTCTAAACACGTGTGTAAAATATTCATCTTGAATGTAAGATTTGATACTATTATTAGAGCAACTTTTAAACTGTGCAAATTGTTTACTGCATAAAGTTTATGAAAAAATAACGGTGTTTGTACATTGAGTACGATTAGTGCAAATTAGTGTGGTCTGCTAGATATTTGTATTTATTAGAAAAATGTCAAAGTAAAATATACATTTATTTCTACTTTAAGTAGTCCTTTTAACAAATGCATAGTTGATGAAGTACATAAACTAATTTGTTTATTTATTAAGCTGTTTAAGATACGTCTGGTAATTGTTGGTAAAGATAGTGTTCGTAAATTTTTAGATTCTACTCATGAAAAAAAGCTCTGTGATTATAAACTTCAGTGTCCTTTCTGATTTTAATTTTATCAAACTGTGTATTTGACAAAGGAATTGTAGAAAGGTAACTACCGGGAATTGATTCAAAGGTTTTGTTAACACACAATAAGTAAAAAAAAACATAGAAATATGTTTTATAATTTATAAGACACAATTCATGAATGTATAGGCAATACAATTGAACAGAAAGAATTGTATAAACTAAAGGAATCCCAGAACCAAAATTTTGGCATTAAAAACTGCCATTCATTATCCGTGGTGCAATAAAATATACCCTATTTCCGTAGTAACGTTTCAAACCACATTATTATGGAATTGATTGAGTTAAATATGAATATAAAGTTAAAAACTTTTATTTTAGTCAGAAATGCAAAATACAGAAGAATGTTTCGCACACCCAGAAGAATACTGGCACAACTAAAAAATTGTCATTTTTGAGTTATGCCACTATTCTAGACCCCGCAAAGACGTTCTGCGGACCTGTGTTGAACTCCCGTACTCCTATCTCGTCTAGTTCCCGCGTGGCAGCGCTAGTGTCAGTTTTCTTCTAAACCGGTTTTTGCAGCGTGTTTTGGTAGAACAGTGGCACTTTAGCCTTGTGCGGAGACGGACTGTATTTTTCGCTCTTGAATAGTGACACTTTTTGATTTGTGCCTTGTGTTCACCTACAGGTAAGTTTACTTTACTCATTACGTTTTATTAAAATAGTGGGCACGTTTTAAGTTATGCCTGTATTCCACAAAATGTGGTGTGTCATTTTTTCGCTTAAAGTGCCACTTTTATTCCGTAGTTTTTTGAGTTGTGGCCGGTATTCACGGAAACAATTTCCATTTATATCAATTTCTATCTGGTACAAGTTTTGAAAAGTGCCAGTTTTCTAATACGAATTAAGAATAAAATATAGTTGTTTTTCTAGTTTATAAAGTGCCATTTTCCAAAAAAAATTTTACAATTATTGTCTGTGTGTTAATCCTACCTTATTATTATTTTTTATTTACGAGTAGTTCAGATTAATATAAACTGTAAATAGTTTATGTTAACACCTAACCTACCTGACATTGTATTACAATATTCATTTTACACATGATTATTCATTAAATATTCTCTCCTCCTTGAAATTGCAAGTGTAATGTTATTTTCAGGCTATGGAGTCAAGAGGTAAAAAAGGCTGGTGAACAAAGTCCTGAACCAAGAGAATAGTCCAGTGCCAAGTTTCAACATGTGGGTTTGCGAGAAAATTTTCTTCCTCCCCTTATCATGCAGATGCATCAGACGGACAGAAATCTATGAAGAACCAAGAACAATGAAAAGAGTGAATGGGACAAGACTGAAAATGATGTTATTAACAAAGAGGATGATACTGAAAAAACAACACAACTAGAAGAGATAATACTATGAATACTACAGCTGAAGAGTTTTATGGCTGAAAAACAATAAAAGTGGAGAAGACACAAGACTGAAAGCATTATGAATGAAGAGGAACACTACAAGACAATTTGGACGATAATACTACTGAAGATAGAGTAAAACTGAAGAAGATACGACTGAAGAAAACAAATATAATAAAAGTAGAGTTGAAGATAAACAAAAAAGAAGTATATAAGACTGAAGGGGCACGGGAAAAGAGTAAGATCAGATAAGATAATGTAAAATGGAAAATTGGAGGAACCGATTGTCAAACTAGAATTAAACTTACTCGTATCCTTGAAAAAAGTAAAAATGTCAAGCAGAATTTACATCGTAATTCGAGCTCTTCTTCAGAAGCAGATGACACTGACCAGGATCCTGATTTTGATATAAACCGACGCATGTCCAAAAACGGGAAAAACAGTTTTGTAAAACTCTTACAAATCTTTAAAAGGCAAAAGAGTAATTTTGCGCAAGCAAACCACTAAAGAGTTCATCGAAGGTGGTAAGCAAATCGCTGACCTGTATAGGGAACTACAAACAAGATTGCGATGAGAGATTGGAATACCCTTTTGCACATCCTGCTATGTATTCCTCACATATTTAACAATGAGTTTAAACTTATCTTTTTTTATACCAAAGAAAGACCAATGTGAACCTATGCATTGCATATGAAAATGCCGATAATGAAACTAAAAAAACCTTACAAGAAAGATATGACACTCACTTAACAGAGAAAAGCCTGTCTCGCGAAGAAAAGGAGCGAGATAAGAAAAAAGTGAAGACAAAAATATTAGTTGTATTGCTTGCTATGATCTCCAAGCAACTTTTTTCCTATAACAAAAGGGGACATTTCCATTTTCTATTATAAATCTAAAACTGAATTGTCAAAACTTCACAATTTGTGATTTAAAAAAAAAACTGTACACTGTTAATACCTGGCACGAAGGAGAAGGTGGCAGAGGTGTAAATGAAATTGGGAACTGGTGTTTTTGGAAGTTTTTAAAAGACACATCAGATGCTGCTAGTGAAGAAGTAGAAGTTTGATATTTTACACGGACAATTGTTGGGGGCATCAAACGAACAAATTCATGATTTCCATGTACGTCTATGCAGTCCACAGTGAGTTAAAAATTAAATCTATTACACATAAGTTTCTCATTAAAGGGCATACCACCAAAACGAAGGAGACAGTGCCCACTCTGTCATAGAAAGGGCAGTTAAGAAGACACCTAAAGTCAGGCCCCAGTTTATGTTTCCTTCTCAATACGTATCAATCATACGTATGGCAAAGAAAACCGGCACTCCAGCCGGTTCACAGGGGCACCATTCGAAAGTAAACGAGATGTCTATTTACCATGATGATTTTTATAGATTTTAAACAAACCTGTACAAAGACTGTAGCTTTGTGACGCCTCAGGCAACCTCAAAAGACAAAGATCCTAAAGAAAAAAGAATCAAAGGAATCAGGATGTAAAAGGGCCATCAAAAAGCACAAAGAAACTGGAAACTGTAGAAGATCAGGAAGGAAGAAGAGCAAATTGATGAAAGTGGCAACAACAATGACGAAGAAAACAAATTTTATGTTAAGCAAAGCGTCTTGCTGGTTATGTACGAGTTTGAGAAAAATCAACCTACAAAGATACTTTTACAAGAACTCCTATAGTGAACAGGGAGTTTTATGGAACATCAACAAAAAAGGAAAAGGTACTGCAAGCCAACTGCCTCAATACAACTGGTAGGAGCTTATAAGAAGAAAGCCGACCATTGGAGAGAAAAAAAACTGATTTAATGAGCATGGGTTGATGCCAACGTAATCCCTAAGTTTTTTATAGTGACTTTTTCAAAAAACCTTTAAACTTCCCTAAGCTTTACAGTTGAAATTGTGTATTTGGAATTTATTACCTTAGCTCTTTTTTACTTACAACCAAAGGTTCCTCATACGGTATCATTCGTGTCTTTAGAAAATGTTAATTTCTATCTTATCAGGATATTATTGAACTAAAAAATACCATTTTGTAGATAGTAACAACAGTATGTGTAAAAGTTTCTATTTTTTTTATCTGTAAAACCCTTTTATTATTATTTTACGTATTATTATTAAACTAAAATAATTTTTATTAAAAAAATTAGCCCTAATTAGGCTATTTTAAAACCTTAAAGCTGCATCTGTTTCTATATTTTTTTTTTTTAAATTTTGGGGGTTTTTCCAATGTTTATCTTTGTACTATTTTATAATACTTACAATTAAAAGGGTTATCATCTTTAATCTGTTGTCTACTCTTTCATTGCTTTTAATTCCTTTTAGCACACTTATAAATAGGCGGAACAGTGATATGGATAAGAGGCACATCTAAAGAAGTAAAATAAAATAAAAGCAAAAGAATTCTGGAATAGTGGCATAACTTAAAAAAATCCAATAAATATTGCAAAAGTTTTCTAGAAAAAGTGGTACAACTCAAAATAAACTAATTAAACTTTTTTTTGTAAGGAAACTTAGCGGTAAAACACCTATGAAAACCTCTTGTATCAATTACTCCATAGCTATAAATATAATTTCAAAAAAACCAATCAAGGTTTTTCAGCTTTAAATTAGCGAGGCAAGAATGACAAAACTTTAGTTTTGCTTCTCCTGAAAAAAATGACAATTTTTTTAGTTGTGCCAGTATTCTTCTGGGGTGTGCGGTTTGATCTTTATTATTTTCATCAAATAAAGGTCAAAACCTCACTTTGGAATATTATAGTAGTTTTTTTATTTTATGATTTTTTTTGGTAATCGACTTTACAACTTTATCCAGAATATCTGACTAGATAAGGAACTGATTTAGGTTTTATATTTAGAATGAAGCTTTATTTATATTTAGGTGAGTACTGTACATTTCACTTCAGTATATTAGTCATATTGATAACCAAACTGGCAACTAGAAAATAGCACATGACATGTTAAAGCATATGACATGTTAACATGAGACATATTATCACATATAGATTATTTCATGCAGCAAAAAGAAACATAGTATAGTGAAGTTCAATGTTAATGACAAGATCTGAGTATACTGTAGTCTTGCTTTGTACTACCTCCTCTGGCTCACTGGATTATTTATTATTTACATAAAGCTGTGAAATCTAATACATTATGTGAATGTATCATGCGATAAGATATCTTGATATAGATCATCTGCAGAAATTGTATTTGGCACGAAACTTTATTTATTTATTATAGGCAAGAATACATTCAAACCATGCAATATGTTTGAGCGATATTGAAGCGCAGTACTCAGTAGGTTGTCACAATTTCCTTTTCTAAGCCAGGAGGTAGTAAGGGTTTATTATCATTATGATATGTGTCTGTCTGTAGAATAAAATGGCTATATGTTGGAAATTGTCCTTGCAATTTTAACGAAGCCTTTTATGCGACACGTAGTCTGGCGTATTTCTGCTTTGTTAATAAATTATAACGGTACAGTCATATTAACAAACAAGTTATATTAAATGTTACCTAATGATAAATTGATGTAAGATTGACAAAATATCAGTATACACTCCACTCAAGGAAATAATTAAAATTTCAATTTATTAGAATTGCAAGCTCGCCTATAACTCCGTTTGTACTAATAGCGACAGCTCAATACAGTTTAGGATTTTTAAGAGCTAAAAGGAATCAATGAACTGACTATTGCAAATGTTAGGGTTCAATTATGAAGTGCTCCACGATAAAAATATAATTTGTTTAAATAAAACACTATGTTTTAAAACATAATATTACAGCAAATAGCTGGGATGTTATATTAAACCCTACAGAAAACTTTATTTTGTTATAAACGTAGGTAAGACTTTTATCATGTGAGAAATGTTGATCAACCGTTAGATCTTTAAATAAATGTTGTAATAGTGTTAGCTAGGCACATACAGACCTATATCACTACAAATTGCGACGTTATTAGTTGTCTAATGGTGACATAACTATTATTTATATGTCTGAACATCGGCCTTAAGCGTGTCGGTAGAAGAAAATTAACTATGATTTTTGAAAAATAATCGTTTAACATTTTTAACCATTTCAATAATCTTCCATTTTCACCACTAAAACATCGCGCGTGACAATCGATTTTCTTAAGAGAAATTTCTCTATTGATTAAAAATAATCGAGGAAGTTATGTGCTTATACAATGCACTTTGTTTCTAACATAAACACGAATTATTAATTATTATCAAAACAAATATCAGCCGAAAGTCTCAGTTTCTCGATAACCATACCGGTTTAAAATGAAATTATTATATAAACATGTTTGTAGTATAGCACTAATATTTTATTCCAGTTAAAATACCAGAAAAAATGCCACGCCGTGTGCCTCTTGACACCCTTGACTCCGTCTGAAGAGCTCTCAAACCCGGAGTGACGGCTTTTCTCCCTTTTGCCTCTTTTCTGGCACCCCTGTTTGATTTACACTTCTAAACACACGGCATGGGTAACGGCCAACGCTGCCATTTCAGGGTCTTTTGTAGTTTCAGTTCAGGGTCTCTATCCACAAAGTGGGCTTAGAATATATAAATAAACATATTAATATATAAGTATTGATTTTATATTTTTTGCTTGTGCTAAATAATTTTATTTGGTGACGGGATTGGAGAACAATCATTCCCGTCTAAAACACCAAAAGATTGAAATTTGGGAAAAAAATATTTGGCTAATTAATATTATTGTTGTTTTGCTATAAATTAACGTCAGATAACTGTGGACATTTTCAGCCGAAACGTTCGTCATACGAAACTTTTAGTGTTTCATCAAAAGTACTAAAAAACTATACATTAACCTATAGGAATTAAATTTTTGCTACCTATTTTTTAATAATATTAATCAGATAAGTATTGCAGAGTTTTATTATTAGTAGTAGGTATATAACTTCAATTCTATGTTTTTAGTGACGTATTAGTTCCTAGTAACTTTACATAAATAATACTGAAAAATCAGATAAAAAAATTAAAATATATCCTTCATTATACGTTTTAAAGACTTTACTATTGCTTTCTTGAATATTTTGATTTTGATTTAGACCCTCTTGTAAATTATATATTACGTGTCCTTTTATATTAAATTATTAATATGCATAAAAACCAACTCAGCTAATTAAAACGTATAATTACCTTCTCAGCTCATAATTATTAGATTTGGAGAGAAATTCCAAACATAGCTTGGAATTTGAAACATAAGCACCTTTTGGAAATATTATGGTACTATATCCTTCACCCTGAAACTATTATTTCTGTTTCAAAATCGGAGAATGTCCCTATAACTAAAATATAAGACTCTCTTTTATTTGGTTTAAAATATAATTTACATATACCCAATAGCTCCTAAAGATGTATAGAGATTAACCCTTTCACTGCCAAGAGCCGATGTCATCGGCTCTGCAGTTTGATCGTAAAAACGCCGAGAGCCGATGTCATCGGCCCACGCCCTTGGACCGAAAATCGCCATGAGCCGATGTCATCGGCTTTTAATTATAATTTTATTTTTTCGTTACTATAGTGATCACAAGTCATTATTACACATGTGGCGAAAGAAAAAAAGGCATTCAATGTGAAAAACACATCAAGTATAATCTATGAATAGTGTATATTACGGAATACGAGCAATGAAACAGGATCTAATCAGCTGTGGCAGACATCAGCTGTTTGACGTTTCTGTCAATCCATAAACTTAATGGTTTCAGTCTGTTGTTGTTTACAGTTTGTACTATAACCTTTCAAGTTTGCAAGTTTGTTTCATTGTTTTGTACCAAAACCATCTGCGTAGCGTGCAAGCTTGGCTGCCACCTTGACTGCCTATCGCAGCACCAGTGCAAACATTAATTTTTAAGATATGCCACTTGTGCCACTTGGTTTTTTGTGTTGTCTAGACTTTAAAAAAAAATGCATATCATTATATAGAAAAAATATCAAAAGTATTTGATCTAACTTTAAAAATAAAAATTTACAAACATTTCAAAGTTAAAAACGAAAAAAATAAGATTAAAACTGTATTTCATGAGCGAGTGATCGCGGCTTCCTAGGTCCCGGGCCTTGGTGGGATGGTCTAGGACCAATCAAAACAATCTGTATGATTATGAGAATGAATAGTTTTTCATGAAAAAAGTGACTGTTTAATTTTAATACTTAATTTGAAAAGAATTTATATTTATTGACTTTAGTCTTTGGAAATGTGTTATTTACATTCTTTATTTTATTGCTTTGTATTTACAATATGTGTATTTAAATGATATGGTTAAGTGTAAAATCATAAATTTTCCCTTATAACTTTACTTCTAGAATCATACGTTGCCTGGGCTAAGTGGAAATCATAATAATGATATCTTAATTCTCTCCGTAACTGACTAGATCGTTCTATTTCGTGACTGTATTGTGTGTTAACGTAATTCCTTAGAAAAGTTCATGATATTTCCATAACATTTAAATGTTTTAAAAGAAGTATTTTTATAGATGAAAAACTTTTGTTGTTCTTAAAGAATTATTTATTCAAAATATATCCAGTATCATTGAGTTGGTAATAAATAGCATTAAAACTAGATCAAGCTGAACTAATATACTATAATCATATAATATATCGTCAGTGATGGAGACAAGCAGACGAATGAGTAGGCAAAACGTCGGTTACGTCTGCCACAGCCAAGTACCACTTGTGCCACAATATCCCAGGAACAATAACATTTACATTGAGCGCTGTCTCAGCAGCAACTTGTGCTTTTAATAAAACCATGTATTGTGACTCTTGTAAGATTGTTCTAATATCAGAACATGTAACAAATTCAGACTTTTCTATTCGAAAATTTTCTATGTATTTTAAGGTTTGTTTAAATTAACCTGGTATACTAAATATTAATGACTTCTATTGATGTATATAAGCTCCAACCAAGTGGTTAACACTAATTGGTGATTGAGATTGAATCCTGATCATGCTGTGGTTTTTCATACATATCTGGTTCGTATTATTTAATCATAAATAGGGTGAATGTGGTTTCCTCACCTTCCTGGTTTTAGTGAGAAACATTTTAGTTGGATATTTAGAAACTAGGAACATGGTTAGCCTTCTTAATCCTAAAATACATGCTGGAATCCTATTGCACTTTTTAAATTTAAGTGTTTACACAATTTTTTTACTAAATCATTTGTATGTTTCCCAAAAAAATTATATTTACGGAAATGTGTTACATAACAGTTTCTTTAAGGAGTTTCTTAAACATTTTCCAAAACACAAATAGATTATGGATACATTAATTTATTTTATTCTTTAGACAGTAAATTTGTTTAGTACATGTATATCAACAAAATCTCTAGCTGACGATCTGCTGTCTTGTTTTATAAATATGAATGGTTTTATTTTAAATCTAATAAAAAAAATAAAAGTCATAAAACATAATTCACTTCTAAAAATTTGGACTTATTATATGGATTGCATAATGAATTGGTATTACAATACATCCGTAGAAGAGATATGAAAAAAATTTCATTCATAACCTACATTTCATACCCTTCCGATTGAAATATGTATTACAAATTGTAACAATGTTTATCACCTATGTAAAATAGTAATTATAGCTTCTTAATAAAGTGGAACTCTTTTGATTTATAAATCTTTCTCTCTCTGCCTCTGTCTCTCTCTATCTATCTTTATTGTTATGAATCCTTGAGATTTATATAGACCGATTACTTAGATTTGTTCACCAATCACATGGTGTTCTCCTTAAGCGAATATAATAATTGTGTTCTCTATGGTATCGTTACTACCGAAGATAAAAGCTGTCTGTATAAATGCTATTAGGAAAACCAGCTAGGTGGTAGGTAAACTAAGACAATTTAAATTGGACTTTGAACCACTGTGGTAGATGTACAAATAAACCCCATTATTTATTTAAGGTTATTTATTGGGTTTGGCATACCCATTGTTTAATACGCCAAGAATAAAAAACACAAGAAATATTCTTTTTTTAACTCTGGAAATAATGATTTAACTAAATGATCTCTAAAAAATTGTTAATCTGCAATCCATCATTATAAATTAATAAATAAGAAATGAAATCATGTCAAAGACATATTGTAATTGATAATACAGTGAATAGTAAGCATCTATCTCAGTCAAGTAAAACTGTAATTAATTCGGATTCATCATACTAACTGTAATAAAAATATGATATTAAATAGCTAGATTTTAACATAGATTGTAATTAATTTATGTACAAAGCAACATCAAAGGCAACTAATCTTACAAGTCTGTGTTTAGTGGCTCGGTACGTTATGCTCCGGTGGTCAATGAAATTACTTCATTTGGTGACATATGGAATACTAAGCCTTCCATATTTCAGCATCATAACATAGTCGATTGTTTTAGTACTAAGCAAAAGAAAATATGAGAAGAAATTGTAAATAAATTAATTCCTTATACAGTGGCTAACCAATGTTTATGATGGATTTGACCAAAAAGTTGCCCAAAATCTGTGGCGTTAATACAAAAGTTGTCTATATATTATTTACGGCTTAGTAAGGTATAAACCTAAATATTCTTGAAGAGTTACAGCCAACAAAGAAGTGCGTGTGTGGGATGTATTGCAAACTTTTTGTACAATATCAAACATAACGGGATCAGTTCTGAAAAGTCTATAAGTGTGTAGTATTTAGATTCACCTTCAATTGAACGGGTATTAAATATACCTAGAGATATAGAATATTGCCAGGTGGATGAGTTTTTCTTTATTTATCTTCATAAAAGTTAACATCTGTGAGCAAAGGTTTATCTAAAAAAATGTAAACAAATCCGTTTATTTCACATCTATGCAAAGAATGAAATACACAAGATAATGCAATGAAATTGCAACACACATATAGAGACAAATCTCTAGCGGATATCTAGATTTGGTCTCTTCTCAGGTAGTAAGCTTAATCGTAAACCATGTATACCTGAGGTAACATCTCTTTAGAGAGCAGATATAATCATTTATGACTTTTATTTATGACATGAGTAAACATCTACCCTGAAAAACATTTGTAATGTTACGTGTTGTCATAACAAAGAATCATTTTGTTAGATTTGCAATTTTTAATTGTTAAATCTGATCATGGATGGCAAGTTTCCTAAAGAAGACCTGTCAATAAATTTCAGTGGTTTGAAGGAATACTAAAACTGTATTAGACCTACTTAGTTTCATACTTCCTGATTGCTTAATAGGGCTTGGGAGCGCAAGTGCTTGAAAATAGGCCGCGCCAAAAAGCATTGCTACTCACAAAGTGCGCATCATATACAGGGAGTCTAGTACAGTGGAGGAATGTAGCTGTGCTCGTAGGGCCCAAATACTAGCCTTTCAACAAAATAAATGCTATCTGTGTGACGGGTTGCGTTTACGTGCTAGCCGCTGAGATGAAGGCGCAACAATCTTATTAACGACTTAAACTCACAATTTCGATTTGCAGATTAGTACTGACAAATACTTTATTTTAAAAAAACACGTTAAACAACACTATAACAATTGAAAAACAAGGATAAGTCCTATTATTGTTAATATTAGGTATTCTCTTATTATATAATTACACCACAATCAGCACTGTCACAAGACAGACTGATTGTAGCGAGTGTGATGTTATTTGGGCCAATACGATTCCTGAAAGGAGGGTTTTACCCATGAGTCAGAGGAAATGTTTTCGGGACGCAGCGCATAATGCTACCCCGCCACCCCTCCCGCCACTCACCACACACTCAAGGTCACGCGCTCAGCTGAAGTCCTCTAACTGTACATTATCCATGCCTGTATAAATCCGATGATCAATTTCTTCCACATAGGAGTTCAGGCTTTGAGGAGTGTAGTATATAATCATAATTCCCCTAGGCAACTGTGATTCCAGACTCAAACTCAACACAAACTCTACCATTTTAGATGATCAGGTCTGAAGCTAACTAATGTGCACATCTAGGCAATGAAATGTTTAGCATAGGGAGCCAGCCTTACTGAGAGGCCATTGCTTCACCTTAACAGCATGGAAGTGCTCTACTATTTCCAACCCATGTAAAGCCGTTTGTTAGAATAAAAAACAGTTGTATTTACACTTCTTTAAACTTCACAAAATATCTCAATTGCAGGCATATGAATTTATAAAACTTATGTGACATACGTATGATACTCCAGTGAAATAAGTTTAACCTAATCTCCAACCAGGAAAGGCATATAATAGGTCTCAGATTTGTTAAACTTTTTAATTGTACTTGTAATATCTGTAACATATTGCCTACAGATTAAAAAAAATTGACTATATTTGTTTTTTAAAATTTGAAGATTGGTAATTATGTCTTTTAATTAAGATATTTAGAAAATATATGTTGAGAATTTCTTTAGAAATGCAAACCAAGATTTTGCTAAACCTGATTTATTTTCCTTTTACACAATACAATTACTTATTTACTTAATATCTTTAAAATATTCATTTATTGCAATATAAAATCTATTCGCCGAAAGCTTTAAACTATGCTACTTTGCAAACGATAGAATTTTTAGTGTGGAATGACTTTCACTATAACCGGAGGATGACGTGTGTGCCACGAAACCCTGTAATGGTCTGCTATGACAGAGAGAGTGCGGCATGTTCATCACTCCTGTCCCTAGCAGACTTACACACAATCATGCCCTAGTCCAGCTGACAATATCGTGGCTCTCAAGATTTATAGTTTACACACTATAATGTGGCACTAGTGATTTATTTTTATTTCAAAATCGAGGCCATTACTAATTATTAAGCATTAAGTGTTCCTGTTGTATGTGAACACTGCAATTTTATATTGAAGTAGAAACCATAAACTTATGTTTGCATATTAATATTTTGATTCTTGTTTAAAAGTCTTATTATAACTCATAAATTAATTATACTGTGTTTTCAAACAATGTAAATATCTTCTACTACTACTGGAGTCTGAGGTTTAAGATCACTCTTAGTTTTGTATAATCTAATATAAATGTATAATCATATCAGACCTATATGGATCTGAAGCGTATTTTTGGACCATTTATTTATGTACAAATGCGTTAGTACCTTGACACAACTGTACACAAAATGAAACAAAATATAAAATCTTAAATGTACACAGAACCACTGGATGAGTCACTATTATACACACACACACACACACACACACACACACACACACACACACACACACACACACACACACACACACAAACATATATATAATTTTTCAATAAACATTGAATCACAAAAATTACTTGCTCTGCCGGGGCTCTCACTTGCCGGGTGAATGTTCTACCATTATCATATGTGGCATATATAATATAATTACATAATATTTTTATGTTATAATTATAATAAGATAATAATAATATATATATATTAAATAAGGCTATTGCCATTTATATAATTTAATGTAAATAAAAGTCGTTTGACAGGTATTTGGTCTTCCAATCATATGTTAGTTTGCTTATTTAAACGCATATGTGACAGATACGGCCAAATACAAAATAATTGAATCGGAAAAAGTAAGCGCTCTGTGGTGTAATGGTAGCACATTCACCCGGCAAGTGAGAGATCCGGGTTCGACTCCCGGCGGAGCAAGTACTTTTTGTGATTCAATGTTTATTGAAATTAAATAAGGCTATTGCCATTTATATAATTTAATGTAAATAAAAGTCGTTTGACAGGTATTTGGTCTTCCAATCATATGTTAGTTTGCTTATTTAAACGCATATGTGACAGATACGGCCAAATACAAAATAATTGAATCGGAAAAAGTAAGCGCTCTGTGGTGTAATGGTAGCACATTCACCCGGCAAGTGAGAGATCCGGGTTCGACTCCCGGCGGAGCAAGTACTTTTTGTGATTCAATGTTTATTGAAATTATATATATATATATATATTAAACGCTTTGTGATTACAAATTTCAATTATTTATTCATATTAACAGTAATACAGCAAATTAGTTTTAATTTTCATCTATTAGAATAATAGCGAATTCGATTACAAAATGGTTTGTAATCTGCTATGGTTGTACCTAATATTGCTTCATTTACAATCGTATAGTTTACACGCAAAAGTGTAATATGAGGCGATATAAGGGAAACCCATCCCTACTGAGTGCTGTGCATAAATTACGTCACGAGTTGCTGACGTCAGAAGTAACAAATTAGACCCAGGGGTGTATCAACGAGGTGAGGGCAAAATATACTCTGGATCACTTTTTTTCTGTATTAAAATAATTTTGTATGAAACCACATATAATGAATAATGAAAGTTGCTCGTACTGTGTGGAAGTCATTATTTACATATGTTCCGAGTTGTGTTGCACTATTCCTTCAGTAAATCAGATATGGGTGTTTCAAATTGTACGCACACTAAAACATTATATGAAACATTTTCGAAACAATATAATTTATGAAAATGTATGTAATTGCACATTTTTAAATATAAAAATACAATTATATAAATTTGTAATTTCTTACAAATTAAGAAAATATAGAACATAGTACCTTTAACTTTTGATTCCTGACATGTGCGTTGGCATTCATCCCATGATCACAGTCAGGAACTGATTCATGAAATTATTATAAAAAAACTACAGAACATTTAACTTGATGGAGACTATTAAATTCGCTATAGAACAGTACACACCACGATGCTAGATTGGGAATTATATGTAGTATATTGTTATAATGTTGCTGAAATGTTATAGTAAACCTCTATAAACAGTGATTGAGTACCATCTTAGATCTTTGGGAAATACAACAAAATTAAGAAATCAGAAAATTAAGTGCTTTACAATAACCAATTAAATCATTATACACAACTGTGTATAATGAATTAAAAGTGAATATTAGAATATAAGTTTACGTTTAAAACATATTGATTAAAGATAGTTTTCAAGATTACAATTCTTTAGCAAACTTTTAAACGTGTCAAACGAAAAACCAAGAATATAATCTTGAATAAAATATTGAATAAGTAAACTACATTAAATATATGTTAAAATAATATTTTATATCCAGTAACAATTAGGAAATATTTCTTCTTCCATTTGTAATGGCTTTGTTACATTTAAAATTTACGGATCTCTTGATCTTAGGTAATGCCATATCTATATTCTTTTAAAGCGAAATCAGAATATCTCGAGATTATAATGCGTTAAACATATTTCTCGAAAAATATAAATGCTGAATGATTCTTTAAAAAAAAATGTATTCGAGAGCGAAGTTTGTACTACTCCCATACCATGTTTTGTATTAATCAGATGTAACGGCAGTTAACCTGTTCATACGTATACCCTTCCGAATAGGGTTGTTTTTCGACCAAAATCATCTTATGCAACCAAGATATGCAAATTTTCTACGAGTTATAAAAGTGATTACGATAAGCATTAATCACGTTTTCATAAAAAAATGTATGTAAGTTTTTCAACTCAAAACTAAGAGGGTCTGAGAAGAATCAAAATAAACCACCTCAAGTTATACAGGCAATACACTTCACTAAACATACAAGATGCTTTACTTTATCAGGGTTTAATAAGAACGACTTTAAGAAACTTTGCCCTATATATAATGTCTTCACGCTGGAATTACTGCATAATAACCACTAAAAACTAAATCGTTTAAAGAATCTCGAGGGTGGTAATCTATTAAATCCATAGGAACACGCGAAATTAAAAATATTACTAAAATCTTGGATACTTAACGTATTCCAAAATAAATTAAAACGTAAATAGTCTACAGTAAGAACAAGATTTCATATTATGTAGAATCCTCAAAGAAGCCGAGGTGCTGATCGGCTTAGCCCGTACTGAAATCCTCGTCACGGAAGACGGAGAATACGGAGGATTATCGAGCACACTTAACAATGTGTGTCTCACAGATCCTGATATGAATATGTATCACTCGTCTACATCACAAGAGCTGTACTCACAAAATACTGAATCCAAGGCAGATGTTGATAAGATATTCTGATGATCTACTAAATCACTATTAGTTGATATTTTTGAGCTTATCTTTAAGAAATATATAAATTTGTACTTCTTCTTATAAAAAATATCTTTTTTAGTTTTACCATATCAACTAAAAATAATAAAAACCAAACTCAATCCGAGCAGTTCGATACAAAATAAAAACATATTAAACAGCAAAACTCGTGTTTTCTCATTTTTATTGTCTTTTGTAAATTTAAAGGACGATTTGTGCGTAAAGCCTTATTTTTTATGTATAGAAAATAATAAATTTATATACTTTTGTAAGTTTTTACAATATATGCGTATTTATTAACAATGAAATTGTAATGGTATAGAGCTGTAAGTCAGTTGTAAAGGGACTTGCTCGTTCATACATAGGTACGAAAATTCAAGGAATCTAAGGGAGAAATTAGAAGCCCTTACCTAAACGGAGAGTTGCGGTTAAACCCCAACACTCCATCACCACTAATTCGTATTGGATATTAAATTGTATATTATCAACCAACTTTAAAATCATACTTAGAAGAACAATAAGTACAATAGTGTAGAATTCATCACACTGGTTACTAGTGATTTTTGCACAGCCTTGTTTCTTGTTAAAATTTGTTTTCATATTATAATATATATTATACAAAAAAATAATTTGTATACCTGTAATTTAGAAACTTCGGAACATTACAAAGTACCTATATAGCGAAATTATTTTTTTTCTTACAGTACATTATTTTACCTTGTAAAAAAATAATATTTTAATAAATTTTCTTAGTTAATCAGTCATCTTAAAAATTCCCGTCTAACGAATAAATTATAGTAAACAATTTCGAACACTAGGGCCATTTCAAAGTTAACATCTAAAATAATTTGAAAATAAAAAATAGATTTAATGTTATTGAACTGAATTCTTTGTATGGCATGAGAAATATACAAATTATAGAAAGACACGTGCGCAATCTTATAAGTATTTTTAGTTATTTAAATAAAGTTTATTACAAATCATATTTTATAAAATTCCACTTTGATAAATAACCGTTTAAAGTTGATGATTAATACACTAGGCGATAGAGATTATCTCAGTTCGCCTGTTAATCGTTAGCGCTCTGTGTAATATGTACGTGTAGTTGGATGCGCATAGTTACCCAGCACGGTCGCCACGACCCAGTCAGTAACCGTGTTATTGGCGGTAATGACCGTGTAATGGAAGTCTTAACCAATATTACAACATGAATGTGGACCTGCTCTGACTGCATTGTCGTATCTCATCCACGTATGTTTATAACTGATGCTCATAAACATGTCAGGTTCGAATCTCCACACAGTATAGTTCGGAAATAAAGACTTGCTAATTTTTCATGGCTTGTGTTCTTTGGGCACTATTAGTCTCCGAATCATGTAGTATGATATGCATAATTACCCAGAAGTGTACTCATCTACCTTAGAAAATTTCCTAAAACATAGAAAGTCAGAATTTAACTCCGAAGGTTCCCCTTAAAGCATTCGGCAAGAAATATGCTACATGAAAGTGTAATGTATTGAATTACAATAATAATTATAATAATAATTATTATACATATTATAAATTGTTACTGGCAAGTTAAAGCCACAGCCAAATACCAACTGTATGATCTATGATGCTGTGACGTCATATGGGGTGATTAGTTTGAATAAATGCCATTGGCTGTTCTCATCACGCCACCAGATCATACCACCTACCACTTCCAGTGTCCTGCCCTTGCCTCTCTCTCTGTTACCCTCCAACCTTAACCGAGCACAGTCGATGATGTAAACCAATTCAGTCTTTTATTCCGATTCCCCGTAACCCGTACACAACAATTGGCGACGAGGTATTAATGCGATCCCGCGAGTGCAATGCAACCTGTTCGATTGTGCGTAAATAATTTCTCCGAAAATTATAGTGGGAGGAAGTGTGTCTGTAGTTTGGCGTCACGTGGACTCAAAATCGGTACATTTTGATGTTGGAAGACAAGGTCGTAAATTAGAACATTTCGTCTTTATTTAGTGAAACAGTAAAAATGTCGGGAATTATTGGCGGAATTGGTGACTTCGACAACAGTGCAGAAACTTGGAATTCGTATGTTGAACGATTTGAATTATTCGTTGACTGTAACAGTATTAGTGACGACAAAAAGGTTAGTACGTTACTAACAGTCGTGGGTGTGAAAACGTACAGTTTGTTACGAGATTTATGTACGCCGGAAAAACCTTCAGTGAAAAAGTTTGATGAATTAGTGAAGTTAATTCAGGACCATTTGTACCCGAAGCCATCATTCATAGCTGAAAGGTACAAATTCAGCAAAAGGAATCAACAGGAAGGAGAATCAGTCGCAGAGTACATCGCCAGCCTCAAGAAATTGTCTGCATACTGCGAGTTTGGCGCATCCCTCAACGACTATCTCAGAGACAGACTGGTGAGCGGCATCAGGAGTGAGTCGACCAAGCAGAGGCTGTTGGGAGAGACCACCCTAACCTTCGACCAGGCTGTGAAAATCGTCTGCTCAGTGGAAGCGGCGGAGAAGAATGCGGCGGCATTGACAGTGAACGGCGGCAGCCGGGTCCAGCGGATGGCAGCGCATCACCACCCACATGTGAGAGTCGGCGGCAGCGGTGGCAGCGCGAGCTACAACGCAAGGCACGAAGTCAAGGTGCAGTGTACGTGCTGTGGGCAGTGTGGTCACTATAGGAAGCAGTGCAAATTGTTTGGTGTTGTGTGTCACAAATGTGGTAAAAGAAATCACATATCTAAGGTATGTCGATCTACTGAAATTAGTAAGTTACCAGACAATCAGCTTTCGAAAGTTAAGAAAGGTATATCTTATCAGTCTAATTTTCAAAACAAGAAAAACAAAGATTATAAGAAACATAATTTTGTAAATGATAGTTCAGAACTGTCAGATTCAAATAATTCTAAGAATTATGTTCAGAGTGATGAAAATCTTGAGAGTTATGTCGAGGACATACAGAATTTATTTAAAGTAAATGAAACTCACTGTAAAAGAATTAGAGTTGACCCAATTAAGATTAAAGTCCTAGTGCAAGGTCGAGAAACCATATTTGAAGTTGATACTGGAGCTAGTGTCACAGTGTGTAGTGAGGATTTTTATGAAAATAATTTTAGTTCTTGTAAATTGTTAGAAAACGACCTAACTTTGAGTTCGTACACTAATGAACCTATTATACCTGTGGGCAAAGTTAATGTTGATGTTTGCTATGAGAAAATACATAAATGCTTAGATTTGTATGTGATTAGAGGAGGTTCACATCCTTTAATGGGTCGTGATTGGCTTAAAGTACTGGGAGTTGACATTTCGTTTAAAAATAACTTGTGTGTTATAAACAGACCTATAGATAACAAGGCTAATTTCGAGACAATGACGTCCGAGCTAACTAATCAATTTCCAGAAGTGTTCACTGAGAAACTAGGTCAGTATACAGGCGAACCAGTAAAACTAAATCTAAAAGAAAATGCTAGACCTAGGTATTTTAAGCCAAGACCGATACCATTCTCATTGAAAAGTAAGGTAGAAAAAGAACTACAACGCTTAGTTGACGAACAAGTGTTAATTCCAGTAAGCAGCTCGGAATGGGGAACGCCCATTGTACCAGTATTAAAAAAGAACGGTGAAATTAGGCTATGTGGAGACTTTAAAGTTACTCTAAATCAGTATCTAGAAGTAGACAAGTACCCTATACCTAGAATAGAAGATTTATTTGCAAATTTACAGCATGGAGAACGTTTCTCTAAAATAGATCTTAGTCAAGCCTATATGCAATTAAAGTTAGACAGTGAGTCACAAAAATTATGTACAATTAGCACGCATAAGGGTCTTTTCTCATATTGTAGAATGCCTTATGGAATCTCATCAGCCCCAGGAATATTTCAAAGAGTTATTGAACAATCTTTGCATAATTTAGAAGGCATATCAGTGTTCATGGATGATATTCTTATCACCGCACCTAATAACGAAACTCATGTAAGTAGGTTGCAAGAGGTTTGTAAACGCCTGAGTGAAAAAGGATTTACCGTAAAGAAAGATAAATGTACGTTCTTTGTAGACAAAATCGAGTATCTTGGTTTTAGTATCGATAAAGATGGACTGCATACCTCTGAATCTAAAATTAAAGCTATAAATCAAGCACCTGTACCTAAATCTGTCACTCAAGTCAAAGCTTTTATTGGCTTGGTAAATTATTATGGAAAGTTTATCAAAAATTTGTCAACAATCTTGAGTCCGTTGTACAACTTGTTAAAAAAGGACGTGTCATTTGATTTTGATGAAAAATGTCTCAAATCATGTAGCCATGTCAAGGATGTTTTGACTAAAGCACCAGTTTTGGCGCATTATGATTCAAAGTTGCCTGTAAAACTAGCAGTAGACGCAAGCTCGACAGGGCTGGGCTGCGTACTTAGTATCATAACTCCTGAAGGCGTTGAGAAACCTATTGCATACCACTCTCGTACTTTATCACCAGCAGAATGTCAATATTCACAAATAGATAAGGAAGCTTTAGCAGTAGTATATGGAGTAAGGAAATTTCATCAATATTTGTATGGCCGAAAATTCACATTGTGTACTGATCACAAACCTTTAATTAGCATATTTGGCCCGAAAAAGGGTTTACCTGTTTTCGCAGCAAGCCGATTACAAAGATACGCATTATTTTTAAGTGGATACAATTTTGATGTACAGTATGTAAGGTCAGAAAAGCATGGTAACGCAGACGCATTATCACGCTTACCATTAAGCACTAAACACGTTGTAAATAATAACAATGAACCAAGGTGGAAAGGTACCTATTTACACTGTATCGCTGAAAGTTCAGTACCTTTAACTTTTGAAGATGTAAAAGCTGAAACCCAAAATGATCCTATTATAAAACAAATACATAACTATGTGATGTACGGATGGCCAAATTTTTTGTCAGGGGAGAATAGGGAATTGTTACCTTATTTCCAAAGGAAGGACGAGCTAACAGTTGAGCATGGCATTGTTATGTGGGGATATAGAATTGTTGTTCCTAACAAGTTGCGTAGCTACATATTAAATGAGTTACACGCGAGTCACTTGGGAATTGTAAAAATGAAGTCAGTAGCAAGATCCTATATTTGGTGGCCAAATATAGATGAAAACATTGAAAGCCTAGCGAACAATTGCTCTTCCTGTCTTATGGAACGTTCTAGTCCTAGTAAGAGTAATCTACATGTTTGGCACTATCCATCTATGCCATGGGAAAGATTGCATATTGATTACTTGGGTCCTTTCAAAGATAAGACCTACTTGGTAGTAATTGATGCTTACACTAAGTGGTTGGAAGTATTTGAAGTAGGCTCTACTTCAGCTAAGCTAGCTATAGAAAAGTTAAGAGAACTATTTTCTAGATTTGGATTACCTGTCACTATCCATAGTGATAATGGACCACCATTTACCTCAGTTGAATTTAAAAATTTCATGCAACTTAATGGTATAAGACATACATTTTCACCAGCTTATCATCCTCAGTCTAATGGTCAGGCTGAGAACTCAGTTAAGTATGCTAAACGTAAAATAAGATTGGCTTTTCAAGAAAATATTGATACTAAAGTAGCCTTGAATAGGATGTTATTTGATTACAGAAACTCCGTTCATAGCACTACTAACGAGACACCTGCCAAATTAATGTTTAATAGACCACTAAGATGCAGGCTAGATTTACTCAGACCTAATATAGCCAGAACTGTGCAATTAAAACAGGACAAACAAAAAGAATATTTTGGCGGTAGAAAAACGAGAATTCTATTTCCTAATCAATCTGTATTAGTGAGAGATTATCGCTCTAAAGACAAATGGATAGAGGGCATTGTAATAAAACAGTTAAATAATGTGATGTATTCTGTTATGACAAAAACTGGTTTAATTTGGAGTAGACATATTGATCAGCTGATAGGACTACACAGTAGTATTGTTGACAGTGACAGTCAAATTCCACCATCTCAGGACCGTACAGTTGCAGAGCGTGAGGCAGGCGCTCATTGTCCGCCAACTCCAAGCCCAGTCAGAATTAGTAACACTGACCTCACTACCGCACCGCATCATACCTCTCCATGTCACATCACTACCCCTCATTCTAGACCACGTCTTTCTCTACCCTCAGCTGTTCCTTCTCCTGTCACTAGAACAGCTGATCATACAAACAGATACCCAACTCGTATTAGGAAACCTGTAGAGAAATTAAACTTGTAAATAACTTACAGTACTTAAGGATGACATTTAATAATGATATGTGTTATTTATATTTATATGTGTTTATTATATATTTATTATTACTCTTGTATTGTTTAATTTATCTATGACTTGTGTGAATTCAATTTATTTTGAAATTTGGAAGGGAGGAAATGTAATGTATTGAATTACAATAATAATTATAATAATAATTATTATACATATTATAAATTGTTACTGGCAAGTTAAAGCCACAGCCAAAGACCAACTGTATGATCTATGATGCTGTGACGTCATATGGGGTGATTAGTTTGAATAAATGCCATTGGCTGTTCTCATCACGCCACCAGATCATACCACCTACCACTTCCAGTGTCCTGCCCTTGCCTCTCTCTCTGTTACCCTCCAACCTTAACCGAGCACAGTCGATGATGTAAACCAATTCAGTCTTTTATTCCGATTCCCCGTAACCCGTACACAACAGAAAGTTCAATAGATTGACATTTTTAACTAACAAATTCCAGATCTAAATGATCTGACATATTAAATATTATTCAGTATATAAAGAAACAAACACGTAACTAGTATCTTTGATAATGTACTTTTAATTGTACTTTTTAACAAACATCAAGTTTTAGATATAATAGAGAAAGATACAATCTAATTTTTACTTTAAATTTAAAGATTGTTACAAAACCCATATTAGTTGTCTTGTGACAGAAGTAGAATTTTAAAATTGTGTATGTGTACAAAAGGCAAAATCAACTATGGAACAAAATATACTAGGAGCGTGGTAAATTAAAATGGCTATACATTTACACATATTTTCTCAATGGTGGAAACAAGAGAAACTCAATATTGGCCGGAAATATATTTCACTCGAACATGAAGTGCTCATATTCGCATAGCGACTACAAAATTACGTACAAAGCCAAGGGAAAATGCTAGTAATATATAAAAATTCAAACAGGTTATAATAAAGGTTTGTTGATTTTCAGCTATAAAAGTCAGTTACACTTTACAAATGTTACGTTAGATACCGAAGCTTTATTTTGTCTGGGTTTATATTTATTGGGTAGTTTGATCAACTACATTAAAAGTCATCATGTAGTACTCATAAGTATGTTAACTGAAAAGCTAAGGACCTGTGAAATTAATTGTTCCTGCTTACTTCTTACCGAAATCGTTAAAGTATACAATTACATATCATGAATTAAGATATATTCGAGAAATTTCATAGGCATTTATACAAAAACAGTTTCAATGTCTGATTTAAAGGCCCATCTTTAAACTTAAAACTCAAATAGATTAGAGGGTAAGTATATCATTCAGTGACTATCACTTATCTCTGGATTTTTTAGAGTGCCATTCCTAAAACTATGCTCTTAATGTACCCGATTTTCAACATGAAAATTCATTCGAAGTCGTGGGTAACTTAGTTACAATTAAAAAAATAGAACTATCATGATTGAGTATGATGTGTTTCCCACAGGAAGTAATCTCATTGACCACCGGAGCATGCCGTACAGAGCCACTGAGTACAAACCTTCTAAGATCAGATGCCTTTGATGTTGCCGGGTTCATAAATACCCTATAACTAATTTCAAAATACATTTACCAATTACAATCTTCTTGTTAATTTTTTCAACGAACCCAATCGTTTATTGTTCTAAACATTCATAACATCTGACTGTTACTTTTTTATTGTTCTGAATGCCAGCTACTGTAATAACTATAACTTCCCTTTGACTAATAATTATAATGTACATTAATCAGCCATTAACCATCTAATGTAATAGATTTAAACGATTCAATATATTAGTCAACTTATTAGTCGTTTTGCAAATAAAATAAGCCAATGGGATTGCCTTTATTAGTAACCTTTTTATTGTTGCAAATACCATAATGTGTACTTCTTGAAATCATACATGTAACGGTTTCTTCTAAATTTTTAGTTTATAAATGTAGAGAATACTTGAGAATGATTGAGAGGAAATGTTGCAATAATTTCAAAAAATATTATTTTGAGCATTACATTAAACATTAATACACAAAATTAAAAAGTTCATTATATTATTTATTAATAATATGGCCAATTATTCAATGAATCGATACCACATTATTTAAAATGAATAGCTTTCTTTTTTGCAAGAAACATTGAAATCTTTTTAGCAGGCACGATGGCAGGTCATAAGAAACCTAGGCTGTGCATAAATTAAACCAAAAGCCTCTGACGTTGCTGTCAGAAGACACGGCTTATCAGCTTAGACCTAGACTAACTCTCTGGTCTTAGCTGTAAGAGAAAGAAATATTTTACACAAACATTGCCCCCGTTCTTATAACCGGATTTGTGAAACCAGTCCACATTATTTTATGGCTAAAAATATTTTAAACTTGTTTGAGTACAATTTATCCACAAGATAATCTTTGTTTCGAATCTAACGAATATTGTGCAGTAAAAAAATATATAACTGAAAAGTGTAGTAGTGTAGTAGAGAATGAAGTTGCTCTAGTAACATGTGATATTTAAATAAACTATATTCATTAGGAAATAAAAATATTTTCTTAATTTTATACCTGTTGCGTTTAAAATTATCTCAACGATAATTTCCATAATATATTGTGTTTTGTTCTACCAATTTGAGCTGTTTTCCCATATTTATTTTCATAGTTTACGAATAGTTTTATATATATATATATATATATATATATATAGTATTGTCTATATATAGGTTTACGTATACTTTACAGTATATATAGAACTAAAGTTGTGTTAAAACTAACATAATGATAGATAACTGCTTTTTTGTATTCAGCTGTTAAAAAAGTGTTAAATCGTTTATATCCAAAGAATATTTTACTTACTAGTGTTACTTAGTAAAAGAATTAAGTATTCCATTACACGTTAATTATTTTAATGACATGGTTAGTGATATCAAATTTAATAAAGTAAATACTCACAAATAGTCGTACTGTTAAGCACACATAAACATACTATTATTATGTTTAAACTGAAATATTAGTTGTGCATTCTCTGTATCTCATTATGTGGGAATTTAAAATCCACCATTTATTTTTCTTTTGAATATATGTAAAGCTCTATCTCATACAACTTTTGTAACGTAATTTGCAGTTAAAACATGTAATTTTACCCTAAGCTAGCGTCCCCACTTTCTCCCTTGCTCTCTATTTGTTACTGGCTAAGAATCAACATGACAGTACAGTCAACTTCTCATGTCCTTTTTCCCATTCAGTGAATGTTAATGACTATCGCGCATTTATCTCTTGCCTTTTGTATTGGAAATACTCTCAAGATTCTGTAAAATGTTCAAGCAACATGGCTGGATGTGTGAGTGGACAGACTTTGCATCTTCCTAGTCTACTAAAGTGGCATCATGTAAAAAGTGTTCATTGTTTTATTCAGAACATACGTTTTACATTTCTGAACTAATTACGATTCTTTTGTAAGTATTTTATTACTATTCGTTACTATTGGGGATCTACTCTAATTAATTCAGTTTGAATGAAGCGCCCAATATTAAGTTATATCTTTATTTAAATTTGACCACGCATCTACATTGCTAAAGTTATATTGATTTTGAGTTTTGATTATGATACTATTCCTGGAGAAACAATGTTCAAAGGTAAGTGCTATTCAAAAAAATACGATTCTATTACCTAGATAAGGCATTTAATATGGCAGGGGATTTAGTGATATTGCAGTTAAGAGATGGAAGCATGCTCACTTACGAGCTGCCAGCCTCTACACAAGATGGCAGCGTTAATTAATTAGTTAGTGTAACAGATTACGGCGGGAGATTAACAGCTGACTCGGCGTGGGGCTTGACAAAGTTTGGCGGGAATTACATGACATGGCGCCATCTTTGGTATGGCAACTCATTTACAGAAATATGACTGCAAATTTTTTATTTTATTTAATGCTTTAATGTATACTTACCAAGCAAATATCTTAATAAGTTAAGCATATCATTAAAAAAATACTTCAGAATCTCAATATGTAGCAATCATCTTTTTAATTACTAAATGAACATAAAATACCAACACCATTCAACCCATTACTAACACAAAAAGTTGATGAGAGGATCATAATTGATGATTAGACTGTCAAATTGATTGTAATGTATTTATGCACACGGTAACGTCAAAGGCAACTAATCTTACAAGTCTGTGTTCAGTGGCTCGCTCGGTACGTTATGCTCCGGTGGTCAATGAAATTACTTCCTGTGGCGACACATCGGACACATAGCTTTCATAGTCGGCTATGATCAAATACGTTGAATATTTCAAAACATGAGATAAAAAAATTTTATTAATCGAGCACTCGTTGATTTATGTAGGAAATCATAATAATATAATAATATTGTCAGAACTGCAAACAAATTATTTTTTTAATTTATAAGTTTAATCCAGGTATATTTCAACACTGAAACACGACCCAGAAGAAAATTAATAAATGTAATGTTTCCAAGAAGGTTATAAATTGATAATGTCCCATAGATAATGGCCTAAACGGGTTTTCGTTGTGTACACAGATTATAAACAAACGCGGATAAGTTACGGAAATGTAGGTCAGGTAAGATCCTCAGACAGGTCGAGTTATTGGTTAAACTTATATTACACTGCACTAACATGGTAACTGACTGTGACGGGGTGATCATGCTGAGTAACTATGCACATCCTATTGCCTGTCACATGACATTAGTGCCTAAAGCATAAGAGACAACAAGAAGCAAAACAACACAAACATTAAATATGATAGCCAGATTTTTGCAGCGTTCTATGTCTAAAATGAATATAAACTGTATTAAATAATAATTAACACTAATTAAATTCCCAGCATGGTTGTTTATTATACGTTTACTTCTCAAAATTCCAAAAAAAACATTAATTTTTAAAAGTGGAATTTGGAATGGTTATGATTAAACACTTGTTCATAAAAACCTAAATTCGGTGGACAAAATACTAAAATGGGTTGGAAATTATAACAGAGTAGAATAAATTTGTATAAGGATACAATTTTACCTTGCATTTTAGGCTTTTAATTTAAAGGATCAATAAAATTATTTTATATTTGTTTACGTTTAAGCTATTTAAATGGGTATATAGTAGTTTAATATGATTAGACATAATTTACTTATATTTGTATTTATCTTTAATATAAAATTAAGGTGTAAATAATGTAAATGCACCTTACGATTGATGATCAAATAGATATTATTTTACTTAACTAATGTTTATGTGTTGATTTTACATTACAACTGTGCTTAGTCTTAAATCTTATTTTGTTATGAGAAGCTATTTAGCGCAAACATACAAAACTTGTTTGGATTTAGAGGAACCATAACATGCAGTGGAGGTTTTTTTTATTAAGAACAAAGAAGAAATATTTTTACTAAAAGTCTTCAAAGCATTGCTGGGCCACGTAATACTGTCATATAAGTTCCTTTTGAAATTAATTACAATAATCAGGATATTCTGACTTTGTACAAGTTTCAGATTTATTACATAAGTAAGAAATACACATTTACTACCACAAAAAAATTATATCGATTACTAAATATAAATGACATTTTATAACAATGTAACATATTACTCGTATTTTGGAAGAAATAGCAAAATATTTCACTCCAATAATGAATTTATTTGATATAGCTCAAAAGTACACACAAATTCACATTCAGTAGATCAACAGAGTAGGATACAGTTGTTTGTGAACACAGCTCTTAATATGCAAACTATTAATACATATTAATTTTCATCTCAGGATCTGCGAGACTCACATTCTAATACGTGTTTAGTAATCCTCCGCATTCTCCGTTTTGGGTTTAATTGTTTATGAGCACCACTTTTGAGATGTAGAAGACTGGTACATATTCATATTCATCTCAGGATCTGTGAGACACACATTCTTAAGTGTGCTCTCGGTAATCCTCCGTATTCTCCGTCTTGACGAGGATATGAGCTAAGCCGATCAGCACTTCGTTCTCTTTTAGAATTGTATAGAATATAATATCTTACTATTACTGAAGATTATTCGCGTATGAAGTATTCCAGTAAACATTTCTAATTTAAGAAGGTTTTAGTCATGTTTTAGCTCTTGCTCCTATTTATGTTTTATTTACTCTACAAGGTTTACAACTGAACAGCTGCACGATTTTTATTTAAGAAAGTTGCCTAGTTATTTTGTTGAAGTAAAGGTTCCACAGGCAAATACATTCAATAGTGAACCATTTATTTTGGTGAATTTTAATTGCCTGGCTTTGTACTGGTAGCTTTCCTCTAACGGTTTCCTTTAAATTACATATCTTTTATTAGGTCATCATATGGTAGTTGGTTTTATTACTGTATTTGTTGCTGACGTAAGAAATTATATTGATGAAACCTTATGAAACTATATTCTATATAAAGGTAGAAATATAAAGAGTATAAAAGACTCTGAACTAAACTATTAACTGATAATGATAATTTATCTGGCCTTGATTAGCCATCAGTGAGATTTGTAATATCATGAATGATGTACTGATACTATAGTTTGAATAATTACATTTCAGTTTCTACTGTCAGTAAGACAACACTATCAAACTTTACAGATTACACATTACTAATGGTATCATTACCAAACGGTTTCACAGTCCGTTTACCTGTTAATCCCTGCAGCAATCTACAGCGCTAATTAAACAATTATTAATTAGGGGAGACACCTCTCAGCTTCTAAGGCCAATCCTGCCTCACTCTGCTCCATAGTTTTCTTCTGTAATTGAATTAGAAACATGAATCAAGTAATGTGTGATTTACTTTTTGAATCACGATAAACATACCACACAAGAAGACCAAGCGGCATATTAAATTCACCCCTAGTTTCTCTTCACCGGTCCTGTACTTTCCTGATAAATAATTTACCATTAGTCCACATGGAAATACAGTCATTAGATGTATTTTTATTTAATGCTTCAAGAATATTTGTCTTATTCCTTGCTAAGTTAACACAGCTTGAAAAATAAAAAAATAATTTTACTATTTATGAACTTATAAAATAGCATAATTTTATTTTCTGAAACTTATAGCAAGAATGTTAAGTCCCTTTGTTATATGATATTTTAATATGATTGCATAGTAATTCATTTTAATACATTCTTTAATTCGCAAACCTTACGTGATTATAGAACACTAATTCGATGTATATTAGTTATTGTATACATTTATTTATACCATTATTAACGTATCTAAAGTGTCAAAAGTGTAGCACTGACCATTATATACAATATTAACTTAAATGGATGCATATTAAATAACCAACTTATTTAAAATGGAAAAAGTTAAATAAATAGTTAAGCCATATAATTTCGATTGTGCTTATTATTTTGTACTAACAACCATACGTGCATTTTGGCTATGGTAAAAAGGTATTCTTATTTAATTATATAAAGACAAGTTTCCTTCAAAAAAGAAGGAAGGTTTTTCCGCACGCAAGGTTATTTTTTAGAGACATCATTGAAGCATTTTAATGTAGTTAGAATTGTATCTTTTTCTACTCCTTATAGTATAAATGGATATGGAAGTTGATTGTTCTTTGGTGATAACGATGATATAACTAGATTGTAGATGATCTAAGTAGACTTGCGTCTTGAATAACAGAAAGGTGCGTAGAAAAGTGACCGCGCGGCGCAAATTGACTGTTCCTAAAATGGACCATACACGCAATATGTATGTAATTAGGGAAGCAACTCAATTGGCGCTCACTGACTGCATTTGTGTTATGTGAAATTTTAAATACATATAATAGTAGATTTGTGAATTGTCTAAGTGTGATTTCTGAGGTCACACCAAGGAGACCACAAGTAGAATTCTTTGGGACAGTTTTCTGATACATGATATTTAATCTACCAACCCATAGATTAAGGAATAAATTCTAGAAACTAGGAGGTATTAAAAATGACCCCTACGAACCCTAATTAGTGACCATAGTTTTGTTAGTAATGGATAGTGTTGCTGAATAATGGATTAACAATAGAATTTAGGGACTATATTGTAATTGTTTATATCAAATTAAATTATTATATGAATATAAGCAAATAGCTATGCCAAATTTTAAAAATAATGAGAAACTTTAATTTAAATTCAAGAGTTTGAAAACAGTTGTCAGATAGATTTTTAATTTTAGATTTACATTTTAATTTTTAATAATTGTTTACTTAAATAAAATCATTCTAAAAATGTGTAAATAATTACCTCATAGTTAAATAAGAGAAAAATATTACTCTCCAAATGAAGGTTCTAAATAAATAAAAGAAGATGAGTTATAGCTGTGTGGGTCAGGACCATGTCGTGTTATTGGTTACGACTTCCATTACCGCCTTTACCGCCACTAACATGACTCGGCTCGCCGCGACGTGGCTCTTATTGTCGTATGTATCAGAATATTTCCCAGAGGATCTTTGCACTAATAAATAATATAAAAAACACAGACTTTCTGGTTAGTAGTTATACTTTACGATCATATTACTGTGACCCATACGTTTCTCCAAGGTTAATTTATCTATCTAAGCTATTTATTCTTCTCAAATGTAAACTTGAGAACAATAAAATAAATCTTTTTTACACTGGAAATACTCAAATGACCAAAATATCTTTCCTCAAAAACATGATAAATGTTGGTCTGGTAATTTAGTTAAGCGTAATGTATTTATTTATTCACGGTAAACCCATTACATACAAAAATTGCACAAATTGGTAGAAATAGCTGAATAGAATAATTAATAATAAAGAAGTTCAAAATAATTATTATTATAGTACAAGAATAATTAGAATTAATAGCATAGTAATAATAATGTAAATGCAGACTACGTGATAATAATAACATATCAACAACGTATTAAAAATAAATAATATATAACAACGTAATAAAAACAAATAATATATAACAACAATATAATAATAAATAATATGTAACAACAATATAAAAAGAAAATAGAAAAAACTTTATTTCTCCAAAATAAGTTCCTACATTTACACCAGCATTACCAACAATAATGTTAACAATATATTACTACATAGTATTACATTACATTAAACACTATTGAGAGTCTCGGATGCACGGGCTTGACCTGATACTTGCTACACACCATTTTCACTAATGTCATTATCTGCTACAGTTTTTAACCTATCCATACACATCCATACCGTACACACTCACACACATATTTCCTGATAGATTAAGAGTTAAACCACATTTAGGAGAAACAAAGAAAACCTCCAAGGCATCGCCTGTTTAGAAATATATTTATTGTAAATTTCTGAATAAAAACGGCAGCTTTTTAAACTGTACATAATTAAATACAGAAAGGGATTTATATAATTTAAATACACTCTTATATATTTAGATGTAAATCTCCGCGTGTTGAATCCTTTTCATACATATTACCACAATACAAATTACAATTAAAATTGATACATTAAATGTTGCACGTTGGAGCCATTCCCTAATATTCCGAATTAAAATTGATTTTTATTTTTACATCGCATCTGTACAAACAAATTAGTAAATTAAATGAGCAACTCGTTTTTTAAACGATTAAATACCACTCACTCTCACAATCTCACATACATAACTGAATGGTGAACAGCATATCTATAAATACATATAGTACTGTGTACACAAAACTAATAACAAACAATATAATATCAAGTAATAACAAAACGTAAAATAACAAGTAATAACAAAACATAACAATAACAAGTTATAACAAAACCTAATAATAACACACAATAATAAACGTAACAATATCAAGCAATAACAAACATAGTAATAACAATTCTTTCCTTTAGTCGTTAAACTTAAATAGCATATTTTCTATATTTTCTATTAAAAAAAGCCAATCCTTCAGGTATTTTGAGAAAATGTTGGTTGAATTTTGATTCCTTACGTTCGAAGGCAATACATTGAACATTCGTGGTGCCAAATAAAAGAACATTTTGGTAATAAAAGTATTTGATGGCTTTGGCACAGGTAAGTCTTCTGAATTTCGTAATCTCAATTTATATTCATTCGTTAGCTTGAAATTTTTACTTCTCATAAAGAATATTTTCAGTACCTTAAAAGCGTACATATACCTCAATGGCAAGATTTGTAGTTGTTTAAACAAGGGAGTCTCAAGGCCAGCTCCTCTTCTGATGTATCTGATATGTCTCCATCCATTGCCAGGAGGGTTGCAGATTCACTCTCGTGTCCCTTAAATGTCCTGTTCAATAATTCTATTGACCAAGGACTCTTTCCTTCTGCGTTAAAATCCGCCAAGGTCATTCCTGTCTTTAAGAAGGGAGATAGAACTCAGTTAACCAATATCGCCCCATCTCAATACTTCCCTCGTTGAGCAAAATATTTGAACGATTAATTCACAATAGACTGATTAATTTTCTTAACGAAAATTCCTTACTATCTCCTTCACAATTCGGGTTTCTTAAAGATAAATCAACCACTCACGCGATAAATGATTTCCTTAATACCGCCTTCTCTTCTGTTGACTCTGGCAGTGAGACTGCGGGCATTTTTTGCAATCTTTCTTGTGCCTTTGACACCGTCAACCACCAACGTCTCCTGGACAAGATGGAAATGTACGATGTTAGAGGCATCCCTCTAGAGTGGTTTCGTTCCTATCTTTCTGGTCGCTCTCAGTTTATTAAGATCACCAACAAAGGGGGTAGGGGTAGGTCTGCTCTCTTACCAGTCAAGGTTGGTGTGCCGCAAGGCTCAATTCTTGGCCCTCTTTTATTTAATATATACGTAAATGACCTTAACTCATCTGTGAGGGGCCACTTAGTGCAATATGCGGATGACACCAGTGTACTTATTCAAGCTGACACAGCTCAATCTCTTTCCACCGAGCTGGCTTTTTCACTCAAGAGTCTTAGTTCTTGGTTTTCTGCTAACTATTTATTTCTCAATCCTGAAAAAACCTCAATAGTCCACTTTAGACCCCACAAGAATGAGAGTGCGTTAGTTAATCTCCTTGACAATATACCTATCGAGCATTCTTCAACGGTCTGCTTCCTGGGACTCCGCATTGATTCCATGTTGTCTGATTGGATAAGATTTCGATACTCAGATTTTCTTTTATTATACAACTTGCGATGGAAAGCCGATGGTAAATCGCGCTGGAGCAAATATAGATCCTTCAACGCCTCCCTCGCTCTGACGACCCCAACAGTGAGCCATTTAGGGACGTACTCTACGTTCGGCCTTGCGAGTGACAAGAGGAAATGCTAAATTAAAGATATGTACAAGAACATCCATAAAAGAAGAAAATTGGACCTCAATATCCTCCCTATCATCAGGGAAGACATGTTTGTTCCAGTAAACCTGTTGCAAAAGACTAGAAAATCTATCAACGTTTATTGAGGAGAACCTTCTCGCTTTTACCACCTTCGGACTGCTACCAGTCGAACTAGAGGTGTCTGAGACGGAAAACAACTGGGCTTCGTGGTCTGATAAGGCTGTTGGAAGTATTTCGGCTGAGACCTGATCGACCTCAATGTTAGTCAAGACGTTATCAATGCACGAGCCACCAGAAGAGCAAGGACGTGTCACTCCTCGAATAAGAATTTTCAGTGAAAAACTATTGAGAACATCTAATAGTTGAACAAATTTCCTGTCAGCTTCTTCCCAAAAATGAATATTAAAATCTCCGCATATGATAATATTCCTGTTGCTTCTCATAAGTATTCTGAGAGCCTCCTCCAGTCTCTCAATGAAAACGTCACAGTCGCCATCTGGAGATCTGTAAAGTGA
The DNA here is from genome assembly GCF_021130785.1 of Homalodisca vitripennis. Lineage (NCBI taxonomy): Eukaryota > Metazoa > Arthropoda > Insecta > Hemiptera > Cicadellidae > Homalodisca > Homalodisca vitripennis. The sequence goes on from NC_060208.1 coordinate 131,442,345, forward strand.
CAGTAATGTCAAATTCAGAACATGGACAACAACAACAGAGGACTCAAAGTGCTTCTCGTAGTTGAGGTGAGAGATAACCTGGCGGTCTGAGACGAGATGAGGGAATCTGTTACTGACAAGTGTACAAACACCACCTCTAGCGAGGTTAGGTCTACACTAAATATCAGCAACCCAGTACCCCTGTATATTCAAACTACTCCGCTTGTCGGGGGTTAGCCAATGCTCTGTTAAACAAGCTATATCTACATCTTTACTGTGGAGAATGGCTTCAATGGGCCCAATTTTTGAGGCAACAGATTGTACATTTTGATGCAACAAGGTTATAGACTTCTTACTACAATTATTAGAAAAGGTGTCTGATTCTATAAAAAAGAGGCTGGTGAGTGATGCTCGTCAGCTCGAGAGAACTTTGTAATGAGACAACAGAGCATACAAATGCGTACACAACAATCTCTTACCAGATAAATTCAGGTGCTGACCGCTCCTTACGTAATGATTTTTCTCTAGGAGATGGTTGAAAATCAAAAACGGTACTCTGGATTGAGTTGCAAGAGAAAAAATCGTGCCATTACAAGCTTTGATTTGACTTAACTTAGTTTTAGTGGCACCAAACAGCAACGGTATCTCAGTCAAAACAATTTTACACTTGAAGTTGTTAATTATATAAACAAGTTTTTCATTTACACGTGAGCAGTAGTCAGAGCTAGTGTTATTGGTTCCACCCATTACGATCACAGTTTCCTGCGCTCCCAACTCCTCACGCATCAAGACAAGAGACTCCAAAACATACTCCAATGGAGCTCCAGGATGACATTGAACCATTATGCTGAGGTAACAATGGTTGTAACAACCATGCCAGGTCTCTTACATGGCTGTCGCCAACTACCACTACTTTGCGTCTTGAATTTTTACTTTTAGAAGTATCTGTACAATTACTATAAGACATTTTGGTCAAGTTGTGAGTTTGCTGTGTTGGTACTTTGGTTTTGACCTTTTTATTTTCGACATAATTTCTTTTCTTGCTTCGTGTTTTAGTATGCAAATTAAGTGATGTGTTTCTGTTGGAAATGTGTGAATTAGTGGTAACCTTGCTTTTATAACAATAATATTGTGCCTGAGACCTGGCATGTTTAACAACTTAGTATCCACAGCTGAAATCATCCAACTGTTTCTTACATTTACGGTTTTCGAACACAAACCTAGGAAACATCAAAACACTATTTACTTTCTTACAGAACTCAAGTGCAAGCTCATGATTAAAACCTGGCAGGGAATCCATATGTTGGAACTCCTGCCTGACAACATCAATAATTACCAGGCTCTAATGGGTACCTTCAGAATTAAAATTAGCACTTAAAGCACAATTGCTAATGGGAGCAAGTACCACCTTCGTATTATGCAGGTCCCCAAGTGCCTCAACAATGGAGTTGGTGCTACCTGCAAATCTAATCGTAAGACATACTGAAGGTATTAAAAAAGGCACTCCCTCATTGTCAATTACCCTAAGTCCCTCCCATACCTCATCGTCAGTTAGCTTACGTTTATTACGCCTCATTTCCAATAAATTACTACTTAAGCTAGGAGTGTCCACAAAGCGGTCACTAGACGTCTCAGCCACAACTTCAACCGCAGGAGTGTCATCTTGAGGTAATGGAGCTGAAGGGCATGCTTCGATGGATGTATCAGAGTCACCAAGTTCCTGTTGACTAATAACAAGAGGAAAACCTTCATCAGTTTGACATGCAACCATTAAAGTCTCCACCCCCGCTAAGTTCTCACTTGGGGTTAATGGCACGTGAGGTGTGATGGACTCCTCTGTTTGACAGGAAACCGATGACACGTCAGCTGCAGATAGAGATGTCACGCCACTGGACGCTCCATCAGTTGAATGACCCAGGGCTTCTGTAAGTTGTTGCCTGGTCGACTCAAGCTCAAGTGTCAACGATTGGATCTTGTCGACCAATGATGACTGCACTCCAGTCAACTTCTGAACGTTACTTACAATTTCGTCCTTGGTGTTAAGGAACAATGCGTCAGTTTCCGTAGAAGCATTACGCGTATCTTTCCTGGACATTAGTTGCGAAACCAGTGGGGACAGTGGAAGGTCCCCAGACGCCGTTGGCGAAGCAGATGGCGAGGAGATGCGAGGTGGCGTTGAAGAAAGCGAGACAGTTCGCATCGCGGCGGGATGGCCGCCAGTGTGGACGCCGTCAAGGCCGATGACTCGAGTCTTATCACCATCGGTCTTAACTGACGCACCACACCGTTTAGCAAGGCACCGCCAAGTGACGTCACCATTCTTTGCAACATAAGCCTCTCTGTACTTAAACTGTCCAACCAATAAGCAGGGTTTGCCTTTGTTTGTTTGCTCAATTGATAGCGTCATGATAATAAATAACTGGCCTCATAAAATGATTTAATAAATAACATTAAACTTTACTTTGTAAGAGTTCCTTCAATTCTTCCCGCCGCTACAAACGCAATATACGCAGTGGCGTTAATTGCATAAGCAGAACGGAAGGCGCTACAAATAATTCATAATACAAATATTCAGCCGTGCAGCGGCGCGGCGCGGTGGCAGCGGGGACCGGGGAGATGCGGGACACTCCTGTCCCTGCCGGTGGCACACCTGTATGGCTAGTGCGCATGCGCCAACTTCAACCACGGCGTACGGGATCCCTCAGGCAGCGTTATCAATGTCTATTTATAGAAACTTGACTGACTAAGAGTTATTTAGGCGGAAAACTCACTTGAGTGTAGCACTGAGGATGCTTTCCCGGAAATGATGAACACTGATATTATTGTGCCGCGAACTTTAAATTGGTGTTCACGTATTATAACTGTCACAAAATTATATATTTTTACGCAACAAATTATTGTACAGTTGACCGTTTATTATCAGTCATTACGGTGATAGTTAATGTACAACGTACAGTATATAAAACACACACACACTCACACCCTGATATTCTCAACGAACAGCAAAAAACACCGAACACAGACAACAAATTTAGCAGTAAACTCGAAGTAGTCACTCTAGTAGCACTTGAGGACTGCGCAGAGAAGCGGTCGCCGCGGTGCGATGTGGCAACAGTGCCTGTTACTATGGCAACCGCCTCAGACGCTCCTCGCTCCTATTGGTCAGGTAGCCAACCAGGCAGTTCTCCCTCTCACTCCAACGTCAGAACGCCCCAGCACGCCGATACGGAAGTTGTACCTATTCGACTATAGTCATTTAGACACTTCTGGGATAGTTCTATACATCTGGCACGAGCTCTGGAAAATAGATTGTAGGTGTTGATATCGAGAGTTTGCACGTAGCGTCTATGCAGTATCTTCTTTTCAAAAATAGAGTATTTAAGTTCATTGCTGAACCAGGAGGGAAAGAGGAAATTTCTAACACTCTTCATCGGTGTGAATTTTGAGACACAACCACCAATCATGTCAACCAATTTCCTAAAACAGCTGTTAACATCAATATCATAGGTACTGCAGACATGGTGGAAAGGAAGGGAATGGACTTCTGAGAATACTTTTTCCAATTCACATATCTTGTAGATAGGCAGAAAATTAAGCGATTTAGAAAAATCAACACCACCTATGGGCAGAGAAATATCCAATGCTAGATGATGGTGAACTTCCAGCAAAATTGGATCCAGGGAACAGGCAGTGGTTGCCTCAATGGAAGAAGAAAAAACCAGACCTAGAAGAACTCCTCTCTGCTTGGGTAAAGTATTTATTTGTTTAAGAGAGAAAGAGTAAGCAGCTTTCTGAATTTTATGGGCAGAAGGAGATGAATTAGAATCATTGTTTTCGGACCAGGAGTGGTTCGTTTTTGATTCTTATATCTCTACGGACGGCCATCTTTATGTTAGCCCTATAAGGACAATGTTAACCTTAAAGCACAATCACCACTGTACTTTTAATTTTATTATTATGGCAGATTCTTATTGTGAAGGTATGTTCTACGCAACGGGTTGTTTTAAAGATTTTTCTATATTTTATTGATTGTAAAAAGAATTGTTGTAATCGATCGTTAGAATAGCAAAAACCCCCCCCCCCCCCCCACCCCCCCCCCCCCCCACCCCCCCCCCCCCCCACCCCCCCCCCCCCCCACCCCCCCCCCCCCCCACCCCCCCCCCCCCCCACCCAAATGCTTACATTCAAGTATTCACAACCTGTATAAACTGTTTCCTTCTTTGATAGGGACTATCCTTAGTGTAATGTAAATTTTGCGTGTATAGATATCTTTGCAAGGTATAAATTAAATTTAGTAGCAGAACTATTGTTGAAACTGTGGTTTGTTAATCATAGTAATTTCAGAAGTTTTATGATAGCCGATAACTATCGAATCAACATAATCGATAAAAACTGTTTGAAGAATATCGGTAATCCGGATGAATTGTATTCCTTTCTACACGATGAAATGATGAAAAAGCTATTTAAGAACGGTTTATAAAAATGGGACATAAGCGAGGAAAATCAATACAATTAATGTACGTTTTATTCGAATGGATTCCAAAAAACACAGTGTATCGGAAAAGGTGAACACATTACGGCGAACAATAGCCGATCGTGACTGGACATGTTCAGAAAAACGACACAGGTGTACACGTCCACTGGTCTGAAAATGTTCCGCCCACGCATCTTCCCTTTAAAACTATCCACAAAGTGTAAACTCTTTGTCCAGGAGCGGTAAGAACCTATCGTACTGCAGTTTGTTTTTTCTTTAAACAAAAGACATCAGGTTTTTACATTCTCGGCCAAAGATTGCTAGGGGAATTGACGTAGCTATGGGCGTTGTGTTTGTAGTGGAATGAAAAGCCTTAATCACCCAAATTATAATATTACACTCCCAATCGGTTTCAAACATCTGGCTAAAGGGCCCCTTTTTTTCCCAATAAGGGATGTGCCAACGCCCCTACCTAGGCTACCACCTGGAGAGGCTTGGTTTTACAGCTGGCCTCCTCTTCTTCCCGGGGAGGAGGGACATGACTTTGTAGATTCTTCCTAATTTTTCCTCACGGATCTCGATAACCAGGCACCGGCCTCTAACCCTCTAACCTTTACCCATCCTGACACATCCCTGTGGTTTATTCCAAGAAGCTCAGCACTTAAGGGTTCTTATAGAACTAAGTGGCAAATTTTAGTAAGTTTCTTGTCGTAATGAATACCATAAAAAACTGGCTTTAACAAATAAAACCTGACAACCTCGTGCTGTTGGTAAAACTATAATTCAAAACAAATTAATATTTTTACGGAAACACTGTACTCTCATCACCCAGAATGGGTGATGAAAACTCAAATGGGAAAAAACTTCCATATTCTTAGCTTCGTACTATAAGAAGGTAATTATGAACATAACTTTGCTTACTATAACCACCAGATCTCTAGGGCTTGTATTCATGGGTCAAGATTAATTAGTCTCCATCATTAAAAAAAAGGGTTTTGTGATCACGGTAAATTTAAAAATATGCCCAAGAAATTGTGGCGGTACCAAAGCCTTCTCGTACCATTTTCACTTCCATAAAAACTGTTTTTAATCCTAAATCAATCTTAGGCACTGTAAAACCAATTAATGACTTTACCGGACACACCTTATGTCCGTCTTTGATGATATTAAAAATACCGAAAATGTTCCTTGTTGATGCTTCAGAAATAAAAAAATAAATTTCGACTGAGAATCTATTTAATCAAACCATTAGAACGAACAAGGGTTATATTAATATAAATATAATGTGCGTCTAGGTTTGTTCTACTCGACAAAGTTCACATGGTTTCAAAATACGACATTCAAACATAGAAATTGTCCAATATGCCAAAATCCCTATAGTTAGTTGACCCTAATGCTTTAATACGCAAGTTAACGATACTGAAATCATACAGGCGTATGCATGAAATTAGTGGCAACAATAAATGCAGTTACCATTATTCTCCTGAGGTGAACTACCTCCTCTGGTAGTTAATCACCCCCAAATGTCATTCCGCACCCTTCCCTCTACACGGAGAGATAAATATGCAGCCATTGTTTTTTCAGATTTTTAGTTTAAGCCTTTTTCATACTGTTAAAGCCCGCCAACGTCCCCTCTGAATGATATAAGAAAAAAAGTATTGTTAACTATAACCTGATATAGTACGGCCAAGCTTAAATCTTAAAGACTGCACACATTCAAAGCTCAAATATCTAAATTAGCAGTGCAGGATTTCTTACCTTAGTCCCTTAAATAATAACTTTAGACCTAACTTTAAGCTCGTTCAATGGTTAAACAAAGTACCGAAGTTGGCACTGAATCTGGAAGTATAAAAAATTTCCTTTTATACGACTGATTACCACCTCGATATTATTTTACTTTAAGGTGTTGCATTATTCACTATTATATAGGAATAAGAATGATAAATAGGAATAATTTTGGTAATTATTTTTGGAAACTGTGTAAATCAAGTAATATTTTAACATAAGTAAACATTTTTATAGAAAAATATGACTATTTAAATAAAAGTGGTTTCCATCAATGGATAAATAATATTAAGTTATTGCATTATATTTACGGTTAGTGCATTCCATAAATATAAATAGTTTTTTTCTATTCAAATTTAACTAAATAACTAGTTACCTGTTTAAATTTTCAAACCTAATTACCCGTTATAATAATATCCTGCTCCAATATGAAATAATAATTTTTTTCAATATTACTGGGTTTGAGCATAAACAAGGTTCGCGTCCTGTTTATGTCCATGGTGTAACATGTCTAATGATTGCTTCACGTCAAGGGACGGAATTACTTAGCGCTGTCACAAATCTCTGGGAAAAATTCAGCTCCCTAATGGAATGGTCCACGTTTTTGTAATCATTTTTGTCATATTTTGATAGGGCCATATTACACCAACGAATTAAAACGGTTATGTACTTAAATATATAAGTAATATGTACTTGTTAATAAACTTGGCAATAAACTATGTTGTGGAAAATCGAATGAACTTACTCTTTTATAAGTGGACATGTGTATTAAAAGAAAGAAAGAACCCTTGCAAAATATATTACGTTTAAGTTGTTTATTATAGTGGTATATTATACTAAATAAAATTAGTGGTTTTCTTTACATGGCATTGATATTATTTTCTCAAATGTAGAACTGTGATCCTATTAAAGACAAAATAATATTTACTGAACTTTACAGGATTTTACGAAAGGAGGCTTATGGGCTATATATTTGACTCTATAACAATGAAAACTCATTAGTTCTGTTAGATCTAATTACGGGTCCTACCTAAGCAAATATTTTTAAGTATAAGCAGCGTGTGCGTGTATTACTTGTAAATAAAGCACAAGAGATTGTGCTTTTGTTAAAAAAAATCTATCACGTTTTGTTGGACGGAAACAATCCATGCATTTCTGATGTCACAAACTAAAGTTGTTAGAAAAGAAAATAAACATTATGACAAAGCGTTGCTACGCTTATTAAACGCATGGTGCACTGGTTTGGGCTCATTACTACATTCTTCTTAATAAACGTCAGATATGTTGAAGTAAATTGAAATCATGTGGATAAAATCTGTCTCCAACACTTTTTCAATGCACGAAGACTTCATTTGTTCCGTCATGGACAATAAAGTTCAAGTGTTAATTTCTACAAATATATATAATTTATATCGTATTTTACTGCAACTTACTCAGAAATTCATCTGATATATTATAAATGTTTTTATAAATATACTTTGCCTCATTTTGGAATATTTTAATTTACCTGTCATATTGTACTTCATATAATCATGTATAGTTTAAGTGCCCATGTTTACACAATTTTGTGTTCCATTCCCATCGTGAAAAATTATTTGGCATAATTATTTGTGTTTTTTTAATTTGATTTTATAGTAAAATGAGGTAATGTACGCAAATCTATACCAACATACATTATTATAAAGAGTGCAATAGTATACATTTTCTTGACAGATGCTGAAATTTATTGTCAATCAAATATATATATATATATTACAGGTAATTAGAACTATTTGCTGTTTTCCTGTCTATTATCTTAGTTCACAGTAATTGTGAAATTTTTTGATGCGAGAAATTGTTTGTGCGATGTTGTGTGAAAATACTTTCAAACTTTTAATGGCCGAGAAGTTGCTTGACTCTTTCTTAAGTTTTAAATTTACCTTTTTGTACTTATATTTCCTATATGATCACTTGCTAGACTTGTCAAAGTAATCAGTCAGAGCTGCGTATTTCACAAAAATTTAGTGTACGCAAAGGAAAAATAATAGACAAAAGTTATGTCGAGAAGGCTGGTGATTCCATTTCTAATACTAGCTCACAAAAATATTCATTCCGGCCCTTAAAGGATAGACTAATTTTCCCTTTAAAGAATCATTAATATCACGCACACATACACACACACACACTAAATGTGTATACATTTATATGTAGTGTAAATTAAGTTCTCATGTGCCTTGATATATTCCAAACAGATTGAGATATTAATGTATAACCTTCACCATACTTATTAAATTACTTTTTTGGGGTTCTTTAAAGGTAATAAAAATTCACTTGTGGCATGTAATTTTAAAGGTCTGTTCAACAGAAACACAATGACATGAACAAAAGATCTCTACAACGATCTTAGCAAAATTTATATTACACACAAAAAATACAAAAAGTTTATTTAATAAGTATGGTGAAAGAATTGCACATTTATATCTCAATCTGTTTGGATTACATACAGGCGTATCAAGACTTACGTCTACGACTTAATTACTACCCTTAGATTTAAGAGGTTGTTTGCCCATAACTTATACTAGGATCGTCGTAGAAATGTTTTTCATATTACTCTGTTTATTTTTAATTTAACCCTCTAAATGTCATTGTTACGAGATAGGGGTTGCAATTTAAAAAACTTTAAGTGATCCCCATCTTCGTCCTTTTAAAAAGAGGGGGGAATTGGTATACTCTAAAAAGTCTAAAAAAGCATTTATATATATTCAGAGATAAGTTGGTGCTAAATTGTAGAGGTTATCTAGAATAAGTATTTCCATTTCAATCAACATTGATTTCATATTAGAATATCCCAATTATCAGGTTTGTTTCAATGATTTCAGACTCTTAGATTTATGGTAGAAACGTAAGCAAATATCAAGAACAGATTTGTGTTATGTGCTTAAGCTTATAAAGATATTAATATCTCCCACATATTGGTTAATATTCCCAGAAGTTTAAGGTTTTTGAGAGACTAGATGGCTCTGAATCCCAGAGAACAATTTGTATTCCTATAGAGATGTTGATATATGAACTTTTTTCAGAACCATTGTAAACTAAGGGACCAAAATTCGTTGAAAACCTGTACTTAAAACATTTCAGGTGTCTAATGTCCTACGAATCAAATCGACTTAGTTCAAAAGGAGAGCCAAATATTTTGTATATTTTTTATTTTAGAGTTCGTTTAGCTGTTTATAATGTGTGTTCAAACGTATTTATTCGTCCAGAAATGTTTAAAAATAACATTAGAATAATTATACAAAAGCTATGATTACTAGATGATATATTTTGGAGTCGTGCCTATATTTGTAATATAATATTTTAAGACGCATACAAACACGCAGGATCGGATAGAGTAGAATAACCCAGTGTGCGACAGGTTGGCCAACTGCAATGTCACACACCATGCACACCAGCCATGTCGGGCTATTGGTCGTGACACTGCCATTACTGCCCATGTAACAAAGCTAACATTGTTACGGTCCAGCCTATGTCCCGTCTGGTACATTACTTCTTCTAATGTTGGTGCCTTAAATCTGTTCATGTATTAGTTTAATTAAAATATGTTAAGAAATGCCCGCTAATAATTGTGTAACGATAATAAAAGAACTCTGATCTAAATCTAACCTGTAGATTTAAATTGTTTTCATTTATATTGATTTTTTAAGTTATCTCATTTTTCCGGCCCGGCTGTGAAAATCAAACTGTTATACTTTTTCTAGAGTATTGTAACATAAAAGCAAAGTAAAATATAGTTCATATTTCGAATATGCAAAATTATTAGGACTAACACGGACATCAAGCAGTGGCTTGTCTGGTTCCAGTCGCTATTACCCAACCTAACAGTACGATTTTTTCATACAGTAATGGATCTTTTTAATTTACATTTCCACACAGTGTTTTCTTTAAAACATTGTGGAATGTTCCAAGCACAAAACAACATTCGAGTAAATTTAATTTGAAAATTTAGTTATTAAAATTTATTTTAATTTCAGTTTAAATTTTAAAAATTTTAAAATCGTTTTAGTTGTTTATCCTTTCTTTTTTCCGTAAATGGTCTATTGACATATTTGGCGTTTATTTTTTAATCTTTCACTAGAAGCATTTGCGATATAAGTTCTTTTATTACGTTGAAACTAGCCATTAAAAATAACAGTTATCACCATCGGTTTGCAGGGTGGACAATCTGCAACACATATTAAAGGTGTGAGTAACGACTTTTTATTAGTGTCGACCCTGTGGCGTCGTGTTTTGAAACCCCCCATCAGAGGACCAAAGCACAAATCATTTGCCTATCTTTTTTTCTCTAAACTGCAAGAGAAGGTTACTTATCCGATTAACTCTCAGGCCAGTAATATTGTTAAGTGATTAATAAGAAAAAATTATTTTAATCCTATAATCTGTTATGATAGTAGCATGTTGTGTATTAGATATAATACTGTTGCATTTAGTTTTAGTTATAGGCTTCCTATTTTCTTGATTTGCATTATATAATTAAAATACCATAATAGCCAGCATTACACAAAATCAATTTACACTGTTAACGATATCACAATATAAAGTTGTATCACATTTGATTTGCTAATAAAAGGACCTTTTATGTTTTTCCCCCCTAGATAACCAAATATTATATTCTCAAAACACTTTCAATGACTGTACTTTCTAATTATAATCACATGGCATGGTGTCCTCATTGAGTTGTTTCGTTTAAAGGATGGTTGAGCTATGATGGTTTCACCGCCGAAACGCCTTTTAGTTTTACTTTTAAATTATTTGTGAGTTTTGTTGCCTATTCTAACGATCGATTACAACTGTAACCGCGACACCGATTTGGGGATTAATTGGGTATCCGCTGCAACCCACCGGATGATTCCGTAAAAAGAAATAAAGTTTGTGGGCAACAACGTTTTGAATTTTTAAAAACACTGTTTATTAATGATTAAGTTTATAGAAATCACACAATATACATTGGTTAAAAAAGGGGAGAGCACTTCTGAATGATATAAAGTATTGAATTACATTATTGAAAGAATTTAAGAAAAGTTTTAAAATAGGGCAACAGAGAGTTAAACATGTCTACGAGTCTGTAGGCCCTGAACTAGGACCTGCTTTCCAGCACACGCAGGTTGTTGACTCTGCATTGTCAGCAGTCGTTACTGCTGACGGCGATCCTCAACATTAGCTGTACACTTAACAATTTATTATTATGTCTTTAGATATAAATTTTTAAACTAAAAGAATGAAATTTTTATAAAACCAAATAAAAGCATAATTCCTTTGAATTAGTGTTAATATTGTTCGGGTCGTTACATCACCCTCACTCACTCTGGAAAAGAATGTCATAGGCTTAAAGTGATGGCACTTCTTGAATCTATTACATTGTAATATTAATGACTTATTTGTAACTTTAGAAATGTTTTTTTTTCTTTGAAAGTGTTCCCCAAATTTATTAAATACATATTTCTATCTAAGATATACATAATCAATGATACTATTAAGATTTAGGATTATTTACTAAATATAGCAATTTTTCCTTTTCAGAGTCCACAAGCCGGTCAGAGTCTTTTGATTTGTCACTTTAAAGATTTTAAACATTTTCACGTTTTTTTATCACTACTTAATCATGAGGGGGGGGGTCATCCGAACAAAGGAGGCTTCGTGGATTATCTCTGCTAATGGAGTTCCTTCCTCCACCCTCACCGTCAGTTGGCTCCTGGTCCTGGGCCCGCTTGAGTGCTCCGAGTTTGTCTTTGCTGCCGACCTGGTCGTGCAAAGGCGGTCCCTTATTCACCTATTGACATATAAAACTACGGAGCAGTAAATACAATATAAACTTACAACTACATACATGACAATGAAAATTATAATTCTTATTTACATTAATTGAAGACAGGTTTTGGTTTTACATTATATCCTTGCAAATAATGAATTTAGGTCGCCTATTTCTATATGATCATCCCAATTAGATTCTTTATTATATCTTTTAGCGTTTCAAAAGGTTAAGTTATTGTTTTATAATAATAAGAGCGGTTTTCATTCGGGCTGTCAATATGTTTATTTTCGGGTATAGTGAGAGGTGCGTAATATTTCTTTGTTATAAACTATTTATTCCCTCTGATTCTTGAAAAATATCTTACCACTTTTTCCAAAATTCCCCGGGGATTTTTTTATGATACCCGACTATTAACAACATTTTAAATTAAACTTTTTTCAATTCTTTTTAATTACAAAATGTTTCCCCTCTTCAATTTTCTAAAAAATTTAAATTATTTGAAGGTTTTTTGCAACCTAAAAAATCCAGTCATTGCCATTTTGTAACCAAAAGGTATTTACTTTTTCTTAAACTCTGTTACATTTTTTAGTTACAGAACTTAACCATAAACAGTGAATAGATGCAACATCGACTGAGGTGTGTACATTATTGAATTTGGACAAAGTTAACTAATGTGCCAATTAACATTTTCATTGGGTAGGGTACTAGTACGCCTACTTTAGATACAAAAGTAAACGGTTCAATTTTCCCAAAAACCAATTTTTAACCCGGTTGAAAAGTGGTTCAATTCTTTTAAAGGTTTCAAATTTTTTTAAAAAGAGTTTTAAGGACTTAACAATCAATTTATGCTGGGATTAGTTTTTTGCCCGGCTGTACAAAAAATCATAATACAAAAATTAAAATTTATCTTTACAGGAAAATTAGTTTCAAATGAGTGGGATATCTTTTAATTTTATTCAAAATTTTGAAAAAACATTGGTTTAGAATTTACTGTTTTTTCTTACCAGTATTTAAATTCTAATCTTGCCAAAAATTTTAACCCCTTGCTTGCTTTACAAAATTTTTTACCTAAATGCCCCTTAACTTGTTGAATTGCCTATTTTTTGTGGACATGATCTTATTTTTTTCTTGAATTGTTAAGGTTTTTAACCCCTTCTTGGTTTTTAATAACTTAACATTATTTCAGAATACTTTAGTTTACTTAAATTCTAATTAAAATCTTTCTCAAATTTAAAATTTTTGTATACGCGAACTAACAACTTTAACCATTACAAATTTTTTCGTTCCTTTTGGTATTTAATGTTAAAAATTTTTCACATGGTAACAAATAACCACTTTAACGATAACCTCCTGCTTTATAAGCCCGTTTTTTCTAAATGCCACAGGGGAAAAGTTTTAATAAGTCTTTTAAATCCTTATACGCTCGTTCTTTTCCCTTCACTTTATAATTAAATCAAGTCTTCATCCCAACTTCCCCTAAATTTTTTTAAAAACTTTCTAATTCTACACATTTTCTTTTAAAGGTATCAGTTGTAAGGTTTCACTAGATCAAAGCAAAAAACTTTTTCCCCTTCCTCCGGATATCACAGGGGTTTCTACTTCCAAAACAAAAAACCCCGGGCCCTTTTCACCCTTTTTTGCCAACGTAATACCCCATTATCCGTAAAAAAGTTTTAAAATTGAATCTATAATAAAAATTAAACATTTTTTATGCAACAATGTTTTTTAAAACTAACTTCCCCTTATTATAATATAAACAATTAATTTCTTAAAAAAAAATCGATTTTTCCTTCCATTTTAAAAATTTTTTTCTTTGGTTTCTGTGTTAGTATCTCAGTAATCTATGTGTTGTGTGGTTTTCTCAGAAAATTTTTAATTTTTCGGGTCCCTTTTTTTTTTCTCTCACAAACATTCAAACTCTTCAGCAACATTCGTTTAAATTTTTTCACTTCTGTCAAACGATCTTTTTCATTCTTTCGCACGAGTTTTTATCCCAAGTGAAATTTCGAAAAATTTAAAAAACTTGGGTTTTTTTTTCTTATTTCTCTCATATTAACATTTATTCTAATTTTTAGTAAACTTGTATGTTTCTTTTAAACTCAACTTCTATCCCATCTGGATGGTTCCTCCTTTCCCTGACTGGTTTTCTTTTTTTTCCTTTTGGGCGGTTGAATCCACTCGGTCCTTGCCTGCTGTTTGGTTGGTATTTTTGGATTTTCCCCCCTCCTTTCTAAAATCTTTTGTTCTTTTTCGAGGCTTACCCTCCTTGTTCCTTTGTGGAATTCTAGTGCTTTTCTTTTCCCCCATGGAATTTTTACGCTGTTTCGTTTTTTTTTTATTTTTCATTAAAAATACGGTTTGATTCTATTCAGTGATTTGACGTTTTTCCCTTTTTTTTAAAATACTTTAATCAGATACGATTTTACTTTTTGTAATTTTTTCCAAACTGTGAGAGTTTTTTAACTCGCCCTTTTTTTATGTGTGGTACATCAGGTACCTAACTGCCGACATAATCCACTTTCTTTCGACTTTTTGCGTAAGCTTCTTTTGAGTTTCCCCTTTCCCTTTTCCCGGCAGTGTTTGAATTTTTTTTAATCTTTTTAATCTTTTCGTAATTTCCCATAAACTGAAGAACTGGTTCATTTATCAATCTCTTCTAAGGGGGTTTCCATCTTTTTCCGTTTCCCATTTAAAAGGTGTGTACCCCTTTTCACTGTTTCTTGGCGTTTTTTCCATTTTTCAGGGAACAGTTCGTCCCGTTATGGGGTTTTTTTAAAACAAAGTGGCTAGAAATTTTTTTTGGGTGGTTGGGGGAAAACCTCGCCTCCCTTACTCATGGGTGGAAGCCGCTGAATTTTTTTTTTTTTCAGTTTGTTTTAAACACTCGAATCATTTGATGTAAATTTTTTTCCCCCCTTTGGCTGAATTAATTCTTTTGGATCCCCATTGACTTACCTTTTGAACAAAGCTTCAGGGTTTCAGGTTTGATCTGGTAAGCATAAATATTTCCCAACTTGTGAAATGGCGAAACATTAATTGTACTTTTTTTTTGATCTTTAAAGGTAAAGGGACCTCATGTCGCATGCTAATTAAAAACCAAAAATTTACCACTTTTGAAAATTTTCCCCAAGGTGTTTTTGGGGTTTTCCAAAAACTTTCCCCTCCTTTTTTATAAAAAACATGACCCCTACAAAGTGTTAAAATCGCCCCCCTTTTTTTTGGGCCCGTAGAATTTACTTAATTCTTAATATGGTCTTCTTTTTTCCCCCCCTTCCACTCCTTTGGGGAAATAAAAGATTTTTTTTGTATTATTTTTTTCTCTCAATTCCCCTTTGGGGGTTAAAATTTAAATTTTTTTTATTTCTTTTTTTAAAAATAACTACCCCTTTGGGGGGTTTTTTTTAAATTTTCCCTGCATTTTCATTTTTTTTCTTTCCCTTTTTCTTTCTTTTGAGCTGTTTTAAAAACGCGTCAAATCTAAAAAAGGGTTTAAATTTTTTTACCCCTCCAAATTTTTTTATATACTACTTAGACAAAACCTTTTTTTTTTTTTTACGCCGGGTTTGTGGGGAAACTTTGTACCCAAAAACTAAAACAATTTTCCCAAAACCCACCCCTTTTTAAATACTTGAAGGATTTTTTAAAAAGTAGAAACCTTTTTTATTGCCCCTGTGACCCCTGAAAAAAGAAAAAGATTTTCCCTTTAAAGGGGGAAAATCTAAAAAAATTTTTACTGCCCAAACTAAAAACTAAAAAATCCTTTTTGGTTACACTGTTTTTCTGTTCGCGGGGAAATTTAACTGTCTTGTGCATTTGTTTTAGGGTTCTACACCGGGTTTTTTTCCTTCCAAAACTGCACCAATCGCTTTGTTGCTGGGGATCTTTTTTAAAAATGAAAGATTTTTTAAAAAAAAGGGTAGAAAAAAAAAAGGGGGTTTTTTTTTGGGTTTTTTTTTTTTTTTTTTTGTTTTTTTAAAAAAATTTTTTCCCCAAACTGGGGGTCCCAAATTTAAAATTTTTTTAAAATTCCCCTTTTTTTTTTTTTGTTTAAAGGTTTGGTATTCCCAAAATTTTGGGGAAAATTTTCCCCCTTTTTTTGTAAACCCCCAAAAAACCAATGAATTTTTCCCCGATTTTTTTCTCAATTTTTTTGGGGGAGGAAAACCCCCCTTTTTTGCCCAAACTTTTTCCCCGGGGGAAAGGGTTTTTCTCCTTGAATTTTGTGATTATTGTTTTCCAAGAAATTAATTTCGGGTTTTGCAAATTTTTTGGGGGTTTCCCTTTTTTTGCACACTTAATTTAAAACCCCCTTTTAAAACCCCCCCCTTTTGCACTCAATTTAAAACTTTTTGCTTTCTGTTCCCCCTTTTCGGGCCCCCAGAAAAAAATGTCACCATGTATGGGAGACAAGCTTTTCCCCCTTTGTCCTGAAAAATGGTATCAATCAACCTCTGGAAAAAATGCAGGGGGGTTTTTAAAACCCGGGCATTTTGGTAAATTCATAATGTCCTGTTGGGTACTGAAAGCGGGGTTTTTTTTTGGCTGTCAGGGTGCATTTTAATTTTTGGGGAAAAAACCCCAAATTTATATTTTGGGGAAATAAAGAATTTAAAAACCCCCCCCGCATGTCAAGGGGGTTTGTGAATATCTGGTAAAGGGTAAACTTTGGGGACTTGGGAAAGGGGTTTTTACTCTGGGGTTTGGGGGCCCCCTTCCCCCGGGGGTTACAAAAACCAAAAAGGGCCCGGTTTTTTTTTTGGGGGTAAAAAACCCCCCGGGGGGGTGACCCTGGTGGGAACCCTCGGTATTATGATTCCTTTTTCTAGTTGTTTTTCCCCTAAAAAAAAATTTGAAAAAACCTTTTTCTGTGCATGAAAAGGGGGTCCCGTTAAAAACCTTTTGTTAATGGGGGGGGGGTTCCGGTTAATTTTGGGGGGTTATTTTTTTGTACTTTTCCAAAAAATTTTTTAAAATTTCCCCCCAAACTAAAAAAATTTCCCAAAAAAAATGAAGTAAGTTTTTAATCTTTGCTTTTTCTTCGGGCTCAAATGCTCTACTTTTTTTACTTTTTTTTTTGAATTCGTTTGCTTTTTTTGGAAAAATGGGGGTTTTTCCCCTTTTTTGGGTTTTTTTCGAAAATTTTTTGGGGTTTTTTAAAAAAAAGGTTTTTTTTAATTTACAGATCAAGTGTTCTTTTACTTACTAAATCTTCTGGGCTTGTTTAACTACTTTCGGCCAACAAAAAACCCCCCTTTTTACTTTTTTAACTTCCCCCTACATAAAAATTTCCCTGAATTTTTAAAAGTGCTGGTTCCTTTTTAAATTTCAAAATTTTTTTTTCAATTTTTTTCTTTCGTTGTTTCACATTTTTTTCCCCAAATTTTTGGGGTTTTACTAACATTTTTTAACGGGCAAAGGGGGGTTGGGTTTGTTCTGCAGTATGCCCGGGGAAAATTTTCAGGCAATTTTTGGGTTTTTTTTTAAAGGGGGCCCCCCTTGGGGTTGATTTTTTCGAAAAAGGGGGTTTTCCCCGGGAAAGGGGTTTTTGTTCGCTTGGTGGCTATACCAAGTCCCCCACCAAAACAAAATTTTTTGTTTTTTTGTCTCGTTTTTTTTTGGTCGACGCGTCAAACCTTTAAAATTAAGACCTATCGTTTTTTTAAAACAATGAAGCCTTTTCCCCCCAAGCCCCCTCATAACCATAAATGCAATATAATCGGGCGGGGAAAAAATGCTACTATGAAAGACACATCTTTTTTGTGTCCCCAGCTTTTAGTCCCCCTTTTTTAAAAAAGACCGTAGGGGTGGCCCCCTTTGGGGGCCCCCGGGGTTTCCCTGTACACGGGAAAATCATCGGTGAGTTTTTTCCCCCTTTGGGGGACCGTTTTCCCCCATCACGAGTTTTGCCCCCCGTTAAAAAAAATTAAATTTTGGCCCCTTGGGCACTCCCCCAAAGGTTTTTTCCCCCTAGTTTATAGTTTTTTTTTTCCGGGTTTATGGGTTTTATGCAAATTTTTGGTTTTTTTTTTCGCCCTGTCCAAACCTTATCTTTTTTTTGGGTTTAGAAAAACCCTTTTCCCCCCGGGGGCCCCGGCCCCTTTTGGGTTTTCCCCCCCGTAGTTTAACGGGTAGAGCGTTTTTCCCCAACTTTTAACCCCCCTTTCCAAAAGGGGGGGCCTCTTTTTTACCCTGTTTTTTTGGGTTTTGGCCCCCGCAATTTTCAAAAGTATGACCTTGCTTTTTGCAGAAGCTGCAGTGGGGGGCGTGTGGGGTTTTTTTTTTTATTTTTTTTTCGGGGTTTTTTGTTTTTCCCTTTTTTCGGCAATAACCCCCCTTCCCCCTTTTTTTTGCCTGTCCCCTTTTTGCTTCACTTACAAATCTTTTGTACGGGGGCCCCCCCTTTCCCCAATTGTAGCTTTTTCTTGTTTTAAAATTTTTTCCAAAAAAAATTTCCCTTGGGTTTTTTTTCAAAGGGTTTTTTGGGCCTTTTTTTTTTAAATTAAAATTTTTTTCTTTTGCGGTTTGTCACTGCTTCTCTAAAATTTTTTTGGGGAAAAAAAATCCCTTTTTTTTTCTGCCCCCAAATTTTTTCCCTAAAGTCCTTTTACAAAGGCTTTTTCCCTTGTTTTTCCCCCAGCTTCCCTTCCCCTTTTAAAACCTATTTTCTTCTTCGTTTTTGGTTTGGTTTTTTTGTTTTTTCTGCCCTCCCTTTTTTTTTGTAAAAAAATTGTTTTTTGGGGGGAAATCTTTTTCCCTTTTTTTTGTTTTGATGCTAGCTAAAATGTTTTTTAAAAAATTTTTTTAAAAAGGTAGGCAAAATTCCAAAAACCTTTTTTTTTGGGCCCGACTTAATTTTTTTAAGTTTGTGGCGTTTTTTCATTTTTCCCCCCCGATTTTTTTTAAAATGTAGTGCACTACCAATTAACTTTAAAAATTTTAATAATTGTAATGTTTGTGTTTTTGTTTTTCCAATTTTTTTGTTTTTCCCCCCGGGTTGGGAAAAATGGGCGAAGAAAGGGAAGAGTAATCGGGCCCCTTTTTTCCAAAGTGGGAGTAATGCTAGACACTACTCAAATGAAGGCCTGCTTTCGCTCCCATTGTTTTATCCCTAGCGGGGGTGAATTCCTTTTTGTTAACACAGAATTTTTCCCCCCCATGGTTTTTTCAAAGGGGTCTTTTAAAAGGGCCCGACTTTGGTTTAAAAAATTTCAAACAAAAGCCTCTTTAAAAAATTTTTTGGTTTTTCCTTCAAACGTTTTTTTTTAAAAACTCATTGGGGTTTTTTTTTTTATAAAAAAACTTAATAATCCCAAAAATTTTTTAATTTAAAAGGGAAAAAAATACAAAATTTTTCGAAATTCGATTTAAAAAATACGACCCAAAAATTTTTTAAATAATACTATTTTTTTTTTCAAAAAACCCCCCAAAAAAATTTTTTTAAAAATAAATTTTCTGAAACCAAACAAATTGATAACCCATC
This sequence comes from Homalodisca vitripennis, assembly GCF_021130785.1. NCBI lineage: Eukaryota > Metazoa > Arthropoda > Insecta > Hemiptera > Cicadellidae > Homalodisca > Homalodisca vitripennis. Next base: position 131,461,851 of record NC_060208.1, read on the forward strand.
TAAAACCCCAAAAATAACAATCAATCATCCCAATTTTTTTTTAGTGAAAAATAATCCTTTTAAAATCATTTTAAAAAAAATTAGTAAAAATTTTTAAACCTTTAAACAATTAAAAATATCGATTTAACAGTTTTAAATAAATAATGTGACGTTAGTTTTTTAAAAACCCCCCGGAAAAAACGTTTCCCCCCTTTTTAAAATTCCCCAAAAAATTTTTTAAAAAATCAATATTTTTTAATAAAAAAACAATTATTTTTTAAAAAAAAAAAATTAATTTTTTTAAAAAATATACACTTGTTTTTTAAAAAAATGCTTCCCACATTACAAAAATTTAAAAGTTTTTTTTTTTTTTTCTGGGAAAAAAAGGGGGGTTCCTAAAATATTATTTTTTAAAAAATTTTCTTTTTTTTTAATTTTTTTAAAAGGGGGAAAAAGGGGCCCCCCAAAATGACGGGCCCCCCCTTGAAGGCACATTGTTTTTCCCAGGGGTTTTTGGGGGTTTTTTTTTAAATTTTCTTATTATTTAATTGGGGGACAAAATTAATAAGAAAAATTTTTCCCTTTTAATTTTAAAAATTTCAAAAATTACACCACAGCAAAACCTTTTTTTTCTCTTTATTTTAAAAACTTATTTTATTTTTATAATTTTTTAACCCCCGAATATTTTTTAAGAATTATTTTTTAAAAATTTTAGCCCAAAGTTTCTTTTTTTATTTATTTTGTTTCTGAATGTAAAAAAAGGGGCCCCCCCAAAAAAAACGCCGCCCCCTTTTGGGGTTTCCCTGGGGGGTAAAAGGGGGGGGGGAAAACCCCCGATGTTTGGGTTTTTGACCCGCGTCCCCCCCGATGTTTGGGGGTTGGGGTTTTTTTCCCCTTTCCCCCCCCCGGGTGGGGGCCCTGATTTTGATGGGGGGGGGTGGGGGTCCCCCTTTTTTGGGGGCCTTTTCGGGCCTTTTGGGGTTCCCCTTTTTGTGTAGATTCCCCCTTTTTTCCAAATTTCCCTCAAAACCCCTTTTTTCACTTTTTATACCAAAAAAATTTTTTTAAAAACCCCAAATTGGAAAAAACTTTTTTTCCCAACTGTTAAAAATATTTCTTACACTGGATTACACTGTTTGAAAATTTTTTATGTTCACGGGGGCACTTTTTTGGGCGGGAAAAAAAAAAAAATGTAAGTTTTAAAAATTTTCCCCAAATTTTTTCACATCCCCAAAACCCCAAATGGGGCCCCCAAAAAACTGTTTAAAGCGACCCTTTTTGGGGGGGAATTGGGGAACCGCTGCCCCCCAAAACCCGGGGGGTTTTCCGGGGGAAAAAAAAAAAAAGTTTGGCAAAAAAACGTTTTTAATTTTTAAAAAAATGTTTTTTAATGATTTAAAATTTTTTTAAAAAAACCCCCCAATTTTCATTGGGGTTAAAAAAAGGGGGGGGGCCTTCTGAATGAAAAAAAATTAAAATTTTTTTATTGGGGAAAAAAAATTTAAAAAATTTTTTTTAAAGGGCAAAAGGAATTTTTATGTTAAAAAAATTTTTAGGCCTGAACTAGAGGCTTTTTCCCAAAACGCAGGGGCTACTCTGCATTGTCAGCAACTTAAAAAGGGGCCCCCCCCAAAAATGCGTACACCCCTTTTTTAAATTTTTAAAATTTTTTCCTTTTTTTTTTAAAAAATTTTTTTTTAAAAAAAAAGAAATTTTTATAAAAACCCAAAAAAACATAAAATTTTTTTAATTTTTGGGGTTTAAAAAGGGTTCGGGTCGTTAAAAAAAAACAATTTTTTTTTAAAAAACCCAAAAAAATATAGAAAAAACTTTTTAAAACCCCAAACCCTTGCGTAGAAAATACCTTCACAAAAAGAATCGCCATAATAAAAAAAATTAAAAAAACATGGTAAAAGTGCTTTAAAGGTTAAAATTGCCCCTTTTGGGGGTAACATAAAGAGGGCCCGCCCCTAAGATAAAAAAAATAAAAAACGAAAACCCCCCTTTCCCGAAAACAATGATTTTTAATTAAAACTCCTTCTGCCCAAAAAATTTCCCCAAAAACCCTTTTTTTTTTCTCCCCTTTAAAAAAATAAATATTTTTACCCAAGCAGGGGGGGGGGGATTTTTTCCCCGGGGTTGGTTTTTTTTTTCTTCCATTGAGGCAACCACTCCCCGGGTTTCCCCCGGGACCCAAATTTGCGGGGAATTTTTACCATCATCTAGCTTTTTTGGGGTATTTTCGGGGCCCCTTAGGGGGGTTTTTTTTTTTAAATCCTTAATTTTTGGCCTATCAAAAAAAAAATGTAAATTTGGGAAAAAAATTTTCCCCAGAAGTCCTTTCCCCCCTTTTCCCCCATGTCTGCAGACCTATGATTTAAAGTTTAACGCTTTTTTAAAAGGAAAAAATTTTTTAAAAAGATTGGTGGTTTTGCCCCCAAAATTTTCCCCCACCGAAAAAAAATGTTAGAAATTTTTCCCTTTCCCCCTGGTTAAAGCAATAAAATTAAAAACTCTTTTTTTAAAAAGAAGAAACGCATAGACGCTACTGCAAACTCTCGATTTTCAACACCTACAATTTTTTTTTCCCGACTCGTGCCAAAGTATAAACTACCCCAAAAAATTTTCAAAAAGACTATAGCCCCAATAGGTAAAAAATTTCCCTTAACGGCGTGCTGGGGCTTTTTGGGGTTTGGGAGTGAGAGGGAAAACTCCCGGGGTTGGCTACCTGCCCAATAGGAGCGGGGAAAGCGTCTGGGGCGGTTGCCAAAAGTAACAGGCACTGTTGCCACATGCCCCCCGCGGCGCCCCGCTTCTCTGCGCAGTCCTCAAGTGCTACTAGAGTGACTACTTGGGAGTTTACTGTAAATTTTTTGTCTGTGTTCGGTGTTTTTGTTTTTGTTCGTTGAGAATTTCGGGTGTGAGTGGGGTGTTTTTTTATATACTTTTAACGTTGTACATTAACTTTCACCGTAATGACTGATAAAAAAAGGGTTTCAACTGTACAATAATTTGTTGCTTTAAAAATATAAAATTTTGTGCCCAGTTATAAAACGTGAACAAAAATTTTAAAGTTCGGGGCCAATAATATCAGTTTTCATCTTTTCCCGGGGAAAAGCATCCTCAGTGCTACACTCAAGTGGGGTTTTCCCCCTAAATAATCTTAGTCGTCAAGTTTCTAAAAAATAGACATTGATAACGCTGCCTGAGGGATCCCGTACGCCGTGGTTGAAGTTGGCGCATGGGGCACTTTTGCCATACAGGTGTGCCACCGGCAGGGGCAGGAGTGTCCCCCATCTCCCCCGGTCCCCGCTGCCACCGCGCCGCGCCGCTGCACGGGGTGAATATTTGTATTATGAATTATTTGTAGGCCTTCCGTTTGCTTATGCAATTAAGCCACTGCGTATATTGCGTTTGTAGCGGCGGGGGAAAAATTGAAGGAACTCTTACAAAGTAAAGTTTAAAGTTATTTATTAAATCATTTTATGAGGCCAGTTATTTATTATATGACGCTATCAATTGAGCAAACAAACAAAGGCAAAAACCCCGCTTATTGGTTGGACAGTTTAAGTACAGGGGGAGGCTTAGTTGCAAAAAATGGTGACGTCACTTGGCGGTGCCTTTCTAAACGGTGTGGTGCCCTCAAGTTAAGGGCCCATGGTGATAAGACCCCGAGTCATCGGCCTTGACGGCGTCCACAATGGGGGGCCATCCCGCCGCGAAGCGAATGTTTTCGCTTTTTTCAACGCCACCTCGCATCTCCTCGCCATTGCTTCGCCAACGGGGTCTGGGGACCTTCCATGTCCCCCCTGGTTTTGAACCCAATGTCCAGGAAAGATACGCGTTAAAGCTTCTACGGAAACTGACGGGATTGTTCCTTAACACCAAAGGGGAAAAATTTTAAATAACGTTCAGAAGTTGACTGGAGTTTCAGTATCATTGGTTTGGGCAAGATCCAATCGGTTTTTAAATTGGCTTGAGTTTGACCAGGGAACAACTTACAGAAGCCCTGGGGCATTCAACTGATGGAGCGTCCAGTGGCGTGACATCTCTTCTGCAGCTGACGTTTTCAAACGGTTTTTCCCGTCAAACAGGGAGTCCATCACACCTCACGTGCCATTAAAACCCCCGTGAGAACTTAGCGGGGGTGGAGACTTTAATGGTTGCATGTCAAAATGATTTAAGGTTTTTCCCCTTTTTTATTAGTCAAAAAGGAAATTGGTGACTCTGATACATCCATCGAAGCCTGCCCTTTTAGCTCCATTACCTCAAGATGCACTCCTGCGGTTGAAGTTGTGGCTGAGAGTTAGTGACCGCTTTGGGGACATCCTGCTTAAGTAGTAATTTATTGGAAATGGGGCGTAATAAACGTAAGCTAACTGCGATAGGTATGGGAGGGATTAAAAGGGGAATTGCAATGAGGGAGTCCCTTTTTTTAATCCCTTCAGTATTTTTTTACGATTGGGATTTGCAGGTAGCCCCAAACTCCTTTGTTGGGGCACTTGGGGCCTGCAAAAATACGAAGGTGGTACTTGCTCCCATTAGCAATTGTGCTTTAAGTGCAAATTTTTTAATTTTAAAGGGTTTCCCCTTTGGGACCCCTTGGTAATTATTGTTTTTGTCGGGCAGGAGTTCCAAATATGGATTCCCTGCCAGGTTTTAATCATGGGCTTGCACTTGGTTCTGTAAAAAAGAAAATTTAGTGTTTTTGATTTTTCCCTGGGTTTGTGTTCGAAAACCGTAAATGTAAGAAACAGTTGGTGATTTCAGTGTGGATACTAATTGTTTAAAAACATGCCGGGTCTCAGGCACAATATTATTGTTATAAAAGCAAGGTTACCACTAATTCACACTTTTCCCCAACAAAAAACAAATCCTTAATTTGCATACTAAAACAGAAGCAAGAAAAGAAATTATGTCGAAAATAAAAAGGTCAAAACCAAAGTACCAACACAGAAAAACTACAATTTGACCAAAATGTCTTATAGAAAATTGTACAGATATTTTAAAAAGAAAAAATTTCAAGACGCAAATTTAGTGGTAGTTGGCGAAGCCTGTAAGAGCCCTGGCAGGGTTTGGTTACAACCATTGTTACCTCAGCATAATGGTTCAATGTCACCCCTGGAGCTCCTTTGGAGTATTTTTTTGGAGTCTCTTGTCTTGATGCGTGGGGGGAGTTGGGAGCGCGGGAAAACTGTGATCGTAATGGGGGGAAAACCAATAACACTAGCTCTGCCCTACTGCTCACGTGTAAATGAAAAACTTTTTTTATATAATTAACAACTTCAAGTTTTTAAAATTGTTTTGACTGAGATACCGTTACTGTTTGGTGCCACTAAAATAATTTTAAGTCAAATAAAAGTTTTTAATGGCACAAATTTTTTTCTTGCAACTCAATCCAGGTACCTTTTTTTGATTTTCAACCTTTCTCCTAGAAAAAAAATCATTAGTAAGGAGCGGTCAGCACCTGAATTTATTGGTAAGAGATTGTTGTGTACGCATTTGTATGCTCTGTTGTCTCATTACAAAGTTTTCTGAGCTGACGAGCACCCTAAACCACCCTCTTTTTTATAGAATCAGACCCCTTTTCTAAAAATTGTAGAAGAAGTCTAAAACCCTTTTTTGATCAAAATGTACAATCTGTTGCCTCAAAAATTGGGCCCATTGAAGCCATTCTCCACAGTAAAGATGTAGATTTTAGTTGTTTAACAGAGCATTGGCTAAAAAACCCCACAAGCGGGTAGTTTGAATATACAGGGGTACTGGGGTTTCTTTTATATTTAGTGTAGACCTAACCTCGCTTTTGAGGTGGTGTTTGTACACCCTTTTCAGTAACAGAAATTTCCCCCATCTCGTTTTCAGACCCCCAGGTTATCTCTCACCTTTAACTACGAGAAGCACTTTGAGTCCTCTGTTGTTGTTGTCCATGTTTGAATTTTTACCCTTAAATGCCCTTTTCGATTTCCAAATGGCGACTGTGAGTTTTCTTTTGGGGGGAAAGGAGGGGGGGTCTCAGAATAAATTAGAGAACAACGGAATATTAACATATGCGGGGATTTTAATATTCTTTTTTTTGGGGAAAAAGTTCGGAAAAAAATTTTTTAACTATTGATTTTTTTCAATGTTTTTTACTGAAAAATTCCCTTTTTCGGGGAAAAGGGGGGCCCCTTTCCCTTCCCTTTCTGGTGGCTCGTGCATTGATAAAGCCCCGACTAAATTAGGTCGATCAGGGCTCAGCCAAAATACCCCAAAAAGCCTTTTCAGCCCCCCGAAGCCCCTTGTTTTCCTTTTTCCCCGACACCCTATTCGACTGGTAGAGCCGAATTTGGGAAAAGCGGGGAAGGGGGTTTTCCCTCAATAAAGTTTATAGATTTTTAGCTTTTTTCAAAAGGGGTTTTTTTGGGGAAAAAATGCCCCTTTCCCGATGATGGGAGGATTTTGGGCCCAAAATTTTTTTCTTTTAGGATGTTCTTGTACAAAATTTTTTTAAATTTTTTATTTCCTTTGTCACCCCCCAAAGGGCCCAACGTAGAGAAATCCCAAAAAGGGGGTCATGGGGGGGTCGTCAAGGAGGGGGGGTTAAAAGGGGGTTATTTGCTCCACGCCCATTTACCATCGGGTTTTCCCCTCGCAATTGTTAAAAAAAAGAAAATCTGAGTACGAAATTTTTACCAATCAGAAAACATGGAACAATTTTTGGGGGTCCCAGGAAGCAGCCGTTGAAGAAAGCTCGATAGGGTAAATTTCAAGGAGATTAACTAACGCACTCTCATTTTGTGGGGGCTAAAGTGGATATTTTTGGGGTTTTTTCCCGGGGGGAGAAAAAAATATTAGCAGAAAACCAAAACTAAGACCCCTTTTTTTGGGAAAAAACCCGCCGGGGAAAGAGAAATTTAGGTGTCAGCTTTAATAATACCTGGTGTCATCCGTATTGCACTAAATGGCCCCCCCGATGAGGGTTTAAAGGGCATTTTTGTATATATTAAATAAAAAAAGGGGGCCCAAGAATTGACCTTGCGGGACACCAACCCTTGACTGGTAAAAGGGGCAGACCCACCCCACCCCCTTTGTTGGTGATCTTTAAAAAACTGGGGGCGCCCAAAAAAAAGGAACGAAACCACTCTAGAGGTCCTCTAACAGTACATTTCCATCTTTCCAGGGGCGTTGGTGGTTGACGGTGTCAAAGGCACAAGAAAAATTGCAAAAAATGCCCGCAGTCTCATCCAGATCAACAGAAGAGAAGGGGGTATTGGGGGAAAACTTTATCGCGTGAGTGGTTGATTTATCTTTAAGAAACCCGAATTGTGAAGGAGATAGTAAGGAATTTTCTTTAAGAAAATTTAATCAGTCTTTTGGAAATTAATCGTTCAAATATTTTGCCAACGGGGGAAGTTTGAGTGGGGCGATTTTGGGTTAACTGAGTTCTATCTCCCTTTTAAAGACGGGAATGACCTTGGGGGATTTTAACGCAAAAGGGAAAAAGAGCCCTTTGGTCATAGAATTATTGAACAGGACTTTAAGGGACACGAGAGTGAATCTGAAACCCCGGGAAAATGATGGAGACATATCAATAATCAAAAAGGGAGCGGGCCCTTGAACTCCCTTTTTTTAAACAACTAAAAATTTCCATTAGGTATATTACCTTTTAAGGACTGAAAATATTCTTTATGAGAATAAAAAATTTTAAGTAACAAGTTAAATTTAGATTACGAAATTTAGAAGATTTCCCTTTCCAAAGCCATCAAAAACTTTTTTTACCCAAAAAGTTCTTTTTTTTGGCACCACGAAGTTCAATTATTGCCTTCGAACGTAAGGGAAACAAAAATTTAACCAACATTTTCTCAAAATACCTGAAGGGGTTGGCTTTTTTTAAAGAAAATATAGAAAATTGCTATTTAAGTTTAACACTAAAGGGAAAAAATTTTTTTTCTATGTTTGTTATTTTTGATATTGTTACGTTTATTTTTGTGTTTATTATTTGGGTTTTTTTAAAACTTTTTATTGTTATTTTTTGTTATTACTTGTTATTTTACGTTTTGTTATTACTTGATATTATATTGTTTGTTTTTAGTTTTTTTTGGGACACAGTACTATATGTTTTATAGATATGCTTTTTACCATTCATTTTTGTATGTGAGTTGTGAGAGTGGGGGTATTTTAAACGTTTAAAAAACGAGTTGTCATTTAATTTTAATTGTTTGTACAAAGCATGTAAAAATAAAAATAAATCAAATCAAATCAAATCAAATCAAATCAAATCATTTTTATTTTGCCAAACATTACAAAAATGATACAATAGTATTTTTTCTATAATTTGGACCAAACACTCCACTTTTAAACCCAGTCAAACATACAGAAATTCAGTCCCCCCCCACATTCACTCTTCCAATTTTTTCCCATTTTCCAAACGCGTTGTCATGTTCCAATTTGCGGTCACCCATCGAATCCAAAAACCGCAGCAAAAAAATTTTTGACGCTAAAAAGCGTTTTAAAGGGGAGTTTTTAAAATGCCTTGGGCGTTGGGGCTTTTTTGATCGAATTTGGAAATTGTTGAAAAACGAACTCCTCCCTGCGAAGGCAAGTGTCTAAACCCCCCGTCCTGTGACTTCCAGTTTCGGTAGGTATCTCTCCCTTTTTGCCCCATCGAATGTATGTCTCGGCCCCGTGTATGGCACATTTTGACATACAAAAAAAGATTGTCTCTAGATTAAGACACGGGAGAGTCAAAATTGCAGTTTTTTAAAAGCTTCCTTTCATGTTTCTCTGAACCTTAGCTGTGCATTACAATCGCTTTCTTCTGCAATTTTTAATGCCCTGAAAAAAAAATTTTGCGCTGGCTCCCCCAGCACCAAACCGTAGGTGGGTTGGGGTAGATCAAGCCATATAAGCCGTATCAGACCCGACTGGGGGCGTTTTGGCTAAAGACCTCAATAATAGATCCCGAGGCCAGTTTTTTAGCAAAAATGATCAATGTGAAATTCCAAGTCAACCCCGATCCAGGAATATTCCGAGGAATTTGAACAGTCGATTCCTCCCGGAAAAAAATATCCAATAAAAAGGGTGGGCCCCTCATTGAGTTTCCTGATCGCAAGCGAAAAGTCAAGAAATTTGATTTTGAAGAATTTGATTTAGGGTTTAGGCTGTAAAGTGTTGGAACAATTGTTGGGTCAAGAAAAATTTGCTTTCCAGAATAGTTTTTGATTTTTGGTGAAACAAAGTTGGTCATCAGCTACTGCACAATTTTCCATGCAGTATTACTCCATGTCATTGACTAGAGAGGAAAAGAATCGGGCTGAGTATTGATCCCCCGGGGACACCATAGCTCAGCGAATCGGTCAGAGAATTTGTTTGAATTTGGACGATTTGTGTTCTGTGGCCTAAAAAAAGGCTAATCCATTTGGAGCGGGCCCCCTCTGATCCATGAGATTCAAGTTTGCAAGCAATTTCGAGTGGGCAACCAGCAAATGCCTTAGATAAAATGAGAAAAACACTTAATGTGGGGGTCTCTCCCCCCCCCCACCCCCCCCCCCCCCCACCCCCCCCCCCCCCCACCCCCCCCCCCCCCCACCCCCCCCCCCCCCCACCCCCCCCCCCCCCCACCCCCCCCACATCAACACTAGATAAGTCTGTCAGTATGGACTTGTAGCTTTCTCGGCAGATGTAACTGTGAATTATGGAAACCAGTGGCGTTAACAAGTAAGTGCACATTGAAAATTTCAGCAGGTTTTTTAGCGTTGAGTCTGAAGGTTCCTTCCAAGACATTAACTGATATACAATTGTTGGGGTGATTGCTGCGAGAGCTGCGCCAGTGAAGTATTTATCGTAAGGTGTACACGCTGGAGCAATACCGACTCCATGCAACAACCAGCGTATTGGTTTAAGGAACATTATAAAATTTATTTATTAATATGTCCCACCTCTTCTGCTCGACTCTAACTGGTACTGTTCCGATCATATCTAATCGAACAGAGTGGTTATTTTATTAATAACATGTTTAGCAAAATGACATTTGTCACTTAACTCTTCAGATGTTTCTATGAGGTCTAACCAAATATTTGTAACGTGATAACAATCAACCTGAATTGCAAAATATAATGCAATTAATTTATTTATTGTTTCACGTTTCCAACTGCTTATATAAATGATGATGCCAACTAGAAATCTATCCTTGACAATATAATATAAGGTTCTTATCAACTAATTAATATTTAATCATCCACGATATCATTTTAAACTATATACAAAATACTACCAACAATAAAGTAATTATATAAGGTGTATGGAAAAATTATCAACATATGACGATTTATCAGCATAATTATCAACAATATTCATCAACAAATTTAAACATATAACACTTAGTGCCCTTAAAAGTTTAAGTAGGAACCAATACCAAAGACGGCAAAACGCTTTTACCCTTTCGAAAAACTACTAAAACATTATATATATATATATATATATATATATATATATATATATATATATATATACACACACACACATAAGTTTGAAAAGTCTTCTTCGATCGAAAAGTGTCTTTTTCCATTTACTATTGTACTTCCAGTCTATGTTATTCCTGGCGTCGTAGTAGTGACTTCATTGTTGTCCTAATCAAGGAAATAGAAATTCATTCATAGATCTAAAGTCTTCTTCTGTCAAAAAACGACTACTTCTGGCCATTGTGTGTGTGTGTGTGTGTGTGTGTGTGTGTGTGTGTGTGTGTGTGTGTTGTGTGTGTTTCCGTGTGTCTGTTAGATGTATGCAAGTTTAGTGTTAAATAAATATATGTTCTTTCTATTTAATTTTATACGATTACGTATACATTCATTTTACACACAGTCGTATACAGATCTGTCAATCGGCCAACAAAATGAAACAACAATTTGTTATTGTGTTTATATAAAGTGTATCACCCTTCATATCCTACGCTAAGTATATTCCATTATATCTTTAGATATTGTATTCGTGTACTGAGTAAATTTATGAACAATAATTCTTTTATCAAATAGAAAACACATAAAATAATTGAAAATCGAATCTGGATTAAAACAAATGTAACAAACTTGTAAAATTGCTTCGTTTTCGGTCTGTATGTCTGTTTGTTTTGTTACGTAAAAAAATTAAAACTCAAAAGTTCCTTTAGCTACAGGATTGTAACTTTGCATGACTATTTGCGTTTTATAAGAAACACTTTGCAAAATAGTAATAATCTATGTTTACTGTTTTCAAAATGGTGGCTGTTTAAAGCTTTTGATACTAAATTTCATGAAAACCATAGTATGAACAACAAAATTATAAGGCATTTAAAACTGCTTGTTAAGCTATAAAACGTTCGACACCTCGATTGCTACGATCGGTTGATAAATAATTGAGATATGGCATTTTTATTAACAATTTCATTTTACAATTAATTGATATTTTCAATAGTAGATTGTTTATAATTTGCCAATTACAATAAATTGTTTTGATGATGACTCTATAGCTTTTTAGTTTAAGTTTGATGATGACTTTATTTAAATCAAACTTAGACTAAAAAGCTATAGAGTTTTAAAGATTCTGAGTCGGATTTGGTATTAAAAAGTCTGGATTTGATCACTACTAATAATTGGTACAAATATTTACGGAAACAACAATATTCAATGTTTACAAGATCCAGACTAACTAACATATTATTATTTTAATTCTAAGAGCAATTTGTAATAAATAATTATCCTTTAACAATTGCACCATTTTAATTGGAATTTGTTTGAAATTACCAACCAACCAATGGAAATTGTTTGTAATTAAATTAAACATTAAATAACGTCTGTTTTGCCGCTTATAGAAATGAATATTAAAAGTAGTTTCATACGTATTTTGGTTTTACTACCACTTTTAAATTTGCTTATGTTTGAACTCAGTTGCAGCCAAATAGAAAACATTTGAACTACCAAATTATGTCTCTTGGGTGTAATGTTCTTGTAGCAATTAAAATCGAGCTCTAATCCTAGCTAAACAAGTATAGTGTATTTAAAAATAAAGAATAGAGTTTTCTTTCACAAATCTTTTAAAAGAGAAAACCGATATCAGCCGGGGCTACACTCATTGTGGCATGCAACTTTGGCTAAAACATTCCGAAATGTGGTTCGCTTTCCACGCAGGACTGGTAAACAAAGACAGAACTGAGAAAGTACTTTGTGGAGTGGAAAGTTTAGGAGAGAAGGAGTAAAATGTGAGGAGATTGTCAGTAAGTGCTCGGGTACTGTTTGGCACTCTGATGTCAAAACGATTTGTCAGCTTTACTCTTGCACTTGAGCTGATACAGTTTCAACTCGTAATAAGATAATTTTTCTGTCTCCAACAGAAACCTTTATCCACTTTGAAAGGGCAAATGTCAAATTACTGATGCACCAGCGAAGTTTTGAACATCAAGTAAAGTCAGTTCAATTCCATGTAACTTAATTAGTGTTAGGAACTAAGTAAAGAAGGGAAGGAAGTCGGAAGAGTTGTTGAGCTCCAAAAGCCGTAATTCTTTATTCGCGAGAAAAATACGAAATATCATCTTAATAATCTACATAGTGACAGGAACGACAGTATAGAGCATTGCATACATTTTACGTTTAGCTCACTGCCTGTTAACAGCACATTTTGCCCATATGCGGTACTAATTATAACAAGGGTCAGTAATAATTACATTCAGGGGTCCATAATGTATATTAGAAACTTAGTTGGGTACTTCATGTCCAGTAGATACAACTAAACCTTATAAAACTACTATAGTATAAGTAAGGTTTTCTGCAGGTGCTATCTGTCGGTCACTGCAAGACTGTACAGCACATTAGGCCTATCTGTGCAGTTGGTGCCTCTACAGTTCTGCTAGACTATCTTGCGGTTTCGCAGTGAGCATTCACAAAATAATTATTTTGAATAAGAATCAGCGTTCAATACTTTAATATTTAATCAATTTCTTGTACTTTCAGTTAGACTACTTCGTATAAAATCACTCTTGTGTATATAAAACAAAGTAGGAGTACGCCATATCACGTGTCAAGTAACAGGCTACGTGCAACATTTCAAATCTATGGATCATTTCATTCTTGTGATGTCCTGCGGTCAGATAGGCAGACATACATCATACAGAAAAGACATTTTTAATCTCCTCGGCAGACAAATAGCATATTGTGTCAGCTTACTAAGTAATGCAATTAAATGAAGCTTGGCCATATTCAATGGTTGGGCATGTACCACTATAGAACTCATTCTTGTCTATGTAGAAATGAAGTTTCATAGCAGTGTTTAGATAATAAATATTCTGGTGAGGTAGGAAGGGCACTGCAATGCAAGAGTACGCTGAAATCAGATCTTTTCACCAGTGTTTAACATTGAGGTTCACTCTATCATTTTCTTCTTCTTACTATATGAATAATCTGCATGTGCCACATGTTAAAATATATTATTTATAAATTTATTTATCCTGCTATTTTCTCATTGCCACCATTTTTACCCATAAGACCAATGTAAAAATATTTGCTAACCCTCCCCCAACTCCCATGAATTGACATGTATCATCATCGAACTCAATACTTATAGTATATAACTAATTGCCATGAAAACTTTCAAGTCTTTAGGTCAGTTTGTTTCTTGGCGACAGAAGCAAAGATAAAACAATTTTAATAATAATAATATTTACTCCACGAATAATAACACAATACAACCCAAAAATAATCGAAATTTCCGCTGTTACATAATTGTAAGTATAGATGTAACAGCGCGGTAAAATATTAAATCAAATTACTAAGTCCAGTGCTTTAAGTCAGTTCAGGTGCTCCGCGAAGTCTGTGTCGTCCTTTGCTTATTTTAACTTATCGTGTACTAAAATATCAACTTAAATAAACAAACAATGCTTGCAATCTTTAATTTTATCAGAATATTTTAAATTAGAAAATTGTTTAAAAAGTAAACATTTTAATTGTAAAATAACCGACTTTTCTCATGGCACAGTATACTTAAGCTGAATTATACATGAAATTAAATACATTAATAATTAATTATATTTGCAGTTTTTATGTCAGTCAAAGTTTTTATTTATGAGCTGAATGTGAATACACGGTCAAATGCATTTTTAACCCTTATAAAAAGTTATCAACTTAGACTATCAACTGCTTTGTAAATTAAAACATTAAACTTTTTAAACCTTAATATTATGAACGACACCTGTGGACTACCGATCCTACTTTCCAAATCTGACCTGGCCTTGCATTAGTGTTCTACCTGTACTCATTCTAGTGATGCTTCCTCTACATAGTAAATATCAGTTTATAAGAACCTAAAGTTGAGCTTTCACAATGAAGTGGATTACTATTTATGATTATTTTTAAAACAAATCCAAAACGGCATTATATTATTATCTGAGTAATAGGGCATTTTACTAATGAATCATATATATATATATATATATATATATATATATATATATATATATATATATATATGATAAGTTTTTTTTTCCACATCTTGATTTTGTCTTTTTGGTATATAACTGTATACGCGAGTATACTTACACGTTAACTGCAATGAATAGTTTTATTGTCATTGTAAAGAAATAACACAACCATTTAATTCATGTCTGATACGTGTAAATTAAATTAATTTAAATGGTTGATTATAAGGAACCAGTGTATTTTATTACCTTCAATAGTGGCCCATGGCCTAACAACCAGAAATTAAACAAAACTTATCTGTCTAAACAGACATACTTAGCTTATATAAAACGAGTACGAGTATATGAAAGTAATACAATGGCTACCAGGAGATAAGTTATATTAAAAATGAAATTCATAATAGAAATAATTAGGAAAATTATCCATATGTTTATTAAAGTAGGTAACAAATCTGCAGGTCTTTGTTTAAAGTATGTTTTTGAAAATTAGTTACACTCGTGTATGACTGAACGATGGCAAACGTTCGGAAAATCCTTTTTCCATCACAAACCTGAAGTATTAACATTTCAAAAACATTTGAAAATTAATAATGATCTCATGTAAGAAACAACTATTTATCAATTACCAATATATGTTTAGTCAGAACATATGAATGAAAGTTGAACTGTGTAGTAATTATTTATACTACATTAACCAAAAATTGAAGTTCACTTTCGACTTACAATTTTGATATAATTTGGAAGACAAAGCACTTTGCTGCCGAATACTTTTATTGAACGGTATCGAATTTTTGACAAATTTGTTAAATCTATTGTGAGTAATTTTCCAAATTCAAGATAGGCTATTAAATAAAATAACCAATTATTTAAATATTCATATCCTTAACATTGCCTGTTTATATTACATATTTGTGTACTTCAGTGATGTTTAGTGCTAGAGATTTGAACGATAGCGCTGCAGTAAACTTCGTATCCCTTTTCAAAATTAAACTGTAATTAAAAAATCTTATAAACCTATAAAAAAAGATGAAAATGACAACGTTAAAAACCTTATATAACATATACATTCTCATTCAGTTATTATGTAATTTGATAAACACAAGTTTGCTTTGACCTCACTTGTTAATCCTAATATAATCTAAGTTCCAAGCCACAAATATTTATAAAAGCCAAAGTAAATAAATTATTATAGAAAATTAATTTTACATAGATAAAATTTAGAATTTAAAACATATATAATGCTATTAAGATTGAGTAAAATATTTAAATTCCTTAGGCCATCAATTTTTCATAATAGGTAGAACTAGTATTGTAAATACAATGCGTATTGTTCTAATGGTCAGTTTAAGAAACGGGCAGCTTCAACGGCCTTGGATAGAGTGTAGTTGAGTATTAACTATTGAAGTAAGAAATGTGCAATATTCTTGTACAATAATCAATCTGCCACCAACTCCAAAACTCAATATGAAAGTAACTCTAGATCTAGAAACATCCGTTCAAGTACAGTAGTGTGAGTAAGATCCCTTGTCAACCCATAGTCAAAACAACTCCGCGAGTCGAACACTGGGTTCCAGCCGGGACCGTGGACCCAGTGTCCGCCCCTTAAAAAGTTGCTAAGAAATGACCCCGACAGTTTTACAACGCGAACGTACAGTCCATTTACCAACCATACAGATACGTCAGTAAAAGGGCCGTTATTGAGAGCGGGCAAAAAGGGTCCTGAGGGTGCCTTGGTTGTAGGCTGACACGGTGTATCGCGTATTTAGGCTGGAGCTACGAAGCATGATATAAAAACAACTAAATGTCACGCTTGCTTCACTGAAGACCATGCGAGCTTGAAAGCGATATTTGACATAACAGACACAAATTCCTTAGGGTTCAATTTCCTTTAGGTACCAATGTGAATTTAAATGTTATATTTATCTTGGTGGAAGGTGGGAGTAGTACTACCCGGGTGCTACCAACCCTAGGAACGGCCCTGGTAAACAACAACGGATCCGAGGAGAACGAACCGAGTTAAACAAAAGAAAAATTGTTGCAACAAAAGCCAAGAACAATTTGGTAAGATGCATCGCAATGTAGCTCAAATCTTTACAACACGGCGAAGGGAGGAGAGGAGAGGTGAGGAAGGGAAACCAATTTGTGTGAGAGTGCAATAAAATGGCGAGTGGGGAATGAAAAGTTGTACATAATAGCGGGGCACAGTGTTGATTAAAATAGCCGCTAGTGTTCATCTTGTCTGCCAGGGGCAGGGAAGGTACCACAACACCACTACACCACTGTAATCTAACCGTAGTTTACTTGTAACTTAAAGTAGAAACTTTAAGTTAAAAGCGATTGTAACGCCAAGTCGACATCGGAGACTGAAAATGCTTCGTTGGTAACAGTTTTAAAAATGTTTCTAGTATGACTTCATTGTACTGATAGTTAATGGCAAATAAAAAACTACCTAATTATACATAAATTAAAAGTAAATAAAGATCCATCAAAATATAACTTACAAATCCTAACTAACTGTGATTTATATTAACATGAGATTATACTAAAATAACTATACAAACAAAATAATAACGTTGTATAATACCTCATGTTTAGGTTAACAATGACAAACTATAAAACATACACTCTAAATGTAGCCTAAAATGTGAAACACATATTAACTTAACTGTTATAGTATAACATAGATATTATTTTAGTTCTGAACGTGACAGTTGTCATACCTATCAACATATACTGAAAGATGCAATCAAATTTAGGATAAAACTAAGATAAACTTTTCTGACCGACTTCCAACCTTATTCTGGGTCAGTAAAGCTCTGTGCGGGCAAGGCAAGTGGGTGCTGGACATTCTCCTGGTATATCCCGCACGTGTTCAGGTTTTCAATGTACATATTATTTTATAAATAGTACGGGTACATAGAACGTTTTATATATACATTGTTTCACAAATTCTGCTCTGATACAACTGTAATAAAATTATAGTAGGAAATGCAAGAAAGATTGAAACACAACTATAACATAATTACATATTCCAAATTGTGCCATGTTGTACTTTTACAACATGGCACAATTTGGAATATGTTATAGCTTTTCTTGAATAATTTCTCAGAGATTATTTATATCATTTGTAACTTTTTTTTAAAACATGCATTACTTAAAATATTAAAAACACGCGATACGACAACAATTTTATTAGAATTGAAAGTAAAGTGGCTGCACATTTGGTAATTTTTAATGAAACTTACACTTATTCTAAAAATAAAGTTGACTTCATATTAGTCCTGACGATGTTGCTGTTATCATTGGTACTGTATTTGTTGTTTGATTAATTTAATTATGTTCCTTTTTAATGATCTGATCAATACTTTTATATAAGTTGTTACAACTATGTTGCTAATTTTTGTTTTATTGGCGTAAGTGCGCTGGAAATAAAGTAACAACTTATTGTGAGGTTGTAGTTTGAGTGAGTGTTGAACAGTAATTGACTTTCGGTGTCAAGAATCATTCGACATTCAAGGAGCACGTGTTCAATGATACTCGTAAGTTTAGTTTTTAATGAAAATCCTCCCTAATGAAGGATTGTTTGTAAAATTTCAAAAAAGAGGACGAGAATTTCGTTTTAAGTTTGAACTTGCTAGCTCTCCCTAGGTTAAATAAATTTATCACAATAAGTTTTTGATAAACAAGCTGTTCAGTTTTAAAATCAAGTTCAAACTTTTAAACTTCCAGATCAAAATGATCTCTATATTTGTGTCAAACTTTGTCCAAATCGTGTTACTACTTTCTCTTTTTGCAGTAATCAGGATGTCATAATAAAATAAAATTTTCCCTTATCATGTATTTGAAATGTTTTCATTATACGTGAAACACACCACCGTGGAAATTATAAAAAAAAAAATGGTTAATTAGATTGAAACCAGATTTTTACGCCCTTGACTGGATCTGGTGAAGCAGTTTAATCCTGTTATAAAACTGTTTGAAGATTGAATTGTAAGTATATTTTAGAATTGAGTTTCCTTTTCATCTGGGTTATTGTATAGGTGCCCAATTATTGTATAGAATTTAGAAATATAGTGATGTATATTGTATGAAGGGATAGAATTTGGCATCATGAGCTGTTTCAGCATACTACCAATAAAAAAGACAG
This sequence comes from Homalodisca vitripennis, assembly GCF_021130785.1. Taxonomy (NCBI): domain Eukaryota; kingdom Metazoa; phylum Arthropoda; class Insecta; order Hemiptera; family Cicadellidae; genus Homalodisca; species Homalodisca vitripennis. Next base: position 131,480,396 of record NC_060208.1, read on the forward strand.
AAATCTCTATATATAACTGCAGGGTTCTCTGGTTTGTGATTGGCTTCACCTATCCCTTCATACTTTCATTCCAAAAATACTTAATTGTTTACGTTCCGTCTCAGCTTCATAACAATTTCCGATAAAATATTTTCTAAAGCCCTATAATGGAATGAAAAAGTTAAAAATTTTTCGTTGAGATGTATGGAAGTGATCCAACAGAATACTTGTGTGTTTCCGCCACAACACACAGTACAGGAACGCTAACTGGGAAGGCGTGTCGACAGTCTATGCATGCAGCCCGGCTCGGTCTATTGATTAGCGGGAAAGGCCAAGTGGCACGGGGCTGGTCGGTTATATTGGCGTACGAGTTGTAGTACAGTATACTGTATACTACACGCCAGGTGCTCAGGTCGCGGAAATAACCTGACATCTGAGATTGGGGTATCATCACATGAATATTAGAGGGCCAATTCAGGTTGTCGTGTAGAAACCATCGACATACAATAACTAGTGGGCTGAACTATCATACGGCGTCAGACTACAAGAGAAGATCAAAATCGATCACCAAGTCCAGTTATATGAGTATCCTACTAGCTATCAAATTGAGAGTCAATAAAATGTTCGATTTCAAGAAGTTTACTACGCTATCCAGATGAGATACTGTTGCAACAGATGATAGTATAATCACTAATGACTGTTCTCAAGAAACGTTAGGTGCAGACAGAAACAATTGACTTGGAGATTAATATGGTTGTCTTTACAATAAATTATATTTTTCAAGTGTTTTTGTTTAGAGTTAAACATTTTACAGTTGAATAGAATATAGTACCAGATTCTCACGTGGTTTATTGTTTTATTTTTTGAGAGGAAACGATGATACACTTTCAGCACTTCGAATATACCGCTTGTGAGTAGAATTCTCACGTCGCATTTCTCTGTGCCATCTTTTCCCATTCCTCAGTCTTAAAGTTCGTTCCCATAATTCTTATTGAAAAAATATAAACGGTCAGAAATAGAAACTGAGCAAATCAGGAAGAAATGAATGAAGGGATGTGTATTCACAATAATCCAACTTGTTTTGAAATACTCGACCTCAGCGAAATTTAGTCGAAATACATAACGAGTTATATTTTAACACTTTATGTATTTCGTACGTAAAGAAGTCGTGGGTGTGGTCATGCTCCAACTCATAGATCTTAAGGAGGCAAGACCATTTAGAGGAACTGCGACAATATAGTATACCTCTCGGTATCCCTGCTCTATTCACAAGTATCCGAATGTCTGCGTCACAACATCTTGTACCTAGACATTGTCGTTTCTGCAGGTTTTCAAGATGCGTTCAAGGTTTCACCGTCTATACAATATAAATTGTTTTTGGATGAAAGGGAATCAATAAAATTGACACCCATACACGAGGACCATTAAACATTACAACAGAGTAATAAACACCAGAGTAATATAACTTTCAGAACTAAACACCAATTTACTATCCGGTAAAAAATCCAATCGGAAGGTTAAGTGAGCGTTTTATTAATTCTAACTTGTTTAAAAATCGGCGTATTTCATTTTACAAATAAAAACCAAGCATTCATTCAAAATACTCCTGTTTCTTGAATTTTGCTTTTGCCAGGAATAAGCCCATTATCCAATCTTACGATACACAAGAAATTTTTATAAAATAATACATTTTTATTTAAACTATTATTTTTAACACTTTATAAAACATAATTGAGGATAAAATTACTGTTATTGTTATTATTATTTAAACAATTTCTACTAAATATGATTGTAAATACATATATCCAGCTGATATTCTTCCTTTATAAGAGATGGAGTATTTCTAAATAATGAGTATGTAAAATAATAAAAGAAATTTAAACAAGTTTCTTGATAAGCAATGGTTACATGAGTTCATCATAGGATTAGATGCTACACTACTGGATATGAACGAGGAACATGCTTACTCATCCGTGACACTGGAATCATTGTCCATCTTCTAGTGTGTATGCAGTTCTAGATATCTAGGCTACACGTCTGCTGGTTACAGAAGGGTTAAGCTCCTGTAAGTAGTTAGTCTTTTACTCTTTAAATTATATACAATACTTTGGGATTTCATTTTTTATTAGGTTAGTATACGCCGATTTTCAAGTTGCTGCACTATCTTTTACATATCGCATTAGACTATTATGAAATTGAATTTATTAGATAATTAATCAATTCCTTGCGAAGTATAGGTACATGGAATATTTCTACAGACATTACATAAAGTAGATACTAATATACAACATAAGAAGGCATAGAAGACCTATGGGCATTATTAAAATGTAAAGACCGCACAAAATTGCAATCCTTTTGCGTTTTGAAAACTATTTTTATAAGTAAATACAATGAGTTTTCCAACCTTTTTCGCAATAAACAATACAGATTTTTAAACTATGAATCTAAAATAAAACCCCGCAATTGCAATTTTATCATATGTTAATCTAAGGACATTCAAAACAGCCTAAGTTAACATGTACGGTAAGTCTTACAGGACTAAAACATGGGTCACTTCACTTAAGTGATAACAAATTGCACCTTAAATGTTAATTTGCCACTAAGGATATGTGTATCTGTGGAGTTACAGAATTACATAAGTTCTGTTTTCTAGGTAATAATAATTATAATGTTGAATTTGTATATTTTAAACTTTAAATTTCAATACTTTAAATAATAAAGTTTCATAATTTAAGTAGTAAATTTTAATATTTTAAATAATTTTCTTGTAGAATAAGAACAGTTTTTATTAAAGGAGAATCAAAGAAAATAGGAACATCATAAATATCTTTGAATATTGCAAGGGGCATAATGAAGTTATAGACATCCCGACATCTAGAAATAAGTAATAAAAAGTAAAGAGTTGCGGTTATTTTGAACAACATTTACGCTAAAAGTATTGACGGTCGTACGTTTCATTACTTTGCTGTCTGTACTGTAAATAGCAGATTTATTTTCCCTGGAGCGGTTCACTGTGGTATCGATGGAACTTTGTCATATGCCATCTTTCAGACATAAAGTGCTTTGGGAAAGATGTGTAAAGATGTGAAAGTTTGAATATAATGAACGTCAATTAAAATTTCTTTAAATTGCTATCGTTACCATTTTATCTTCAAACTGTCGTGCGTTAAATTTTACAAAATCTGTAACTGTGACGGAATAAACAAATAAAGTGCTCATAAATACGGTACAGAGTATGACATCTTATCATTAAACATTGTACTGGAAATGAAGACAGAATTGGAAACACGTAAGAGATACAAATGATAATGTTATCATCGATGACAACTACAAATGTCTGCGCCAGTGCAACCCGAGACCTTTCCTGACACTTCTTTCCTTCACAGATACACGGCAACACTTCTTTACATTTCAAGTTTTCAGCTTTCATATAACTTTTGTAGCAGTCTGCCAACTTTAGTTGCATTATAGTTACGAAATTGTATGCAAGTTTAAGACCTATACGTGATTTCGTCAAAGTATAAATTAAATACAGTTTAAACGTAATTGCTTGGACACTGAAACATAAAACAATTGCTCTTTAAAACTTGCAGTTTAATATGAAGAAATTTGATCGTAAAGATTAATGCAGATGTCCATAAAGTAACACTTCTACTTACGTAACTTTTGAATGTTTCTCACTAACAACATTTACTCATGTTAGAATTTGCAAGGAACATTTTGTTTTATTTTACCGATGGAGCTGATGGAGATTTGGTCTTCTTTCCAAGATTGGCAGCTAATTGACAATTAAGAAATAGAAGCCATAAGGAATACAATATGAGAACTAATGTTGAAATTTAGGCCAATTTTATAGAAGTGGTATTATTTTTAACCCTTTAAATTTGTACAATTAACTAGAGGCCAGTTAACTGTACATTTGTGGATTTAGTACAACATATGCTCTACTAATATTGCTTTCACATCTTTGTAACGCTTTTATAAAAAAACACGTACAGTATTACTGATGTTAAATTATTGAAGCATTTAACTTTTTATTCATCTAAATGTACATAGAATATGTTAATACATTTTAAAAGCCAATCCATGAGAGTGGATCTATTAGACATAAATTATGTAACTGGAACTAAATCACTTAATAATGCATCACACGAGCATAACCGGACGCAGTTTCGGATACTCTTGGTCACTGACAACTGTCCGTCATATTTACCTACTCACGCTCACTCGACTAATTCACCCCCGTTACATTTACAAATGCAGATTCGGATACTGTTGGTCACTGATAACTGTCCGTCATATTTACCTACTCACGCTCACTCGACTAATTCATCCCCGTTACATTTACAAATGCAGATTCGGATACTCTTGGTCACTGACAACTGTCCGTCATATTTACCTACTCACGCTCACTCGACTCATTAACCCCCGTTACATTTACAAATGCAGTTTCGGATACTCTTGGTCACTGACAACTGTCCGTCATATTTACCTACTCACGCTCACTCGACTAATTCACCCCCGTTACATTTACAAATGCAGATTCGGATACTGTTGGTTACTGATAACTGTCCGTCATATTTACCTACTCATGCTCACTCGACTAATTCACCCCCGTTAAATTTACAAATGCAAATTCGGATACTCTAGGTCACTGATAACTGTCCGTCATATTTACCTACTCACGCTCACTCGACTAATTCACCCCCGTTACATTTACAAATGCAGATTCGGATACTCTTGGTCACTGATCAACTGTCCGTCATATTTACCTACTCACGCTCACTCGACTAATTCACCCCCGTTACATTTACAAATGCAGATTCGGATACTCTTGGTCACTGATAACTGTCCGTCATATTTACCTACTCACGCTCACTCGACTAATTCACCCCCGTTACATTTACAAATGCAGATTCGGATACTCTTGGTCACTGATAACTGTCCGTCATATTTACCTACTCACGCTCACTCGACTCATTCACCCCCGTTACATTTACAAATGCAGATTCGGATACTCTTGGTCACTGACAACTGTCCGTCATATTTACCTACTCACGCTCACTCGACTAATTCATCCCCGTTACATTTACAAATGCAGATTCGGATACTGTTGGTCACTGATAACTGTCCGTCGTATTTACCTACTCACGCTCACTCGACTAATTCACCCCCGTTACATTTACAAATGCAGATTCGGATACTGTTGGTTACTGATAACTGTCCGTCATATTTACCTACTCACGCTCACTCGACTAATTCACCCCCGTTACATTTACAAATGCAGATTCGGATACTGTTGGTTACTGATAACTGTCCGTCATATTTACCTACTCACGCTCACTCGACTAATTCACCCCCGTTACATTTACAAATGCAGATTCGGATACTGTTGGTCACTGATAACTGTCCGTCATATTTACCTACTCACGCTCACTCGACTAATTCACCCCCGTTACATTTACAAATGCAAATTCGGATACTCTTGGTCACTGATAACTGTCCGTCATATTTACCTACTCACGCTCACTCGACTAATCCATCCCCGTTACATTTACAAATGCAGATTCGGATACTGTTGGTCACTGATAACTGTCCGTCATTTAACTTCTCACGCTCACTCGACTAATACATTTACAAATGCAGATTCGGATACTCTTGGTCACTGACAACTTTCCGTCATATTTACCTACTCACGCTCACTCGACTAATTCACCCCCGTTACATTTACAAATGCAGATTCGGATACTCTTGGTCACTGACAACTGTCCGTCATATTTACTTACGCACACCCACTAGACTCATTTACCGCCGTTAAATAATGGACACAGATTATGGTATCCTATTTTTACTAACAGACTGACAACAGTCATGTTTGCAAAAAGTTTTGTTTCAGGTAAATGTTTGCAGCTATACATCTATAAAAAGGCAAACAGATTGATTTGTTTAAGAAATCACATCCAAAAGTAAAAGAAAATTAATATAATTAATGAATTGTTTAACAGTTAAGACACTATCTAGTGTTTATTTGTGATAAATAACTTAAATGCAGTAAATTGTGCTTTTCTGTTTATCTCATTTCGAAATATAGCAGGGATGTCAAGTAGGATAAATTAAACACGTGTATGAGCTAATGCAGATTTCTCTTCGTTATTAATAAACTATCCATAATTGCACGAGGTCACAGAAGCGTAGTGGTTTGTTGCTGTAAATGCCATTCGCTTTCTTGGTGGACAATAAAATAGTAGATTACGCAACTTTTGTGTACTGATAACCATAACGGAAGGTTACGTAACAGTGTGTAGATAGTTGTGTGAATTACGTAATCTACAACTGCACTATGTACAGAATGTTCAAAACCAAAAATATCGACTATTCAACTAACTTCAGCCATGTTTAATCTATAATAATAAAATTAATACATTTCTTTAAACTGTTATTAATGGCTTTGTACAGAAAAGGTTTTGGCAAGAAATTAATAATGATTATATGGCGTAATTGTAGAAAAGACTGATTATACAACTATAACACGAACAGCTATTCGTAGTACTAGTATAGGTAACCTAGATTGACAGGTCGTAGCGTAACACCAGCGAATTGTGTTGTCTGGTCCTTGTTACTTACATCAGGACATTCACTTAATCTAGAGCGTTATGGATATCGTAACGTGACAGTTACATAACGTAACGTTGTATATTTCTCTATCGATTGTAATCGACTACTGATCGAACCCATTACACCGAATCTAGACCGATTACCGCGACGATCCGAGTTACAATAACCGGACGGGTATCAACTCGCCCTTATAAATGTGAGTAGGAAATGTGAAAGGGTGTTTGAAAGTGGTTTGTCGTACCCAGTGGGCTTGTGGGGGGGGGGAGGGATAAATGGTGCGGGCTGGGCAGAATAGAGAGAGATGATGTTTGTACAGCCGACGTTACTGCACCGTGCACACTACTGTGCCGCCACATGCAGACCCTGTTGTTTAAGTACAGAGCAGGCTGTGTCAGTATTCTTGTTTTACCTTGGCTCAGCAGTGCAAGACACTGGAATTGTTGTCGAAAATATTATAAATGCAGGTTACATTAAATTTTATTCAACCTCAGTTGGAGTGAAATTGTTTAGATATGCTTGGCTGAGGTTGTCAGAAAATCAGTTGATTAGTTAACATTATAAAGTTCGTATTTATAATCTAAAACCGTGTACCGTTATGCTCATTGTAGTTCAAACATGGTTAGGGTAACACTAATTCACAAAACCTTCAACCGAGCGTTTTTCTGTGAATCCAGCCGCAAATCCAGGAATCAGATTAGAAGTTTGGAATTTATTCTCTTTGCCTCACATATTTAGGACACTTCAAAATAAAAATAGTTTATGACTCTGATGAAGGAGACTAAAGCGAGTTCAGTGAGTTGAGGTTTGTATCACAGGCGTCTTCTGTTTTGCAACAACAAAAATACCATCAAACAGGCAATGCCAGCCATTATGTCTGCCTCTAATTGGATATGGAGACAATGAACTTGTTTTTCCAAATGTAATTTCAAAACGCTGTAGCATCCGTGATTAAAAATGATACATGACTTAACAGTGGTAAATGAATAGAATTTTAAAGTTCGAATTGAATCTGCACATTCCCTTAAACTGTCTTGTGCCTCCTATTAAATAGAAATTTTTGTGGTCGCCTGATGACGAAACGTATGGTTTCGAAAGGCCTCGTAAAAAACTATATTGAAAAAGTATGATCTTAATAACATTTACTACTATTTAACAGCTTTTTCAAATGCTCCTAGAGTTTTCAACTAATTGAATTGTTGTTAGTTTTACAAATTTCGTACACATTCGGTTGGTCCGAAATCAATACAACTATTTTTTCAAGTAACGTATGAAAGTGAAATTACATGTACACACAAACAAGAGACGATGACTTTCATGTTCAGGACAGAACAACGTGTTACCCTAAAAGTCCAGGCCTACGTGATAATGGCCGTGAGAAGTTACTGTGTAAACAACATGCACAGAACATTGCCCATGTAAATAGCCTGCTACTCAGCTGCTCCGAGGTGATGGTGTGTGAGTGTATATGACATTTACACTCACTGTAATATCTGCACCAGTTACTATGTAAACAACATGCACAGAACATTGCCCATGTAAATAGCCTGCTACTCGGCTGCTCCGAGGTGATGGTGTGTGAGTGTATATGACATTTACACTCACTGTAATATCTGCACCAGTTACTATGTAAACAACATGCACAGAACATTGCCCATGTAAATAGTCCGTTACTCAGCTGCTCCGAGGTGATGGTGTGTGAGTGTATGTGCCATTTACACTCACTGTAATATCTGCACGAGTTACTATGTAAACAACATGCAAAGAACATTGCCATGTAAATGTTCCACTACTCAGCCGCTCCGAGGTGATGGTGTGTGAGTGTATGTCACATTTACACTCACTGTAATATCTGCACGAGTTAATATGTAAACAACATGTACAGAACATTGCCCATGTAAATAGTCCGCTACTCAGCTGCTCCGAGGTGATGGTGTGTGAGTGTATGTGACATTTACACTGACTGTAATATCTGCAGGAGTTACTATGTAAACAACATGCACAGAACATTGCCCATGTAAATATTCCGCTACTCAGCTGCTCCGAGGTGATGGTGTGTGAGTTTATGTGACATTTACACTCACTGTAATACCTGCATGATCTAAAATGGACCAAGAAATAGGGCCATCTTTCAGTCAGTATAAATTATCTCAAGAATGTTTGGGATGTAATTTTAATAGAATATGCTCATGGTGTGCCTATTTTTCAAAATGAAATTGTGTACGAAACCGCTGGTAACTGCTAGTAAAGTATATTACTCTATGAAAGTAAGTACTACCTTCATATTGTGAACTAAATTAGTTTAAAACGAGTTAGACAAATAAATCAGGGATGCTCAACTCCAGGTACAGCGTGATAGCAACACGTTATTAATCCTTTAACAGTACAGTAATTTCTTAATTAATGTTTTATGAAGATTTCCTAAACACCTAAATTGATAAATTTAATAGATATTCTCACCGTAAAAATGATAAAGTTACTGGTAACAGTGATTGTTTTATATAATTTAAAAACGCACTAATCTTTTATGTTAACCAAAATAATTATTGTGGAATCTTGTTTATCAAGAAGTACTCTCGTCAGCTTGACACAATTTTAGTCGTAATTAGTCAAGTAATAACTGACGCTCATTAAGCAGCTTCAGTTCTGCATCGCCGTGCTCTTCGTGCTCTGAAACGTAACCTTAGTTGTTATTTTGAGATGTTAAAATTAGCGGGATATAGAGAGTAAAACATATTTTATAAGGAACAAAGCAGCAAGTCCTATTGGCACCTGGTCAGGTTGTTTATGTATAATATTTAAGGTCTGCATAAATCAAGACAAAATTAATGTATTAACGTGGTAAACACATGAATACATAATGTAACTTTTTAATTCTAGACATTATTTCAGATAATTAGGGATTAGAATGATTTCAAAGAGGCATACATTTTAGGACATTATTTTGTATGTACAGAGGTTAAACCTAGCTCCACCTCTAACTTGTTTTTGTTGTATGTAAAAATCGAAGCAAGCTTTCTTAGTATTTCAATGGGTTTTCACAAATTGTGAAAAGTAAAGTGCTCATTTACAATGACTTTTATTTCTTGATTATTAAATAATATTTGTTCTTTGATAATTTTAAACGAATATATCTTTTTTGTTGAAGTTATATTCTTACTCGAACTTGGTATTCTGGCATCTGGTTTGCTAAAGTTGTTCACTTTATATATTTTGTTTTCTCAATCTAGACAGCCAAAATGACATGGATTAGTGGCCCAAAATCTTAAAGATCTTAATCCTGACCTGCTTGTTGTTACCGAACATGGTTTTAACAACAGTAGTGAAGAATGTTTCAAAAATTTAAAATTACCAATTGGCTAATGTGTTCTGCCCCACCTCTGCCATAGCAGGGGGGTAAAGGTCTTTTTACGAAATCATTGTTCGTTGTTCGTTTATCCCTTTAACTCTTGACGTAGCAACAGACACAATTCTTGAATTTGCAGGGGTAAACATTCATACAAACAATACTTCAATGCACGACATTGGAGTATACAGGTCCCCAAACGGAAATGAGGAACAATTTTTTTCTAAATTTAAAACATACTGATTGATCTTACATAAAAAAAACCATCGTTTCATAGTTGTAGGGGATTTTAAAATGACGTCTTAGATGTTGATGCCTCCATGACAAAACGATTCGCTGACTTGTTGGGGTCGTTTGGTCTTGTCTGGTCAATAGACACACATACACGAGTGACCGCCTCTTCAGCGACAGCAATTGATGTCATTAAAATCTGACTGAGTGCCAGGTATCTGTGATCAACAACGATCTCAAGACCACTGTGACCAACAGGTCGTCATCGATGATCAAAAGCCAACACGGGATCCAATCAGCAAAAATCAATCCGAGACAAGAGACTCACAAACATCGCACTTGTATACTCAACTCTATATATACTCAAAGAGAGTTGGGTGTTTCTAAATTTCTTAGATCCCGTCAAATCATGATTCAAAACATTTGAAGATAATTTCAATTTCTACTTGAATGTAAGCTGGCCTTAAATTCAAACAAAAGGCTACAATAGAGAAATGCAAATGGATTACCAACGGTATCTTGGTTTCGAGAGAAAAATTGACATTTATCTCCGACATTAATCAGCATTAGACAAATAAGGAATTCAAACACTGTTTAAAATTATTATTGAATTTACAGAAAGGTTATAAGAGATGCTAAATCTCATGATATCACCAAATCACTACTCGCGTCAAAAAGCGTATCAAAAACTGCGCGAGCCATACTCAACAATAAAAAAATCTATTAAATGACAATCATATTGAACTATTGATTGATAGCGAACAAATCAGCGATGCCACCAGAGTTGCTGATGAGTTCAACACATTTTTTGCCTCGGTTGGCACTGATCAAGGACTAGTCCTAATCAGCGTCAGCCAAGTCTTCTTACCAATACGGAGCCTAGCTGCCTCCATGGTCCACCCTCCAATCACAGAGGAGGAGATTTCCAGAGTGATAAATGATTTTCCAACAAAGAGATCGAATGGCGTAAATCATTTATGAAGTAGTATTCAAAACATTTGTTGGGGCTGCTTGAACACTTTAATAAATGTCACATTTCGTTCTGGAAAATTTCCCTCCTCTCTCAAAATGGCCAAAGTTACCCAAAATGTTAAGAAGGGTGGTCCCAAATCCGTTCAAAATTACCGCCCGATCTCAATTCTACTGATTTTCAGAAAAGTATTTGAAAAACTTTTCTTCATTCGGATTGTAATATATTGGAAAAACACAACCTACTATCATCAAGCCAGTTTGGAATCCGAAATGGAAAGTCAACAATAATGCAGTCTGCGTCTAGTCGACATGATAGTACAATGAACTGAAAGTCAAAGAGATACGTTTAATATTCTTATTGACTTATCAAAGGTATTAGACTGTGTTGATCATAGAACCATAAGTTACACACTGGAATATGACGTTCTGGAATACGAGTGCCACTGGATCAAGTCATATCTTAGTGATAGAAAATAATATGTCCAAATTTCAGACGTGCAGTCGAGGGGGAGAAGTTTGGGACTTAAGGGTTCATCCACTACTCTTTGTATTGCACGTCAATAATGCTGGCTCATCGCTGCATCACGGCCAAACTGTCCATTATGCAGATGACACAACTCTCTGTATTTGTCTTTTGTCAGCGCAAAATCAAACACAGAACTTGAAATTGTGATATTTACGGACCTCCACAATATAACTCAGCACTTCAATGAACTCTGTTTTAAAAGAAATCCAACAAAATCTACTTTTATGAACTTTTGCCTACGACAGACAGATTCAGTTTTTAGTCCAACAGTCACCCCAAACCTTGGAATACAGATTGATCGAGGGTTGATATGATTGTCACGTAGACACCGTTTGTGCAAAATTGCATTTTTTATACTGAGAAAATTATCCAAATACTGCCCAATTTAGGTGCTGATGACGTAATATGAACTAATCTACTGACGCCTCTTCTATGGTGTAGCTTTGTGAGGAGGTTGTGCAAACATAAATATTTCTAGAACTTTTATTACTAAAAAAAGCCATAAGAATAATTGAAAAAATGCAACTTAGAAAATGTGTAGACCAGCATTCAGCAATCTGAAATTGTTGACATTGCTCTGCCTCTATATTTTGGAGACGTCTATTGTTTTAAAGACAAAGTACAATCCTATAAGAGGTAGTGAGATACACTCTTATGAAGCTAGAGGCAGGGCGAACTGGGAGACACAGAACAGTAGCTCCTCAGGCAGGAGTTCAATTTGTCAAACAAATACCTAATTCAATTCAAAATGCTGCGATGCCCAAAGCATTTAAAACTAGTCTAAAAACCACGTTGATATCAAATAAGTTATAGAGTATTGACGAGTTTATGACTCACGTTTCGGAGATCATATGATTGGCTAACTGATATTGGGGCAAGAGTGGGGAAAAATCGTCAAGAATAAGAATTAGGGTGAATGTTAAGTTTGTTAAAGATGTTTCGACACGGTGAGAACTGGAAAACATATAGATACAAATGATACTGGCCTTGTAAATCTAAAGAACTAAAATTAATAAGTAACATACCATTTGTGTTACAAAAGCTGGTGTAATAATATTGTCAGAAAACCACTAAAAGCAAGAAGAGAATCAGGTCGTAGTGTACATGTAGTGTAGAATTAGAGTATATTACGGCTTCCAAGGTTGTAGTGATTGACTGAAAATTTAGGTATTTGACCATGAAAGACATTCTTATCTATTCCTACTTTATAATAGCGTAGGAACTGCTGACATTTTATCGTATTAGCACTCAGCAGGCAACAAACTTGAATTAATTTCCTGCCAAGAATGAGAGCTCATCTCTTATTTCATTAGCTAAAAGTTTGTTTTCAATTCATCATTCTCGCCTCGATATGTAAAGAATTTTCTTTTTATTTGTCTTGACCTGAATCTTTAATTTTCCAACACCGCATAACGAGTTTTTTCACGTTTTCTTTAGTAGCTAGCAACCATGATGGGAGACTTTAGAACCGTGCATTAAAGGTAGAACGCTCTTAGAGATTGGCAGCTCTCAAGGTTCGGGACCTCTCAAAGACAGAAATCTATGTACCAGATACCGGGAACTTAGAATACTTTAAAGTTAATGTAATTTACATTATATAGGCATTCAAGAACCGTCTTAAGAGATGCTGCGGAAATCTACTTGAACCTTGTGGCCAGTGAGCCAAAAGCCAGCTTAGCTCTCCTAATTTAAGGTTTATTTTTAGTCGCTTAAATAATTCTGTAAGGTCAAATTTAGGCTCAGGCACCCACTGGAGTTTTATTTTCTGTGATAAGAAAGCATCAAAAGCCTTCCATTTTGACTCAATATCCGAGTTCAATGCAAAGTCTTTTAAGCTGCTTGCAGAAAAACTAAACTTTTTTAAAGATAATGTCTTGTTTCCAGCAAGTAGATTCCTTTGAGCGTGGTTTAATTATCTTGGTAACTGCTAAGCTAAGTTTGCAATTTTACTGTAATGAGGATTCAATAATTGGGATTGTGAGCAGTGGTGGAGTCTGCGCCAGTACGCTCTCCTGAGTAAACCACAAACTGTGCTTGCTTGTGGAAAGGATGGTAACTCACAGAAATGTGTGTGTGTGAACTGAAAAAAAGATACTATAAAATTAAAAAATTTGACAACGAGTAGACTATAGTCAAATCTGGTAGTAATCGCAGTCAAAAACGAGTACGTTTTGTTGCCCCAAGTTTTATTGTCGCAACAGATTTGAAGTTCTGGTTATTACTCATAATAATCCAGTGATCCAAACTCACGGAGAAAATTTTCGGAGGAGACAGTTGAGGGTTTCTCGTATAGTAATCAAAAGAAAAAGTCACATGCAATTGGTAAAAGTAGAAATAGTGGCAAAAAATTAAAGCTGGGCTCCTAGGGCAATTTTTCAGGTGTTCTGGTTTATAGAAGTAAAATTGATTGTTCCAAATGAGATGAATCTTCAGCACCTACTCATGACGTTGTTTATTATGTTGACTTTTTTAGCTCTAGTAAGATATTATTTATAGGCGATTCTATAATTCGACACTCTGGTTCAAGTATCGTAAAAAGCTTCCATTCTAAAGTGTTGTGCGTATAAATACGAATAAGCAGGTTTTGATAAACTATGCAAAGTACAATCTAACTGCAATACAAATTAATGTAGGTACGAACAACATGGGGAGGGGTTAAAGGGAAAGTCCTGGTTATAATTAGGGGCATGCGAGCGGGACGCTCTCCACGACTCTCCAGTCTGCTGTTTACAGCTAAAACAATTTTCAAAATTTAAAATATATGTAAACAGCATTAATACTCAGTCTGAAATTAGCTAAAAAGCGCTAATGTATTTTAAGACACAACTTGATCTGACGTGCAATACTTTTGGAGACCAACTGTTGGGTCGCGCGGTGACATCTTGCCCGTGATCTCAACAGGAAGTGCGTAGCTCAACTGACCTCTTAGTTACATAGAGTTTGTTAGTTAGTTACACTCTTTAGTTAGTCAGTGATACCGGTGGCTCTCCATGAAAGCTCGGATACGATTGTTATCGAGGAAGTTGTCCCATTCGCACAGTTGGGGGGGGGGGGAGGGATTGTCTTAGAACCGACGGCTCTCCCTATTCAAAAGGAGGGCCACGGCCATGTGCAAACCTGGGTTTTGCACATTTAAATATGCTCTCTATAAATACAGAATTTGAAAAGATGTTTGCACTAATTAATGACTTTTAATTCGATGTTTTTGGTGTATCTGAAGCTTGGATTAATTCTAACATCCCCTCTGGTCACTACGAGGTATCTAGTTACACTCTTACCAAAGCTGACCAAATCACTAAAGGTGGAGGAGGTATTGCTCTCTATAGAGCAAAAGAGGGTTTGGTTTTCGAGATAAATAATTTTGGTGTTGTGGATCGAGGCATATAGTGTATCTGTATGGTCCTTAAAGCTAGGGGAACCAAACTCGGTATTGCCATCGTGTACAGACCGGCGTATGTTAGTTACGCCTGATTCGGTCCTTGTTTCGAGCACAGTTTGTCGACACGTCAGTGGAAGTGGACTCTGTCATATGTTTAGGCGATATAAATATTGAATTTTGGTCAAATTCCTGTAATAAAGTAAATTATTTTCGAAAACTTTAAATGTATACCTGTACAATTCAGAACAATATGTCCCCGAATCAACACGTGTAACTGCAAGATCAGAAACTGTAATTGACCACATCATGATTAATAAACCGTACAGCTGGAAGACTGTGGTGTGAAAGATGCATCAAGTATTTTGGATAGTAGGAAAATGAGAATAACTGACCAAAAACTAGTTTATTGTGAGCTGAATTTCAAAAGGGAACAGCCTACTGCAAAATATGTTACTTATAGAGTTCTTTCAAAGTTTAATAGTACCGAAGCACTTGACATGTTGACAGAAATTGAGTAGGAGAAAGTTTATGAGATGTCTGGGGTGGATAATAAGAATGGATGGAATGGGGTGGGTAATAAGAATGAGTTTATCATTTCAAGTACAAACAATATTTATGATGTTTTAGCACCTCTAATAACAAGAGTGAATATAAGTAAACCCCCATGGAGTAATAAAGATATTCTTGTTTTGATTAAATTGAAAAATAAGCTAAGAAGAACAATATTAAATACAGGACAGGAGTGTGATTGGACGGGATATAAGAAAGTAACAATAAAGTTAAATGGAGCAATCTGTCGAGCGAAAATGGTTTCCTTGCCGAGAAAGTGACAGATTCTAAGATAGTACAGCGTTTTAGAAATGTCTGAAGCAGAGTAAATTGGTTGGTGAAAGAAGAAATAACACCCTTCTTAAAAGATTTAACTGAACGATTCGAATAATTATTTTATTAAAATGGGTTCATTCTTTGATGCAGATAAAGAACTGATTAATTTATACAATAAAGAAAGAGGTAGTTATGAAAATTATTTTGTCTTTAGAAAAGTATTTTTAGATATAAGTAAAGTCAACAATAAACGAGATAACGTCCAGAGCAGTTGGTGTGAACAAATTAAGTATTTGAATGATAAAGGCTATTAGCTCTTTTGCCATTGGTGTCATAACCTCTCCGATGAACTAGTCCTTACTAACTGGCCAACTAATTTCCTAATGCATGGAAAGAAAGTTTAGTTTACCCTCTTCCAAAAATTACAAATTCCTAGAATTTTTTGAATTAAGGCCTATTTCAGTACTACCAGCAATATATAAAATACTTGAAAAATTAATAATACAACAGATAGTTGGATATATACAACAAGACAGACTGTTCCCGTATATTTACAGCGTGGATTCAGAAATAATCATAGTACATGCACTGTATTGGTAAATATGTCCGCGCACTTGTTTAGGGAGAGTTGTTTAATTTTATCAGTGCTGCATAAAATATTCGTCTTACAGCTTTTGGAAATAGCATTACCAAATAAGAAATGCACCGAATCCAAAAAAACTGCCGTGAGATTTATCTGCAACCTTCATAGATGTTAGCACGTGTCAATCTTTCGAGATGCTGCTGATCTTTACCGCCAGTTGTTAGCAAAATCAAGCAATCTTGTCCACCGGGTATCGGGTCAACGGAAGCCGCTGTATCTGCTCGAAAGTCTTGTGATACGAGGCCAGTACGTAGTTCTCGACTATATAAGCGTGCTTTCATCTCCCAAAAGTTAGGTTGGAAGTTAGGAAAAGTTTTCCTATTTTGGTCAAAACTTTTCAATTACCTCCACAGTAACCTTCAGCTTTTGACGCCCCCCAGCTTTAAAATAAATTAAAAGATAATTTACTTTGAATTTGTAAATTAATGTCTTCGAATTCTGATGTAAATGTTAACTTAATTTTATTTTTGTTAGTTTCATTTTAAGAATGTTGACACGAGATATTCTGTAAAGCAGGCAATGGACTGAGAGAAGCTCTCGTGAATATCCACGAACTGGATATACAATAAGTGGATATGTAGTTTCTCTTTGTGGTGCATTTTTATTTATTTATTTATAAACCCACTTATGAACTGGAACGTTGGCTTCATATTTACCCTGTGTGAAGTCATCTGAAAAAGAAAGTTGTACATGGACAATCTTTGAAGTTTGTTTATTAAATCCATTTATATTAAATTCAATACGTATCTATCATAATACAGTATACAATAAAAAATAAAATTTAGTATATTTATCTATACATTTATGGGCAACATATGAAATATCCAATTTGAAGTTAATTTGATAAACAAAAATATAAATGTTAAGATAGCTTGTATGGTGTCTGTATGAATACGGTAGTAGGCAGACACCAAGGAAGCAAGTGTTTGTGGTTCCGGTCCAGCAGGAGCGACTGTTATAATTAACCCGCTCAATATGGAGAGGTCCTTGAGACCGGAAGTGGAAGTTAAATCCGAGACAGACTCGTCTAACCTCCACACGTTTCCTTGGAGATTTTAGTTTCTGTTTACTTTCTTTTTAAATCTCGATTTACAAAACGTGTCAGTAAATATCAGTAATATGAGTGAGTTATGAATGTTTTTGTAATAACCGTGTTTATATAATCTCAAGAAAATGCAGGAATAGTAGTTGTAATGTAATAACGAGTTTCATAATTGAAGAGATGCCAATTTGTTTTCGGTTTTCGTCAGGAAAGAAGGAAAACTATCATAAAATTGTGTTTATCAGGTATGTGGGATAAAATTAATTGCGTATTGTAAAATATTTCCATTCTAAATGGACATCAGATCTAATGAGAATACATCTTGAATAAAAAACAAATTTAGTTTAATTTAACTCGTCGATGAATTGGCTGTGTGTGTCCTTCGAGGATTAGTAACTTTTGAAAAGCCACTTACCACCTTAGAAACTTTAATTATTATTTGTTTAGGGAGTGAAGAAACTAACACAATTTGAAGCGCAAAGTCTCTTTAAAGCAAGAATTTTGTTCTTTACCTACGACATTAATGATAACGATATAATCAGCTGAGTTTACTGCAGTCCTCAAGGGTTTTTCGTGAAGATTTGCGTTATCCCGTAGTGAGCGTAAAGGAATCTGGCGATGGACATGAACTTAAACGTTTTACAGATTAGATTACATCTTTGAAGCTCCAGCAGATCTTGATTTATGTTTCTCTCTAAATGACCGCATTTGTTACCTATTTTTAGACATTAACACAAAGCGCCTCTCCGTCAGGCAACTCTCCTTGGCCATTGATCAACAATAATCCTTCCATTATAACCAATTAGGTGTTTAATTCTATCACAGTAAAATCTGAGACAGCTTTGTGTCGTATTGTGACTCTCAATTCAAATGTGATGATCTCAGCAGTAAGCGTGGACATGTAGACTTAAAAGTTCCCATTTAAGAGTGACTAGGAATATGAGGTATGTGTTTCGGAAATAGATGCAGAGCATAGATAACTCACCATAGATAACTCATAAAAAAGTATTTTAATTGTATAAAATCGAATTTTAGAAGTTTTTACGGATCTTGTAAGCCCAAGTGGGCTATAATAGTGCCAACCCGCAGCACGTTTTCATGCGTAGACCGTGATCAAACAAAAGGATTGATTTGAGGAAAATGAAATTGAAACAAGACCTATAGTATCGTCTGATATTGAGTGGAGTGAATCAAGTCTGAGTACGTACTCATGACCGCGTGCTCACACGCGATTGAGTAAGTAAGTGTCTTTACTGGGCTCTTTGCTCAGTTGGCGTGAACACAGCTGAACTATTTACTGAGCTACTCATCTAGTCAATCGGCGCATCTCTGACTCCGGAAATATACAGCGACAAATTTGTATGCAATTTGCTCACACGCTTCTAAAATCTGCTGTTGTAATCCATCAATTAAGTTGGATCTCTTTTACGTACAGAGGCATGGGTTGAGGACAGATAAAAACCTGATAATGAAGATCATGCTAAATTTATTTCATAACTCAAGAGCATTTAAAAATATAGACAATTGAAGTGGGAATTTCTTTAGATACAATTAAAATCCTGAAAACTCATGAACATGAACATAACAGTGAAAGCAAACTCAGACACTAAAAACAAACAATAAACGTTTTACATTAAAAATTTAGGAAGACAAATTTTATAAATGTTAAGAACGTGGTTCAATTGCAGCAATTTTACACTTCAAAGGTGAGACCCATATAATATTAATTTTAAGACTACCTAAAACAGTTATTAAATACCGGCATCTTTTTCTTAACATATTGTTAAGACGTGGTTTCAGATAACAAGGGAGTAAAATGATTTCAAATGGACATACATTTTAGGATCATCTGTTTTATTTACAGAGATTAACCCTAGTAACTTTTAACTTTTATTGTTGTATCTGAAAATTTGAAGCAAGGTTACATCGCATTTCAACAGGTCTTCACAGAACTGTGAAAATTTCTTATTTATCTACAGTGACTTTTATTTCTTGATTATTAAATAATATTTGCTCTTTGATAATTTAAAACGATTTTATCTTCTTTGTTGAAGTTATATTCTTTCTCAACGATTTCTGTTACTATTCTTGGTTAGTATTATGAATTTTTTCAAGTACTGTTTTGGAGAGTTCTATTAAATGTTTAGTTTTGTATTTCTGTCTGTGTGATAACTATTTACCATGTAGAGACTTCCAACATGGTACATAATTTACTGTTGGTGTAAGGAAAGAAGTATGTTGAGGTCTTGATTTTTAATCAGTCAAAAGGACAAATGACTCCAAAGTTGCAAGTTACTCTGTAAAGAAATCGCTTATCGTATCGCTTACTTTAGTCTGATACACCGTTAAAAGACTCAACAACGGCGTTTCGGTTTATTAATTTTAAAAGTAATTATTTTTTTACCAAATATATTAAGTGTCATTATATTGTTGGATTGTAAGTATTTGTCTACAATGTGTGAGTCTTATAATCATCTTTCCATTAATCTTGCTGTTCTTTAGAAAGCTTCTCTGTTCGAATATGCATAAAATCAGCAGTTTTCAAGCCAGACGTCCATAAATAAAATACAAATTTGTATTGTTCGAAGATCGGTACATGCAAAGAACATGCACACCACTGGTCTTTATAGTAGAGAAAACCCCCATCTTGATCTCTAAAGTTGTTAAATATTAAATGAGAGAGCCTGTAAAATGTAATCAACTGTTCTGTGCAAGCATTGTTTATTGACAGCACAACCATATGTTTAGTGAATTTAACCATTATTTCCATTCTTTTTACATTTATAGCGTATAATTGATCTAAGGAGTAACCATTAGTTTTCATGCCGACTTTAGATTTCAGCGATTAGGTAAGTGCTCATCTACCTTATAAAATATCCTAAAACATAAGGTGGTCAGAATTTGATTCCGAAGACTCCCTTTTTAGCAGTCGGCAAGAAATATGCTAAATGAAAATTCCCTGGACTGTGATTTTGAATTAATGAACCAATTCCAGCTCTAAATGTTCTGAAATATTAGAGATATTCTTCAGTTTATAAAGAAACAAACACATTAGTTGTGTAATTTTAATACAGTTTTAACTGTGAGTTTTTCGAAAATATAAGGTATTAGATATAAAGGATAAAGCTACTACTTAGCTTTTACTATCAATTTAAAGGATGTTATATAATCATAGTTGTCTTTTGACCATAGTAAGCTTCTTCGGTAATAATAAGGTAAATATATTTCCTTCCTCCAGACAGCGAGGCAAACTAGAAATATATTATATCGGTAGTAGATCGTAATAGCTGGAAATAATCGATATTTTTTATCAAAGTAGGGTTTTGATACCTATGTAGCATATATTTCCCTTAATTAGGCAACAAGGCTACTTCAGCTATGATTTCATAAAAATAATTAATTTGAACCAGAAATGCTGCTATACGCGCAAAACTTGTAAAAAGAGATAATCCCTCTGATCGCCTAACCATGAACAGTGAAATAGTATGTACCTGCTCATATGTCTACTTACGATTGAAAAACATACCATAGGAGACCATCATATCACATCATAAGTGTTTACACTAAGTAGGCTATGGACTTTGATTGTTAAACATAAGTGCGAAGCTGCGAGTAACGGTGGTGTAAATATCGCGGTGTGAATGTCAGGTCAAGAGGAGGGCTCTCTAGTTGATGAGGGTTGTGTAGTTACAAACCTTGGTCCAGGAGAAAGTGTCAATGTACAAGTAGTGATGAGTCTAGCCAGACAGTGCCGCGCCGCGCCGGACAAGCCACGGTGGTGTAAATATCGCGGTATGAATGTCAGGTCAAGAGGCGGGTTCTCTCGTTGATGAGGGTTGTGTAGTTACAAACCTTGGTCCAGGAGAAAGTGTCAATGTACAAGCAGTGATGAGTCCAGCCAGACACAGTGCCGCGCCGCGCCGGACAAGCCACGGTGGTGTAAATATCGCGGTATGAATGTCAGGTCAAGAGGCGGGCTCTCTCGCTGGCGAGGGTTGGGTAATTGCACTGCCTCCACTAGCACCCTCTTTGCGGTTTGTTTTAAATTTTAATTACCTGTCATATTTCTATGGGACTCCAGACCTACTATGAGAGAAAGCAAAATGAATTTGTAATGTGAACGCTTGCTGTCAAATTGAAGTGCCCGGTTTTACGAAATACGATGAATAATTTAATTAATTTAGTTATATGCTGATGGCCACCTCGTTTTATTTAATTTTTGGGTATATTTTACGTTTTCCACTTGGATAAAATCATTCATACAATATTACTAGTTATTAACCAAGATAATATTAGAAGTAGGATTAGAACATTGTGTATTATGCTCTCAACAGACCACAGGCACCGGGAAAATGTTAGACCGGTAGTAGATGGCAATGGCTGAAAGTAGACATTATTGAATAAAGTAGGATCCTAAGACCGAGTATGCATATATTTTTTGACAGTGGAAACAATGCTAATTCTATTGTATTGAGTGAAATGTAATTGATTCGAAAATTAAATTAATCTTCTCACAGAAGTAAAAGCCAGTGAAAATTGAACCTCTTAAGAAAAAAACTTAAATAATATGTATCTTAAACATTCTACTTCTGATTCTAAATTATCGTGGGACTCAATCGTGTTACATCGTAAGTTCTTTCAATAAGACTTCATAGTATTCCTCCACTCTTGTCTAAAATGTCAAGTGCTACTGAAACGTTTGTGCTATTCATTCCAATTCCGTTGGATAATGGGCAGAAATGTCCAATATAGATATAGAATACATATTCGAGTAGGATACAATTACTATTATCGAACAGAGTTCACATTCGGGATTTTAGTCAATGCTAAAAACTAAGAGCCTTATAACCATTTAATTGTTTACTTTATTTATTTGTAAACATATTCATTAATCGTATCACCTACAAGATTCATTAGCAATAATGGTTTATAGTTTCAGAAAACATTATTCATATTATGGTGTCAATTGTAATTTATACCTTCCATATTATAATATAATTGTAATTTGAAAATCTAGTAATGTAAATATATAATTACATTAAAATTGTTTTTCGTAGTTTATTCACCCTAGTTTATGACTTCAAAAACCAATTCAGATAAATGTGTAATATGACAATGTAATATTTGAATATTTAATATGGGTTTTCTCGCACGTGTGATATGTTTTAATACATTTCTGAAGTCGAAGTTAATTAATTCAAAGACAATAATACCAAATAATCAATATAAAAATTTTCATAAAATAGTAAGACTTTTAACGAAACTCCTATTTGAACATTTCAGTTTTAGCTTTCTCAATACTACAATTGGATTACTTCTAAAATCAATGTTATAAACAACTAGTACAGCAGCAAAGAAATTTATGCAGAATATTTAATATTCGAGATTTAAAAATTGTTATATGCGTAATGTTTTAGTGAGATACAAATTTAATTTTCGTTACATTACTGACATTAATCTCGTGTCATCGAGACCTATAGACTGATTTTCCATTTTACATGTGGTAGTAAAATATCGAGTTTTGACTTCAATAGCTTTCGTGCTTCAAGAATCCTGTTGAATTTCAGGGATCCTTAATTTTTCCCAACGAACGATTATGCCAGTTCGAGTCGGATCCATATAATCTGAAGATGTCTATAGTACTGTAATTGTGTGAAACCGTTTTGGTTATGGAGCTTCTACACCTTCGGTATAAATTGACCCGAAGAGGTAGAACTTGTCTGTATCATTTATGCACGGGATTCATGCAACTTTCGTAAAGAACCATTTAGAATTACGAACCTAATTTGATACATTGATTGACTGATAGAGATTTTTACACAAATACAGTTCAATTCGTAGATTTGAAACCCTACTGATTCGTAATTACTATTTGTTTACAAACAACATATGAGTAGGCCACACCCCGTGTCGCGTAACAGGCTTCGTTGAGGTTTATTACAAAATTTCATTAGCTCATTTCTTTATTGACAGATAATCATACAGTAAACAAATTAAATCCTCCCGAATTTACAAAAAGAGCTACCCAAAAACGCCCAGCCAAATTCCAGGGCACATTCAACATCAGATAAGTCTATGTTTAAACAACGTGTCATACAAAAGCTGTCATACAAATCTGCAGATGAAATATTTCTCGATATATCTTGCCACATAATATATTCACAATTGTATTTATTAAATCGGGTTTCATCAGTGTTTAAATAATACACATTATACATCAAGTCACCATAAAATGATTTTGGATGTGTTGATATAATTAGGCTTTGTGTATGTTATGTCACATGTTAAGATATATTAAGAGTGGGCTGTCCTTACTTACAAATTTATTTATTTTCCTAGTTTTGTTACCGTCATGGTTACCCATAAAAGCAATGTAAAAATATTTGCAAATGCTCAGCATAATCCCATGGAATGATATACACCATCATCAAACTCTATGTTCCTCTTATAGAAATGATGGTTTATGCACAATTTCAAGTCTATCTGCAAGTTCGTGTTCGAGATATCGCGTGGACAGACACACAGGTAGAGAGACAGATAGAAATGGAAATTGTTCAGCTCCAAGAGTAGGGTTTACTAAAACTCAGGTAATAACATTAAATATTAACATAATTCATTAATTTTAACTTGACAATGTTAATTAATATTTCAAAGGATAAAAACAAAATTAAAGTTTATATTAAGAACTATTATCAGTGGCAGTGACTATATTGGTAAAATACAAAAAAACAATTAAACAATAATTATACAGTATGGTAAAAAAGTCCCGGAACGGTTTAATATATTTTTTACCAATATAGATAAAGTAATGAGATTTGGTATATCAATAATAGCCATAAATTTTCTAGTTTTTTAAGGTATTAAAACTTTTTTATCCCTTATGGGGGACGGCCCACGAGGAGTCAGACAAAATTCTTAAATAGCAGCATAGGTCGAGTTTTATATCAAATTAAAGGTCTTAGTTAGTAGAACACATTGCCGCAAACCGGACCTCAAAAGGTTCACTCTAACTGAAATGGCGGCGTTTTAAAGTTATTCGTCATTTATCTGTTATGCGATGAATTAGTTCTTCTGTGTTGGCAACATTCATTGCAACAATGGGATTTCCGGGATAGTGTATTGGTCTTGAAAACTCATTTGTGTTTACATCCTTTCTATTCAGTGAAAGTTGTTTTTGACATTCCTGTTGAAAGTCCAACTGCAGGGTCATTAACTGTGTATCTTATCATTCTGAGGGTAGAATGCGTTTAGACCGGAAACTTAATTTTCCTCATGAGCTGTTACAAAGTCGATCTTAAGTTAAGATTTGTAAAGTGTAGATTGGGTTTAATTTAATTGTTAACAGTGACTAGTTGTGAATCTTGTGATAGGGATGTCTCTTACTGAGACTGAGAGAATAAACCTGCTTATGATGAGGGGGTATGGTGACCGTGTACGATCATATGACGAAGTTGTGCATTTATTTAATGACACATTTCCGGACCGGACACCAATATCAAAGTCTACCATCTGTAGAACAGTCCAACGATTTCTAGATACTGGCAATGTTAAAGACCGTCCAAGAAGTGGTAGACCTTTATCTGCTACTGACGAAAATACATCCATAGAAGTATTACAAAGTTTGATCGAAGAGCCACACACATCAACAAGAACTGCAGCAACTAATCACGGAATAAGCCATGTTTCAGTGTTAAACGTTTTTAAACAAAACCACTATTATCCGTATAAGGTCAGATTGGTCCAGGAGCTTTCGGAAGACGATTTTGACAGAAGAATGGAATTTTGTGAGACAATGATGAATAGATATGTACAAGATCGAAATTTCTTAGCAAAAGTTGTATTTTCAGAAGAAGCTACCTTTACACTTCATGGCGATGTAAGTAGGCATAACTGTCGTTATTGGAGCGACGACAATCCTCACTGGATGAGGGAAAGCCATACCCAGAAACCTGAAAAAGTTAACGTGTGGGCTGGGATTGTTGGCAATCATATTGTTGGACCTTTCATAATCAATGGAAATTTGAATGGGGTGACATATGAATTGATGTTGAGAGAAACCATTATACTGGCTTTACGTGCTGTGTTGGGTCGAAGTTATAACACAGTATGGTTTCAACAGGATGGTGCACCACCTCATTATGCTTTATAAGTACGAGCGCTGCTTGACGGAGAGTTTCGCAATCGTTGGATAGGACGTAGGGGAGCAATAGAGTGGCCACCTAGATCAATCACCTGATCTAAATCCTCTTGATGTCTTTTTATGGGGTTATTTAAAACAAAGGGTTTTTTTAACTAAGCCTGCCAACACAGAAGAACTAATTCATCGCATAACAGATAAATGACGAATAACTTTAAAACGCCGCCATTTCAGTTAGAGTGAACCTTTTGAGGTCCGGTTTGCGGCAATGTGTTCTACTAACTAAGACCTTTAATTTGATATAAAACTCGACCTATGCTGCTATTTAAGAATTTTGTCTGATTCCTCGTGGGCCGTCCCCCATAAGGGATAAAAAAGTTTTAATACCTTAAAAAACTAGAAATTTATGGCTATTATTGATATACCAAGTCTCATTACTTTATCTATATTGGTAAAAAATATATTAAACCGTTCCGAGACTTTTTTTACCATACTGTATAACAATCACAAGGTTGGAGCCAGTAATGCAAATTGTTATTATTTATTTGTGTAAATGTAGTGATACACGTATAAAGATATTTATAATACATATGTTATATCCAAAAATAATGCAGTATACATTCTTTGCAGAATTAGAAATAACATGTTTATTTATTTATTTTGTACAATAGCTACAGGAACATTATCCCAAAACAGCTATATTGAAAATACAAGTTAATAATAATTATTTACAATATAATATACTAAAAGTACGTATATGAAGAAACTAAATTACAAAACCGATTTTTATAACCGATAATGTTTTTACAATTGTGTGATGTTGGCGTTGTACACATCTTAATTTTGTATGCATTTCTAAAGTAAACGTATTACTTACAAACGCGCGCGCGCGCGCGCGCGCACACACACACACACACACACACACACACACACACCACACACACACACACACACACACACACACACACACACACACACACACACACACACACACACACACATATATATATATATATACAAAACCATACCTCATAACTTAAACATTTAAAATAATACGTATGCAATAAAGTTCAAATTTTTATATTAAATATAATAATCGTTAAAAACAAAGTGACCTAGAACTCCATATACTAATATATTATGTGTAATGAAAACGAAGTAGACAAATGAAAACGGACAGTTAAGGATTTATACCAAAAATATTGTTTATTGGGTCATACAATCTTCGTGATAGAAATAGAAAACGCCGTTTTATAAGGGATCGTAAGTTGTATTCTGCGAAGTTTATTTTTCCAACAGTAACTACTACAATGAGAGGAACTGTTGACCAGTAAACCAGTAATTTTAAAATGGATCGTATATCACATACGACACTGTAAAACCTTTTTATCCTCAATAAAACTCAGTGGATTACGAGATCCAATTACAACTAAAACTGTCCTTGGGGACACAAGCTTCCTCCATCACCTCCTCCTCCTCCACTTCCAGCTCCTCCACCAGCTCCAGGATAATTGGACAGGGAAGTGTGTAGTACAGCGATCTGTGCTTGTCTGCTCGTCTTCTTTTCGCGGGAAAATCTTTTGAAGCCCCTTCAGCTCCAGTTATTTGATCAAGTCGCGAATGTTTAGTTTGTACAACGTTGTGACATATGGATTTCTTGATTGGAATTTCATAGCGATGTTTTACATAGGATCGTGAGTAATCCTAATAATGTTATAAATGGGAAAGGGACTTTGTTTGTTTCTTTTGATTTCACGCATAAACTATTTAACCGATTGTTTACAAACAAGTCTACATAGACATTCATAGGGTCCCTGGTATGAATATGGGCCTATTCTTAATTCAAACATTTGTTTACATGTATAGCGTGAAGGCATAGAATAAGCGTGATAGTAATAATAATAATTATTAATTCAACCTTTTCTACGACCGCTTTTGAGCACAGAAAATATCGAGGTAAGAAAATTAAAAGTTTTAGTAAAAATAAACTTTTAACTATACAATTCGGAAAATATTAAGTATGCAGTGATTGGGCAGTACTGTAATGCAAATATAAAAGACAATGTTACTACCTAACGTATACTATAACTTTAAAGACTGCTATCACGTTAACTCATATTTGGATACATTGCAATAAACTGACTCATCTGTAAGATGGCTACGAGCAATGAGTGATCACTTTTAACAGCAGTTTACTGCAAGAACAAAAGACTCGAGGGGTTTATGCCTGGTTTATACCTTCCACTGAACCTTGTAATAAATAAGAAAACAGACAAAGAAAAGTTGTCTCTGTTACTTGGAACTCGGGTGTGAGCATAACCCGAAGGATTTGTATTGATGGGGTCTACTTCTATTACAAGCGAATCATATCTAATGGTTCTATCAACATTTAACATTTAAGAGGATGAATGGTATCGAACGTCCATTTGACGATTTTCAGTCATGCTTCCTGAGGTGTGGGGTTTGTGCTTTTGGCTATTAATCAGTGTAAAGAAAAATCCCATTAAATTGTATGTGTCTCAATTTTGAATTGTTTTCATGTTAGCTCGAGTTTATTTTCCATTACTGGGGAGGACTTCTTCTAACCGTGAGAGTGTTTTTGAGAAACATGCCACAGGATGGCCGTTTTGGATAAGCGTCGCAAAAATTGATTTCTCAGTAGCAAACGGTTTTACTTTAAATGGAATTTAATCAGCAATAGGCACTTTTACAGATGAAGCTATGTCTATTTTCAGACTATCGAAGGTATTGTCAGAAATTGCAGGATGTGAAAAGCTCTTGTTTTCAACCAAAGGATGAACATTCTCAGAGAATCTAGGGATGAAGTTAGAGTAGTGGGCAAACATCCCCAGAGCACGATGTAATGCGGCCACATTTCCCGGTATACTGAGTTGCATTAAAGGTTTCAAACGTTCAAAATCTGGTAAATCGTGTGATCATGTATCACGTATCCCAGCAGTTAATACAATAAACTATTACACTAGAAAAGGTCCATTTAGATTCGTTTAGTGAGAGATTTATAGCACTCAATATGTTTTTAAAATTTGTCAAACATGAATTAAATTTGAAAATGACTTTACCAAAGAAGAACACTTCTTGGTTATCCCATAAAATTATTAGCGTAAAAAAATGAAACAGTACGTCATAATTATTTAGTTTTAATGATAAAATCCATTACTCGTTGAAAAACCACATGTATTTTGTCACTCCATATGCTACCCACCGAAATTGGTTAAATCCAATTTAAACTTAAAAGACCATTATACGGGTTTTTCATCTAAACTTCGAATTTGATGGTAGGCACTATGAAGATCGATGATACTGAATACACTAAATTTCGATGCCTCATTAACTATTTAATCTATTCTAGGAAGCAGATAATCATCGAATGAAGAAAATCTGTTAATTGACCATGAGTAATCGACAACCATTCGCTTATTACGATTTTATTCTTTTGTAATCAACACTTGACCTGTTCGGAGGAGTTGCTAGGCTGTATTATTTCATCAGACAGTAGTTTCTGCAGCTCGCTTTCAATACATTTCATATCATCAGAACCATAAGATATTGATTTGGTAAGCTCATGAAACCACGTAAGCCTAAGAAGTAAAGTTCTCTATATTTAATTTTAGTAAGCTAACAAATAATGTTGAAAAAACGTAACGACCTGACAATTGTACCAAACTATAAAATCAACAAAGTAAATAGTTTATAAATTGAACACACTTTCAATATAGTTTAATGTAGCTTTCCACTATCCAGTCTATCAATTAAGGCGTGTGAGATAGAGAGTACAGAATTGTGAGAGTAAGTACTGTTCTAAAGACTTGTGCATAGCGCATATTAAAACAAATGGGATTACCAATTTATTACGAAACATACCATCAGATCCTGGCCACGTCAGAAGGAATATACCATCTGATCTCAGCCCCAGTCGATCATTCCTCTAATCTCAGCCCCTGTGGAACATACCATCTAATCTCAGCCCCTGTCGAACATACCATCAGAAGGAATATACCATCTGATATCAGCCCCAGTCGAACATACCTCTAATTTCAGCCCCTGTGGAACATACCATCTAATCTCAGCCCCTGTCGAACATACCATCAGAAGGAATATACCATCTGATCTCAGCCCCAGTCGAACATACCTCTAATTTCAGCCCCTGTGGAACATACCATCTAATCTCAGCCCCTGTCGAATATACCATCTTGGCCACTGAGAAAAACTCGTATCTAGTGCATTATGGAAGATTTATCTTTTCTGCAGGAAATAAGTTATCTGATGAATTACAGTTTGGCAAAATTCCCCTTGTTAAGATTATATCAAATTGAAATATAATTAACATCTCATCATGAGTTATGAATTACAAAATTTAGTTTAGTCGACCATCGCCCATACCTTTTAAAACATAACTTTGAATCAAGATTAACTTTGGTAAATAGATACCAGGTACTAAACAATTTCTAATCTAGATCTCATTAGAGGTATCTATAGGATATTTTGTGTGTTTCTACTTTGTCAAACGTTTATATTTGTCATCAATGAACCCCTGAAAAAAAAAAAAAACTGTCTTACTAACTATACTGGAATTGCGTTAAGAGAAATATAGTTTACTCAGGCATTCCGAAATTGTAAAACTTGGGCAGTGTAAAATAACAGGAACTACTAAATGAATAAAGTATTATACCTTTGGTTAATGTTTAGTAAAGCATAGCAATACATGTAGGCAAATCAGTCAGAAATTTCCCCTTTACATTTAAGAAACACGCAAACATGAATTTAACGCTATATACGCAGTTTAAGTGATTTGAAATCCAAATAAAAGATCCACGACTAATATTTTTCCTATTTATCACGTCAAAAAAACAAGGTTTATAGGAAGCTGAATTTTACAATCTTTTTAATTTAACTTAAAAAGCATTTTGATATTAAATGCAATTTATCTAATTATTCAAATTCGTGTGACTAAAAGTGTAACTTTATTAATATGTTCATTATAACTCAATGTGATAACAATTAACCAGAATATCAAGACTGTAGTACATATTTTTATCTAATAAAAATATTTATTTTAGATCTGCTGTTCAATAATTAAGTGTGAGAAAGTCTTGAGTGCGTATGAGAATATATATATATATATATATATATATATATATATATATATATATATATATATATATATATATACACTAGGAGATAAAAGTATTCATTGAGTTATGAAAACACAGAGTACAACAATCACAGGTACATTATTTATGGTGTACTACGTAAATTCATCAGATTGAAAAAGCAAATTACAGTTCAACAAATATTCTTTGGCCCCGTAATTGCTCAGGGTGGTGCAATTAATACTGTACATGATGTCAGTTTTATTTTGTGGCCCGAATAAACTCAAATTAAATTTGCCTTACCATGTTTTGATACAATCAAGTTTGAATAAAAGTTTGATAACTATAGTTATAATAGCAAATAGTTAACCTAAAAGGTACTATTAAAAGAATTCCTTTGTACAAAAAAAAACATTTTATTTAAGAGGAACCGATTATAATCTTGTCTATAAATCTTGAGTGATTGAATTTATATAACCTGGTAGTGAATTATTATGTATAAAATTGACTTCATTATAAGTTAAGATTGAAAAAATATGACATAAAACAGTATAAAAATGTAAATTAACATTAAAACTTTAAATAATTTTCAGATAAAGCAGTGAAATTATGATAATTAGTGAACTGAACGTCACTACTCAGTGCGATGTTGGCACACAGTGGATGTCGCGACGCTACATTCTACCCAATTCACAAATACGAGTTTAGCGTTCTGTGTTATTGTTGATTTTTTCGTTCACACCACACCAAAATCTAAACAATTTTCACTAAACTACGCTGGATTAAAGGTATTTTTCTCAACTCTGGATTAACTTTAGTTTAGTCACATAAATAAAAATTGGAGACATGCGATGTCTTTAATTGTTTTATTGCACCATATATTGACAATCAATAATGCCAATTTAATGTTTAGGAATTGTTTGTAAATTTGTATGAGTGTTATAAGGGATTCTGAACGATTTATGAATAATTTTGGATAATAATTTAATAAATAATTATCATACTCGGGATAAAATATAAATCTAATAATCTATTTTATATATAATTGATATTGTGCAAATACATCCAGGCTTAGACACCCTTGATTAGAAGGTGGCAACTTCTAAAAGGACCAGTTCACAGAATTTAGAACAATGACAATTCAATGATAATACTAGGGCCGACCGTAGAATCGTGCTTTGAACATTTGCTCCATTAAATCTCATGTTTCCTCTTTCATTTCTATTGTTTTGCTGTTATGCAAGAATGCCTACTTGAGATTTATTGAGTGGACATAGGATTGATTGAATGTGGAATAACGTAAGCACAACTAAATATACGCGTATGTTTTCATAGATATATTCCAATAAATGATCAATAGAAGGTAGGAAACATAAAGTCTTGTCTTTAGGAAATATGTTTTTCTTTATTATTAGTACATTTATATTTTTGAAAGATGTAATGAGTATTTCACACGTAAATTGTATTTTTAAATTCTGAAGTCATCACTGTTACATGAGAATAATGAATACCGTTGAATCACTGGAGAATCACTCGTGTTGATTTTTTTAATGGGTGTGAAAAAGGTTGCCGAGGTTAGCCTATCTGTCGGAATCCAAATTAGGCAAGTATGATAAAGTTTTAATTACTTTGTGTGCTCATGAGTGTGTGTCCTGGCGGTAGGGGGTGGGGGTGGTTGCAGGGGTGGCGAGGGGGCTTGCGTCACTGTTCGCAGTCCGGCAAGCTTCAGTGTGAGTCCGCGTTGGTACCGAGTGCGGCCGCGCCCCTCGCCTGGATTCTATATATCTTTACAACATTTCATCAGGTAATTTCTGTAAAATCCATCCACAGCACTTTTTCCCTCTGCAAATTTTTGCAAGTTTGACGGTCAATTATGTTGTATAACTTGCATTGAGAGGTTTCCAAAACTCGATTTATATTTGTTAATAAAACTCGCGGAAGATACCACAAAAGTGTATCAAACGTTCAAAATAATAAAATTAAAATGTTTTCCTTAATAAATTATAATTTTTTGTACCTGAAATGGACAGTAGAATCAAGAAATCATGTATTGATTTAAAAAAATTGTGTTTACGTACTTTGTGTAACATACACTTAATTTTAATATAAACCATAAATATTATACAACTCTTACAGGTTTATATAGATGACTTATCAAGAAGATTATCGGAGGATCAAATCAACAAGTTGTTCTCCGATATGCAAGATCTAGCCGTGAAGTTAAATGTAGAGCGATAGCCGTCGTAAACATGTCGTTTG
Organism: Homalodisca vitripennis; assembly: GCF_021130785.1. Classification (NCBI taxonomy): domain Eukaryota; kingdom Metazoa; phylum Arthropoda; class Insecta; order Hemiptera; family Cicadellidae; genus Homalodisca; species Homalodisca vitripennis. Next base: position 131,513,458 of record NC_060208.1, read on the forward strand.
ATAGACGAAAAAGGTTTTTAACTTTGATAAATCTTCAACAATAGCATTACTCCTCTTGAAAAATTGTACTGAAAGTATAATAGCTTTATATAAATCAAAAAAATTTATATAAAAATAATGCACTGTAAAAACGGCCACATTAAAAAGAAAGATTTGTAATCTGTATAAAGTATTAGTTTTAGTAGAACAGATCCGTTGATGATTGCCGAACTTAAGAAAATTTAAATATATGCAACTTCGAGTCCACGAAACTCTGTTGGACTCTTGTAATAATCATATGACTTTCTTAAAATACTGCACTAGAGGGATTTATGAATATTAAAGATGCAAGGCAAAGGCAGCACTGCTCTGACGTCATATCGACCCGACTGTCAGGAGAATGACGTGGTGGTTTCGTGAGCCAAGAGGTGACGTAGTTTTAACCGGTTTGTACAAAAAAGTATCAGTAACATATCTGTTTTAATTACTTATTCAATGGGAGTCCTGTTAGTTTATATACACTAGTATGCAACTGATCATTAATTATCTGATATATTAAAAAGAACGCAAGGATTTGTTTCTCTTTAAGAGTGGCAAAATCTCCTGCGGCAGGTTCTTTTTAGCATTTTAAACCAAATTTAAAATAAAATGGAGGACTTAATTGTTAATACATTAATTTTATGAATGACGGTTAAAACTTCAATTATTATTAAAAACATTTGTCGTGCAATTAACTTAACAGTCTGGTTTTATTCAAGAATAAATACATAATTCAAAAACCATCTTAATTTATTTGGAATTTTTATACAGTTTAAATCAACAGTTTAATATTAACACACCGCGCTGTTTTGAAACTTCTCCTTTATTTAATTCAAGACTACAGTTTAAAATAAACCTACAAAAATATAATATATACAACATTACTTACAAAAAAAAAAAAAAAAAAAAAAAAAAAAAAAAAAAAAAAAACAGCTTTGATATGTATCAAAAAGCATTACGGCTTTCTACAGCAATGAAATTTAGAAATAACTAATTTATATCTCCTTAGTCATTTCAAATATTTATTGAATCTTAAAACTAAGATTCTATAAGATTGATTCTAAACAGCATCAGGTGGGCTTCTTCTAGTCGTGTTTATCATTAAAAAAAATTGATTAGAAGGTCAAAGTTTTGAAGTTGAAGATTTATGACTCCGAAGTGGGCGGGAAAGGTAAGCAAAGTTTATGACCCGAGGCCCCATTGATCCTGATAATTAGGCGCCGTGTCCCCGCCATCTCGCGGGATCGATTTCGATTGTCAGGCGTTTGGCACTCAATGGCCATGGCTCACTCAGAGGTCGATGTTCTCATTTGAGCATTTTATTCAAAGCCTTACTTTTGAAACAGATTATTGGTGACGAGTTTTCGACAACTATTACCGCTCTTTCAAAACTATGAAGTGTACAGTAAGTTATGTTTCAAATATTTCCAAAATGTGCAGAGCCAAACATTTTTTGATGCAATGTATATTTCAAAGGTATGGTATGTGGCATACATGGTAATCTGTACTGATAGTTTACAAGTTATTATTGCTGGTCAAGTTCAAACAGAGGTTACAAGTTCTACGTGGATACAAGCCATTTAGATATTGGTTATTTGATAATTTGTTTACTCTGGTGCAATAGTTAAATCATATAAAAAAAATGTTAGTTCCTATACAGTGAGTAGACGAGGTTGGAAGAAGGTAATTCACAAACTGTTTGAACGTTCACGCACTGAACCCGTATCCAGCTGATACTTCTTGGAGTCTCGGTGAAATCCAGGATTTTTAATAACCCAATACAATCATAAAAAATGTCTAAATTGGCCCAGAAGCTAAAATCAACTATACGAGTAGTCCTTAATATGTCACTCATTTAGAACGTTTTCTACCAAGAATAGAAACAAACCGGTTATAAGATCAGTCAGGGAATGAACATTAATTCTGCACATTAGCTTGAAGAGTATGATACCACTTGGTGTAGGAAATAAATCCACATCCAGTTCTCACAGTTTCGACCTCTCCAGGTTATCGAAATACTCTAAAGTTCAAACTCTATTACATGTTCCTAATTTTTAATTTTTTTGTAGATTAACCGCTAATAAATATAGTTTTCCGATGAAGACTATTATTGTCTTTTGATGAACTTACTAAGATGTGTGTAATAATCTAGACTCATGCTGCCATGTCCATTCAAATCAAGGACAGATATTGCACGCAATATTTAAGCCACAAAAGGCTCCCGAGCTGCCTACACCTGTGACTTCATGCATTCTGTACGCAGAAGCATTGTATAATAGCATTAAACTGTTCTGATTACCAAAGTACAAATAGGAATAATCAAACTTAATTCCTCCTCATTAAACATGATCTAGAACTGGGGATATTGAAAGAGACTTTGCCCCATATTGTATTTTTAATTGAAACGAAGAATGAATCTTTTAATTCTTAAGTTAAGTTCTTCCATATCGAGAATGGCTTTTCATCGTAACAATGTTCTGTCAAAATCTTGCTACAGTTATATGAGTCACGCAAACCTTAGCTTACTCAGTGTAAAAATGTAAAACATCGTGGTTGAGTGCAGGAAGGTCTGAGGGAATACGGTATTCTGCTGCAAGTGCGCGCAAGCGCGAACCCGCCACAATGGATGCAGCTTTTGTCAAACCTCGACTTTGGCCCAGAATAGAATCCGAGTGGTGACATGAAATCTCTCACGTTTACAGTCAACGTTTATGGTATCTCTCATGTCTCGGCGAGGATTTGCAATTCTTCTAATAAAATCTTTTCTGATTAGATTTTTCGATATGCCGACATGGTATAATACCAACTTCTCTGTTGTATAGATTTGTAACTGTAGCATACTCTCTAGTAGGATGTTAAATCGATGAAGCAACGCTTAAGACTCTGCGCCTTCTTAACTTTTTCAAGATAGCGAAATGATTAGTTTAAGTTTCCTAAAATATATTACACTAAAAGTAAAATAATAATTGATTTATTAACTGCAACAAACACTTCACTACAAATACTTATTGACGTACTTGAAATATTTTATCTGGTATCCTAGGTATTCAGAATTTGTTTCCATTTTCTGTAAGTCATAAAAGGTTTAGTTACGTAATTGAATGCCACATTCTAAGATAAAAATAATGTAGGAAAGATACTATATATTGAAACATATTGCTATCAATACAATATATAAAGAAATTTAATACCGTATACATATTTCTTCTGGCATTATAAAAACAGATAGTTTTCATGTGTAGCTCCCATCTGAAATATAAAATTAAAAATACTTAATAGTTTTAAAGGTTGATCTAAACTGTTCTTATGAAACTGTTAACAGCAGGTATAGTATTTTAATATATATCATGTATATGATAATTTTAGAAAGAACTTGTTAGCATATAAGTGGTTTGTAAAAATAAAATTTTAAACAATTTAACTTTAGTCTATGTAGAGGTTTTATATACACACACACACACACACATATATATACATGTGTGTATATATATACATTTACAAAAAAGATAATTTTTCAAATTGTAACTAACTTTTATAGCGAAATTTTATTGAATGTATAGTTGTTTTTATTGACTCAACAATGATATAGTAGATATTATCGTGTCAGTTTTGGTTCTAATAATTTAGAAACCGTGGTTGAGGGTCTGTTTAGGACTGCAATACTTTTCCAAGAACTGGTTAGTTACAATATTTTCAGTAACCTCAAATTTATTAACGCTGGAGATTTTCAATCAAGATTTACATTTAAAGGTTTTTGATGGGAAGGGGAGGTGAAGGAATCCTGGAATCTAGAAAGTTGCTTATTTGTTGAAGTATTATTTATAATTATCATATAGAGTACTTGAATTCTTACTCAATTTTCAAATCAAAATAGGAACCACTTATAAACTGTTGGTTACAATTTATATTATTACAATACAATTGTACGGTAATATTTTGTTACAATCTGTGTTAGATCGTTCTTAATGGGCCACTTTCTACCCTTATGACTGTTAATACTCACGATAGCCTTTATAGAAAGGTTTTTATTAAAACAACATTAAATAATCCTGTATTTTAAGTGCTGCAAACACTGGAAGTACGAACACGCCATTTCCTCCCGAATTAGACTCAGAGTTTTATTTGGTTTCTGTTGTACGTTTGACAAAAACATTCGATAAGGTTAATATATTTTGTACGTGAGTTGCGGCTGCTAGAGTTATTTATGTTCTTAGAAAAGACGTGCATAATTCATTGCAGAATAAAGATTGGCCTTTCCGGCTTGTCAGAACTTCTAGAAAGGGGATGGGAGGTCTGTAAATTATTAAACACTTTTAACTTTAATTAAAAAAAGCTACCCTCTTTGAGTGTGATTTTGCTAAAAATGTTTGGAAAACGGAACATTAGTTAAGTAGAATAGAAGTTTAGAATTTTTGCGTATGTATTTGGATACAAAATTGCAATAGTAGAAACACGTGCCCATGTAGCTATGTATTAGACAGAGTGTAGTGGCTATGGCTGTAACTTATCTATTTAAAACAGATACTTGGTTGACTGACCTACGCACGTAAAACCCGCTTTCCTAAAAGTTTTAGAGAAGTCCCTCCGCTAGATTTCGATATCAATTTTTCAGAATTAGATCTTGATAGAGTATACTAAAGGTTTATCCACCTACGGTCATACAATGGGGGCTAATGTATAGTTCCAGAAAAGAACTACATCAATCGATTTCCTTAATACAATTTACCAATTTTAGTAAAACCTATTTATACTAAATTGTCTAAATGTATTAGGAAAAATATGAAATATTCAATGACTCAGCAACACTATAATTTTTATTGTGCAACATTATAGATTAAACTAAACAATTTAAGCATTTTATAATCCAACATACTGCACAAAATAACTTCTTTACATATGTTGGTAATACTGGAACATTGAAGCCGTGAATTATTATGAAGTATCTAAGAATTTGGTAATTTGTGACTTCAATTTGTTATTTTTGTCATAAAAATACTTACAAATAAAACCTGTAATAGTTAAAATTTAACTACATTATAACTCTTACTTAAAAAGTAAAAGATTTCCTATGGTATGACCAATAGATATCTGAGACCCTAAACTATTATTCTACAACTTTAGGCAATACCCTTTCTCTGGATTTGAAGGTCCATTTGGTAGAACTTACTTTTACAAGAGTACAGAATACAATTTAAAACGGAAGTCATGGGATGTCTTTAATTGGTTGAAAAAGTCTAAAAGCATCTGTCCAAGGACAAGTGAAGGTCATTATTGGAGATCTGCAGTTTCGCATTCCATCCTATCTTGCTATACTGAACATGAAAGATCATGGACCTCAAAGATGTTATCAGGCAAGTTTACATAGACTTCGGGATTTTCGGGTAACAAGATATCCCTATTTATCAACGAGTTCAGTTAACACATCCTTGGATAACAACTCAGAACTTGTTTAGCGTGTTAGTAATCCACGTGTGGTTGGTCGATATTCATGTCTAATAATCCTAAAAAGTCTCATTATACCAGGCACGAAAACACAAATAAGAATGTTAATATTTATAAGAATATGTTTGTTATTTTGTAATTTATCTATAAAAACGTCTCTATACATATTTAGAGGAACCTCTTTCTCGTTGTCTGGCAGATATAAATTTCCAACAAGGATGCCCTAAAATATATCCTAGACCAGTTACAGACATTAGTAGAAATCTATATATACTCCTACATCTGCAATTTGCTGTGTAACAGAGTTCTAAGATACTTGGGATTCAAGATTGTTACCTACGGCAACCCTTAATTGATCTACAATTACACTGCTTGTTCAATTGTAAAAGGAAATATGAATCCCTAATGTCTATTTTTCTTCATGAGCTGATAACAGGAGTTTGTCAATCTTTCTTGTCTTCAAGGAAGGTATCATAAATACCGGGAACTGCGAAATTAAAAGAATAACTTAACCAAAAATCTACCCCTTCAAAAAGGGGCCAAATTCCACAATTCTGTATAGTAGCTAGTTTGTAGTGTATAAAAAATACATTATACGAACCACGCTTGAAATCTACAAATATTGCGTTTGCCACTTCTGCTGCAGTCCGCACAAATGTTGAATTAAAAACAATATTGTCAATATGAACTTTATTAGAGTTATTATTAAAATTTCCTAGTAACTTTGTTCAAACAATTCTCTAATCATTATTAATAATATCCCATTTTACATTTACATTTTATTTATTTTTTCCTTTGATTTTATTAATAAGCATTGTAAATGCAAGGAATATTTTCCTAGGTAAAATGCTTTTATATATCACGAAATTGTTGTTATAGTTTTATTGATTTAAATGTATCTGTCATGTTAGCTCACTTTCTCTAGTTTTTAGGAAATGGTGGCAAATTAAACACGAGAATAACTGTTGAAATTAAACATGAGAAAAGTGTCTCATATTTTAGGTATATACAATATTTGCCTAACCAAGGTCTTTAAACACATAGGGATATACTGCTTTATTTATTCTTAAATTTAAGGTCTTTTTATTCACCATTTTGTGCCCAGAAATAAAAAAATGCGGCGTCAGTGTGTATCTAACTATGGCAAATTCACCCGCATTCATACAAAAGTTGGATGTTAAAACTTTAGTACGTAAACTAATTGAATACAATATTTTGGAAATTAGTATAATCTACATTTTTGAAGTAAAATCTCAATCAAAATCAGTGACATGTTCAAGAACTTTAAGTTACAGATGTATACATTCCTCTATACTCATTGCAGTTATTATTCAAATTGCCAATGCTTCGTAGATTGCTAATATTCTACTCTTTAGTGCTAATTTGAAATGTCTGAAAGTTTTCTTGCCCCTCACTTAAAAGGCAAATGGATTTTTAAATATGTAATATTTAATTTTATTTTGTTGGTTTTAATTCAGTGGGATAAATAAGTTTTGGATGTTAAGAATTGACTTTTTTTAAACAATTTTGGGGCTTTGAACTAATTTTAATAATAGACTATATTGCACCCCTACCCCCAATTAGTAGCTTTTCGTTGATGGCTGTTTTGCTGACTTTGGTTTTACGAGTTCCTAGCCCTACATAATAAAAGGCAAAGCCGTAAATTCTGAAGTGTATTAATCCTCCGGGAACAAGAAATTGGAAACTGTGAAATGGAGGGGAGAGATTTATACTTTTGCCATCCTCCTACCTAATACAAATTTCAACTAATAAATTTTTCTTAAAATAAATGATAGTTGTGTAAATAGTACATTTAAAAATCATAAAAATCCATTAAGAATAAGGTAGGAGTACACTATACTATGTATCGTGTAAGAAGCTTTGCTGAGGATGCATGAAAAACGTGCACACTTGTTAAAATGTCGCATGGTTATATTTTTATTTCTTTACAAATCAATTTATTCTGCGATATTGTCGTTGCCACCAAGGTTACCATGAGACTGGTGTAAAAGGTTTTGCTAACGCTCAACCAAATCCCATGGAGTGAAATACACCATCATGGACTGAATGTCACCTTACACCGTACAAAATTTATAGGCCAGTTTGCTTTTGTGATATCGTGCAGACGGAAAGGCAGATATAAATAAATTAAATAATTTTCCAGACCTTTTAGTTATAGACTTCACTAGCATTCCAATTGGTATGTTAAGATGATGAACTATATAATTTCAATTCAAATAAATATGAAAGTGAGGTTCTACACATATATAGATTGTATATATGATTTTTTTAAATAATTTATCAGAAAATGAAACGTAATGGGTTCGTAATCCAGCCCTCTTATACGATGAATAGCATAAAGCCGTTTTGTGGTCGAAGGGAATCATTGTCACTTTAGTTGGCACTCGGCCAACCAGCCAGGCACAAATACAGAGATATTCGATGAGAGCCGGGAAATGGGTAGAGTTTATTATAGAGATAAACCCAATACTGAAGTATATTTCCCGTATTTATTCTCATATCAGCTATAGTACAGTGTTGCGGTACAACAGCTCTCGTATTTTAGATAAATATTGTCACCCGAATATGGTGAATTTATAATGAGCATTTAGCTTATAAAAGGAAATTGTTTAGAGATGGCGTAGTTTTATGCAGATAGCGATATTTATGAGAAAGTCGTGTTGGCTTTTCATGCGCTATAAATTATCAATAATGAATAAAAGTGAATGTTATTGTGAATGTTTCTACGCTTCTAAATAAAACTTGGTTGTACCAATGCTCGTAGCGGTCGAATGAGGTGATTTCTCATAATATTTGTTTTCATCATAATCTAGAGGTAAGGGAGTGGCATTCTAACTGAGGGGTCACGGATTCAATCCCTAGTGAGGTTAATACGAATTTGTAAAAGGGTTGAACATTTTTATTCATTTATTTATTTTTCCAACGGAATTACACCAGTAGTACACATAATAAGTTAAAAAGAGTATAAACGATTAATAACACTAATTATATTTACATATATAATTAAATAAAAACAGTGTTAAAAATAAATAAACAATAAAACAGCGAATAAGTCATAAATATAAGTAAGTTAACAAATAATCAACAAAAAGGTAAAAAAACAAAGACAATAACAAATAGTTAAATATAAAAACGAGCATCAGTAATAAATGTGTGCTGTATGATAAGAACTAAATAACAAATAAGTGATAAAAATATGACAAATAACCATAAGCAAAAATAACAATATATAACTAGCAACATGCAAGAAAAGATAAATCACATTTTCTAATATACATGTTTAAAAACGTTAGTTAATATGTCGTTGTCGTAGTAATAAGTTTTCTTTTTAAGTGTACTTACGTAACTATGTAGAGTAAATTATATACTTCAACAGGAATGCACCTTCTCTAATTCTAGTTAATTATTTAATATCCATTGACTTATGTCCACAAAGCGGTGTCGGTTTGTAATCAGTTTAATTACTAACACTGTACAGTCTCGCTTATTCGGCCGTCGAGTACCCTATCGGAATTTTCTGTTATCATACACCGGTGTGTTTTTCTATGGAAACTTTAAGATCTTAACAGAGTTTTTCTTTTTTATTAAGGGATTTTACTTTTTTGAGTCAAAATGATGTTTACATTTTGATACTTAGATTCATAGTCTTGTTTTTACCCTTATTTCTAAAATTTATTAAATCGGCTGTACATTTAGCCTTTTCGTCGTCAAAACCTTTCCATATCGCTTAAGTGATACTCCACTGCATAATGAATAGTTTATCAATGTCTCCAAATATTTTGTATTTAATACTTATTGTTATTGAGTGTTTTTGATTGATTAGATATACTTAATTATGTCTCCCATTTACAAGCTACGTTTTTATCAGATCAATGGTTTTGACTTACTAAAACTTTTTAAAGTGATATACAGCTTCATTCAGTTGTTTTCGATCACTCCTCACTTACAGTATTAGTTTTCAAAGTAATCACTAATATTTTAAACATTCTAACTCCAGTTGTTGAAATTAGCGTGTTGTTTATTTGCATTAATTGTTTTACCAGCCGTTTTTACTTTTCTCTGCCACTAACATTTATTAATATATGTAGATCTAAGCCGATAACACTTCTCCTAAGCCGGAATACGTACCGTATGGAAGTGGTTTTGCTGAGCCAATATTAACACGCACGCATGTTAGTAAGTGGTTAAGAAAGGTATTGCTTTGCAAAGGTCAGAGTCGCTATAAATGAAAATATCCATCAGTAGCTGTAGATTGCGTTGATGAGATGTAAGGCTAGTAGGGTGCGGTGCCGAGATAGGCTGTGCATATAAGAGTAGATTGGTGCTATTTACCAGACTGCAAGGCAGTAGGGGACACTACGAAAGGTCAGAGGTCTCGAGTAGGTCACTGGTACACGTTTATTGGAGCCAAACATTTCTATTGTTTACGTTATCTTTTGACCATCCCGAGTATTCCTTAGAACGGCAACAGTGTTTACGATACTGTAGAAGCTTATTTTGACTTGTTATAGTGCTATAATCTAACAATATGTTAACCGTTACAAGGATGAGTACGCTAAATAACGTTTCGCGCAAGGTCTTATCAAGACCAGGCTTCCTTGAAGTTTTGCATTTACAATATTGAAACTCTTTAGCTAATTACTTTTTCGAGATATCCTGCGGATAGGCAGAGAGACAATCAAATAATAAAGGAAATCTTCTTTATGGATAGGCAGAAGAAAACAATACTCAAGAGTGGTAGACTCAGCCAAATCCCATGCACAGTTATGAAACTTAGTCTTGTCCATGTAGAAATGAAGCTATTCCATATATATTTGGGGTTTTCTATTGTCCAACTAAATACCATATAGAGGCGTGTACCATACCAAATGCCACATTACCCACGAGGTTACAAGTACAATTTTAAGCCTATAGCTAATTTATTTTTCGAAATAACTTGCGAAATCAATTATGACAGTAAAAATACAGAAACAGTCTATTCTCAACATATCACCCTGGGTTACACGGGTTGCTATCGCCCAGTCAAATCCCATAGATGAACATGGACTATCATCATGTAGAAATGATGATTTACATAGTCATCGTGCAAAATGTCTATATGGCAAATGTTTTTCGAGATATTTTCGAACAATTAGGCTACACTAACTTTCCACCAAATCCATCGTCATAGAACTCAATCCTTACGTAGAATTTAATTTTTATGCAAAATTCAAACAGATATGTCTATGGGAAGATAGAATACAAATTATGTTATCCATCATAGTTTTCCTTCGTTACAATCGTCTTGATTTAAAGTGTAAAGTTGAGAAGATAGACAGACGTTGGTGGAGGGATATTGGGGTGTGACACTGACCTTGGAAGTAGCGAGACAAGGTATGAATACATTCACATCACCAACATTGCTAAATTGTTTGGGAATCCAACAGGTACGGCGAGAAGTGTAGCGGCGGAGGGGATCTTTCCTGCAAACATCATGTAATTCCATCATCCTACTCTGTACTGGCACCACAGGTGAAATCGTGCTCACAACCTTGTGAGTCAACTACAGTATAATACGTCGCGTTTTAATGATTCCTCGTCTATTTTAGGAATTCTAGCACAGAAAGAACTTAAAATTAACTCAGAAATTCCTACTTAACTAAACACCGAACAATGCAATGTTCAGGATTCTTGTAGGACGAAAATGTTTAACTATCCAAGATTTTGAATTTTAAATATTTAAGTTAGCCACGTTTTACTGTATTTTTTTTAACAGCAAATGAGTATCGTAGTTCATTTTACAACATTCTTTTAAAGATACATTATTTAACATTAACTTGTGTCGTTCTTGTAGGCCTATTAAGAGCCAAATTTTGCTCACTGTGATCTTATACATCCCTTAATCTACTCGTCACTTCGTATAGTGCTAAGCATTAATCAAATCTGTTAATCCAGAGAGGGATTGCTTTATCTTAGTAAGTACAGTTAAATGCTCCAACTTTATTCTCATGAACATCTATTGATTTTTCATATTTTGATGGAATACGTAATGTAATAGTGGACACCGCACATGTTTTATAAATTTCGATTAAATATTCAGGAAAGAAACTAATATTTTATTCGGGAACGAATCTAAACTTGTAAAGAGTTTTAAAATTTAGAATACTTATATTTATAAAATATCACCATAATACAACAGTTTAATTAAGTAACTGATGCAAAAATTATTAATAATTAATGAACGGAATATTGTTTACTTATAGTGGAAGGCTCTTATAATCTTGAATTTATACATTTTATACTGTGGTTCTTAAACATACATGGATTATATAAACTAGCTTAAAAGTTATAAGTTTTTAAAGAACCTTTTCTATTTAAAACAGATAAGTTACCATTGAATTTAGTTGTATATATCAGTAAAAAATGTAACCTGTTTCTTACTTCCGTGAAATTTATTCAAAACAAAATCAAGAACCTTTAAAGTGATTCCAAGAAGCATGAAGATGCGCCCTTACCCGTACGGCTGAGGGCCTAAAGTCAATAACAAGGGTCTCAAGCCCAACAGCCCTACACTCGACCCTTCCTCCCTCCCATCACCCCTTCAACAGTGATAATGGGTCTCCTGAACACGTGATTAAACGTGCAAACAGCTGATTGGGTGTCCAAGTGGTCACTTGAACGGAGTTTAAATTGGAAGCTGGTAGTGTTGGAAAAACGGTGAAATTTAGTTGATCACAGAAGATTAGATTAGTTGAATGATGGAAGATTTGAACTTTAATACGTTTATGTATTTAATTAGGAGAGAATTAATTGGCTTTACGTTAATTTAATCTTTTGTAAGTAGTAAGGTTGAATTTAAAAAGTAAATGTTGTAATTTATTACTGTAATCAAACATAAAGGAGTAGTTTACTTTTGTTTTAGTAAACTATTGATAAAAATAGATGTGTGTAGTTAAAAGAAATATTGTGCATTGACAGAAATAAAAGCTGAGTGTATAATTTTGACACGAACAAGGTAAAACTATGCAATACCATGGTCATCAATTCTTCTACAGTTCCCTTGAATATTTAGGTTCAAAATATTGAAAAATTAAATTATTAAAAGATCGAATCTTTGACAACATATTCTGTACCTTGAGAGTTATGATAGTTTAGCCCACAATTGAAGATAACATGTCTTTGAATAAATATAACATTTTAATAATATTTGGTGGCGGAACCTTTTGAGATCGTTATGAAGACCAGGGCTTGAAGACCACCAGTTTTATATGATAACTGTTTGCTTATATGTACCCGTAAGTCACTACTAAAGACTTTGAGAAGATGATTTTCTAAAGATCACTTTAGAAATGCCCGCCTGCGTGTGTAGCACAAAAAATTACTGTAATTAGTCTTTTTAAGAAAAGTTATTTTATTTTAAATTTAACGTGGAGACATTAAAAAAATTTGAAGATGAATTGATATAAATTCTTATTAATAACTCTCAATCAGTAAATAACATGTAGATTAAATTATAAAATGTAAAAGTAATAATCTTGTAAGTTAATAATCTTGAAAGTTGCCTTAATAGTTAAAAGAACATATTTGACATCAGTAATGTTTTATTTAAAAAATGTAACAGGCATAGACAAATCCTTTTTGTATTCTTATTTTAAAACAATATTTAGTAGATATTTAATGTATCAAAATAATATTGATGTTTTAACGTTTTATTGGTACGTTAGTAAATGAAGATTAATTTTAGCCTACATAAATCGTGGTGGTAAAAGTATCGTTTATGGTTAAAATCGTAGTTACTATCTCGAAACTATTGTACATGTTAAGATGTTGAGTTATTCTCAAAGTATTCGATATAATCAGAATATAGGTGTAGATTATATTTATTTATAAAGGATGACAGTATCGGACTGAGTCGAACTATCGGATCCACATACGCGATATTTCATTACTATCTGTGAGCCAGAACAGCTTGGGGAAACAAAGTGAGCTATTGAGATTATCTTTACAATACACTGTGCGCTGTTTTGTGCGCGGCAGCACAGCGACTGTCGACAGCTCAGTCTAACTGGAACAGTTCCAGCCGATACCAAAACACAATTCGACCGCAGAAGAGTGAAAAATTATTTATTTTCATTGCCATATCTTTCTAAAAATTGTACATCTAGGGCAGTGTTTGTACAGTTATTTATAAGATAAGTGTTGATTGTCGTATATAATGCTGATGTGGTATATTGTAAACGAGTAATATAATAATAATAACAATAACAATAATAATAATAATAATAATAATAATAATAATAATAATAATAATAATAATAATGTAACCTTTGCGACAACACTAGAATCGTACTGTAGCAAACAAAGTAATATAAGCCAATGATTTTATAGCTATATTTTAAGTATGTTTGTATCGAAATAAAGTGAGTATCTGTGTACAACTGTTTAAAAGAATTAAAAAAAAAAACAAATAAAAAAGTTTATTCAAACGGACTAAAACGGGCAAAATGGTTAATCCATATAAATCAGTTATAGTATTATTCGGATTGTACTAAAAACTAGCAGTAGTGAATTTAATAGAGAATACTTGTACAGTTAAAAACAAAAACGGGGACCTAAAAAATGGACAAATAATTTATATAAAGGTAATTATAAACCATGGGCTCAATAATAAGTGTTTTATTATCTATAAACACCACTATATCACATAATACAATCTGAATGGGATTATCAATATCTTTATATGCAAGAGATATTATTTTATTTTATCAGTATTGTTAAGACGCGTTTTAAAAGGTTGAACTATCTTCTTAATACTTTTTCCATTTTTAATTGTGGGCTATGTTCTAATTGCCCTTTCAGTGACAAAATTGATACTTAATGTACAGACAAAAAGTGAACCTATAAATATGCTTTAAATGTATGCATGTGAATAAAACAGGTTTAAAGTAATTAACAGTAGCGATTAGTTATTTAGTTTTTTAAAATTGTTTTTGACGTGTCCATTTTTAATTCTTTATCATACTTCAAGAATAAGATTGCAATAGCCAAGACAATATATTTCAGTTGCGAACAAGTGAATAATTATTCCGTACTTACTTGTTTTTCATACTAATTTAACACAACGCACTGGAATATGTAGGCGAATGGCGGGATTATACACGTATGTATACAAAAGTTCTCAAATAATAAAATTACTCTTAATTGTCGTAACACGCAACGACGGAAACTATACACTCGTAAGAAAATCAACTTATAGTTTTATTTATACGTTTTATAATCCACTTATTTAACATTCTGTTGCATGGTGAGAAAGGTAGAAACATATTATGAACTACGTTGTTAATACTGTAACATTATTTTACAGTAACTGCTTTAGTAAATATCGATAGTAAAAGCACAGTATGGTTTTAAATTAGCTTTACCAGTGGTCGCAGAATGTTTTAACACACAAATAATATTAAGCAATAGCCCATAATATTCTAGTTTTTTAATCAAATTCTTATGAGACACTCGATTAAAAGCTTTGCTAAGGTCACAGAAAGTTAAAACAGCACAATCTTTCTTTTCATAACAGTCCAGAACCATATCAACTAAAGAAATAACAGCTTGAGCTGTTGATAACCCTCTCCGGAATCCAAATTGTTCTCTACAAGAGCTCATAATGGCGCAATGAATAAGAAATATTGAACACTTACATACGCTATGAACTGCACTTCATTGTTACTATTAACATTGCCTAATAGTAACTGCTAAAGCTAAAATGGTTAGTAACACCGCAGTAAGGTTGTAAATTAGCTTTATCAGTGGTCACAGAATGTTTTAACATACAAATAATATCAAGCAAAAGCTCATAAAGGCGCAATGAATATGAGTTATAGAACACTTACAAACACTATGAACTGCACTTCATTGCAACTATTAAAATTACCTAATAGTCACTGCTAAAGCTAAAATGGTTAGTGACACCGCAGTATGATTGTAGATTAGCTTTATCAGTGGTCACAGAAAGTGCACCACTTACAACTAATATCAAGCAAGAGCTCATAATGGCGCAATGAATATAAAATATAGAATACTAACAGACACTCTGAACTGTGCAGGTACTTCATTGTTACTGCTAAAGCTATTTAGAATGTTACTATTAACATTGCCTAATAGTAACTGCTAAAGCTAAAATGGTTAGTAAAACGCTGTTAGTAATGAATATAAAATATAGAATACTAACAGACGCTATGAACTGTACTTCATTGTTACTGCTAAAGCTATTTAGAATGCTACTAATGTATTAACATTGCCTTATAATAACTGCTAAAGCTAAAGTAGTTAGTAACACAACAGAATGGTTGTAAATTAGCTTTATCAGTGGTCGCAGAATGTTTAGACATACAATCAATACCAAGCAAAAGCTCATAATGGCGCAATGAATATGAAATATAGAACACTTACAAACGCAGCACTAACGGCTTTATGGCAGTTTTATTAACGCTCCATAAACCCCATTGCCATTATCTGCCGACAAATAAACGGTGCCTCAGACCAAAACTGCGTTTCCTGTGCGTCCAGGAGGAAGGTTAGATAAATATTGGAAAGGAAAGTATTATAGATGGACCACGAATATAGTCGTGAATATTTATATTATTTTTGATTGTGGGTTGTATGTGTGTGCAACAGTAAACAAAACAGTTACTCATGCATTTAAACCGCTGGTTTACCGACAAATAAAATACTTAAGACATATGTAAACTAAAGACAATGAACTTTCTAATATGCTTCCTCAATGGTGAATGGTGGTATTGGTATTGGTATACATTTTAAGTTTTTAAGGAATCTGGTAAAAATCCTTTACATTTTATCTGCATGGTCGGGTAGGGTAAAGCTTAGCAAATAATTATACCAAATAAAATGTAAATTTATGTAATATCCTCTCACCGATGTTTCCATGAAGTAAAATACGAATAAAAGTGTATAAACGTTGTAAAATGTAATCTAGCGATTCTTTAACTCATTTTTAGCTGGTTTAGTTTTTATCAGGAATTAAACGATAATGAATGAAAAGAATTATTGTTTATAGAGCTTTTAGTGTTTCAATAGGATTTTTATAAGTATTATTCAGTGAGCTGAGGTCGCAAAGTTCGGTAAAGGACAATTTTAAAGACCAGTGAGCCAAGGTCTGAAATCGACGTGCACAACTGGCTGTGAGAACTCATTTTGAGATTTTACAAAATTAAATAGTTTACATATTTTTTTTTTAGCTGCTATTGCATATTGCAATCCCATTTGAAGGAGGCATAAATCCAAAGAAATTTTATAGCAAGAAGACATGAATGTTCATGTAAAATGTAGAGGAATTTGGTAGAGTGGTTTTTGGAATGTTAGTGGTTTCTTCTGAAACCTTCGAAGCCAGTAGAACAATACCTGAGGAATGATGAGTGGATTTTGTATATATATTATATTATATATATATATATATATATATATATATATATATATATATATATATATATATATATATATACAACTCACTTAAATAACACATGTCTTGATTTTATTTATAAATTTAGGTGGTTTACTGGTTACTGGTGGTTTACTGGTTAATTCAATGGTTTACTGTAAGAAACCATTGAAAACGATAAAAACAACACCGACACCATCCGAGCCTTGAAATTGATTTTGATCGAAAGATAAATTGTCTTTGAGATCTTGAGATCTTGTGCCGTCCAGTTTAGTGGGTCTGCCGTAAATTAAGACAGAAATGTTCGTGTGATCCTATAAATGTCTCTTATGCTATGCAAATAATTTGTAAAACTGGCCATGTATATCAATTTTACTTTCATAGACAATAATTCACGCTTCCAAATAATTCGCGGCTTCCAAAATAATCTTGTGTGGACTGTAGTGTGTCCTTGGTGTTTCTTATACAATGTTGGTATGCAAAGAAACAGTAAAATATGGCATTAGCGTGACGGATGGCTATTTCCTTCCCTATACCATAAACAGATCCACCCTCTCGCGGCTTATAAACAACTGTTGTCTATATGTTGGACTCAACACAGTAAAAATGCTTCAGAAATCTTGGTGAGATCCCTTAAAATATTCTGATGTTATGAAAAAATCTGAGATCATGGTTGTAGATTTTCCGTTTTGGGAGCACTGATTTTCATAAAATATGGATGAAAAAAATACTATTAAATATTTTGTACGGAATTTAATTGTTTTTATTCATTTGAAGTAATTTTAATGCATAATATAGAATATCTAAATTGAAGTTATTTTAATGCATAATATAGAATATCTAAACTTATAAAGTTTAACTGTAAAAAGTAACTAAAATTACAAACTACAAAATTTTAATTTTAAGAGTTTGTCTTTTGAGAAGAATGATAAAATGACTTATTGGACTCTGGATAGTAATAATATAGTTACTATAAAAAATGTTGACATTTTACTATCACCAATGAAGTAACCTTGACTGTATTGTAATATAACAAACAATAAGGAAGAAATATTTAAGCTGCGACCACTAGTCTTAAGTACTGCGGTGTAATCATACCGGACATTAACATAAAATATACGTATGCATTAGGGTTAATATTTATCGTTAGTTATGTTACAATAAGTTAAACGAATTTCCATGTAATTCGGGGTTAACCTTTGGTATTGCTCGTAAAATTATTTACTGGCAGAGAGCGTTTAATGAAGCCTTTCCGATAGGTTTCTTTTGGCGAAATCAGATTTCTACCAGTCTGTACTTACGATAACTATCAAATTAGTTGACCTAGAGCGTTGAAATTTGGAGTGAACGTCTTCACCCTCATGTCGGTATTGAAGATAGTGAAAATCAGGCCATTGGGTGTCTCAATTTCACTTATTTAACATTGAAATAGTGTTTTTCACGTTAGATCTATACCATAATCCGAGTCCTGATGAACTGGGTATACATTGAAAGCAATAAATGTAAACAGTTAAGTTTCATGTTTGAAGCTTGCATCAAACTCAGACTCTGGGATAAAATTATACGCAAGGAAAAATCGGGGTATCTGTCATCTATATAGTGAATGATAAATGAAAAAATGGTGTACATGCAATCGTTACTAATGTGTTTCACGCTTATGAACGAAGGTAAGACGTGAGCAGTAAACTTGCTAAATGCAAGAGAGAGCAAAAGTGCAGAGGAAGAGCGCATACTTTCTGATCTTCATTCAGCTATCCTAGTGATAAAGGGTGCTATTGCTATTGACTTCTTTCTGATGTCATTGAAACATTCCAACCTATGGTATGCCGATGGCGGAAAACATGAGAACTCATCAGACAACGCCCTAGTCTATCAGACCTAGTGTGTCTGATACAATTTTGAATTTTCCCTCCAAAACTGAAAAGTTTTGAAACTTCCTATTGGATACTTGTTCAATGGATCAATTTCCTCCTTTGTAGAAGAATGATGCTTGAAGTAGCCTTCGGCCAAACGTCACTATATGTATTGTACAGGAAATGATATATGATTTGCAAGGTTTGATTAGTCGTTCAGAGAGCCAACAAAGACGGAGATAAGCGAGGGACATTGACATAGCTCAGATAAGTGGAATCATTGCAGCAGAACTTATTTTAAGGTGAGGAAAGCGGTTCCTAGGGGCTGAATGCCCAAGCCGGCGGATATTGTAGTAGGAGACACCCCTTCCTTCTGCTAGCGTGGAGAGCATCGCGATATATGAATAATATATTATACTTGCATCGACAAAGATGCTCGCGTAATAATAAAAAACGTTCTCAACAGCTCCATTTAGATAAAATATTGGATTACACCCTTGAAATGTGTTTGAGTTACTTCAGTATTCATGTAAATTTATAAAGGTCTCTTGCCAAAGTCTTGTTGACTTAAAAATCTGAAATATGTCTTTAATGAAAAGGCTCACTCTACTAAAGTTGAACAGAGAAATATTTTATAAAACATTTAGAACAATAAAGAACTAATTTTATCCTAAAACCAATTTTATCATGCTTGTGTTTGTCCTTTCAAAACATGAAGCAATAAAAAGATATCCTGTATGTAACGTTCACTCCATAACATGCATAAGTACGTATGCACGCGAGTACCTCATATTATTGAACAATATTATGAAAAAATGGCCATAGATGGCACTGCGGGAAGCACTCTATGGATGGTTTGGGAATGGCAGCATTGGGAATGTGAATAATGAATAAGCGTATTCCCACAGGAAACAACTTTACTTCCAGTAAATGTTTTAACGTGAATAATACTAGTGTACATTTACAGTTCAGAGTTGGAACTAAGTAGGTACGCCTTTACCTGGAACAGTTTTTTTTACTATTAAATGTATTTTATTTATAAAATAGACATGGGAGATAGTTCAAAGGTATTTAAAAAAACATTTTCGAGAATTTTTAAATCTTTAAAAATCTAAACAGTTTAGGCACTTTAAAGATCTAGTCTGTGATTCTGTACTAAGTCATTAATAAATCTGTCTTTTTTTCTCACTATCAGTTTATGTCTGGACGTTTATGATATATAGGAGCATTTGGGTTATAGAACAATATTCTTTCTCTCACGAGCCTTAGCTTATTGAACATAAACGAGGGACTCAGACAGCTCTGCTAACAATGTTTTACAAATACAGTCTTTATTCTCTGCCTAATAAAGTAAAAACATGCAACCTCGGAAGCTAAGATCGTAAATGAGTTTTGACATCTCTAAATAGTATATTTTGGATGTTTTTCATCACTGCTGATGTTGTAACAACCAACAGCCACAATATAACCTGATTATCCGGACGTTGTTTTTATATTTCACTGAGAGAAATGCTATGGTATAACGCTACTCATGATTCAATCGGAATTCCGCTTTTTGTAGACCAGTTTATTGTATCCGCAGTGAACCGCATCGGAAACCTCGGTGTGATACCATAAAATTGCCCCGAAGTTGTGCAAGGCAGCTGTAAAATGTGGCTTTGGCGTGACGACCAACCATTTACTCCTGGGGATCATGAAAAAATCCACGCTCTTGCGGCTTAGGCGACACGGTTTGATTTGAGGACGACAGGTTTCCGTAACATCCTAGACGTTAAGTACTGTTAATATTTTATGTATGTTACAAACCTAAAGTTCTTGACACACTGAATGAAATTACCTTAATAATATAATTTTACAAATAAGACTCGTCACAAACGAGATTCAGATAAAATTTAATAATTTCCAGTAATTTTCAAAACTTGGCAAATCTGCCAAACACAACGATGCTTTGATATTACTGCCATTACTCTACATTTTAAGAAATTGGTGTACTAATATACATTTTTTTTCAAAAGAGTATCGATTTTTAGAAGTGTTCACTTTGGTTTGTATTTTAAACTTTGGGAGCTCGTTTTTCAACAGTCCGAATAATTTTATCTCATCTGTCAAAAGTAGGTCAAACAATAATGTACAATTGGTTAGGACAGTATTGTTAAATGCAGGGTTAAATGCAAAAAATTGGGGCACGAAACAATGTTTTTTAAGTTTGATGTACAATAACTTTGTTAAATTGGTAATAAATACATAAAAATCAACAAACATTAATTGTAGAGAATTTAATTCTGAGAAAATTGATATAATCAAAGTCTAAAATAAAACAGAAATAAGTACCAAAAAAATCGATTTTATTCAGTATAATACATTACTAGTTTTAAGCAAAATTAATCAGGTTGGGCCAACCGTACGCACCTTTTTATAATAGATGTTTCGAAAATGAGGCCATCATTATCAATACATTTTGCAGCACGTTTGTGTATTGCTTTTGTTGCGTTTCTTAATTTTTCAGGACTTCCCTGTATCTGCACAGCCGAATCCATAATACGGGCAATTAATTCATCACGAGAATTCACTTTTGTCTTGTATACAATGTCTTTTCATCCATCCCCAGATGCAATAATCCAATGGAGATAGATCTGGTGATCTTGGTAGCCAAGGGTGAGGCCCTCCACGACCAATCCAGTGTCCAGGAAATTGATGATTTAAGTAAGCAGAAACGGCACGTGAAAAGTGGGGAGGTGCTCCGTCATGCTGGAAGTACAAATTTTGTCTGAGATGTAAAGGAACATTCTCTAACAGCTGCGGCAACTCTTCTTGAAGGAAATGGAAATAGAACTCAGCATTTAGGCGTTCCAGGTAATATGAAAGGTCCAATCAGCCGATTGTGCAAAAGGCCACACCAGACATTGACGCTAAATCGGTGTTGAAAGTTCTGTTTCCACTACCTCATGTGGATTTTCTTCTGCCCATGAGTGTTCATTGTGCAAGTTATTGACACCATCCCGAGTGAATTGTGCCTCATCCGTAAACAAAATACGCTTGTAGAGTTGATTATTAATATTCAAAAAGTTGCAAAAACTCCAAGCGAAGCGGACCATCCCCTAGCTGTAGATGTTGAACCTTTTGTTTATGAAACGGATAAAATTTGTTTCGATTAAGTGACCTCCACACCCGTTGACTGCGAAACTCCTATCCGCCTAAGAAATACGTCGTGTACTTACACACCTGGACTGCGATGAAACAGCATTAATAAACAATATCGTCATCAAGTTGGACAGCTCGTTCATAATTGGTTCTAGTACTTGGTAGTGATCCTGTTTCCCGAAGAGTACGAAAAGTTCCTGAAATTGTTTTGGTATCTGGAATCCTGCCTATTTGGGTAACGTAGTACATGGTAATGCTACAGCAGCTCTAGCATTACCATTACAGTAACCCAAAATAAAAACCATATCAGCGTATTCCTCTGATGTAAATAAGTAAGGCATTTTTTCGCTGAAATAAACAATCGAATTATAACTCACAGAAAAATTGCATTTAATAACACGATTCACAGAACCCGATCTCCTGCTGTAGCTTGCAAAACACCACTAATACACAGTTCTAACGTAACAGTGCAGAATACCATTGTTGATCAGCTGTTATTCGTGCGTTACCAACTTAGAAATTAATAAAACAAAAATCTGCATTTCGATTATTAGTAAACAATAATGGGAAAATGTTTGCTTCATTTATTTTCGAACATTTGATGTAAATTAAAAAAAAAAAATACAACGTAATGAAACATGATATTTTTTATTTACAAACAAATTTATTTAACAGTTTAATCTTGTTTTCTCAATTTATCTCATCATTAAGGAACAAACATTTTGTTTTTGTTTTATTTTAACTAAATACCGTACGGTATTTCTTTACAGCTAGTAATGTATTATACTGAATAAAATCGATTTTTTGGTACTTATTTCTGTTTTTATTTTAGACTTTGATTATATCAATTTTCTCAGAATTAAATTCTCTACAATTAATGTTTTTGTTGATTTTTTTGTATTTATTACCAATTTAACAAAGTTATTGTACATCAAACTTAAAAAAACATTGTTTCGTGCCCCAATTTTTTTGCATTTAACCCTGAATCCCTCAAAAACTACTACAGGTACAGTTCTGAAACCTATTTTATTAGCTTTATCAGGTAAAAAATACATAAGAATCCACGATAATTTCTTACTTAATTAACCTTTCCAAAAGTTCAGTATGGCTTTATTTTACTCTTTACCCAGGAATTCAGGCGAAATCTTTCGCTAGCTGTAACTCGCTAACGAAGCGTTTTCGGACCTATGTTTTATATAACATTTTTTTCATTATTTTTACTAGTACAAATGTGCTGTAGAAGTGGGGGGAGAACTTCATGAATCACCCTGTATAATTGAATATGAGAGTTGTGAAAGCGGGCTAAGAGGTGACATCAAAGAAAGAAAAGTTGTGAATTACTTTGTTAAATAACCATAATGATGCGTTGCTTAAAATCGTGGCGCTTGAAACCTTTGACTCCACTCTAATTATTCGAAAGGATGAAAAGTTTGTAGAGACCATTTAACTTCCAAGTTTGTCTTACTAATACTGTAGTGTGCCATGAAATATGTAATGATTATATTAATTGTCATACCCAGTAATTTGATTTAAAACTGATATTCATAATGTTCAAGATTGATACAAACTGATATTTGTGTCAATACCAATATTTTAAAAGCTTTGTTCAATTTCCATACATATATCTCAGTATGTGGGAAATTTTTTAATAATCTGAGGCTGGTAGATTTTTCAAAGTGACTTTACTCCAACGATCAGACACTCCAAGTAACATGGTTTAGACATTGGTAGTATGGGAAACCTTGATGACAACAAGAAAATAGCAGAATAAATAAATTAAAACAAATTCAATACAACCATAAGAGATTTAAATATGTGGTAAAACACATGTAGCTTAACTATACTGAAACATACAACATCATTTTATAGTAACTTTTATATGATATGAAACCCAATTTAATGAAATAATTGGAAGTTATTACGTAGCAAGACATGCTACAAATATTTCATATGTAAGCTTTAAATTTTGTATGAAACTTCGTTTCTACAAGAATAAGTTCTATGATGAGCCAGATTCTTGTCAATATCTTTTTGAATGATGGTCTCTCTCTCTTTCTCTGTCTATATACCTTTTGGCAGGACATCCGCGAAGACTGTTACGGCACGAGGTGTAGCACACCCCTACCTTGTAGTATATGAAATATCTTATACTTTAAGTAAAGAAAATATAACTAAGAACTTCTATGTACGTATAGAAAACAAAGACAACTCTCTAAAGTAGAAGTCACAGATCACAAATAGTTGCAAATATTTGTGTTGACATAAAACTAATATATTTTTAGGGAAGCGTGATTAACATTAATGGTGAAGCGTAAAAATATCAGGGTATTTAATACACATTGTATATACAATGATAATTTTTGCTAGCTGTCACAATCACGCAGCACGTGTTTTCAAATAGTAAAACATACAATGTAAAAATTGTCTCGTTTCATCTGCGGATTGATTAACACTGATTAGTATATTTTAAAATGTATATATACCCATTACATTTTAGGTAACATCAGTTAGTAGACTGGCTGTATTTGGTATATGATTGTCATCTAATATTCAATATATAACATATAAAGTAATACCCAAAACATAGATAAAGTATTATTGATTAAAGTAGAATAAAGTAGTAGTACAAAATAAATAACATTGTTTTATTAGTGAGGAAATACTCGTATCATAAAATTTAAATTAGTCCCAAAATAGCACCGTACCTTAAGTTAATTTATTTCAATAGAAAGAGCGATACACAATTGGGCCTGACTGGCTTGCTTGCCTGAAGTAATGCGGTTTGCGTGTAATATAGGGTACAGCCTGTAATTTTGGAGGAAATCAGCTCGTAAATAAGCACTATTGGATCTGTTGGAGATTCACCCCCTCCCCACCCACCACCTGCCGCTCGACATCAAACACGATCAAGGAAAGCGATCCCTCATATTGAGTAAATATTCCAAATAGACTCCATTTCTCCCTGAAGATTTTTGCTGTAGAAAATACCTATATATAATTACTAAACATAATAACTTCAAGATTTTAAAGCTGAAAACTACCCCCAATAAACCTAGCATATACTAAAATGCTCTTTGCCATGCGCATTTACCTTTAATACTTTTATGTACTACAAGTACTAAATAATCTTAAAAATGGTGTGTTTAATGCTTTAGATTAAATTATTGTGTTATTTTGTACACATTTTCACTCAATTAGACCAGTTTTGTACTCATATGATTTTTTTGGGAGCAGATAACGCAACGCCGCCGGATCCTCTGGTATATATTTACCGCCATATTTCATAAAATGTTTCGTGTTTTGAAAGTCAGTGATATCTTAGTATGGTGTGTAGCAGTACAACAGTTTGCAATAGTAACTGACGATATCTTGACAGAATAGCTTTCATTATAGCGTATTTATCGGACTAACGTTATTTCAGATCGCTGTTCCCGTTTAAACATTATTATTCATAATAAACCTTAATTTCTAATAATATATTATAGCTTGGAGCTATTTAAAAATTATAGTAGCAAAAGTTTATGTAAATCGACACACCTATATATCATATATAACTTATTCTCGACACACCAGCTCTCGACGTTAACTCCTAGTAGATAGAGCATGAACTCCCTAGCAAATTATAAATTAAGCCTTTTCTTTTGACGTAAGAACAGATTTTCTATGGGTCCGGCGGAGAACAGCTTGAAGCTAGGATATATTTCAGTAGGTTTTTGTATGTCTGGTGCGCATTTAATTGTAAGTATAACTTAAGAAAGAAAGGTGACGCAATTTTTTGAGCCCCAGCAAGATTCGCTTCTGAGAGTAAGACCTAAACTGGGTGCGTCAAAATCCGTTGTTGTTCCATACATTTATGCGTAGTAATGGATTCCGAGAATATCACTAAAACAGTTAGGAAGCTAGCCTAATTAAAATCGATATAACATTTCGATGCTAATATTGATTTATATTCCAGGTTAAATAAAATTTTACTAAACTACTAATACTGACTTGTATTATTTTTTGTCTGCTTTGCACCCTATTTCCCTATATAAGGTAATCATAACTGTCTAACTATTGTCAATCCTCTGGATGCTAATCGACTCCTCGATGTATACAACCGTCAACTTGTACCTGAGTACTTTGTATCGACTACAGTCTTCGGTCTCTTAGAGGTTTATACGAAGGATCTAAATAAAACAACTATCAGGACTCGTGGAATATTAACCAGAACAAAACAATCCTAATATTTCTTTCTTTTTTTTTATTGATTACGATTCATAACATAATGAATTAAAAATTTGAATGGTAATAAATTAAGAGCATGTAGATGGCGAAATGTGTCACACAATGTGTATCTATTCAAAGAGCCGCTTATAGCCTAATATAATCACAGGGTAGCAATGAGGGATGATATGTGGATCTCAGGGATTTACATAAGTGTGAACTACCGCCCTCTTGAGACTCCTCTCGCCTCTTTCCTGTAAGCATTAAAATTCATCATATAGTTCAATATCAGAAGGAAATATTTCTTCCAATTATTCTTAGTCATGAATTAAACTATACCAAACTAAATTAGAATACAGGCTTAATACATCACTGCTTATAAAACATATTGACAAGCGTTAAAAATTTGCAATGTATTACTTTAATAAAAAAGTTTAATTTAAATTTTGTGCAAAACTGCAATAAAATTCATGATAAAGACGTATAAATTTTTATTATAAGTTTAATATTTTAATTTTAAAATTCTCAAATTGTTAATGAGCTGTACCAAATTGCTTTTTTGTCGTTTTAAAACTATCTAGTAATAGTTTTACAAATTCATCACATTGCATATTTTGTAAAATGCCGTTAGAATTTCCCCCACAAATCCATGTTTAAAATGCATCAAAGATGGATTTTACTATTGGTAATTCAAACCATAGTACTAATTACCGTGAGTTATGATTGTTTCAACTCAATTATATAAGAAAAAAGTAACCAAATCTCATATTTACTACATACATAGTTAAATAAATTCATTTTAATATCATATAAATGTTTATTTGTCGGAACACAATGACACGTACAGTCAATATAATATTCATAGAAATCTCTAGAAATATGGAGATGGCCAATTAAGTTTATCGCACAAAGAAGATTGTTTGTGCTCTCATTTTTGAGAATTCAAAATCGGGAACATACAAACTCATCAAGAGGCTCAATAACTGTGAGACGAGGGAGGGCTTGAGATTAAAACTTCATAATATGGATATCTGAAAACATAAAACAGTTTAGAATCAATAATATGTTACTATTAATAGGCTGTTGTCATATTCTTCACTTACTGGTTCTTCACCAACATTATCGAATAGTCTTGGAATATTCATTATATTTTAAGGCACAAGATAAATAAATGAGTTCTAATGGATAAAACTGTTGATCCTGCATGTAAATTTTCTAATTGTATAATGATAAGCACCAATAAAAACATTTGAAGAAATTAAAAATACAAGAGGTCATAAGATATTAAAAAGTTGTTGCTAGGGTATAGGATGTAGTAATACCTTATTTGTTAAAAAAAATGTAAATGTAATTAATTGAAGTATCTTCTCAAAATTTGGAATTTGTATTGGAAAATAAATTGATTAAAGAAAGGCATTGTTAAATATAAGTAACTTACTTTTGTACTTGTAATTTTGGAATATTTACAAGCGATGTAAGACTCTCTTTATTTAATACAAGAACAATAATTAAAAAAATGAGAAATTCAAATGAGGTTAACATCTGCAGAAGCAAGGAAACATTAGTGTTCTTCGACTGATGAGATACGCTTGTAAACTTTCTCTGAGGTTAAGTGAGGGCCAGATTCAGGATCGCGGGCAGGCAGTTTGTCTTTTAAATGGAAATGCAGACGTTCAAGGGTGGGAGGGACCCTCAGTGGGTTTGTTCCTAGGCAAATTTTACATTACTGTTCTTGTCATAGTTAAAAAATACAAGTTAGTGTTGAGAGAAAAAATTTAAATGTAGACAAAAATTAAACATAGCATTTTGATTGAAATGAAAACAAATTAGTAGAGTACCAGTACAAAAATTATTAAAATTGCATCATGACTTTAAATGACTTTAAAAATGTTGTCTGTTATTATTCTGAGCAGGAAATATCTCGCAAAAGTGTTATTCTACCTGAATATTTATTTTGTACAACATTAATATAATAACTAGTGACTCCTGCGGTCTTTCTGTTTTAGCTTAAGAGAATCATCTAACAGTAATCACTTTTATCTAGACATCGATCTCTAACCATCCTAGAGTTCAATCCTACTTCCGCACAAATACCATCTGACTACACAAGCCCGTTTGATAGACATATCATCCGAAACTCTTAAATGAACGGCTAGATGTCAATAAACACTGAGAAACTGATAGTTATTAATAGAAATATCTATCCTGTCTCTCTCGCGCCCATTTGTGTAAATGGGACGTCCCCGAATATTCTAAAGGTTAAAGATACTCATTTCCGCACCACATCTCGCATGAGACTGGAGGAAAAAGCTTGTAAAAAAAAAATCAGCCGGCCACTCAACCTATCTAACAACCTATGTACGGTGAAATGTCCACAAACACAATTCACTGATGATCACCTGAAGAATTTATTAACCTATTGTGCTTTATCACTATAACCCTAGAAACTGTTGAGCTGTCGCGGATGTCCAACAGCTGTCTTACTTAGGCAACACTAGTAATGTATAATTAATTCTACTGCTAAGATACATGAAAGAAATTGAGTAGAGTTCAAAGGAGCCAAAGTACGTTTATTAGCGTGATTGTGAAAGTCTGGACAAGTGTGTTCAAACGCTCCTATCATTTAGATCAGTGATGTTTTCTAAGTTGCATGATACTCTAATATGTCTGCCGTTTAAGTATTCTGTTCAGTACATTAGTTTACTCAGAGAAATTGTGATGTTTATGGATTTCCAAAGACTTTTCATGAAGGCTTACGTAAGAAGCTTCTTAAGGCTAAAGTTAAAAGTTTCAAATAATCTTTCAATGTACGACTGGTGCTTGTACCTTACAATAGCTTCTTAGAGACCAGTCACTTGGACGATTTGGTTAAGGATATGTATATCGCCAAACATTACCACCAACATAAACGTATACGTAGTTAGTTAAGGCAGCAATGGGAAAATAATCTTAGAATATCCTTTATAAACTACGAAACCAATTCCATTTTCAGTTCCTCAAACCACACTCGTGGAAAGTTGGACGCATTACCTAATCTCAAAGCTTCGTTGTAAATCTTTTAAAGTTTGGTTTGTTAGGTACTATTTGTAGTCTATTAGTCACAAGATTTATGCTTACCCTTGATATTATTGTTGATACATTTAAAAATCTTATACTACTTAAGATTTAGTGATTGTTTTAGTAGTCTTCTGTGAGTTTCACTTAATTTCCTTTTATTTTTTATTCATAAAGAAAATGTACACAACAAAACAATATAAATATGAATATTTGCAAAATAAGTAATACGTAATGTCTTCAACATGAGTAAACTACAAAAAAAATCACAGTATATTTACGGAATAGATAAGAAACCATGAGTCACAGTGATGAATTTTGTTTGGGACATACATATAGGTAACATAAGTGTATTAAAAATTATAACAGTACACGCAACAATGTGTTTTCTCGGACTAAGCGTAAGGTTCTATTATACATTCAACATGTAATTATAATTTGAAAGTTAAATTTATTCCGGTAGTCGTCACTTTGAAGTAGCTGAGAGCGCTTAGTGGGTCAACGGTATGCTAATTGGCGGGGTTGCTCGTTTAGGTGTAAGTCATCGGATCCTTAGCACACATTGGTTAATACACCTTGCAAACCTGCTTTGATGATGTCAAACAGGTTTGGAATATAAACTATGTAATTTAGATAAATGCAGTGGAATTTTTAATCGTAATTGCTTGTAATATAGTTGTAATTAAGCAGAGGATAATAGATACAGCATAAGCTGTAGAAAAATGGGTGAAATGAGAAAATTTGAACATTGTAATGAATTATTCATGTCCCCTATTAATTACATACGTCTATATTTTTATCCATCCATGGAAAGGTGATATTGAATCATTTAGAATCAGGCTTTCTTCAGGGTTTTTTGAGGTTATAAAGGGGTTTTGCCTATAACTCACAAAACAATTGGCTTGCGTAGCATTAACTTACAGACATGATTTGGTAGGTACTTGAAGTATAAATATAATTTTAACGCTAGCCGACGAGGAAAGACATATGATTCGTGTATCAACTATATCAGAAAGCAATATAAATTGTATACAGAGTCGAATATCAAGCAAGGCTTTATCGAGTTTAAAATAAATGCGTAAATATTTACAAAAGTTTAATTTAAACTTTGCAGAACTAACAATTAATAGTGCACTGGAGCTATGAATAAAAACGAAAAGTAAATATCGCTGCCTGGGCTTTAGTTTCTTTCTTCCATTATTGATCGTCGTGTCGTGAGAGAGGTATATGTGTGCTAGCGTGATCAATCCAGTTGATACAGTGCACTACATGGGAGGCTTGATGTCATCTCAGAACTGACAAATCCTTGGTACATGTTAGTTATAAAATAGTTTAATTAAGGAAGCAACAGTTCTACTTTTGCAGGTAAGTTGAAATCACTATTTTGCGGCTTAGTGATCACTGTTGCCCGTATTATGAGTCTACTGTAAAACTGGCATGCGTTACCATATATTTTTTCTGACTTCGCATATTTAATGACTTTGCAGTTTACTCTAAAATATGACATTTTGTGACAGTTAATAGTTTTACTTTTGTAAATGACGAAGACAAGCAAGCCTGAAGTTTTAAGTAGTCAATGCTGTCAGTATGTTGAGTCCATTGCAGCCACATATAAAATCAGACCGTGAACCTATACTTGTTCTCAAATATTGTGCAGAGTATCCATAGCTGTCAAAATTTCATGTATATTCAGCTTTTAAGCCAGCCTCTTTATGCTTGTGGTCCATTAACGAATTCATCACGTTCTTAATGTTCGGAGACTCTCGTAACTGTATTGTTTGATCACACAATCAAATTTAATAAGCCCAGTGTACGTCCAAAATTTGTTTTAAATTCTTTTAACGTTTAATTGAAAACAAATGTAATAGCATCAGGTGTTTGTTGTCTACTGTTAAATACACCACTGTTTATGCAATATTTGTGTAATTTCAAACGTGAATTCTCTTCGATATCTTATAAAGTTTTATGGGAATTTTGAACGATTGTAATATTTGCGTATGTATATATATATTTTTACAACGGTCTGACTAAGCCTTGCAATAGTATTCTAAGCACAAATCGGGGATTATAAACCCATTATAAAATGTATCAGTTTCGTAGTGAGAAAGCTCCAATTTTAGGAATCTGAAGATTTGATTTCCACTGATGCAGTGAGCGTTGCACGGATCTTGATCTGATCGTGTATCGATCGATATTGAAATAGCGCTGGCGTGACCACCTACTGTGCTAGTTGGCCACTCCGTTCTCGTCTTGGGGAAAAAGATTTACCTATCCAGAACCCGGTAAATTATAAAAATACGATAATAATTATTGTTACCACAAAGGAAAATTAATTCTGTAAAAAAGACAGTTTTAATTATTTGCAAAAATTTTTAATAATGTCTACCTTAACAACATAACCGTTTGAATAAAAAAGATCTCTAGCGAACGAATATAGATTTAAAATAACGAAATTTTAATATTTTAAGTAATCAGTATAGAATATAATTCTTGTTAAATACAAATCCAACCGAAAGTATGCAACATAAGTATGTTGGTATGGCACAAAGGATGATAAAACTGTTATTTATTTGTATAAAAACATTTACTAACTGATACCAATGGTTCGTTTTTGATAACATTAAAAAATTGTCGTATTTATCTTGTAAACTTAAGATCAGTCTAGTTATGTAATATTTAACAAAGAATAAGAACAGAAATGTACAGCTCTAGCTGGGCTTTGTAGATATTATCCCGACCGTTCTCACTTATCTACGTTCATCTGTAGTCTGAGAAATGTCCTGATAACATTCTTTAGGTATCTCAGGTTCTCAGAGGTATTTCTTGTCCCGGAATTGATTAAGAAAACTGACTAGCTACCGTAAAAAGGCGGTAGTCGAAAATCTCATCACTCTAAGCTATTCTCGAATATCTGTACTCAAAATTAAGTAAGGGTACGTCATTACATCTTTTACATAGCGCAGTACACCATTATATTATGATGTTATAAGTGCTGGCATGAAACTTAAAAATCAATTCATTATATAAAAATCAGAACTAAATAGAAATATCTGTTTAGTTATTTTCAAGGATATTTGTAAGTTCGGATCCTCTATCCGTTGCTCAGGAGTGTCTTAATGGAAGGAGTTCCGACTCTCTCCGTTAAGATTGAATTTGTCCCGACCTGATGGGAACCTGTTTTACTTAGGACCTTTATAGGATAACTTGGGCCATTACTTGGCTTCAATGTCAGGACTAAGGGAGGAGGACAATGGAGAGGCTTCTTGTGTACAACACATAACCATTAAGGCTCAACAGTTGCGTAAGCATCTAGCAGCAGGAATTGTATTGTACCAAATCAAATTTTTTCTTATATATTTACGTTATTAAAATAACAGTATGCCTTACTTAGAACTTTTATTCATGTTTATAGTAGTTCAGAAATTAGAGATCGCTCGTTAGTCCTGGAGCCGATAGTTGAACTCAACACTATCCAGCTTTTGAATTGATCTAAGGATATACTTTCAGAAAGATATTGATCCCACTATAACTTTGGTAGGAATTGGAATGGGAGAGTATCAAATGGTTAAAAAATATCAAAATTTAATATTTTACACAGGTAATCTTTTAGCTTGTGGCACTCAAAAGCAACCGTCAGATAAAAAAAATTAAAATAAAGCCAGAGTCAGCCAACGAGATAAAAACTGCCTAAGTACCTAAAATAGAGACTTGGTACGCCGCTCAGTACGATGTTGACCGTGCAACAAAAAGCACAGTGCGTGATTTGGTACGCGGAGTCAAAGTCAATTGTTAGTGTACAACGGCTCTTTCGGAGAACATATCCGGGTCAAACAGCACCTGATAACAAAGCTATCGTTCGATGGTTTAACCAGTTTAGGGAAACAGGGACCGTCGGCAAAAAATCTAGACCAGGCCGACCAAGAACATCAGAAGAGAATGTTGAGCGTATCCGCCAATCTTGTGTTAGGAGCCCAAAAAAATCCATTGCTCGACGAAGCCTTCAACTAAACATTCCAAAAACAACAATACAAAATGTACTGCACAAACGGCTAAGACTTCATGCGTATAAAATTCAGATAAAACAGCAAATAAAACCTACCGACCGCCCTAAACGAACTGAATTTGCAAGTTTTATGTTTTAAATTTTCTACAGAGAGTGTTGTTTAGTGATGAAGCTACGTTTCACATAAATGGATGTGTAAATCGTCACAATTGCCGTGTATGGGGATCGCAATAGCCAAACGAAATCCACGAGTATGTGCGTGATTCTCCCAAACTCAATGTGTGGTGCGCGTTATTTCATGACAAAGTTATTGGACCTTTCTTTTTTGTAGAAAAAACCATTACAGGCCTAGTTTACCTGGACATGCTTGAACTGTTTGTGTTCCCCCAATTAGACGATATCGAACAACAGACTGGACAGCGAATCATTTTTATGCAAGATGGGGCTCCACCTCACTACCATCGCGAGGTACGCGCTGCACTAAACGCACGCTTCCCAAACGGTTGGATTGGTAGAGAAGCCCCCATTTCATGGCCTCCTAGAAGTCCTGATCTTACCCCTTTGGATTTCTTTTTCTGAGGGTACATAAAAAATATAGTTTACGCAGAAAAGATTCGGGATTTGGACCATCTTCGGGAGCGAATTTCTTCCGCAATCTTAACTGTTACGCCAGATATGATTGGACGCACGTGGCAGGAAGTTGACTACAGACTTGATATCTGCAGGGCAACGAACGGTGCTCACATTGAAACATACTAAGGTATGAAAAAAAAAGAATTATTTCTTTCCGCACATTTAAGACTACAACCTTTAAATTACCTTTAATAGTTTTTTTATGACAGTTATTTAAAATCTAGGCATTATTTTTCGATGACCCTGCATATTTAAAAATTAACTGTCTAATTTGAAATGTATGATATCTTAGATTACATATACTCATATAACGATTAAAGAATTAATTGATTATTGGAATTTATGATAAGTAAATAAAAGTTCTTCTCAATTTCACACAGTCATGTCAGAATCTAGTCCATGACATCGCCTCGCAGTGATTCAAAACAGACGTGAGGAGATATTCCTTCATATTTAAATTGCACGGGAGCATAAAATACAGATTGGGCGTTTTAAAAATATATAAACTTTATTCGTGGATTTTCACTTACGAAAAATCTCACTTTATTTTTATCAAACAAAAATTGAGTTTATAATAATATATTAAATAGTCATAATACATTTTTCTGAGTTACACAGTTTAAATGTGTAGATTCGTATATACTCGTTAAAGCTTTGCAGAATCCTGCAGGTGTAACCGTTAGTAATTAACTCATAATTAACAAACTGTGTAACGAGTACAAAACTGTTCCCAGAACTGATTCAGCTATTGAAGTAATCTATTTCAATAGGAACTGTAAGTTTATCAATTGGACCGGAATAGCTCACTTGCCTGATTAATATCGTTTGCGTGTAATATAGAATGCAGCCTGTAATTTCGAGAGGAAATCAGTTCGTAAATAAGCACTATTGGACCTGTTGGAGAATTAACCCCTCCCCACTCCTCATCCCACCACCTTCCTTCCGACATCAAATGAGTGAGTAAAGTGATGCTTGATAACTAGTAAAAGTTTAATTTTAACTCCAAATTGGTTTACATAAAAAAATATATTTATCTTATATCAAAGTATTTTGTAGTTGCTATGCATAATGTTTGTAAATACTGAAATTATTCAAACCAAAACTAACAATTAAATACATTCTTTGGAGCACTATCAATAGCTAATGATTAATAATAAGTAACTAAGCTATAAGGCTTTGTTTTCTGATAGGGCAGACCAATAGAATTTTTCAGTTTAGGATCGTATTAATAAAATTTAAATTTTAAATTTCAGTTTAATAGATGGTACATTTTATTTGGTTACAAAAGTTAAAAAACGAGAGTAAAAATTACAAATCAAGAACTCTTTTTAATGAGATTTAATAACACTTGATTATATTAAGCGTGATCCACTAATAGCTGTTTTATTGTAATGTTCAAGTCAATGCAATATTAGTCATTATATATGATTTTATTCTAATAATGTTAAAAAGCTATTTGGTACCAAATTTAATTAGTACCACACATAAAAATATGTATCTAAACATAAATAATAAACGTTATAAAATCTATTATAGCCACCAAAGAATTCATAAAAATTCAAGGCCTGCGAGAGAGGAAACGTTCTCTTTTAAAACAATAACAAGTATAATCTGTTATGTTATCTATACTCAGAATTTACATGTGGTGGATTCATAAATTTCATTTCATGATTTTAATTCACTAACTTTTATTCAACGCCAATAATTTAATTGTTGAGATCAAAAGATAAATGAATGCATTTTTACATAAACAAAAGGAATTTCTATTTTGCCTTTCTTACGACAACCTCTTATTCTAAATGTTTGTTTTCTGATATATTCAGAGCTGATGTGTGGACAATGTAGGCTTTAGTCTGAAAACACTAAGTAAATAAAGTCCTTTAATTTAGCTTTCGATTCCCTAAGTAAATTTAGTCTAAGTACAGGGTATGAAAGGACATTCGTATTGATTCCCAAATTAACACATTGGCTTCCAAGCGGCTCACTGTCCACATTGAGAGAGTATTTGAGGAGAGCTACATTGTCAGCTTTTGAAAGCTCTGAGGGGGAATGTGTTATATATCAACACTACTATGGTTAAAGTATACAATGTTATATGTCAACAATACTCTGGTAATAGTATACAACGTTAACACTTCGGCTCAAAAGCGGCACAGGATCCAGTCTTTAGGTGAGCATTATTGCCAGCCTGTGAAAGCTCTGGGACGGAATGTGTTATGTAACAAGACTATTCTGATTAAAGTATACAATGTTAACACTTCGGCTCACAAGCGACACAGGATCCAGTCTTTAGGTGAGCATTATTGCCAGCCTGTGAAAGCTCTGGGACGGAATGTGTTATGTAACAACACTATTCTGGTTAAAGTATACAATGTTAACACTTCGGTTCACAAGCGACACAGGATCCAGTCTTTAGGTGAGCATTATTGCCAGCCTGTGAAAGCTCTGGGACGGAATGTGTTATGTAACAAGACTATTCTGGTTAAAGTATACAATGTTAACACTTCGGGTCACAAGCGACACAGGATCCAGTCTTTAGGTGAGCAATATTGCCAGCCTGTGAAAGCTCTGGGACGGAATGTGTTATGTAACAACACTACTCTGGTAATCGTATACAATGTTAACACTTCGGGTCACAAGCGACACAGGATCCAGTCTTTAGGTGAGCATTATTTCCAGCCTGTGAAAGCTCTGGGACGGAATGTGTTATGTAACAACACTACTCTGGTAATCGTATACAATGTTAACACTTCGGGTCACAAGCGACACAGGATCCAGTCTTTAGGTGAGCAATATTGCCAGCCTGTGAAAGCTCTGGGACGGAATGTGTTATGTAACAACACTACTCTGGTAATCGTATACAATGTTAACACTTCGGGTCACAAGCGACACAGGATCCAGTCTTTAGGTGAGCATTATTGCCAGCCTGTGAAAGCTCTGGGACGGAATGTGTTATGTAACAACACTATTCTGGTTAAAGTATACAATGTTAACACTTCGGTTCACAAGCGACACAGGATCCAGTCTTTAGGTGAGCAATATTGCCAGCCTGTGAAAGCTCTGGGACGGAATGTGTTATGTAACAACACTACTCTGGTAATCGTATACAATGTTAACACTTCGGGTCACAAGCGACACAGGATCCAGTCTTTAGGTGAGCATTATTTCCAGCCTGTGAAAGCTCTGGGACGGAATGTGTTATGTAACAACACTATTCTGGTTAAAGTATACAATGTTAACACTTCGGCTCACAAGCGACACAGGATCCAGTCTTTAGGTGAGCATTATTGCCAGCCTGTGAAAGCTCTGGGACGGAATGTGTTATGTAACAACACTATTCTGGTTAAAGTATACAATGTTAACACTTCGGTACACAAGCGACACAGGATCCAGTCTTTAGGTGAGCATTATTGCCAGCCTGTGAAAGCTCTG
This sequence comes from Homalodisca vitripennis, assembly GCF_021130785.1. Taxonomy (NCBI): domain Eukaryota; kingdom Metazoa; phylum Arthropoda; class Insecta; order Hemiptera; family Cicadellidae; genus Homalodisca; species Homalodisca vitripennis. The sequence goes on from NC_060208.1 coordinate 131,550,692, forward strand.
GGACGGAATGTGTTATGTAACAACACTATTCTGGTTAAAGTATACAATGTTAACACTTCGGCTCACAAGCGACACAGGAGCCAGTCTTTAGGTGAGCATTATTGCCAGCCTGTGAAAGCTCTGGGACGGAATGTGTTATGTAACAACACTATTCTGGTTAAAGTATACAATGTTAACACTTCGGCTCACAAGCGACACAGGATCCAGTCTTTAGGTGAGCATTATTGCCAGCCTGTGAAAGCTCTGGGACGGAATGTGTTATGTAACAACACTATTCTGGTTAAAGTATACAATGTTAACACTTCGGCTCACAAGCGACACAGGATCCAGTCTTTAGGTGAGCATTATTGCCAGCCTGTGAAAGCTCTGGGACGGAATGTGTTATGTAACAACACTATTCTGGTTATAGTACTTAATGACAAAGCAATTTTATCTCCATTTCAAGATCCCTAGTTCGGAATAACAGTTTGGTATATGTATACGCTCTAGATGTTTCTTTAAGGAATTAATTGATATCCACATTCAGGGGTCTGGCTCTTGAGCAGTCATTGGGACTTTTGTTTCAGAAGCTGCTCTGAAGGGAACTACCACGTCTTCCATGGTTCAGTTCCGTTTAGTGCAGTTTCAGCCGTTTGTTTGTAAAAAATCATAAATAAACAATTTCTTAAATAAAGAACAATTGTTTTCATATATAAATTTCAAATCAGCCGGTTAGCCAACAAAGTAAACCAAAATTATACGAGTATACCTACACAGAATAATGATTACTATAACAAGTGATAAAACAGGTATCAAATAGGCAAGCAGGATTCCCTCCTGTAAATCTCTTTGCGTGTGCTATTTTTTTTATTTCCGTTATAATTTGTTTATCATAAAGTATTGTACAAGGAATTTCATTATAAAAAAAACCACAGTTAAAAATCAAACAAAAACTCAATAATAAATAATAAGTAAAATAACTATTTGCCATTTTTACCCCACTAAAACACTAACAAGCTATTAAAAATTAATTTGAAATTAAATGGACCTTTGCTTAAAATATTGAATTTTTAAAGTATACGACAAGCTTGAAACCTAAAAATGGACTAAGTTTTAGATGATGAATCAATTGAGTCTACCAGAAACTCTGAAGGTTTAGTTGAGGGTTCGTTATTTTAAACATACTGAAAGAACATAAAATATGCTTATTCTCAAAAAATTTAGAAATTAATTCAAATTTGATCTTAATATTCACAAAGCCATTAAAAAAATTAAAGTGAAGAAATTGCTACACCAAAGTGATGTATATGGTTCTAAAATATTTAATTTGGTTTCATACCTTCATACAGAACAAGTTGGTTTAAAAGATGGATTGTGAACGTGGGATGCTTTGAATTATGTTGTGAAGAGTTCCAGAGATGATAGCATTATCAATATTTCTAAGACCAAAACTCCAAGCTAAATACCTAAGAAAAGCCTGCTGTTGATCCTTCCTAAGGAAGATATTGCCTTGCATTATTTCTACTACGAGGGAAGTAATATTAACAAGTTTTAATTTTTTTAGCGTTTTGAACAAAATTGTGCTTCCTTTATGGCGCCATACGCCACAGAATAAAATATAACTTGTTTCCCAAAAAAGTAACTTTAAAATTCTACAGAAATTAAAGAAAATCTAACAGGCACAAATCTACAGGCAGTCCTTGGACAACCCTACTAACTTGAAATCGTATTGAAGGGTCCGCGTGTGTAGATGACCAAATATCGGGGATCCCACCCTCTCTCACATGTTCTACACAACAAGTTCGCTATGTTCAGTACGAGTCAGATGGTCAGGGGAAAATAGGGTTTAGAGTTAGACAAACGGTAGTTAACATACCTAATCCTAAATAAATGTTTCTACAGTTTAGCTTGATTATTTATTTTCCATTTTTAAATAATATACCGAGCAAAACTTCGTAATATTCGTCTAACGATATAATTCCATAAATTTGTAATTACGTTTTATTTTTAAGGTTTCAGCAAGGCGTTTTTAAACCATTCCGTTTTTGTCTGTCTGCCCAAGTTCAATAACTGGTGATCTAAAGATTCTAAAGAATTGAAACTTGATACGTAGATTCCTCTTGATCTAAGGAATAACTCTATTGCTTTTGGAGCCAAAGGCTTAACAGGAAGACAGTTAATTTTTCTGTGCAATCAAGTTTCATAGAAAGGTCCTGGAGACTTGACATATAGGTTGCTTTTGGTCGAAAGAAGAAATATACTAATTTTGAGATCAAAAGGTCAAAGGGAATTCTCTGTTTTTATGCTCGATGGTGACCCCTAATAGAAAGGTCCTAGAGACTCAAAACGTGGTACATATGTTCCTCTTCGCCCAAGGTGATTTTGGGGTCAAAAGACCATATGGAAATTTGTTTATCATAAACTAGGTACCCCTAAAAAAAAAGAAGTTCCGTTGAAAAAGAATTGAAACTTGATACGTAGATTCCTATTGATCTAAGGAAGAACTGTATTGAATTTTTAGCCAAAAGCTTAAAAGAAAGACCGTTAATTTGTATGTATGTATGTCTCCTCGTTTGTGCGATAAAGTGTTATTTTTAAGGTCATAGAGATTTCAAATATGTGCTTCATTTTGGTTGAAGGACGAATTATATTAATTTTGGGATCAAAAGGTCAAAGGGAATTCTCTGTTTGTATGCTTCCTCTCCAAAAAGAAGAAGTTCCATTGAGAAGGTTCCTATTGTTCAACGGAAGAACTCTATTAATTTTGGAGTTAAAAGGGAAGTCCGTTTCGTCTGTCCGTCTGCGATGGCTCTCTTGTTACCCGACATGTCCTTGTATACTGTGTACTGTAACGGTTTATCGTTTCATATTTTCATGTTTTATTAAAGTTTTAAAGGTATATCGTAGTCAATGATATAAATATTAAGTACAAAACATAAAAGTATGGACAATGTTTATTTAATGTAATTAATTTCAAACGATCCTAGTATTATATTCAGTGTGATCATAAAAGTAAAATTATGATAAAATAAAAGAATTGAAGCATATTCGAGACAATTATCAATCGAGGGATGTCACACAGAGGCTTTACATTCAGAGAGTTGGCTTGCAGCCTAATATAATCACAGGGTAGCAATGAGAGGTGATATATGGATCTCAGGGTAAAACATTTACATAAGTGTGAACTACCGCCCTTTCGAGACCCCTCTTCTCTCTTTCCTGCTGAACCCATTAAAATTCATCATGCAATACACTACCAGAAGGCCACAGAGCTCTTTCAATTTCCATATTGCTACGAAAAATACAATTTGAAATATTAGCATGATATTGCAAACAAGACTTTGCTCAATAAGAAATTTGAATATGGTTTTGTAAGAGGTTATAGTGTAAAAAGTGTACCTTTCAGAAAATTAGTTTTGACATTAATATCTCCTTAAATTGGAGGAAGTCCTGATTCGAATGTTATAACTGTGCACTTCAATGCCATAAATAGACCAAGAAAAATTAATTTAATGTTAAAAACTAAATTTTCCGATGGAAATAACGATTTTTGAAGAGCCCTAGTAAAAAGTAACTTTCCTTAAAAAACTTCAGCACGTAAGAACTTTAATATTTCTTTAAAGTAAAAAACTATATTAAAACACTTTAAAAAGATTGATACATTTTTTATAAATTACTATAGCAGTTATCCGCGGTATCGCATACACCCCTTCTGAAAAACAGGAACATCAATGACACCTTTTCTTTTTAAATGACATTCTAAACACTTCAGATGTAAGTCACAGGAAGATAATCCAATCTCCTGAAGCATTTGAGATATTTGTTTAAAGCGCATTGTTTTGGGACCTGAATTTGGGAAGTGAAAAGGTTTTTATAATTACTTGTCAAACTACTAGTCAAAGTGTTTAGCTTTTTAGCTAACGCACTTATAATTTTGATTGAATGACATGATAAGGTACAACATAATTTTGAAACGGAAGTAAGCATATTTTAGGTACACAATATTTAATTTTCAATGGTTAAAAGATTTAGATGTTAAGCAAAAGTGGAAATGGTTTTATTTTTAGATTTGCACGTGTATGAGTACTTTTTGTTGGAATTAATTATTTTTCCGATGGTTTGGTTGATTTTACTTTGTTCTTCCTATAAAATAAGCCTTCATTGGCTATAAAGCGTATACTTTCGGCTATTGTAATTTATTTCATATCTAAGGATTTTTCTGGTTCCATAGTTGATTTACATTGATGCTCCGATCAAGAAAATATATCCGTACACAGGTTTGAGAAGCCTACTTCCATAATAAAGTGTCCACTTTCGGGCATTTAATTTACTTCCAGTCTAGGATTTTTCTGATGCCACAGTTGAATTTGCTTTGTTCAAGGAAACAAACACGCTGATCTGAAAAGCCAATTTCTAAAAAAACGAATGTTAGTTTTATAGTTTTTAAATCTTCATGCAACAATTTTATAGTGAACTTGTCTTTGATATCTGCATGAAACTGCTGATCAAGCAATGGATACCTAATATTTTCAAAAACGTACAGTTAAAATTCTATTTTGATGAAATATTCTAATTGTATTATATTGCAGAACCTCTGTCCTTAACAGTGATTTAGGAAAAGGTTGAAATAAGAAATACTGTTACTGCTCGTTTCAAGTTTTAAGGACTATAATGTAAAAACATTTGATTACACATGATTGGTTATCAACCAATAAATTGTGCATGGTAATATGTGTGTGGTGCAATGTAAGGGTCCCTGAGGTTGAAGGGAAAAATCCTTACAGCACCTTTAGATCCTTGTACCACATGTCATATCTATATCTTTCATGGTTTTTTCTGGGCATTGATGAATCAGTCAGTCATGAGATCCTCTTACTTATATGGTTCTTAAGTTAGCATACATAATATTTAAAAATAATCCTGCCAAGAACATATATAATGGTATAGTTTTAATTATGGTCAAAGCTTAATAACAGCCATAGCAGAGCCAAACTATACCATGTTTCAGATCGTTTAAGTTTGGTAGAACGTGAAATAAAATTTTATATCCAAAAGAAAGTTTGAACGGATGCTAGAATTATACGGGTACTGTAAAGACAGTGTAATAATTTGTTAGGATAAATGTAAAGGAAGACAACTTGTGCGTGGCAAATATGACTCGAGCTCTATTATATACGAGATCTTATTTACTGTTATGTTCAATTAAAGTTACAATGCTATATACTTTCAGAGAATAGCATGTCATCAAAGAGAATCAAAGATAGTGGCGTTATAATCGGGAAGAAGGCTTAGGAAGATATTTGAAGCAGAGATCTTCGTATCTAAAGACTTGCGAGAGGAAGTGACTGTCACCAGTATCTGTATAAATAAGCTAGTTATAAAATGCCTCTTTTTTAATTCTTAGGGATAATTTTAAAATTATCAGCTAACTTCTTAATAGCAAGGAAATTCTATGGTTCTTAATCTAAAGAGATACCCTTGTAACCTTCAATGAGATTAGGTTTGGGGCCAGATCCAGAGTTGTGGACTGGCACTGTGTATGTATGCGGTTGTTTAGTTGTACTTGACACTCATTGCGTGGTATATTATACTGTACTGGATTATTAAATAGACAATACACTGTATAAGATTATTTACAATACATAAAGTAACGTAAAAGTCTTTATTAAAGTAAAACGTTCTTCTGATGCAGTAAAAATGTTAAATCCTATGGGTAACTATCATAATGAAATATTAAATTGAAGGTATTTTAAAGGTTAATTTGTACAACGTTGGCATTATAACTCTTTAATGGCATCTTATTTTATGGCGGCAGAGGTGATGTACGTCTCTGCCAAACAGGTTTACTGCACAGTAGAGATTTATTTACCAGAGGTTTATTATAATATTTTAAAAATAAGTTTTTTCTTACTCCCAATTATTATGCGAAAGATTATTTATACAAGTATAAGTTACATGATTAAAAATATTAAATAAGACGTAAAACGCCTGTCTACAGATTTTCTAAACTCTGTTCTTATCAATGTTGTAGCTGGATTGAGCTTATTACCTTCTACCAAATAAATATACACCCCTTTTAAAAATAGTAATAGTTCACTTAGAATTTTGAAGAGGCAGAACTCCTTAAGATGCTTTTGAACTGTCAGATATAACTTATTGTTTGTATTTAGTGACTCACAGTCTGTCAATGATGATTTGTAATCCTATTAGTAAAAAAAAAAACATTTTTGCCTATTTCTTCACAATAAGTTTTGGAAAGTTTAGAACTTAGGACACTTTTTACTTCAGTTATTTTAGAATCAATATGATTATCACTTCGCTTACAATGCTGTATTTTTTGGAACATGATTTATATAAAGGACCAGTCAGTAAGTAATAAATTTCTCTATCTTGGCAGCCTTAGCGCTGCATTGCGAATATTCTGGCATCGTTAACTGGATAGCAGTTTTGAGTAGCTATCGACTTCACTACTATCCTTAACAGCGGCTTTGAGTTAAAAACTCTCCATCTGTATGGATATTTCCTGTATGGTGGACCATATATATTATGTTGATTCTACTTCAACCCTATGTGATGATTTGGTTTAGCAACAAACTGATTTAATTGGTCGATGACTTAATCCTTGCACTTTGAACCTCGGGTTGACAACATCTGCTAATTTCTGAGACAGGAATGCGCTTTATCATTCAGGCCTTTTATGATATTGAGACTTTGTTCTCAGAAGAAGAAGTTTGCTTTAAACGTAATGAATTTTGTAGTGGGTTAACTTTCTCACTTCGAAATAGGATGATGGATGATAATGGTTGACGGATGATGGAAATTCACCAGAAGTTGTAACTTATTTTGCCTCGCAGAAAATATATCTGTCATATGAAAAAATTAAAATTGGTAAGATAAAAGCTTTGGTAATAATTTTAATTGATTGAAAACATGGGTGGCTCTCACGTAGCAAGCACGTAAGCCTGGCGATTCATTGCACGAACATGATTCCTAGGTAGAGAGTCCTAAAGCTGGTATCTTACACGAGTTTAAGAATGTGGGTCTCAGTATGGTTGGTTTGATCCAGAAATTGAGCTTCCAACAGTCTCCTTCTCTTAGATGCCAATGCTACACAGTCAGAGGACAGACTCAGTTTTAGTTTCCTGGCTGCAAAGACAACAATATAATGGTTCATTGTTATAGAGACCTATATTTATCAAACGGCCCCTGATGTGGTCATGTCCAGTAAGGACATCAATTACCTCCCTCAGGTTACGTTTGCCCAAAATATACAAGGAGCCTGCAATGCCTGCAAGGAGGTGCTCCCGAGAAGTTTCTTGTACAGTTTAAGACCAGATTGACACTGCCACCTACGCTGAGTTCATCATTACCACATTTTTACTGTTTTCACAGCCTGGATAACCACTAGTAATGAACATAATTTTCTAAAATCTTCCTTATTAATTTTGAATGAATTGTTTAACTGTCAGTTTTTTTATATAAAAACTTGTTCGGCCAAGTTCTCGAATACATATAAACCATTATTAAGGACAAGTCCAACAGTTGTAGTTGGCTTTGGCTATAAGTTACATCGTAGTTTAGTTAGAGGATAATTGTAGGAGTCGGGTATGGTTAGGGAAAATAGAGCATGTTTGTCTAACTTTACTCAGGTCCACCTACTGAACTACTAAGTTATACAAGGATCTCACTGAAGCAAGAGCTCGTCTAAAACTTTGGTTGACCCAGTAAAGTGTTTACTTCTTTGATGTAATGGGACATAACGTTACAACAACTCCCACGCTTTCCTTCTTCTCATTGCTATTGCCATTTGCTTATTTTAAGGCACTACTTATATGCTAATGTACATTTTTATTAATTATTCGAAGTGGTTGAATTTATGATATGATTTATTCAATGATTGCGGGAGTAAAACTTATACTTCTTTAACTTGTTGAAAGTTTTATTTAACTACAACTGAAATAAAAAAATATATATGAGAAGTTACTATTACTATTTTACACCAATACAATTAAATCTTTAGCTTCAATTTATTTTTACCACTAATTACGACTTTTTTTGAGTAATAAACCATCTAGAGATCGGAAACTTCGAGAATTCCAGTGAGCTTCTAACTGATATAAATGGCTGTTGCTTCGTATAAGCTGTTAGACTATGAGTCTGTGCTAAAGGTAAACTCTTCAAATTCTGCTACAATTGTCTCACATTTGTTAAAATATAAACTTTATTTATTTAGTATAAAAATATTATCAGGAAAGAATCTCAAAGGAGAATAAAAAGCGGTCTCATTGAGAGCCTAGAATCTACTCGTGTGCTACTAAATTGATCCATAGTTATTTATTTATTTAAATTTCTTAGTAGAGGTAAAAGGTTTTTATGGCCTTGACTATTTATTTACTCCTTTCACCAATACTTAAATTTTACTTTCAACTACGATAAAAGACGTTACCTTTCGATTGAATCATTTACGTAAACTATATTTATATTACCGTATTATTTAATAATGACAAGTTTACTTAATTTACTCTAAAAATTTGTTTTATTAATTGAAATAGAGATCAATTTCAGTTTAATTAAGAATAAAGTGAGATTTGAACATTTCTCAAACTCATCTAAAGAAGGGATTCCGATCGGTTTTTAGTTTGATCCCGAGGTAGTTGAATGCCAAGAATTCCAAGTCAGACCTATAATCGAATTTGGTATACCAAGAATTCTGAACTACACAGTTTATCAATTTTATATAGGCCTGGCCTTAATAGCTGGTCAATGTTGCAATATCTTTAGCTACCTTTCCAGTAACATTAATGCAAATGGAGGGGATGGTATAAGTAAGAAAAGAGTGATATGATAGGCAAAGCTTCCTATAGCAGTAACCCACGTTAACTCACCCCATTTCTCACATGTGGATAAATGGATATACTATCAGATCCAGCACTATTTGGAGCTTTGGTAGTCATCCCAACTGGACCACTAGTGGACAATAACTTGTAATACACCCAATGAATTTGTATTGCTGTGTACCAAAACACAGTCTTGAGGCAGACACAAATATCTAAGAGAATGACAAATCCCGCGCCTTGTCAGGCACAACGGGAAGGATGCTACTAACCTCAGTATGGTACTTTGACACAGCCAGCCCTTACTGACTGTAACAACTTTGCTACTTTTTGCACCTTGTAAACAACTCAACAAAGAATTTCACTTATCACCTAAGTGTGAATTACAAACAGGTCTTTGCATTTTAACATATGAGTATTATATCAAATTTGCTAAGGCTAGGAATCAGAAGATTCTATCTACTACCTTGCTTAGTTCCAAGGAAGTTATTGTCAACTTCAGCTGTTTACGGCTGATTCAGTTGGTTTATAAAGTCCACTCACTGAGACTCGGGTGCAAGATTGACTTTCTTGACATTCCGTAGAACCATTCAGAAGCGCACCTTTCCTGAATACATTGCGAGCAAGTAAACATAAATTAGAACCGAAGTTGAGTGACAATCACTTTATCTGCAGCTGACTCGGTCCTGGTTACCACCAATTGCAAACTCTTTGTCCAATAAGTAGTTTACTCAAGATACAATTGATATATCCAAAAACTCAAAATTGTTAAGGTAATTGTTTTTACAACGTTATGAGTACAGAAAAATAAAAAAGTATCAGAAAGTAATAATTTTAATATTTGTAATTATAAAAATATTTCATTACAAAATAAGTACCTGATAGTTTCAACAGCACCAACTCCCGATAAATTTATCTGTTCCCCTCAAATTGCACAGTGTTTATAGCCTGTTCTATCTGGTTTTCCGGTTGGCTCGACATCAAAGCGCAGTCCAAGTCCTACTTCCCAGAGGTAATTGTGACAGTCTCTGTTATGTTTTGACAGATTAAATTTTCCCATATTCCCCTCAATATTACGAGCCTTCTCTAGCTGAGAAATGTTAAACCTGTATAAAGGTTGGGACACACATAACCGCACCGTGCCCGACACGTCAGTCGGCCGATCGTCGGTGCGGGCTCGGCTCGGTTACCGTGAGGTCACACAGGTCCGTATGCAGTACGAACGCAACAATCTCACTGTTTGTACTAGAACATGTTTCTTTTGAATTCGAAGTGACAGATACTTAAAAAATATTCGGAAGATTAAGTATTGCTTGAGAAAATTGTTAATACCATTGTTGCTATTTTTATTAATCGCTGTGGTGAATGAAACATTGTAATGCTACAGTAAAGCTTTGTACAATCAGCTAGTATGCAAAATTTGTAAATATCATTATCTTGGTTATATTTTTTATCCCTAGAACTCTTGTTCATTGTATTTCATTGCAATGAATTTCGGCCAAATACACTGTAAACAGTATATTTAGTGTTTTTTGTATTAAACCCAAGAGCTATAGTGTGATGCCAGAGAGTTTGCCATGTTGCAAGCCCTTTTATAATAATTTGTAAAACATAGTAAATATTTGTAAAATATATACTGGAGAACTTACAAAAAAAAAAAACAGATTTTACAAAATGTTTTTCTTTTATAGCTCCGAGGACAAATAATTTATTGCCAGAATTAGTCAAAAATATTAGAAACATAAATATATTTTCTAAAAAAATTAGAGTATGGTTGATTGGTCAAAATGATATTGAATATATGTTTAAGATAATAAATTAGTGTATGGTTAGTATTGTCTGCTAAGTTATAATAATATTTAAAGTTAGAGCATTATAAAATAATTATTTATAATATAATATTTGTGACATGTGTAAAGCAAAAAATGCTTTTTAATTAAGAAAAATGTTTATACATTTTTCATAATTCTAATTTAGTTGTTTAAAATCACTTAATGTACAACATGGTTTTCAAATTTGTTGTAATAAGAAAATACGCACAAATAAGATAATATGACTAGTTAACTCTAAGGTAAGAAAATGTAATACTTTTATTAATAAATAAGATTTTGTACGCGAACACAGGATGTACAGTTAGTAGGCTATACTAAATAATTCACTAAAATATAACGTGTAGACTACTTAAATAGTTTTAAAAAGAAGAACGCAACAATAAACAACATATGATGCCGCTCGTAGACCGCACCGTGCCCGTCAAAATTCAAACTAAACATATCGGTGACGGTGCGGGCACGGTGCGGCCACGATGGTCTGGTGTCGGTGCGGACATGTGTGGACTTGCAGGTTGAAAACTGCGCTGCAATTCTTTCACCGTATGACGGCCAGCATACGGCCGACCGACGTGTCGGGCGCGGTGCGGTTATGTGTGTCCCAACCTTAATTGTATCTAACATTTATAGCCTATCCGATCTAGTTTTATAGTTGACTCAAAATCAAAGTGAAGCCCAAGTTCTACTTCTCGGGGTTGATTGTGGCACTCTCTGTTATATTTGACAGGTTGTCGTATCCCAAACTCCGCCCAATATTGCAAGCAATCTGTAAGGAAGCTTAATCTTCTATCAGTTTATATACCATTTATAGACGATCCGATCTGGTTTTCTGGTTGGCTCAACATTAAAGCGCAACCCAATTCCTACTTCCCGAGCCTTCTGTAAGTGAGGAAGCTTTAGCCTCTCTTGTTGTATCTAACATTTACAGCCTGTCCGATCTGGTTTTCTGGTTGGCTCAACATCAAAGCGCAACCCGTCATACTTCCCGGAGCTGATTGTGGCACTCTCTGTTACGTTTTGACAGAATAAATTTTCCCACTCTCCTCCCAATATTAAGAGCCTTCTGTAAGTGAGGAAGCTTTAACCTCTCTTGTATTATCTAACATTTAAAGCCTGTCCAAACTGTTTCTCTGGTTGGCTCAACATCAAAGCGCAACCCAAGTCCTACTTCCCGGGGCTGATTGAGGCACTCTCTGTTATGTTTTGACAGATTACCTTTTTCTACACACGTCCAATATTACGAGCCTTCTGTAAGTGAGGAAACTTTAGCCTCTCTCGTTGTATCTACAATTCATAGTGGCCTTTCTTTTGCAAACATTTGTTTGAATTTGTACAACCAAAGCTAGTTTATTCTTTTGATGTAAATATTCTTTTTGAAATAGTAATTTCAATTTACAAATTAGAAATCCATTGTTTTATGAAATTGTCAAAATAAGTAATGATATTACTTTACGTGTTTATGTATAATTAGTTACTTTTGATGAGTGAAACGTAACTTAATCTAATATTACTAAATCACCTGGGGATACTTGCTTGTTTTTGAATTTGTATAAAAGAGGCGGATTAGTGATTTAAGTCAATAGTCAATTATTTAGTGCATGGAAGAGTTTATTTAAAACTAGTGGCGATCATATTAAGTGAATGTTCATAGCAGTGGTCTATTTTATTGTTATTAAATAGTACTACAGACTGGATAACCATGTTTTAATTTTTGCTCATTTGTAAAAGGGAACATATGAATGTCTGTTTATTTGCATTGTGGTGGGAAAATAAATCCTACTGCATTATCACAATAATAAAATCTTTTTGCTAAAAGAAAGTAAAGCCATATATCGTCAAATTATTATCTCGGGGGTCACTATGCTTATGGAAATTAAAGTTTCAGTAATATTGCGGGGAGCGGGGAGTAGGAAAATGAGTGTGGGGGGAGAAATGTACTCACACTCCAGGCTTGCAGACATGTATTGCCGCATTTTTAGATTTATATTAATATTAATATTAATATTTCTAGCATAAAATTCTATAATCACTACTAAAGAACTATATTATGTTAACTACAGCATGCATTATGACAAATAGATTTATTCATTCGGTTGATACAAATGTTTGAAATTCTTCAAAATAGTTTCCTCCTGTGTCGTTACACCTGCATATATGATTCTGCCACGCTTGGAAAGCACCCTGGATGTTCTCCACCGACTCCCAGTAATTTTCCTTTCAACTCTTTCTTCAGTCGGAGAAGAAAAAAAATCACAGGGGGCCAATTGAAGTCTGTAAGGAGGCTAGAACACCACCGGGGGTTATTATGGATTAGGTAATGGGTAATGGCAAAGCGTGTGGTTCGGGGCATTGTCGAGGTGGAGCTTGCAGACGTTTTTAATTTTAGAACCGACACGCGCGACCCGACGTTTGAGTCTCTTGAGTACCTCTAGGTAACATGGTACGTTGAAAGTATGTCAATGCAGTAGAAACTCAAAATGGAAGGTTCCTCGGACGTCCAAGAAGTCTGCATTGTTTTGATGTTAGATTTGCTCATGCGCTTTTTTTGGGTTTGGGAGAAGATTGTATGTGTCACCTTCCGAATTTGAGATCTCAAAATGCATTCCTCCTCATAGGCCTCTTGAAGAATTTGATAAGTTTCCATTGCATTCTCACCCAGACCCACATAAATCTTAATCGCGTACCGCTAATCCATCGAGCGCTCTATTGCGCCTTGACACAATCGAAAAACAGACTGTTCAGACACGTTCTACCACTCCTACAGCATGGAGGGAGCTGAGACGGCGTGTATGGAAGGGCAGAATCCCCATTACATTATCCGACCGGTCCAAGCGCGCTGCGATAAACAGTCGCGTCACAGTAAAATAATGTACATTACTTTCATAATGCACCCTGTAGGTTTAGTCTTAATCATTTATAAAAACTCGAAAATCCGGTAGAAACATTGAAAAATTGTTATTACATTTTTATTACCCTACCTTAAGCTTTTACAATTCGAAGGAATTACTATAATTATTTACAAACTTATGACAGATAAAAGTTTTAAATTTTGCGTTAAATTCATGAACCTTCAAATTAAAATAGTCTGTTTCTAAAGATGGATAATCTATTAAATGACTCAGTACGGGAGCTAAGTCTAGATTTCTATTTTTCAAGAAAATATGTAAGTGTATAGAATAGTACTTGTAACCTCAGTGGTATACCCGACCTAGTCTGGGAGATTGAGAATGATTCGGTCTCCAATGGAACAGTTAAGTTGGTACTATGTGGAGGAAGCTATTAATAGAACATTGAACTAAACTTCTAGTTGATGGATTCGGTTTGTAGAACTATTCGTCGAATTCATGTTATTTATACTTAGTTTAAAACTTTTACAATTCAATGGCTATAGTTTACGTAAAGCCGCTTTTACGATTTTTTATTTTTAAAACCTCCAAATATGTTACAATATATTTGCTTCCACACTTGGTTATTTACTTAAAAATAAAATTTACTGTGGTTAGAATTATATTACAATGGAGTAAAACAAACATTTGAGATATAAGAAAAGGCTTAGAAGTTTGTAAGAAGAAAACTATCCTTCTTGAGGTATGTTTTACTCTTCGCCTTAGTGCAGCGGAGCGTTTCGATCCAAATTTGTGCCTATTGACCATGAAAGGTCAGTCTTGGAATTAACGTCTTTTAGAGATTTCAGGTGTCATTCCTTTGTACCAGAATGTTTACGAAAAGAATATATAACATATGTTACTTATTAATAATAGTATAACACTATTTATAACATATTTACAGTTATTTATAAATATCCCTATACGTTTTAATTTTTTTAACATTTAAAATGTTGTACATGTAGAAACACTTAAAAAACAAGGTGGTTATGTAAATAAATCGTATAATTTGTGTGGTTGGCGAATCTTTTTATTGAATATTGAGTCAACTTGTATTTCCTTGTAATTATTATGGATTGTTTCTCAAGCCTCAGGAGTGTTCACTTATGGCTGTCATAAATTTCAGTGTAACTTACATCGGGTTCAGCAAAAACCGACGTGTCACATTTGGGAAGCCCCGTGGATGTCCAGAAGCGGCACATCACTAACCGCAAATGTTGAGATTTTAGTGTAATAGGGTGGATCGAAAGATCTATTCTATTACGGAGGATAACTGATGGAGTGGGTGGGACACCCTTAGCATTAAAGGCTGTTGCTAGCGTAAACATTAAGAAGTACCTTCCACTGCCTACTTTGACTAGAAGCGGCTGGAACATAGTTAGCGTCCTCTTCTTCTAAGACGGAATGACTGAGATATCCCCTCCTTATGGGATCTTAGGGATCTTAATAGGAGGCGGCCTTTACCACCAACCTTACACTCATGAAAATCCTGTAATTCTGGAAGCATACGCACTGTTTATAGAGGAGAGTTTTTACGATGTTTTCGTGTCAAAGCACATTATGGATAATTTGTTTGCTTTAAGGGATCAGTTTGGATTATTATTATTGCCAACTAGTCCGATGCTAAAAGCAAATTTATTTAAAATCAAGAAAAGAAACAAAGCCTTCTCATTGCTTCTTTGGAGGATACAAAAATATTTAATATAAGGTTCAAACTTGGTCGCATGTGCAATATAAAATGAAAATGGTTGAAATAATTGCTATATGGTAAATTGTATGGTGAAATGGGGTTAGTGAGAGAATCATATGCTGGCAAGTTATTTTTTTATGGTACATCCATAAATATTTTATATATTATATTTCTACATTGTAAAATAACTCTTGAAATCATTTAGTATCATTAAGAGGGCTGGCCCAGTATCGCAATCACGTTTGCATGGTTTTGGAAAACAATTTTGTATTCAGTCAAATATTGCCCAATTTGTTTGAAACTTTCAGGTTAAGTCAAAATAGACTTTTTATACACACTTAAGAAAAAACAAAATTGTAAATATAAAATTTATTTTTTTTTTTTATTTTTGTTTTTTTTGCAAAAAAAATCTTTAGTCTAATGGTTTTAACATGATAAATAATCTACCTTATGAGATAATTTCACAAAATAAAATGTATCTTGTTTCTAGGCAATAGTTTCTTGGCCTGAACTAAAAATATATAAAAAAATGTACAAATAAAAAAAAATTACTGAATTTTAAATTAGTTTTACCAAAAAAATTAACTTTTTAGAAGGTAAATAGGCTTGGAATATAAGAAATACTTTACTCACCATTTTAATTTTAGTTCAAGCCATTTACACAGCTAAAATGAAGATCTGGTGAAAATTTGGTGAAGATTGCTCCAATACTTTTGGAGTTATGATATAAATAATAGGAAAAAAACAATGTTTCGGGAAATCGCAAACAAACATATTTTATTGATAAATTTACTAAAATGGTACTCTAAAATCCTCCAGCAGCATAAGAAACACCTTCCTTTTCCTTGTCTTGACTTTCCTTTTCTATTCTAAGCCTTCTCCTTGCTCTCCTTTCTTCCAGACTTGCCAACATAGTTCTTTTATTTGCGTCGCGCACTCGTCGAACGTCAAAAGTCTCCATGCAGCTGTTGAAGCGTTTTCCGGGTTTGATTTTCAAGTGGTCTAGCACTTTTGACTTTGCATTATTCCCTTCATTAAATATCAGGGAAGCTTCATGAGCAGCTATTTCCACAATATCCCTTCCTGCAAATCCTTTTTTAGGACACAGTGACCACAAAATACTTTCGTTGGAGTTCTGTGTTTTTCCCATAAGACATCTTTGGAGGAGGTTTGGCATTGTTAGGTCTACAAATATTGGTTTTATCTCCAGCATGATGGCTTTGGGGATAGTGTTTTTATGTTTAAAAGTCCCAAGACTGTTTGAAGCAACTGCTTGTTGGTATAAAAGACTGGAAAATAGAATCAAAACAAAGTCTTGTCTGACATACGTTTACACTTTTACCTGTAACTCAGCCAAAAAAAATCGTATGCCCATGATATTTACATCAAATTAATTGTAAATAAGCAAGAAAAAATTAAAAAATATAAAAAAAATTGCAAAAAAATTTTTTTTACTGGGCCAGCCCCCTTAAACTATTCTTATAGCTATGTATTCGAAATTTGCTTTCAAACATTTAGAATGGTGAAATTTTTATTTCAATTTTCAAATTTTATCACAATCAATAACAATAACGCGCATTCTTGAATAAAACGGTCTTCTCGTATGTGTGTCATACAGACGGCGCGGGGTGATGGCACAACACTAGTACCAGTTTCCTGCTGTAATATTCATTCCAATAAACTATAATATATAGCTCTATATATTTGGTCATAATCGGGGTTGGTCATGGAGAGAGAGGAACTAGAGCACATAATAAACATATATTACGAACAATATTTAACTAAAAGTTATGGCTGTGCGTTTATATATTTATATAAACTATATGGGATTATACAGTATATGTTAATACTGTCTGCAGAGTATGGACAGACGTAAATCGAAAATCTAACGGATTTAATACGCTTACACAGTTTCAGAATCAGACTGTCGATGTCACTTTGATGTCCAGCGACCCAGCAAACTAGCCGAGACGCACAGATCCACAACTCGAGACTGATTGGTCCGCGAATTTTACTGCCCCTTGAACTTGGACTTCCCAGTTGATGCTTTCTTGAATCTTGCCGCTATAGTATTAATTAATTTCGTGTATGCTACTTTTAGAATCAGACAATCTTATTTGAATGTAAAAGTATTGGAGTATAGAAATATACAAGTATTGGAGTTAGATTATAATAGTTAAAAGATTTCACTGCTTCCTTACTACTTGATCCAGTATGGTAAAATCTGTTTATCGCTGACCGTAAGTAAAAAAGTACATGTTTGTAATTAACATATCATTTGTGAAAAATAAGATGAAATAAGTGAAGTAATTATTGATTCCTAACATAAAAACATTATTGTATTACTAACATCTTTATGCGTATACATTTTTATTTGAACATGAAACAAACTATTATTCTAATTATCACCTATATTTTCCGGGTCTCAATTCATAAAAAAATTCTTACCTCATAAAAATAACCTATCTCATCGTGAACTGAACATTGTATTGTAAAACATATATATCTTCGGATATAGCTGAGAGGATCTGCATCGTGATTCAATTAGTATATATCGCTTATTCGTAAAACCGATACTTTCCATAGAGATTTATACAAATCTCTGAATATTTTTATAATGGCGACATTTTAGGCACTTATGTCTAATTCAAAAATAAAATGTTCGATTAATACCGATATTGTAACCATGAGTACTTCTTTAGTTGGGTGTATATAGACATGTATCACCATTATTCGCAAGAAAGTGAGCGTGTAGGTTAGAAAACAACAAACTGTAAATTGAGGTTGGTTTTAACAAACTTACGCAAAATAATAAATTATTAAAATACGTGATTATGATGTTAGCCAAAGAGGAAGAAATTTCTTATAATATGAATTGACAGGAAAGAGAACACTAAGTTAGGGAGATAGAAATAAAATATACTGTTTGAAAGAATAGGTGGTGATCAATCCAGCTGTTTTATTTACAAACATAAATCGTAAGACACCACTTCTGTCATACTGCCAAGTATATTTCTTCCCAGCGTCAACAATTCTCCAGGCGGAAACGTAAAAGTTGCATGTTTGTTTATTGTATTAGTATTTCTTTCGCGTCCTTGTTTTAACGCGGAACGCTGCACCACTCCACTGTTTCCGCTCGCTAATTTTCTCAATAAAGTGTGAAATATTGTGAGTGCCCGTAATTTATTACCTCAGTGTGCCTACAGTTTCTCGTCTGTTACAGTTAAAAACAAACTAAATATAATGTTACCGAGTACATATTTAATACCAGTACGAATAAGAGGTTAGTGTAACTTATGAGTAACATGTCTATTCTTTAAAATAACATAATAAATGTTTTCTTGGGTTTTAAAAATTCCATGGTGTTTATTTATGTACCGTCAATTCATTTAAGATTATACTTAACACATGCTTTTATTTAGGCAACCAATTCATCAGCTTTCAATTGTCGATTTTTCTAGAGTCATTTATTCAAAGTTGAAGAGTTACATTCCAAATACTGTAGGTACATATCTTACCAACTTTCATTATCCAGAATCCGAGAACCGATTCCTTAAAAAATCGATTATTGGTCGCGCTAGTTTTGGTGGAGGTCGATTGACAGGGCGCAGAAGAATAAATATACTCGTATGACATAATAAACTTTTAGGTCGTAAATTTCTTAATATAAAAACTTAAAAACAAATGTCAGAAACGTCAATAAATATTAAATCAGAGTTAAATACCCATACGAGACAGACCCTTAAATTGAAGACCAGTATCTTGTTATCTGACAATGATATAACTATTATTAATGTACCAGTTGGTCGGTTTTAAGTGTAAGCTAGGAAAAATATAGTCAGCGGACAATATAGCTTTGTATATTTTTAAAACTTTTAATATATTTCCATATTGACTTCCACCAAAACTTGCGAGGATAACGATCGATTTCCTTTTTGTGGACAATTTCTCTATTAATATTAATAAAAACCAGACTGAGAGTTTACAAAATAAAAAATTGTCTCCCACTTACTACTATAACAGTATTAAATATAGGTCTTGAGAATCGTGTCAGCAGTTTTCAATCTTCCAATAAATATGCAAGGTGATAATAGTTAGCAGAATACATAAGTAGATATAACTGTTATAAAACTTATAGTTAATTAAAGTTTCACAAAATAATTGGTTTGATAAAAATATGCTATTTTGGTTTAATTTTCAAACGAACTGTCTGAGTGTAAAAGCAAACAATAATAAATAAAAAAAACTATTTTCAATTGTTCTCTTACTAAACTTTATTGGAGTATACATGTATAATAAAAATAAAAATTTGTTTTTATGTTATGTATCGTTAAACCACATTAAATTACTTTTTTATTAGATACTTATTCCTTCTAATAATTATTTGTCTTTATATGCAATTCGTACAATTGGGTATGAAAGTTTTAAAACGGTAAACATTTTGAAACTGGAGTCAATTTGTACAGAACTATACAGAAACTTTATACCATACACAAACACACAGACGACACACTAACCAAAAAGAAAAACCAGATGATGCAGACAAAACCCAATTAGGAAGGGCTATATGTTATATAAAATTCCTTGTACGATATATTTTGTCTTTATATATTATCTAATGAAATTGAGATATTCTAAGACACCTTTTCAAAATGAGCACAAAATTGTACTTTAAATAGATGAGAAATGATTGTACGAATGATATAGAAGGCCGTGTGTGGTTGAACTGCGGTGAACAGTTTAGCGTGCAATATGGAGGTAGTGGATACGTCATGTATATGGGAGGGGGTGTCTAGCCCGGTCCCTGAACGGCGATACCTCCTAGTAAGTGCAAATGTGTCTGCCCCAGCACACTCATCACTCAACGTAAAGTTGCCACTGGCAGACATTAACTGTAGATAGGTGGAGTCTAAATAGCGGATATTGGTCGCCATCTGTGCCCGATATGACAATGGTTAACAAGAGGAGGAGGGGATGTCTGTAGCTAGATCCCCGGTCTGTAATACCTCTTAGTAAGTGTAAATGTGTCTGCCCCAGCACGCTACTCAAGATAAAGTCGCCGCTGGCAGACATTAACTGTAGATAGGTGGAGTCTAAATAGCGGATATTGGTCGCCATCTGTGCCCGATATGACAATGGTTAACAAGAGGAGGAGGGGATGTCTGTAGCTAGATCCCCGGTCTGTAATACCTCTTAGTAAGTGTAAATGTGTCTGCCCCAGCACACTCATCACTCAACATAAAGTTGCCACTGGCAGACATTAACTGTAGATAGGTGGAGTCTAAATAGCGGATATTGGTCGCCATCTGTGCCCGATATGACAATGGTTAATAAGAGGAGGAGGGGATGTCTGTAGCTAGATCCCCGGACTGTAATACCTCCTAGTAAGTGTAAATGTGTCTGCCCCAGCACACTCATCACTCAACATAAAGTTGCCACTGGCAGACATTAACTGTAGATAGGTTGAGTCTAAATAGCGGATATTGGTCACCATCTGTGCCCGATATGACAATGGTTAACAAGAGGAGGAGGGGATGTCTGTAGCTAGATCCCCGGTCTGTAATACCTCTTAGTAAGTGTAAATGTGTCTGCCCCAGCACGCTACTCAAGATAAAGTCGCCGCTGGCAGACATTAACTGTAGATAGGTGGAGTCTAAATAGCGGATATTGGTCGCCATCTGTGCCCGATATGACAATGGTTAACAAGAGGAGGAGGGGATGTGTGTAGCTAGATCCCCGGTCTGTAATACCTCTTAGTAAGTGTAAATGTGTCTGCCCCAGCACGCTACTCAAGATAAAGTCGCCGCTGGTAAATATTTCTGTAGATCAATGCAGTCTAAAACTGTCTTCACGTTCATTGTTTCCAGTTCATATGTAGCAAATATTTATTAACTTTTGCTAAATCTTGCCACTGTTGTGGTTAGTGTTTGGGAGATCTTTTGAAATTACGAGGTTTTTCCGTGTTGTCAAGTCTGGCTGGATGCCTCTTTTTGAGATTGATTTGGATACAACCGAGGAGTTTACATACTGAAAAGTAATATACGAGCCAAAGTTATAGGGTTATTTTACAATATTATTAAAATACGACATAATATGTTTATTTTAGCACTCTAGGATAATAAATTATTCTTTTTCGCTAAAATATCCTGAAATCTAATAGTTGGTTTTAGTATTTTAATGTGGTAGATTGCCTCCTTGTTGAAGTTAATTTTCTTAAACCTGTAATCATCTTCAACAATTATTTGTGGTCTTTATAGATTTGAAATGCTTTGTTTTGGGTTATGCTTAACTTGTCTTATATTTTGGTACACAACCATTCCATCACATTTTAAAATTCGAGTCATAGTGCGTTAAAACAGAAGCGAATATTGTTATTTCTAGAGATAAGGTTTAAATATTGTAATGAACATTTTGTAAACCCCATCAGCAAATTATCTCTGAAAGGCCAAGAATAACATATTTTATAAAACCAAGACAGTACAAGATACAAACACAATTCCACATTGACAAACTACTGTTTGCTACTACTGTCCCAACGATGTTGACCTAAAACAGAAATACATTCGTTTGAAAACCACAATAGTAGCGTCTAGTGAGGAATGTCGAGAAATGAATCAAGTAAGATTGATCGTTCAACCATCTGTTCCCATAGTGATTTCTGAATTTCTGGTTTTCATAGTTATTGCCTATAACTTGATTATTTCATCTCTGCCCGGTTAATTATATCCCAAGAAATATTATAATAATATTACAATCAAATTTGCATAAAAATGTGATTCTGTCAAAGTCTTAAAGTTAAAATTTCTGTTGTATTGGATTAGTAGTCATGGGTGACGATAATATAAAGGAATTTAGAATATTAGTCGATGGAAACTTTTTGGATATAGTACTGATTATAATATTTTCTTAAGCTAATTATACCATGAAACTATAAATTTCCTTGACAGATTGTAAAAACTGTCAAGGATCTTTCTCGAGAAACTAAAATATTTGTTCTACAAATACTACTTAAAATCTGGTCTGAAACTGAACAATAGTAAAAATAACTAATTGTAGCCTTTTTGTTACAATAATAGAAGGTAGGAGTACGCTACGTAACGTGTTTCTTAATAGGCTTCAACGAGCTTGTATGCGAAAGTTCAAGTACATAGCCATTTAATTCTTGAGATGCTCTGCTGACAGACGACATACATGCAGTACATTCCTGCAGAAATATATCTTGTATATCCCTAACAAATAAAATAGATATTGTGCCAGCATAAAAGAGTGATTGATTTACATCATAGGGCTCATTTTTGTATATGTTGAAATTAAGTTTCATATAACATTTTGAAGACCTAGGATGATATAAAATAAAAAAATATTCAAAATAACTTAACGATTGAAATCTCAAATTGAAGTAAATAAGTTTTGTTTTCCGTGTAGCGTGGGAGGAAACGTTGAACTTGAAGTGGGAGGAACAGCTGCGCGGTGGCAATCCGCTATACATGCCTGGCGCCAGCCGCGAGTACGATGTTCACAGCGCAACAGAATGTACAGTGTGCTCTGTGGTCTGCAGAATTGAAATACATTGAAAGCGTGCAGTTTCGGTTTGGAGTTGCAGAGGTCCAAATTCTACAGATGATAAAACAATCCGTTACTGGTTTATCCGGTTTTGTCGCAGAGAAAGTCTGTTGAAAGAAAATTCAAATCGCATTTTTGGAGGCATGGATTCTCAATGTTTTATGAATAACACCTTTGACTGTCGATTTAGGTACGTTTAACTCAAAAATTCGTCGGACAATCGATTTCTTCGGGCTTTCGGTGAAAGATTGTCGGATTTGTTAGATTTTGTTATAACTTGTTTTTGGCCAGCCAGTTAACTTGTTGGAACCAGTGGTTTAACCATCGATGAATATTTGCTAGTGTAGAAATGATGCTTTAGTCAAAATTTCTAGTCTATAATTTATTTCGATCTCGAAATATCATGCAGTTAGTCAGCGAACAAACAGGCAGACAAAAATAACAATTTTATAGACCCACAAGACTTCGTAACGCTCATCCAATTATTTATAATGATATTAATATAATCTTTATCGTATCAAAACATTAATAATCATTGATATTTAACATTTTGGTTCCACTATCTTTGAACGCAACTTCTTAGTTGTTGATTAAACTTTGATTGATTGAACAGCATATGTTTAAAACAAATATAGGTTCTGGATATTCTACGTAGGTTTATTAAGGTTGCGGATGTATAACCAAGAGGCCATTGATTTATTTTTAGATGCATACAGATTTTGTTAATAATTAACTCAATTATTGTATATAGTTCTTAAACTGGAAATTTTGTAGTCTCTCTATTCATATATTAAAGTCTTCTAAAATATTAAAGAGATATGACAAAGGAGGATTATACTTCTTATTATTTATTTTAGATCATTATCCAGTGTCAAAAGTTGGAAATGGTCCCAAAGATGAGATGGAGACAACAGTCTATGAATCAGCAAACATTCATGACATGAACTTGTTCTATTTGACATTCAATACATCATTTTCATCTCTGTTTGCCCTGAGTTGGGAGTCAAATGTTCCAAAACGCGAGAATGTCTGCAGTAAAATTTTACTAACACTACTTTGTGTTCTGACACATTTTATGACAATTAATGTTTATGACGTATTAACACAATACAAATGATTTGCACATTCATTTTGTATTAACTATTTATACTTAAGTTATGTATAGTTGTATAATGTCTTATACGAGTACTTAATATATCACCCAAGTACTTAATATATAATTCACCCAGTTCCTTGTCAATAATACATAATTGAATAAAGGAGTTATACAATTTTGAATATTGTATCTTCCAAGTGAGATAAATGCAGTCAGAAGGTGTATTTTAAGCACAACCTTAAATACCAAAAATAATAAAAACACTATCAAGTTGATATAAACATAAGCATTCTGACCATCGGTGATGTGACTCTTTTTTTACAAAAATAAAAATACTTTTGTGCTAATTTATATTATAATTTGTTTACTAAAGACGAATCTTGGAGAAAAAGCATAATTTGATGTGATATGTAGAAAATCGTTTATCAGGCGTTTAAAAATACTGCTTTTACCTAATGTGAATGTAACATATTTATGGTTAATTGTATTTATGCAGTGTTTATCCATAAAGCACTGCCATACAGATGGTGCAATCTTTACCTCAAACATAAGGCGGTTCACGTTGTACAGTCCTTTATGTGTACTTAGTAAAAACTACGTCCACATCCACATCACGAGTGTAGGAGCGAAGTTGCACATTTCTTCTGAATAGTTTCTTATTAATTTGGAGATCCTGAAATGTATTGTTAGAAATTATACTGAGCACTGCTCCTGTGTCTGCTGTGACTACTTACCATGAATTTATAATTTTTTAGAGATTGCAATAAATAAATATCACAGAGTTCTTTGTTCTCAGTAACTTCTGCTAGCCCCTCTGTTTGTTTTACTTTCGACTTTGATTTTTGTAGACATACACGAGATAAGTGACCTATTTTATGGTATAAATTGCTTTGAACTTGCACTGATGTGCTCTATGAGAGTTATTTCCACAACTATAACACTTGTTCTTGAGATCTCCGAAGGTCAGTAGTTGTCGTCTTTTGGGCTTAAAAATTAGCAGCAACTTGAATCTGTTTGTTGTTCTTAGTCGTATTAAATACTAAGTGAAATGTAATGTTACGCTCTATTACAGTATGAAGATAGTGAAGCTCTCCTCAGGAGAATAGAATAGTAGTGTTTTCGTTTTTGTGATAACGTGGAGTGTGGTGTTGGAGTGAAGCACACGTAGAAGCACTTGTAGGTACTACTACTGCATTCTTCTTCTTTTTTGATTCTAAGAAGTCATGTACGGGTTCATAAACCTCTTCCAGTTGTCAACGAATCTGAAATTCACCCTCAAAATCATAATTATCAACAGTAGAATCAACTATTAACTGTATTGTGTTTAATTCTATCCATATAGTTCCTAGTTGAGTTGTGTACCTTTTCAAACATTCCTTTGTATTCTAGGTGTAAGATATCTTTGATTTTTGTAAGTCGTAACTCGAGGGCTTTTCTGGACTTAAAAGTCTGGTTTGAATTGTTTAGTTTTACCATCGTCACCACTTTTACATACGTAATATAAAAATAGAACACTAAAAATGTGAATGTAACATATTTATGGTTAACCGAATTCTGAGTAAATTACAAAATCAAAACAAAGTAACATGTGATTATTATAGCAATAAACATTTGAAAAGATGTTGATGCCAAAGCTATATTTCTATGTGTCACATTAAATAATTATGTTTTTACTCCAGAATAATTTTTAACCCAAGTTCGTCTTTAGTAAAAATATGTGAATGCAAATTAGCACAACATTATTATTATTATTGTAGATGACAAAGATATAATAAAAATGTTAACATCAGCAATGATTACAATGCTTATGTTTATTTCGATTTGGTAGGTTTTAAATGTTTATGGTTATTTTTATATTAAATTAAATATAATTTTATGATTAAAATACATATCCTTCTGATTGCATTAATTTTCATTTAGATGAAATACAGAATGGTTGAGTGCTATGACATTTTGAGTGAACAACCTTGCGATGTGGAGAAAAATAAAAGTAATACAAAGGGTAAATCATTACTGTTGTTGAAATAACATATGCTAAACATGTTTGCTATTTCGAAGGGAAGGAAAACAAACAAGGTATGTTATAAATGTGCGCGCGTGTCTATCTGTCCGTCTGTTTCTGTGTCGTTAACTCTCTTTTTCCAACGATAAAACTGATCTCGTTGGAACTTTCAACATTGTTCTTTGTCAAATGCTTTTATCTATTCGTAAAAAACAACGTAGTAATATAAACATTTGTAGTTAGTTGTTATTTGTTTCTTCCACAGCGAATTTGCTTATTTAATTTATGAACAAAGTTTATTACGGAATATGAGAAATAAACTTTTAACAACGTTATAAACTCTCTTTTAAACTTGCTGAGAGTGTTATAAAACGGAAATAACACAATTTTCTGAATTTTCTGAGTATAACGCAAATGATTATCTAATAAAATCATAAAAAATACAAATGGTTGATAACATAAAGAGAATAAAGAAAAATCTCTTCCGAAGATCAGCGGTCTGCGTCAAAGGAGAGTAGAGCATATAGAAAACTAATTCTCTACGTACTGATAGCGAGAAGTTGTATATTAAACTACTTATTGAACACAAATACTATAAACTGATGGTGGGTGCAAGAAATTGAACAATGGACTTGAAATTTTGGATTTTGAGCTACAGACAGATAGAAAAGGTTTGGAAAATGTTTTGATCGGAACTTCTTTTTAGTAATATTTTATACACAAATTTTAAGCTACCCAAACATATCGATAGCCTGGGTAACAGAGTAAGGGCTGAGAGGAAGAATGGTTTCTATGTCAAAGTACATCTCTTTGTGTACTTTATACAGAGTAAATACCTCGTTTAGATTAGGTTGCTACTTTTAGTACAGTAAATATTATAGTGGAGAGCACTTGAACTTCCATCAAATAAAATTAATATGTTTAAGGCTGAGCTGGTGTAAAGGGGTTCTCGCAGATGACGCCGATAAACGAGTGCTCTGTGCAATTAGTGTCTACCTATTGAAAGGCTGCCAGATGACGAAAAAATAATGGGTGATCATCGCTTGGGTGATTCCGTACTGTATTTTGACCAAAGCGCTGTCAAATCAAAGCATAACATGTTTTTACAAATGTCACAATTTAGTCAGGAAACCGCAATGTGAATAAGAGTAGTATGAAGTGCAATGTGTACAGAGACTGAAGGTTCACACACTGACACAGAGTGTGGTGTTTATTTACCTGTTTGCCATATCTGGGGAATTAATTCGTAATGGAAAGTTATGAAATATGTAAAATAATTGAGCAAACCAACAACACATGTTTATTTTTTGAAGATGAAATCTTTGAAAAGATAAATTAATATGAACAAACAAAATATAGACAATCCTGACACAAATTGGATGAAATTTAGGACACAGTGTGTAGATATGAATGGCTTATAAAAATAGGATATGGATATGAAGAGTCAGATTAAAATTTCTTCTAGCACGCACATTTTTAAAATTATATTGACTATTTTACTATTCAAACATAAATTTTAAAAATTTAAATGCACTTGTTTTGTAC
Source organism: Homalodisca vitripennis (assembly GCF_021130785.1). Lineage (NCBI taxonomy): Eukaryota > Metazoa > Arthropoda > Insecta > Hemiptera > Cicadellidae > Homalodisca > Homalodisca vitripennis. The sequence continues at coordinate 131,578,115 of NC_060208.1, forward strand.
ACCTTTATTAGAAATATCATCTATGCATCCGGCATATAGACTATTTAACCAAATCCTCGTGAACGTTCGACAGAAAAGTAAAGAGCCTCTGTTTCCTTGAAAAATTATTTGAAGGCTTATGTTTAATATTGAAATTTTATTAGTTAAATACTGAATAAAATACTTCAGCAATTGCATACTCTGTAAACAATCTGCATATTATAATTAGAAAGTTACATAATTTTGTTTATTTTACGAAAGAGTAACAAAGTCGTTTCAATAATGTACAATTCATGAATCTGTTGAAAACTACTTCCTAGAGGTTTGCTGACCTTAGCATGAAATATGTTTGGCAGTAAAAACGGTCCAAGTCCCCTATAACGTTTTATGACTGGGAATAAAATCCGGACGGAATGGTCAGTTCCGTGGTAATCTAATTTATCATAATCTGCACCGAACTTAAGGGTGTTCTAATATCCTTTTTACTTCACATAATTCATTATACGTCTATGATTATTTTTATTTCTACTGTGAACGTCCAAAACATCTGAACTCTATTACAAATAATTAATGTTTCTTATTCACACTTAAAATGACTTATATTTCATTTTAGATGCATTATCACTTTATGTGGATATTTCAATTATCGATTTATTAGTTCAAATTTATTTGGTGCCATATCCTTAATGCTCCTAGAATTAAAAGAGTTCTAGAAATATTGGTCTCTTAGTTCTTTAACACTAATAGTCCAGAGTTCTTCTATGTTATGTAGTGTCACAGTATGTAGCCTTGATTAGTTTTAGCAATATCATATACTTTATACACCGACTTTCAAAATATTTCGTAAAACATATTTTTTTAGCTTTTACAGTATTCTGACGTCAGTATTTAGTTTTGATTTAGTCACTTCCAATAGTTGTGTCATTATCATAATTTATACTGTGCAAAATATGATGCAGCTTTAACTTTTCTGCTTGTTGGCTTGGTGTTTGGAGAGCTATCACTCGTGGTTTAGAAAACAATGTATTTGTCTGTCAATCTATCTACGTGCTTGAAAAAAGTTTACCTATATATTTTAAATTTAGCATGAAAATTCATTTGTATACATTGATTTTGATGATTGTGCGTGTCACCCTATGGTATTTGGCTGAGGATTGGCTAATATTTTTACATTGATCTTATGGGTAAGAATGATTGCAAGAAGAGAATGGCAGAACAAATAAATATTTAAAAAAGCTCAGTGTGTTCATAGTAGATTAAACATGAGACATAATTAACACGAGTAGTTTACTCATAAATTAAAAAGAAAATCATAGCAGTGGAAGGAAAACTTTTATATTAAGTCTCTCCGATACACTATAGCTTTGCGAGAGTCCTCCATCAAAATATTGTATTATATTTTTATTAAAATTACCTCCTGTTGAAAAAACTTTCATAATAAAAGATTATGAATGAAAGGGAAACGAACATTTTTAAGTGACATTCGAACAGTCATATTTATATCATGTATGAAATTTAAGCGATATTATTAAAGTTCGTCATAATTTCTTTCTGAAATTTTACGTATCAGAGAGACCCTTTTTAGGGAAAACTCCAATTATTAATCATAACATACCCAAACAAGCCCCTATCGGCAATGGGCCCTACCAATCCATAGACAATGGGCATACCCTTACTGAGTGTTACGAAACACCCGTTCTTTCTAAATAATTACAAAACGCAGATATTACGTTATATGGATCTTAAACATTTGTAAGGCTTGCTATGTTGAATAAGTTTATTTGCACAAAGTACTTTCTTTTATTTAAATCATCATTTGAATCTAAAATACATTTTAACAATATAAACATTACTCTGGAAAGTCTAGAATTTGTATCTTGCAGTGTGGTTTTAATGTAAAGTAAAAGTTACTATGTATTTTAGTTTAGACAGAATATAGTAGAAGCTGTGCATCACCGCGCCGAGGGGAACCACTTTCGCTGAGTAGAGAGACACGTGGGGTTTAATGTACGGAGCTGGGCGTAACTTATATCTCTCCCACATTCACTATGTTTCTCTGATCACTGTTTACTCCCATCTCAGGACTGAAACTGCAGCGGTCATCATACCTCCGTTTCGATAGATAATGTTTTGTAATATTCTAACAATATGCGTATAATTGGATAATTTCGCACGTATCCAATTGATGTTGTAATAACCTAGTGTCACCATTTATTATACAATAAAAAAGCCAAGTTTGTTCCTTGGTTACTGTAAAATGAAATTGGTTTTTAATATTTAAAAATGAATAATAATGAATGTTAAGTTGAAATTATTTTGTATCTCTTCCCCCTATATATCGCTTTTTTTTACAATCAAACAATTAAACATCTATTAATTCAACGAATACAGAAAACCTGATACCAATGTTAAAATTGTGCTTGTTTGTCTATAGCCTACGTTGATGGCAAATTTGTAATGTTTTCAAATTTTTGCTTCAGATAGTTTATTTAAATACTAATATTAGATAATTTATCCAGAATCAACAATTCCATGGGAACAGAGATGTAGACAATGAAACCAATTTCAACAACCACCACGCTTGGAGTCTTGTTGTTGTGGGAATGCAGGATGTAAATCCTCGAAAGCTTACATGGTGATATAAATTGACATTCGATTTCAATCATATATTGCCAGTGCCATATACGGATGAAGTGAATTAAGTAATTATTTTGGGTATCTTACTATTAGACAGATCTTCTATTACACTCCAAAAAATTTCTAAAGTGCAGGGTCTTTACAAGATCTAATTTTAATTGCCATATATAGTTGTTAACATTTGATTTATTAAAGCCCCCTTCAAAAGGAATATCTAGTATAAATCACACCAGTAAATAATTAGTCTTATCTAGTTTGAGATATAAATCCTATAGTTTAAATGTGTACATAGTAAGTTTTTTGCTAACAGAGAAATAAAAACAAACATGTATGTTGATGATAATATAATTTTAATTTCCTAGAAATTTATTTTAGAAAATGAATGATTAAAATTAAAATAGAATAGTACTATGCCTTAGACATTATTAACTATAAAAATATAAAGTTATAAAATAAAGTATAAAATCAATTTATACATAGGAATATATATCTCATCAAGATTTTGTCTTGCGAATCATGTATTATGTTTCCTTATCATTATTTTGATAGAGTGAGAGATATCAAAGATTAAGTTACGTTAAGAGAGTATATCTTTGAAGAAATATGAAAATGTGCGTTTCATTGAAGTCAAAGCCATTAAAGAAATTTAAATCGGTTATCATACAAGAGAGAATTTATTTAATCTGTTTGTCGCAAGGAATGCCAACATTGCGGAACATCTCTTTGTCGCTCGTAGTTGTTTAGATAACCAGGAGTTCCTTGGTAATAATTTAAAATTTATGATTTTTTATATTTTTTATTAAAAAAGAATTCCAGGAAAGAGTTTAATACGTGCGCATTTATAATTTAAAATGAAAAAAAGACATTAGCAAAATTTAATTTTAATACGTAATTACGTTATTCAGACAAAACATGCAGAAAGTAATTAAATGTTTAAGTTTAAAAGTACACCATGTACTACTTTTGCCAATAACAAATTACACTAAAGTGCACCCGGCTAGGAAGTACACTCGTCAGCTGTCTATTTTGTTAAAGTTGGCACTCCTGGAATACGTTTAGCAGACTGAATATTTCTGGTAAATCCACCAGCTGACAGAAGATGTCAACAATAGCCCGTCAACTAACAAGTTATGTTTACACCGCACATCAGCTTTTTACATAATTATTTGTATTTTCCATGTTGGAAACTATTTTCTATCATGAACGAACTACTAATTAGCATTTTTTTCTATAGCACAGGTCTATTGCTATCACCTACGTAGCAACACCCTCGCTCGGATCGTCAAATTTACCTTATCCTTTTTATAAAAAAACATTTTGAGACTATTTCCAGGCTTGAAATTTATGATTGTAAGTGAACTTCTAAACATGCCATTTATAATTTATCTTAGGTCCTTTTATCATCACTTGAAAACATTAGATCAAGAAAAGGGAGCTTTAGCATTACTAATAAATAAATTGCTGGTTATGGAAAGTTTCTAATTCAGCTAACATTTTAGTATTATTTCTTAGAATAATATCGGAATACTTTTCTGAAGTTTGATTAACTAGCTACACGGAACATGGGAATTTATATTTAAACTGTACAGTATTATTCATACTTATGTTACTGTAATTTCTTCAATTTATTACTGTTTGACAATAACACGTTAAAAATAATAAACCAACTTCAAACTTGCTTATAAATTAAGTATAAATGATCGCAAATGGACATACATCCTATGCAGAGGATAAAAAGATAGATACGTTAATTTCTTTAACTAAATTGCATATAAGAAATTAAAAAATAAATTGATGTAGATAGATGATTTAATAAAAGATATAGTAATTATGTAGTAAAAGAACAACAATGTGACAGATTTTTAAATAACAGTTGACAGTTAAAACTAAGAAAATCTGGTAGGCGATCGAGAGACGGAGGTAAGATCAGGCTCATCTATATTCAGACAATATTAAGGGTTCAGCTTCTTCAAGTCATATTTGTTTTAAACATTTTTGTTAACGTTTTGTTTGAATACTGAAATAGCAGAGGACTAAAATGGATTTAAGGTGTCGAAGTTTCTACATATATTTTTGTAAAGTACATGAAAAATATTAAAAAGTATTTGTTCTTCAAAAGGATTTGACCAATATTAATACAGGAATGTCAAAGTTTCCTGCTTGCCTAGAGTTGTAAAAATATAATATATCGGGAAAAAGTTTATTGGTGTTTGTATAAGTTAACTAAGGCGTGCTTGATATAGAACGGGCGTAAGACAGAAGGGAAATTTCACTAAAAATAGTATCAGTAGAGTACTTTTATTATTTTAAACATGGGCATAATTTAAACTGTAATTATACCTGTTACAAGTTTGGCGCATTACAAAACCAATCCCATTCCACAATTACAAAAAACGTGAGAACCAATACGGCTTACTAGTTTAATTCAGAACATTTAAATGTTCCCTATATGTTGAATTGTTTGATGAACATATTTAGACGTCAGAACTTGTGAGAGTCGAATTATATACACATTTTAACGTGGTGAAAATTTATTAAAATATATAATATACTGATTTATTTTAGTCCGATATAAGAAACTTGTTAAGTTGTTACGTTTAGCCACATATAGGAATTGTTCAATTAAAATAAAAATCTGTGTTAAAACCCAATTTAAAAGTATAGGTAACTGTTTAGTTGTTAAAAGACGTATTACACCAATACTATGATATAGATGCATTTTATTTATGATTACTTTTTAAAACAATAGAGAAGGATAGCATACAGATAACTTTATTGCCAATGTTCGATAACAACCTACGTAAGCTGATTCGTAATCTGCTTTGCTTCTACTTCCTACCTTTGATACTGCTCACTGATGTTTACAAACGGAATATTTCCGAACCTCTCTTTCCCACTAAATCAGAATCAATGTTGTGCTATCCACCAGGAATTCTAGTGTGTCAGCATATACAATACAATTAACCTAGATTTCAACTTGATTAAAAATTGAAACAAAAACATAAACCCTTGGGCTAACAAACCAAACACCATGAAACGATGACGCTTGTTGAATATCCTTAAAATAGAATATTTACATTTCTGATTAATGATGAAATTAGTACAGATCTTTCTGAAACACAATCCCAAATAAAATAAGTACGCTCTTGATGAGATCAAATGAATTCGAAACTGATTGTAAGTTATCGTAGCGCTGGAGGAATTTGAATATAAATGTATTTCTGTAACAGAATAGCTTACTTAAAACTAGTAATGAATAAGATGTGCGTTGTCGTTACAAAGGCACCCACGTTTGCCGTATCAGAATACAAGGTTCTGGCTAAAGTAAATAATATCTTTGTAGAAATTTGAAAGATTAATGCAAATGTTGACTTGTAAGTAATATAAATCGCAATAAATAATATAATAGATTTTTAATACTAATTTTAATAAGACGAGAATTCTTGATAATGTGTTGAATAAATAAGTTATGATAAAAATTCATTGGTAAATATGAATATTGGATTGGAAAGATAAGCTAATAAGTATAAATATACAATCTAGAGCAAAGAATCCATATGAATAGTTATATCGAATGATTTGCAATATTTTAAGTGGCTCGCGAGTGCTTCATTGTCGCAAAGAATTGGCTGTGAACAAGATGCATATGAGAACTATTTTAGGTACAGATAAACATAAATGCATGACGTGGAGGTCTGTACCACCTGTACCACGGTTTAAATCTGTCAGGAGGACAAATAAAATGTTATGTAGTTGGATCATCCTTACAACTATTTGTATAGAAAATCAAAATGTCACTGATCTTCAAAACAAGTTGATGATAACTTTTGAAAATTTGTATGAACGCTCAGCTTTGTTGGATGGGGGTTTGTAGTTTTATTGGGACAGTAATTTAACAGATATAATATACAGGGTGTTTGAAAAGTATGGGTACGGCTTAATATTTGAAAAACCATAGGAGATAACATCTATAAACTTTGCACAGTGTCATATGACTATGTAAATTATTTTTTCTTGCTATTACCATGACATGCCAACCATGGGGGGACGGCCCACAGAGGAAAACATGGAAATCTTAAATTGAAGCATGGGTCGAGTGATACCTCATTTGAAAGAGCTCACTTAGTAGAGTTGAATGCCGCAAACTAATATCTGCATCTGAATTTGCAGCATCTGAGAAATGGCGGGTTGTTTTAGGTACACATTGTGAAGTACATTATGCGCTGCCATTTCTGACTGGATCGTCGTATTCTGATGTGGTAGCGGCGTTTCACTCTACTATCCAATGTGTTTTCACTGACTTTTATTAATTAGCAAATTATGTCATAAATTTACAACACAATAAATAAAACACAATAAATACCGATGTTTTTTAGTTTTTCACTCGACCCATGCTTCAATTTAAGATTTCCATGTTTTCCTCTGTGGGCCGTCCCCCCATGGTTGGCATGTCATGGTAATAGAAGGAAAAATATCTGCATATGAATGTGCAAAGTTTATAGATGTTATCTCCTTTTTATTGAAAAATATTAAGCCGTACCCATACTTTTCAAACACCCTGTGTACATCCGTGAATGCATATGTTGTTATGAAAGCCTGTAGCAATGTTGATGAACGCTCAGCCTTCTGTCAGAGATGTGTTAGTCTCTTTTGTGGGGCTATGAATGAAAAACTAATATCTGCATCTGAATTTGCAGCATCTGAGAGGTGTTTGTCTTTTTATTGAAACAATGAGTGAACGGAAATAATATCTACATCTGGGTGTACATCCGTGATTGATATGTTGATGATAGCCTGTGGCAATGTTGATGAACGCTCAGCCTTGTGTCGAAGAGATGTTAGCCGCTTTAGTGGTGTAAAATACAACAGGACTGTTGTGTTTCCCGCGAAATGATGTTTCCAAACAAAACTGCTCAGATCTTTGTTTGTGTTTATCTCATCTCCTTTGTGACGCAGTTATAACTCGTTGATAAACCACTCACTGGCAGCCTTTCTAAATCCAATTCTCAGTGGCATTTGGTTTGTTAATTATCATTGTTTTGACCCTTTAAAAATCAAATTAGGATTTGCGGTAATCAAAGTTTCACCACTGCACATGATTACATCACTGCAGGTCGAATATGTACATATGAAATTGATTAACACCCTAGAAACATGTTCCGCTAGTGAAACATTAATCAGTTGGCTGGGCCAGCGGATACGCTATTGCTTATAATAATAACAATAATTAATATTTATTGTTAACTAGCTGTTCCAGCGACTACAAACGCAATTTTCAAAATATAAGTCTTTAAATTACTTAGTAAAATCACTTCTGATTTAATATGTATATTGTTTCTAATTTGAACTATATTTTATGCATGGAATTAAACTAACTGTGCAGTAATTTAAAGTGATACAATTTATTTTAAACACCTGGGATGGAAATATTAATTAAAACGAATACATTGATTACAGTTAAAAATCCTCAATAGTATTATAATCCCATCAGAAAATGTATACCTTTAGGCATATGAACCTTGTTCGTGGTTAAGTTGAATTAGTCATAAATCATAGTCCGTCATAAATCTTTATGTCTTACGTCTATGTCCTAGCAACGTGTCACTTGTATTGCCACGGAGAATGGAACGAGTTAGCTCTGAGAATAGAATAAGATGACGGTGCTTTCCTACTGCTGCTATGCGCTCGGGTCGGTAACGGCGCGGCGGTGTGGTGCGGCGCGGCGTGTGGTTAACCTCTGTATGAGCAGGGCCGTAATTACGTTCAGAGACTCTGAGAACCTGTACATTTTGGTCTCTTTCATGACACTTTCAATTTGAATGTATTAAGATGAGAGTTAATTATAAAATTGTAACAATCTCCTCCTGTAATAAAATATTACATTGCTCCAACATGTCCCCCGCACTCGAGGAGCTTGGGGCATTCACGTTACAGTCCTGTGTTTGCACGCCTTATTATATCTGATTAGAGAATATATATAAAACATTAAGGTTGATTAAAAGAGTGAGTTTTTCGTATACAAGAAAAATAAAATGTTGTAGTTCATTTTTTTAGATGGTTTATGCAAGCTGCCGTTTGACGTGGTTTACTTTTCTAGAAGCTAATGACTTATAGCAGAGTTTATTCTTACAATTAAAATGTACTACCAAGGAAATCATACAAATTTGAAAACTAGACAGCCACAAGCATTACACAATGTTTTGAATTTTTATTATTTCACAAAAGGAAATATAATCAGCTACACCTTGCTTAAAATTATACTATACTTTAAACATACTAGATATTGAATATTTAACATATTCTTATAAATTTAAGTGGAACATTTTACTATGTATCAAAAATATAAATATAATCTCGCAAAAACCTATACTTATTTGTCAAGAAGAGTGGTTTGTTCTCCTTATCAATTGGTTCTCACTGACAGACTGCAGTCCCTTCAAAGAACATTCCTTACATATTTGAATCGGAGAGAGTATGACAGACATTCGAACATGAAGTAGCTGATATCAGGTTCCTCTACAAGGTTCTAAACTCTGTTGTAGTCTGCTATCCTCTCTTGGAGAAAATTACTATCCATCTTCCTTATGCTACAAGGTCGCAGCGCCTGTTCGATCTGGCCCACTTAGGCCGTAACTATCTACATTTTATCTCTTTCCTGATAATTCTTCGGCTTGGCTATGAGGTGTGTGGTGGAGTTGAAGTTTCTGCGATCGACTTGGAACTCTGAAACGAGCAGTATTGGCTTTGAGGTTGGAGTAATTTTTGAGATGCAGAGTAGATTGAGCTTTTGAGTCCTGTTGTGGTATTTGTACGTAGTTCATACTATCGTGTTAATTTTTTTTCTCATATTTAATTATTACAGTTACAATTGATATATGTATATTTATTATTGTTGTGGTTCTCTTTGTTATCTTGCCTTTGTTATAGTTTTATCTTTGTTATGCCAATTGTAAGTATTATGTTTGTTGGCTGAGGTCAGCTGTTACATGATTATTGAAATTTTCACTCATTTATATATTTTATTAACAGTTATTTGTCACTATTGTTTAGCCATCTTTAGTTATTGTAAAATTACAAAATGGTTATACTGTGGGAATTTAAATAAATTCATAAATACATTAATACATTTCTTACGCCAAAGCAATGGTTGCAAAGAGACTAAAATATAAAATTAAAATATACTAGTTTGAATAAATATACGATTTATTTAATAATGAATACAAAGACCTAAATACACAAATTAAACACCGGTAAATCACAATATTGAAAAGGCTTCAAAATAAAAGATTTAAATCTGCAACTTTTACAGTCATGTTTATTTCCCGAAAACACATAGAACATATTATACATATTTATTTTATACTTTTTTTTAAATGTTAAGAAAACTGTGTACAAAAATTATATAAAAGTACAATACCAACAACTGGAATGGACTGTTTCTTTGCGATAACGTGACTCAAGTGTCAACTAGACAAGTGTTGATGACTGAGTGTATAAACCCTCGTCTCAACTTTTACAGTTCGTGACTCAACTCCAAACAGAGCACTCGTTATCTCTTCTGCTGTTCTTTGAGGGGGAAATAGTAACTTAGGTGGGACAGTAATAGAGAAACAAATGTTATGTCATCAGATAAAAAAAATCCCTTGTAAAAGTTTAAACGTTTCAGATTTGGCTCGAAGAAAATTCCTAATGGCTTTAAGAATAAACCTTTAGTTTTCCTTATTCTGAGTTGTATTACCTGAACCTTTGCTGCGTTCATATTCATGTTGTAAATATTTGTAGCTGAATGGACAAAGTTGTAGGAGTAAAATTGTGCTTTAGAAAATTACTGATCTTCCAGAGGCAGAGGAATTCAGAACCCTGGAATTTATTAGACACCAGGTAATATGAGCAATTGCGGCCTTTTTGATGTCTGGACGAGAACTTCTAAAGAACAACTGTACCTACAGGCTGGAATCCTGCAGTGGTCAAAGCCTTTAGGAGACAGACAAGAGTTTTTTTTTAGAAGATAGGAGGATCCAGAGACAAGAAACGTCTTCTTTATTACTTAAGTCGAGGGAACTTACAGATGAAATGCTTTCAGAAACCAAAAATTTTTTACTACCAGGAACTTTCGGGTAGTCATTAACTTAGGACGGGGGCTCCTACAAGACACATGGTCACAGAAGCTGGTGGTTTCTAGTGGGATATATATATATATATATATATATATATATATATATATATTTACATATTTCACTCGAAAACCATGGACTCCTGAAATTCAATTGGTAACAGTTAAAGGTGAGACTGAAGGGCTCCAGAAAGTTAAATATTCAAGCAAGCCTCTTAATTAAACGAAAAATAAATGTCAGTTACAATCTAAAAGAGAAATGTACTTTCTTACCTTAATTTCGTAATCTATAATCAAAAAGATGTTGAAATGTTTTTGATTCAATCAATTTATCTTATGACTGGAGAATATCGTCAATCAGTCTAGATGTAACTTAGTTTGACTTTAGGAGTTGATTTTATAAGACCAACAAAATAAACTTCTCGCTCACGATCGATTTGTTGGAAATCTTAACATTGAAAAGTAACAGTAATAGCAAAGTTTAGTAGGTTTGGACCTAAAAACCTACTCCTTGTGAGAGTTTTGACTTGAGTTATTCGAAGAGATTCGAGTTTAATAGGCTCATATTGTACGCGTCCAATGGTCTCAAAGAAGACGGGACTGGTAGAATAGGTCACACTATTAGTTATTATTGTAACTTTCTTAGCGAATATTAACTTGAATGGCAAATAAAGTTGAAGATATTTGTTATTAATCGAACGAATGAACAATTTTACATCAGAAGATGACAAATATCATGTAAACGTTTTAGTTTTCATGAAACACTGCAATGCATATTATAAATATTAATAATTGAAACAAAAACTTTACTACAGGCTTAAGGATTAATTTTCTGGTTGTCCAAGTTTTTCCCGAATATCTATAAAAATATGAATAGCTTAAAACGTTGTGCGAGAGATATTATACAAGTTAGCTTACGTGATTCAGTATATAATGTTAATCTCCATCAGTAGTCATATGGTTTATTGAACTTTGGAAAACATTTATACCACATCGAAGCACTGAAGTTATTACCCCTCTTTATAGCTAGAATGGTTATGGTTCTGTAAGTGTAAAATGCACAAGAGGAAAGTGACTGTACATTTCTGCGAAACTTTTGCACACGGTTTAATGCTAGTCCGTAAACCCAGCATGACATATGAAGAAACAGTTTGCAAATCTATTTATACATAAAACAAAGTGAGGTTAGTTACGCCATTTATAACTCAATAATAGCTGTACTGTTTGTAATGATTTCCGACTAATTGGATTCGTTTCTACCCCGAATAGTAGAATAAAATATTGAACTATCATAAAAGTTCACGAAAATAATCAGGTAACTAGAAAACGAAAAAGAATTGAATTTGTACAAATTGAAAGAGCTCGTTAAATATAGTCAACTGCTCTGTGTAAATATTGTTTTATGACAGCAAAACCATTTGTTTAATAAATTTAACCGGAATTTTATATTGGTTTACATTTATAGTCTTAAGAGCATATAGTAAGTTTGATAGTAACAACACTTTTTGTTTCAAACTTTTATGCAACTTTTATGATGAGCACAGAGTAAGAAAATATGCAGATAAGAAAATTAAAAGTGTTTGTAAAAACACACACTTGACTCTTTTAGCAAATATTAAGTATGTAGTACTTGGTAAGTACTGTAATGGAGAAAACAAAAACAAAGTTAATATCTATCACTTAATATAATTTTCAATAATGTTATAAAACCTATATTTGTTGTACTTTGCCAGAAGTAGACTTTTCAGACCAGATATGTATATATATATATATATATATATATATTATGTACCATTGATCGATCAGGGAAACAAGATAAAATAAACTACATCACAAACAATATTAAAATTAGAATTAATTACAATAGCCATAAATATACACTTTTTGACATTTTTTCTTGATCGTGTCAAGGTTCAACTTCAAATTGGCGTTGCAAGTATACTTCAATCCAACCAGAAGTGCTCATACACGTGCAAAGCATACGAAATTGTGCGAAGCTGTGTATAAACTAACTGCTAATTCTAATAATATAAAATATTGTGCTTACAATACGTTTATAATATCATACTGAACTGTTTTATACAACAGAAAACTTAAATGTAACTGGGTTTAGACTCACCTATTTTACGAATTTAAATTTGAGTGCTTTAGGATGGTAACACGATTTTAGCACCACAATGTATCTTTCTTAATGTGATATATAATATTATAGGAATCCACAATAATATCTCAAATAAATAATCGTATAGTTTGTTTTCACTTACTATCCTCTCATAAAAAAGTCAATTATATATACAATGATATAATAAATATAGAAATAATATATAAAATATATGTATATTAGTTACTACAATATATAATATTGTAGGAATTCACAATATTTTTGCATTTAAAAATCCACGCGATATTGAAAAGATAAATAAACCCACCCTACATGTTTGTGTAACGGCAGGTAGGACGCTTGTAAACATATTGAGCACGTTTACGTCGAGTTTCCTTTATAAAATATAGTTCTAGTTTCCCAAGGAAAACAAAAGAACCTGGTTTCCTTTGTGTAGCCATGCTGCAAGGGAGATAAGTTTTAGAGCTTTACAAACAACTTTACCAGACAAGAGGACGATTTAGTGTAAGAAAATATTGTCGTGGCAAATAAATTAAATGTTGTTAAAATACACTGCAAGTAAATTAAAGTTAAGTATAATAATGCACAAAAAATAAGCAACGCTAAAATTTGTTCTGTAAAATTTAAATTACATTGGTCAAACTTTAAGAGAAAGTTAAATCAAATCAAATTGAATTAATTAACATCGTAGAAAATATATTCTTTTTGGGTACAAGTCAAATCACAAAATTAATACTTTACATTAATACCACAGCAGATCGTACAGGTAGACTGCTCTCTTCAAAATGTATGCTTGGTACTTGATGATAAAATGTTTTAAATAAAATGGCACCAAGATAAATCAGACAGTTTCCAGTAGCAGCAAAAAATATAAATTGCAGGAATCATACACATTTTCTTTCTGATGTACGAATAAATTACCATACACTTTTAACCTAAAATAGTTGGATACACTATTTAAGAGAAATTTAAATCAATAATAATATTTTACAGGAAACACATTGTAATATATAGTTTTATAGAAACATTAATATAGCTGGCTCGATAACCCTTGTAGAGATTCTATAGAGCAATGAAGAAGGAACTTCTGCAGTTACTTAGTAAATAATTTTAGTTCTTATTACGATTTATTCTTCACTATACTCCTTTACCGAAGGAAAAACTGATAAAAGAGGGATGTTATTAAAGAGACATAATATAAAACTGTAATCCAAGTCAACTCTTAAAAGGAATGGAGGGCAGAGAAGGACACGATTCCTCTGTGTACGTCAGGAGTCTATGGAATTTCACGTAATTGTAGCTCAGTCACCATTAGACGAATCGTCAGGATATGGATAAATCAAACCAATTAGATGAAGCCAAAGTGTAACACTGTTTTAAAACCTAATATGCTATAGAATTCGAAATATCATTCAAGTAATTTCATTAAATCTCTACTAAAAATTGCTGGACTCAATAAGCATTCGAATTTTAGAGTTCATTTCAATATTTTTAAAACCGAATCAATACATTTTATTTTTATTAGCTAACTTTTACATAAATAACAACAGTTCTGTTTATAATCATCAGTAGCAAGAGTGAATAAAAATTACAATAATTAAACAGCAATACATTTATTACTGTTGAATTATTAGAATTTTACCCTGCCCTAGGGGCAAGAGGTTAAATTAATTTGCAAAATGGCTTATACAGGTTTCCCTTAAAAGGATTTATTACAAATTATTGAAAAATGCCACTGGCATAGTTATAACCCCCTTAAATAAGTTATATTTAACGAAATTCCATAGGTTTAATTATCGTAATTCTTACTCAAATTAGTAAAATTTATTTAAACTTATAACACAACTGAGTTATCTTGATAAGACACTGCTGAGCATAGTTGCTAGAACATTAATGTAGGAAACTAACTACAATTAGTAAGTTTTTAATATTACTGAATCAGTTTAGTTATATTTATCTTTCAAAAACTGTTTATATATTTTACATACTACTCATTCTAACTATTTTAAATATGGCTTCGAGATTTTATTACCAACATATTAAGTAAAATGTCACCGTTAAAACAGTTGATAACAAAACTAATTTAGAGATAACCTGTTACTCCACATTATAAAAGAAAGTTAATGCCTGAGTACGCAAGATTTTATAACAAACACATCAAAAAGAGCATCGACGTTGAATCAGTTGATTTGTATTCAGAGATAGTCTGTTACTACGCAGTAGTAAAGAAAGTTAATGCCTGAGCACGCAAGATTTTATAGCAGCTGTATACAATTCCACCATGACTATTTTACACTTCGTGACTTGAATCCAAATCTGAAGATGTTGCTTTGAGGATTGAAGGAAAATGCAGAATGTATAAACGGATTTCGACACATAAATATTCTTGACTGTGCTGAAGAAACAATTTTCTCTAATGAAAAATGTATAAAATATACTTTAGTGTTTGCATGCCTCTCACACATGTATATTTTTGTGAACACTGTCTGAACTAGAGTCTCGTTTGTCGAGTGTTCCGCTCAATAAATTCGGCTGTTATTCAACTGAACTATGAGTGTTACGTTTAAATATATTAAAAACGTTAAAAACAAAATTTCAATATGATTTAAATACACAATGACATGTTTCGGACATGTTTTGCATGTCTTCGTTTAATTCTTATCAAAGTAAATACTACACGGTCACACCACTTTATTTATGTATTAAAATTCTCATTAGTATAAGAAAATAACATCATACAAGCTTTTAGTGCTTAGATCTAATTAAAGTATAAATACGTCTAATATGGATATGCTTGCAAAACCACACAATAATGTGTTTAATTTCCCTGTCAGAAGCAACACGGAAATGTTGCATGTGTAGTCTTTGAAGAGGCCGTCTTCAATAAAGGAACGATTTAACTTGACAATAGGCGAGTGCTTAAGGAACCTTCGAAAGCTTGTTGATCGACAGTTAGTTCACTGCTTTTAATAAACGTTTAGCAGGGAATTTGTGTGCCCTAACATATTTGAGTGTTGTTTTTAGCTGTTTAATGTACATGAAATTCATTATTGACAATATTTTGCAAAATAGAGCCGCTGTAAATGTTTCAAACACTAAACAAAGTATTTATAATGCTTGTAAGTCTGTTACACAATTATGAGTGTCTGGGTCAGAGCCTTAAATGGTCAAAATTATTTTGGTATTCAACGCGTTGTCTCTT
Organism: Homalodisca vitripennis; assembly: GCF_021130785.1. Lineage (NCBI taxonomy): Eukaryota > Metazoa > Arthropoda > Insecta > Hemiptera > Cicadellidae > Homalodisca > Homalodisca vitripennis. Next base: position 131,594,168 of record NC_060208.1, read on the forward strand.
ATTTTATATATGAGGGAGAAATTTAAAATTTGACTATAACAATGGGGATTGTTAATTAGGTTACAATGTCAGGTTTCGGCGCTTCACTACAAAATGCCATTCTAGCTCTTGGTGAATGTCGATTTCAGCTCTATTTTACCTTTCACTTGATGAAATATTTGAAATCTGACGCTATCACTCCTGAAATCTGGAATCAACGTTATTATGAACAGATAAAAAAAACTTTGGTGATGAAGAACTCTTTGCATCGTTTCAACATCAGAGATGCGTAGATTACGAAATAAAGTGCAATTAGTGAAATATAAAGACGGAACTGTACAGTAGTAGGCCTTATATATATATATATATATATATATATATATATATATATATATATATATATATATACACACACCTTTCATACGGGTATTAGTGTTAATGAAAACTATTTTTAATAATAGTGTATATCATTGAGAATTATTTAAGTATTGTAAACTATCAAAGTAATGAATAATGAACTGTAATTAAATATTTAAAAAAAATGTATTATATTAATATCATATATACACTAAACACGTTTTGTATTGAACTAGTGTTTAATAAAGGCAGTGTATATGAGAGAAGGAGTTAGCATTTCACAATGTAAAGGTCGAATTCGGTGCCAACCTTGTGGGACATTTCAGTAATATCTGTATGAGATACAGCACCTGCCACGATATATTGATGCGTACCTAGTACTTATTCGATAGTTTTCAACATTCCGAAATAATGTTTCCGAAACTTTAGTCAAATCGTTTTTGTATTAGAACAATAACCGATTCCCATATAGAAACTTCGAAAAAGGGCGAAGGTGATGATGATAACGAAGATGTACAGTTTGAAATAGGTATACGACCTATAGTAACTCATAATAAGTAAATTTACTGACATCCCGTTCATAACTACGAATAAATTAATACGGTGTAGATTTAATTCAAAAGAAATCTCATGAAAAATTTAAAACTTGTTTCCTAAATAGAGTTAAAGTGAGTTGCATTTATGTTCTAGGTTAACAGCTGTTCTAGGTCTTCTTTTCTACATTGAAGGTATCTTATCAGATCCATTCTGTAAATATAAGATGTTTTTACACATTTCTGTAAAATATTTGGAAAATATGCCTTGATAAATATTTAAAGAGTATATTTTTAATGGAGCTAAGATGCAATATACCACATTTTAGGCTTCATTATTCCAGAACGTTTTAGACAAAGGTAAAATCCACGTGAAAAGAAGTTTATAAAGGCTAGGTGGAGTTATAGCTACTTGATTCCTGCCGTCGCTTTATAGATCAGGTTGCCAGTGTGTTTAGAGGATTAAAAAGGGTTAGGTGGATCTAAAACTGTACCGACCGTCTATGTAGGGCGGGCGTGCTAGAGATTACGATGCTCTAGGCAAGGTGTATACTCAGAGGTATGACACCGGTCACATTGTTCAGGTAACCCAGAACATTTTAAAAGTTCAGAGTTTAAGACAAAAATGAATATTCTGGTAAGTAAACTAAAATTTCTTTTTTATGACGATAACGGATCTGTTTCAATGAAGGTTATGTTTTGTATAAATGTTTCCTTAGCGGCATATGTGGATTCTCACCATCCTACGCTACATTTATATCTCCAATGACGTACATCGGACTTGTGTGGAAGATAAAACGTAACGATTTGCGGTCTTTGAAGCTATAAATAAGTTTAATACATTTTAATACTAAAAAAATTAGTAGTAAAACTTTAGCACTTCTCGTTAGTTGCTCCCGAATGTGCATTTGAAAGTATGTGCAAACAATGTTTTAAGGGTTTATTTTTTAATAGTTTTTGGAGGGTATTTTATTTCTACATTTTCCTAAATAGTTTTCAAAAGCGCATATACAGAGCTATTCAACCTTACACTAACATTTGTAACAATTCTTGTAAGTAGACCACTCATTCCGGATACTGGCTATTTTAGAGTAATTCCAGTTCCCCCCAAGCAGTCCTTATTCCTTTACCCGTTACACAAATATGTTTATACCTTTGCCAGAGGTTAAGAAAGCTACGATGATAAAACAATAATAATACAGGTGAAAGTTTTGTGTCCTTTGTGTAATATACTCGCTACTATTCCACTGATAAAAAAGTTACGTGCAAAAAATTGAAATTTTGAAATAATAATAATGGTGAGATATTAAAGTATAGAGCCCTGTGTGAGACCGTCAGTCAGGTATAAAGCAAGCGAATGTTTTGTTAATAAGGGAAACACTTTGCGTGTTGGTGTAGCTTTCAATGGCTGCATCTCAACCCTTCAGAGGTTTTTTCTTTCACTCGCTCCAGAAGAGAGGGCTTTGGTAGACAAAAGACTCCTTTCGGCTCTTATTGTATGTAGTGATGAATTGTTTTCGTGACAGACATCTTTATGAAATTCATCATAGATAAAATCACTTGCGTGAAGTGTTCGTATTTAGTAATAGACTGTAAATAGCACTTGAAGCATAAATATACAAATGCTCACACTTTGAGCATAGGAAGAAGATCTAGTATAAAAGTAGGACTGCATTTATTGAGATGTAAATTGATCTATGATGTAAAGAGTCAAATGTAACTTTCTCAATGCAGGTAAATTTTTTAAATTTAAAGTTGTCTTTTAGATACAGTAATCTGACTAACAACCATAATAAATTGAGATGTATTAATTTGATTGCACCTGTGTTATTAAGTTAATAATACTGACTTAAAATGTATGTACTATACATTACTCTTGATATAATAAGTTATGCACGTTACACGATGGATCCTATTAATATTATAAGCCTGAAAGTTTGTGAAGAATGCTGTTTGGACGTTTGAATATTTATACGTTTGACTGTTTAGATCTAGTCATAAAAGTCTAATGAACAGATTTAGACAAACTTTGACATGTATGTTCCTTAATTATAATACTAACACATGAAAATATTTTTATTTCGAAATAATACTTAAAATAAAATAATTATTCCACAATTTTGTAATTGCAGGAACTAAATGCCATATGTCGTTATATATTGCTAGTAATTATGAAATAAGTATTATCTAACTTCTATTATACATTATAGAAGTGGCGAATTCTAAAATTTAGTTTATTTTGGACACTGTAAATTCTTTTGCAGAGTGTTACGGCATATTTATAGTAACTGGAGGAACAAAAACGGAGGGACCGATCACTAATATGACTTATCGAACCATTCGCTCCGTGACTACAATTTGAGGAAACAAACTAGAGCATTGAGTCCGTGATCTTGTAAATTGAATCACAAAGTAATACAACAGATAATAAATGTTTTTAACAGAAAATCGTAGAGAGAACACTATGTTCATCCCTTACTGGTGATGCATACTACACTTATTAGGTATACAAATATTTAATTCCTAGAATGAAGCAAAGAAATATGATGATATAACAATCGGGGATCGGGAAACAAGAGCATACTATGTTGTTTCATGTTTATAGTTATTTATGCGTTTGAAAAACGAATACTGAGGGTATAAACTAAGGTAACCAGCCGGGTGGCCCACAAAGCAGAAATATGTTTCCTTTTAGGGAATTTTACCGTAAAGAGTAAATAGGGACAGTCTGAAATGCTTATTTTTGTGTGAGTGTTTGTGTATGTACGTGTGTCCGCACGTTATCTTGAGAACCGCTGAACGTACACTGAAGATATGCCAATGCTGGCCTATGGAGGGGTAGGTCACATTCGAAAGTTATTTTTCGCTTTATCACTTATATCGAAGTAGATTACAAGCGCCAAAAGTAGATGCTTTTTGACCGAAATAGGTTTCTTAAGCATTATATATATATATATATATATATATATATATTATATATATATATATATATATATATATATATATATATAAGTATTATATTATATGCTACATAACGTGGCTTCTGGCCAAAAAGGCAAACTCAACTAGGACGAAGGAACTATGATGCATTTGAACCAAAAGTACACGTGAAAAACCTAAAATAATAACCAGTCGCTATTTTTTATTTATCTGTGTTTCTTTTAACCATGAACAGTGGAATAATATCTACTTGATACACGCCTATTTCCGTTCTATAGTATTCATAGGACTCCATTATGTTACATTATAATTCCTTTAACTAAAAACATTACGAAATTCAACTTTATTATTCCTCCATACTGGTCTAAAATATTTCCAGTGTTACCGTAATCGTCGAAGACATTCTATCAAATACCATAGAATTTTACACAGGAACTAGATTTATTTCATTAGTAATTACAAAAACTGTTTCACTCTTGGAGGTCAAAGTCTTAAAATAATGCTTTTAAAACTTCTAACTTGAAAAGTGCATCAGTAGATTGGACCATATTTATCATAGAAATAGGCTACTAGTGTATATTTTAAAAGGATATGCCCATGATGTTCCAATTTTAAGGGCGGAATCGCGTGCAAAGTTGCTGGTACTTGATGGTGTTTAATGGATTAAAAAAAGTTTATTTTCTTTGCAGGATAGTTCCAATTAAGACCTTAATTTGATCTGAGCTCTACCAAAAGTACGATATGGCTCGCCTTAGTGAATAAGTTAATTGGAAAGGAAACCTTGGCTTATCAGTCAATTCAAACCACCCCAACTAAGCTATATAACTTGTCCGTTGTAGTGCCTCTACATATTATAGTGCCTCTACATAACTTCGTACGTATAATATATTCTTCTGATACATAAATAACCCTAAAACCTAAAATATAAGTTTGATACTTTTTAAAATATTACCAATATGATTATTCTAAAACACTATTTATGTTATTTAATGCAATTAAAAAAATAAAATAATTATATTATTGGAAATGGTTTTCAGTAATTGAAAAAAAGTTCATAACAATAAAGCAAATTGTACATCCATTTAGGAGTCCATACTATTGAAAATCAAAAATGTAAAAAAGAACAGTTATAATATTGTAATAATAATAAAAGTACGCAAATATCTAAAAGATTAAATGTATAAAAAATAAGACGGTTTTAATTTTGATATCATGAAAAAAATTTTGAAAATAAAAACTCGTACGATTAATTACAACTTGAATACAAAAAGCATACTGAGATTATGGGAAATACATTAAATATTTACAATTGAAACAATAAATTAGCTCCCGGTCTGAAAAAGCTTTCAGCCTCTATGAGCTTTAGCAGAACTGAATAGCTTAGCCTCTTAGAATATCTGGCAAACAGAAACCATACATAAGCTCCTGGTTTCAAAAAGCTTCCAGACTCCAGGAACTTTAGGATAACTTGGTAGTGTAGCCACTAAGAATGTCTGTCAAACAGGACCATAAATACAGTCACAGCCTCAAAAAGCTTCCAGCCTCTAGGAGCTTCCAGCCTCTAAGAGTTTAGGAGAGTTGGATTGCCTAACTTCTGAAAATATCTGGCAAATTGGAGGTATTCAACATTGTCAATGTTCGGCGTTTCAATGTAATTTCTATGTCAAAAATATTATTACAGTGTATAACTCCTGTTAAAAAGAATAAAATTATTTTTTGTACATTTATAAAAGCTTATTTAACTGTTAATAAAAAAATAAAATGTGAAATTCTGTCGGGAAACTTCCAACCCATAGAAAATCGTGACTTTGAAAATGTATAAGCTCTGAAGCTATGTGAGTCGTGGGCTCTGAGAGCCTTTAGTCTGTGGGATTTTCCAGTTTTCTGGATTCCCGACCTCTTGAAAAAGTTGTCAGCTTTTGGAACTGTCCAGACAATGGGTGTTCCAAGAAAATTTGATGTTTCTGTCTGCCTTTATACATGTGTTAAAAAAAAAAAAAACTTTAATATAATTTTTAGCAATAAATTTAATATAATCTATTTATCAAGTCCTCTAGTGTTGCAATGTCAAAAAGTTGAATACCTGTACTAAACAGAGAGAGGAAACTAGTTTACTAGTCTTAAGTGCTTGTTTTTGCTCTTTTTACATAATTCTCTCATGATCATCAAGTAAAATGTTGGTAGAACAAACCGTTGTTTGTAGCTAAAAGTAAAATTACCTATATTTTAATACAAATAGAATGTAATTAAGTGTTATCAAATGGAAAAAATATCAACTAAAAATATATATGAAATAAAACGTACAATTTTTCAACAGATCATAAGATGAGCTTTATTTTCCCTAACAAGGAAATTCTTAACTAATTGAATCTAAATAAAAATAAAATAAAAAACAGTGCAACATATTGAATATCTGTCGAACAAATCGCACAGTATTTCTATGGTTGAAGGTAGGAAGAGAGTAAACATATAAAGCACCTTTACGGAGGCTGTGCTTTATCAAAAATACATCCACCTTCCCAAGGAAAACAACAGGTTCTTGTTTCTTTGTGTAGTCAAGGTGCACGTTTTAGGCTCTTGCAAACAATTGATCAGAAAGAAAGAACGTAATATACGTACTGCTAGATTCAGAACACGCTTATAGATGTTTCCCCATTGTTCTAAAGAATAGTGAAATACATAATTTTATTGAACATTGTATATATATATATATATATATATATATATATATATATATATATATATATATATATATATGGAGCATTTATAATATATTTCAATTTACATTACGTCTTACTTTTCCTTACGTTAGAGATTCTTGTAATATGTTTATATTTTTATTTAATTACACAATAGCTTACAACCTTACCAATCTGAAATGAAACAAAAAAACTTGTAACAATAATCTAAAGTTTCCTTAATTCCTAAAGCAACCTAGTGTTATAAACTAATATTATTAATTTATTCTTATTTATATATAAATATGTTAGATTTACTATTCTACATGTGCGTGTTGAATTAAATGATGTAATACTTTTGATTACTATTAATTTAAATATCAGATTCATACGAAGAAATTCAGAAGAAATTGAGAAGTAAGTATATTTAGTGAAAATAGTGCTTAGTTTGTTATTTATTTATTTCAAAGTACTGAATTATGAAAACTAAGGAGGTAGAAAATTTTTTTAAGATTATTAACTAAAAATTTTAATTGATATGCAACATGAATACTTAATACTTAAAATCGGTTATTAATTGAATAATATAAAAGGATGACAGGACTCCAGACTCTTCTATTGTTAGTTATATGAATACAAACCATATAGCTGGAGCAGAATGTAACGAGAAGAAGTTTCAAAGCCCAAAACGTAAAATTGAGAATGCATGGAATACAGAAATATGGCGCTGAATACGCCAAACTCTGGCGGGTAAACGGAAAAGTTGTTTGTTAAATCGATCATCTGAAACCTAACATAACCAACGCAGGATACAAAATAACCAAGCTATCGTTACGTAAACAGAAAAATATCAACTTTCATGATATGAAAGTCGCAACTTTGTGTATTTGGTTTAAAATAGAACTGATACTACACAACAATTGTGCCGGTTGGGTTCCAATATTTGTGTAACACACAATACAAAATGTATGTAATCCACCTAACGTTTTTGTTTATTATGATCGTGATTGTGAATTTAATTAGTCCTAGTCTTTCAAATAGTTGATTCTTCTACCAATGACCATGGACGTATAAAATTCAAGGCTACACGATTCAGTTACGTTGATAATTTAGACACACCATTAGCATTTACAAATTATATATTTACAAGTCAAAAGTTTCACTTTTTAATGCCAATGAAGAAAAAAGTAAGTTAGTTTCACTTCCCAATTTCAATAAAATGTTTACATCCTATAACTTTACAGTTTACTATTTACGAGCATTGATAAACTTAATATATACTTTATTCCTTGTGCTTATCTTGTATCACATGGGAAACATGAACACCAGTGGCATAATTTACCTGATAAGAACAAATAGTAGACTCGCATTCTGTTGTTTATAAAATAAAACTTTAGTTTCTAGTTTTAACTTCAAACCAATTATGGCCCAATTAATTAATTTTCATGAAAATAAAACTCAACAATAAGACTTCAACCTATTTACGTCCATTTAATTATATTACCCTGAATAATTTGAACACCATTTATGTTTGTTATATTACATTATCACGTTTATAATATTACATATGTGTGATAATATGTATTGTAATGTATATTAATGTATGTAATATTTATTTTAATAATCTAAATCTTACTCGTAATTAAAATAAAATAACGTTTTTCTTTTACTATGAAAACAGGAATGATGGAGAACATTAAGTGATTATTAATGAGCGGCATTAAATAGAGAATATTCTTTACAAACAAACGTAATTTTTATCCCCAGGTTTGGTATGTATACATTAATTTTAATAATTAAATATGAAACTTTAGTTGATCATAAAAGTAAACCAACAATTTACGAGCAAATTCAAAGATATGTAGTTACTGGGAAAACAGCGAGAGTTAAGCTTTAACGCCAGTTTGTGTGCTACCTATTATTGCCTATTTTACGCAAATCTTAGTTTCGTAAATTCTAATTGGGGGATAATAGTTTAAAATATAATAAAACTATATTATAATAATAGTACGGACTTATCGATACTATGCCCAGCGGAACAAAATTTATAATAATAAAACTGCTTTCATTAACTCTGTCTGAGTTTTTTTTGTTTTGATATTATACGTCATTTGTTTTATATCACACGAAACCTGTTCAGCAATCCACATAATTTCGCCCGAGTACTTCCAACATATGAAGTGGCTTTGCAAATTTACTAAGTACTCATACGCCACTTTTGACTCTGAGAGAGCGCAAATATTGGGTCAACAAAAACATGGGTGAAATATCTGTTTAGAGACTTGTGGTTTTATTAAGCTCGTTAATATGTGGATCAATTTCTTCCTTATTGAAGAGGAAGTCAACATTTCGTTGTCAAATGATGACCAACTGCTCTGTAATGGAAACTTGAGTTGTCACTGAACGCAATATGTCAACCGCGTGAAACGTCATAATTGTGTACCCACACACTGGTTTACACAATTGTGCACAACTAGAGGAAAGGCTAAGGATGTTTGACAATGACCCTGTTAATGGAAAGAATTGTGACATTTACAATCTTGGGGATAAGCCTATACTGAGTGGTTGTCATGCTGTGGATTTGAGTCAAGTACTATTAATTCCATTCATAAGCACTGAGTATTTCGTACGAATGTAATATTGTGACCAGTAACACCGTATTCTCAAACAAGCGGGCTTGGCCTTAGGAGGTGGGTTTGGGTTTGACAGCTCAGTTGCAATGGTTAGATGGTGGAATGGTTTTTAGGTTGAGACAGTGATTTTTTTTAATTCAACACCCGTTTATAAACTTCTTCAATAATATAAAAAGGAAAACAGTTTGATCATTCACGATATAATACTGGAATTTATTTAAAATAGGAAACAGACAATTTTGTAATTAGGACCAAATAAAAACGGCTGAAGGTAAGAACGTGAATTTTGTACACAATGCACATGAGATAGCTGTAGGAAGTAACACGTTTTCACCTTCTCATTAAGTATACTTAATTTTTATAAATAAAAAAATTTCACTTCCTCCAGTCACCTTTCACGTAAATACTATAAAAAACCTCATCATTATCATAAACTATTTTTGGCCTGATTATAAAGGTATTACAAAATTCTCCTATAAAATTCTATCACTCCTCGTGGAACAATAATCTTTTCCCATTGTTTTCTGTCCTTAGAAATAGTATCTCGTAGATCTCATGATATTTATTTTTTAACTTCAAAAGAAATATCCTGACAGAAAACCGAGTATACCACTTCGAGAATAATATAAAGGTTTGATACCAACAGAACGGAAACAATGTAAAAATGTATTAAAATTTAACGAGTATTATGAGGCAAATAAAGACAAGAATTATTGAAATACATTTTAGAGTTGGTACGAATATGTGCAACTATGCACAAAAAAGTTTCATATATTATTAAAATATATTATAAGCAACCAAAGTAACAAACAACGGAAAAAATATTACAGGCATGTTAAAGTAAGTATAAACGTTTATGTTTCATACGGTGTACAATATAAGACACGCCCTGTAACATAAAGCAGCAACATGCTGTGTCACTGTACGACATGTTAAACCAGAATGTGTAGGAAGTGTTCTGCGTCTTTGAAGAGACCGCATCCAACAAAGGAACGATTTAACTCGACAACAGGCTGGGACAACGCCTAGGGTACTTTCAACAGCTTGTTGATCGACACTCAGTTCAATGCAGGAAATAACGGTTTTTAATGAATTAATATACTCCATCAGAATATTTCAATTTAAAGTAGAATTATTGAGAGAGTTGGTGAAAAGGTCCATAAATTTCATTTTAACAATGTTTAAGCAATGGTAATAATGATGTTACATCACTGCGCAGACACATGTATAATCTTCCATTGTACAATAAATGAAATCAATAAAATTTGAGAATATTTGCCTTCGAGGGAAATGTGAAAGGTTTTACATGATTATAAAAAACGAAGGTATTTTAATATTTAAATGGGTTACCTTGTTTATTATTAAACATACATATTTATTAAATAAAATATAAACATTTTTATTACAGTAAATATAGTTTTTCCAGTAGCCTAAACTTTTTTTATTAAACTCTCTCTCATTACTGCGACATTAACTTTAAAAAAGTAATTTACATTAGTTTTCATCAGCAGTCTTATATTTTAAAAAGTATTTCATAAATATCACACAAACTTCTGGTTATTTGTTAGGTAATTTTTAGTTTTAGTTATTATTTCAATTACTTACTAACATTTATGAAAGGTGTTTTAAAATTTTATTGTAGATAAAATTTTAATTCAAATCCAACTAAAGCTCTATATAAATCTAAAGCTTTATGTTTCTTAAACAATTAATAACTACATCACTGATACAAACATGTATTAATGTATATTATTGTGCCAAAGCTAACGATAAACAAGTTGTGTTTCACAATATTAAAACGAAGAAGAAATCAAATTTACACGTATAATTTATAAATGAAAACTTTTACTTTTAATTGTTATTTTTTAAATATAAATTATAAGATATAATAATAATAAAAGTTGCCTAATTGATTTAAAATCAATTATTGGCTATGAAAACTCATGACACGAAAACATTTAGGAGAAAACCAACCTGAGAGTTTGAGATTAAAACATTAAGTAACTCAAATCTTAGGTGATAATAATTCTTAATGAAGATTAACAGTAATTATTCTTTATCGTAATCTTGGAAAAAATCTGTAATATTCTTTAAACAGCATAATTAGTATGAAATATTTAATATTTAATATTTTATTTTTATTTTATGAAGGTAGTGTATTTAGAAGAGGAATGTAACATTTCGTAAAGCTAAAGGTCAAATTCAGTGCCAAATTCCACGTGTACAGTATATTTGAGTAGAATTTGAAGTCATTCTTGATATGGAAGTATTATAAAAATGAATCAAATTAAAATTATGTTTAAGTATGTAATTAGAAAATAAGAATTATCTAACAGTTACATTGTAATTTAAACTCATTTAATTACATGGCAATGCCGTAAAATTGCAGAATTCTACGTACATTGGTGCCTAAAGAACCAACCAAACTAAGACAATTATTATCATTTATTATATTCCTATACAATAACATATATAGGGTGTTTATCTTTTTATTCATCTATATTTTGATATGTTGAGAATAAGATATCATGAGAAACGTTTACAAATAGTAAGCAATTACATAATTACATAAAATAATAGAATACAATCTCAAGAATGGTATCAAATAAAGAAAATTGTTTTTGTATAAAGTGACACTTATACCTTTTGATATTGCAAATAACACCCAAAATGATGCTCTTAGCCGTAGACAAGACTTTCAAATGGTAATTTAATGACATTCCTACGGTATTATGTTATAAATATTGCGTAGTTTGTAAAGCACACATTTGTATAATACAAACGTTTCTACCGAGCAATAACAAAACCAAGCAGAGCTGCAAGGGCCATTACAGGGGTTAATAACGTGGGGAAGTTTGAAGAAAGGTTCCATAGACCTACTTCAGACAAACGAAGGTATAGTTCCTTGAAGTCAAATGTGGGTTCTGAAGACAGCTGTAGATTCCTCCCCTCTTACACTACAGTTATGTCTGCAGTCACGCACAACTCGATTTTATTTAGTGCTTGACGATATAACGGTTATGGAACACTTTAGGTAATGATAGGTGGTTTAGTTTGTATGGTTGTGAAACACTTTTACTAAATATACATTTGTGGTTGATTGCTTGTAAGGATAATTGCTATTTAATTTGATATTTTTACTAAACTTGTTTTAATAATATAATATTGTGACTTCTTGGTACTAGAAATTGTATTTTAAACATAAACAATTTATGAATTTTAGCTGTATAAAAGTTCAATTTGTACAAGCTTTTAGTACTAGCTCAAATACGCTTTCAATCGTTTGACATTTACCCCTTATCATCAACTTTCGTTCCACTTGGTGTAAGTTGAAAAATAAAATATCAAATTTGTCACAATTATATTGAAACACCAAAAATATGATTAGGTTTTATTATAATTTAACAAATAAAAATATATTAGAAATTGGATGTGCGTGTGTGTTTTAAGCAATTAATAGATACGAGATAAGAGCGTGTTAAAAAAATTCGCATTCTTTGAAAAGAACCTAGCTTTTAGGCTGGCGTGAAAATTGTAGCGAATAGTCTAAAACCATACCGCGTGAGGCTATTGCTAAAAGGTTTCGTACCGAGATATTTTTGCGCTACTAAAGAGAACCGTATATTCTATTTACTTCGTCCTTTACATAAATATATCATGTATAATATTATGTGTATATATATATATATATATTTATATTTTATAATAATCGTATCACGGAAGTTTAAAATATTAACTATAAGTAATATAAATATACCATAATATATTTTTATCATAGAATTCCATTTCACATTCAATGAAATAAGTTTATAAATAGCGGAAATTAGTTCTAGTTCTTAAAGTATAGTACTTTCACTAAACTTCTGCAAATCCTCTGAAAAAAGCGAACTATTCTTAATTAGGATTAAACTGAAGATGGCTGAGCCAGTAATGCGTGAACAATTAATTATAAAAGAGTAGACGTGGCAGAGTTCTTGTGATTGGCTGAAGTTCAACCAATCAATAACAAATATGAGTTTTCCCTTATGCTACCAGCTAATTGATAATCTAATATTATCCGATTTATTGAAGTTATTAAATTGTATACACCAATATATTATTTATAAATTCCTTATTTTTGGACTTTTAAATAATAATTTTCTTTTTCAAACGCTAAAGTTTTTTTCCTGTTATACAACTTTTTTCTGTTAGATCTATACGTTTATTTAAGGTTTATTTGCCTAATGTTTTTATGAATATGCTATTTTGTAATTCAAAGATGTAAAAAGTCACATTTTTTCTTACACAGATGTTTTCTTCTATGTTAGTACTGGTTTCAACACAATGTAGGTGTAAGTTCTTTTTGAAACATGGATATTTAATTAATTATTCTTTAAGTTTAAGGAAGATAACCTAATATATTACATTCATTATGTTGTCTCTGAAGTGAATGTGACAAAATCCACACCTAAACTTTAAAAATTGTTTTCAGCGGCTAACATCGCTGTAGTGATAGTCTGTAAACTATTGTACCATGGGAGAATTATATATACATTTTGATCACCGAGCGGTGTCCGTGAAAGCATTACGTAAGCATTGCTCATCTCATCTTAAAATACAATAGGTAGTCTATAGGTAGTCTAAAATTGATTAATATATGAATATAAAGGAAAGGTTTTAATTTAGTTAATTACAATTTAATGCATTGTGAATTATGTACGTGTAAATGAGAATTAGCTAAGACATTTTCTCACACAATTAAATTTCTGTTAAATTTTATAATGCAAAGATGTGCCTAAAGTAAACACTTTCCTAATGTCTAAAAAAACCTTTTTTGGATCTGTGAAACAAAATTTAAATGTAATAAAGATATAATATAGAGAGGTAGATAGAGGTTATAATAAAAGTCGTTAATCGAACAACCTTAACGCATCAAGAGTTAGTTACCTCCTAAAAATGTGTTAAAATGTATTATTATAGAAATATAGAACAATCAAATTATATAAACATTAATACATAAATAACTGTTTTTACGTATTTTACTTTGCTTACGATCGTGCACATCACATTAAGTAATGCTGATAACGTAGGCATAATTGATTTTTGTACTATTTTACACTCTTGTTTGGAAGCCTGAAGATGATAAATATAAAAAAATAAATTAATAACTCAATTAAAAATAGTTAATTGGTTATTTCGTGTTTACTGATAACAAAACGCATTGGAACGCTCCATTGTATTGGTATTGAACTCCAAAGAGTTTTCAATTAAAGAGCAACGGCGCAGATAGGCAATAGAGATACAGTATTGCATCTATATCACTGCCTGGCTGCTAGCGACAGGCGCTTGCTATAAAAACATTACTCTTTTTACATTATTTAAAATCATCTTCAACCACGAAAATATAATATATCAAGATATTTATGCTCAAATTAATTTTAACAGCCTATTAAGAAGTAATAATAACCCCAAAATTACATAAAAATAAAAAAAACTAAAGTAAAACACATGTTCATTAGTTTTGTTTATTTTACTTACTGTAATAAATTGAATCCTAATCAAATTTTGTATTTTGGTTATTTTTAATAAAAACTGTTATGTCCCTCACTCAATTTACGGAAAACTTAGAGGACAATTTAACTGTGTGTACGCGTTCCCCAATACTACATATGATTTAGAGAAAACATACACATCCACCACTAAGCTGATAAAAATACAAAAAATTGTAATGTTGGAATAATAATATTGAGAGATGAAAGTACAGAGCCCTGTGTGAGACCGTCAGTCAGGTATAAAGCAAGCGAATGTTTTGTTAATAAGGGAAACACTTTGCGTGTTGGTGTAGCTTTTCAAAGGCTGCATCTCAACCCTTCAGAGGTTTTCTTTCACCCGCGCCAGAAGAGAGGACTGGTAGACAAAAGACTCGCTTCGGCTGTTAGGGCAGGATGTAAAGAACGTTTAGTCCTAGGTTAAGTGAAGTTCTAGAATCGTTACAGATTTCAGTTACTAAACAACGTAAAATATATTTATTGCATTTATTTTCACCAAGTATATAATGTAGATTTTCAGAGTCAGTGTTGCATTACAAATGTCATATTTGCAACGATTCTAAGCACGTGCGTGAACGAAAAATTGATTCTTGTCTCGGGTAATAAATAATTTGACCCCGCCAATTTGCAATTCACCAACTAATTTAAGCTTTATGAGCCCGAGGTCGAGGTGGACACCCCTCAAGGTGCAGAGACAGCCAGCTTTGACAGATGTTTTAGTTTAGAAAATATAATTTAATTCAATCTAATCCCCCCGGTTTTTAAAACTATCGTGATCCTATTCAGACAGCAACTAAGGTGCACCACATTTATAAATGGTAATAGCATCTTCTGTAAAAAAGCACCATAGTATAATTCCCCTAAAATTAACCAAATTAAGTCCTAAGAACTATTGGAAGGATCTCACCCATACAGCCACGGAGCCACCGGAACAACTGCGCTCGTCTTTTGAGCGACTCCCCCGACCTTTGATAACCGGCGTCAGTAGCGCCCTCTATCATGCAAGACAACTATGTCTATCTGACCACCTGATAACTAACTATTGTGCCTTCGGCACATATTCTAAACTAAAGTACGAACAGTTCTGTAAGGAACGTTTTTCGTACATGAAAATAACATAGTTATTTAACAAACTCTTTAAATATAAAAAATGTTTGACTTTAAATCAGACGAATTTATTCATATACAACAAGGCATAATTAATATACCTATCGCATACTTAAATTGATTAGATTCTTTTACCTCATACTAATGTTTTGGCATAAAAAGCAAAATGAAGAAATATTTCTAGAACAATGTGACTTAATAGTTCTAGGCTTAGAGAAATTGCCTCGTCAAAGAGGGGAATAGAAAATTTAGTTTTATCAGCTCATAAAACAGGTATATAAAAATTAAGTGCTTTCACCTCTTTTTGAGACGTAAAACTCTAAACATTGGATTTTACTGTACTTATTTACGTTGAGAATGCTTGAAATGCTGATAACTCTGCTTGTAGTTTCAATTGTAAGAATGTTAAGATATACGTTTTGAATACGTGTTAAGAATGTTTTGAATACGTATTTTTGAAGGTTGACTACATTTTAAAGAAGAACTACTACATAAAGAACTCAAATTTGTACCAGTACACTTTGAGTGTGTGTGTTTATATATATATATATATTATAATATATAAATATGGTATACAATGTTGAGTATATATTACATAGTATTATATGTTGTTCATTGCATAGTAAGCATTAATTTACACTAGTACTTAAATAGGTAATTGGAATTAATCAGTAAGACGAGGATTATTTTGGACTAAGTTCTGCCAAGACTACGGAGAAACTTGCCCTAGTAAATTAGTTCATTAAAGTGGAAAACTTGGCTTGTTAGAAGTGGCAGGCTTATCAGAACAAACCGCCCCGAGTGATAACCTTAGTTACTTGTTCATCGTGGGGTATTTCCACATTATGTGTAGCGCAGAACTTTGTTAATTGAGTACAAAATACATGTGATCTTGGTAAAGTCAATTTAGATACAAAGACGATTGTTGTTTACTTTAGTTCTATTCATTAGTTTACTTTATGTAGATTATTTCTAACACGTATTTAAATATAATTTGGTACTTGTCTACAATTTTTCAATTTTATCAAAGTAAGAAAAATAGTTATGTACGAGTAGTATTTACACACGTTTTAGATATTTTAAACATATTTTTAAGAGATTGAAATTGTTGCCTAACCTAAATTATTTATCTTTTACTATGAAGTATACCTGGCGTATACTTATTGAACACGTACCCCGTGTACAAAAATATGTGATAAATGTACATCTGCAGTAGCATGAATTCAAATTAGAGCACGAATATAACTTCGATAACTCACAAGCTATGAACCAATTTAAGTTAATATAGATTTTCAATATATTAAAACTTCTATATATGTATAGAGAATGGATATGCAATTCTAAATAATTGAATGCTTAAACAATTCATTAAATAACTGAGAAGTAAGTGTTGCATGTGTAATTTTATTTAGCTGCACCAAGAATTGTAAAGTGGTCAACGATCATTCGTATAAAAAGGTACTAAAAATTAAAAAAAGATTGTTCTTAACGGCAGTTTCACGCGACCTATTGATTAACAAGAGTTGGTTAACCTATTTTAAATGACATCAAAAACATTCCTAAAGTATGTAAACTTCCTAACTTAGCATTTAAAGCTTGAAGTTATACACTTTGCACTTGTATGTCCACGTTGAAATAAGCCGGAAGTTCAGGCTCAAACAAGTTGTTCACAAAAGGGTATCACAAACGTCTCTGGGTGATTTTAATAATCATTTTAAACAAAAAAGTCATGCGACGGTACGCTCTTGAATTAAATGTAGTTTTAGGCCGGATTTTATCTATAGACATTTATTTTAAACAGTGAACTGACTTATTGAATTGACTAAATTTTGTTTTGAAAAAGTTTAACTTGGCTTAATTCGACCTAGAACGTGAGTAAAGAACGGCTTCGACTACTTGAATTTATGGTTAGATTATACATGAATAAACCGTTCTACTCACCTGCCTTGTTATATCAAAATTTTCAAGAGCCGCACTACTTGTACAAATATCTAACGCCGTTCTTATCATCCGGGCGTGGCTCAATAGAATAACGCTCCTACCCACTGACCTGGAGATCGCCGGATCGGATCCACTTCTAACCGTCAACTTTTTATTCGAACTCTAGTCAACAATATACTTTTTATTAAAATCTTTACACTGCCTGTGATAAAAAAAATCTATTTTATTTATTTTATGTGCATAGTTTATTTATTGTCTGCTCGTCTATTTTATATATTATCCGCTGTTTTATTTATTTTTCTGTCGTTTATTTATTGTCTGCTCCGTTTATTTATTATTTTTTTTCCTGTGAAATGTTAATTAGCCTATTTATTTACTGGTCTTTTGTCTTTGACACATTTGCTAGTTTTTGGTCGAGTAACTGTACATGGTCCCACAGAACATTATGTCTTTTGTTTTAGAAACAGTAAAAAAAATGGCAAAGACTTGATATTATATAATCAGAATAAATACCGGGAGAGTTACGTGGTTAAATGTGGAGACATCGTCTGGCGCTGTTTGGGAAGGAACTGTAATAGCGAATGTTAGGACTGATAATAAAAAAAAACTATCATTTACAACCGCTAATGAGACTCATAGTGGACCACACCCAATAACCATGAGGGTCCTGACACCATCTCCACCTCCACAGAGACGTCTTCCCCTCGTCACGACTCCAAGACCTGCGGGATCTTCACCTTTTACGACCACATCTTCCAGCACACCCGAGTCCGCATCCTCGACTGATATTCCGCCTGCTCCCGCACCCGCTTCGCCATCTCCATTCCAGCAATACTCCAGCCACTTCATCACACAAATCAGAAGACTCATCGGGAGAAATCTCAACATTAAAAAATGAAATAACTCGTTTAAATAACGAAATGCGGGTCTTCTAGACCACGCCATCGAGTCGGATATGCGCTTGCTAAAATTTACTGACCAAATCTTTGTATCAGACGCATCAATCTCCGATAATAAGGAAAATAGGCCAGCGACTCAAGACTGCAGTATTACAGTGTGATCTTCCCCGTGAACGAAAGCTCGTCTGAACCTATTGCAAACACGTACATACACAGACGTGTCTGCGCAGTGTGACCTAACAGACCAGCGGGCAGCGTGGATGGAATTGGAAGAATCGGTGCGTAGTTTAAGAGGAATATTGGAAGTTTTGGAAGCAGAAAAACCATTGTTTAAAGCTCCAACTAAAGTCCTGCAAGTGTGCTGAACAGTCTCGCCAACCATTGACTGTGATTCGCAGCAATTCAGATACATCTCCTCCAGTAAACAACTTAAAATAAAATCTGAATTATTGCAAACGAAAAATACAAAAAACACCGACTACAGCTTGACATCAAACAGCAGACAAAAAATAAAAAGTATAAAGCTCAAAAAGCACCGGCTGCCGCTCGCAAAACATACTCTCATCCTGCAATCTATTTTAATAAGGGGCGATAGTCACACTCGGCACATCGCAGGTCTTACAAGAGGACTGGTCGACTCCTCTACTTCGATCACCGGTGTTTGCAAACCCGGCGCCCGCCTACTAGACATTGTCAGCCTGCCCTCAGCTCACACCTCCACCTGCGAGCACTGTCGGCCTGGACCAGCCCGCGTCTCCACCTGGACCTAGGCTTCATTGCGAGGTGCTGATTGCCGGAACAAAACGACCTGGCTACCGGCGCCCAGCACACGATCTACCAGCATCTGGAGCAGTACATCACCAACAGACCGGCCGACACTCAACTAGTAGTCGCCACTATGCCACATCGCCACGACCTGCAAGATCCTGACAATCCCATCCATGGACGAAGACCATGCTCGTGAATGCTTTCATTGAAGAACTGGCTGCCAGACACGACATCCAAGTGCTTCGTCTTGACACCATTAGCCCCGAAGTATTTCACGAGACATGGTCTACACCTGTCGATGCGTGGCAAAAGACTGCTGGCCGAGATGTTGGGTGAGGTGCTTGACCACGGCCAAAACTCGCCCCGTTTGCACAGATAGCAGACTGTCAGCTATCGCTCCTACGCCTCAACCGTGCACCAGCAGAACGGTTCCTCCGGTAGCACCACCACCGGTACCGACGTCCCCCTCCATTACCCTCATCTCCAACGCCTTCTCTGACACTTTTGGGGGCCAGCGTCTTCACCGTCGTCTCCATCAACGTCCGCTCCTCTCACTCTGCCGCATATCACCTTTGCTGAAGTTGTCGCTGGGACATCTAAGCCCAATTCAATTGCAAAAACAACCAGCACTCAGTCTTTTTTTAGTAGAAGCTCCACCTCTGATCCCCATACAAATTTTGACTGACAAAAATAAAATAAAAAATTCCAATTTAAAGAAACACATTTCTAAAACAGTGTCATTTGTGCATCAAAATGCACAAATGGCTACGAATAAGGTGGATGAGCTTACTCTCATGTGCGAGGAGCTCAAATCCAGACTTGTTAGTTGTGACCGAACACGGTTTTAAGAACAACAATATCGAACACTTTAAAATTCCAAATTACCAATTGGCAAATTTTTACTGCCGCAACTCCTTCAAAGGAGGAGGTGTAGCAATATTTCTGAAAAATGAGCTCTCCTTTACCCCTCTCACTCTTTTCAAACCTACAGACAAACACTGTGAACATACAGGGGGTAAAACTCAAAACCAAAACACTCTCATACTGATGTGATTGGTCTATATAGGTCTCCCAACGGAAACGAGGAATTG
The DNA here is from genome assembly GCF_021130785.1 of Homalodisca vitripennis. Taxonomy (NCBI): domain Eukaryota; kingdom Metazoa; phylum Arthropoda; class Insecta; order Hemiptera; family Cicadellidae; genus Homalodisca; species Homalodisca vitripennis. The sequence goes on from NC_060208.1 coordinate 131,614,622, forward strand.
TTTTTTTTCAAAATTCGATCAAATCTTGACTGACGTTGCAAATAAAACTCGCGGTTTCATAGTCATGGGAGACTTCAACATTGAACGGTCTTTAGATGTCGATAGTCCCATGACAAGGAGATTGGCTGACTTGCTGGGGTCGTTTGGCCTGAACTGGTCGGTTAACTCTCCAACAAGAGTGACGGCCAACTCAGCGACCGCGATTGACAACGTCATCACAGATTTGACAGACGTTGAGGTCTTGGGTGGTCGACACAGCCATTTCAGACCACTATGGCCAACCAGGCCATCATCAATGGTCATGAGGCACCAAGGGGGTCCCATCCTCAGAGAAAACATTCAGAGATACAAGGCCCACAAACATAGCATTGCTCAACTTTCAGCTGGCAAAAGAAAGTTGGAACTTTCTGAATTCTAGGGATCCTCTTGAGTTGCAATTTCAAAAATTTGAACAAACATTCAATTTTCATCTAGACGTGAGCTGTCCTCTAAGGAAAACCAAACAAAGACCTAAGAAACGAAAGTGCACATGGATTACCAAAGGTATCCTGGTTTCTAGATAAAAATTTTTATTTTTCTCGGAAATAAACAAGCACACAGTTAACGAAGAGTTCAAAAGAATTTTTTCAAAAGTACAAACAAATTTATAGAAAAGTCATCAAAGCTGCGAAAGCCTATGATGTAAACAAAGCGTTGCTCACGTCGAAAAACGTATCAAAAACTGCATGGGCCTTCATCAACAATAAAAATGTATTAATTGATAAACCGATTGAACTACAGATCAAAGATAAACTCATCAATGATCCTTTAAGGGTAGCTGAGGAGTTCAATAAATTCTTTTCCTCGGTTGGAGCTGAACTAGGACATCGTCCTCCATATAGCCAGCCGGTTCACATGTCAGTGCCGAGTCCAATAGCTTCATTGGCTCTGGTCCCGGTATCAGAGGAGGAAATTGCTAGAGTGATACGAGGCTTCCCATCAAAACGGTCTAATGACTCAAATTATGTGTCAACGTGGCTCCTAAAGCAATGCTCTAAGCATTTATTGGGCCCGCTCGAACACCTTATCAACCTCTCTTTTCACTCGGGAGCGTTTCCTTCCTCTCTCAAAACCGCTAAAGTCACTCCAATTTTTAAGAAGGGTGACCCTCTTTCAACTCAAAATTACCGCCCCATATCGATATTGCCGGTCTTCAGCAAAATCTTTGAGAAGCTCTTTCTTTCCCGTTGTGTGAATTTTTTCTGGACAAACATCATCTGCTGTCTGTAAACCAGTTCGGATTCCGAAGTGGTAGATCGACGGTAGACGCAGTCGTGCGTCTAGTCGATGCGATAGTAGAGGGAATTGAAGGTCGAGGAGATACTTTGAGTATTTTCCTTGACTTATCAAAAGCGTTTGACTGTGTCGACCATCAAATCCTCATTCGCAAAACTGGAGTATTACGGGATGCGAGGAGTGTCGCTCAAGTGGCTCAAATCGTATCTCAGTGATCGAAACACAATTTGTATGCATTTCAGGCGTCAAATCGGGAGAGGAGGGTCTGAGCTATGGTGTTCCTCAGGGCTCCATACTTAGCCCTTTACTCTTCTTGATCTACGTAAATGATGTTGGTTCATCGGTACAACAAGGGCGACTCGTCCAGTACGCAGATGACACGACTCTCTGTCTCAACTCAAAATCACAAGAAGAACTTGAAAAAATTACGTTCATTGAGCTCAACAGTGCAGTTCAACATTTCAATGAGCTCAATCTCAAAACAAATCCTTTGAAATCAAAATTCATTCAATTTAGTTTTTGCGACAAACAGATTCCAGATTGTAGTCCTACAGTCATGTTAGACGAATCTGAAATCACTGAAGTGTACTCAATGAAATTCCTTGGAATACACCTAGATCGAGGTTTGACTTGGGATTGTCATGTAGACTATGTTTTGTTCAAAGTTATCCTCAGGCAATTTATGTCTTGAGGAAACTGTCCGAATACTGCCCAACGCAGGTACTGATGACGGCATATTATGGACTGATCTACCCACACCTTTCTTACGGATTGGCATTGTGGGGAGGTTGCACAATCGCAAAATTTTCCAGAATTTTCATCCTTCAAAAAAAAAGCAGTTCGAACAATTGCAAAACTGCAATGGAGAGAGTCGTGAGGCCAGCTTTCAAAAAATCTAAAATTGTTGACATTACCTTTGCCTCTAAGTCTTGGAAAACGTGTCTTTTTTTTTCAAATCCAAATGCGAACACACAAGAGGTAGTGATTTACACTCTTATGCAACTAGAGGCAGGGATGACTACCGAACTGGAAGACACAGAACGGTAGCTCACGAGCGTTTGCCTTCTCAGGCAGGAGTTCGAATTGTCAACAACTTGCCGAACTCGATTAAATGTGTCCCCATGCTGAAAGGCATTCAAAGCTCGTCTAAAAAACAACATTGATTACACATGCGTTCTACAGTATAGACGAGTTTATGGCACACAATTGGGAGACCTCTCAATTGGCTGACTGACCGGGGAAGTGGTGGATCAATTCGAATGAGTGAGAGAGAGTGAACGCAAAAATTGTATGTATGGAAGGGACTTCGATGGTAGAACGAGTGGAAAATTTAGCTCGATATACGTGACGATTGCTATATAACATTGTTTTTATGTTCTACGCAATAAATAATTTATTATTATTATGCAAACTTAGATCGAGAAATGTCTCGTTTAACCACTTGTTTATATGAAATTTCTTGACGAAATGATGAATACAAAAGTTTGTGGCTCGCTTTTGTGAACACTCTGTCTACATAATTTAGTATTTTTGAAATAGTCATTCATATCATATATAGTGGTTATTCCTTAAATTAAGTGGTAAAAACTATCAGTACAATGTTTACCAATTATGACCATTGAATATCTTTTTTGTAACAGAATACTGCTGAATGATCTGATTAAAACCTCAGAATAGATTTTTATTAGTACATTCAATCACAACATTTTCAGAAATAAATAGTTTATTTCCTCTAAAGGTTTAGGAGTGTTCAGTAAATATCAATGTTTTGAGCACTCATGTGTACTATCGATTGAAATTGTATAAAGCACTGAAGCAGATAGAAAATTAATGCAAATGGGTTTTTTTTATTTCGAGAGAAATAACACTACCATCATATTTTATTGTTGTTTGTTTGAACACGGGTCAATCATTAAAGAAACTAAAACTGCAGTAGTGTACATGTTGTCATTTAAAATTTGTGAATGTCTCAAATTTTAAGAAGAAAATGTTGCATAGGTTTTAGAGCACTAAAAAATACAAATCAAGATTAACTTATGTTTTGCTCAAATAAACACGCAGCTTTACAATGAAATGTCTTGTCCATGAATGAGCTAACTACATGCAACTCATTATCGTAGATATTTAACTAACGAGATGTGTAATTACCTCTATTTCTGTACAAGGAGTAAAGTTGTTAACGAGGTGAAGCCTTGTTGTAGTAATTCTCTACTTACGTGTAGAGGTTTGGTTAGTGTAACTAGTACTACATTTTATCTTACTAAATTAAAAATTAATTTAAATTTTTTTAAATAAATAATGCTTACGGTTACTTACCTTATTTATCAAACAAGTATAAGCCTAATTGTTATTTCTGACTAGCCTCATATGCCGTTAGGTTATAAACACTGTATATCATTCTCTTTCTATTACATAAGTGTCTTACTACCATGAGTGATATTGATTACCTAACGAAAGTGTCCTGTGTTCTCAACTTAAGGATTCATTACTGCACGAAATTTGGCCTAAATATATCATTTGTGTGTTCAATGGTATTTAATGATTAATGTTAGTATAAAAACTACGATATACAATTTGAATGACCAGTAGTAGTGGCATCAGTAGGTCTAGTCATCACGAAGTACAGAAACTAAACAAACCAAAGCGTCAGAACTGCTTTAATTCGTAATCAGCTGAAACTCCGGGTCCATCATTGTGTCCAGAGCTGCTGCATAAAGGCTGGGAAACTATGGAATAATGGAAATGAAATTCAATGCATGTTTTATATCTGATTCGTGCTTGAAATAAATTTTACTTTTTGTCAAGAGAGCGATTTTAAACAGCTGTAGCCACGTTTACAACAAACACATAGTGAATTATGTTCTCGTCAATGTATAAACCCGAAGCTGGAAATGCAATAGCAACAGAATCCTCTGGTTTAACTCGTGCGGCATTGTTGATCATTAATATTATTGAATAGTGTAGTTTCTTTGTTTATCATCATATACAAGTGTTTTGTTGTTACATCATGTGATTTAGCTATTATTATGTAGTGTATCATCGTATATTATGTATAAAGCTGTGTCTTAACGCCGTGTGACTTAGCTATTATGATGTTTAATATAACTTCTTATAACACCTAGAGAATTTACTTAACAACGTGTGATTGACCTATTAAGACGTTGTTTAAAATTGTATGATTCAGCTAGTGCTCATAGTGGTTTGGCGTCGTATGATAATATGTAAATAATCGATGTATGGTATTACTTTTTGAATTGTGTATTTAAGACAGTGTTACTTTTTAAACATATGATTCGTTGAAACTAATTTATTGTGCGATAAAATTTCTTACGCGTTTTAGTTCTATTAAATAGCACTTTATAGCAAGTGGAATAGTTTAACGTTATGTATTATATAGCCAATATGATTTTGTTATTGAACATAACATACTACATATTTGGAAGTTGCTGTTGTCTAAGTATATGCTAGTGAATTGTTGTTTAACGTCATATATTATACCTGATGGGTGTTTGAATATAAAACTGTGTAAGGACCAACCGTTGCAGAAAAAAGGTTAAAATAATCATTACTACTTACTAAACCTTTACTTGCTATTTATTAATGTGTGTAATGGAAAAACGCATTCCCTTCTTAAATAATTCTATTTTATTGGCTAAATCATGTAATGAATGGAGTCTGTGTCCATTAATAAGTTCACAAAAAAATGGGAATTGAATATCGTGGGAAAACATGAGAAGATTAAGCAATGTTGGTATACGTTTTTATACAACATTGATATTTTTATGTAGGCACAAGAATGACAAGTTAAAGGCATGTTTTGTGAACCAGGTGCATAACCTAACATTTCAGACAGACAATTATAACATTACGGAATCTCTCAAAACTAAATGGTGAAAAGTTTGTCTTATGTCTGCTTAGTTCCGAATATACTTCATAAGGAAATTCTTTGTGAACTTGTAAGTAATATTAATAAACTGACAGTATTATCCTCTTAAACCTCTTAATATAACATACTTTTTAATTATAACTAAATGTATTTAGTATGAGAAAAAATTCCTTAATCAATAATTAAAATATCGTAAAGACTCACTATGAACCAAATCAATACACGAAACAAACACATATAAATAATAAAGCTGACATTATTTAATTCAGCTCTTCCTGAGATACTAAAACATGTAATTAATGTAATATTGGCTTCCAGACATTATAGATCATTGAGTCCATTATGCATTATTGACTCCTTATTTGTCCAGAATAAAACTTTAAAAGATTTACTGCATAAATTATGTTTTATTTATGCTTAAAAACGATTGAAAATATAAGAGTCTACCAGGTACTGAAATAAAACTAAATAAAGGTCTCAAATAGATATAGAAATATTTTATATGGTATTGTATTATATGAGAAAATTTGAGATAGAAATAGATTTAAGGAATACGGTTATAAGAATTTTAATATAATATCAAAAGGTTTACAGATATTTTGATACATTTATAGTTTTGGCACATAGTCCCAAATTGTTGTCATATCTAGTCAGCTTTCAGACAACTCCACAAACAAAAAATACCCTAAACTCAGTTTAAAGTTAAGTAAAGTAGTCTTATTTTACCAGGGCTAAGAAACCCTCTCTAACACTTAAACTTGGGATCAACGGCTAAAAGGTGACTTTCAAACCACCACCAATGGCCGGGCAGGCGAGCTGCTTGCAAGGACTCCCACATGAAGAGACTGGGAAGTTTCTCCTAAAATCGATCTGGCTGGTTAAAAGTAAAAATGTCAATAGATATTTGTAGATGTTTGCAATAAAATTAAAAGCACTGTATGGATATTCATGGCGCAGAGCGGAGTGAGAACGTATTAAAATCCCGATATAGGATCTGGGTAGCTTATAGATTATTGTAAACTAGTCTGAACCTCACATTAGCCGGGCATAGTGCACCTGGTGTCTCTGCAGTTATCATACTCGTATGTTTAATCTTACCCACTTTGCCTTTTAATTTCATCATGTTTGTTTTCGTTGATGCATGCATACGTTCATATCAGTATAAATAAATACAATTCTGTAAACAAAATAATAATTCAAATAAACCAAAAACTAATACGGGTATTACAGCAAAGTATTATCAATAACCTATTAACTAATATCGGACATTACTTTATAATTCTTTAACATTTTAAATGGAATCGAATCGTGAATCTATTTTAAACCTGAGCAAGATCTATGCATTAGTATGTATAAACACAGTAAAGACTTGTTTATTTAATGCAGATAAATTTCGCTTTTTGTAAAAAATAATATTCTTGTAAAACGTTGAACCCAAATTAAGTATAACCAAAGAATACTATTTAAACGAAATTCTTATACTTGTTGAAATCCTGTATACTCAAGCAAACTTTATATTAACTAGTTTTCTAATAATTGAGTATTGACTTCATATGAGAATAATATTATGTACGGCAATACACTCTTACATGCTGGTACAGTTTACTTATATAATACAATTTTAATTTTAAGTTGGAAATGTGTGATCTTTATTGGAAAGTAGTTGGACACACAAGGGTTGTAGGAGAGATTACGAAATCAGTATGGAGAAGAGAAGGATTTTTGACAGAAGTGACCTAATCCCTGCCAGGGAAGGATCAACTCCCCTCGCGGTGAGCTGCCCTTTAGCTGCGTCAACCCCCCCCCCCTACCCCCTTTCATGTCCTTATTATACGTGGACAAGCACCTGATTGACTAAAAATACTTTTGCTTTTGTTATAACACCACGTTTTATTCCATAGAGGCAATTTGAACATTTAATGTATTTTTTTGTAATGGGTGTTTGTAAATAATAACATGTTTTCTATAATACAGTGTTCAGACATACGATAAACTTTTATGCTCAATATAAGACTAATGTGCCCTGAATAAATTTTCCCCAAGAATGTCCCCAACTTAAAAATTGGTTATATCTTTTAAAGGATCAACTTTAGTATTATAAATGATAATACTAAAATGTTTAATGGTGCAGAATTAAATTTTTATGATTCCTGAAACCTACTGTACATTATCGGAAGTGAACTTATAGTTCAGACCGGAAGTGAGTGTATAACGAGTGAACCAACTGAGTTTGTCGTAAGAATATTATTGATTTGTCGCATTAAACAAGTTGCAGATCAATGTCAGTAGAAGTTTCCTTACAATGTTGACGGGCTAAATAGTTTTGCCACACGATATGTCTTAGAAATTGAAGAGCCGTCACAACTACATGTTACAACATATCTAATTTCATTTCTAACCAGAAAGGAATATAATAAATATACAACTTTATATAAATAAGGTAGGAGTACACCGTGTGGTAAACAGAGTAACTCTGTAGCGGAAAAATGAAATCACAAAGTAAAAGACTTGAAACAAACGGGAACGAGCTGCTATTTATATATTTATATGCATTTTCCCACAGACAGTAAGCTTACTTGTCGCAGGGAATCAACTGGAAAGAGTGAGTTAATTTCAAATACAGTTATTCATGTGGGAGGAAAGGTTAAATTTAACTATATAAAATTACATAAACATTTTAAGGTGTTTTTATTTAATACTGAAGAACACTATACATTATTTTTGAAAGTTACATTTCATGCGTTCTTAATACTTAGTGATACTTTTTAAAGCAGCAGATTTATTACAATGTTAATAAAGCATTTAATCTTTAAGAGGCACAACCCGAAACTCAATACACAATGTTAATTACGATAATATCTCTGTAAAGTAAGACAGTTTTTTAAACCCTCTCTGGCGATTGTACCATGGATTTAATGTAAGTCTTTTTCATTTATAAACGTTAAATTTTCGTAGTAAATATGGTCGTTGCTCTTGATTGAGTAATACAAATGATCGGTTTTAAGTTTACTACATAAATACAGTTATGTAAGCATGTGCATTATACAAAAATACAGGGAAAGACTCAGCTACATTAATGTAATGGTGACTCCAGTTAAAACGTGTAGTCGAGTTCTGTAAACCTACACCCATCTCTTGATTAACATGAACTTTGCAGTGGGTTACGGCTTACAGACTTAACCTAATTTTGGTTCCTGATATTATTTACTGAATAAATATTGCTATAAAAAAAACTCGTTGCACCTTTTAGTCTGTCGTAAATTAAGGCTAAATAGTCCAACTGACTTCCACAATGATCACGATAAGTGCATTTCGTGAATACCCAGACAAATAATAAGTTTGAACATTTATTAGATGTATCCTTCTCGTTAGTCTCTCAGCTTGAAATCTCACTTATGGCCATCCGTAAGAGTAAATGTCGAACATGTAAGATAAGGAAACAAGGCTTACTTAAAAAGCAGGCCGACGTATTTTTAAGTTGACAAATAAAATAAAATAGTTATATATTATTATATAGTAAAGTAGTTTAATATTTTTATCTGAAGCTTTAAACCATATTTATTCAGACTAAGATAATTTTATTATTAATTGCTAAAGTTAACTTACATTAAAACATAAAACCAATATTTAATACTTTTATTTTTTTGTGAGGCCTTTCGATAGCGAGGCTATCTTCTTTACTTTTTTGATGTGTCTGAAGAAGATATATTTATATATACTAAGTCACCACGAAAAGAATGCTTTCTTTTAAATTATGACAACATTAAGCAAGACAAATATTTTAAACTATTGTTTTTTATAACTATGCCACATTATGTTTTTAATTACAAAAGGAAGTTTTACTTTAAGTTTAATACTGCAAAGTTTTAGAGAGACAAGAATTAGGAATAGAAGTTGGAATGGAAACATTTGCAACATGAGAACTTTGCAGACGGTTAAGGATGCCACTAACTAAATGACATGATTTGGTTCGAACTGGGAACTAAGTTAAAGTGAAGTGGGCTTATTGCATGCTGAGTCACTGTCATTTAAGCTGATGTGCCGCAATATAGGCTGATGTCTTTCTGACAGTTAAAATGCTTTGGAAGTTTTGTATCTAAAACGAGTCCTGTCATTTAGTGACGATTATAAGAAAATTAATAAATACAAAACAAACTTTGTACCTTAAATTGTTAAATAAATTTAAACAAAAGTAACCGAAGAAATAAATGGTGTGGTTAAGAAACCTGAGATGATGTGTAACGTATTAGGTAATACTTTACCTAATAGATAAATAAAATTATTATAACCTTTATTTGTTGCTTTTAATTAAAATTTTATTACGAATGTACATTTAAAGTCAACACGAAAGAATATCAACAAAGTTTCTTTAATTCATAGTGCAAATTATGCTTCCTTATTTTTTTCTCATAGTCCACTATTAAGTACAATTAGGAGTATCTCATACAATATACATAGTGAGTGATAAACTCAAGGAGGCTAGCATATACTTTAGTTGAAATTATGCCTTATTATTATACTTATTTATACTTAAAATTATGTAGTTTAAATTTTGAAATTCCGTCAATATTTACGAATATGGTTGACACCTTTGAAATTGATTTTGAAACCTTCTATTATTTAACGGATTTGTGTTTTAAATACCTAAACATTTTATTTTCGATATACCCAATCTTTTATCCGCTAGTAGCGCAAAAAGTTTTAGAAACTACTTTTCAATGGTTATTAAAGAGGCATGTTTTACAATTTGTAACATAATAAAATTTAATTAATAGTGAATGTTTGTTTATTAGACTGTTAAAAAGCTATTGAAATTCCACAAATACTTTATTTTATGCACCACAAAATATCCTAAGATATCTACCCCGTCATCTGTGGTCACAAATCTTGGTTAGCATTGTCGTTTCTTATGTCAATAAATGTAAAATATATTAAGTTGTGTTTTATTCATCGCACAAAATATTCATACTAATTTCAGTTAAAGGACCCGTGACCGTTTCTAAGCTGGTGCGTCTGACAATGAACATAACATTACAATTAATTGTAAAGTGTGGGTGGTATGTAAGTATAGGATGCTTCCTATATTATTGAATTATTTGTAGGAATATTTTTATTTTTAATTAAGAGATGCTAGAAGCTTCCTTTTGTATGTAGGTATTGAGCACAGGTTACATGTCTGGGTTGGATAGGTACCATTCAACACAGACATTGTGTTGCTCAATTTTGATTGGCCAATGTTAGCTTGATTAGATGGTGGGAGGGACTTCTAGATCCTTCCGGTGGCTTCAACCACGTTTTGAGGCGATTCTTTGCTGTGTGCTCAGAGAGTGTAGACGTATTAAGGTTTAGCCTACTCTTGCCGTTTTGATTTTTCGGGAAGAAGGTTGAGTTTGTTGAGTTGTAAGATTTAAATTTCTTTTCAAAATTTAAAGTAGTGATTCAATTAAGTAATATATAATAGCCATTTCGGTTACTTGGTGAAGTCTTCTGGAGAAGTGCGAGGTACTGTGAAATTTAGGATTTAACATTGAAATAGAAAATTTACTTGATGATATTTTCCTGTTCAATTTGGTTTAATCAGGAATAATCTACTGAAAAAGAAAATTTATTTAATCTTCTGAGATTCTATATATATTTAACTAGTTGCTAAATTTAACATTCAAAGCCAAGCGAACAATTCTGGATAATTCAATGATTTGTAAATTGGAAACTTACAGAAAATAAGTAGTTTGAAATTGATAAATTTTTGACTTTAACTGGTTGGACATTGTCTTGGTTCATATATTATATTTTAATATTACCTTAATTTGTTTAATTTTTATTTTGAGAAGAAGTATTGTTTTATTATTTATATCATTTTATATTTGAAGAAGATTATTTTATTTTGAAGTTTAATGAAGATTTTAATTTTGAGTTTCTGTGGAAAACATTAGCACTGAGAACTAGAAGGATACAATTGTTGAATGACTGACTGATTGTTAATTTTAAGACTGGACTTGTAAAGTTTTGATGAGTTATAAATAAGATTTAATTGAGAATAAATTAAAAGTAAAGAAAGATAGCTTGGCGTTGCTGTATTATTGAATTTAAATTTTAATAAAAAAAATCACTGTTAATTTATACTGAGGTTAATTATTGAATTCCATTGATCTCTCTTATACTAAAACAAAAATAGTTGTAATTAGTTTATAGTAGATAAGCTTACTATAGACACGTTACAGTAAGAGAGACTCAGTGGGTTGTCAGTAAAAAGTTGGGGAAGACGAGCCAAGCCATCACAAAGGAGTGGTAACAAACCAGAGTCGGAGTGGCTTTAATTCATAATCAGCAGAAACTCCGGGTCCGTCACTGCATCCTGCGGCTACTACATAACAGTTGTGAAACCTCTCACGCCCTGCATTCATTTCACAGTCTCGGTTGAAATTACTTGCCTGAATTAAATTTTAAAGTAGGTAATCTATCATTACTTCTAGCAAGATTACAAAAGATCATGTTCTGAAATATATGATAGTAATTATAATTAAGTTAAATACATTCGAATCTCGATAAGACATTACAAAATACAATGTTCATGTATGTACTAAATTACTGTTATATATGGTTTTATAAACTTATATGTAAAACAGTAAGTTATTTTTCACAAAACATTAAACATTCCAATCATGTTTTAGAAATCAATTTGTTATTGTTTACATTCATGCATGTTTGCGATATCCAAAATGACATCTAACTCTAAGATACTTATTACAACATAATTAAACAAAATTGTTGAAGTTTGTAATAATGACGAACAAGTAATAGTAACAGTACCTGTGTACTTGTAAATAAAGGAAGGGGCAATGCATGAAAAGGTCCGTTTAGCATTAATATTTACCTGCTGAATGCAAGGACAATGCCGCAACACTGTAGTGTGTATTATAATTATCGAAGGGAATGTGTAATTGCTGAAATAGAAGATTTAGCAACACCGTAGCAACAAGAATAGAAGAGCCCATTGATTGATTAGGTTGCTTGATGTAATGCATCGCGATGGTGTGTTATTCATCCATTTAATTTAAAGTAAATAGAAAAACGTTATTAACGAAATACACTTGCATTTAAATCCTTGGTTATTAATATTACGCTAAACTTGTCACCTTTGATTCAGATCTCTGTTTTAAGCCGATCCTTATAGTATAAGTACTATCGGTTCCTGATATCAAATTGCCCGTCAAATTTATTACTTACTTAAAAGTTACACATATAATGTTTCAAAACTCTATCGTTACTAATTGAAATTTTAGATATTTTAATATTACGATTATTATGATTATTTGACTACATAATTCAATGGGAAATTCTAGTTAAAGAACTTTTCTCTATGGCATTTTAAGCTCTAATTTGATACTAGAAACTTTATTTTGAAATTCTGTCCTAAGGAACCATACTTAAACACTCTTAAAATACTTCTCAGAGAGTACATTGATAAGATACACAACATTTAGAAAGAATCTTAAAACATGAAAGAGTTAGTTACGGTTGCTAGTAATCCAACAGGATTAAAACTTTTCTTTGTAAGTTTGCTTTTCAAGCAGGGAAATTCTCATGGAAATGAACTTACTTTGATTTATGTAAACATTTATATTGAAAAACCATTACAAAAATTACTCTTAAATGTAAACTTTCAGCTATTTTGTAGCTTTCCTAATGATTCTATGATTTTTTAGGTATAAAGTGAGTTTTTAAATAATCGTTTTTACATTAGATATGAGTCAAATTCCTTCCAACACACACACACACACACACACACACACACACACACACACACACACACACACACACACACACACACACACACACACACACACACACACACACACACACACACACACACACACAAGGTTTTGAATCAATAAATTTTTTATGTTTACTGTAAAGTGCGTCTAAAAATGTCTCACAGTCCAAAAAATATTAATGAGTATTTATCTTATGAAGTACCAAATCTTTAAGCCATAGCGGTTTACTAGATTTTCTCTTCAAATCTGAAAAACCTTAGGTATACGTAAAATCATTTAAAATCTTGTGATGTTATAAACCACGTGATAGAGGAAATGTTATAACGAACTGCAGGTATAAAGTGGAGCCGCGTTCGTACCCAAAGTTCTTTACCAACATTTAAGAAAATGGGTTGGTTTAAATGCGCGTTATACAGGGTGATTCAAAACTAAACGGCAATCTCTCGGGAGCTTATTCTATAGCTAAAAACAAGTAAAAAAGTTCATATAACCATATGCCCGGAAACGCTTCGTTAGCGAGTTACGCCTAGCGAAAGATTTTCGCCCGGATTTCAGAACCCTTGGTGAAGTCCAAGCCGTATAAAAATGGTTAAGGTAGTTACAATGATACAAATACGATTCTTTTTTTATGTTTTTATATCTGAAAAAATTTATTAAAATTCGTCCCAGAGCTGTAAATGCAATACTTTCAGAGATATCTTACGTAAAAAACACAAGAATTGGTGCAAAGAAATAACACATTTTTGTGTTTAAACGTAAGATTACTTCCATGAATGTTAAATAAAGGTCATTATTTTCTTAAACAGATTTGTAGAACATTGTAATTCTGAAAAGATTCATGTGAATTACTTAGGAAAAAAATTAATAATAGGTATTGAAATTTAGCTTTATTAAAAATAAAACAGACGCACAAAAATGCATATTCTTATCTGCATAAAATAATTAACTAATGTTTAGGTTGTGAGTAACAGCTTATCATTTATTCTAGACTGAACATTAACATAAAAATGTATTTAACTTTATAAAAACTGTAATAATCACCTATAAATAGTTTGCTCAAGAGTGTCCCTCCGTTGTTAGCAATGCACGTTTTCGCACTACGAATCCACTCTTTTCTAGCGCGTTTCATAACGTTTGGAGCATTCTTGATAGTTTCTGCCGCCTCTGTAATGCGATTACGTAACTCCTCTTTGGTGTTAATCCGTTTTGAATAAACAATTGACTTCATCCAACCCCATAAGAAAAAGTCGCTGCTGCGTGAGGTCAGGAGAACGTGGTGGCCATTTTACTGGTCCATTTCGACCAATCCATTGTCTACCGTATGTATCATTTAAATAGTTTTTCACATCATTAGAAAAATGTGGAGGTGCTCCGTCGTGCAATAAACCATGCATTTATTCTGTTTTGAACAGGAATATCTTCCAAGAGGGTAGGCAGGTTTGTTCCTAAAAAATTTAAGTACGCTACTCCATTAAGTCGATTAGGGAGGAAAAAATGGACCAATCAAATTATCACCCAGAACACCAAGCCATACGTTGACTGAAAATGTATGTTGAAAATGCCTCGTCGCAGTTTCATGTGGGTTGTCGTACGCCCAAGTAATGGGTATTACGAAAAATTTACAATTCCATTTCTAGTAAAACAGGATTCATCAGTAACGAGAAATACGCCGAAGAAAATACTGATGTCGTAAACAATTTCTTCTTAACCAGCGGCAGAACATCTTCCGTTTATTAAGATCTTGCGGTAATAAGTCTTGAACACGTGTTATATGGAATGGGTACAACTGTGCTTCATGAAGTGTCCCGCCATAACGCTTGACTGGCAAATATTTAAACTGACGTGATAATCGTCTGGTGCTTGTGGTTGGTGATAATTCTACAGCATTTATTATTGCTTGTTCATTATATTATAGTTCCTTGCGCTACGTTTGACGACCAGTATCTATTCGCTTCGGTTTAAAGCTACCAGTTCTTCTCTAAGTCGTCTCTCCACAGCTTCAAATGTTTTGCGATCAGGTGTTCTTCGATGTGGAAAAGTATCACGATATTCCTGAACTGCAGCTAAACCATTCTTGTTAACTTTGCCGTAAATCAGTATCATGTCCGTATACTCTTCAAACGAATACATACCATTTACATTATCTGCCATTATTTACTAAGATAATTACATACACTTTTATAAAAATATTTAATAAAATATTTTAAAAATAAATATTTAATAAAATATTTTAAAAATACACTTGTATAAAATATTTCCAAATAATCACAGGATCTCACAAAATACAATCTTCACACGCCACAATACAAAAACCTCCATAAAGGTTTATTCAAATATTACTTTCATGAACTTAATTGTTGATCAGCTGATATATTGCCAACCTTTGCAAAGAAAATATAGACGATAAAAAGTGTTGAATAAATGATCAGCTGTTACTCACCAACCTAAACATTAGTTAATATTTTATGCAGATAAGAAATATGCATTTTTGTGCGTCTGTTTTATTTTTAAATAAAGCTAAATTTCAATACCTATTATTAATTTGCTTCCTAAGTAATTCACATGAATCTTTTCAGAATTAAATGTTCTACAAATCTGTTTAAGAAAAAAATGACCTTTATTTAACATTTAATGGAAGTAATCTTACGTTAAACACAAAAATGTGTTATTTCTTTGCACCAATTCTTGTGTTTTTACGTAAGATATCTCTGAAAGTATTGCATTTACAGCTCTGGGACGAATTTTAATAAATTTGTCAGATATAAAAACATAAAAAAAACAATCGTATTTGTATCTTTGTAACTACCTTAACCATTTTTATACGGCCTGACTTCACCAAGGGTTCTGAAATCCGGGCGAAATCTTCGCTAGGCGTAACTCGCTAACGAAGCGTTTCCGGGCATATGGTTATATGAACTTTTTTACTTGTTTTTAGCTATAGAATAAGCTCTCGAGAGATTGCCGTTTAGTTTTGAATCACCCTGTATATTGAGCTTATGCTTTACCGTTAAAAAGCAATACAAAACTCTACCTAGTACAGAGGAGTGCCTATAAATGTACCAGCTTTCAAATTACAACTCTCAGTGATACTTCTGTTTTATATTGGTAATAATGTACATCGAGAAAGCAGTGGAGTAAGCGGTTTAGTTATGTTTATAATAAAAGGTTAATTCATTAAATAAATAAATTATACCAATGAAAATAATTGGATTCTTCGTACACCAGGATACCTAGTA
This sequence comes from Homalodisca vitripennis, assembly GCF_021130785.1. Lineage (NCBI taxonomy): Eukaryota > Metazoa > Arthropoda > Insecta > Hemiptera > Cicadellidae > Homalodisca > Homalodisca vitripennis. The sequence continues at coordinate 131,630,794 of NC_060208.1, forward strand.
ATACTTATTAACCATAATCGACCTTTATTACGAAATATCTGAGTATAAGCTTTTTACACCCAGGCTTCAAGTGCTGCTTGGCCAGTTTTAGTACCTAAGTGCCACAGATAACGTTGGATGGAGTAACTGGTTAACATATTCGGTTTCACATCATTACTGGCTAACTGATCGTAGAGGGCCAAAGTCCTGGAGGTCAAGCTCCCAAAATAATGTAGCATTGTAAAGGCTTATGGGGACTGAAGATGTTTATTATAATTACTTTCGTAGTGAGCGTGCTTAATGATGAGAAGTTCGAGATACGGAAAGACACTTATAGATGATAAGTAGAATAAAATATTTAGAAGAAAACTATTGTAATTGACCTCTTTAATACAAAATAAAATTGTGGTAGAAGTGTAGATGAAGATGATTCACAATGATATTTTTCAATCCGTAATCGATGATAGATAGTAAAAATTGACAGGCTTGGAACAAAGCCTAAACAAACAAATTCGTTCTGAGATAGCCTACAAATCTTAATAAAGATCTCCTGGAATCGTTAGGCGTTGTTTATTGATCTGAAGGTGATAAAGAAATTCTTGTTTTGTAACTTTTCTTGATTAGCAGAAGTTTGCCTATTTTCAATAATTTGTTGTACAATATAAAGACATATAAGTTATTGTTTATTGTCTTTGTGTAAAAATGTATTGCTAAATGAAAAAAATGTATACTTCAAAATATTAAATTTAATTTCAACGAATGGGTTTTGTTCATATATGACAACGGGCCGGTGTTAAAGAAAATGAATGTATCTCTTTCTTGCATCATGGATTGCAATTTTGTCGCAATAAATACTTTTGCTTAATGCTTTGCTCAGAAATCTTATTGGAACCAATGTTACGAGTGCGATCCAACTGGTAGGCCTAGCACTACTACTTTGTAATCCTTCTTACAAATCTCAGATACGTTTACGTTTGGATTGTCTTTTATTCAGCGTCTTCAATCTTCAGAGCTTGTAAATAGTGTTAAACTTTTCTCAAGATAACACAGTTTAAACTTGTTTGTTCAATACAGCAAAATAGTTTGAGCTGTTTTGGATGTCTAAAACACAAGTAATAACACTCACAAGCTTTTCAAGTAATATTACTAATTATAGTTAAGTAAAAACCTACTTTAATCTGAGGTATAAATTATTCTAAAGACTGTCTATTCTGCAAAAGTGTTTTTTTAAATTCAATTTATCTCAACCATCCAAACTGAACAATAATTTTTTTATGACTAGAAACTGTTAAACTTTTTATTTAGAAACCGTTATTAACATATTAACGGTTTGTTTTATATATACATATTTAGTTCTCAATAAATAGGATAAAACACAATACATTTAGTAAAAAAACTTTAAAAAGTAAACTATCGCCTTGAATGTAGCTCTCTACACAATTATCCAACTATCTAAGGTTAAATTCGCAGGGAGGTTGAGAAAAATTTCCAAATAGGCTATGACCGTTTTATATTTTAGAGCAATAAATTAAAAATTTCAGAGACGTTCCCTAAAGAAGCTTATTAGTAAAGCATTCCTATTAAAGGCACATAGCTAAACACCAAGCAGGTAGGGATGTATAGACGTTACGCCAAACAGTATTCTGACGTGAAGCACTTCAAACGGCTTTTGTGAAATAGTTCTAACAGAAGTTTCATACTTCAAATAGCTGAGGATAATTCCTTAATGTTAGAAGCTATTAATAGCCATTCCGTAATCTCTATTGTCTTCTAAAAAATATGGGGTAGATTTACTAAAGTTAATTGAGTTAGACACGTCTACCTTGTTTGTAAATTGTAATGGAATTAGGTGGATGCTAGTTTTGTTTGTGAATAAAACTGCAATAAATATTGGTGTCCTATAATAGTAACTTTCACAATTAAAACTCTTTTATCTGAATTGCGATATGAAAAATTCGGATCGAAAGTGACCCCTTTTTCTTTTAGCCGCTACATATTAGTGTACTTTATTATTTTGATCATTGAGTCTCTAACCACCCCTTACATTTTGGGTGCGGATGAAAGTTGTCAGTCAAATGTCAAGGGAGAGATCTCAGCTATCAGAAAGTACAAGAAAAGACGCCAGTAACTTTTTTGCTAGTACATAACAGTTGAAACTTCCAAAAATCTGCGTTAAGAAAAGAAAAAAGAAAAAAGAGTTAATATAATTTAAGTTAATAAACTAAATTTAAGTAATTTTCCTGTAGAAACTCACTCAGATATTATGGAATTATTTTATAAGTAAACTTAATCAAAATAAAGTATTAGTACTAGTTCGCTTTTGGGGGAGTACACTTAAAGTACTTGCTTTAATTTATATAAAGCTCAATATTCCGTTAATATTATAGCAAAAACATCCGCAATTACTCGTAAATATAAACTCTGACCTGTTTTAGATCTAAAAGCTTTACTAACAATGCTATGGAATTACTTGACGTCGTAAACTTCTTAATTTCCCTTCCTCGTAATTTCTGACTGTAAATAATAAATAAACCATTCAATTATAAATAAGTGTTAATTAAAAAGATTTGAATTAAACGAGAGTACATTCTTTTACTGGGAATCGAGGAACGGGAGCAAAGTAGATCACATTTTAATTTCTTCGTCTAAAAATCGCTCTGCTTTTATAAACCAAACATACACATTGTGAAAATATAGAACTGTACACTTATAGTAATGTTTAAGGAATGTATTAAAAAATTTAACTGGGAATAATTAATATGTTAAGGATGATTGTAAAGTTATCTTTTGGGATTAAAAACATTAGGATGGTATAAATCTGAGAATGTAGATTAACTTCTTCGTTTGAAGTTTGTTTTGACAATGGAAGGGGGTGTGAAGGAAACAAGGGTTTTTCTGGACATTTACCATAGTTCAGTGGTACAATACAATCAGTAACACTACGTTTCGAAATCTGCAGTCTGACGTCTTTTTCAAGTAATTTTCCGAACTAATACATGACTAAAAATTAGATTAAAGATGACAAAACATACCAGAGCGTTGTGATACGCAAAGTAGTTCTATTTGGTTGGCCGGTGACTTGAAAGTCTCTAACTAAATTTTAATAAGTACCTAGTATTTAGTTTTTATTAAGAGCGTGTTTTAGAGTTAGAGTATATGGAATAGACACACAACATGGCTGTTGTTTTTGACTTATGTAAGTCACAACGCTCTGGTATATTTTGTTTACTTTAATCCAGATTTTAGTCAAACATTAGTTTAGGAATTCACCCGAAGAAGAAATTGGATTGCAGATATCAAAAAGTAGTGTTACTAATTAGATTATTTTATCATACAAAATTGTTTAAAAATGTAATTAGCCAAATTTTAGTGTTATTGAGGTTACCTTTAGAGGGAGGAGGAACAAATAAGTAAAGGCCCCGCAGGTTTTAATCGTTAGTTAAAAAAACTAAAAACTATGTAAAGTGATGGTATGATATTTTTTTGATAATTAGGAATTCATAGCAAATTCTAACCACAAAAGCCAGGTTTCTAACTAGAAAATGTGGTGATGCGAATCGGCCTAGCTGTGAATTATACACACTGCCGGTTTGTCTCTGACGTACGGCAAGTTCTCTTGTCACTTATGATTGATCGCATACCGTAAGCTGATTATGCATTGCCAAACTATAAGAAAAGTTCATTGATTCATAAAAAATAAGAATTAGCTCATTATGCATGCAATTCATTCGTAAAATGATTTGCTTATTCTATATAAAAAAGTATAATAACAGTTGTATCTTCTTGAAAGTTTTCAAGACTCAAATTATATAGTAAAGATTGTTTTAATTATATCTCAAAAATATACAAGTCTATTAACTTCTTCGAATTTTGTTTTAAGTATAAAGAGTACATACATGATTGATTGATGATGTTAAATAACAAGTTACAATTCTTTAAACACTATAGTTTTGAGATAATTGAGGTCTCTTTAGATTGTGCCTAGGTTTAACAACAATCAGTTTGCATAAATAAATATATAATACAATTATGTATATTTTGCAAATTTAATGTATTCCTGGTTTTGTTAATATATTTTAATATATATTGTGTTTAATGGTAAAATAATAATATCAAAATATAGCATAAAATAAGTTACTGACTGGCGTACTGAAACTGAAGATCAAGAAAGGGATCACTGCCTTCAGAGCAACATGTAGATCAAGAAATAAACCTTATCTACAAAAAAAGGTATAATATTTTCCCACTAGTTAAGTCTTTATACACGGTTAAGGGTATGGAATGTTTATTCTTTTACTTGATTATAGTTTTCTACAATGCTAAAGGGCCAAAACTGTTAATATACTGTAGAATAGAGTCTGATTTTCATTTCCAAAATTGTCATTTAGATGCGCCGATATATTTATGTTGCTAGATTTAGTATCTATCGAGACTTTAACGACATAATTTTATCAGTTGCGTTTGTAGATGAATGATGAAGATTTTAAAACTCCATCTCTTATAAATACTTCAAATTGAAATTTCTAATCCAAAATATAGAGCTGAAATAGAATCAGAATGTGACGTTTTAGTTGCACATGTTCCAGCTCAGATGCACGGCTATTGTACGTTCTTGATGAAGTGTTGACTATAGAAGTGAAGGCATAACAATTATGCGTACTAAGTACCACTGACAATACAACAAGTATATGAAGTACTAAACGTAATCAGTACTCAACAACAGCTTTTAACAACAGTTGTAGTGCTCGATATTAACAGTTTTTAAGCTCAATCAGTAAACTCTTGTTCTCTTATCTCTAATCTCTTATCTCTCAATCTCTTAAACTCTTTTTTCTGCAACGGCTTTGAGAAATAGTGGGGCAGTTGAATCCCCATATAATGATATAGAATCCAAACATATAATAATATAGATAATTGTAAAGATCTTTGTAAACATCTTGTAAAAATCTTTTACACTTGATTGACAACAAAACTTAATAATATTTTTTAATTTTAGTATGTAGAAAACTTACTGCAATACTACTACATACTAAAATAACATATTTTTAACACAATATTTTTTGTGTAGTGTAAATAGCTTTAAAATACCAGATTTTGCGTATTTAACCATACTGAGTGTTATTCTGAAGATCGCAGTAAACTTAGAATATTATGACATGCAACATCACCATTTTCTTGAAGATTACAACTTTAGCTCAAAGTTCAGATTAATACAAAGTCAAGATTTTCAAACGCATATATATATATATATATATATATATATATATATATATATATATATATATATATATATATATATGATACATTGTAATTAGCTCTGTTCGTGTAAAAATCCTTTTTACAATTTCTTTTAGCTCATTATTAAAATTTTAAATAAGTTAAACTTTAAAATATGAAATAGTTTTGACGAAGTTTGAATTAAATACGGCGCATTTGATTATTCAAAAACGACAATGTTAATTGCATTTCGATACAAACTAATCGGCTAATGTTGCAAAAAATAGTGAATGATTGGCAGAAGTACAACCTTTAGCCAATCATCGAATTGATTCTTGGATATACTCGTTAACAATGGGTTTGGATTGTGCCAGATCCTTTTCGAGAGTTACAAGACATATTTTATATTTTAACTCTTCATTGAGACTGATGAATGAATGCGTTAGGACACAGAAATTTTAAAACGAGTTACTTAATAGTAAATAATTGAAGTCTTTCAATCAACGATGAGTTTTTATATCACGTTTTTTTTACTAAGAGTAAACTTTGAATAAATAAATTGCATATGGATACGTTTGATAAAACACAATTAGTTCTATACACTGTTTTCGTGCGACATTTCTTGTATTTCGAAATAAAAAATTTCATCATCAGGCAATAAATTATATAAAAAATGATTAAAACTATATAATATTCAAAATATAAAATGTTATTGAGAATGTGTCCTTATTAGTATTAGTTCATTTAGTTAAAAGCTTTTTCCAATCGCTCCAAGAATCTTCAACTAATATTAAGTACCACTAAGACTAAGTGTGCCACATTAAATAGCACTTTGCAGACATCAACAACCAAAAGAAGTTTGCATGGTTCAAACTGCAAACCAAGTTAAAAGTAAATTAGGTTAATTGCACACAATGCACTTGCGATATTAATTTAATAGGGCTCCAGCATTAGGAATACTTAAGCCGTACACTGTTAAAACAAAACGTAATTTCACATAAAATTTGCAGCAAAAAAGTTGATGAATACCAAGGTATCCCAACCACCATACAAAATATGAAAACTTTATAAGAATTAAACGTATACCCCTCCACAAGTGTTTATTACTCGACATGGTATAACCAATCACCCATTAATAACTCATAACTTAGAGAAGTATAAGTATAGCTACCGGTAAGATAGAATAGATTCATATTTTATAGAGGTAAACTTAAAACTCGAAAGTGACTCCTCTCTTCAATTAATATAGTAATTTTTTGGTTAGGTCTTAGGATATCGCTGTTATGTAAATAGTCATATCTATATATGATAAAACCTCTCCAATTTATGAGTATCATATCGCTATTACAGATGTTATAATACTAAATGTTTACTGTATAGTGAATACATATAAGTTTCTTTTTTATGCTTCACTTAAATCCTTCTAAGCTCCTTTTAGAACCATTAGTGAAATAGATTTTTAGATGGAAAAATACATATTATACATATTTTATTTTTTATTTATAGCTTGGTCACTCTCCTGGAAACAGAAAGAGTCGAACATTTTTGTTGACTCCACGAGGAGGTACTACAGGAAGTTAAAGTAGGAAGATAAAGATAGTTTTGTTTCTAATTTCGCTAAATGCAAACGGTGAAATATACAGATGGGAAATTTTTATAGTATGAACATGATTTATAGCTTCAAGGAGTAACTTTTCATTCATGGTAAGGAAATCCCATATTCTGAATTAAATATAATTTAAGAAAACTACAAGTTTTGTCATTATACAATTATTTTGTTTTAAATCAAATGTAAAAGCCTTTCAATCTTTCCAGTCACTTCTTGTGTATATACTTTAAAACATTGCATTTCTTATATTCAACAGTTTGGCCTGATTAGAAAATCCCTAATCTCGTTGTAGTGTGATCAACAAATTTGTTATATTTTTCTCGTCTTTAGATTGGGTATCGTAATCAGCTGTGACCAAAATTTTCCTAAAAATAATTCAATTTATAACCCGATTGTACCTCCAACACACGAGCAACACGTGTGTCTGGCACAGATTAACTATCAACTATTGGAATTTCACTGACCATTCTGGATAACGGTAAGTTACACCTCACGGAATGTTATTGGTGTAAGAAGTGTTAACTGAAATTATTTTCTAAACCTTGGAGAAATCTTACAACTAAGTTATGATGTAATTCTCATTCATGAAGTATTTTGCATTCCGTTATAGTGAGTGATATCATAGTAAACTTAAGGTTATTTTAGTGTACAACATATGTTCGTAAAGAATTTACTTCCGCTTTATGCCCAAATTCAAACAAGTCATATCTAAAAATGTTGGGATGCTAACACAAGTCTCATTTTCTATTTGTTTTTTAATTCTCTATATATAATAAAGGTTATATCTATATACAATAAAGGTTCACCAATTTATGAGTGCCATCTCGCTATTACTTATTACTCGCTATTATTAGGTGTTATAATACTCCGTTTTTACTGTATACATTGCTTTGCCAAATATGTCTGTTTGTGAAACAGCACAAAACAACGGACCCGTTTATCACAGTCACGAGACAGGAAATAGACTGTTACAGAGTTAACTGGTACAAGTTCCGACAGAGATGCCATACTTGAGACAGTCAAGGATGTTTCCTTAACGTCAGATGTGGGTTCTCATGACCACAGCTGCAGGTAATTGCCTTTCACCAAAGGAGTGGCGAGAACGGTTACCCTTAGCTTCCACGTCTACAATACCAAACTCTTATGGAAACTAATTTTTCTACAATATGTATATTCTTTAGAGTATTATCTTATTTCAGTGAATATCTGTGTACAAAATAACAATGATCGCGTACAGCATTTTCGTAACTTGTGTTCATAAAATTTAAATGCATAAAATCATAGATGTATCCACGCGATACATTTCTATGTACGGATTTATTAATGCAAAAAACACTGAGGTTTTTAAAATATTGTTGACATTTATACCTAATAAGTTTAATTCTTTCGTTATAAGTTTAAATGATCTTATAAATTGTAACATGAATAAAAATAGCAACAGTTGTCATGATTTGAATTCTAATCATACAAAAACTATGCCTAATAGAATCCATATAAATAATGTTTTTGAATGAATTTGCCTAAATTTGATGGCCTGAGAAAATCAACGAAAAATATTAAAAGTTTGAATAGATCGTTTCGCGTGTAGTCAATGATATTGATGAAATTACAGATTATATGAAAGGGTTAAGTACCTTATATCTGTTATTTACTAATTTCTTCTTAAAGCATAACATAGAATATAATATAAAGTCCTATTAATTTATATATCAGATTAAACAAATACCGCACAATTTACAATGATAAGGGATATGTTAAATGTAGTTTCCAGAGTGTATAAAATGTAGTTTCTTCAGTATACAAATTATGAGTACCTGCTTATATATAAATGTCTTAAGTTTGTTAGAGTCTGATGAAATTAAGTAATTTATTCATGTTTCACTGTGACCAACGCTCTTGCTGTTGCCGTCACAACTATCTGTGGATGTCACGTGTATTTAAAAGTGATAAAAGGGCATTGTACATCGTCAGTCCAATGTTGACGAAGGAGTGGCAAGGCTGGGCACCGGTAAAGTCAGAGCATGAGCGGTGGCAATTAGTAATGAACTACAACCTTAAATCATATTACTCGGGTCCTTTTTACATAATACGAGTTATGCCTAATAACGGGACTGATATTGCAAAAAATGTATTTTCATTTTAAACATAATTACTTATTATCACCTTCAATATACACCCCTTCTCTATCCCTGCAATGCTCCATCGAATTTTCCATTGTTGGAAACAATGCTGAAAGTCATCTTCTGTCAACTCTTTCAGGAGTCTTGCCGCTTTTTCTTGAACAGCTTCTACGGATTCAAATCTCGTACCTTTCAATGCAGATTTCACCTTAGGGAAAAGATAAAAGTCGCATGGTGCTAGGTCTGGCGAGTAAGGTGGATGTTCTAACACTGGGATGCTGTACTTGGTCAGGAACCGCTTGACAGATAACGCGGAATGAGCTGGCGCATTGTCTTGGTGCAAAATCCATGATTTGTCCTACAGATTCAGCAACTGCACGAATGCTTAATCGTCGGTCAGACCGAATCAAATTAGCAACTTTTTCGACATTGTCTTTAGTTTTTGATGTTGAAGGACGACCTGGCCGCGAATCATCTTCCACGTCTTGTCGACCATCTCGAAAACGCTTAAACCATTCAAAAACACGAGTCCGCGATAAACATTCACTGGCATACACTTTTCCAAGTTTAACGTGAAATTTAATAACAATTCGTTGCTCTATTATTACGCTAACCATTTTTCCGGCAAAACAAAATAACAACACTTACATAAATGAAGGTTATGACACAACGATGTTGTTACAGAAACGAGACTAACTGCATTCTGAAGAGGAAGTCTCAAACTACACAGCTGTTGGTCATTGTTGGTTGGCGTATGCGCACTCGTTCTACTGCAGCGTCAGTCCCGTTATTTAATAGCCATACCTCGTAGTTGTAAAATTTCACACATATATGCAATATGTCAAGTCCTGCGTTCTTTCGTGTCATTGGACTCATTTACTGTATTCGTTACGTTTCCCATTTTTTAAAATACTGATATAATTGACCGTTTGTTTTATTTGTATCCAAACCATTTCTTAATAAATAGTATATACTTACATAAGAAACACTGGCTTGTTAAAATAATATGGGTGTTAATAGAATAATTAATGTTATATAGAATTTAACTCGATGTTCTGCAATTTATTTTCTACGAGTATTTTAAATTATTTCCCATCACTGATAAATAATTTATTTTCTTTGAATGTTTCGTGAGTCAACCAAACTGTATTTATTTTATCGCTTTAAGTTACAATTGCTTTTTACTCTTTTCTGTATTTCATTGGTAGTGTCAGTTATTTAGTGCAAAAAATGAATTTTGATATAAAAAAACTTATCAACATAAACTGTATTTACGAGCAATACATGCATTAGTTCAAAATTATTACGTTATTAAATAATTCAAAATGGTTTAAAAGTTTTCGTTGAAAGTGTTCAGAACTAAGAAATTCAGTTATGTAACTATCTATTGATTATTCGCTATGTTCATCTATTGCTTAGAAATAAGCTATCAAAGATTTAGTATTACATTTATAATGATATACAAAACCAGCTTAACCGTCATAGATTAGTTTTGAAATTAATTTATCATATTTGAAAGTAAACAAGGTAAACGTATATCACACACTAACAGATTTTTGGGGTTACAAAGGGCACAACAGTGTGCGTAAACGAATATAGTTAGTTTAAAACTAGTTTAAAAAAATATTTTAAAGTAAGTTATAATCCAAAATCTTTTAAATGTGCATTTAATGTAGAACCAAGATTGAAAACGCGGAACAAGGTATAATCCAACTGGAGGTGCACAGTGTGGTGAAGCGCTCACAAAGACTCTGGTAATTTCTACTCAACTGCTCCTTTGTTGGAAAAGAATGGAGGTGGATTGACAAATGTAATAAAGCGTACTCAGGGTTGTAATAAAGCAGCTGCAAAGTGCTGACGATTTTTCAGATTAAGTGGTGCTTTTCAGCTCCAAATGTTCATCTTTTCATTGTCTGGTCAAAAATGATAAGGGACCTTGATTAGCCCCCTTTACCAGCTCAATACCCTGTTATGACAGCATATATACCATGATATACATTTTTAATTTATAAGTGACTATTATATATCGTGTTTGTAATACAAACTTTTGATCATTATTATTTTAACATTAAGCGCATTGATAATTCAATATTGCCTTCAAAGGTTTGGTTATTAAAATCATATTTACTCCAAAAAGTATCTAACTTCTACGGTGCAATGAATTAAAACAAACTCATATATTTAATCTAGATTCCATTTTGTCATGTTTTTTAAATTTTTGAGGACGCTACGTCTTCAAAGAGAAAAACAATAGTATCATGCCAAAAATTATATTTGCGCAATCAAGATTTAGCAGGCACTATAATACATTTGTGTAATAGTAACAATAAGGTAAAACGAACTCCAGGTCGTGTAGGAGGCTTCATGTTAGATCCACAATGGACAAAATCATGGTCTGGAGAATAACTCCTAATACACCTGTGTTTACCTCTTTTCGTTATAGACGTAGTAGAGGTTCAGTTTCTCACCAAATTCAACCTACTAAGGCAACTAGTTCGAAAGTCATCGTACATAAAATTGGACACATACGAAGATAAAATCTTACTTTACCATAATCTGATTAGAGCTATTTCGCTAATTAATCATCCGCAGGAGCATAGTAATGGCTAATTATAAATATATGAGTACGTTTACAACATTTACAATTATTTTTACGTTTACAAATTATTCATAAATTTGTTGTAATATTTACTTATACATCTAAAGGTTTACACAAGTAGATACACATAAGTTCGTTTGTGTCCGTAAAACCATGCAAATAAATGAAAATTGAATTATAAACAGCACAAGTTATTTAGTTTTAAGAACTATATAAAATATACGTAAATTATATCAGATATATGTAAATATGTACATGATAATACAATGTGCTGACTATCCAGTTTTGAGGTATAATACAAATTATAATAATCTAGATCTTCAGAAATTTGGTTAAAATTTGATAAATAATTACATTTAAAAGAAAAATAAGAAAATGTGTTAATAGAAACGTTAATACATGAGAGCCCAACTCCTGTCTTATCCCAAAAATTAACTTCATGTTTTGATTAGTTACTGAAAACCGTTATACGACTAACCCTCGCAGTATACTCTGTTTGTTTACTAAATAAGTTCATTCTTTGATTTTCTCGTTGCCAACATAGTTACCTATTACAAAAATGTGACCAGAGCCACTTCCTTAACAGACTGAAATCGGGGCTCCACAAATTGACCGAAGTTTAAAATGTTGGCTAGCAATGTAGACGTAGTTTTACACCAGATTTCTGCACTCAGAGTAATGTAGTTCGACTGTTATCCTACGTACGGACAAACGGAAATCGTATTTAATTATCAACATTTGTGAGAGAGTTTTCACTAAACGCTCAGCCATTTAAAAAGTTTGCCACACAAATCTCTCAAAAATGTTCAACCTTTAGTGTAATATTGAAGCTATAGTAAAGTATACTAAATATGTAGTTATACTAACGTGGGATCAATCATAATTGATCTGCGACACTTTACCTAACATAAGTTTACAGATATTGAGGACGTACATGTTTAAGATGTACAGCTTTTTCAACGATCTCTATTAGTTCAACCTACATTTCAAAACAAACGAGCTAACGTATATTATTTTTTATATGAAATTTATAAAAATATAGGACAACACTCGATATTTCAGTTTATAACCAATAAGTAAAATAACAGTAATTTATACCAATAAATACAATACCAGAACCAATGGAAAAGTTAAATTTTTAAATTGAGGAATACAAAGAACAAGGATAAATCCAACTTTTTTCATTCTTAATATTGTTTGAGCGGAACAAGATCGTAACATTTATTAATACATTTTTTTAATATCTTCAGATAATAAATCACTGTAAGTGAGAAATAACTGATCGTTTTCATGAAACAAAAAGCGTATGAAACGTTTGTAAGTACTGTTAAATAATTTACTTAGAAGTGTCTGATGGCCAATACATTCCCGTGTTTATTGTATAATTTAATTGCATATTTAGTACACATGTAACTCAAAAACCGTAATATTTAGTTTGAAAATTAGCTTTGCCCTAAATTGGTTAGAAAGTATAGGCTACGTAAGGTTACTGATTTCCAGACTTCTTTTAAGAATAATATATTACTGGAGTTTCAGAATTTGGCATCCTATCATTAGATCTCTGATGTCATCCTCAATAATTAAAACACTTTGTCGTCGATTAAAATACGAAATTTAAGTAAGTTATTTAAAATTTAAGAACGAAAATAAAATATATAAAATGAACTAGTAAACTAGCAAAAAAATAAACGCGCACAGATATAAACGTTCCGACGAATAATATATCTGTTCAGTTAAATTGGAACTCAGCGAAAAGACACGATGCTTCTAGTAAGAATTCACATTCAGAATTGATGAAACATACTAAATAATCTACGCAATAAACGTGTATCAAGTACGACAAACACAGTAGCATATCTGTTAATTAATCTAATAGGAGATAATCTATTCAGCAATTCATTCTCTATTCATACTCTGTTAATGAGTTTAGTCTCTGTCCTTCTATTTAGGCTTCATACATATCTAAACAGCACTAATAGAGCCGAGAGACAATATACATTGCATAAGCACACGACGGCTTCCTTGAAATTCACAGAGATATTTTCCTCAAGAAATAAATTGATCGATAGCCGCGCTAGATATTGTGGAGGTCGAAATGGCCGGGCATCAAACGGGTTAAAAATAGCTCGAAATACTAAAACTAATTGCCAGGCACGTTATAAAGTATAAATCAGCGTCAGCTAACCATATTATACAGACTAAAGGGCAGTCAGATGGTTGTTGGGGTCAAAAGATTCAGTTTTAGCTTTGGCTTTAAATAAGTTCTGGCGAGTAGTTTTATTTGATAGGCCTATAAGAAAAGCAGATTTTTTTAATGTTAGTTTAGTTATAAGTAACCATTTTATTTATAAGCATACCCAAATCTATATTTCAATTTGAATCTCAAAAGTAGTTCTTTGAACAATTTTATCAGTAGCAAAAAAAAAGATATCTGCATGGTTTTTAAAAAGGTTTCCTTACTGCTCTTTAAAATAAATTGGGGATTTAAAAAAGTACTTGTAAAATGTGATTCCTAAATTAAAATATAAATTTTTAAACATGAGTAAAAAAATAAAAATTTAAACAATCTTACATAGTTCCTGAGAAAAAGATCCTAAATTTTGAGAATTTAGCATAGGCGAGATACGGTAATCCGATTCCCCAGAGGCGATAATCAACCTCTTTACTCATTGTCTGACGGCGATATAGTTTCTTTTACTGTCGGTTTTAAGTGTATCAAGATAGCACAAATATAATCCGGGAAAAAAATTTTCGTTTTATATTTTAAATCTTTTCGATACCCTTCAATTTTACCTCTTACAAAACTATAATGGCTGACGATCGATTTCTTTAGTAGAGAAATACCCCTTATTGATCTCCAGAAAAAATAGGTTGTGTGCACATACACTGTAAAATGGCTATCGCCTCCTACACCATTGGAAACTAATATAATCACCAGCTGAGTATATTAGTGAATTTGTAGAATGCAAATTCTATAAATTTGGATTATTTGTCAGCAAAGATACGTAGTATAATTTAAAATAAAACTAAATATACTATCAACTTTAGAAAGAGAAGTTTAGTAAACTACATATTTGTAGACATTTTATCTGAGGTAAATATATTGGCACGCACGGCGTAATTGGCAAGCCTGAGGCTCTAACTGAGAGGTCACGAGTTTGATGCTTCAGGAGCCAATATAAATTTGTTTTGGACTATTTTCAATACACAGCTTTTACAACAATAATTAAATGTCACTAACGTAAAAAAAACAAAACACCGGGGAAATGTACATTTTGTATATAGATGCTATGCTGAATTATGAAAGTACATTTACAGTAGAACATGTGAACGTTGAGTTTTACAATGTTGATGGTATAATGATTCTTAAAATGCCTGGTACGTTTATAAATTTTTTATATCATTTACGGTATACCACATTGAAAACTTACGATTTAAATATAATGATTTCACACATTTTTCTTATAGTTTAGTTTTGCCCTCTATGGTGTCGTAAACTCCAATTAATTGTTAAGTACATATAAAATACCATAGTTTTAGACATTAATCTAAAGTTATAATATGTTGTAAATTGTCGAAAAGCATTGTTCATAAATAGATACGTTACGAACTCATTGAGGACACATTGAACACACACACACACACACACACACACACACACACACACACACACACACACACACACACACACACACACACACACACACACACACACACACACACGCGCGCGCGCGCGCGCGCGCGCGCACGAACACACACTATTCACACATTTTCAAAACGGGTGATTTTACAAATCTGAGAGTCATGGTTAGATTAAATATATCAAGATGTTAAGAACAAAATTTCTATTATCGGGTAGATCAAATAAGGAGATTTCTGTGAAATTTATATAAATATTATCTTGGAAACAAGAAAATAATCTAATAAAGAACAACAAATTTTTATGTTTTTATTATACTCATGGAAAATATGTTTACTTATTGTAAAACTCAAATCCCATGGTAATAGTACAGTATATCAAAATACAACCGATGAATGTACCAACTGCTATTACTTGATTTCTGTTATATTTAGGACCTCTCAATTTAGTAGACGATCCAAACCTCAATTTAGCGATCGATATTAATTTAGAGACTGACCTCAATTTATTAATTGACCTACATTTAGTAAAGTTAATTTCAAACTATTTACTATTTGCTATTATAAAATTTAAATGTTATTTTTAACCTTGAAAGTTTAATTTGCGATATTTAATCAAAACTATTTAAATATAATAGATTGTAATATTAAAGGTGCTGCAAGGTTTTAATATTTAAGACTGAAAGAAAGTGATGGCCGCCGTGCATAGCTGGAACGATTGTACTGCCAGTCATACTCCTGACACGCTAAACTGCTATTCCACCTGCTGGTCAATACCAGCACCGCACGTCAAGATTGACTGCATTGCAACGTTTGTTTTAGACTGAGTCTATTTCAGCTTCGACTCAGACGATTCAACAAAGAAGTATTCTTCTATTTTTATCCCCAGCAATTATCAAAAATAGTTCTAATATAACAAACTTATACGTTAAGGAAGCAATCTGTTTAAGATAAAAAAATTGACATTAATTTCTACAAGAAGAATTGTATAAATGCAAAATTAGAAACTTGAGCAATTTTCTAACCAAACTAAAAAAAAAACAGGTGAAAATAAAAATGTGACATGTTCAATTATGCACATAAATTGTACCTTCGTGGGTACAATGATTATGTACTTGATGTAAAATGATTATGTACTTAGGGTAATGATATATTATTATGAAATATCATTTAATGTGATTTATAGATAAGAAACATGTAATTGCCTCTAGTAAATTTTTAAACATTCTAATACGAAAGAAAAGGAGGCTTGTTATTTTAATGATTATGTACTTAGGGTAATGATATATTATTATGAAATATCATTTAATGTGATTTATAGATAAGAAACATGTAATTGCCCCTAGTAATTTTTAAACATTCTAATACGAAAGAAAAGTATTCAAACATTCGTCTATTTAACAAGGTCTTGATTCTATGATAAGCAGAAATAGTACTTTAAGTTACTGCAAATTCACGAGGAATGAACAAAAACACTTTTTATATGTTCCTGTCTTCAGAAAATGCATACAAAAATACGACAAAAAAGTTAATCAAAAACAAAAAATTACCAAGCCGAAGCGATTGCACCATAAGGTACATAAATAGATTCCACTTAAAGTACAGTATTATACTGCACCGTCTTACAATGCTTCTAAAATAAACCAAATGTGTTGACAAAAGCAATATACTCTGAAGTTATAACATGATACAATTTTTCACGAGTTTAATTGTAAGTAGGGGCACATTCATTTATTCTATCATTTATCATATGACGTGATTTTAAAACTATAAAAAATGTAATGAAATGTAAAGAATACGTCTTTATTTCTGAAACGAGGTTAGTACTGTACAGAGCCTTCTTTTCTAATTTTCCTATAAGAATATTCATTTTATGGAAGATACAAGAAGTCATTATATTTACTTACAGTACTTATAACTAACTCATTATTATTTTTGTAATGTAATCTTATACAGACTAAATAATAACATTCACATTAACAATTAAAACTTATACATACTCACATTCATTAAGCCATTGAAATATATTTGCTCCAAAGCCAAAACGAGCAATTTACTAATTCATGGGAAAAACTGCGCTTGAGGATGAAAAGTTTACGAGTACGTCTCAATTTTAAAATCTTCAGTTGTCTTAGAGGGGAGCCACGTGATCTTGGCACCTTATACTAAAAATGAATTATTTAAGCAGTAATTTTTATTCTGTTGTACAATACAGAATCATGATGTTGATGGCAAAAAAGTAATTGAAGTATCTAAATACTATGTATAAAACAACATTATTTTGATGTTTACATGTGGAAGACACAATATGTGAAGTAAATAAGCATAAGTTAAATAATTTCCCTTCTGCACAAATTAGTAGCTTCTCTGAATATTAGTAAATTAAATCATATGAGTATATACAAAGTACAGGTTAGTTTATGAAAATAAAGAGTAAACATGAAACATGTGATATTTGACTTTTTATCTGTAACATTTACATACAGTAGTTTAGTATTTAAATGTAAGCGTACACTAAAGTAAGCGTAATCTACTCGTATTTAAACAAGTATCTAATATTGGAACTCCTCTCCATCAAAGAGTAGCCTACGTCGTTCAAGACAGTCTCTTGAGGTTGCTAAGAGCTCACTGAACTCGAAGTCGTCAATTAAAGCGGCCACCTGTTAGTTCATGGAGTTGTGCCTGCCATACAAGCACTTAAGAGTAATGAGAAGGTTATATGAGCTCTCCTTCAGTTCCCTGGATGGATTTGAGTAGCAGTTTGAATAAAAAATGTAAAATGTTTATATTTTGTATTAGTATCAGTTTAGTAATAAGTTTATATATTCATTTTCAGTACTTTTAGTTTTAGAATCACTAAAATAAAAACTAAATGAATTGACATTTTGTAATGTTCCTACTTGGCATAAACCTATTAGGGACGCTCACTTCCTATTGTAAAATATATTAAAATAAACATGATATTAGGGTAAGTTAGGCCGACTCAAATTACTTAACATTTACTCACATGAAAACCACGAAACCTGTGCACTATAAACAATAACATTTTATCTACATTTGGGACAAAAAATATCCTACAATGTGTAGGTGTGTCTTGCTTATGAAGCGGTATAGTCTCTTAACAGTGTTAAGAGTAGAAAATTACTTAGATTTTCCCAGTCAAAAATATAATGTTAAATATTTGCAAAAGCTTATGACAATTAAAATAAAAGTAGCTCTCTATACAAAAACCAATAGCTTGCAAAGAATTAATGAATGAGTGTGGAAATAAAGAACAGTATTAAGTAGCACATCGATGTGGGGCCGGAATGTGTATTGGTTATACTAAATTTAGTTGTTATTTATTATTTTTTATTTGTATTTTATAAATATAAATATCAGTAAGGTTAGAATGGATAGAAACAATGTCTTCAAGAAATGTTTTTTATGCCTGTTAACGATATACCATAACATGCAAAATTATGAATAGGTATTTTCACACATATCCAAATTTACTAAAAGAGCTACTTCCTGTAGAACTTAGAATTAATAAAATTATTCATGTAATTCCTGTCCAATGGAAGGCAAAGGCAAAGTAGAAAAATAGAACCTTCCCATTCCTTATAGGACTCTCAAAATCAAATATTATCGTCATAATTCCATACTTAAACTTCCCCTCACTGTACTTGCCCAAATTCAGTGCTATATTTTCATTTATCTAATATCATCATGAATTTGGATTTTAAAGAAGTTCATAGCCACGAAAGCCTTCTCAAATCATTAACAATAATTTTTCAATCAAAAAGTACGTACCGTAGATTGTGTACCGCAGGGGTAAGTTGAAACCTCACTAGTAATGTACTACCATGGCAATCAGCTGTGCGGTTATCAGTAATCACTATCAGAGGTCAGGCCTCAAGGGTCACACACACCCCTGAGGGATCCATCACGTCCGTGTACTATAGGCTGTAGTGGTAACATGTAACAACATTATCTTCTAAATTACATCTCCTATATCAGTAATCACTATCAGAGGTCAGACCTCAAGGGTCACACACACCCCTGAGGGATCCATCACGTCCGTGTACTATAGGCTGCAGTGGTAACATGTAACAACGTTATCTTCCACATTACATCTCCTATATCAGTAATCACTATCAGAGGTCAGACCTCAAGGGTCACACACACCCCTGAGGGATCCATCACGTCCGTGTACTATAGGCTGTAGTGGTAACATGTAACAACATTATCTTCTAAATTACATCTCCTATATCAGTAATCACTATCAGAGGTCAGACCTCAAGGGTCACACACACCCCTGAGGGATCCATCACGTCCGTGTACTATAGGCTGCAGTGGTAACATGTAACAACGTTATCTTCCACATTACATCTCCTATATCAGTAATTACTAGGAGAATATCATTCACCAATGGAACTATCAGAAAATAATAAATTCGGGGTACAAACAGATAATTTTCGATAATAAGGAAACATTCAAGTGACTTACATTAATTATTGGATTGACAATATACAATATCTTTGTCCAAAATAAAGATTTTAAACGTTGAAATGATATTTGGGACATAACAAATAGATTTCAACAAGGAAATTTACTATCTCGGGTTAGGGCTTTATGTTTTTTTACTAACAAGCTAAGAAGATTTTATTTGACTTAAATTTATATAACGAATTTTTATCGTAATACTACCGAATAGAACACAGGTGAACCTTAATACAGGTGAAAAAAGTGTTTAAAGTATTTTATAACTAATGACAAATATAGCTAAGAATCACCTAAAATAGATTCAAAGAAATGAAAATAAATTTGGCTTTTAACAATAGAGAAAGTTCAAGTTGGGTACACCTTATGTTGTAATGAGATAGGAGACAATAAATACCTGTAATTTTGTTAAGAGACAAACATGTATACAAAATCTTGTAATTTACTCATATGGCATATTTACGCATATATTTTCCTAGGTATTTGCAAACCATTTATTCTTTAAACGGGTTTTAAACTTTGATAAAAGAGGTATTCATAATAATGATAGTAAGAAGTAATAATAATAGTAGCATTCATTTTGAACACAATTTTAATAATTTTTATGATTATTGGTATTTATAAAAATATCAATCAAGTTTATAAATCGTTATTCATTTAAATGTTTAACATTTAAAAAATTTATATTTATGTTTTTATATTATTAATTGATTGAAGGAATAATTCGAATAGATGGGCTATACAAAGTGTGATAGAACATGTTAAGTGTTTGTACTATACATATTTTTTATTTTTTAGTGTTATTAAAGTTAAGACTCTTTCCTATGTATCATCCCGTGTACTAAAAAGTAGGACAGTATTAACCAAAGAATCTTTAAATTATGTGCTGCGAGTTTTTGTGTAAATTACCACGAATGCTTGGATTTCAAATAATTCAATTAGCAATCGTAGCTATTAAATTATTTGATTCGCAATTTATAAATGCATACCATTTTCTGTGAGCTGCTGTTAGTACTTGAAAGTGGGAGACATGGCTATGTTCAAGTGTAGAAGATTTAGCAGAGCGGCTTGGAGACTAAACCATGTTTGCAGATGTGACCATCTCTTGAGCCATATTGCTCTGACAACAGCGGCCGTTTACTTTACATTCATATGTGATGTCCCTTCATACATTACTCAGTTTATTGTGTTCTTTTAAGTGGATATATGACTCAATTAAACATTTGCCAATGACAAAAACATTACGTTTAGTGGCTCATATACAAATGTGGCAGCTTTAATACACAATTTCTTGCTGAATATGCCAATATTCAAAGAAATATTAATTTAAGCCAAAAATTAATGAGGATTTACATTAATGGTGTAAAGATTTGTTACTAACCAAGATCGAATGGTTCTTAACAAGTCTCAATAATATTGATAGCAAATTAAATTGTATAATATAATTACGAATTATAGTTAAAGGTGCAATAAAGTCCTGTTTGAAATAAAAAACACGGGTATTATTCATGCAATTTTTACACTCCAATGCTGGTATAATCTAATTTCCTACACCTTTAAGTCTCAAAGATAACTTTGATGTCTTTTAGAGAGCTGCGTCACGTTTTCGGAAATAAATACATCTAATGTATTATTTAAATTCTTTTTATTTAGGGCTGATGTAGTTTTTTCTTTTCCACGAGACAATTTAAACAAATTTAAGCCAATTCTTCGCGAACGAATGAAGTGCACTAAATAAATTCATTAAGAGCATTATGCAATCCTCATGTCTGCTTATGACAGCGTCGATATATTTTAAAAGGCTCATTGTTTTGGAAGGGATTATGACAGTGTAAAGTGACAAGAAAACAAAATCTAATACATAATCTTAAATAAACCATCTGAAATTAAGTAGTAAACACAGTAATTTCTCTTAAATGTATCTTACAGTAATCTATGAAAAAAATTTTACTGTGCGTATTAAATTTTTGTAAATTTTCTGTAGAAAGTAGCAGAGAGTTTCAGAACATCTGCTACTTTCATAAAAGTATTTATATACGATAAAAAATAAAATAAAACAGAGAAACAAAATAGATGTAGTTATTTAAAATTTCAGGAATTTAAGAGGAATATACCATTATTAAAATAATTTATTTCTTCTTAAGAACTTCTTCAACAATCTTCAAACTTCCCATTAAAATACATTTGTGAAAAATACTACAGAAGCGTCGCTACTTTCCATTTGAGGTGATATAAACAAACAAGACAAGCTCTGTGATAAATTAACGGAGGATTTACATCTGTGAGAGGTTTCACAACTGTTATGTAGTAGCCGCAGGACGCAGTGACGGACCCGGAGTTTCTGCTGATTATAAATTAAAGCCGCTCAAGCTCCGGTTTGTTTTTTCAAGTATTTTCTGATGGCTCGGCTCGTCTTCTTCCATTTGACTAACAGTCACTTAATTCCTAACTTCATAACGCCTACACTATGAATTTGTAACACATTCTGCGAAAAAGGACACATCATAGAGATGTTTGCAGAATATTAGGGCAGACAATTATCTGGAACGCGGGTTAACGTTACAGTCTACAGGAAATTCCTGTACACTAAATATGGAATGGGGGTCACACATTGAGGAGCATTGCGTATGTAGAAATGTTTTCATAACAATTTTAAATTCTATAACTTAATTCCTTCTAGAGGTATCCTGAAATGGGACAGACAGACTAATACATATGAGAGAAATGTTCCTAGTAACCTAAGTAATAGGCTTCACTAACGCTCAGAAAATACCTATTGAGAGACAAGAACTATGACCAAACTCAACCTTACTTAAGTAGAATTGATTTATGCAAAGTTTCAAGTCTCTTACTAAATATTTTTTACATACTCTGAGGATAATAGGGTTCGCTAATGTTAAAAATATATATAATGAGTGCTAGTATGCCCAGAACAATGAGCTCAAAACGTTTCCATGTCTCACTATTACACCCATTTAATTAATAAAACTGATTTAATGTACGTTAATAAATGTTGTAGAATGTGGAATAATAATTTGAGACTGCGATATCAATTATTAACATTAAATCCAGCTTCGTAACCATATGAACTACTAGAAGTTGTGCAACGTTTATGTGAAAGAGTTTATTTAACAAATTAATTATAATGTATAACAGCCGGAGAGTTTGGTCAAATCGCTTTCATCCTTTCTACAGGTCGAAGGAAATTTTACACTTTATGCGTGTTGTACATATTATGAAGCACCAATGACTTAATAAAGTTGAAATCTGAAAATGATAGTTAAAATATTTTGGACAAGTAACTAGAAAGTTTTCGACATTTGCCATTGTTATATGTAAAGTATAACATTAAGTTTTGAGGATTAAAATCTATCCTCATTGTGAGGCGAGGATATGAAATAGGAAATGCAAAAGAAGAGAAATAAATGGGGTCAAAGAACAAGACAGTACCCTTCATTTTTAAAACAAGCCACATAAATATTAACAAACAAGAATTCAAAAACTAATTTTAATACAATTAGCGAGAAAGTTATTACAAAATTCAGTATTTCAAATTTGCATTGGATAAAGTCACACATAAAGCTAATTGGATAAGATGATTCTCTCTTTATAACATTGTTTATAAAATGTCAGATGGACTGAGTTGTGTTAATTTACAGTTTATTTACTGCTTGACTTCTGGTAGAGAAGTTTAAATTCAAAATTTAAACTTCCAGCACAACTTTAGACATCTGGAAAGCGAATTAATGTAAACTGTAAGTCGTTTAACTTGCGAATAAGAACTTTAGAAGTTTCAATAACCTTGCTACTTTGAGTAATTGAGTAACTTAATTGTACCCTAAATTGCACAAGATCTGTGACTGTAACAGTTCCAAATGCTAGAACAGATTTATATTTGGTTCATAATTTTAAATTTAGAACATAAACCTAGATCAATGGCTGAAATGAATATGGTGTAGTTTAATACAAAAGTTTGCTAACACCTGGTTAAGTTAGGTGACAGAGTGTCAGTACTGAGAGCCAAATCGAAGAAGAAAGGCGAAAGTTAGTATACTTTCTTTTAATGCAAGGAGCAAAAAATAAAATATGTAGGATTTTAAAAGGATATAAGGAGATATATAAAAACATTCATAAAACGTGGAAGAACACTTTGAGATTGACAAAGGGCATCATTACACTCTGCATACATAGAGTATACGAAAGTTCATTTAGTTATGGCTCTGTGCACATTGGAAAATCAAAATATCTAATATCTGGACGAGTTACCGAACAAAGAATATATAAATCGGCCGTATATCAATAAAAAGGTAACAGGAATATTTCAATTATGACCAGTGTGAAAATATATAGATTAAATTCCACTATAATTAGTAGCAATGTTGATTTATCTCTACAACAAATTAGGTAAGAAATATTGGAAACACGATTGTTGAGACAATGACTCCAAAGCTGCATAAAAATATTGAAACTTATTAAAAATATTTTAAAACTTTATCGAGAGTCACTCAATATTAAACTGGAATAATAAGAAATATTAATTTTAAAAAATTAATAAATGTGTGGTTAGTACTAAGAGGTAGTGTACATTCTTGACGTTTTTTTGACACAAAGTCTTTGGACAGAAAAGGGACTGCACGAGCGTTTGAGAAGTCAGTAGGGAGAGAAGGATTTGCGGCAGAGAGTGCCTTAATCCCTGCTCCGGAGGGATCAACTCCCTCTCGAGGTGAACTACCCTTATGCGTGCCTCCACCACTTCCGCCCTCTCTCATGTCCTTCCCATCTTTGGGAATGTAAATGAGAGGGTGGTCATAACTTAACTTAAACGAGTCAGAACAGACCTCTATGGCTTTATTAATTATATATATATATATATATATATATATATATATATATATATAAATATGTATTCTCTTCATGTAGAAATAAAAAACCAAATATTGGTAAACTCTTTTTATAAATTTTCGTATGTCAGCATACTTCTTCAGATAACAGTGTATAAATATTTACAAAATTAAATAATGAAACTAACTAAATACAAACAAGAAAATGAACTGAAATAGAATAATAAACAGGCGAAAAATACCTCACAGCTGATGTTTCATCACAAATACCAAAGAGTAAAAAATTTAAGAAATTAACGAATGTTCAAACCGAAAGGAAATTTTGACCTTAAAACAAGTTGATGAGCAGTTTCGCTCCTTCTCAAATTAAACCTATTTACATTTTCGTTGGCATGCAATGGAACATTATTGATGCCTTTTAATTTGTAACATTTTTCAATTTTGTCCTGATTATGTTCTCTGGAATGTACAGCGAGGGGCTTATTATCTCCATGAACAATACTGTAACGGTGACCTGTCATTCTGATACGAAGAGGGTTAGAGGTTTGGCCAATATATTGTTTATTACAAAAATTACAATTTAGCTGATATATTATATTATTTGAATTACAATCAATTGTTCCTTTAATTGGATACGTTTTATTCGTTATGTTACTACTGAAATTTTGACTAGAGGACATAATTTTGCACGTACCGCAACGTGGTTTTTGACAGGGTTTACAACCGTTAAAAATTTTCTCTCGATTTTTGTGTTTAAGATTGGTTTGGACTAGCATATTTTTAAGATTTAACGGCCTTCTAAAGATGACCCTAGGTGGTTTTGAAAATATATCTTTAGTTTCCGATGATGACTGTAGAATATGGAATGCAGTTTTAATTATAGGGTTTATTTTGTTAAGTCCGGGGTAGAATTTGGTAGTAAATTTAGGTTCATCTAGGGGAAAAGATTTGTTGTAATTGAAATTTTTTGACCTATTAATTTGATTTTTTACAAGTTTGTCGGGATAATTTAAATTTTTGAATGTGTTTGTTAATTTGTTAATATAATTTGTGAAATCAGACTCTTTGCTACATAAATTCTTTGCTCGAATGGCTAAACTTTTTGGAATACTTTTTTTTACATGTGTAGGATGGCAACTAGTATAATTTAAGTAATTCATAGTGTTGGTATCTTTAACGTGAATTTTGTTTTTAAGAAAGCCTTCTTCTAAAAACACATCAACATCTAGGAAGGTAATGATTGTGTGGGAATATTTCCAAGTGAAATTTAATGTTGAAAATTTGTTTAGGGAATATAGAAAATCTTTAAGGAGATCTTCACCATGTTGCCATATCAAGAAAATATCATCTATGTAACGATACCAGATCAGAGGTAGTTTATTTTGGGTATTTAAGAAATTTTGTTCAAAGAAGCCCATAAAAAGATTTGCATAAGAGGGTGCCATTCGTGTTCCCATGGCTGTACCTTTTATTTGTAAATATAAATTTGTAAATATACATATATATATATATAAAACCCAGTAACATGTGGATTTGTTCAATACAAGTTTTTTGTGTTGCCAAGGTAAATAAATACTCGCAAATAGATCGTCTCCTGAGGATAAACGTAGATACTGAAAGGGAGTATAGTAAGATAATATAAGTCGAGTCGAGAGCTATGTCCTCATGTTGTGACTCCAAACAATATACTGCTCTTTCGTGTAAATCATATACATTGTGTGTGAATAATTTATTTAACACTTTTGTTTATCGATAATCATTAAATGCACGGGAACAGATTTTATAATCTCAATAAGAAATATGGAAAAGGCTTAATCTTTTAAATCAAAATTTAATCTGACTCTCTTCAATCCGTTATTTTTGGAGAAAGATTTGTGCAAAATATGAATATTGAAATGTAAGTATCACCTACCACTAGCTTTTGCTGTTTTCAGGATAAATTTATTTTTCTGAAATTCTTCCGGAAAAATGCAACTTTAGAGGCGGTGTATTAACCAGGCCTTTAAATCTTTACAAGATTTATTATAGTGTATATATTGTTACATAAGGTTTTAATTTACTTCTGGGTAGATATTTGAAAAGTGGATTAAACTATTTCTACATATAAAGCAATATCGTTAAGAGGTAGTAACAGCGGAGTTACTACGGCTTTAATATTGGTCAAACTTTTCCATTCTTGAATACCTTTACTCTTGAATGACTCACTTTTTTTACTAACACTTTTCATGGGATTATCATAATGTATTAGAAAAACTTGTGTTTGTTGTTCATAGAAAACTTGTTTAGAAAAACATGAATATGGTCTAGTACTTTCAGTTTTCAGATATTAAATCAAGTTATATACATTTTTCATATTTGGTATAAATTCATAAAATCTGTCATGTAGTTTGTACAAAAGGGTGACAATCAGCTATTAAATTCCGATCCAGTCAAAAAATATCTGTTTTTAGCTTAGCCTGAAATACAGAACCAGAACTTATGCTATCACTCTAGTCTTTAATAATATTACATAAGTCACGGAAGTTGCCCTAAAAAAGGACACCATGTGTAGGTTTTCATCGTCTGCCAAATTCTAGTGAATTATAACAACCCCCAAGTGTACAATTATTTCAGATCACGTTACAGGATTTTCACGTAAAGCCACAATGAAATTCGAGTGAAAATGTATAGGCGAGTTATACTTTCGAAGATATCATTAATATTTTTTACCATTCGTTAGTATTTCTATTTGAGTTGAAATTTAGCAAAATAACTAAGGATATGGGTGACTAGGAGAGGGGATTTAGAAATAAAACTAATTAAATGCCTTTGATAAATTAGTTACATCCATTAATTCAAACCCATACTTTGTAGGATGGCAATTTCGCCAAAATATGTAAGTTTACAGTTGCTATATCCCCATACGGAATATTATTTCGGTAATTATAAATAAATGAACTAAAATGGCTAACTGGCTAGCCATCCCAATATTTACGTTTCTTCTTTTTGAAGGTAGACATAGCAGATGGAAAGTAATCATATAGAATAACAGAGAGTGTTGATTGACCGAGGTCTCGCTTTCGTTTATCTTTCAGCATTTTATAACTTTGTACATTTGCATTCGAAATTATCTATATTTTGTAACAATATTCCTTAGAGTCATTATAGAGTGAGGATTTAATGTTTATATATTGATTACATGTTATTGACAAATATAATGGAATAATTGCTTGTTTTATTCTTTGTTATCTAAATGCAAATCAATTGTAAATATTTTGTAGTTCTGTAATTTTTACATAGAGAACTGTTAAAATTTACTCTAAACATGGTTAGAAGCTTATGACAGTTTTATTACTATATATTCGAAAAATAGGGCTATTGATATCTACAGCGTTCTGACTACATCTTCTTCTCCAAAGGTCAAGAAGAAAAGTTCTAGAGCATCATCCCAGTAATACTGCTCTTCCTAATAAGGTTCTCTCTCTCTCTCCTCTCTCTCTCTCTCTCTCTCTCTCTCTCTCTCTATATATATATATATATATATATATATATATATATATAATGGTTGAAATTTATAACAATTTAAGGTAATATCCTGCTAAATAACTCTTCTAATTCAACCTATTTACGTTTAATTTCAATTATTTGCTTACTAATAAAATAGGTACGTAATTGGAAAAAATAAGGAGGAAGCCACATAAATCCACGGAATTGTGTAAACCTATAACTCTAAGATTAAATTAAGTTACTTTGTAAAGAAGAACTGTTTCAATTTCCGATTTGTGGACGTAGCCACGATGAGGTGCTTATAGGTACACACGTAATAATTAATGAACTCTCTGTACTATAATTTAAAGCGTGCTCATTCACTCTATAAATGTATGCAGGTAGATAATTTGGAAGGGTCAGTGTAGTATCAGTAACCTTGAACTATATTAAAATTAAACTGTAATTGTTTATTGTTATAAAAACTATTATCATTTTATAGATCATAATTACAGTAAGAACTTTTATCGATATCATGACGTTTCCTAATAAAACCAAAATCTATTAGAATTTAATGATTGGACCCTTACACATTAGCCTTGGCAATTACGGCTGTCACAATTAAATACATTGTTTACTTTAAATTATTCTTAGAGCTTAAATTAAACACTTAAAATCTGACATTATTGCACGGATTTCCTGGCTATGTGCAAAACCTGTCTTTGTATGAGTTTAGTCTGACTATTGGAAAACTCCGTTAATTGTCAAAAGCCCGCTTTATGTTGTATAAGCGAAGCGCACAATCACATACTGTATATAGATTTTAGGATTCTGGAGATGTTTAATTTTGGGGCCATGATAGATGCGACGCTAGACAATTAGACCTATAACTCAATTAGTAACCAATCGAATAATTGTGACACTTTCAACTAGATTTGCACAATCCTTATAAACTTTTATTAACGAGATAACATAGTTTTTGGTTTAATTAGGATACTATTAAAACCTGGTTAAAATAAATTTTAACGAGCTATATTATAAATTTTGATTAAAGTACGTATGCGCATAATCCTCATAACTAACAAGGACAAGCCGGCTCCTACTAAACAGCCCAAGTTGCAAGAACTATGTGTATCTGCGACTGATGTGGTCTGATCACGCTCCGCTACCGTGTGCTTATGTGTGACTGTAAAGTAAGATTTTACGGAGAATCTCAATATTTCTTAACAACATGTAATCCTATGGTAATGGCGCATCCGAATTACCACAGTTTGGCAAATATCCACCTCTACTAATAATTATGCATCAAAGTGTTCAATCAGTAGCTATAGATAAAGACATTCCGTTACACAGAAAATGTTAGCATAAACTTGATCTGCCATTTTCTGGACAGTTATAAACATTGTTACCTGCAGGCCCTAAATCTATTCAGGTATAGATTTATACAATCTATTCAGGTATAGTATCTATTCAGAGAAATGATCTTTTTGAGGGTTATTCACACGATAGTCGTTTTATATGTTTAGTCATCGACAGGAATAGTACCCTCATTAGGCTAAAATTTCCCTTACTTTATAAATCACTAAATGGTGAAACGTTATCTGCCAAATGCAGAGATGCACTGTTATTCTCATGATTATAAGTACGAGAATGATACTTTCTTTGTTGCTATATATTCTAACGTAATGTAACCATAACGATAAAAAGTTGTTGATTCCCTGAATTACGAATCTCTTTTGATTTCGAATGCATAAACGCATAAACGGTTGTTTAACTTTCTTGAAGGTTGTTTTATTGGTAATGTCTTTAAAAGTATTGATTGGAAAATTCTTTTTGAAATAGTTCATAATTGTATACCTTATCATGAAGGGCAGGCATAAAAGTATTATCTACAATTATGAAGTACAGCAGCTATTCATGCTCACCAGCTTTTAGATCTTTTCCTCTGGTTAATTGACAAGAAATTAGGTGATCTTTTTTTACTATTTGCTGATCTATTTTATTACGAGAAAAATATGACCCATTTTTTCTAGTTTAAATCTCACCAAAAAATTTTGGCCTCACTATGGAGATCTTTAGATGTTAGTTACGACACTGACCATGAATAAGAGAATAAGTAACAGATACATCTAGCTTGTAAAAAAGTATATTCTCACAAAATTTTGGCTCCTTATTTTCCATGATTTCCATCCTGAGATACTTCATCGCCATCCTCATTCAACTGGGATTTCAGTCAGAAAAAATGGCTTTGCGGGTGATTTGTGGTCTCAGGGGCAGGGAAACTTTCCGAGAAGTTTTCCCTCGCGAACAGCTCCTTACTCTTCGATCCTTGTTTATATATTCCTTGGGTATTTACACCTTTACGACATGCCTTATTTTCCAATACATAGTCAGTTTTATTCCACGTAGTTAAAAACTTATCCTAAGTTGATAATTTATTACGATATTCTTATTTAATATACTATGGTATTTTTATGATATTCAGTAAGCTCAACGTAAGTATTACGTAAAACTTGTTTTGCATTTTGATCATTATAATAGTTTAAGAAATTATTTTCTTAAACTATTCTTTGTTTTAAATAGTTGAAGAAATTATTTTATATGGGTTATTTTATTATTAAGAAAACTCATTAAGACGTATAGTTTTATTTAAATTCAACATGCTGATGAATAGATCTATTAAGGTACTATATTTGGATGGGTTCGACCAAATTAAAAAAAAGGCGTCAAATAGTTCTTAATTACTTAGAAAAGAACTTGCTATTCTTGAGACATACTGGTGAACTTGCGTATTACTTGAGATATTTTGAGCAATATGTTCAATAGCCGCTTTTTAAGTAGACAACGATATTATAAAAATACATTAATTTGTCCAACAAGCACTAATTACTTTAATTTTTAACGCTAGCTTTGAAACTATTCTGAGAAATTAGGAAAAATACTGGAACCTACATGTGTTAAAGAACTAAAAGTGAGCTCATTAACACAACTCTTATAGTTATATCATTGTTAGACTATTAGTATTAATAATATCCCTCCCAAATCAAAGTACATATAAGAGGGGTATACATTATGTATGTTTTAAAACGACTAGAAAACGTATTCTTTTAATTAGTCAATAATTTTCAGAAAGAATAAACGAACACAAAGCAAAACGTTTAATTCTTTTAATGAAACTTGAATTTCTTAACAATATATACAAGCTGAGTTTCCAGTAGGAGTTAACATTTTCCCAACAGACAAGGAATGACCTACAATTAAAAAACATATAAGAAATAATTAGTTAGTGTTAGAGTATATAAAAAATAAATAAATTTAAACGAACAATGAAAAGAACTAAATTTGAAATGCCGCATTTTACAATTTGTTACAATATTCGGCCATGCAAGCGACACTGCATAAAAACATTGTTGGTTAATTTAGTATGCTAATGGAGAGCTGTTTCGTTCAAATTTATCACATCCGTAAATTGAGTAATTTGCATACGAGCACACTCCTTAACTAAACTCAAGTTACATCACACTGTAATTTAAACATCATAGATGTCAGCATAGTTGTAACTTAAGCACATAAACCAAAATTATCCAGAGTTTATAAATATATTAAAATATAGATCATAAAAGTCCTTGATATTCTTAAAATTATTATTAATTCACATTGTATCATATCTTACCAGGGTAATTTCATAGCTATAACATTAAAAATATTGCTAAAATTTAAATACCTACGATTATACTTATGCTTATTAATCTCAGGATTATTCAAATCATGCGTTAGAAATCTATGACCTTAACAAGGTACTTATCCAGATTTTATTCATATTTCCATTGAAAATTTTTATGCATGAAGCAGTTTTATGGTCAAAACATCATCGACAGTCAGGTTGCAGTATAAATATATAGTTATTTTAAAGTTATCAATAGTGTTAAAATAACGGATAAAACAGACATTAAAGTATAAAATATATTGTAATTAAATCATATAAGTATGTCCGACTTTGTACTTTACATGGTGTTGTCATGAAACACTAGAGAAAAATGATTTATTTTCAGTGTTATGTATGATGTGGAATATATGAAGCAACCGTTACTGAAATTTCGGACTAGATCCATGACTGTATCTTTTAGCACTGAATCCAACTATTAAAATGTAGTAGTAGGTGACAACGTTATCTTTCAGGACTGGATTGCTCCATCCGACGACTCTTTTTCGATTACTACATACCAAATCGTTCGGTTCAGAAGCCTCTGCTCGGAAATATTTCGGCACATTACGGACTTGAGGACACTGTTGACCCGCCCACGTGGCCGCGCCGCAGTCTGGCCGCGAGGTCACCGGCGTGTTACACGCTAGTATCGACCCCAGGTCGCGTGATGACTGTGCCCACCAACTTACAGCGCTATTCATGGAAATGTGCTCCAATACCATTTCTAAATCTCACGCTTGGTCAGGTGTTATGTTTTAGCAAAGTGGTGAAATTTGAAAAACCGATTCTTCGTAGAGAACTAGTGTATTACTGTCAAATAGAGATCGATTGACATTGTGTGAAATAATTTTTATGAAGAAAACAGCAAAGCCTTACCGAAAAAATGCGAGTTTAATCAATGTGTAACCATGATATTCCAAAAGCATTATTTTAAATTATAATGGATTGTTTGAAAGTTTTTACATACTGAGAATTGATCAAACGTAAGTACAGTATATATGACAGATTGTTGTTTGAAATACATGGGTTTATTATGGTCATTTCGCAGAATTACACTACCGCCCTATTAAACTCAGGAAGGGTAAACTACAAAGTAAGCGGAAGAGAAAAACTCCATTTCCTTATATCCTGATAAATAGTTCCATGAGCCAACAATATACTACTTCTTTCAAGTTTACTTTGCAAGTGTACGTTTTCTCAACTCATTAAAACGTGTGGTAATTCAACAAAGTCTTGTTTGCTGCATTGTAATCATTAATTGTATGTAATTAAGAAGAATGTAATAAATTATTTCAATATATGCAAAAAATTAAATACAACTATAATTTGGTATCTCGAAAGTATATAATATAATGCTTTTGATTGTGAACTGTGATATATGAAAAATATAGTCAAGTTAAATAAAACATTAAACTATGCAATAAGATTTAATGTATTTTTTGTACTGGAAAATGCAATGTTATAAGGAAACGAAACATAAATATCAACATATGAAACTGTGGAAACATTTCTCTATTTAATGGACATAGTATAATATATCATAGTGCAGCATATCGTCTTAGACCACATGATTTTATTATGGCCATTTGGTAAACTTACAATCCTACTCCATTTAAGTTTAGAACTATAAACTACAAGGCACATAGAAGCGAAAACATTCATTTCCCTACATCCTGATAAATAGTTACTTGAGCAAGGCAATACACTTGCCAGTGTTTATTTTCAAACAACTTTGAACGTCCTAGAAACATTATTTTTTGTAACAGACATAATATAATATTAATTACTGAATATAGATGGAAACATTGAAATAACAAGGGGCATTACTGACATTATAATACACAATCAATCATCTTGACATGAATTAAATGTGAAGCTTTCTTCCACAATCGCTAGAATGTGTTCTTGCGACTATAAATTAAATTAGGGTAACTTTATTATATTTAATATAGAACTTTTAAGACATTAAAATGTACGTTTTAAGTTAAATATAAAAATTACACTATAAGGGATACATAATAAGTTATCACATATTATAATAACTGAACGGAATGAAAGCCAAAAACGAACTTCAGATTCTCCTAAAGTGTAAAATGTTTTCTAATCATTTAGGAATAGGCACTCATAAAAGGTTGCAAACTTTGAAGAGGGCGCTACTATAAAAACTGTAAGAGAGCTATATTATACATTGCTAGGAAATAAATTTAGAAAATATTAAATTCTAAAGTATATTAACTAGCTACCCTATTATTGTGGACGGCTTATAAGGGCTGTCCTATAAAATATATGTTAATCATAATTTTATTTATGTAGGTTACTGGTTATATTTTCAATCAGTCATTTAATACATCATAATTTTGGTTAAGATGGAAACACAGGCCAGGTGTTATTATTTTTAATATGTGGGAGTAAAAACAATTAGGAAACAGGAGTTATTTCAATAGTGAGAATTTTAAACACGTTTGAAAACTGAAAGAAGCAGCATTTTTCTGGCATTTGCCATCGTTCAGTGATACAAAAACAATCAACAATATTGTTTCGAAATATGCAATGTGATCTTTTATTCAGGTGAATAACTAACCTAGCGCACAACAGTCTGGGTTAAAATGTACAATCATCCATCGCCTTCGTGAAATTCCTAAATTATCTGAATCTTAACGTTTTAGTGTGATACTCGATATAACTTATACTACAGTAATGCTTTATGTGAGACTATATTTTAGATCTCAAAACATCGATGGGAAATGTCCGAAAAATCATGATACCTTCACAAAAAAGTATTTGATATAATTTTAATTGTATGTGTAAATGAGTTTCAGATATGGTAATTGAAGCTTAATCTTAGATTTCCTTAACTTACTTTTCGGTTGCGATTACATTTAAGTGTTTATAAGATATGAAACAATTATTGGCTTAGCGTTAGCGAAGATTTTCACTAGTTAGGTTGTAAAAATTTCATTTCTGCCTGTCTATCCACAAGATGTCTCAAAAAGGAACTATACACTTGATTCTGCATGAAGCTTTATTTGTATATGAGGAAAACTGAGTTACGTTATGTTGCATGTAACTCCATGCATGTGGCTGAGCGTTAGTGAATATTGTAGCATTGGTCTTAACGGTAATTGTGTTGGCAACGAGAAAATAGCTTAATAAATATATTTATTAACAAACTTAGTATCCTCTTGAGAGATTTAAAAATGTTATATATTATCACATTTAGATTATTCATCCAGTTAAAATAAAAGTAATAGAAATAATATGGAAATTCCATATTACAAATCGGCAACCAAATTTAGGACAATCTTTCGTTGTTGTACCCGTTGTACCCTCACCCAATTATTTGTTATTTAAGCACAGCTATGAGACTAAATTAATTGTAGAAATACACACTAAGAAAAATTTTATTCGTAGAATTTAACTTATGTATGAAACTATACAACTATGAGCTGATAATGCTTGGCCAACTGTGAACTTTGTCTGAAGGTCATTGAAACCTATCAATTAGTAAGGTGATACTATTTATTTTTTGTCTGCTTGGAGCAAGTAAAACGTTTGATTTCTTTACGATGTCTGTCTGTCTACTTGTCCATTCGTCCAAAGGACATCTCGAGAATAAAATGAGGTATAGACTTGAAATGTTGCATGCAACCGTAGCGAAGCCTGTTGTTACGCGATACATGGTGAGTCGTACTCATACCTTGTTATTACTATTGTCTTTCTTTTGAGTTAGATGGATGCAGTTACAGTTCCTTGAGTATAAATACTAAATTCTAAACGAGTTTTGGGTTTTATCTCTTATAACATGCAAATATTAAAAAAGATTCGCAACTTATTTTTATCGATTCCAATACCAATTTCCCCACACGGATTGGTAGTATATATTAAAAAGGGAACAAACTAAAATAAGAGAAATGATATAATAAAATACAAACCTTGAAATTAGTTTCAGTACTTGCATTAAAAGGTTTTGGCTCCGAAACAATTCTGCCATTGTAGCCTGTACTGTTAACAATATCGATTTTGAAGTAGTAACTCCAATAGTTCTTAATTATGCACGATTCTATAAAATATTCATAAAAAAATGTTTAATTATCAACATTCTCATTCATCGTTTTATGCACGTACCCGTCTGCAAGTATAGGCAGGAATGGATTATTTCATAACGTAATTTAAACGGTTTAGTGACAGGTCCCGATGGAAATATGAATCAATTGTATTGTTTTTCTAACAGAACTTCGGGTGAAAATACAACAAAACTTGGTCTAGACGTTACAAGAAAGTTTGCAAGAGTTAGTTGTCTGTTGATATAATATAAGGGAGCTTGTAGTGCAGACAAAGGCGGCCCTTGACCTGCTGCCATTGTGGAGTCAGTGCCGTGGGCTCAAGCTCACAATTAGCGCATTGTCCACGGGGTAATGGAGTAGTGCGTAGTCCTCCTACACACACACGTAGTCCTCCTTATCTTATCCGACACCATGTAACATGTCCTGCGCCATGTTATCTAACCTGCTACAATAGCCTACTCACAAATTAACGTCGTATTGAGATATACTTTTTAATTCATACATGATCCTTAATAAGTGAATACTATTGGCAGTACGGTACTACATTTTTAAAGATCCGCATACAATTTAATAAGAAAAAACAATGAAAAATGAGGTTGTTTCTTACACTTAAAAATTCTCTATTAGAAGAAACTAAAGATCTATGGAATGTTTGGCTTCTGTACTGGCTGTCTCCTAAAATATGAAAAATTGTTTAAGATAATATTTTTAAACCTTGTGTCTGAAATATCAGTAATGTCTTATTCTGCATTTAAATAATTAAACATAATGATCTCTAAGAAAGTTCTTTTATTCAACTCCTATCTCACATTAGGCTCATATTTTCACCACCGGTCCACATTAAGCGAGCACTACGTATTCCCAATATAGACCACCGTACCAGTCACATTTGTCGCGCACTACCATGAAAAAACATTTAAACAGTAATTTATTAGCCGAAATAAATGTATCGAAAATTGGTGATTGCTGTATGACAAAAGTGTCAATAAAGCCGCAGGTTCACTTTTTCGTTGTTATTTTATTCAATATCAAAATTAGTGCTTTTTATATATCATTAGATCACATAATGTGCACTGCCCTGAATCAGTATGAGTCTTTTGAAGGTTTAGTATGGTGTGACTGAGACATTGTTCTCTCTGATCCCGGGGGGTTCGTATGATGTGTTTAATATTAATTGTAATTTTTATTAGTGTTTTATATTAGTAGAGATTAATTATAAACCTAGTGATTAAAAATGATCAATAAAACACGTTTAATTGAATTTCAAACTAAAGTGAGATTTGGGGGCATTACATTATCGTATTAAACAATTGAGTTTAAAATTTAAAAATCACTAAGAACTTCACGGAAATTTCAATTCGCAAGGATAGAAATTTTCACATGTCCTCAATGTTTGTAAAATGATATCATTCTTCGATTTTAGGTTACATAAATTATGAATATACTTGTGATCCCATGTGTTTGTATTAAAAAATCAGCCATTACCTGAAAGCAGTCATAAGAATCATGTAAATGATCATATCGTTTTTCCATAAGCACATACACTATTAGTAATTAACGTAAATGGACAATAAAACGAAAGTCGCATTGTAAAAATATATAAACTATGACATTACTATGACAGCAATAGCAAATTAATACAACCTCCAGTTTAATTCAACCTTACGATAATAAATCCTTTATGAACTATAATACTTTGTTTGATTATAAATTACCAAATTGTTGACTAATTATAATGTTTTGTTGCAGGTGTCGGCGGCCCAGTGTGACAGCAACGCGCACTTAAACCAATCACTAACTAACCATCCCTTGTAAATAACGTTGTGTATAGTGTAAATACTGTGTATAAATAACCCAAAATAAACCAAGTGCGGGGTGATGGGGGGCGACACGGAAGAGACTAGGGCGACATAATGTTCCCGGTGAGGTTGCCGGGGGCGCTGCCGCCGCAGGTGCAGGCCCACCAGAGGCAGCTGGCGGCCCAGCGGCAGGCGGCGGCGGCGGCAGCGGCGGGGGCGGCAGCGGGCTCGGGGGCGGCGGTGGCGGGCCCCTCGGGTGGACCGGCCGGCAGTAAACCCCAAGTAAAGGTACAAGTCCGACCTTTCACTCGCGAATCGCTAGACAAGCATGAGAGCAAGACCGTGCAACTGGTGAGGGACTACGGGTTCCAGCCGAGACGTAAACTCAGTGTAGAGGACGGCTCTGTGCTCCCCTGCAAGTTTGAGCCGTTTCCCGCCCGTCTCTACGGCAGGCCGCTTGAGGAAATCGACAACTTCATCTATGACGAGGTAACTGTTCATCAAACCTTTACTGTATCATTGTCAGTATGTAAATTATCATAACTATATCTGTACTATAAATTAGTATATAACTGCTTTCAAATTAGACTTTACACAACGCTATGCAGTATAATAAATGAAGTAAAATAACAACGTGGAATTGCGATAATCAGTTCATAAAAAACTCATAATACACTAGTGTATTATACATAATGGTACGAACATTTTATTTATGGTAAATACCAGCTGTTATTACTGCCAATAAAAAAATACCTTAGTGAAATAAAAAAAAATCAACACTTGAAAGAACAGCTGATTATTGATTCAGGTGGCAGTACTACTACATTGTCTAAACATTTGCGGAAAATTTGTTTTATTTTAAATATATATTTGTTGAAGCACTTCATGCTAAAAAGATACCGCAAAGTCACAATAAATGATTTAGTTTCAAAACTTAAAAAAGAGTTTATTGTTAATGTTAACATTTTACAGAGTACCCATTTAAAAAATTATTACAGTATATAATTATTTCGTTACAAGATTAAAAAAATAATATATTTTTCTTTGAAAAAAAAAAGTAATAAACATTTGATGTAAATAAATATTTGTGTTTGCTAACTGTCCTTCCAGATATGTAAAACGTGTACTTATAAAACTGTTAAACCATTTTGTTTCAAGCAGCGTAAACATGACAGCTGTACAAGTATTAATTATGTATATCTTAGACCAAAAATTAATGAAAACATTTTTCTACATTATTATGATATAAACTCAAAAGCGATGACAAACACAAACTTCCAAATAAGACCGTAAGAGTAAACGTCATTAATTTAACGCATTGAAATATAAATTCCAAGAGAACTCACAACGTCTTAACTGTTGGATTGAATGTGAATATTGATTCAAGGTATCTCATTAGTTTTGTCCTGTAACGTTTCTTGACATCTTGTGTCACATCAAAGCGTATCACATATCTGTATGAGGTAAAACCCCTATAATATAAAATGGAACCTAAAATTAACATTTTCTGTTCGTTGTTTATTTTAGATTATTTTACCAAATGCAAATTATATTTTTTACACTAAATTTATTTAAATAATTTTATACTTCAATAATTTTAATATATTTATCAGTTCACACGTATGTTTGCACTATAACTATATATATATATATATATATATATATATATAAATATTTAATTACAATTTCATTTCAATATATATAAATATTTAATTACAATTTCATTTCAATAAGCATTGAATCACAAAAAGTACTTGCTCCGCCGGGACTCTAACCCAGATTTTTTTAATTGTCGGGTGAGTGTGCTACCACAACACCACAGTGAGTAGAGCAACTAATAAACATTACATTAATTCATTTTAAATTGAAACAGAAATATAATAAACAAAATAAAAAGATATATTTTAGGGTTTAGAGCAAGTGTATGCTGAATTTGACCATATACGTGACGTAAAAAACGTATAAATACAAGCAAACAAAGTAATTTTACATTCATTCATTATTTCTTAAAAGAGATTGACGAATTTTAGCCTTTTTACATACACAACTCGTGAAATAGACTAGGGCTATTTGGTAATACTAAAAAAACGAGGAAGTTAATACGTCTGCAAGTTTTATACCCACAAATATTGTTTAGGGAGGCTCTAGAACACACTTGGGGACAATATCTGAAGCAGTTTTGGTGTGGAGTCAAATATAACCGTATGAGCTGGCAGCATGCCAAAAGAGAGCATAGAACTCCACTCAACCTAATATAGTACAAGAGCAACCACTTACATCTTTTACATACTTCATTTACTGTAAATGAATCCCTTTTCTTTTACCTAAAGAACGCGCAAGGAATCCTATTTGGTCATTGTCTGAAAAGGATTGGTTCAACCTAGTTCTATTTATACAAGACTGAATAAACTTCTATTCATAGAGAGAGGTTGGGAAATTTGGTTTTTAGTTTATTTATCTTATTTAATTATTAAATTTATCAATTTATCTTTCAAGGAAAACACAACTTTGATATTTCTGTACTATCTGCGCCTCCAATTTAAAGTTCTTAAGGGAAAACTTATATTTTCACTATTCAAACTATGTACCTTACTATGATATTAACTAATCAAATTAAAATAAATTAAAGAATATGTTTTTTAAATTACTTATGTGTGACGAATATATAAGGTTTTGAGATATTCATACTCTTATCATAATTATTTATAGGCATTAAGGTACTAAATAGACATCATACAGAAAATATCCAAATGAGTATGATACACATCGATGTTTTAATAATTTTAAATAGTGTTTTTAAAAACTTTTGTATTTTGTAGCTCTCTCGGTTTGAAAATTGGTCTAGGACATGATATACAAGTACAACACATACGATGTTGTC
Source organism: Homalodisca vitripennis (assembly GCF_021130785.1). Classification (NCBI taxonomy): domain Eukaryota; kingdom Metazoa; phylum Arthropoda; class Insecta; order Hemiptera; family Cicadellidae; genus Homalodisca; species Homalodisca vitripennis. The sequence continues at coordinate 131,671,195 of NC_060208.1, forward strand.
TAAAGCTATTAGTTAATTATATAATTAATAACGCCATATTGTAATTCGGAGGGATTGATTTAATCTTTAGATAAAATTAAATGTTTTAAATTAATCGTGAAGAGAATCAATCCAAGACACTCACTAAATACTACGAATATAACTTTATTTTCGAAGCAAAATAGCTCACCGTGACACAAGGAAGACTGTACCAGTTTGTTGCAGCGTTGTTATTGGAAACATGCCTCGTTGTTGTTGAATAATACATCATGCTCCCATACATGTTTTATAGACGAGGTAGTACTATCCCACTGGTCCAGAGATGCGGAAGTACGACTAACAGAGGTGATTGCAACCCGTCTGAAACTGAATCGAGCAGTGAGTTAAAACAAAGGTCACGTGTTGTGCCGTGATTCTAAGAAGAACTAAAAAAGCAAGATCTAGTTTTTTTCTGGAAATGGAAAAAAATAAATACTTTTACCAAGTTATGGATGTGATCATAAACCAATACACGTCAGTATATCATTTAGAAAACGCCCAGATGTAAGTTTTAACTTTACTCTATCATGTATATGAGCTATTCACAATTTTAAGATGGTAGCTCAACGAAGCTTTTTTATTAACGCCTTAATAGTTGTACGATTTGTTTTACATTTTGATTCTTATAAGGGAGAAGTTATTCTTGAGCCTATATTAGCATAAGCCAAACTGCAGGAGGATAAATGTGTATTACTCGTAAATTCTGGTACACGTGTTGGGTGAGTTTTGAAAACTTTAAATAAATATGCGTGTTTATATAATAAACTAAATCAAACAGTTCACACTGTTTCGGATCTTTTAACTAAGCTCTCCACAGTGAGACCGAAATAATTTCAGATTTTAATTATGTTAGTAATGTTTCGACTCGGTTGTGAGAAAACTTCATGAAATCAGAGTACAGTCATGACAGCAGAATTGTAAGTCAACAAGACAACATTTTAAATACATTTTCTTCAGACGTTTGTATTGCCTTTGAGAATGACAGCAATTGAATTTTAATTTTACTGAGTAAGTTTGAATTTTATATTTTATCTATAAAAAAAAACTATCTAGGCGAAAACATAAGAAGATTTCATCTTACCTTGTAATGCGAGGTCTTTCTGAAATTCTGATAAAGTAGATTAAGGGATCAACTTTTTTATAGTTTTTGACCTAGTAAATTGAATTCAATAGGTTCCTTAACTGTAAGGTAATTAGGTTTTGATAAAACCCGTCTCAAATGCAAAAAATGGAATGCTAAACACATTTTTTTCATCTTCGAGCAATAATAACTTTGTAATTTCACGAAGAAACAGATCAAAAATTGTAATAAAACTTGTACAAAATATTATTATGAACAAAACGTCCTAAATAAAGTACACAGAAAGGGAATAGATGTTTGATTAAATTAATGTTTATTCATAACAGTACAACAAGCCTTTTACATTTGACAATAACTTTATTAATTACCTATTAAAATATTAAATCTCTACCAGTCAAGTTATATTTTTAAATGAAACAATATTTGATAGAGTAGATTGATTTTAGAAGTGCATTCAGGTACTGTCAATATACTGTACTGCTTGATTTAGTATGACTTAACAATACAGGATGAATTTTGCGGGTATTTTTATTTTTTTAGTTGAAAATATAATAAGAAGCTGTACAACAAATTATATGATTGTGATTGTACAATCGAAATGATTTAGAGAGCTAACAAATGAGTTACAGTCCATGTAAGTATGGTTTCGTCCATAGTAATTATTAAATTATTATAAATAAGGCGATATGGTATTTATTTATGATGTACGTGAAGGTAGTACTATGGCCGCTGTTGAAGAATACAGCCATCGTTACCCATACTACAAAATTCAAAATGCTAGAACAATTAGTGATAAATTACTTAAGTAACGGGAAATAGGATCACTTCCTAGCGCAAAGTTTCAGTATGACCGCTCTTGTCAACATGACGTTATTGTAGAGGAAAAAATTGTTACTGCTGTTGAACATAGTCCAGATATAAGTACAAGACATACTTCTAAACGGTTCAGGGTTATGCAAAGTAAAGCGTGGAGATCACTCAATAATAACGAGCTCTATACCTACCATAAACAAAAAAATCCAGAATTTACATTTACATTTGGTTAAACACTCATCATCGACTCTTTAAGTATTTTTTTTTACCGGTGAGTCACAGTTTACTCGTGATAGTATCAACAATATACGAAACTATTCGTGGGCAGAAGTCAACCCTTATGCAACTGTTGAGCGTAACTTCAAACAGCATTTTAGCATTAACGTATGGTGTGGTATTTTATTCATGATGAGCTGATTGGAACGTTTATTTTTCAAGAGCGCTTAACAGGCCAGACATACTTTCTGTTTCTTAAAGAAAAATTACCGATATTACTTGAAGATGTTCCTCTTGCATCGTGATGTCAGCTGTACTTCCAACATCATGGCGATTCGCCACATTTTTCAAATACTGTTTTCACTTACTTTCATCAAAAGTTTCCAAATAAATGGATGGGTCGTGGAGGTTCTATACACTGGCCACCAAGGCAACCAAAGTCATACCGTTGGAATTTTGCATATAGGGATAGATGAAGGAGAAAGTTTACGAGGTCAAAGTTAATTCTTGTGAGGCGCTACTTAGGCGTATTAATAAAGCTTTTAACCAGTTAAAGAGAGTCCTGTTTAAATACGGAAAACAACAACAGTCATCCGAGCAGAAAAATGCATTGAAATCGGCGTAGGCACTTGTAAACATTTACTGTAATTGTAGTTGAATAGGTTTAGATTTATGTTGTTTGGATAATTTTACTTCGTACTGTTATTATTAAAAAATAATTTAACCAAACATCTATTCACTTTATATATACTTTATTTACATATTTTTGTTCAGAATAACATTTTATAAAAGTGTTCTATAATGTTTATCTATTTTGTGGTGAAATAACTAAGTTATTATTCCCAAAAGATGAGAAAATGTGTTTACACTTTTAGTTTTTGAATTTGAAACACTTTATTTTGTAACTTATATTTTGTTTTCTCAAAAACTACTTAACTTACAGTTATGGGATATTATTATATTATTCAATTTATTGGGTCAAAATTCACAAGAAACGATGGAAGTTGCCCTTAATCTATCTTATCGGAATTTCAAGAAGACCTCGTTTTACTTGGTGAGATGAAATCCGTGAAGTCTTTCACCAGCTGTAACTCGCTAACGAGGAATTTCCGGACCCATGTTTATATAACATTTTTCATCATTTTTACATATAGAATGATCTCTCACAGTTTCTGCATAGCTTTGTGAATCACTCTGTGTAATCAATCAAAATCAAGGCCGATGGTGGTAGTGAAATCTCTTCTCTCAACTCTGGAATTAATATTGTGGCTGAGCGAAGGCATCAGAAAATAAGACGGGTCAGAAAAGTTCTTGTCTGCGTATTAGGATGTATTGTATGTCCGGGGGTCATATCTGCAAATTTTCTAGAGAACGGTTTACGTGCAGCGTAGAGATTTAGAATAAAAGTTGCTCTATTAATGTATCGTAAAATACAGCCGGAAACTGGAATGTTTCACTCTAACCCTTTTACCGGAAGTAGATCAAATGTAAGGGAATAGACGCTTTTTTCGACAGAATTAGTATTTTGAGATATAAGTAAGTATATATTTTCTTGAATGAGGAAACAAAGCAAACTTACCTATGGTACAGGAAATACGAGTGTCATTCACTCGAACCAGTAGTTTTCTAACACGCTTATAACTAGATATAATCTGTACACAGGGGCGGATCGCATACCTTTGTGTAGTGTATTGAAGGCAAAATAAGCGTTCTTTCCGTTTATGACAGTAGTGGAGATATTTATGTCCTCTGAGCCCGTTCTTCCAGGTTAATAAAATGTCTGTAAAACAGAAAAAAGAAGACCTTTTAGGACGACACCGAATCATCCTTCTTCGACACCTCACGTTGCCCAAAATCATGGACCTAAGACATTAAATGGTTGTTTAAAGTTAAACATAGTTGTGAGCCCAAACAGCAAGTGCATATAGGTCACATGCACAATAATGATCAGCATCTCGGTGGTGAGAACAGAAACTGCCTCTTGCTCAGAGTCACAAATCCGGGGCCAGAAGTTAGTGGAGGTGAGATAATAGCAGCGATAAATGAATGGATGAGCGTTGTATTCCTCACTTTAACAGTTCAACCTGGCGTCGAGCCATTATACTTGCAGTCTTCCTTCCTGTTTGGTTTAACACCAGGATATAGGTAGATTTATTTTACTCGGATATATTCCTCTCACTAGTGTAGGCAAATGGCGAAAGAAACGTTTTCATTGTGCATCATCACACATCAGTGGTAAGCTAACAACTTTTATTATTATAGTTGCTTTAGCTTGAAGTAGGTATATTACATTCAGAAGGTAATATGAGTTATGTTATCAGTATAATCGCATTCCACATTAGCTTACTCGTATAGGCTAGTAAACTACTTGTGAAATTACAAAAAAACCTTGCGTCATACAAATTAAATTAAATTTGTAGATATTTATCTTTTATTCTTTCTACTAAGCAGACAAGTTGTTGTGTACATGGCAACACCACATACAACACTAACAAGAACTGGAGGACAGTCCACTACGCGTCTAATCGAGGCTCTCTGTTCTCGTTTATTTCCCCTCTTTTCGCAAGTAATAAAATGTTTGTCGTATACTCGTAAGTCTGCATAGTAAAACTCTTGAGGTCCGGAACAACATTTTTGTTACTACCAAATAAACTATTAATGTCAAAAACAAAACAAATCACTTTTTTTAATCAAGTCGCCGTAATTTTAGCTTCATAAACCTTATATTTGAGAGAAAATGATCTGTAAGTGAGTAATATGTGGCTAAATCGTACTACTATTATTTATAAAACTACTTACCCTTCAATTTCAAATGACGGAAATTGGTTAAAAATAAATCATGGAAATAAGTAGTTTAATTTGTTACACCGCAAGTGCGAACATTGTTAACATTTCAAATACTGCCATTAGATTTTTACGCGATACTTTTGGCCATAAATAATATTGTTATCTTGGGAGTATTCATAAACAAACCAATGTTTAATATTCGTCAAATGAAGAAAGTTACTCATTCATCAATGTTTTATCATAATACTTTGGCTCTTATTGTAAAGATACTTGAACAATGAGAGATTAAACTTTCCAGATGGCGATTTGGAAAGGGCAGAAGTCTTACGAGGTCCTTCAAGGGCATTAAGTTCATTGACAATAATATAGCACTACGCCACACCACTTGTCACGTAACAGGGCTGTATGAGGTTGCAAGTAAAGTTTCAAGTTTATAGATAAGTTCATTAAGCATCATATGTTACTATGTCACATGTTAAAATGTCATATGATTGTACTCAGTTTACTTACAGATTTATTTATTCTAAGATTTTCTCGTTGCCATCATGGTTACCATTAGAATAATGTAAAAATATGGCTTAATGTTTAGCTACATTCTATGGAGTGGCATGAACCCATAAAACTTGGGATTGATTATGTAGAAATAAGATAAATAACAGACCGGCATAAATAATGCTTCATGCCAAAAATGCTATGAGCCAGTTCGTTCTTGACATATCGTGGGGAAAGACATATAGACAGACAATATACAGAAGTAGAGTTTTTAGCCTCTCGAATGACAGGTTTTGCTGAAGCTCAGCCAATAAGCATGTGACAACAAATATTCCAAACTTTTTGTTTAACTTAATTTGAATATGGTTTAACAAAGATATATAGAATTTAAAATTTCACTGTTGTGTATATGACAAGTAGATATGAAATGTTTTAATTTTCCAATGGCTATGTCGTCATCATTAGATTCAGTCATCGATTTAGCAAAGAGAATCAATAATCTCGAGAATTTATATTGCACATGAAACAGGAGAAGATTTTATTAGTCTCATATAAACTCATTGAAGCAGTGAGGCAGAAGAACATTCCCTGTGGGATACTACCCCTTCCGTATCTTAACTTCAATGTGCTGATCTTCAGCTCTCTCGATCTCGTTTGTAAAAAACATCGTCATGTTTAAACATCCTTGTGTATATATGTGTCATAATGTTTAACGTAACACTGAAAAGTATCATAAATATTTCCATATTTTCTTTTATAATATTTGCGTTGTGCTGGTGAAAGAATTTCATGTAGTAATTTTGTATTAGAGTTGAATTTATTTTATTTTATACCCCGACAAGAGTTTAATTGTTCATAGTTTCATTATTTAAACTCAAATAATATATTGTTAAGGGTCTAATTCCCAGGAAGGCTTACCTTTGGCTGGTTTATATCTGCTAGTTGATTCTACATTAGGTACAAGAAAGTCCTCACACCAAGGAACCCCTGATAATTCAGGAACGGCACATCAATAACAGAAATTTATTATTGAGATATTTGAGTAAAGGGATTGATCGATAGGTATAGTGTACTAAAGAGGATGATTGTTGGAATGAGTAGTGTTGGACCATACTCCCAGCCTGCTTAGACTGGAAGAGGCTTTAAATAAGCTACCCTCCAAGGTCTCATTTCTCATTTATGTGTCTCATTTCTTCCAAGGTCACATAACTGATACACTGCTCTTCTCAAGTAACATTAGATCTCAACAGGAGGTGACCCGTACACGTAACCTTATACAGCTTGTTATTCCGAAAGTAGAGCAAATGACCTTTTTTAAAAGCTAAGTGCAACGAGTGTTTCTCAGTTTGTTATAGTGAACGCAATGTTGAATGAAGAATGATTTTTTGGTTGGTTCGTTTCCAATGATCTAGTTATTGAGATAACCGATCACTGAGACTGAATCAATCTATCAATACAACATTACGATCTTTGATCCTGCGACGCACACGATCGGATGGTGCAGACTCTGGCCATCTTGTGAGTTTGGTGTTTTTGGTCTATATGGTCCTTGTATATTTGGAGGATAGCGAATAAGACTTTTGATAATGGTTCGGCTTAAGTACAAAACACATGGTAACCAAAATAGTTAATATGTCCATCTGCTCCATATGTGGAACTTGGTGGTTTGAGGACTGAAGTTTGTTTACCACATCTGGCAATATCATTCTTATCTTAGTTGACTCTAATTCCATTGTATTTTCATAAATAGGTTACATAATATACGGGGTTGTTTCAGATAACTCAATTTATTTTCCACTCTAGAAGTATTCTAATAATATCGCTTGTTATACATTTACAGCTTGTTTTACATTTATACAATTTCGAGTCACTTGAGGTCGATGACGTGAGGGTCAACTTAAGAGGTCTATAACATGTTCATGTGACATACGAGTAATAAGGTTGTTATAATTTTATTTTTATGGTGTAGCCTAATGTTATATATTTTTCATTTTTAACAGCACTATTACTTAAAAGAGATGAAGTACAACATGAAACGGTATCTTAATGAGCATCTTTTCATAATGACATTAAATTTGTGCTAATATCTTAAGCTTGCTGGCTTAAAAAAAATACAGTTCTTTTTAGTTTTCATTGTAGTATCGATTTCAGTGAACGTGAAAGTAATAAAATGACGTGTCACGTAACGCAACTGTCGTTTCGAATTTTGAACCTTAAGGGACCTTCGTATTATAGGAATACCACAAAAGATAGCGTTTATATGTACATAATAAAGTGTTATTTTTTATGAAATAAAAAATAAAGTATACAACATTTTGGTGGAGTAGGTATACGTGTATGTGACAAATTCATAAGTTTTTAGGGAAATATAGTCCAAACCTAGTTGCAAACCCAGTTTTTACTGACTTACCAACGCATAGAATCGGTGAACGATTTTACGCTACGATAATTTTACAAACTTAACGAATTCCCATCAATGGATGTGATATAGTTTGTTCGTATTCTTAAATGATGTTGAAGGGGATGAAGATTAGGACTTAGAGTATATGGCTAACAGCCAACAACCCGCCGCTCGAACAGCGGAAATACGTCCTGGAGACCAAAACGCTGCAACGCGGAGATTTGTTGTCCTATAGTGATAGAGGACTTCCTGGTTTGCATTTATAATGAGCAAAGAGCCCAACTCATTCTTATTCATGTGGGCTTAGAGCCACTTACAGACGACTTAAGGTATTCTTTGCCATTCTGAAAATACGTGACTGTTTTGATCAAACTTAAAACGTTTTGCCGTTAAAGTAATCTTATTATAGGTTTTTATTTAGTGTTGGTTTTACTTAATCAACGAAAAATCATCGAAACAAATCATTCCTTTATATTTCAATTTATATTATAATTATTTTATGGAAGAAAAATAGTGCATTTACAAGTAATCAATGTGAGTATAATTATTATGCATAAAAAATGAAATAAATAATTTATTTAACATTTACAGATGTAGTTTCTTCATAGGAAAATCTAATTAAAATGGAGATTCCAATAACAGATATAATTAAATGCTCAAGAAAGTTGCTTACCGTTTTTTCATTTATTTAATAACTTGTTTTTCTTTACGAATAATGTTTGACTTGATTAAGGTACTAAATAAATAAATTTTAAATTGGTCTTTTGCATTTAAATTGTAAGAAGACAAAAGTGTAATTAGATTTATTATATATAAATAGACAGTATTATAATCAGATATTCATTGATATCAATACGGTACTAAAAATCACATTATATCTGAATTTCATAAATATATTCATACCCATAAATACAGAATCAGTTATTTATTTATATATAAGAAATAGGTTATAAAAAGATTAAATTTCATAGATAATGTTACTATTTATGTAATATTGTTTAGAAACGCCTGTGTATTAATGTATTCAAACGGCAAATAGGAGAAGTGAAAACACTTCAAGACTAAGAGGGTTCAGCAAGCTTTGTTAGTTTTACTTTTCAAACTTTCGGCGAACGAACAAAAGCTAGTTTTGTTTAGCTTTGAACTGTGTTCTCGTTCGGTCTTTTACTCTACACTTGGTTAAGTCTCTGTTTACTTTGTCGTGTCTATAAACAGGATTACTTTGATCGGAGAGCCTTGTAGATCGTTTCTTACATCCGAGACAACCTAATCTACACGGTAAATAAAAAGTGGATTACTGAAGTTTCCAGCAAGAGTTTCGTTGTAATATTGTTAAGGTCCTGAAATAGTGATATTGGAAATGACAATTCAATAAACATATCGACTATTATTATCAGTTTTAACTGTTGATTCTTAGTACGGAGGAATTGTCTAACAATCACCGTGGTTATTACAAGCTACAAGAATTAAAATAGGTGGTTTTGGACAGGTGTGTGTTTAAAGTTTAACAGGCCACGGACAGATACAACATTTTAATATACCAGCAAAGTAGTTCACTTGTAAGGAGTATAAAGGTAGTAGAGCTTAAAAACTCAATACAGTAAGAATGCTGTATAGCATTTTAGGCACAAATATTTGGCAATATTCCATAAAGTTAATAAAATTAACTTAGTATCCTGTACGTATGTGTACAGAATATAACATCCCACTAATATTATAAATGCAAAAAATTTTGATGTTTGGATATTTGGATGTTTGGAGGTTTGTCCTCGAATCACGCTGAAACTGCTATACAGATTGTGCTGAAGGCATCGAAGAACTTCAACAAATTATCATGGAATGTGGGAGTGAAATACTAATCTTATAAAAACTGTTTCACTTTACAACTTCAGGATTTCAAACTTCTGTTCTTTAAACTTAAATCTAAATTGGATCAGGAGGTTGGAATAGCTTTGAGTGACTATCGATTATCTCTAGACGGTTTATTATGTCATAGAAAAAGAATACATAGATATATTGTCCAGTTTTTCAACAGAAAATTAACTGCTAGTTTTAAAATATCTTTGAAAACATAAACTTGTCTTTGAAAACGACAACTTCCGAGTGCAATTTCTATAACTAGTTCTCTTTTATACCATTCTACCATATATGTATCATATGCTAGCTTCATTTTGCAATGGAAGTGCATTTGCATTTGGCCTCGGATAGTTTCAATCCTTGGGTTCTGGAAGAGGTGGAGTGTTCTTATCGACATGTTAAATATAACGCCAACCAAGGTAATAAACTTTACTTTAGGTTTGCGATTTAATATTAAATCGATTGCCTCATTTTATTTCAACGCTGCAATCCAAAAGCCTAATGTATTAAATAACATAAAATCTACATGTTGGTAGATGTTGGTATTTATACCACATTTATTTTCAAATGAACTATGAAGCCATACCCAAATACAGTGATACCTTTTGAACGAGAAGAAAATATTTCATTTACTGTAGGAAAAGTATCATAAAAGACTTTATAAAATTTATAGCTGAATGCTAATTATTAAATAGTAATGTTTATATTTAAAATAATATGAGAGACTCAATTCTTTAACATGAAAAGTTTCATAACTTTTTTATTCATTTTATACGTATTTTAGTAATAAGGTTTACATTTCATATATTACAGTAATCACTAACTTCTAAATATTAAGGGAACAAATATTTATAAATTTTCATTACTATCCTTTATATTAGTTTCTACATTGTTGTCAGTATCATTTTCACTACAATCTTGTATTTCCGAAATAATTACTCCATTTTCATTATATTATAAGAATTAAACTATGGATTTATAATAACTGAAATAAGAAATAAACAATTCAGGAATAAAACCTTGCTAAATACCTTCTAAGATATAATCTATTGCTGTTCCATATCCCCTTGTGCTTATATTTTTATCGTTTATCGAAATTGTTAAATTTAATTAATTTAAAACAGTCATTTTGATGGTTTTCACGTTCTTCAGCAATATTTGTATTAACATCAGTTTTTACGTAATGTATTTTTTATTTTTTATGTGAATATAAGGTAAGGCACCATGTAATTGAGTACAGGTTATAATTATAACCAAAAGAAAGACTAATTTTCTTCCATAATTAAATTACTCTACTGTTTTGTTAGCTAAAAAAGATCTAATAAATTTATTTTTATTTTTTTTATAACCTCGTCAGAACGAAACCGGTATTGAACTGGAATACGAATTAATATTAACTGTGCTGAAATTCAATTTAGAATCCGATGAGCTTTAAATACTGCTATTAAATGATGCAGTAAGTTAATCAATTTTACGTTGGATTCATTAATAAACGAAATACTAGTTCGTAGATTGACTCTAACCTGTATTTTAACATATACTTTTATCTTTTTGCAACTATTGTTTGGCGTTGGAAGTTTTTATTAGAACACCGATACTAATAGCACGAATTTTGTAAATCTTTTCAACTTTTAAATTGGAGCTTATGTAACCTAATCTGAAAAATTCCATAACCAAAGTCTTGCAGAAGCAGGGGTAGATCCAGACGATGCAATATTTCGGACATTTACGTCAATAATTTACGTCAATATGAGCAAACTGATCGAACAGTTAGAAAACAAATAACTGTAAAAACACTACTAGATTAGAGAAGCGTTTCGTTATTTTCTTTACCGTGTATAATGTCATATGTTATTGTGGTTTATATTTCTCTTTATACCTCGTAACAGATCTTTCATTAAGCCAACTTTTTTAGCTAAGATCAGATGTTTATATAACGGTTTGTTTACGTTTTGGTAAAGCTGTTATTCTACTTTGAAAGCACGTGGAAACATAAACATGCATGACGCGAATTTTTTTTCTCCGTGTAAAACATACATCCATAGCCCGCCAAAAAAGTAGTTATTTCAAAAGACATTATTATTAAAACCAAATTTTATAACAGCAATAGTAAACTTAATAAGATTATTAGAAGTAAGTAAAGAGTTGAATTTATAAAAAAATACTGTATCCTGAATATCGTCAAATCTCTTAACAACAACAGAGTTCTTTAAAGCAAAATCAATGCAATAACATTTGTTCTCTTGTTGGTTTACTGGTGAGGACTGGCGATCAAGACCATGTTTGTTAGATCTTGACGTTAGGCTTACTCTCGTTCGTATTGAATACACACATATACCATATTCTCCGTAGAAGTCAGTCTGGTGTGAGAAATTTACTATCGAACTCTATCAGCATAGATAAAGACTGACTATTCTTTTCACTTCTAATAACTGGCTAACAGTTCGAAGAACTAAGGAGAATCCTAAATTTCATTCAAGTACGTCATTTAACCCATGAATCTTAATTAAACTGGTTTAAAACAAGTATCAGAGCGTCTCTACAAACAAATAGCTTTGGAAAAACTTAGAAAGTTACATGCTCCACATTCTAATTATTGTATTTGAATGCCACCCCTTATAAGATGATTCATACTTTATTTTGCAACTTATTTTACTTTCTTAGAAAATGATCCGTCAAACTTTTCATAAGAGATTAAGACCCTTTCATTGTTCAACAATAGGAATTACCGCTTTAACTCCAGGGAAGGCCATTAAAAGTTTTGAATGAGCTGGAGCAAGATCACGGCGCTATTTGTCACACCGTTCTCTGAGGACAGATTCTTTCTTGCACAGGTGACGATGTCGGAAACAACAAAACTAATCAGGGCTATCCCATCAATCAATATATAGCACGTAATTAAGTTAAAGTACTGTTGTTGAGACATCTCAAAATAGTTGCATTGAGTTTCTAGAGACCCATTTCTCAATTTATTGTGTTTTGATATAGTTTATGATTGATGAAGCAGATATTTTTTAATTGTCTCCTTAAAACCAAGATTCAAAAAGAAGCATTTTAAAAGAATAATGGGGTCGAAAAGTACAAAAATTTGATTACTAAAATAATTTAAACTTGTTATAACATACCGGTATATGGATAGTGTATGAAATAACCATCCCTATTTCATTAATATAAAAAGTTCACGTGTAAAATTTGCTGCTTTAGAATTTGTATCAACTTTAGGCGTTTTTCCACTATCCAGATTCTTTCAGTAAAGTTATTTACCATCTACAATCGATAAATTTCGTCCTTACTTGTGTTATAATCAGAATTCCCATAATCCTTTGCAAACTGTGTCAGTTTATTTTACTACTATATTTTAAGATTATCGTATAATGCAAACACATATTTGCGTGATAAAAATCGTATTACTCGTGGTTTAAACGTGTATTTTAAACACACGCACATGCAAAATGTACATGCTTATATGCTTGATAATGATATTAACTTTTCCATTGTCGATACGCATCATACAATATTAATGCTAATTCACTAAATATCTATATTAAAATTTTTGAGACGGTAGCCACAGTATTGAAATATTGAACTTACATTATTTTTAAGAAATATATATTTTTCTACATAATTTGCAACGTTCCATGTGTTTTTTAATGTTAACCAATAATTTTGGTAAAATAGTAGGCATAAATGCTTTAGACCAGTTGTTATGGGTATTAATTACATGTAAAGGTTTGTGTTCCACAACAATATTAATCTATTTCTAATCAGAAGAAAGCAATTTCTTTTAATTAGCCTTATATATATTTAAAAATTGTTAATTGTTTTATAAAACTTATATAACTGATTAACAAAGTTTGAAATGAGATAGAATACAATTAAGAAAATGCTTTTGAATGTATAATAAACATTGTAGACAAATATGTCTACAAAGTTGGTTTTGTCCAGAAAATGCCAGGAGGCACACTTTGGAGCAATATCAGAAGCAGTTTCGTTATGGAGTCAAATATAACCGAATGATCTGGCAGTCTGCCACCAAAGAGCGTAGGACTCTATTCTGCCTAATGCAGTGCAAGAGTTACCATTTATTTAAGATTTCCTAAATTCTTGTTGCTTGTTATGTTGCGTCAACCGCGTTGTAGTAAGCCTCGTTGGGGTAGGGTGATTAATAAATTTCAATGTACAACATAGACGGTGCATTGCTACAATATGTAAATAATCAATCATTTTCATTGTTTAGTCCATACGATTTACATACTCCTGTATCAACATGTATAAAAGAAGAGATTATTAAAGAAATAATACTGTTTTTATATTTAAAAGGCTGAAATGATGAATAATAAGATAAAAATTAAATGAAATATTTTAGAACACCACTCTATATAATAAAATAAAATTTATTTGAAAAACGGATATCTATTTCAAATAGCCACATAAAGGCAAAAGTACTACCAAACCTTAGAAACAAACGAATACTTGTATATCTTCAAATTAAAATTACAATTATTAGGAAGTTCAAAACTAAGTGGAAAAGAGAGATTAAGAATTCATCAAATTAATTGTGAGAAATGTGACTTGAAATATATTTTTCAAACAAAATGAAATGAAACATTATTTTTAATAATCAAAAGTACGTTTAAAACATAAAAAGAAAGAAAGATTATACTTAGCAAAGCATGCACTTCAATATTGGGTATTTTAAATTATTGTGGGAAATCTTAATAAAAATAGTTTATTACAAGCAATATCTTATGAGAACTATCTGAATACTTATGATACAATCCTTATGAAGATCAAAAATAATGTACTGAATCATAAATCTGGATATTCTAAATATTTACTGCTATTTGGCCAAAATAAATAGATACAAATTGTGCATAACAATTCTATTTTGGGATGGAAAATTCCAATTTGTACTGAAAAAATACATGGACTGTTTTCTGTAATTACAAATTTGTTTGTTTCTCTATGTTAATATAATTCACATATTTAGATAGATTTTAAGATGTTATTTAGAAAAACAAAAGGCCTTATGAATAAAAGATAACAAACTTTACTGGGATCGTTTGATTTAAAAATTAATAAAAAAATCATATACATGTAATTAATAAAATTGGACTAATAAAAATTAAAACAAATTACGAGTTACTTTTTAAAGTTCAAATGCATTAACTAAACAGCTAAGAATTACGTATTGTATAATCGAAACTTCAGATCATTAAAAAAAAGTAAATAAATATACATTGCATACTACATTCGGTGACTTATTAAACCAGAGTTTATTGGTTGTTGTTTTTTGTTGTGCATAGATTTATATACAAGAATGGGTATTCCATTTAATGCTGTAGGATAGATAATGAGAATTATCTAACTTAATAAATAATATTACATATTTGAACTAAGATAATATATTCTTTTATTATTTATTAGCAAAGAAAAGATTCTAAGTGTACAAAATTATTTAAAGAATTTTGTAAATACTTTTTGTTTATTAAGTGAACTATTCGGGTAGGTATTTTAATTATAAAATTATCGAATTGTTCAATAGTAAAACACTTGTGCCTGTGGCGGCTATTATTAGTATGTTATAGGATCTCTGGGGTTGGCGGAGGTGGTGAAGTGGTGCGGTGCGGCTGGCTTCAGACTCTTATCTCGTCCTCTCTATTACACAATGTGCTAACTGGGTTTAACATTGAAACTCTGCACGTCAACATCATCTTGAAGTAACATGATACGCTAAGTTATTCCACAGATGAGTCATATATGACGTAAAATTCAATGTGAAACTAAAAAAACTAATAGAGTTGCACATAGTAATAACAATTTTACGGATAAGAGCAATATTATTAAAAATTGTATAATGAAAAATAATGAATATTAAATGTTTATTAGTGTATTATAAATAAGAGTACGTTGCACTACATGTTGTGTAACAAGCTTCGATAGAGTTTCGCAGAATGTCAAATCTACATAGCTTATTTCCTTCTCTAGACGTACTGCAGAATGGATACACAGGCATACAATCATACAGAAAAGAAATGTTTACATCCTTTTGAGACAAAAGAGAAATTGTGTTAGTCTACTGAGTGATAGGCATCGATGACGCTCAGCCACATTCATAGTTGGACATACACAAGCATAGACCTTATTCTTCTTGTATTTGTAGAAATAAAGTTGCATACAAAATTCAAAGTGTACAGATGAAATCTTTCTCGCAATATTTTGCCACTTGAAAAGTTCCGGTGCTTACCACGAGGGTACTACAACGTAAGAGATTTGCGGTGAAGTCAAATATTGTTTACCAACCTCTAATATTGACTCTAGTCTATTATATTTTCTTCTTACTTTATGAATCTAATATAAAGATTCATAAAGTTACTGGTTAAAATGTAATATGAGTGTACACAGTTCATTACAAATTTATTTATTCAGCTGATATCTCGTTTGTATCATGGTTATCCATAAGAATAATGTTAAAATATTTGGTAACGCTCAGCCAAATCTAATGGAGTGACATGCACCACCTTCGAACTGATTGTTTCTCATATATAAATGAAGCTTTATACTAAATTTTAAATCTATTTGTTAGTTCGTTTCTAAGATATCGTGCGGACAGAAAGACAGAAATAAAACTTTCCCAGGCCCATGAGTGATAGGCTTATATACTCGTAAACTCAGCCGATTATACAGGTGGAAACATTTTATGTGAATTATCTCTAAAATGCTTTAGTTATATTCAGAGCTAAAACAATACCCACAACTATATAAATATCTGCTATAGTTGGATAGGAAACTATTTATTTCCTGATTTTGAGGCTTAATGTTCAAAATAACCCTCTTAAAATTACTTAACTGCTTGGTACTAACTAATGTAGTCTATTTGTATTTAATTTATAGTTGGATTCACTATTTGTTCAGAGTACGCTGAAATCAAATCTTGTCCCCAAATTGTAACATTGATACTAGTACTCTATTATTTTTATTTTATATTCTAAAAACAAAATATTATACGTTTAATATCATATTGCACTTAAGTTTGAAAATTATAGTTTCTCGTTGCCAAAATCGTTATCAGTAAAACCAATATGTGCTAGCACTCAACCAAATCCAGTGTGGCTTTTATAGAAATGAAGCTTCATGCTAAATTTCAAGTCTATAAATCAGTTCGTTTTTGATTTTGATAAATATTGTCTGTGGAAAGACAGACAGAAACGAAAATTTTCCAGCCAATTTCAGTGTTAGGTTTCTTAAACGGTTAGCCGATTAAAACACATAAATGACGGTTTTCTACAAAATTTATCGAATTATATGTTCTTAATTCATAGCCGTAACTGTTATTAAAACTCTTTAAATCATAAGAACGAGTCTTTATCTTCCAACGTGTAGTAGTTCCTGCCAGACAGACTCTTGAGAACAGCTTTAATGGCTAATCTTATATTAAAATTCTAATAATTATATTATATTAAGCCATTCCTAGATTTTAACTTGACATTCTTATATTGGTTTACATGTAGCCTACACCGTAACTTTGTACCTTGTAATGATTAATGCGCACTTAAAGGTGGCAATTTAATGATTTAAATTGTTAATTTTAACAGTGATTTAATAAAATTGGTTTTACTGAGCATTCAAGTTACGAAACATCGTTTCAAAACTTGAAGCAACCAAGAATAAAAAAAATATCTTATTAATAAACTTATAATTGTTTGATTTTATTCAAAATTGCTGTTAGAAAATGTTTTACCACAAAAACAGCGTCTAACAAGTTATTTTTAAATATTAATCAAAACCTAAATTGCTTTATTTTGCCGTCGTGCAAAGGGCCAGACGTTTTCTGGGTCTTTTTAATTTGTTTGCAATATTGTACATGCTTTAAATATTAACGAAATAAAATTCTTTTATAAAGAATATCTTTTATTTGCTTTGCTCGTACTGAAGCATTAATGAATGTATTATACGTGAAGTCTTAAAATATTCCGACAATGAGGCGCCTGCATTAGTACAAAATTACTACTCATACTACCACCATGCATTAGTACTACTCATACTACCACCATGCATTATTACTACTCATACTACCACCATGCATTAGTACAAAATTGCTACTCATACTACCACCATGCATTAGTACAAAATTTACTACTCATACTACCACCATGCATTAGTACTACTCATACTACCACCATGCATTAGTACTACTCATACTACCACCATGCATTATTACTACTCATACTACCACCATGCATTAGTACAAAATTGCTACTCATACTACCACCATGCGTTAGTACAAAATTACTACTCATACTACCACCATGCATTAGTACAAAATTACTACTCATACTACCACCATGCATTAGTACAAAATTACTACTCATACTACCACCATGCACTAGTACAAAATTACTACTCATAATACCACCATGCATTAGTACAAAATTACTACTCATACTACCACCATGCATTAGTCTAAATAGCTCAAAATGTTGTAGTTGCCAGTTTGAATGAATATTATGCAGCGTAACGCTTCCATGTAATATAATTGTACCGCAACTGTGTCCCAGGATGTATTAACACTCAGCTGTAAAGGATGAGTAGATGGTAGAGAGGTACCCAGATCACATTAACCGTGCCCTGGCGAAGTGCCACAGCCCAAAACTTCTGCTCGAGTAGGTACTGACAATTACGTTTACATACAGCGGATGTGCTGGAATGCTCTCAATTAGGGCAATAAAATAAGCAAACATTGGCTTGATATACAAGACTAGTTGAGAAACATCTGGAGTTTTATATATATATATATATATATATATATATTAATATAGTATATTTTTATTTAGTTATTGAACTGTATTAAGGAGTAATTGAGTAATATCTAATATTTTCAGAATTTCTCAATTAAACGAGGTTACGATAAGAAGGAACACTATTTACATACATAAATCTTAATCTTAATCAATTGCCTCAATTTATATGTTTGATAGTTTGTGTCTGTGTTCCGATAAAAATTTAAGCATCTATTAATTTATTGGCCACCTGTTAATTTTAGGTATCTCTGTGTGCAGATTGATTAAAAATAATCAAATAAAAATATGAAAAATATAGATATATACTCGGTAGAGTACTTGCTATCTACTTCGATTGTCGCTGAAAACCGAAGAGTGTTCATTAAATAAAAATAATCGAAGTGGTAGTCTAACGTTCTACCAGTGTCCGATCTGTTATGTGTAATTTGTATGCTATACGTAAAACGCTTTTAATAATATAAATATATATATATATATATATATATATATATATATATATATATATATAAAATATTCAAAATAACATGGGTTACATATAATTTTCATATATGTCCAAGTGATTTGTGGAAAAAAATTATACGGTCAACAAAATACAGACAACGGGGGAATACTCATAGAATGTCTGCATTCTATTATGATGAATGTGAAGTACTTCAAATATTACACGATCACATTATATGAATAATTATTATTGTAACGTTCGTTCCGGGTGTGTATCATATCGACTGAAAATCAGGCGATGTTACTAAAGAACCAGTAACATCGTCTAATTATTATTCGAATGCACTAAGAGGGTTATGCTTGTCGTTGGCCACTTAAGAATTACTGTGTTAAACCTAACCTTCTTTTTCACCATGGTAAACCTAACGAAAATTTTAATTATATTTTTCAGTAAATAAAGCATTAATTATGAAATTGCTGTAAAACGGTGTTAGGTGAGCATCATAGTCTTTATGTGAGTTGAATGATTAGTTCATTAAATATATGATGTTCCATTATTTGTTATATAAGCGAATCCCAAGATACTTGCTATACTTTATTACAAAATTATATTGCTGACTTTTTCGTAAAACAAGAGCTGGTCCACTTGTGTTACTGGAATGTTAATTGGAGAGGCGTTTTGAAGTAGGGCAATAATAAGCATAGCACAGACAGTTCTTAAGCTACGACTGCCTTCTCCTCACCTCTAACTTGATATTCAAATCGTAATAAAAAATGTATGCTGACTACATTTGGATAGTTTAATATCCCATTGTATTTCTTTTCCCAATAGTAGACATTTTCCATTGGATTGAAAAGATTTCAGAAGTGGTATGTTAGAACAGCAATATTAAATCTCAGTCCTATCCACTGGCATTCTTATTAAATAATAGAAGTACATTTATTTATCAATTTATTGAAAGATCCTGAGATATTTGATTGATAATTATTGAGCTTGGAGAATTGATACAAAATAAATCGAAAATATTCTAATGTTATTCATTTTTATCACAGAACAGTAATGTTCATAGTAAATGTATTCCCATCCTAAAATGTCATTTTTTCTTGATAGAACTCCAAATTTATCCAAGAGTAGATATAAATTTATAACATAACTATGCATACATAAATACAGTTAATATAAAAATGAAAAATAATATTATGGAAAGTAAGTAAATAAAGTATCTATTACACATAACAGTTAGAGGTTGAATTAAATCAAGTTGAATCATAATCAGAGATTTAAATGTGACAAACGAAGTGGATCAGCTGATGGTTAAACAATTCGAGCGAGTATTAATTGTTCGATATCTTTGTTCCCGGAAAATATCTCTAGAATTCACCTTGGTTCAATAACCCATCACGATCTGTCTATTTTTGTGAATGAATACGTTTGTATATAAAGCTAATATATATATATATATATATATATACATTAGATTTTGGTTAATTAAAGTTGGTGAACCGCAAAGTTATTTTTCAATATTATTTGTAAAATGGACTGGTATTCTATTAAATAATTTTCATGTAATAAAAATAATTAAATCAATTTTTAATCCAATATTTAAGTTATTATTTGAAGCAGGGAATTCGTTGTATAATGAGACAAACTAATATATTAATTAATATACGCATCCATGATTTCAAATTTAACTGAATTTTCTTTCAAATTATATTATTGCTAAAACAATCTACTCACGTATGGTATTTTTCAACTTCAACAATGGAGACCTACCCTTTAAAAAGAATCTCCATGACTTGATGAGAACTCTTAGTTTATAGTTTATTGAGATGTACTAAAAGCTTTCCTTTCAATGCAGTTCAATCGACAAGGGTTCTCACAAAAGCTCGGTGATCACGTGATCCGCTACATCAACTGGAGACATATGACCTGTATTGTCTCCCTTGTATTCGGGAAACATTCCAATCAGGTCCTGAATCATGGGTCCACTCTTAAAATGATTGATTGTGTCCTGTGATTCACTGCCATTGTATTATTCTGCTTTGCATTAATATTTTTATTACAACACATGTCTGGCTTTTAGGCCCATCTTCTGTGGCCTGTCCATTTCAAAAATTAGTATTTTGTTTATTGTGTAGACTGAATCTTACATGCTTTTCTGTCATCATGCAGTATAATTTAAACTGTATCTCACTGTATTGATAAATAAGATACCTGTACGCCTTAGCTACCTTAAATCGGACGTATCATAAACATAAATTAACAATATAAATAAATATTCTTAATTTACTTTATGTGAGCAGCTACTCGGAAAGAACTTCTCTTGGATAAGCGTATAAACCACTTCTACTTTTATTATGTTGTTAAGGCATATTTACTCAACTGCTGAAGTCTTTTCTCTTTTCTTTGTCTAACGTATCTTTTGTTTAGGCCTATAGTGGTTTTCAACAGAACATGAAGCAATACAGTTTTTATACTTAGACCATCAATTTCAACTCAAAAACCTCGTCCTTCCTATTTGCTATCCATTTGCTAAGCTTATTTTTCCCTGAGTCCTATTATCTTCATTAAGAGCTAAATAGAATAAAGAGACATCCATTTTGCAGCAAGTTTTCAACATTTACTTTCCTTAATGGTTTAGTAAATGTTACTATGTTTACGCCAATAAATAAAATGAAATTTAAAACCCACAATTGTCTTTAAAACTGATCTTGAGCAAACTAAATATCAAATTTGTCTCAGGATAAGGAGATTGTAGACATTTAAAACAAAACAGTAGTTGCAGTGGGGTTCCAGTAATTTCACCAGGTTTAGAATTAATACTGTTTCTGTATCAACATAACGTCATTAATAGATTTAATGTTTCACAATTCCATACAATAATTCTACCACTTTCTAATCGTGAAGCGAATTATTCAGACTTTTTAAGGTAGACATTTGAATACTTAGACGGAACCCCGCATTTTGAAGCCTATATCTCTATTTGTTAATTTATTTTGTACTGTAGCCTATAAATGTGTTGTGCTGTGTCAAAAGGCGTGATCATTTTATAGGATATAGATCACATTTTTATTTAATAAAAAAAAATTATGGTTGCCTGTAAAGTCGGTTTTTACGGGCGAAGATTTTACGTGACAACGTCTTTTTCTCGGTAGAATATTTATTGATATGAATATTATTAAATTGCACAATAGGAACAAGGAATTGAATGAAAATAAGAATTGCACAAATTTTAACTATAGAAATATATTTTGTTTACTAAAACATTGTACATAATTTGAAATTAATTAAAATTTGTTATTGTAAATGGTAAAGTTGAATAAAACATTTACTAAAATTGGAATTTGAAATTCTTGCTAAACACAGTTAAATTCTAACTTCGCGCGTGGTGATTGGTCGGTTTAGTTCGTTTGTTTGGTCGCACTGTTATGACAGGTTAGAGGTTATAATTTGTTATTTTAAATGTTTGACTAGCAATACGCGCTGTTTCTTCTCAATCGACTGAATTACGATTGATTGCAGAGTGATTTAAACTAATAATTTACTTAACACTATCAACATTTGTCAATAGTATGACATAACCTATAAACTCAGTTTCTCAACTGTTGTGTCAATCTAACAATTAATCGATCAATCATAGTTTACGATAATGAAATATCAGTGTACAATTATTTACCTTTATTGTTGTAGTTGTTGTAAATGACGAATCTAAGCACTCCACATTTTCACGAATAAACATAGTTATCTGCTTTATCCCGTGCGGCGGACCCACAGTTATCTGCTTTATCCCGTGCGGATCCCGTGCGGCGGACCCACTGGACGGGCATCGTAACGTTACCGGGCGTTACACTTTTTCATGAGTGACTCCGAGCCGCAACCTAATTTAAGACGTTGTCACCTTTCTAAAACGTCACCTAAGTTACGTTTTAGAAATTTATTGTTCGGGTAATATCGTAAAGATATTGGGAGATTTAAATAGATTGAGCATATCCGAAAAAATCAGACATTTCATCCATTAGAACTTAAGTATTAATTATTATAATATTAATATTTTTGTCAATTATTTTCACAAATGTTAACAGTATACTTGCGTGTTTGTGCCTATATAATAATTCTTAAGTTATTTAATAAAATAACAATTTTAGATTTATCCCAAGTACAATCTGATCATCAGCGGACACCCTTAGCAATAATGTAAGTATGGAGAGTGCATATCAGTATTAGTCTCTAGAAAACGTTTTAAACATTTTCCCAAAAAGTCCCTCTTTCATGAAATGGCTGTAATTTAAAAGAAAAAGTACAAAGAATCAAAATTATTGCATTACATTTTTGTTTGATTTGCGAAAATATGATCCTATCACCTCATGCTATATTTTCATATCAATTTTAAAATAAAATGAGTTTGAAGCAATTGAATTTTGAATGTGTTATATTCCATTCTTAAAAGTGGAAAACATTTCAAAAAAGTCAAAAATTTTACGTGAGTATTTTAAAGTAAATTTCCAGTCATTTATTTACAAAAATAAACCGACTGGCTACATTTAGTTCTTACAAGAAATGTCCCCATATATTCATATGTTGATTGAAAGCAGAATTTAATACTAAAAATTATATTATTTTGTTCATGTAATTTCTCAATACATTCTTCAATAGAATGCATAATTTTGAGTAGTTATTGCTCGAATTAAATTTCGAGTATGTCATCATTTTCAAGTTTTTTCTTCTTATATTTTTACATATTCATTTCGTTTACTTAAGATAATTGATATTTCTCATGATATGAATTACTTACATTTCCCGTGTCCAAATCAATAGATAACATTGATTCATAAGTAGTATTGTCGTATCTTGACGTAACTTTAATATTTGTCTTGTATCATTTCCCAGCTGATGTATCAAGTTTAATATATTACCAATAACAATCTAACATAATGTGATTGCTTATGACTACTCCGAGAATTACTGTTAGAGTTATATTTCGGTTTATGTTTAGACAAAAATGATGTATTGAACAACTCAGCTCTGTTTAGGAAATGGTATTATACGTTTATCCATTCTCACTATCCAACATCTAAATTCAAGTTTTGTAATCGGTTCAGTTATAAAAAAAGTTTCTGGTTTTTAAGGCAAGAAGATTCCATAAGGCTACACTCTGAAAACGCCTTTATAATATGTGGAATACGATAGTAATATAATGTGCAAATTGTGACTTTGGCATAGATAGACACATATCCGACTGTATTTATGATTTGATTTCATATTTTTATGACTACATATATAACATTCTACGACTATAGGTCATTATCATACCAGAAACTAGTAAAGTCTGGTGAAGGACTGTATACCGTCTCATACTCTTGTGTCGCATTATGGCTTATTCAACGTCACCTCTTACTCACCGAATCTTGTCATGGTTGTGACGCTCAAAAATAAACTTTATCACCAGAGATTCTTTAAATCTAATTTTCCGAATAACCTTATCGAATGGATCGGATAAAGTAACTTAGAGAAAGAGAGATTTTGGGATACTAATTTGACATAAAATGTATTAATAGTTTTGAAAAATGTTTAGTTAACGAAAGTTGTATATAGTACTCATAAAAGGACTTTTAGTAAATAGAGGTTTACTGACTTCGGTAGTTTGTGAGAAATTGAAAATTGAATCTTAAATTTAGATAAAATAATTTCAGGTTTCACTTCATTTTATTTACTGGCATTGCTTTTAGTTATAAACGGAAATAATATTTTAAAAGAGAGAATTATATTTATAAATTAAACAGCTGTTCTAGTTTCCCAACCCAACAAAACTTGGGATTGAATTATGGCTTGCCGAATTATATAATTACATGATAAGAACAAATAACATCATTAATTTATTTTATTTTTCAATAAATTTATTTAGTTTATTAAATTTTTACACCAATATTGTTAAACTCGAATAATTAAACCTAGAATACTGTAATAAATTAAAATATCTCTTTATTTATTTGTAAAAGAGTTCTTACAACTTATTTTATGGGTCATTAATTTATTCTCAAATATTCACTACATACAACTGTCAGCATAAGCGTTAATAAGTTAGTGGTCTCATTTCTAAATAAGTTCCAGAGCAGCACAATGGGACATCTGGGACGTGATCAACTACTGTCCTACTACTCGTTCATGTTAATTTGTTATTACTTTGTTGTCACCAAATAGAAGGAATAAAGAATCAGTATACAAAGTGTTCGTCATGGTGTTTATTTAAAAATATGAATATCACTAGTAGCATTGCCACAGCAGCACAATGAGAAGTCTGGGACGCGATTGGTCATTGTCAAGTCCCTTGTTTGTGTTAATTTGTAGTTACTTTAGTGTTGTCATCACATAGAAGGGACAGCAATAGCGTATAACGAGGTCGTGTTGTAGTTTGTCTCAAAATATGAATACAGCTAGTAGCAATACCACAAGAGCACAATGGAACATATGTGCAGCGATTAGTCACTGTCCTCTTCCTAGTTCGTGTTAATTTGTCACTACTTTGTTATTACATAGAAGAGACAGCATCGGTGTATAGTAAGGTCACGGTGCTGTTTGTCTGACAATATGAGTACATCTAGTAACAACACCAGTACAATAGGACGTCTGGAACTCGATCAAACAACGTCCTGTTCCTCGTTCGTGTTAATTTCATTATGTATGATAAATTCTTGCTATTGTTTATTTCTAAACATAAATACCGTTAGTAGCATTACCAGAGCTGCACTATGTGATATTTGGGATGCAATCAGTCACGCTCTTGTTCCTTCTCTTTGTTAATTTTATCTAAATTTTAGTCTAAATGTTGATTAATATAGAATAAATTTGCGTTTTTATAACAACATACTCTGTATGTGAGTACAATTTTGTGACGTGCGACATAACCTGATCAAGAATTTAGATTACCGTGCGTCATTTTATTCGGAACACTTTAAGCATACATTTTGATATGTATGTCTTAAGGATTTCTACTACTGGAAAAGAAGGTAGATTTCAATCCAGGAAAAGTAGAACTTTTGAAACATATTACGATTGCACATGTCCGAACTCTTTTACCCTTTATAAGTTTTTATTATACCCTATGGAAGCTAGTTCCGTATCCTTATTGCAAACAGTTTGAATTTTCGGCAAGAACTATAGAGCAGATCTCGTTCAAAAAATTATCATTAAATATTATCATTTTTAAATACCGAAAACGTCATCGACTCTTTTGTAATAGTTGGCAATTGGATGATATACGTTTTTTTTGGGCACTTATGGATAAGTTGCATTAATGTGTGTGCTCGTTGATCCCACAGCCAAATGTGGTCCGTGTGTTTTAAGATATTTCAAATATTAAAACAAAATTTAATTTATCAAAGAGGGTTAGTATATTTTCTGCCATGTTACCTGCAGTCATGAAATGCTCAGTAAAACAACCTACACAGATTATAATGCCGGAATCCCTTAAGTGATAAGTTAACATTAACTTTTGTTGTAAATCCGTGCCGTGGGCTGTCAAAGTATGCAATAAAAGCTGCTACTGAAAGTTTCCTATGTATGCTCGTATTTCTGTGGCAGTTTGCCAAGTGTTCCACTTCCAGTGCAACTTCGCTGTCAGCTAAGGGGCAAACCGTTCTACTAAACACATTTCCAACTTTTGCACAGTAGTTTTATTCATATCAACTTTAATCCTTGTGGAACTGTTAGCAAATCTGGTGACATACGATATAATCACTCACATTTTTTATTTTTAGAAATTAAACAGTGTTTAACGGCAGCCTAAGTTACGTTTTAGAAATTTATTGTTCGGTTAACATCGTAAAGATATGGGGAGATTTAAATAGATTGAGCATATCCGAAAAACCAGGCATTTCATCCCTTAGAACTTAAGTATTAATTATTAATATAATATTAATATTTTTGTCAATTATTTTCATAAATTTTAACAGTATACTTGCGTGTTTGTGCCTATATAATAATTCTTAAGTTATTTAATAGAACAATTTTAGATTTATCCCAAGTATCTGATCAACAGCGGACACCCTTAGCAATAATGTAAGTATGGAGAGTGCATATTAGTATTAGTCTCTAGAAAACGTTTTACATATTTTCCCAAAAAGTCCCTCTTTCATGACATGGCTGTAATTTAAAAGAAAAAGTAGAGAGAATCAAAATTATTGCATTAAATTTTTGTTTGATTTGCGAAAATATGATCCTATCACCTCATGCTATATTTTCATATCAATTTTAAAATAAAATGATTTTGAAGCAATTGAATTTTGAATGTGTTATATTCCATTCTTAAAAGTGGGTTTCTATAATATTTTGAGACGATAGCATATTTCTTTGTAACAACGGAAGCGAAAGAAATGTCCGCACTTAATTAAGAATGCTGCGGATTCAATGTCATAGAACAACAATGCTTAATGACTCCTTCATAGTTACCGCAGCAAAGCTTGGAATTCCTTTCCAGAGCATTAAAGTATAAAGCCGGGCACGGTGCAATGTAGCTTTGAAAAAAAACTCTTTTTAGACCAGATGACCGTGGATTGCACGTGGGTATAAGCGGGAAGAATGAATAATTGAGTATATAGGTTTAAACATATATTTTTGTTTGTTAAATAATAAATGTTACTATGCAAAGTAATACAATTTTAGTTTTTTTTCTTTTTTAAAGATGGGAATTGTGGGGATATTTTAATAAAAGTTGCTATTTTCCAACTTAAAATACTAAATATGTTTTGACCTCATACATAAATTATCCTTTATAAAACATTAAATATCTTTATAACTCAAATTATTCTTATAAAATTCGAAATCAATTTTTAAATTTGTAAAATATAATAATAAACTTTATTATAGTTGTATATATAATAAGCTTAACTGAAAAAAAAAACAATTTCTGAGATAAAGCTGCATTGTATGAGATATCGAACGGATTTTATATATTGCAACAAGTCTTGAGGAGCCAGAATAGAATATTTTCTCGTACAATTTTGAAAATTCTCTCCAATCTTGCCAGAGACGCTGAGCCGTGATAGGAATGTATAACAGAATTCCATTAATAATGTTATTTTATTTTACCATAAATTGAAATTCCATAACTTTGAACATTAATATCTCTCCTGGAGGTAAATTCTAATATCTGTGGTTGATCCGCTTCAGAACACAATCGATTGAGTGCACTCGCCAGTGAAGCTCGATAACTTGAATTTCTGCCATTTGTTACGCAAGAACTGGATTTATTCCAACCTTTAGTAGAAAATAGTTTTAGATAAGCTTTTTCTGATATTCTCTTGGAGTTATATTTGTTTCACAATACTTTTAAACCTCAATTAAGTAACGTTTCTGTATCATTGGGATTAGGGAAGTACTACTATTACCTATGTCTTCTAATACATTTCACCTACTATAAACAGCCGTTAAAGACAATTACTGAAATCAACAACCCAAATATTCATTAGGTAAGTTATGGTAATTTGAAAAGTCAACTCAGTTTAATATATTTCTATTCGAAGTTCACCCTGATAATGTATATTTTGATTGGATAACATATAGAACGTCAATAAACGCTATAATTGTAACGGAAAATTAGATATTTTATCCCCAGTATCAAAACCATGTTCTACACAGTGCTAAACGTCATAGCCATTCAATGGAATTTGAAAAGTCATAAACGTTAATTGTGATAAATTTTAGACGCGTTCAAGTGGTGGAACCATAGATTAGAACTACTTTCTACCTAATCATTCTGAACGCACCATGGGTTTTAACCAATTTTTTATATATTCTTTATTGTAAAATGTTAACAAAACATAGTTGGTGATGGATAAACCAGGGTGTATGCTAATTAATTAAATGCTGTGACTCTCTGTATACTACCACACAATTTGTCACTAGTCATTCGCCGCTCATCAACAGTTAGTGGTAAGACATATAGTTTTTTAAAGAATGGCTTTAAATTTGAAAAATTGAGTTTATAAATATATTTTAAACTCTTTCCGAGAACCTCCGTAAGTATTCAGCGTTTTTGCTCTTTAGTTTACCTAAGTACACCGCATTTGAAATAGGGAATCAGTGTCTCAAAATGTTTAAATTTGGAATATAAGGGCATAACTGTTTCTATTGTCTCTATTCAATGAAACCGCTAATGAAAAAATATCCAGTAAGTTTAGGAATAATGTTTTTGAATTATTTGGGAATATTAAATTTTTTGGAAGTTTCTAAATAAAAATACGATTTGTTCAGTAAATATCCCTAAAAGGTATTGACATATTTAATTATATTATCTCCCATCCTAGAAAACGAATTATCTAATGATATTGAGACTAACTATATATATATATATATTTTTTTTTTTCACATTTCCAAATGCCAATGTCATTTAGTAACAGACATTGTATTTCTTCCGAATCGAAGAAATAATAATAAAACACTTACAAAAAAGGTTTAGATCTAAAAAAGAAGATGATTTAAACAGAATTCAGATATTATTATCAAATAATATTATATAGAGTTAATTAAACGATTAACTATGTCATGAATTATATCTGAGTATTATAAATTAAAAAAAATCTTTATTCATTATCCTTTTGAATTGTAAAAATCCAATAGAGGTAGTAGTTCTTTTCATTCACCAAGTATGCGAAAGAAAGAACCAACAGAGTTATGCTCTAGAAAGACATAAAACGTTGTGAGCTGATTTATTGCCACAGAAGTCTGATGTGAAGAGACGTTGTGAGTAGGTCTACATGTTTCGGTGGAGTGGCTGCGGAGTTTTAGTGGAAGCTCTGCTCACCCTCGGCTCTCTATACTGTTTACATTAAATATTACTTTATAATTTTGGCCTTATTCTTCTTGGATTTCGGTCGGTTTAGTGTTTTGCCGATAGTACCCAATAAAAAATATTTTTTTAATGATAATATTCATTCACTGCCGAAAATGAAACAAAAAACGTTATGTCGAATTTTAAAATAATCGTGAAAAAGAATTCTAATATGGCCAGAGCCATAACAATTTTTAATTATTTAGTTTATTCATATATACGTTTTCTAGTGGGAATTTAACATAAATTGTACATATATTAACTAATTATTGCCTTTGTTACGAGCGGTGAAGAAACTAGTTTATTTTGTTTCCCATAGAAACAGGAGCATTTAATATAATACAGCTTATTTCCTAACTTTTGTCAATTTTAAATATTAAAATTTCTTTAGCTTTACTTTTTGTTAAAATCTGTGCTGAAATTGCAAGAAACAAGTAATGTTACTAAATGCGATGTATTTAATAATAATGGTTAATTATAAAACAGTGGGAAACAAACATCTACGACAATACAATGCAGGAATAAGGGTCCATCTATCATTCTATGAGAAAGGCAGCTCTTTAGATATGATTTGGCTCATATTTGTATATCACATAGTATTGAATGTGCATTAAATCCTGTTTTGTAAAAAATATTTCTTCAATTTTTCAACAAACTTTTATAACAATCAAACATTATCAATGATTCCTGTTACACTGATATTTAATGATAAAGAAGCCTCTTTCCAGACGTAAAATCAGCATAGAGCAGGAGCCGTGTTCTGTTTGGAGCAAGACAATCTATAACTATATTATTTGCCCACTTTGTTGGAGTTTGATGTCATTATTACTAGATGAGGCAACAGCTGAATGGGGTCTAAGTAATGAATTTACTTTTTATTTCCTATAGAAAGAACTTCACTCCCCTCCGCATAAAACACACACGAGGAATGTTTGTGGACTTTTTACAAGAAATGGTGTTATGATTTAATTTTCCTTCAACACATTGGCTCCGTACCGGTAGTACCATCATTTCTCCAACGTGGTATTTCAAAAATTTAAACGTTTAATAAGAATTAAAATTTAGCACTATCTGTATTTTTGTTTGTAGTCTAAAAATATGGATCCTTGTTTTTAGAAGTAACCTTTGTAACTAAGTTCCCGCAGATTAATTATTTATATATCACATGATTATGAATATATCACAGGTTTAGTTTCAATAAGATGAATTTAAAAATAATTTTTTATATTAACTACATAGGCCCTTTTATATGTTATACTAATATTATAAAATATTAATTTTAATAGATGTTGTACTCCCGCTTACCCCTTGTTCAGTTAAATACCTGTCTCACGACCTGTACATTTTGATGGTTGATTGTTTAATTGCTGTATCATATATGTGTAAGAGTAGTGGCCTCATTGAATTATTTACACGATTTATGTTGCTCCATCAGCAACGTACAATACACCATACGCAGTAGCGACCATATGCTGTCTCAATACCGGGTAAGGGTTTTTAATGTAAAAATACTGGTATTACTAACGATCTTATTTATTTTAACTTTTATATCTAACTTATTTCCTTTTATAATAATTGTTACTGAACGGTTGTTATTGACTACTTCGTTAGTATCACAGTTTGTTACGATGAGACAAAAAGAGGAACTGTTTACTCAATTTTAATCGTAAGAAATGTTGTGATCACTTTTCAATCAACACATTATTAGATCCTCGGACACCTCAGACACAGCTCCAGAGGGAGTTTGTACCATCTACATATAAAATCTCTGCATAAACAATCTACCACCGAATTATATTACAAAACCAAGAACAAAACTAACTTAAACTATTTATAAGGGATTTTCTGCAATTTAAGTAAGGAAACTGTAATGAAATTTTGTAAACTAGGGAAAGGAAAATAAAAACAACTCTCTTGTTTCACCAAGAATCAGCTGTGGTACAATGCTTGGAACTGTACCTGGGTACTCCAGTCCTTGCATACAACCCGACTGCCCAGACATTGTGGTTCTGGATGTAATCTTTAAGCCGTTGGTCCCTAGGTCGTGCTAGAGAGGGCTTATTAACCCTAACTTCCCCTAGTAAAATAAGGCATTCTTTGACTTTAACTTTTTGGCATCCAAACTGATTTAAATAAGTTTTGATTTAGATTTAAGTACGTTTTCATGGAAATATATTGATTTCGTATAATAGTTGTTACGAGTAAATGTAGGTAACTAAATATTGATTCAATATTTTTTCAACGTAATTGTCAACCCGGAAGTTGTATATTTTAATAAGATGGTATTGTTTAATAAGATAGTCCCAAACATATATTTGAAGATAAGAACATACGAGATGTGGAGCTGTTTGCTTAGTAATAAAATGAACAAAGTTGTAATTATATTAAAATTTATAGTTTTGATTTTTAATTAAAGAAATATAACCAACGTGGCATTAAATTGCAGCCTGGAATAAAACTTAATGTTTCATTAAATATTTATTTACGTATTTAGAGCGGTTGCATTTTATAGAACTTTATTTTGTGTGGAATGCAACCACCTCACATGATTTAATGTATAACTTCCCCTAAATGTATTAAAAAAGTGACATGTTAGTACTTATTAATAATAAATACCATTTTAGGTGACTTTACACCGTTTTCTGTAAGATTTGTAATGAGCTAGATCACTAGATTTTTTAGTTTACGTTTCACAAGATTTGAAAGGAATAATAAGGCATTGAAAGGATGATGATTTGAATGGCGTCTGTTTCGTTTAAGACGTACGTCTTTTGTAAAGTTTTGATTTTCAAACATGAACGTGGCTGTAACAAATACGATGAGTATGCGCAAACAATTTGAAGTAAATAGGATTTTCTCTTATAAAACTAAAGAGGGCTCGCCGCCAAGTTCTGTAAGTGTATTAGGATTCAGCATGAATCCCATGTAAATGTAGAACGCTGAGACTTTGTGAATATAGAGATGATTTCAAATTGTGTTGTAAATAAAACATTTTCCCTGTGTGGTTTAATTCGAAAATATTTAAAACTTAAATTAACATACGTAAAATATGTGGAAGTAGAATGTGTGTTCGTTTTGGAAATACAAACGATTACAGAAATATATCTGTATATATCTGAAAGTAAATATACATGACTATGAGAGTATTTTGAAAGCCGGTTTATTTGTTTCATAGTCCATAAACTCACAGAAAGTTTGTTTAAAAAATTCGTATTTTGGAAGTCTGCTAACTAAAGAAAACTTCGTGATACAGCTTTAAACGTTAATATGTTATAATCTTATGTCATTGCAATGATAATCACAGAAACAACACACATTTAATAAAACCAACATATGCTGTATCTGGAATATATGATACACATATAAAATATAATAAATAGATAGAGAAATTTGTGAGAGATGACTTGAATTCAGTACATTACTCAAAGTGCCGAATCTTAGCTACCAATTAACGGGTTCTGTAGTCTTGGACAATAGTACATTTTTCATTGGTAAATAATATAAATAAAAGTCTGTCTGCAAGAAACGTTAATAATTTGACTCGATGTGTGCCATGTATCATGTATCACAGTGGTGTTGATGTAAAGTAGCAGTGTCAGCTGTGATGTATCACAGGTCATACGTTGTAAGTGACGTCACTATACACAGTGCTAACATGTGTACTGGGCGGACTCAAGTACGTCTCCTAATGCTCACAATCCACAATCTTTACTCTAGTGTTACTGCTGTTCAGAATTGTAAAACAGATGTATGTAAGCGAGCTCCATCTATTTTTTGCAAAATAAATTGATACATGCCAGATTATTATGAGTATTAAGTTGATATGACTGTCGATGAAAGCGGTATTAGCTAAGAAATATCATGATATAACGAGGGAAAAGGTTTTGTTGATTTATTTATTCAGCGTATTGAATTATATTAAAATAGAGGTGAAGGAGCTCCTCAAACATGATAAAATTCATAGTTAGACATTTAATCTGGTTAAACTGAAAAAGTAACAAGCATTGTAACAAATTATATATGACATATTAAATTTCAAAGTACTCTACGTACAACAATGCTATCCCCATTATAATGCAGAGGAATGGTACATGGTTAGGCCTATAACCATCCACAATTCTTATCTTACAATTTACTTCGATAATATTAATTAGTATCATAAGAGAACTGTTCGGAAAGAAACACAACTTTTTGAATAATAATTAATAACAGGCATAAAGTTTTTCTATTTGTAAAAAAATAAATCATTTATCATACTGTAGACGATATTTATCTAACTATCCTGTAGTAATGTACCTACTGTAATTTAATATACCACTGGTTTCCTTCTGGTTAATCACTGGTTAACCTTCCATAGACAAGTTCGTTTCACAGATATTTTTTACGTAGTTCTTTCCCCCGTTACAATGCGATCAATACTTTTTTACCATTATTTGTGTTGCAGTCATCGAGGAAATTAAGTACTACAGTCAGTTTTTGTTATTTGTGTTCTTCCGTTAGGATTGTTAGTACTGTTAGTACCCACCAGGGACAAAATGTGTGATAACACAGCTTTTAAACTCCCATTCTGCACCGAACTCCGTTAAATGTAAGGAAAACTATGCCAAATTCCCTAAGTATGAAACATCAGTGTTTTCTTATTTTGCCATTATTTTCACCAAAGTTGATCAGTCATAAAACTAGGTCTAAACCGAAGTCCTCATATGGTGAAGACCATTTCAAGTTTTTTTTTTAATTAAATACATAATTTTCTTATTTGCCTTTCACTAATTACTCGTTATACAAACACAACAGACTAGTGTATTTTTGTTAACACAAACCTGGTCACACAACGTATCTAACAAATAGCGAGATTTTTAAGTGCAGGGCACATTTGAAGACATCAGTGAGTAAAGTAGGACAGACATACATGAGGTTGGTAAGAATTCAACCTGACATCTTTCTTCGATAAAAAATAAGAGCTCTTTGAGCAATCATCGATGTACCGGTAACATTTGCCACGGATGCGTCTTTACCTTCAGGGAACAGAGTTACGTTTACCTCTTCCCTCCATTTCTGCCGGTTAAAACATTTGCTGAAATTCAGTCAGTAACACATTGGCGGAAAATACCGTTTCATATTTGTACGATCCTCTTACTATTTTTTGGCAAAAACATATTCAGAGATCATACAAACAGTCTTACCTGCTTGGAAATAAATAAATTATAACAAGATAATAAATTCATGGCTTACAAAATAAATACTCTGAGTATTACCAAATATCTTTTATAAAATATTTTAGTTTATACTAATTATAGAATAATAATTAATACCAAAAGAGTGTATTATAGTTATTTTTAAGTGTTTCAAACATTTAGAAACTTGGCAGAAAAATAAGTTACGAGTTATTAGTAACTACGAGGATGTAATTATACGAGGTGTCATTATACATTTCAGTTCAGTGATTTCGTGTTATCTTCAAACGGAATAATAACAATAGCTTTTGCTGATAGTTTCTAAAAAGTTATCTTAATTTGTACAAGAAGAGACATTTTTTAATGGCTGAGTTGTTTATGTATGATTGTAAAAGATTTTATATTCTACCATTTTGATACTTTATACTATATCATAATTTATATAAAAAAAACATTGGAGTTTTAAGAAAATTTTGAGTGAATAAAATAATTTTCGAAATGTGTATAGTACCTTATTAAAACCGTGAGAGAAGTTGAAACTATGCAAGGATAAAGTTTGAATAGTACTTAATAAAGCAAAATTGGCCTGAATTTTAACAATAGTAGACTAGTAAAAAGTATTTAGAGGTAATAATTTTAATAAAAAAAAAAAAAAACACACACACACACACACACACACTAGAAATGGCAATACTTCAGATTTGAATGTGAATTATTGTATGAAACCGTAATACATTAATAAAATAACAAGTATTTATAAGTATTCAATGACGCTCGTTGTAATAAGGAGTTTACTATGAAACCAATCTACAATACTCGTTAACTTCAGTTTGTTTAAACCTTTTACATACGCATTTAATCAAATTAATCTAAAAATAATAATTTTATCGGATATTTATTATATTTCTATAATACCATAATATATCAGGATTGTACATATGTTTACCATTACCATTTACTGTTACATGAAATGAGTAAAACCTCAATAATGTCTTTCAAGATCAATATGTTTATAAAATAATATATTTTATTTTATCCAATTTTATGTTTTGGTTTGTATTGTATTAGTTGTAACAAAATTTTAAAAGACTATATTAGGCGATGAAATATTAAAAAATAATATGAGATCGAAATGTTTTAAGATGACTAAATCACTTTTCAGATTATTACAACCCAGGAACACACGCCAGTATGGGATTTGTATATTTTGTTCATGCCGTTGTTACGCACCTACATAACAATAAGCGGTTTACTACAGAAGCACATGTTGATTAGCTGAGAAGAGGCCAAACTGTCGAGTGCCCGAGGCCGACTGGAGACGGTCTGGCCCGAGGCCAGGTTACTATCTCTCTCTCTCTCTCTCGTCCACTCGTCGGTACATCTCTTCTCGTTTTACAACTGAACGTTTACTGCCTTATTGTACTCTACGGTTCTCAGTTTAGTACACTTGGCAGGAAGTTTTACATGTTTATCCTAAATTAGACATCAAGTGAAGATTCCTAAACGAAATCTGCTGGAGTATTAATTTATGAATGCATTTTACATGTCAACAAGTCTCATATGTAAATTTAAATATCCATTTTGGCTTTTAAATAGCTTTTAATTTTAGCGTGGTCGTGAAACCTCAGTTTTTTATGTTATTTTATTATTATTTCTTATTTATTGCACGCATATAATGTCTGCTACAACAGTTTAACACAAGTTGCTCTGAAAAACAATGTAACTGAAAAAAGGCTATTAATAAGAATATTTTTATTTATTTATTTCATTACAATAAAAATGCATTGAAGATAAGAAAAACAATTTCATACCCTTAACTGTTTTTTATGGTGCAAGAAAAATCCTTTAAAAAATAAATCCTCAATTCTCTCCTTTCCTTCAAATACATTTAAAAATTAATGGTAATACAGTATCTGCGTTCGAATTTTTCATTTGCTTAGGCCTTTAGCCTCAAAAGTTTAGCCTGGATATTTTTTAAATGTACGAGGCTTTTTTGTTAGACGTTCGTTGACTGATTTATAAACGATAAGTAGTGCAGTATATATTATAAATTTAATTCCACTTTTCAAAAAGTTAAACGATGAGTAATAAAGTGTATAAAAGGACTACAGGCACCACTAGCAGTAGTATTTCCCATGATTAGTTTTTTTATAAAAGTAATTTTTAAACTTCGTTTAACTACTTCTAAATCTTTTTCATTTAATTTAATTGTAAGGACAGAAAATAGTTATAAAATTTAATGAATAACATATACAAAATTGGGCCTCTATAGCCCAAAATTGAAAAATAAGAAAATACCAATTATAATACTTATAACAATAACATAAAATTATAATTATTATAATTATATTATTAATTTTATGTTAATATGTTAAAAATTTAAACTTGCTTGTGATAGACTTGTAGAATGTTTGCTGGTTTTCAGGTTATACAAGAATTTTATGAGACAGCATGGACGATAAAATAATCAAAATGTACTATAAAATCACTTGATCTCTCCTCCTGCCTTTAAGTTGAACGAAATATTATGTATACAAGATATTAACAACTCTGTACGGCAGAACACAATAAATCCTGTGCTGATTTTAGTAATTTGTTATAGTAATTTATTACTATAATAGTCTTATTAATAGTTCATACTTTATAATGATCAATAAAACCCCAAGAAATCAGACGTTTTGAGATTCTGATGGAAAAGGTAACATGTACCATGATCACGGTATAAAATCGATCTTTTGAGTCCACATAGTACATTATTGAAAAACTGAACGGCAAAAGGAGAACGTAAACGTTTTATTGAAAGAGTAATATGAGATGGAAGTTTTCTACAACCAATAACACAGAACAAGTTATCAATCTTTGATTGCAAGATCGGACAGACCACTCTACCGGAGAAACTTGGAAAGTATGTGATCTATTACACTGGCTACAACACTCATCGTCTTTATTAATATTGTTGAAGTTATTGTAACGAATAAAAAGAAAATATTCCAGTATTTACAAAAAATCCATGATTGTCTTTATATCCTAGTATGATTTTAAATGTGTTATTTTTTATACTTAATCGAGTAAATCTTAGTATATTTTAACTTGGCATGTTCTGCAGCAAAAATATACTAATTTGAAGGTAAGATACATCTGTATTATCATTTTGAATGTACCTAATTTAGCCTAATTTAGTGGTGTTACTAATCATATTGTACTTGTAAAGATTTATACTTATTATTAAAGTCAAATATACAATTAAAAGGTTATAATTTAAAAAATATTTGCTCTGAATATTAATCTACAAGTAATTCCAATTATTAAAGGAACGGGCTAGTTATGATTGGGGGATAGTTGGATCACATTTACATTGTTATTGGGGATAGTAATCATACATTCATCAAGGTAAGTTTGACAATTATTAATTACATCAAAGTGGGTTTGACGGTTGCCATTTGATTACGTTACTCAGGAGTCGGATTTTAATATGTCGATTACGTTACCCAAATGAATCAAACAAAGTATACTATTTACAAAAGTCTAGACGATCCAAAACCATACATGTAGTTGAAAACAGAATAGAACCATGAGGAATAGTGCTCCAGATATTTCCGATGTTTTATCACACAGAGATTTATTGTTTATACGGAAAACATTGTCAAAGTTCCGCCATTGATGGTCGTGTCGAGCATAATATCTCGCTTCATCTGCAATCTCCATCAACCATTTGATTGTAGTTGCAGCAGTACTGCAATAACTAGAAATTATCTAAAGAGTTTCTGCTACGAATTTGACCTAAATAACTGTTATTCATATAGAGTAATGAGAATACTTGGAAAAACAATTATTGAATCAAGTGCAAGAGTATAACGAAGTCTAATGTAACTTGTAAGACACAAGGGACAGATAAGACTCATTAAAGAACATGAACAAGAAATTAAATCCTGGTTTGCTGCCAGACGACACCGGAAGTGCGTGTCTCATTAGTGGGCTGCGTGCTTATCTACATTATCAAGGGCAGAGAACGGCCTACTTTTCGTATTTACCAATAACGTAAGGTTTATCAAAGTTTGTTTAAATATCTAATTTGACATTAATTAAAACAACGTGAAAATGTTCTCAGTAGAAACTTCCTTCTTCGTACGAATAGTTTGGCACTCACTGGTCCCTTTTTCCCCTCTTTGGTTGCAGGCCGCGTTCAGTGTTTTCATCACCAGAATGTCCATACTTATAAAATATATTATGTAATTAGTTCCTTCATTTTTGTAATGGATTTGTGAGGCAAATATTGATTTTTTATAGAAGATTTTATTTTACTGGTAATGAGATCAAATTGGCTTTAAAACGTTTTAGTACAACTTTATAAATTTTTCAAATACGGATTTAGGTATATGGGTATTAATTAATAAAATGTAATATTATAAAATATATTATAAATAGATAAAAACATAAAAGTAAACAGCACCCAAACTAAAGTATTATATATACATTCATATTAAAAATCATATTTTAATTACTTACTTGATTTTTATATTTATCTGATTTGATCATTAATTCACTGAACTCTTCACAAAAACTTTCATAGAACGAATTACATGTATTTGCCAGGATTTTAATTTA
Organism: Homalodisca vitripennis; assembly: GCF_021130785.1. NCBI lineage: Eukaryota > Metazoa > Arthropoda > Insecta > Hemiptera > Cicadellidae > Homalodisca > Homalodisca vitripennis. The sequence continues at coordinate 131,710,707 of NC_060208.1, forward strand.
AGACTCACATAAAGTTTTAATCTTTCAATCAAATCTGAACTGATATCCAGCTAATATATAAAAATATTCTAGTAAATGCCTTATACTTTCCTTGTTTTTTTAATCTAAAATCCTTATTCGTACAAGTATATTTACAATAAACGTATATACCAGGTGCTCCAAATGTCCCCATACAAATAAAATTATAAAAAATGTATCTAATCCTTTTTTTCCTACAGACCGTTGCCGTCAGTGTACTTAAAAAGTAAAGGCATGTTATAGAAATGTGCTTAACTACTTATTTTCTGCAAATAAACAAATGTGAAAACTGCATAAATATTAAGGTTTTGGTGATAACATGATCATATCAGATGCAGTGAAGAATAACAATTCTTGGCCTCTATAAGAGAAATGACGAGGCGTAAAATATTACCCATTAAACTGTAATTTACTTTTTACATTATATACAAATGGTCAAAGAAATTATTATAATTATCACATTAGCTCTCAAATCATATTTTGTAGTTTATGTTTGATTTGACTATCATATAGTTTCGTAACGAAGATCAGTAAATATGATATTCCCTTAAATAAATAACTTCAATACAGGTTACATTAAACCATCGAGCGCAAATGTATTAAACTATGGCCAAGGGAATTTAGCAAGAGATCCATATAATAAACATTAGGAACAGCTTACGTGAACATCACCTGTCCGTGGTTGGATATAGAATCGTCATCTGCGTCACGCCATCTCACCGCTCGCTGCTAGCTTATAACCTCTCTCTCACGCTATTTGATATGGTCATGTGATGGCACTCTCTTGTATAACGCTATAGTCAATAACTTTCGATATTACCACCAAGGTAGTTTGAGTATTCAAACAAGATCCATATTATATTAACATTAAGAACAGTTTACGTGAACATCACCTGTCCGTGGTTGGATATAGAATCGTCATCTGCGTCACGCCATCTCACCGCTCGCTGCTAGCTTATAACCTCTCTCTCACGCTATTTGATATGGTCATGTGATGGCACTCTCTTGTATAACGCTATAGTCAATAACTTTCGATATTACCACCAAGGTAGGTTTGAGTATTCAAACAAGATCCATATTATAAACATTAAGAACAGTTTACGTGAACATCACCTGTCCGTGGTTGGATATAGAATCGTCATCTGCGTCACGCCATCTCACCGCTCGCTGCTAGCTTATAACCTCTCTCTCACGCTATTTGATATGGTCATGTGATGGCACTCTCTTGTATAACGCTATAGTCAATAACTTTCGATATTACCACCAAGGTAGGTTTGAGTATTCAAACAAGATCCATATTATAAACATTAAGAACAGTTTACGTGAACATCACCTGTCCGTGGTTGGATATAGAATCGTCATCTGCGTCACGCCATCTCGCCGCCGTACTGCAGGCTTATTGCCTCTTCTCTCACGCTATTTGATATGGTCATGTGATGGCACTCTCTTGTATAACGCTATAGTCAATAACTTTCGATATTACCACCAAGGTAGGTTTGAGTATTCAAACAAGATCCATATTATAAACATTAAGAACAGTTTACGTGAACATCACCTGTCCGTGGTTGGATATAGAATCGTCATCTGCGTCACGCCATCTCGCCGCCGTACTGCAGGCTTATTGCCTCTTCTCTCACGCTATTTGATATGGTCATGTGATGGCACTCTCTTGTATAACGCTATAGTCAATAACCATCGATATTACCACCAAGGTGAGTTTGAGTATTCAACGTCAAATACAGCGTTTATAATAGTTTTCAAACTAAGAATAATTCAATGTTGTTTGAAGGTGATGTTGGTGGAGTTGAGGTGTAATTATTTGATTATATATCATTGTTATAACTGATATAAGGTGACTGATATTGTTATGATCTAAGGTCTATTTTGATGAAAAACCTTAATAATTATTATTCATACTATCCTCAGTTTTGCAAACTTTTAAGCATAACCAATACTTGATTAACAAAAAAGTAGTAAAATGATATTTTTATTTGTAGCTTTTTAAAAATAGTAATAAAAAGTAAAATTTTTTAATACGATTGGCTGATTGTTAGCGAATGATATTACTCTAGGGCTGGGGAAACTTAATTTGTTTCTGTCTATTCACACGATATCTCGAGAACGAAGTAACTTATAGACTTCAAGAGACTTACAGAGTTCAATTATCGTACAAGTCATTGCATGGGGTTTGAATGAGCTTAAGGAACATTCTTACTTCCGGTCTTATGCATAACCATGATGGTAACGAGAAAATCGCAGAATAACGTTTTAACATGTGACATAGTAAGACACATAGTCTAATAAGATGAGCTATACGCATACGATTGTGACATCAGGGAAGCCTGATAGTCGATACGTGGTGTGTTATCTTTACACTCAGAATGAGTAATAGAAAGAATTAACGGTCTTAAAAAAATGAAATAGAAGTCTGAAATATGTTGCTTATAACAATTCATAATTGTCAATTTAGTGATCTATAACAACGTATGAGTGTTTAACGTTATTATTTTCTCTAGAAAAGAAATGAATTATCATCCACTTTTATTATTCGAACTTGTAACAGTGCTTCGTAAGTATTGACAGATCACTTACTAATCATCTTAGGTTAGCGTAGTAAATCAAGGATTCATATTTGATCTTTTAAACAAGACGTTATATGTAAACCTCCGTACTCTATGAAAACATACACATATACACACTCTCATACGCAGACGCATAAGCACACACGGGATGTGGTTTGGGACAAAGCGCCATTTCAGGACAGATTAAATGGTCTCCTTGCTTTCATGTTACCACAGAACCCTTCATCATCCCTTCCTGTATCGTCCTCCCTACCACTTTCACTCAGGAACATTAAATCTCAATGTGGAAAAACCTGCTGTTTTCTGTTTATAACTATTTCTTGAGGGAACATAACTACTGTAATTTTTATTTAATTTAAAATATATGTGGTAAATCTGTACTAGTTTTTTACGGTTGTAAATTAGGCTAATTTTTTCACTGAATAAAATATACACTAATATACTATTTATTATTTTTTCAACACCTGTTTTATATAAAATGTATTAGCAACTTCATTTCTAAACGTAAAAATGTTTAGTGAATTTCAAAACTATTGGACACTTCACTTCAATACGGCACCCATTAATGTACTTACTTGGATCCCTGCCATTGGTAATCGATTTTCAATAAAACAACTTCAGTGTTTTGTGTCAAATGTGGTTAGTGCAACACGTTTACGTTCTAGTTTTTTAAATCATAACAAATGTTATCATTGCTTATGTTTTTTTTTTATTACATAATACAAGACAGTGTTTAAAAACATATTAAAGGAATTTTGGCTATGAGCTACTTAAGATCTTTATTAATAAAGTGCATGATTAGTTATTTATCTACAACACAATTATTTTAAGCATAAACGTTGCAATTGAAAGGGTTTTTTCTATAAAAGAGAGTTGTAGTGAAAATGCGTTCATCCGAAATCTCGAAAATGCCATAACCTGTGTAGTAAACGTCACGAGAAATTAATTTGAATAGTTTTGTAAGAAATAATAAAATACAAGTATTAGGAAATAAAATGCTTAAAATTTATTGTGGAACTACTGTATAACTTTATTCATGTATAAAATACAGTATTAATAGCAAATTTAAATTCATTTGATATGACAAGTAAATAGCTCTTATTGTTACTTTAGTCAAGCAAAAGTATAATATATCTGTACATATTGCTAAATATGATTCACTTCTTAATATAATTAGTCTACTTTTGCTTCTTTGTATAATATAAAGTACTTTTTATATCCTGCATAATTTGATGTTTAGTCCATTTTGATTTAAGATTTGATTTATGTAATTCTTATGTTTTTTGCAGGTATGTAAATCAACAGTGAATGGTTCAATAGTAAGTAAGACATAATTATAACTCACTACTTTATTTTAACTTTATCAGCTTCCGTATACATTTAGATAATAGTTATTTCCAACTTATGAAGTGGAACTCTAAGTGTGAATGGAACTTAGAGTGTTGTTTATACGTAATATACAAACCACATAAATTGTGTATCTAGGTTAAACTATTTGCCTTTAATTAACTTTGTTAAGGTGTTAATCGTTCACTTTTTTATGTCATTTTACTTTGTGCACTAAATCAACACAGCTGTACATGAAAAAAAAAACAAATGTACAAGCTCGCAATAGTAATAGATAAAGAAATTAATCACTGTAATCCCATATTGTTATCCAAACTAATAGTAAAAACTTTAAAAGTAATTAGAAACACTATTGCCTCAACAAAATAGAGTATGCATGAAAAAGTTGGCAGGGTTGTGGCAAAGAAAATCGCTGATTAGTTACTTTATCGCAAACGTCTTCAATATGAATAAATGAATAAATGAATTTTATTTCCCATAAGTACAAGACAGTAATACAGTATTGGAAAAAAGCGAGAAATTAATCCGGCCACTTTATCCAGTAGCGTGACCAGTTGAAACTATATACAATACATTAACATAGTAAATCATAGTCTAGCATTTAGAATATTTATAAAAGAAAATCGCCAACTGTAACATCTGTGAGTTCAACTACAATAATTTTGAAAGAAGAAAATAATATTAGTGGATGTATAAGTAATATGATGTAAGTTAAGCAAACAGATGGAATCAATTGTAATGAATATGAAAATAGTTATCCTATATATTAGTTAAGTAGGTAAGAAATATGCCTAATAAATGGGTTAAAGTTATATCTTATATTAGAAAACTACCAGCAAGAAAATAACAATTATTTATACTACTCAATTATACTAAGACATAATTAAGATATTCCACATCTTGTTGTGAAGAAAGCCAAGTGACTGTTTCTTTGCAAAAGTGTTTGAAATTATTAATAATTTTGATTTGAAGTGGCAACTGATTGAAATATTTAGGACCTAGATATTGAAAGGAGTGACGAAAAATAACTTTGTTGACTTTGGGTAATTTAAAACAGTTATTTACAAGACTTCTTGTATTGTGAAAATGGTTTGTCGTTGTGTTTTCTCTATTCCCACTTCTGATATAAAACAATCTCAGAACTTTAAAGACGAAAAGATGCTGAAAGGGTAAAATTTTTAATTGTTGAAATAATGGAAAAGAAGTTGTTCTTTTGGTTTTTTTAAGAATTATACGTAAAAAGTAATTTTGAGTGGTTCTTAACTTATCTATTAATGTTTTGTATGTTCCTCCCCAGCATGGTAAAGCGTATTGCAGTCTTGAGTTGATGAGGGCAAAATATAGTGATCTCAAGAGTGTCAAGTTACAAAAATTTCTCAAAAAATAAAATTTTCTAATTTGTGATCTTAGTTTTGCGTGTAAATCTAATATATGAGGTTCAAAAGTCAATTTTTCATCGAGCAAAATTCCCAAATATTTAATAGTTTTTACTTTTTCTAAGGGCTGGCAGGTACATAATTGGAAATTACAGGATGTGGAGTGAAATATCAAGGGGGAGGGTAGATCAAAACCAAAAAAATCAAAAGTTATAAACTTGGTCTTATTTACATTAACCTGCATTTTATTTGCAGAACACCATTTTCTGAGTACTAAAAGATCATTGTTGATTAAAATGTCTAGTGAATTAAGGTTTTTGTGAGTATAAAAAAGTGCAATATCGTCTGCAAAAGCGATAATATTTCCATTAAAATTGAGGTTCAACAAATCATCAATAAAAATAAGAAAAAGGGTGGCTGAGGTCATAGAACCTTGAGGGACACCCGTTTGGACAATTTTTGAATCACTAAAAGTGTTGTTAATTTTTACTTGTTGTCTCCTTTCTTTGATAAAACTATTAAACCAGTCTAGAGCAACACCTCTAATTCCTGCTAGCTCTAATTTTGTTAGAAGAATTTCATGATTCACCATATCAAATGCTTTTTTAAAATCAATAAAGAGGCCAACTGTTTTAAGTTGCGAGTTTAAACCGGTGAAAATATAATCTGTTACTTTAATTAATGCACTTTCCGTAGATCTCCCTTTAATAAAACCAAATTGTTTACTGCTTAAAAAGTTCGTTCTCATTAAAAAGTTATTTAATCTTATCATCATTATTTTTTCAACTAATTTAGAAAAAACAGAAAGCAGGCTTATCGGTCTTAGGTTGTCTAATTTATATGAATTGGGCTTTTTCAAAAGGGGCACAACTAAACTTAATTTAAGATTGTCTGGAAAAATACCATTACTGAAACTAATATTGATTATATACTCTAATATCGGGGCAATTTCATCAATAACATGTTTTAATAAATTTACGCTAAAATTATCATAACCTGTAGATCTTTTATTTTTCAAATTAAGAGCAACTGTTTTGATCTCATCTACTGAGGTAGGAGCTATGAAGAAGGAATTTAGGTAAACATGGGTGGGACGGAGAATTTCGGCAGTGAGTGTACTTGACTGACCAGACTGTATCGAGATAAGATGGTTGTTGATTTCTTGTGCGATAGCGCGTGGTTCTGTTATCACAGTCCCATTATCCAATTCAATACGCTCAATACAATTATTAGCTTTGCTGCAACCAGTTAAATTATTAATAATCTTCCATTGTTGTGAAACATCCCCTTTACAGTTTTCTAACTTTTTCGAATAAAACTCGTTTTTTGTAAAATCGATTTCGGATTTTAAGTTGTCAGAAAAATCGTTGAAATAGTTCATAAATGTTGAGTCATAAGGTCTCCTTCTTGAAATTTTATATAACTTTTTTCTTTTATCTATTTTTTTCAAAATCTTTGAAGTTATCCAAGGGCTCAATAACTTAGCTTTTCTTATTTTACTGTCAGTTAAATCTGTCTTACTACTACTATCTACAATATCGTTTAATATTTCTTGAAATTTATTAAAACACAAGTTAACATCTTCCTCAGAAAGAACCTCACACCAATTGACATTTCTTAACTTATCCTTAACTACACTAAAATCGACTACAAACTTACGACATAAACTATCTGTTGACTTTTTATTATTTGATGAGTCATTAAACTTTAGTCCCAAGACACAGTGATCAGTAATACCTACATCGAACACACCACTAGAAAAGAGATTTATATATCTATGTCGAACAAAAATATGATCAATAAGTGTTTTGGAATTAACTGTTATTCTTGTAGGTGTATTCACCAAGGATGTAAATCCATTATTATTTAATATACTATTGTAACCATTTGTTATAGTGCTAGTTTCCAGAATATTAATATTTATATCTCCGACGTATATTACGTTATTTGTAACTCCTGAAAGAAGCTGTGCTAGTTCAGTTAGAAAAACGATTTCAGTTGTATTATGCAATCTATATAAACATATCAGCTTAAAATAAGATTTATTTATTTTAATATTTAACAAAAGAGAATCAGCTGATAACATATTGAAAGGAGGGCTTATCTGAGTACATTCTATTGAATTATCTATAAAACATAAAACACCACCTGCTCTATAATTATCATTGCAATTTGTAAAAAGTTTATAGCCTGGTATATTATATAAACTAGCCTCATCACTATCAATCCAAATTTCGCTAAGAACAATAAACTGAATCCTACATTTTATTCTATCTATTTCTGCAATTAAAGTGTTAAAATTTTTCCTCATACTCCTTATATTTGCATATAGAAAATTGTAATTATTCCTGTCATTTTCCAGGTAAAAGAAATCTTGTAACTCGGAGTACGAGTTTTTTGTAAACATGTTATGGCTCATTTAGGCTATGTGTCTTCTTAATAAGCAAATGTAATAAATAGATTTAAATAGATAAAATAAATATAATAAATATAAGAATAAATAGACTATAAACTAAATAACAGACAAATAAACTATAACAAATAACAAATTTGGAATAGATCAACAAGATAAATATACTATAGTGAATAACAATCATATAGACTTCAATAAATAAATAAATAACAGTTAAACAGAATAACATAATACAAATACGGTTTAAGAAACAGCCCAAACAAGCTAAAATATATAAATACAAAAACACAATTGATATAATAACAGTAGGCAGCAATGCAACTTTAAACATATCTTTTTTGTAACCAATAGCTAGGAGTGTATACAAAGGCATAATAACAATCACTTACTTGTTACTTCAGCTTGTTGAGTTCCTCATCGTTTTCAATCCTAATGAACCGTTCCCCTTCACACTTCCGCACAAAGAACTTGCCATCTTTACACCAAGCGAACTTGTAACCACTTTCTTTGCACTTATTCTTCAATTTTGACAGAAACATTTTGTTTTCCGGTGTCAAGTGTTCACTGACGTAGATTTTCTGGGCGGGGAAGGCGGCATTGATCTGCTCGGCTGTCATCGTCTTCTTATCCTTGAACTTGTTGAGCAAAGTGTCTCTACTAATGTCTCTCTATGTCTCTACTAATTGCTTATTTGTAGACCTTAGGCCAATCATGAGATAGCCCCGTCCCTCCAATTGCTGTTACGTGCTTACGTAAATCACTGTCTCAGGCAGTTTAAGTTCAACATATCCTGCATGAACGTGGCCTCCACATGTCACAACACACTATAGTAATTGTGTACAAAATGCTTTTACGTCATATACGCTGAAAAGTAAAACATATAATTAAATGCCTTGAAGAGATGAATTTTTTAGAAAAAACCAGGTACATGGTAAACGAAATTATATAAAGCATGATAACATACCCCTTTTGTAATTTACATGCGTCTTTCGCTAATGTCTCAAACTAGTTTTACCATAGCCAGTATTAAGTTAGAAAATCGTATACACATATTGAAAACGCTAAAAAATATTATGATAAATTTATCGTCACTTATTAGAGAAGTCATCAGAGACATGAAAAACTCTATAACATGTTTTAAATAAACAAGTGTTTGATTAATTGAGGAGCTAAATGTAAATAAATCTGATTGTTCTTTTTAACATCACCTATTAACATTGTAACTGAGGATTTAAATCACAGTAATTACTGAGTATGTTTTATGTGATTAATTTAGTAGCGTACAGTAGAATTTCAAATAACAGAGAGGTGGTACAAAAGACAAACAATCACTTTTGGAATCACGAGTATCAATCAATTAACAAGCAAACGCGACTACTACCTCCGTGTACATTTTCACTCTGTTTATATAGCGTTAATTGATATTGACATTCTATCTACCTATTATAGCTATCCCAATAAAAACTACTGCCCTGAATTGTACGGCAAAATATGATCTGTGACAAAAGATTGAAAATGTGAGGAATCGGCGATTTTTAAACTAGTTTGTTTAATCTAAACTCACATAGAAACAGCGAAAGTAGAGTCTGATGTAAGCGTTTGTGGTGATTTTTATGATTGTGATAATGGTCAAGAAATAGATCGCAAGTTACTCATATACCAATGATATATATACACATACACACTGGTGAAGTAGATCCGGTTGGCACATAACCAAAGGCGTCTGAATTTGAACTTGAACCAAAGGACAGCTCAAAATTAAATTCTGTACCAGTTTATGAACGTTTAATGAGTAATATCCACTATCCACTTAATACAATAAATACTGTGCTTTTTAAATTTACAAACAAGTATAGAGTAAAATACAATAAATCCTATTGTCTATAATCCTTGTGAGCAATGGGCATTACTAATTAATAATACAATCAAATAATGAGGATATGACATTATGATGGGATTTACCGAACTGATGATAACAATTGACATAGAAGCAGACAGCATTTAGATATGAAACATTTTAAACTGGTCACAATAAAATTTATAATAAATAACAGCATTTTTAAAACATTAAATAAGACAGTTATCGAGTTAACAGTAAAACAAAACAAAAATACCATAACAATCAACAAATATAAAATTTATAAAATATAAAATAAGATAAAATATTTGTAGCATAAAACAGGTGATTGGCCATTTTAAAATTCACAGCCTAGATTAGTGCAAGAAACTTACTCATTGATTGAATAGAAGGGATTTTTTTTAACCAATAGAAGATCAAACGCTAATACTTTGATCTGTTTTTTTAAAATTCTTCTAGATAATCAGGTCAGGCACTGAGGATAAATCTGCGCAGTTTGACAGTCCAGTAAGTAACAGATTTGTCTAACATGTACCGTAAAGACTGTCTAGAACTGTCGTGTAGCAGCTTAGTTTCGCAATACGTGCGCATGTTACTCGCTATCAGAACTCTAGTTATAATCCAGAACCAGGATATTAGAAGAACTTTTTAACAAAGGGTGAAACAATTTACCTGGAGCTATTGAGAATTGAATTTTTTGCAAACCTCTCATTGTTAAAAAAGACAACTTAATGTGAAAGGTGCACACAACAAAATATGAACGGCAAAGTTGCGGATTTTGAATGCGGGCCGAAGTGAAGAAAAGAGTTCATAATTTGTGAATTTATGCTTACTTAAGAGTGGCCGACATCGTTGCTGAAAACGGGCCAAAAACCGCCTTGCCCGAAAGCATTTATAGGAGCTATTTAAAAAATTTAAATTGTGAACCAAATCAATTATGAAGAGTTTTCTGTGTAAAACTGATTTCATTTTTTTTGTATGTAATTATTTTGTTTGTCACTTTAATTGATCAGAGTACTAAACATGTGTGTAAGCATAAAACGTTAAATTTTGTACTTACAATATTTATATAAATTTTACCCACAAAGGAAAACCCCTTTTTAACCGTACCAGTTTAATATTTTATTTTTCAGAAAAAAAAAATATTTTCAGAGCGTGATATACTGCCGCCTAAACGTTTATGTTACGAAAGAAGTAACACTTGAATACACTGGAAAATAATGATTTCGGACGCCGTCGTTCATTCATTAATAAGCGTTAGAGCATTTTCAAACTTTGTATCGTAATAGTGAATTTCGGAGGTAAAGTTTATAAAAACCACGCTGTACATTTAAACACGAGAGATCCACCCACTAAAGTAACGATTTATTATGATATCACAATATCTTTTGATTTGAGCAACGTTTTCCAAACACATTAGACTGATCTTTCTTCGCCAAATGCGGTTACTGTCCCACAGTAAACAGAAAACGGAAGGGGTAAGTTGTGAGAGAACTGTAAACTGTGGGGAGGGGAAACAGGAATCTGGACATGCGGCATTCACCACAAAATGTTCAGTTCTGCCTCAAGACGAACGACTAAAGACCAGTCCGCAACAGTATTCAATCAGTCCACCCGGCTAACGATCAAGGAAAAGAAATACACAGTCAGTTCTACTTTCAGCCCAGGACTAGAAAGTCCAGATCTTGAGGCGAAACTGAACGTGTGTGTAGAGTTTGAGGTCTGCAGTACAAGTCCAATAAAGATTTCAGTTCCTTGCACAAAAGAGGAAAAAATTCAAAATTATATGTAACTAATAATAATTAATACCCTAAAACGCTGAAGACTTATGGCGTGACTCTAACCACTTGAAGGTCGGTTTTGCTTGATATACGCTATTAGTATAAACATTTCGTATAATAAACTCAGTTAAAAGTGTGAGTTACTTCAAACTTTCCAATCCTCTAAATATTTAAGATTAGATAGAATTAAACTCCCATACCAAGTATTCAGAAACGAGTCAGTTGGATACAGAGGCACTCCCAAGATATTGGAGAATAGTAACTGGTTATTTGCATTAATAGACTTTCGCTAGGATTAATGGTACAGGTACTGAGAAATATCGAGCTATTGGGAAATTATACAGTGAGGTTAGTTTGAGTAAAGGATGTCATGAAATTGGATATTCTATCTCAATTCTTATTTTTACAAACTTCTTCGATGACTGTAAACATTTTGAAAAGGCCAGTACTATGATGGATCGAACTAGACATCGGAAATCAGATCCCAACATTCTATTTAACCAAGGATTTCCTGTGGGTCATAATCCGTATGTAGATGTCGATAGCGACTAGTTACCTTTTGTTATTTGCGCTAGGAGTATATGTTACTTGCTATTAGTTAGTAACAACACTACGCGACGTTCATACTTAAAATCTTATCAGATCTAAAACTAATTCATTTATGCCATTTACGCCAGAATTTCTAAACCAAAATCGATATTCATTGTCCTGTAAATATCTGTTAATATATTAATAAATATTTAAGAGATCTTTATAATAAATTATCAACAGCCTGTTGTAGAAACATGTATTCGATAATGAGTTTGGTCATAGTCATGTGTTTTAAGGTTGTAATGTCACATGATAAAAAACACTAAAAGTTCTCGCCTGTTCTGAGTAAATTTTAAATATCGATTCACAGATAACGTGGGTAAACCTTATTAGACTTTGTAACTCTTTGAGGCTTACCAGAATCCAATTTACATCTTTTCAAAGTTAAGCTAAATCCGGTTAGGTCAAAGATGTTTGTGACATAATGTTTTTAATAGCTTCTTTACTCTAGTAAAGTTGTCAAACTCAAATTGAGAATGAAGGTGATACCTAATTATCTATATATCCTATCAAAATTATGAAGTCAGTTCCATTCGTATGAAATAAAATGAAAATCTCCTTATTTAAACAGGCAGTATTACGGTAATTTGGCCTTTCTTACATTTATCCTGTATAAAAAGTAAAATAAAATATACATTCTTAATTGATTATATATTAGACTTATATGTTAAATAATATATATGTATATATTTATTATTATTAGTTATAAGAGAACTAAAACCATTTTTGTATGTATAAATACTATAGTTAAGTAAAAAAATTATAAACCAAAGTAATAATACTCGTACTTTCTCATGATTCTAGAGGAAAGAATTAGAAATATATAGATTCCATGTTTTTCGGTGGTTCTGGGCAAATATCGTCTATTTTGGGTTATATAATTTAATAGAAATTTAAAGTTTTTTTAAAAATAGTTTTGTATTAAACTTCTAAGGAACACGTATATGGCGGGAATTACGAGTTGAGACAAAGTTGTATAGGAGCACAAATTTGTTTTTAACGTCCCACATAATGTTTCGTTTATTTGTTACAGGCGCTAAATTTATAAATGAATATTAATGTTTTGAAAATATAGGTTGGTGCTATGTATGTGTAAAAATAAAACTAGGAAATTGCTTCCACCATAATAAACCGATCATAATTGTACCACTGCTCTACTCCAGTTACTTTAAAGGTTGGTTCGTGGATCAACATTCCGTGCATGTTCCCCACTGTAGTATAAAACATTTACAACGGCAAGGACTGCTCGCACTGTTTACAGCGGTGTTGTGACATTCGGCAATTGTACGTGACAGCTCTTGTGACTTACCACAGCTGTTTGCGTTTAAAAAAATGTTCTGCAGTCTTGGTAATTTATTGCTTTCGTGTCTTCTTGGCTGAATTACATTCATGATTTAAATGAATATCACTTCGTTATTATAAATTATTTTCACGTAATATTATTAAAGTTCTTTATTACCATGCACTAAACACTTCTTGCATATTAACATGTTGCAGTGTGAAAAATATAGATAGGTTGTTATGCCAAATTATTCATAATTTTAGCTTTATAAGCGAAATCGAAGCCACCGTCTTATGTGAATGAAAACAATCGTTACATGACTGTCCATCTGGTGATCTGTTAGAGCCAGAATATGTGAATTCATTATGTATTTCAGTTAATGACGAAGTTATACATCATTATTTCCTCTTAAAATATTAGTCAAAAATATAGTTTTTTATATCTATGTAAGAAGGTATGAATCTATGAAAGTTGAAATTATAATGAAAAGTTCACCAAAGAAGAAACTACAGTGGATCGGGTCTAGATACTTGATATTAAGCGTACTTCTACATCGTTTATGGCTCTGTCACCACTTCTCTCATACCAAGGACTACATAGATATTCTTCCGCCTAATATGCCCCAAAAAAAGCCTTCAATATGCACTTCAGATCTATACTTTTCAATAAAATTATGTAGTAGGTAAATATGTGTATTTGAGAGGTAGTTCGTGTAGTACAATAACTACTGCATACATTAGATATGTGACTTGACATACGTCTTTCACAAGTATTCATTTTTACTGACAAAGCTGTTGTGAAAATAAGAGTCTGTTGACAGTTTGAACTTTTAAACCTAGTGAAACAACACAAGAGGTATATACAGAGAAAGAGACTTCTTTGTCTAATATTTTATGACTGGTGTTTTATCAGCTCCCTCCCTTGGTGCAGCTTGGAGAATTATAGGAGTTTACAGAGATGAGAATGTTTCTATAAATGGTCTTAAACCCCAGGAAGACACCCAATTGTCCAGCCTTACAAAAACATTATTTCTAAGTTCACCTTCCGAGTCAAATTACGATATAGAGAGATGAAATGTTATAAGAAGATAGGATTTTCCGTTTTAACTGACCTATATGGTGTATTTACCATAAGAAAGAACGAGGAAGAAAGTCCAGAAACATCCTACCTTACAATTTGAGATATGCCACGATATTCATATATGTTTCCAATAGTTTCCGTACCAGGTGAAGTGAGACGAAAATGTTTTGAAAGTACTGTACTTATGTACATATTAATCTCGGGTATGGTTGAAATCATCGCCAACTAAATTTTTTTACAGGAATAGTCCGGGTACTCCCCTATTCTTAAAGTTAAGAATAGGGTAGCACTAGTTCATTTTACATGATTTAATGGTTTATCGCGTATACGTACGTATATGAGTTCATCGTAAAAATCTTAAAAAGTGATCATGATTGATCAATGATGCAATAATCAATATTTTTATGTTTGAGCAAAATGTAAGATTTACATCAGAAACAACGTTGATATTAAGTGCGAGTAGAAGAATAAAAATTCCGCATGAAGAGAAAAGGAATTAATAGACTAGAAGTAAACGAAGCTCTAAATATTAAAACAATAGTTTTGAAATTAATAGATTGTTAAACGTTATACACTTTAAACCGAAAGAATAAATTCGTAAAGAAACGTATTTTAATTTTTTAATCAGTTTTTTTAATATTAGGCGTGAAGAAAAAGTATTTAAGATATTATAGACATTTTACTAGAATTAATTAATTTGCAAATGTAAATCCAAAGTACATCAAAATAAATCCCCAACAAAAATCAAACAGAAACAACAAATATTTAATATTTATTATAAACGTATAGTGAATAGCGTCGCAGTGTCATAAAGCGACAGTAGTGTTGACTGTTCTGTGTTTACAGCTTATACCATGATCATATTATGCTAAACTGATCGGTTAGTCTGCAATGCCGTTTCGTAGTAGGATAGGCAAGAGAGCCAAGTCCCTACTTGATAAATATCTGTGATTGAGAGGTAGAAACGTCCAAGTGATCGGTGTTTATGAGGTTAACAAATCTTGCTCGTTTTTAAAAGATTTTAACTTGCCTGATCAATAATGTTTTCGCTATTATATATTTAGTACTTGTTATATTTCTTACAATTAAATTTACCTGCAATTACATTATTATATTGTGCGTATTACATTTTGTAAATCAACCTTGGATCCTTTGCATATGCAATGTAAATGCTCTGGCTGTCTAAAATTTATTCACACAGTGATTGATTCGATTACAATAACAGAAAAACAGAAATGTATATATATATATATATATATATATATATATAATATATATATATATATATATACATATATATGCATTTGTCAAAAGAAAATATCCTTCAAAATTTATAAATAATCAAATTAAACACTCTAATGTTCATAAAATCCAAAAGAATGATGATGTAAAATTTATAACAAAATATTTTCCTGGTTTATATAAAACAAACAATATACTAAGAACGGCACACAAAATTCTTGAATCTTCACCAATCACTAAAAACTTATTTTCAAAACCACCCAGGCTAGAGTTTCGTAGAAATACTAACCTGAAAAATCTTCTGGTACGGCCCAAATTGCCACCTACTGACATTCAAAATTCAGAAAAGAAGAAAAGTTTTAAGTGTCAACCCTGTAAAGACAAACAATGTAACACTTGCAAAATTATAAAATCGTCTAATTCTTTTACCAGTAGTAAAACAAAGAAAACTTACCCTATTAGAGGAGAAATTAATTGCAAAAGTAAAAATGTAATTTATCAATTAACATGTAAAAATTGTGCAATGGATTATGTTGGATTGACAACAAATCCATTGCACATAAGAATGAATAATCATCGTTGTTCGTCTAAAAAACAGGATGAAAAATTGGTTTCACAACACGCATTAGGCCACCAACAAAATTTTGAACAATGTTATTCACTGAAAGGTATTATTTGCAAAGTACCCGAAGATAGAAACAAAATTTACTTAGAAAATTTAGAACAGGCACAATCAGTTAATATTAAAATCAAAAGTACCCTTTGGTCTGAATAAAAGATGAAATGATACATTGATTTTATTATGTATTATTTTTTCTATATTCTTTTTCTAAATTCTTTCTCTGTTCATGATATTTCTCTTTGTTGTTAATCACATGTTAAAAAAATCATGTTTATTTATTTATTTATGTACATTTTTATTTATTTACTTTTGTAAATTTTGTTTTGCTGTGTTGTTATTTTTATTATACCTTTTTGAAAACGGCAAAGCCGATATATTAAAAGAACTTTATATCAAGAAGTCTAATAATTGTTGTAATAGAGCAATTCTGCGTTTATACACCCGAAGTGAATTAGAATATATATATATATATATATATATATATATATATATATATATAATTTCAATAAACATTGAATCACAAAAAGTACTTGCTCCGCCGGGATTATATAAATACATATATTTATAATTTCTTGCTTATGCAAAAAACCTTTTCAAGAATAGGAGATAAGTTATTAAATAAATTTATTCTTGCCTTATAGACTTACTGTAACTATTGAACGTTGTAAGTTGTGGATTGCACTCAAGATTACGTATGTTTATGTGTTTGAACTTATGGATTGAAAATGGATATTTAATTAATGCTATGACATATGATGGATTTACAAATGAATACGAGTACTATAGTTTTATACAAAGTATATGCATGTTTTTGGAGGTAAGGTAATGGAGGACTGATTTGTTTTATTATATAAGGTAGTAATAAAATGTTTTTGGTATTATATAATAACAAAACTCTATATTTTAATTGAAACTGATAAAAAGAAACTGTGAAACTGTATAATATGTGTGAATGTAAATTGACCAGGGTTCTATTTACAAGAGATATTTCCTGCTAGATAATTCTTGGAATCCACATACTCTACATATAAAGATTCTTTATAATAACTATACTTCCTCTAAGAAAAAACGTAAAAAAGAAATGCAGCAATCAATAATAATACTCAAAGGTTTTTATTGCAACATATCAGTTATCATTGTATAATATGTGTGAATGTAAATTGGCCAGGGTTGTATTTACAAGAGGGATTTCCTGCTAGATAATTCTTGGAATCCACATACTCTACATATAAAGATTCTTTATAATAACCATACTTCCTCTAAGAAAAAACGTAAAAAAGAAATGCAGCAAACAATAATAATACTCAAAGGTTTTATTGCAACATATCAGTTATCATTGTATAATATATGTGAATGTAAATTGACCAGGGTTGTATTTACAAGAGAGATTTCCTGCTAGATAATTCTTGGAATCCACATACTCTACATATAAAGATTCTTTATAATAACTATACTTCCTCTAAGAAAAAACGTAAAAAAGAAATGCAGCAAACAATAATAATACTCAAAGGTTTTATTGCAACATATCAGTTATCATTGTATAATATGTTTGAATGTAAATTGGTCAGGGTTGTATTTACAAGAGGGATTTCCTGCTAGATAATTCTTGGAATCCACATACTCTATATATAAAGATTCTTTATAATAACTATACTTCCTCTAAGAAAAAACGTAAAAAAGAAATGCAGCAAACAATAATAATACTCAAAGGTTTTATTGCAACATATCAGTTATCATTGTATAATATGTGTGAATGTAAATTGGCCAGGGTTGTATTTACAAGAGGGATTTCCTGCTAGATAATTCTTGGAATCCACATACTCTACATATAAAGATTCTTTATAATAACTATACTTCCTCTAAGAAAAAACGTAAAAAAGAAATGCAGCAAACAATAATAATACTCAAAGGTTTTATTGCAACATATCAGTTATCATTGTATAATATATGTGAATGTAAATTGACCACGGTTGTATTTACAAGAGAGATTTCCTGCTAGATAATTCTTGGAATCCACATACTCTACATATAAAGATTCTTTATAATAGCTATACTTCCTCTAAGAAAAAACGTAAAAAAGAAATGCAGCAAACAATAATAATACTCAAAGGTTTTATTGCAACATATCAGTTATCAATGTATAATATGTGTGAATGTAAATTGGCCATGTTTGCATTTACAAGAGAGATTTCCTGCTAGATAATTCTTGGAATCCACATACTCTACATATAAAGATTCTTTATAATAGCTATACTTCCTCTAAGAAAAAACGTAAAAAAGAAATGCAGCAAACAATAATAATACTCAAAGGTTTTATTGCAACATATCAGTTATCAATGTATAATATGTGTGAATGTAAATTGGCCATGGTTGCATTTACAAGAGAGATTTCCTGCTAGATAATTCTTGGAATCCACATACTCTACATATAAAGATTCTTTATAATAGCTATACTTCCTCTAAGAAAAAACGTAAAAAAGAAATGCAGCAAACAATAATAATACTCAAAGGTTTTATTGCAACATATCAGTTATCATTGTATAATATGTGTGAATGTAAATTGGCCAGGGTTGTATTTACAAGAGGGATTTCCTGCTAGATAATTCTTGGAATCCACATTCTCTACATATTATTCGCTTATGCGCCCAAAGACTTATATAAAAAAGAAAACTACCTGGAATCTTGAATCAGTTGCGCTTATTTATAATAACTGAAGTGTTGCTGGCAAGCAAACCGGGTAAACACATTACGATCTGAGCAAACAACTGGCCGCCTCTTCTCGGTCATCCGGAACTGAAGTTGGGGGAGGGGATATATCTATCAACATTTCCTCTTCTGAAGAAGTTCACTTCTAGCTTTACAGAAATAATAAAGAGAGCTGATCATTTACTTGTGTAAATAATAAACGTAAAAACTATCATTTCTGCTTGGCTAAATGAGTGTGTACAGCAACTAAGCTATATCTTTACAAGAATGCTTGTGATTACTGGAAAGTTCCCAAATAAGTCACACGCTTCTATATAAATCCCTTCGTCAAGTCAGTTATAAATTCAAAACCAAATTCTTTGTCAAGTTTCGACTTTTTAATATTTCTTTTTTTATTCCAAAGGCTAATTCTTTATAATCTAACATAATAGTTATAGGTCCAAACATGCATTACTGGTACATTAAATCTATATGCTGAATAAAATCCATGTGATGTTTATTCCAGATCAGGGATAAAGAAAGAAGTATAAGTAGTATATTTCATGTAAAGATGTAATTTTAAGATTATTTACCCTTATATCTACTAAAAGGATAGTCGAGATTATTATACTCTTTTACCTATAATGCTTTCTTTCTCCTCTTGGCTGTATACTTCTTAGTAGAAAACTTTGCATCTAATTAGACTTTTCTTATTGTTGAGTCTAATTGCTTCTTGAGGTTATCGGTAATGTCTATGATGTCGTATATATTATACAGAGTATACGTAATTAATGTCACATATTCATTCTAGTTCATGTGTTTTACGCTAAATGTTTTCCGGTACTGGGCTCAAAACAACATTCATAAATCAGATAAATTTAAGTTGCTTACTGCAAAAATTAATATTTCATAAACATTTTCAACTATACACAAATCAAGCAATTACGGCAGTAGCGTAAATATTTTGCACATATACATTTTTAAACATTGAAAAATTATATATTGAAAGCTATTTATTTTTGGTAGAGTTAGTTTAAAAATGTCTAGACTTGATGAAAAGCAAATAAGGAAACTAATAAACATTAAAGTTTTGAAGTGCAATCTCTGAACAAAGAGGTAAGAGCAATTGATATTGGATAATGAAATGGTTTCATAATGGAAAGAAAAAACAGAAATAATTTCGATTATTAGTACACCAGATGCCTTAAGTTGTATATTAGCTTAATCATTTCCTGACTTGGCAAAAAAACTTTATATATATATAATTTTATCACACCAGCACAGGTACTATCAAATAAGAAATATAATAACTCTTTCAGGCTAATATACCAATAAGTTTTACGAAAACCGTTTAGCTGTTTTAGAAAACCATGTAGCCAGTTGTAGTAAATTATTAACTTATTAAAACAAATTTAATATTGCACATTTTGTTAAACCCAAACGTAAATAGTTAGTTTCACATTTCTTAAACTAGCAGGTAGTAAAGATGAAGAGTATGCTTTAAGCCAATCTTAATCTGTGGGTATCATTAGTTAAGGGGGCTGAAAAATGTGCGTTCATCCCAACAGAAATAAAACCATTCATCACGGGAAACACAGAATCCTTTCAATTTATCATTCTTGCTACATAATCTGCATCTGATGGTTTTATCATTGATAACAATAGGATCGAGAAATTTAAAAATAGTAATATTGCAACAATTCTAATTGATGACAGTTGCATGATTCAGAAGAGCACTGGTTTTCGATTATATGAATTGCAAAACATTTTTGGTTTTCTATGTCATTAAATACTAATGACTTTTATGTTTGTATTGAAACGTAGGACTGAGTGAGTTCCAGAGCATGAGCATACAACCGCTCAAATTCTACCATTGAGAAGGTGAATTTAGAAATCTAGCCTCCTACGTTTTGTGGTATGTGGACAAATAACTTTAATTTTAATTAGAGCAATGACATGTGAATACATAAATACATGTATTCTCTCTGCCTAGAACAAAATTTTTTACATTACTTCGCTAGAACCAGTCATTATTACTGGGCCCGTTTTTACAATGAGAATGTGTTTTATCTTTCTGTGATCTTAACCTAGCAGATTATACTATACAGAGAAATAAAATAGTCCTTTTAATTCAGACGGAAAAAGTATGTAGATATTGTGGCAGCTGAAATATTATTTATTCACCTAGGATTTACATCACTCAGTATCTCTAGAACAGATCGCGATAAAACCAATTATAATACATTTTTAAGATATTTTATGAGCATTGCAAAACGCTTTTGTTTTTTCTCTAGGTTTAAAAATAACGACTCGTAGTTGATAATTTTATTGAAGTCTGAGAGACAAACTTATTAAAACGAAATTGAATAATAATCTGGCTAGTTAGTGGCTGGTTAGATATTTACAAGAATAATTTTGGTGCCAAGATTAAATTTGTTTTTAGCAGTTATCGTTTACTCAGGTCGCGTTATACAGCGTATACACAGAGTGTTCCAGAAATCTACCAACATCGTCATATGTTATTCCTGGATCAAAGACAAACTAAACTAACATATTAAAGATGTCAAAATCTAAATAATTACCTGAACAGCCTCCATTTACTACTATTAACTTTACCACTACTTTAATTTGAGAACAATAACTGGTAGTAAGTAGAAATTGTATAGCCTCAAGGCCTTATAACAGAAAAATAACAATTATTTTCAAGCTTTAGTTTAAAAATATATAGGCAATAATAAGTTCAATAATAATGCATGTCACTCCATGCCATTTGGCTGAGCGTCATTGAGGACAATTATTCTTAATGTTACCACAGATTTTCTTTTGTCCGCTTGAGGATGTAAATATCTCATTTCTATATGATTGTCTGTGTGTATATATTCTCGCAAGAGACTTCTAGAATGAAGTATGCTATAAATTGTACATGTCACCTCAATTAAAACTATTTGGCGGCACGTAGTGAGGCGCAATCTTACCGCATGAGTTGATCAATGAATACACAAGAAAACTTGTAACTAAGGAAGTTGTACAAGTTTATCTAGAATCTAAATCTCGTAGAATCAGTGCTGAGATACGTGGATAATATACGGGAATTAAGTACGCTGAAATCATGAAAATCAGGTGACTGTTTGAAATGCATGAGAACATTGAACAGGGTTATTGCAAACGTCAGGGAACACAGAGAATCTAATTCGAGTACATCAAAGCACTGTCCGTCCTCCGCATTCAATTATTGAACTGTCCTCCTTACTCTTAGGTCATTCATAGTTAGTGGCAATACTCATTTTTAAAACAGTATGTAGTCAAATTTCTTTAATTTATTATTATGCTTTGTTTACACTACTACAAATAATAAATTTTCGTTAAATATTATTTATATAACTTGTGTTGTCAAAAATGCATTTATATTTATGTTATGCATTCATTCAACAAGTACTTGCAAATTATTTTAATATGTTTTTAATACGACAAATGGTGCTGAGATAATTTGGAAGTGAGATCTTAATAGTCCTAGCTTTTTCTTTAATACAGCTTAGTTTCAATTCATAGTTGATAAAATAATGCAAGAAAAAAATATTAAACAAATAAACTTACTTAAAAATCTCGTTTGCTTACACTGTGGAAATGTGTTTCCCGTTTTCATCTGACATTAAAATCAGTCGAGCAAATGTTGCCAATGACTGGATTCTTAAAGATTAAACCAACCACGAAGCTCCGAACTCAGTAAAACAGGATGCAATCAGAGATGGTGCTAGTACCAATAGCTATTATTAGCTGATATGACTGATTGTGGCATCTTTTGGAGACGTACAGTTCCGGATCTGATAAAACGGAATTGCATGAAGTGCAAATATAAAGATTATCCATCAACCATTGTCAAGGTCAGTTATGTCTAGGACCTAGTGAAACGGAATTGGATGAAGAGCAAATATGGAGATTTATTCATCAACGATTCCCAAGGCAAGTTATGTCTAGGACCTGGTGAAACGGAATTGGATGAAGAGCAAATATGAAGATTTATCCATTAACCATTCCCAAGGCCAGTTATGACTAGGACCTGGTAAAACGGAATTGGATGAAGTGCAGATACGAAGATTATTCATCAACTATCGGCGAGATCAGTTATAATTTTCACTAATCAGGTAAAGGTGTTCAATGCTACCAACCTTGCAAAAATTATAAAAATTCACAAAAGAAGGCACGCACACCACACAAAAAACACAAATAGACACAATTTGCAGCCATAGAATACCTTTAAGTGAGTCCAGATTGAGCATAGGGGATATATTATTAGACAGTTAGTGAAACATATTCAGATCTTTACCACATTCATCTTATAAATCAAAGAATTAAAAATAAGATGGGCATTTTTAAAACCTTAATAAAATCCTAATATACCTGAGATAATGATTTAACAAACACAGTAATTGCTATATGTTATACTGGCTGTTATTGCCAGCCAAAAGAATTATTTAGAAAGGCATTCAGGTATTGTAACAAAATTTGAAATGCATATTAAAATGTAGCTAAAGAATAAATTATAAATAAGAAAACAAATATTGGTCAGCATCTTATTAATTATCAAAACGTATGTAAATCATTATTTGTTAGAATGCTTCATCTCATTTGTAATAAAACGGCAAAAGCATTAGTAAATCTCATTAGCCAACTAAGAACAAACAGGTAAGAACACAATAAATATCTGCCAGTGAAGGATACTAATTATAAACATTTATAAAATTTCATATACGACTTTATTGGTTATTTAAAAAGTTAGTTATAAAAAAGGGTATTTAACGTTGTCTAGGTTCAAAAATACCACTTTTTGTTATGTTTTGTGAAAGAAAGGATGGAGTTACATAGGGGGAAGCAAAGAGATAATACTATTTGACGCATAGTTCTGTGAATTACTTTAAAGTGTTCTATATAATGCACCATCGAAGTAATATATTAGGATCATTATTATTTGTACCGGTAGTTAAAAATATAATAATATTTTGCACTGTTTCATTGTATTGAATTAAAAAGAAATGATAGAGATTTATGTAATATCTTCATTACCATTGATTTACTGTACAGCGTGTATATTATTATCACAATGTAAAATTGGAATAATGATATAGTTAATTTCAATGTAAAGTGATTAATTTAGATCTGTAATCGCTTGCAAAAGATTATGAATATAATATAAGAATTTCCTAAAGCTGAATCACAATTACAGCAGATGTAACCACATGATATCCCGTGAGATTGACAAAACCAGAGCAGTGATATAATTCTAGAACAACACTCATAGAACAGTTACATATATATTGGCCTTTACGTGTCTGTGGAAATCAACATGGTTATATGTTAAACTGATCTGTTAGTCTGCAATGCCAATGGGGGGGGGGGTGGTTGGAGGGGGTGGCAAGAAGAGCTTGTTACTGACTGATAGTAATCTGTGATTAATCGTTAACTAAGCGTCAGATCGATAGTTAGTATAAAGACAAATTATTTGGCTGTACATGGAAATTTTATAACTATAATTTACGTGTCTGTCGATTATTTATAAGTACAAAGCAAATTATATGACCTAAGAACTAAGTTTGATATTTTGTACGTTTGATAAACCGAACAATTTATTTTTAGGAGCTTTACATTATACAGTAAAAGACATTATCTTAACACTTGTGTGACAATGTGTGTGATCATCGTCAACTGTCTGCAGCTGTAATGGTTTTGTGTCTTCATTAAAGTAATATTTTATACCATGGTTTCAACATAGAAATAAGATTTAAAAAGGAATAATTCTTTTTTTTGTACCCTTGGTATGCTTTTTCGGAGGTATAATTATTTTTAAAGTTGATATGTTAATATATACGATCTTACTTCTCAATCCCTGCTCAAAATAGCGTTCGGATCAGTCAGGGAATTATATCAATGTTTATATAACTAATCAGTACCATATCAGGCTAAGTGCACTCGCTTGTTTCCTCAAATTTTAGTCGCGGAATGCATGGTTCGTTGACTCATGTTAGTGCTCGGTCCCTCTGATTTTGTTCCTTCAGCTACTAACTGTAAATATACTGTGCCACATTGTCAAGGAAAACTAATTAGCCTACATTTAAACATTTAAATTATTGTGCATTAAGCTAAGGTCCAGAATGTAATGTTAAGTAAACGTTACAGGAAGGTTTCTGGCTATTAAAGATGCTTGGTAGTAAGTCTGGTATTACTAACGGAGACTTTCAGATTTATAATATTTTCTTAGTCACCACGTCAACGCTCAAAGTCTTGATGAAAGGAAATAAGCAAGATCAGATATCAACCGAGCTCATTAATAACTGAAGTGTTGCTGGCAAGCAAACCGGGTAAACACATTACGATCTGAGCAAACAACCTCTCCGCCTCTTCTCGATCGTCCGGAATGAAGTGGGAGGAGTTCAAAGGAAGTTGCTAATCAAGATTTCCTATTCTGAGGAAACTCGTTTCTGTTTTTACAAAAATAATAACAAAAGCTTATAATTTCTTAGTCTAGACGTAAAATAACTTGTTATTTCTGATTTGTAAAACAAAACAGTTAAACTACACAAAGACTTCGCACTATGAAAAAGTAGCTTCTCCTTTAAATAATTCATTATCTTTATTTAAATCTTCCACCAATATTCGAAGATGTAAAAAAACTGCATTTATGAGTTATAGTTGCATTTAGTACTGTTATTTTAATTATATTATAATAATACTATAATATTACAACTACAAGAAAATTGTAGATTGCAGTAATTGGAATATAATATCACAAACACGAGGCCGATTTAATTTGAGGTATTATTGTATTTATTCCAACTGCAGGTATGCAGGTTTATTTGTATTTATTTTTAATATATGTAGTTACAGTTTTTATTACTTGAATTAAATTTGTATCAATTAAGTTAATCTAATTTCTAAATCTAAAATCTAATTTATTATTCTTGTTTAGTAAATTTAGAGGTCAAAAGAGTACTTCGAGATGGATTGCTGTATATACAGATTCCATTCTCTGGAAACGTAAGTTATGTGTCGAAAAGTAGGAGAAACTTTCCATTGCCGAAAAGCTGAACTCAGATGTGACCTGGACTCTTTAAAAATGCATGAAGTCTTTGCAGACGTCAGAGAACACAGAAGAGCTAATTCCAATACGTCATGCTGTGACACGATCCTCAATATTCCACTATGCACCTGTCTCCTTATTGCAATAAAATCGTGCTTAAAACTATTAAATCCATGTAACAAGTGCATCTATTGCATGTTATGCATATTAGCTGAATAATATGTTTTATAAATAAATATATAACAATCCATATCATCAAATATATTAACAACATAGATAAATAAATATAATAACATGCCTAATTGCAAGTCTAAATCTCATTTAATTCTTAAAATGTTCTATGAAGACAGATATAAACAGCTAGCCAAACATCATGTTATTGCTGGGCAGACAAAAAGAAATGGTATAGGCTTCATTGACGTTTATCCAAATCTCGTGGAGGGCATACACGGTAATAGAACTAACTCTTGTCTACGTAGATATGCAGTTTCGTGTAAATTTAAAACCTTCAAAACGTTCTTGAGATATTTTACGGATCGTAAGGCTACACATGTCACTACGTCACATACTACAATGTCTTACATTACCACTTAGTTTATTCGTACTTATTATTCTGTGTATTATCTTTTTTCCATCATGCATATACATAAGAGTAATGTAACATATTCACTATTGCTGAACCAATTCCAATGGAGTGACCTGTGCTATCATATAAGGCAATGCTGCTTATATAGAAAATAAATTTCAAGGTAATTATTTCATAACTATACATTAGTTTTTTCGAAATATCGTGCTGAATGGCTTCGTTAATGCTCAGCCAATTTTATAATTAGATTATTATAAATGGTGGTAATGTGTTATAGTAATGGTACTTAGTAATAGTAAATAATTCTTATATGGGCTTTAATTACATTCATTAGGTAAAATTTGTAATATGGAAATTAAAGGAGGTTTGAGATCGGCTTACAACAGATCAAGAAAACATAGAAGATAACCCAGTGCTTAGTCTAAGAATGGCAGATTACATCCTGGTATATCCCTAGGGATAACCGTCGTAGAAGACACCGAAAGTGCGTGTCAGGTTAGCGAGTATGGAGCTGCGTGCTTATCTACATCATGAAGTGAACGGCAGTGACCTAATTCTCGATTTCCCTGCCAACTTACTGCTCCAGTTTTAACTTTACTGCAAGTACATTAAAAGTGTTTTTGAGCAAAAATCTCTATAGTCACTCCATTATAAGCTCACACATTTTATTGGCGTATACCATTGGAGTGTGAATTATCTAATATAGATGCTCTCTTGCATAAAGGGAAACTTTTTATAATTAGACTGTTTGTATGGTCCTATTATAATCATAAAAGTAAACGAGAACATCTTAATTTAAAATTCTAGACACTGATACCAAATTATATTGATACTGTAGACAAGGCCGGTTTTAGTATGCTAAGAAAAAGACAATCCACCCATGCTTTAAAAGATTACAGTACTATGAAAATGTATGAACAATACGTTTATTTATTTCATATTCCCGTTTAAAATACAATCCTTATTGCCACATGTAAACAGTGTAAAGGGGTTCGTATGACACTTGAATGATGGACTCAATAATTTGTCATTGGACCCACACGACTTGAATACCATTAGTTTATATTGTGTCATGAATGTAGTCTATTTGCGAATACCGGATTATACATGGTTTATACTCCTCACGCACTGGATACCATTAGTTTATATTGAGTCATGATTGTAGTCTACTTGCCAATACCGGATTATACATGGTTTATACTCCGCACGCATTGGATACCATTAGTTTATATTGCGTCATGAATGTAGTCTACTTGCCAATACCGGATTATACATGGTTTATACTCCTCACGCATTGGATCCCATTAGTTTATATTGCGTTATGAATGTAGTCTACTCGCCTATACCGGATTATACATGGTTTATACTCCTCACGCATTGGACACCATTAGTTTATATTGCGTCATGAATGTAGTCTACTTGCCAATACCGGATTATACATGGTTTATACTCCGCACGCATTGGATACCATTAGTTTATATTGCGTCATGAATGTAGTCTACTTGCCAATACCGGATTATACATGGTTTATACTCCGCACGCATTGGATACCATTAGTTTATATTGCGTCATGAATGTAGTCTACTTGCCAATACCGGATTATACATGGTTTATACTCCTCACGCATTGGATCCCATTAGTTTATATTGCGTCATGAATGTAGTCTACTCGCCTATACCGGATTATACATGGTTTATACTCCTCACGCATTGGACACCATTAGTTTATATTGCGTCATGAATGTAGTCTACTTGCCAATACCGGAATATACATGGTTTATAATCCTCACGCCTTGGATATCTTTAGTTTATATTGCATCAACTTTTCTTAATTTTTGAAGTGATGTTCTACTTGTCTGTGATATCCGATACTAAGAATTCTCTTTATATTTAGTAAAACTGTTAAACTCAGATCGAAAATAACTATTTAAATTACTTCTAATTATTCAAATTCTTTATAAAACAACATATAAACAACAGCAGTAATTATTGAAACCATTAGAGAAAAGGCTGCATCTGAAGATACTGGTTTTGGAAGATATGACGTCAAGTAATGTCTGAACCGTCACCTTTTATGGTATGTCTTGTTCAGTCTCTCAGTACATCTAAAACCTGAATATCATTAATTAAAATAATATTAAACTTAAATAATGGTATTATTAAATGCTATTCTATTAGGTATAATGGTTACATTTTGCAAAACATTAATGTATCTAATAATAACTAATGTATCGATTAGAAAATATAGTTTTGTTGCAATAAGATCTATATTATATGTGTGTATATATTTACTATATTGTATATATTTTGAAATGTATGATTAAACCTATGTTAACCAGACAACTGAGATAATATTGTCAAAAATGTAGTAATTGACAGTAGTATTTACTCGTTCTTAAGTGCAAGAAGATACATTATTGTTCATAGTACATTAGGTGCACTTAGAGCTTAGTTTAGGGATCAATATTCCGTGCATGTCCTCCACTATAATATAAAACATTTACAACGTGAAGGCTCATTCTGTTTGACTTTGTGACTTGCCACAGCTGTTTGCGGTAAATATCTACATTGTTACGTTTGTTGCTAACGTGATTTTTTTAAATGAATTTAATCTCAAGATTTGAAAAAATATATTTGTCTTATTATGCTATTTGCATAATTTTTCTTTCAAATACAGTACGTAACGATGTCAACAGTTGTCAACAAACATAGTTTTCTTTTGTTAAAATATATAGTTTATTCTTCTAAAGTATAAAATATCCCTATTTTCTGTTTTATTTTTTCAATAACATATATACAATTTTTTTATGTAACTGCTTCCCAGTTTAAATGTTGATCAAGAACCACACCTAAATATGTAAAACTTGATTCCTTTGCAATGCATTCGCAACTGCATTTTTCGTTTATGCAATCTAAACTATGATACTTTAAAACTGTACTTAACTCAAAAGCCTTAAAATCATAATTTACATACTTCGTCTTTTTCACATTTATGTACATTTAATTTTTGGAACACCAATTTCTCAGTGTATTAAGATCATCTGTTATTCGGTTTGTCAAAATGTCAATACTTTTGCTTCTGTAAAATAGCGCCACGTCATCCGCAAACGCACTAGGTTTTCCAAAGAAATTTAATTTAAGCATGTCGTTTATAAATACAAGAAAAAGGGATGCATAAATGGCAGATCCCTGAGGAACTCCGCGCTCAATCCTTAAAGGT
This sequence comes from Homalodisca vitripennis, assembly GCF_021130785.1. Lineage (NCBI taxonomy): Eukaryota > Metazoa > Arthropoda > Insecta > Hemiptera > Cicadellidae > Homalodisca > Homalodisca vitripennis. Next base: position 131,740,461 of record NC_060208.1, read on the forward strand.
CCACTAAGGCAGTTTCGTGTGCGGACTCGCTGCTGACGGCCCGTGAGGAAAGTACGGAACCAGCTGAAGTGCGGAAAGTACTTAAATCACATGTTTTGCCTTTTTATGTCAATTAGTACAATTTTTAAAGTTTGGTTTTCAACTAAAACATTGCAATCATTTACTTCGTTTTAGATTATATTAAAAAATTTCAAATTTTGTAGAATAATAACGTTTTGTAAAAAATAAAGTTTTATAATTCTGGAGCAGCTCTCAATATAAGTTAATGGCTGCGACGTCATAAAGAACACAAACAGGCTTATATAGGCTAACATGATCTGTAGGCTGTTGGTCTGCAATGCCGTTAGGTAGGGGAGTGCCAAGTGACTGCAAGTACAGACTAGGCCTACTAGTAAATAAAACTCTAATCAATGTTAGTCAAGACTCTTTATATGTTAATATTCATTTTCAATATTTTTGTCTGTTTATGATTGGCTGACATAGATATAGCTTACGTGTTTGACAGTTAATTATAAGTTTTTAAAGTTGAACAATATGATATTATATTGACAAATTTATTATTTGATATTATATTCTTTTTCAATACCTTCCTATAACGACTTGGATTGTAGTTATTAATATTCCAGAGTATTAATATTTAAATTATCAATGAGACATCCAAGACGATATAAAACATTTTTTGATTAGTAAGCTCCTAGTGAATATTCAGTACAATTTATTACTAAATTGTTTAGCTATTAAATATTATCTGGTTGGTCTAAAATAAAAATTACAGTTATAAATAAAAACAATGGATTTATTTTAAACTGGCATATTAATAAGTTCAACGATTCAGAAATGTTATCACTCAATTTTCCACAAAGAATTGACAAACCTTTTAGTAAATTTAAAAGTTCCTTTGGCAAGAAATAAAAATATTAATCAAATATATCAAACTGAAAATCAGAGCTCTCTTCTAAAATAAAATAATAAAGTTTTAAAATAAAAATCAAATACCACTTGGAAATAACTAAAATAAAAATGTTCACTTCTAAGTACACTCACAATTCAAAAAATAAAAATTTAAACTTCTTATTACACTAGTTGAACCTTAACTTTTAAGTCTCTGCAATTCAGATTACAACTCTCTCAAACAGTTATTAATGTTCAATTAATTTCCAATTAATAATTCACAACAAAACAGTTCCAGTTAAATGTTAATAAATTACTACCTTTCCAAATCTCAATTAAGTTATTAACGAAGTTCTATTTTAATTAACTTTTCTTGCAAGCATGAACCAAATGTAACTTGTATGATTCTATTATGCTCTATTGTTCCTCGAGAATAAGTTATTCAGATTGCTGTGTAGTTTCTATGAATTTAATTTTTTCCTATAAAAAAGACAACAAAATTACTTTAATATCAGATCAAGAAGTCTATTTCAATAAAGCGTACAATAAATTTGGTGCTTACAATGTAATCTAAAATTAAATCCCAATATTTCGATCCCAAAATCTTTATTTAATATAAGTTTTAATTAAAAAAAATAAATCGATGTAGCTTTAAAAACGCTGCACTTCTTAATTTGAATTATAAGAAATCTAACACGGATGAATATAAATTTATTTTTTACAGAATATTCTTTTTTTTGTTTTCGCTATAAACTAGTTTGTAAAATGCAAATTGGCTCTCGCCTCCTGGACAATGTGGTTGGTAGTTACAGCGGAACATCTTTTTTCTATGTTTCATATATTGCTGTCTAGTGTTCAACAGTGCAGTTTGTAACCTAAATATGTCCTTTTTTCTTAGTTTACTAAACATGGTTCTAAAAATTGAAAACATTAGAATTATGGGGTTAGTGACATTCTTATCTCACACATGATATACCTGTATTTGGCATTTTTAGTTATACTTTACTCTTTGCGTATGTATAGAGATTGTAAATAAAAAGTACAGGGAGGTATATATTTTTAAGTATATGGTGGAGTAATTATTTCATTTATTTTAATTATTACTTTGATTTTTTTATAATAATATTAACACTTTTCTACAATATTTCTATAAATACTAACAATGATGTTTTAGAACTTTTCAGAATTCTAGTTATACTACCATACTTCTACAGCTTACTTTTTAGAGTCGTAGTTTCAACATGTAGACTGAACAACATGTACCTAAAATAAAAAATTAAATTTCCGGAAAATCACGTTCGATTTTCCTATGCAATACAGGGTAGGGCATTAATATAGCCTCACTTTAAAGTAGGCCTAGTCCATAGTCTGGAATGACCTCCTGCTTTTCTTTTTTTACGTCCTTACTCTCTTGATATAAATAACCTACACCCCAAACTTTATATAAATTAAAAGATTCGTGGTTTATTTTTAAGGCTAAAAATCCTTTATTTTAGAAATTTATGGATTAAAAGAAACTAATAAATTATTATGTGCTTAGAAATTGCCATTACAGATATTTAATATACATATTTTACAAAGTATATGGAAGTAACTAGTGTTTTTTCGTTCAAAAGAAATCAATTTTCAAATTGTGGTAAAAATAATTTTTGAAACTTAAAAAAAAGATGACACGGCTTATAGATAATGGGGTAAATATACTGTTAATACGCCGATAAGGCGAAATCAGCGTTTAGCTAAATTCTTCCTGTATGTTTTGACACTTGTGTGCTGAACCCAAATATATAACAGCGCTGAACTATAAGAACAGTTCATAAAAAGTATGGACCATAAAGACCTCATGGATGTAGTAGGTTTTTTATTACAAAGTATTTAAGGGAAACTCTCAGCGCCTATCTCGCCCATGTAAAATTACCTATTTTTAGAAATAAATGTTTATGAAGCAGCATTTTCTAAGAATAACTTCATTAAAAATAAATTACAGAGAAGACTTACTGAAGAGAATCTTTAAGTCTTAATGACAATAGTCTGCACAAACTTTAGTCTAAACTTCGGATGGATAATCTAAGTGGCCTTTTCAGCTTTTCGCACACGTTGACGCTTTTGTCCAACAGTACAATTTGCACCAGATCTCCCATATACCTTTTGCACCACTTTTACCTTTCATAAAACCCCCTCAATTATAACAATTATTACAGCATTATAATCTCAATTTTTCAGTGTGTCTAGCTCAACAAAAAAATGACTTGAAAATCACTTCAAAGCAATATGTAAATAAACACTAATGTTCGAGAACAAATTATTGTTTATTTGAACATCTGGATATGGCATAATAAGATAAACATCTTGACTTCAGTTTAGCCAACTTACTTACTTGGTTGAGCAAGAATTTTGTCTAGAGCTGCAGTACTGAGCAGTACTATAAAATGTTTCCATGAACATACAAATTCCACCCCGTGTATTCAAAGTCAGAACATAAATTTTTTTACCTAAATATGAGTATGGAATTTCATTTATTTGTTATCAGTATCCACATAAATAATTAAAAAAACGATAAACAACAAAACATATGAAAACTACTATTTCACTAACAGGTCCTCTTCATTTCCACATATGATTATATTTCACTTATAATCAGTGTTATAATAAAGTGAAGTATTTAAACAAATTGTTTCATGAAGATAAACTGTAAAATATTGTTTCAACAATAAAAAGGAAACAGAATTTTCATCAAGTTATACAAAAAATATGTAACTTAAAATGTAGAATTTTCTCATGTTCTACAAATTATTTGATTACATTCGGCAATGATATAGCATCTATAAATCATTCCAAAACAGACAAGAACAACAATATAACATCAGTTGAGATAATTAATACTGAAGATATATTGGCAAGTACAGCGCCACGCCAAGTCGGGTAAACACGTTGCTGTCTGAGCTAACAATTGACCGTCTCTTCTCAGTCTGTCTCAACTAAGTGAGAAGAGATCAAGGTTTTATCGTCTACAGATAATAATTGTTTTAATTTAAAGAATTAATACAATCGCTCGGGTTTGGGAGTCCGATGGCCTAGCGGTCTAAGACGTTAGACTCGAGTCTGAGTTAGAGATAGCGCAGGTTCGAATCCTGTCTGTTACCGTTGCACTTTTTATCAGTACCATCGACTTTGTACTGTATCGAATCTCTCCATTATTCTGTTCGATAAGATCCTCGCACAGACCAGTGGCCCATGAAGACGGACAGAATAAGTTATAAAAGGAGATCGCATTCTAAAAAAGTTAAAGCTTAAAAAAAGCTTATACTTCGTTTGTAGGAATCTTAAATGTAAAACAAATTGTTCAACATCACAAAGTTTCGTTATCCATTTCCAGGATAAATAATTAAATCACATGATTGATCATCACGGAACCCATCCCGAAGTTCATTTCAGTTTTAACACTGTAAATTTGAGGAAGCTGAGATTTTGCCTTGAAGTTCCTGGTTCACTGCTATGAAACCCTAACTACTGAAAACAAAGCCTACAGATTTAATTAGTTCCAATTAATATTTGGGTGTTGCTTAATAAACAGTTTAAAGGTGGTAAACCAATTCACCTGCATGTTTCACAATGATAATAATAATTCAATAGTTATTAAGGCTAAATTAGGTTCCAAAATTAACGGATTAACATTAAATGAGCGGGAGTTAAAGTTTACCCTGCTATGCTAAGATGTTACTACGGGGAGGTCATGATCATTTGTTTCCATTGTGGAAATTTGCCAATAAGCTTTACAGGCTTTTAGCTGTCCCCACTTAACCTCTTGTTCATAACAATGAATGGTGCACTATATCAAAAACAAGATAATTTAAATTTTGTTTCACAGTCCGTAAACTAGCAGAGAGTAAAAATGAACAGGAGTCAGCTTTAAGCCACACTGTATCGATATCATTAGTTACGAGCGCTGAAAAACATGCGTTCCGCTTAACAGACATAAAACTATTCATCATGATATGTATACAAAAGTAATAGCAGATATATATATATATATATATATATGCTATTACTTTTATATATATATATATATATATATATATATATATATATATATATATATATATATCAATTCTAGCCATTATGTCGTTGCCGCTCATTTGATATGTTTTGCAAAACGGAAAGCATTCATATAGTAAATTAAAAATCTGATATTATAAAAAACCTTAAATATTTATTTAATTTATATTTTTTTATTATTTATGTTGAGGTTAGACTGAACCCAAAATATTTTGTTGTAGGCTAGTATGACACAGATATGGCCAAGACTCTTTTAAATACATAAAAAGTCATTGAACGATGTTATTACATATGTCAAAAACACAGAGAAACAACCATGCACTAGCTCCAATATACTCTTTACTAGTATAAGGGATTCGTAGTTTGATAATATCGATCGCTTTCGTGGTAAACATATTTTAATTTGAGTATATAACAATATTATATCGCTAAACACGAGAACCACATTTATAATTTAATATTATATTGTCAATAGAAAAAAATCATATTTCTATTAAGGAAGGTTTTATAACATTTAAAATGTAGGAATAAAGCAAGTAATTAACTTAGTATTCATCTTATTTTAGTATTATCTTAGTATTAATCTTTATTGTATTTCAAGTGCGGTGTGTAATTCCCTGACTTTCGATGTCAGGGAATTGTGTCAGCTGCGGATATCTCAGGCTATACATTACCATTTACATCACTGCAGAATAACAGTATATACAGCAGTGGTAACATGCATATTGAGGAAGCTTGAGCGTGGTTCTCACTTCTATACAACTCTCTGGAACAGAATTAAACTTTACAAGGAAACCGTTCTTTATTCAAATAAATGAACTTAATTTATTCTTCATTTAGTTTAACTGACAATTTCTCGCGGGTGTAACCACAGTTTATACATGTATGTATTATTGCGTTAAATTAGTCTGTGTTACTCAATAATAAAGACGTAGAATTACATAGAAGGAGATATATCCCCTTGGATTAATGTTCTCAGAGATTACTACAACTACGTGGTATAACAAACATTTGCAACCAAGGTAATTGGACAGCTATTTTTAAAACATGAATTACAGAAAATCAGGTCATGGTTAAATAGTTAAAACAAAAGGCCTATGCCTAATTCCATATCTTAATCGATCAAGGGTGGCTTTCTTTACAATGTTAGTTTTATACAGTAATTTGTTGAGAGAACATCTATTAGTTAATACAAGGACAGAAATATTCACTATTTAATTTCAAAATAATTACTGTAGCATAATATTTTTCTGAATAAACTTTAGTTAAAAAGGGACTTGTTAAACAGGGGCACTAATTTATTGGGTAAGTCGGGAATTATTGGGGTAAGGGCTATTTCCTTTCTCTTCCTGATATAAATGAACTATCAGCTCCCTACAACCCTAACGTGACACGCACATTCATTACTGATAAACCATGATATAACAATATGATCATGAGGTGAATACCGATTTGGCCTATATTTCTTACCTATAATAATAACAGTTTCATTAAAAATATTAATTTACGCCATGAATATCAATCGCTCTTATCAGTTAGAGTAGTTTTTAAAGACGATTAGCCAGCACAATCGAAGGGTTCACGAATGCCGTAGCCAAAGCACACAATAAACACCGGTTTCGTGCTAATGACGACAAAGAAAAAAAAAACCAAGACGGAGTTTTAGCAAAAAGTTTGATTCTCAGGGTAACAAAAGCTTTGAATATTTGAGACACAATTGCCAGTGGTTGGATTCTGTTTTGTGCTGAAGTATGCATTTAGACTGTATTGTATTTCGACTATATTTTTATGTATTGATATCGACTTGAGTATTAAAGTTTCGCTAAAAACTGATTTATCATTTGAATTTATTAGTTATACTTTTACTTAAAGGTTTTAACCTCACCTTTGTTAGTGCATCTTAATTTCTTTAAAACAATAATAAATAAATACAAAATAATATAAATACACACACACACACACTATCAAGCTTACTTTAAATGTAAGTATACATACTACTTGCACAGAAACACACACATCACACTCATCGTACTCGTCATATATTAAACAATCTTATTTAGATTATTTTTATATTTCAAATATTTTTATAAACATTCAATGATAAGTGAGACCCCATCAAAGAACCGTTATAAATTACGAGTCATTTAAATGTGGAACGAATGTTACATTATTAAATACCAATAAATGTATGTATTTTAAAGATATCTCTGTATAAATGATCGTCTATTATTTTAAATGAGGTGGTAATGTTCAATTATAAAATAGCAATAACGCCTGTTGAAAGTAAATGTTAAATATTGATCAACATACCATATGGGCAAACCTTATAAGACTTTGTAACGCTTTGAGGCAGACCGGAATCAAATTTACATCTTCTCAAAGTGGAGCATGGTTGGATAAAACACTTTGTGACACACGGTATCAAACTCCTCTTTAAGTTTAGTATAGTTTAGGAACCAGTACATAACTGTGAATTAAAATTGCAATGCTTTATAAGTCGTTACTTACTCTCAATCAGTCAATAAGAGATCAATTACATAAGACAACTGTTTATTCATATTTTGTGTTTCTGAGACTTACAAACTAAAAATATTATTTGTGAAATATTAATTTAAAACAGACGTTTATACGAGTGTGTTATTTATACTCATGCCGTATCGAAAACGATCCTCAAATTTAAAATGCTCCTATGGGACTTGATTTGATAGTCAGTTTTGAGCTAATCCTTACATTGGACCATATAATTTATTGGCAGACTCTCAATTAAATAACACGAACAGAAAATCTGTAATAATTTTTCTGACTTCAAAAGTATAAAGAATTGAAATGGATTAAAACTTGACAAGGCTGAATACAGTCGATTATTCCATATGATGGTATATAAATCTGAACTGTAAGCTTTGCAACTTGTAGACTTCTCCGAATAGTTCAGGTAATGTTGCTACTGTAAAGATACGAATTTCCATATAATCTAAATATCACCTCCATATAAACATAACCAAATAAAAATTTCTGAAATTCGAATATTTCAAAACGGTTATTCGGGTTATTAATAGTTTTCAATTGAGAATAAGTTTTCACGTTATTTTATTATGTGAGTGCAACGCGGTCTGAAACTAACCTGTGGGAAAAGTGTGTGATTAAAGTTCCCTGGACCAAACAGTTGCTAGCAATCAGGTCAAACATTTACTGGTTCTGAACACTAGGTACTTCACCGAACTTTAATTACCCTACGAGATTATAATTTTACGAATCAACATCCGGCACATGTCCTCCACTATAATTCACTATAAAATAAAACAATTACAACGCAATGACTGCTCGCACTGTTTGCATCTGTGTTATAACATTTGGCAATAGAAAATGTTTCTTCAGTGTTAATAATTTATTGTTTTCGTGTTCGTCAAATTAAATTACGCTAATGATTTAAAGTAAAATTGCTCACCTCCTTATATATAATTATAAAGTACCATGTTTATTTGTGATTTTTAAATAGATAATAAAATTATTACCCAAAAGAACAAAAATCTATCACTTTTGTCGAACAGTTTGTGAACGTTGTAAGAACTTTATTTATATATATATATATATATAAATAAATATATAAATATATATATAATTATTTATATATATATATATATATAAATAAAGTTCTTACAACGTTCACAAACTGTTCGACAAAAGTATATAATATATATATAATACATATATATATATAACTGTTCGACAAAAGTATATAATATATATATATATATATATATATATATATATATATATATATAATACATGAGAATTAAAGTGTTTTTATAAAAAATAACAATAAGAAATTATATACGGTTTAGAGCACTAATCGAAAAATCCAAAAGTTGTTTTATAGAATGTAAGCTTTAGGTAATTTTTATTCATGTATTCTAAGCTAAATAATACATATGGTCAACAATGATGCAAATTTAATTTGAGAAATTATTGTACTTATCGTATTCATTCCATACTCCAGGTATACCGATATACCTTTTAAATAAATGAATTAAATTTGTATTGCCTAAATTCCTAAAACTGATTTATCGTTCTTGTGTAATAAATTTAGAGGCCAAAATCAAGGACCAATACTTAGAGAAGGATTTCTGTATTTATAGATCTTAACTTAATCTTTTCTGAAAACTTCAGAGTTGCACTAAAAAGTAGGAGGATCTTTTTATGTTGCTAAAAAGCTGAAACTCAGACGTGACCTGGACTTTTAAAAAATTCATAAAGTCATTGCATACGTCAGAGAACAAAGAATTCCTAATTCCAATACGTCATACTGTGACACGGTCCTCAATATTCCACTATGCACCTGTCTCAATACACTCTCCACCTGTAGGTTATTTATAGTCTCATTATATTTATTGTTATAGTTGAAAACAAATTTGTACTATTACATACAAATCGAATAGGAACAATATCTTTCCCACCCTCACCCTCCCCCTCCCGCTCCCCCTCAATCCTCTACACCCTCCCCCTCACCAAATCCCCCTACCCAACCCCTCACACTCTCCTTCTCCCCCTCCCCCTGGTAAAATAGCATTAGTGCATTGTACCATTTAGATTTTATTATTGCTATTATGTTTTATCATAATACTAATGTAAACTATTCACCATCACTCAGACAAATATTATGGTGTTTCATGTTTTGTCATCGAAGTCGATGTTGATTATATAGAAATGAATCTTAATATAACTATTTCAACTCTATATGTTAGATTGATTTCGATATATCGTGCAGAATAAGATGAGTGATAGATTTCGCTAATGCTCAGTCAATTAGTCAATAAGACCTATAGAAGGTAAAATTTGTAATATGGTAATTAAAGGAGGTTTGAGATTGTCTTACAACAGATCAGTAAGATATAGAAGATAACCCAGTGCTTAGTCTAAGAATGGCAGATTACATCCTGGTATATCCCTAGGGATAACCGTCGTAGAAGACACCGAAAGTGCGTGTCAGGTTAGCGAGTATGGAGCTGCGTGCTTATCTACATCATGAAGTGAACGGCAGTGACCTAATTCTCGATTTCCCTGCCAACTTACTGCTCCAGTTTTAACTTTACGACAGGTACAATAAAAGTGTTTTTGAGCAAACATTTCTAAGGCCAATCCATTGTATGTACACACATTTCCTTGTCTTTTAGCATTGAATTATGAATTAGTTAATAATTTAATACAAATGCTATTTTTTATAAAGGAACTTTCTTTAGTTCAACTTCTTGTATGGTTTTGTTAGGTTCTATAGTCATGAATGTAAAAAAGGTCACCTAAATTTAACATTCTACGTGTTACTCTTAAATCGTATTGCCACTCTAATTTGAGTTTTGCTTTGAAGTTCTTGCTCGCTGCTACGAAATCCATACGTCTGAAAACAAAGTAAATAAGTTTTTAAAGGTAGTAAAGCAAATCATCTACATGTTTCACAATGACGTAATAATTCTCTAATAACAGAAAATATCTACCGGGTAACTTAGGAACCAAAAATTAACGGTTTGACTTAGAATAAGCGACGGTTAACGGTTGCTCTGAGCTGTTATTACGGGGAAGTCATGATCGTTTATTTCCACTGTGAAAGTTTGCCAATCAGTAGTACACCCTTTTAGCTGTCTCCACTTAACCACTTGTTAACTGGTGCACTTTCTCAAAAACATCATTGTATTTTTGTTTGTTCGAAGTGTGATTTTGACTAAGGAAGGATTGTGAAGTAAACATGCTTTTTCCAGATATTTACCACCGTTTAGTGATTTATTGTGTCACTAAACGATGGCAAATGTCCGGAAAAATCATGTTTCCTTCATTGCAGTTTTGTTTTACAGTTCGTAAACTACCTTGCAGTAAAAATGAAGAAGAGTTAACTTTAAGCCACTCTAATGATCTGTCGATATCATTAGTTATGAGGTTGGAAATGTGCCTTCATCTCAACAAAAATAAATCCATTCATCACTGGAACCACAAAACGCTGTCACTTTACCAACCTTGCTTACGTAGCCTGATACTGATGGGTTTATCATTAATGATATTGATACACTATTAAGGGGTTGCTGTTCATTTTATACGTTTTGCAAAATAGTTACATAGCACAATTTAAATCTCATAAAATTTTTTATTTATTTATTCTATTTATATTTTCATAACATTTAAGCTGCATTTAGAGACTGAGCCCAGGAGATTTTGTTGTGGGTCATATTGGTAGGGTAGTAACATACATGTATGGCTGTGATTCCTTGAAACGCATAAAGTCATTGAATAGGGTTATTACAGGTGTCAAAAACACAAAGAAAGAACCATATCTTAGACCCAATATAGTCTTCACTAGTATATTTGTAGTTTGATAATATCTATAGGTTTTGTGGTAAGCATATTATAAATTGACTATACAATTGTATAAAAATCTTATATCCCCACACACTCAATTCTATTTATAACTGAATTATATCGTGAAAAAGGATATAAGTAAGGGCATTATCATAAGTGTACCTTAAAATGTAGCAACAAAGCAAGTGTAACTGAGAATAGATCTTTAATTCATTCTACTTAATGTGTCGTCTATAATAGATGTAATTATTTGATTATTGGTGTTAGAGAACTGTGTCAACTATGATATATCTCAGGCCATACGCTAGCATTTACATCACTACACATTCTGTTAACATGTAAGCTATACTGAGCAAGCTTGAGCGTGCTTCTCACCTCTTTTATACGTAATTTTACAATTCAGAAGTACGCTTTAAGCTTCGTTTGTTCTTCAAATAAATGATATTTAATTTTTAATTTATTCTTCTTTTAGATTATCTGACAACGTTACTCGGCTGTAACCACAGTTTATATTTCATTATTTTGTTAGATTAGGTTGTGATAATTATAGGTAAAATAATAAAGACGTAGAACTATATAGCAGGGAGTATATACCCAGGATATGTGTTCTGAGGGATTATTACAATTATGCAGTATAACAAACATTTGCAACCAATATTATAATTGAAACTCAACCTTTAGGACAGCTATTTTTATAACATGAACTACAGATAACCTGGTCCTGGTCATGGTTAAATTGTTAAAATAAAAAAAAAATTAATGTACAACGCCCAATTCCATATCTTCATCTCTTGATGGTGGTTCTCTTTACAATGCCAGTTTAATTGAACTCATTTGTAAATATGGAATTTGACGAAGAACATCCATGGTTTGAAAAGGGCAGTTAAAAATTAATTAATTCAAAAATTTATTAAATTAATTAATGAATCATAATATTGTTTTAAATAAACTTTAATTTAAACAGGAAGTCCTCGAACAGGAGCAGTAAGTTGTTAAGGAAGTCAGGACCCAGGAAATTTACTGTCCCTTCTTGATGTAAATGAGCAGGCAGCTACCTACACCCTAACGTAGCACTCATTACTATGCAGTGATAAAACATGATATAACTATATGTTCAAGGGCTGAGGACTGTTTTCTTATATTTCGTAACTTTATAAATGACAGTTTCGTTAAAAGTTTCCTTTCCATTCATGAAAATACATTTATTACAGTCAATAAAAACAGTTATTGTAATTTTTCAGAATTGGGTAACAACAAATTGCAACAATTTATCTTTTAGTTACCACATAAAGTTTGATCAATCTTAGCTGTTAAATAAATCTAAAACTCATGGCAATTGCGGGCTCTGGGCGGAGCGCGTGGTGCAAAATACTTGTACAAACAGATCTGTATCAAACGTATAACATATATATATATATATATATATATATATATATATATATATATATATATATATATATATATATATATATATATACAGGGTTAATAAAAAGTCTGGAGACCCCCGACTAATATTGTAACGGCTCACACGAGAAAAACTAAACTCGCCACACATTTATGTTATATTATGAGGTACTTTTTGGGCATAATTACTGCTTCATTTACAAACCCAAAATGGGGGATTTTGGGGGCAGCTCAAAAATTTTAAATGTAAAGCCCCATCAAGTGACCTGTCATTTTCAAGCCCCTGATAAAAGAAAACAAACAACGCAAACTAGAGGTCTCTATCTTAACCCAGTAAAAATGACTGCCAATTGAAAATTGTATAAGCCAGAATAAACTACATACAACATAGGAATAACTAACTTTTGGGGCAGCTAAAAACTGTCACTTTTAAGCACCATTCAGTTGATATCTCAATTGTTAGGTATTAAAAGGCAAAACAATCTCAAAACGAAGTATGGGTTTAAATATCAAACCTAGCAAATAACAAAAGTTTAAATAAATATTGGGAATTCCTAACTGCAAGAGGACTACATTTCACTAGTTATGAACTTTGTCCTGAATTATCTGTTGTTTACACTAGTCTTATCATTGTTTCATGTTCTCAATACCATCAGTACTGACTTGAGCCACATTATTCCTTAATTTTATCATGGAGCTAAGCGAACAGGAACGTATTACATTGTTAATGATGCGTGGATATGGTGATAGAATTCGATCATATGAACAAGTGAGACATTTATTTAATGAAACATTTCCTGATAGAAACCCTATATCAAAATCTGCTGTTGAAAAAACAATTAAACGTTTTGAAGAAACAGGCTTAGTGAAGAATGGGCCTAAGTCTGGAAGACCGAGATCAGCAAGAACTGAAGACCATTGTCTGGAGGTGTTGATGTCTGTTGTTGAAAACCCGCATGTGTTAACAACTGCTTTGTCAAGAGAAGTGGGGATTTCTCAGGGATCCGTTTGTAAGATTTTACATGAAAATTGTACATGAAAGCCATACAAAATTCATCTTGTACACGAGCTGAACGAAGACGACTTTGATCGAAGGGTACAATATTGTGATGAAATGATGAGCAAAATAGATAACCATTAAACTTCAATAATATTGTATTCAGTGACGAAGCAACCTTCATGCTAAACGGAGAAGTAAATAGACACAATTCTTATCTCTGGAGTGATGTTAATCCTTACTGGGTGCAAGAACAACACACTCAACATCCCGAAAAAATTAACGTTTGGGTAGGTATAATGGGAGGACAATTTATTGGACCATTCTTCATTGAAGGGAACCTTACTGGTGATGTGTACTTAGGTATGTTCCAACAACAAATAATTCCAGCAATCCAGGCATCCAGAGATGATTTTGAACAAGTTTGGTTTCAACAAGTCCGCCACTACTTGGATGTTTTCCTAACTCGATGGATAGGTAGACGTGGGTTTATTGAGTAGGCCGCCAGATCACCAGACTTGTCACCACTCGACTACTTCATGTGGGGTTATGTCAAAGACAGAGTGTACAAAACAAAGCCACGAGATATTGATGATCTGAGAAATCGAGTTGTACAGGAAATACATGGGATTCCTCAACAAACATTGCAGCGAGTTGTATCACATGTTTACACCACACTAGCGCATTGTCAAGCCGCTGAGGGGAAGCAATTTGAACACTTCTTGTGAAGCGTTAAGCTGGTAAGTAATGACAGAGTATCTGCTTAAAAAATACATAACGATGTTACAAAATTCTTATTAAATATCTCTTCTTTTCTTTATAGGGAACAATAAAAAATACGGGTTTCATTAGAATTCTGTACCTTTTATGAATACCTAACAAATGAGAGATCAACTGAGTGGTGCTTAAAAGTAACAGTTTTTAGCTACCCCAAAAGTTAGTTATTCCTATGTTGTAAGTAGTTTATTCTGGCTTATACAATATTCAATTGGCAGTCATTTTTTACTGGGTTAAGATAGAGACCTCTAGTTTGTGTTGTTTGTTTTCTTTTATCAGGGGCTTGAAAATGACAGGTCACTTGATGGGGCTTTACATTTAAAATTTTTGAGCTGCCCCCAAAATTCCCCATTTTGGGTTTGTTAATGAAGCAGTAAGTATGACCAAAAACGTACCTCATAATATAACATAAATGTGTGGCGAGTGTAGTTTTTCTCATGTGAGCCGTTACAATATTAGTCGGGGGTCTCCAGACTTTTTATTAACCCTGTATATATATATATATATATATATATATATATATATATATATAATACGGGTGATAGAATAGGTGAATACGCTATTATAAATGCAAAAATCATACATAATCATCAGGAAATTACACGATAAATACGGAATCTAACATTACTCAACTATAAAGGAAAATAAACCAAATGCACCCAAATCACTGTATATATATTAAACAACCAAAATCAGTTATCTTATGCTTTACAGACACAATGATAAATACCATCCGTACATTTCAACAAATAAAATATATCACATATTGTTGTTTATTTGTTCTGTGTAGAAATAAGGTCGTTTGCTCTTATCAATTAGAGTAGTCTGTACAGACCTTTAGACCATCCAATCGAAGGTTTAATGAATACTGATGCTAAAGCACATAATAAACACCGATATCATGCTGACGACGACAAAAAACAACGAAATCGTAACGGAGTTATTGAAAAAAGTTAATTCTCTGGGTAATAAAAGCTCCGAATATTTGGGTCACGTTTCCTAATGGTTGGATTCAGTTTGGTGCTGAAATATGCGTTATTGTTATTGACTTGAGTATTAGGGTTTCAGCTATAAACTAATTTATATTGTGAATTTGTAAGTTTTAATTTTAGTTAAAATTCTAAACCTCTACTTTTAAGTGCATCACATTTTCTGCTTTACATATAGTAATACTACTAGTATAGAAAAATACATTCATGGAATGTAGTAATACATTCATGGTACTCGTCATGTATGTTGTCATGTATTGCCTTTAGATTATTTCAACTAGTTTTCTACACATTCAATGATACATGAGAGGGTTTCAAAGAACCGTTATAAATTACGAGTCTTACTTAAAATGTAGAACGAATGTTACATTATAAAATAGCAATAACGCCTGTTGCAAGTAAATGTGAAATATTGATCAAAATACCATATGGGTAAACCTTATAAGACTTGGTAACGCTTTGAGACAGACCGGAATCAAATTTACATCTTCTCAAAGTGGAGCGTGATTAGATCAAACTCGCTGTGATATACGGTATCAAGCACCTTTTTAATTTTAGCAATGTGTTGGAACCCAAAATGAACTCTCAATTAAACTAGTAAATCTCAATAAGTCAATAAAGTGTTAATTACTGCATTGTTTAAAATACATCTTTTTATTCATATATTCCACTGACGCCATACACTGTAGTGAATTTCATGTATATATGAGTTAGGCATTAACAATATTATATGGAAAATATTAATTATTAAAACAGACCTATAAACACCTGTGTTTCTTATACTCATGCAGTGTCTAAATTTAACGAACCTTTAAATTAAAAAAAGGTGCTATCAAGCTTTAGTTTGGTTTGAGATATTTTGGGAAATTATAAGCTGTTCCTTACATTGGGCCATATAATTTTGTGACGGATATTAAATTTAAAATCACGAACTGGAAATCATTAATAATCTTTCTTACTTCACAATGGATTGTGGTTTGGGAAGGCTATATAAAGTCGATGTTTCCATTCAATGATATATAAATCTGAACTCTAAGTTTTTATAACATGTAGGCTTCTCTTAGGATTTAGGAAATGCTTAGGCTTTTTATTTGTATGGATTATAGATATTAAATTCAAGATATCAGCACCAAGAACATATAACGTACAAGAACATATAACCAAGAACGCAATCTTAATACTTCAAATATCCCATATCGGTTAATAAAAAGGGTTTTTTTTGTTCTCTTCGGACAAGAAACTTATAAATTGCAGTTAGCCCGTAAGAACCTTTGCGCCGCTTCCGGAGTGACAGGATATTCAGAATCGGTAAGGTTAGGGAGTAGGGGCCGCCTCCTATCGAGATCCATGAGAAATAATTAGGGCACTACTTCTCAAAGACATGTTTCCCCGGAAGAATGGGAGGCTTGCTATGAACCAGCCTCTCCATTCAAAGTAGGCAGGGGGTGGCACACCCTTATTGAGGTTAGCAAGAAACTCTGAGGTTAGGGAACAAACCCTACCAACTCCAACAGTCATCTTCCACAGTAGAATAGACCTATAGAATTGCCCATGAACCCTAGAATCTCGACTTTTGGTTGCCCACCCATAAGGTTGCCCAAATTGAAGTGACACATCGGGTTTTGCTGTGCTCAGTAGTGGGTTCAACTGGAAGGTATAAACCAGCCAGAAGTGATCCCTGCTGGGTATATAAATAGTGTTATTAATGGTTCTCCATTGAGAATCAATTTTGTTACATGAATTTTACTAGTTGGCTGCAACTCTCTGAAACATACGTGTGGGAAAAGTGTAGTGCAGCTGTGTTGTTACAGTAGACAGTCGAACGTGACAGTCCATGTGGCAGCTGTTTGCTCTTTGAAACAGTTCCTGTAGTGTTAATAATTTATTATTTTTGTGTCATCTCCAAATCAACTTCGATAATAATCTAAATGGACTTTTCTCACTTCCTCATTTAGATGTATAGGACAATATCTGTATTTGCTATATTTAAAATTGGAGATGACTTTTAAATGCAAGAGGGATAGAAATATATCACAGGTTTGTAAATGTTGTAAAATCTTATAAATTTTAGCATTCTATTCATTCATGATAATTACAATGTTTAAAAAATGGCACTGACATATTATGCTTCGTTTAGAAAACTAAAAGAAAAGAATAATTCTTAAGTATGAGTTTAAGAACTTCTGACAAGTTATTTATTTATATTCGACCGAAATATTATGGAAAAAAGTTAATATATATGAAATCACTCAAGCTCATTAATAACTGAAGTGTTGCTGGCAAGCAAACCGGGTAAACACATTACGATCTGAGCAAACAACCTGTCCGCCTCTTCTTAGTCATCCGGAACTGGAGGGAGGGGATATATCTATCATAATTTCCCCTACAGAATTGTTCATTTCTTAGTTTAAAAAATAAGAAGACACATAATCATTTGTTTGTTGTAAATATAAAAACAGATGTAACTCTTGTTATTGTTTGGTTATGATTCAAGAGCAAATGCCTCTTTCAGGAATGCTGAAAAAAAGGAACCCAATTAAATCACGCGCTCTTCCGTATTTAATTTATACTGTAAGTTAAAATTGGTAAATCTAATCAATCTGAATATGATTTTTCATGCCTAATTTTTAATAAATGGTATACAACCGTAAACAAAATTAGTTTTCTGGGCCAGAAATGTAAAACGTTGGAAAATGAAATGTTTTTTTCCAAATTATTGGTTGGAGTGTTAACCAACAGAATATTGTTGATTATAACCACTTATTGTAATTAACATTAATTACAACCACTTATTGGTTGTAATTAACAACCACAAAATAACAATAAATAAATCATTTCTTACTTGAAAATTTTAATTTATACATCAACATAAGTTTAGATCTACTTGAATAATTCATACTAACCCTCCGGGCTCCGATGTTACTATGGAAGGAGGCGACAATAACAGCTTATTCCTGCGTGTATAAAAACTGTTTGTTTTTAGCTGTCTTTCATTAAATGACTCCTTCAGAATGTAATTGATAGCGTTTTGTCTTAAGAGTGTCATCCCTAAAGCTAAAATATCTATAATGCGAGTTTGTTACTGTTCATTTACCTGCATGTAGTAAATGCACTCTATAAGGCTTTAGTTGTGTCATTCCTTCATTAATTACCGGAGCAGAAAAATGTGCGTCCATCTCAACAGATATAAAACCATTCATCACAAAACCACGAAACCCTTTCACTTTATCATTCTTGCTACGTAGCCTGTTAGTGACAGCTTTGTAACTAATAGTCATGAGATCTGAACATTTTAAAGTACCGACTAATTTTCTATGCTTTAAACTTTTTTGAGCTTATCATTTGACCGCAGTAATTATAGTAAATATCACCTCTAATAGAACAAAAAGTTTTGGTTGATTAAAGTTGAGAACTTACTTATTATATTTGTTACAGAGGTTCTAGAATTCTGATGGAAATTATGTAAGAAATTGAGTTATTTGTTTTAAATTTTAAGCGAAGTTAGTTATATTTGTACTTAGGATTAATTTAATGTTTTGTGAGGTAAAAGGCCAGGATAGAGAGAAACATGTACACCGATGCGTCACTTTTATTTCGAAACTGTGCCCGGCAGACATACTGCGCTGTAAAATTTTCTTTGTAAAAACAAATATTACGGATATCATAATGCCCAAATTATGTCACTGTTTCTGGTAATTTATAATTATAATTGATATATCTAAAAGTACACAGTGCTATAAAAATCTCTTATTGAAGAGCACGATTAATTTTTTCATGTAGAGAAAAAAGAAAGTGAACCATCATATACTTCTTTCATTCACTGTATATACATACTACATTTAGTTATAATTTTGCTGTCAAAAAGCAGGTTTTCATTTGTGAAATTCTGACGCAGCTTCAAGCTTTAATTCCAATATTTGATAATGAATATTTTTCAATGATTGAGTTTTGTTTATTAAATGTATAAATCCTTAATAAAGCTGAATGTTTGAGTGATTGATTCACTGAGTTGATTAAATTTCATATTATCGCTCCTTTGGCAATATATGATTGAATTCATATACTCGTAAATCAGTATGTGCAGTCTTATAAAAGGCTCTAAAGTTAGGAGTTTGTAATTAGTAATTTCTAATATACAATAATATTTATAACAATGGAAATTATACAGGTTTACAATTTATAAGTTAACTGTGAATCAAGGATAATCCGTTCTGGGTTATATTTGTAGGATGTTGGAAATTAGTTAATAAACAATCAAATGGGACCTGATTCCTTAAAAATGTAGAGACCAAAATCTAGATAAAGTACTCCGAGTATATTCTTTGGAATTTAAGTTTTGTATAAAAAAGTAGAATGAACTTTCCATGTTGCTGAAAAGCTGAAACTCAGATGTGACCTGGACCTTTAAAATATGTATGAAGTCATTGCAGACGTCAGAGAACACAGAATACCTAATTCCAATACGTCATACTGTCATACGATCCTCAATATTCCACTGGTAAGCAACGTTTCTGATAACACAGTGTGTAGCACTATCATGGCAAACACATTTTAATGAATTAGCAGTAACGTAACAACATGTTTAAACGTAAAATATATAAATCCTATTCATATTAAAACTATAATTTTTCATTAAAAAACAAAATATAATTATAAAATTTGTGGATTTTTGTACATTTTCTTTATTATGTATTTTTAAATCTGCAGACTTTAGAATGGACCTTTGAAACCAGTGGCTTGGCTAAATGAATAACCAGTTATATTCAATGTGTCATGTATCAGGGTTATGCTGATATTACTGTTGATGTAAAGTAGCAGTGTCAGCTGTGATATATCACAGGCCATACGTTACGAGTGACATACATTACACACACAATGTTAACATCTGTACTAGGCGGGCTTGGGTGCGGCTCACTGCTGTATCCTATACTCTGTCAGAAATACAATTTAAGTAACTGTTCTTTATTTTAAAATGTATTCAGTATAATGAGTTCCATTGTTTCTTTACATATGTGTTTACGGTGTTACGTTGTTCACGCTGTGATTTCCAATGTCGAATACATATATTTAAAAAAAGTTGTAGATATGTTCCTATACCAGAATTATTGGTATTTAAAATATTGAAACTGGCAATGTTTCCGATAATACCGAATGTGGTGAAGTTCGCAAACTTGCGTGCACGGTAAAATAATATATAACAGTACACGAGTGAGAAGATGGGAACTACTCCCAATAACCATTATTGTTCTATGACATCTCACCAACAGGATTTTTGAATTGTTTGATGCATGTTAAGACCTTATAATCCTGGTGGAATGAGGTGCATCTTCCATACACTCATTACTGTCATCAGTTAAGCCTATGCATACCTCACTATGAAGGTAAAAGTGGCTAACTGCATATTATTTAGAAAAACCGAATCTGGAGCGGTAAAATAATAAGAAATTAGAGCATGATTCGAAATTTTACTTTCCAAAACATTTGCAGCTCTTACCGATAAGTTTTAATTATTTTCAGACTCGGTTGTTTCAGACAACGTTTTTGTATTGCGTTGCCTCAGAATCTACTAAATGTTAAACCTGGTTTCATGAGACGTAAATAATATTTTAGGAAAGGCCGATCCGCTTTTAAGCTCATCTGTCTATCCTCATGAGCGATTGATTGGTTTATAAAAGTGAATGAGGGGAGAGTACAAGCAGTACAAGGTCGGTGGTACCTATAAAAAGTGTTAGTCACAGATAGGATTTCAAAACTGCACTATCTTCAATCCAGATACCAGGTCGTCTTAACAGCTCGCCACCAGCAATTACAGCTTTCATACGACTATTGTCTAACAACAAAATCACGGTTGGGGTAAAAAATAAAAACAAAACTACGGTTACTTGGAGATATATAACAAAATTAAGGGTACTTTGTGGATACTTGAAAGCTGCTTGAAATTCAGTTATTATATGGAACTAGTAATAATAAAATAAAATAAAAATATGCAATACCATATTAATTTGTGTTCCGGGTTATACAGGCCACCCAGCCTCGATCTACTGTGGTCGAACATTTTGTCATAGAGCGTTGCAATACAGTAAACTATATAAATATCATAATAAATATCATATGGCAAACATCACAAAATTGTTTTTATTGCATTTTAAATACAGTGTGCCCGAAAATGAGGGTCACAACATTGAATCTCGAAAACGTCAAATGGCACGATTGGTCATGTAGTATATAGTTTTGAAGGACTTTAAATACTCAGCAATATGATACATGAATTTAAAAATATCTTAGGTTACAAATAGCAAGATTATTTTGGATTTGTTGAGATTTTGTTACTTTCGTTCTGAAATCTTTTGTTAAAAAAGGATCTTTAAATAATAAACTACATAACCTATCTTGCCATTTAAATGTTCTATATTCGATCTTGTGACCCTAATTTCGAGCACATGCTGTATTCAAAATGTTATTGTCAAATAAAGATTAATGTTACTTTGAAAAATCCTATTTTTAAGTGGATATTTAGTAGCTGGTTAAAAATTTGCTTCTTCGAACCAGACTCTTCTTGGGCTTGGTTATGGGTTCTATTATATCTGTCTCTTATGACATCTAATATAACACGCCTTTGTAAAATTAAATGCACAGCAGTTAAAAGTATAAATATTTTTGTAAAATCAGACACTATTGCGAAGAAAATTAAAAACAATGTTTAATTCAATATTTATATAGGTGCTTCGGTATGATTGAAAACTTCAAGGTGTACTGTAATTAAAATAAAGCCTATTATAAGTGTAGTACAATTAGTAATATAAGTATATTTTTCGTAAGTACTAATTATATCGTGAAAAATATGCTGGTCAATATATTCTGAATCATTATATATCAAATCAATACACTGAATTGAAGCTAGTTTGGCTGTTTTCGATATATGATAGCATACCTACATATCATTTGTAGCAAAAAGCTCAGCAAAATCATTTAGTTTGTATAAATGGACAGAGCAATTTTCACCACAAGGGCCCAGAACAGTATACAAGTTTCTTTCGTTAACTTGCCATTTAATACTAATAAATTATATTTTTTTAAATTTATTGAAACCTATAAAAAAATTTAGTAATTAGTAACCATTATAAATGGGTGAGAATACTAATATACCGTCATTATAAACTTTAAAGTAAACGATAAATAAAAATAAAATGATAAATCAGTAAATAGCTCTAGTTAAAAGCTCAGTACACATTTCGATACCAATGGCATACGTTTTGGCACAAAACAAAATCCATCGGCGAGAAATTGTGTCCCAGATATCCCGAGCTTTTATTAGTCAGAGATTTATTGTTCTTTCAAAACACTGTCGCCATTTTATGGTTATTTCTCGTCATCAACATAGAATTGTTTGTTTATTGTGTGTTTCAGCTAAATTTTAGTGCAGATATGTTTACACTTTAACAGATTGAATTATTGCTGGTTATTAATATATTATTTTTGAAATTGTAATTTTGGAAACGAATTTATACATGGGCCAATTGTAAGAAAACCTTTGAAAAATTTCACCACTATTACGCCTTCATTTTTTGTTATATATATGCCTGTATGTACATATATGGATCTCACAAAACTAAATAAGATATTTTTAGCGCTATAGTTGAGTTTGCCTTGTTGTGACGGTGATGAAAATATAGATACATCTTAGGACTGAGAACAGGAATTAAATTGATATAGTGTCTGTTAAAGTTTGATTGTAAAACCTTAATATTATAATAAAAATTAGATTAAATTAAATAAACTATTTGCCTGCCTTCTTAATACAGTATAATGTTTACGCAGATCAGTTGATTACATTTCATGGAACAGTTTCATTTAGACGTGAAAACAAAACAAACAAAAACGCTTTCGCTTTTTTAATGTTATTGGGATAGGAATATCTCGTTTTAAAGATATTTAATACATACCCTTATACTTATAAGCCTTTTGGACATTATTATTGATTATTAAGGAACAAAATCGAACTTTATGCACTTTTTTGTACATTAAAATAAAAAGAGCTAACATAATTAATAATTATATATTTGAAATGAGAGATATACTATAGTTCTACGTCCAAAATAATAGTATCTATGTTTTTTCCAGTCTTATTGCTCTTACCCACAGCCGGCTTGTTATGTAGTTGTACATTAGTACAACTACATACAGATTGCTCTACAGGCTGATGTAAGATACAAGATGAATTAGTGCTTGGTCCAAGATAGGTTCCATCCTGGTATATACTTTTATATAACCATCTTGAGGACTGTGAAAGTGAGTGTTACGTTTCAATGTATGTAGAGCTGCGTGCTTATCTACGTCTTGAAGGGAAAATTAATGACCCGTTTAGCGGTTACCAGACAGTTACTGTTACGGTTGTAAATTGACATGAAACAATTACAATTATTTTTGAGAAAATATTTAAAAAATTAATTAGTGAATGCACGTTTTGGTGTATTAAGATAAAAACCTATAATCACACATTTTGTATGTTGCAATTTATATTTTATTTTACTAACTAAAAATATAAATGATCTAACATTAAAAGTTGGTAGGTAATTACATTGCTTGTTTTAGTTATTTTTGGCCTTTTTTATTTTGGGCATTACTTTCAAATTAGAGTGACTCCACCCAGGAGTAGAACATTTCAAAAAGAAATACAAATTTTACCTTCTCTAATGTGTTTTAAAGACAATTTTTGTAAACGCATAATACAAGCTATGATTGTGACAGTTGTAGCAAGAAAAACATAAAACCCAATATATTTAAGAATGTGGGACGAATAAAAAAATATTTGAGCAAAGAGACAGCATAAATTAATACAATTTGGTTTAGAGTTGAATTAAGGTAATGAGTCGTTATAAAATAATTAATCCCTAATTAATATAGATTTATTTAAACAAATACACCACTGTTATTTTTATTTAATGTTAATCTTTTTATAAAATGTCACTGTATCAAATACCTCAAGCTTTGGTAATCTATTGATATGTTTGAATTTGTTCCTGACAAAACTTTTTTATTTGGTTGGTCCTGCCCTTCCCATATAAGGTTTTTATTTAGCTCAGTGAATAAGTTTTGAGACGTAAAACTAGAACGTAACTACTCTTTAATGCACGTTGAAAACTGTATTCTTATGCAAAGTGGTAAATGGTTTCGGTGAGCACTAAAACACTTTTCCTCTTCCCTTCCTGTATATTTACGTGCCAAATAGTTCTTACAAAGAAGCTGAGAAAAAAAGTATTTTTAGTTTTGTGTTTAAGATCCTTCCATAATCAAATTTACATGTATAAAATAGAACACACACACACACACACACACACACACACACACACACACACACATATATTATTTAATAAACCTCATAATAGTGAAGTACTTTGAAATATTTTTCGAAAATTGTATGCTTTGCCTTCTCAGGATTAGCCAAAAATTTATTGGACTTAGAGGAAACAAATATTTTCAAGCTAAAACGTAAATGTACTATATTTACGTGTTAATATTAAAATTCCTAACACGATTTAAACTTCATAAATGACCCGACAGTACGTTAATGAAATAGTTTCGTTGTCCGTCCGTCTGTGCAAAAACGCTAAATAGAAATGTCCAAGAGACTTGAAAATTGGTATATCATGTTCCTCTTCGTCCAAGGAAGATCGTATTTTATTTTGGAGTCAAAATCGCCTGTGTGATATGTCACTCAACTTAGGGAGTAAGGACAGAAACTAGTTTCCACTCAGTGATTAATAAGTGCTTAAACAATTATTGAAGGCAGTCGTTCATATGTCCACATATTATTTTTAGGATTAAACGAAAGCAATATTTCATTTAAATGTACGTACATACATTAAGCACAAATTTGTTACGAACCGATATTGAATTTTCTGTACTAATGGACTTTAATGGACAAAGAGTTACTTTTATGTTGAAAATATTTATTTTCAGTTTATCAAAAATTTAAAATGCTGTAAAATATTGGTCTTATTTAAAAATGAACTTTTTTAAACATAAAGATTTAATGTGCCGACATTGATTTTTTACATCTTACATCTTAGGGCTAATGAAATTACAACTTCGCGGACCTATTTACATCCTCACTCTGGGAAAGTGAAACTGACGGTCTTGAAGAGTGCTGGTTGGCACTAACTCATGACTAAAACTAAACTAAACTAAAACTAACTCATGACCTTGGTTGGCAACAGAGGTTATAGACATACAACAAAACAGAATACTGAAAAAGATTATAAATTGTTCTATGTCATCTGTAAGATGCTGTTGCTGTATTCAGGGTAACAATAGATAAGTGACAGAGACAGGTATTGAAACAGTTTCATTTTCGCAGATTGTGGTAAAACTTGTCAGAATCTATTTATAATATAGGCTCCAAGGCATTTCCAAAGCCTGACGGATGTTTTTTTTTTTTAAACTCAGGAAAGATACTAATGTCACTGCTTTAGCGGCATTAGAGAGACGAGCATTTTAGGTCTGAGTTACGTTAGAATAAGAACTCTTCACAATTCGTTATATACAGTTTTATAGGGAAAAATTGATGGCCGATGTTTAATTTAAACATAGTTTGCACATAAACTTGGCTTTAATCATATTGATAAAATGGTGGATAATATCAAATGGATAAGAAGCTTTTACGTCTAAAAAGAAAGCATGATTCTGTGAAATCATTTTTAACCGTGTTTATATAAATTAGGATTCCTTTAGACGACCATGCAGACATCTCCCTTGTCGGAGTTACAGAACTAAAAGAAGACGGTATTGTAATATTATTGCCATTTTTGGTCATCTTTATCGTCCATTTTCTTCCATTTTTTCTGTTAAAATAAAGTCAAGTATCCAGATCTGTCAGACAGTTGGACTGCTCAGACGGATAACTTGGATTTTGCAGCCATCCAACAGGAGTAATCTACATTCATTTTTACCTCCGATTTACTAACTAACATAAACAAATATTTTGAAAATGAATTTCGAGTGGTAAACCATAATCTGTGTTCTTCACTAAAAACAAATTATTTAGCAAATGTCGCTTAGTATCACCTTTGAGTAAAAAACTGAGTGAATGTTTGTTAAACTGAAACCATATTACCTTATACACTGATATAGTAAAAAGTGTATATAATCAACAAAAATATAGTCTAATAGTTCAATAAAATCTTTTCTTTAAATTCGTCAAGTAAATACAGTGTTGATGTATTTTTAAAAACTGTGATTTCCTAAACTAAATGGCCTTTAAAACATAACACGTTACATAGCTATATAAATTGGGAAGTCATTTTATTAAATTTACTGTATAAAATATTATATTCTCACGCACTTAAAATCCCATTTATAATTTCTTAATTATTTTACCATAGAAACAAAATGAGGATAAAGTTAGTGACATTTTCATAAATTTACAACATTAAAATGTAGCAATAAAGGAAGTGACTCACTGAGAATACGTATTTAACTGTTTGTATTCAAAGTGCCGTGTATCATGGTTGTAATTATATGATTATAGGTGTTAGGGAACTGTGTCAGCTGTGATATATCTCAGGACATTCGTTAGCATTTACATCACTACACACTGTGTTAACATGTATACTGAGCAAGCTTTGGGCGTGGTTCTCACTTACATATCGTGTTCTCGATCAGAAGTACGCTTTGTAAGGAACTGCTCTTCATTCATTCAAATATGAGTAAATTATTCATAATTTTGAGTTAATATTATTTTAATTTATCTTTATTTATGCGAGTGTAACCATAGTTTATGTGTTATTCTGTGTTACTCAATAATAAAAGCGTAGAACTACGTAGCAAGAAATATATTCCCAATATATATGTTCTGAGGGATTATTACAATTGTGTATAATAACTAATATTTGCAACCAAGATAATTGCACAGATATAAATTGCAGATAATCTGTTCATGCAAAAGTTTTAAAAATTAAATGGCTCTCTTTACAATGTCAAAATAATTAAAGTCTTTGTACAGATGACAGTTGCCAGAGAACCTCCATTGATTAAGAGTACGAAAAAATATTTATTATTTCATTTGAAAGTAATTACTGAAGCATAACATAGTTTTAAATAAACTTAAGTTAAATGGGAGTCTTTAAACAGGAGCACTACGTTACTGGGGAAGTCCGGAATCACGCCATTTCATTTCCCTTTTTGATGTAAATAAGCACACATCTCCATAACCCTAACGTGACACGCACATTCATTACTGTATAGGAATACACCATAATATAACAAGTGTTCATGGACTGAGCACTAATTCTCTTATTTCTTTCCTGTGTGTACGATAGTTTCATGAACATTTTTATTTCCAACCATGAATATAAATTAGTCTGATCAATTAGAGTTGATTGAATCGAAAAAATCGAAAGTTTAACGAGTGTTGCTGCTGAAGCCTCTAATAAACACCGATATCGCGGTGTTGACGACAAAGGATAACAAAACCACGACGGAGTTTTGCAAAAAGTTTAATTCTCTGGGTAATAAAAGCTCGGAATATTTGGACCACAATTCTAGTGCTTGGATTATGTTTTGTACGTTATTGATATCGAATTGAATATTGGAGTTTCCGTTATAAATTGGTTCACAATTACAACTTGTAAGCTTTAATTTTACTTTTAAACCTCAACTTTTAAGTGCTTCTTAATTACTGCTTTAAAAATAGTATAAGCACACACAATATCAAGCACATTATTTTAACACATTTAATTATACGTGAATGTGTTTCATAGAGATCTGTTTTAAATTATCCTTGCTTATTTGAAATTTGGTTATGGCATGTTGAATTATAAAATACCAATAACGGCTCTTGCAGGTAAATGTTAAATATTGATTAACATAAAATATGGGTAAACCTTATAAGACTTGTGGTAACGATTTGAGGCAGACCGGAATCAAATTTCCATCTTCTCAAAGTGGAGCGTGATTAGATCAAACTCGCTGTGATATACGGTATCAAGCACCTTTTTAATTTTAGCAATGTGTTGGAACCCAAAATGAACTCTCAATTATACTAGTAAATCTTAATAAGACAATGAAATGTTAATTACTGCATTGTTTAAAACACATTTTTTTATTCATAAATTCCACTGACGTTATACACAGTAGTCAGTGTGTATAATATGAATTATATATGAATTACGCATTAACAATATTATATGTAACATAGTAATTTTTAAAACAGATCTATAAAACAGACCTGTGTTCCTTATACCTATGCCTTCTCTAAAATTTAACGAACCTTAAAATTAAAAAATGCTGCTATGAAGTTTTAGTTTGGTTTCAGATATTTTAGTCACTTTAAGCTGTTCCTTACAATTGGACCATATAATGTTGTGACGGACTTTCAATTTAAAATCACGAACTGGAATTCCTTAATAAGCTTTTTTACTTCACAATTGATTATGATTTTGGAAGGCTGTATAAAGTCGTTGTTTCAATATGGTGTCATATAAATAACCTTATAACATGAACTGTAAGATTTTATAACATGAAGGCTTCTCTATGGGTTTAGGTAATGCTTATATTTTAAATGTATGAATATAATGTGTATAAAAGTAAGGACATCAGCACCATATAACCAAGAATACAATATTAGTAATTTCAATATATCAAAACTGTTATTAAATAGGGTTATTAATGGTTCTCCATTGAGAATAAATTTTGTTACGTGAACTTTACTATTTGGCTGCAACACGCTTTGAAACATACGTGTGGGATAAGTGTGTAATTAAGCTTCCCTGGACCAAAACATTGCTAACAATGACTGAACACTAGGTCCTTCACCGAACTTTAATTACCATACAAGATTATAATTTTACGAATCAAAATCCTGCACATGTCCTCCACTGTAGTTCACTGTAATATAAATCATTAACAACGCAATGACTGCTCGCACTGTTTACATCTGTGTTGTAACATTTGGCAATTGAACGTGGCAGCCCTTGTGACAGCTGTTTAAGCTTTGGAAAAGTTGCTGCAGTGTTAATAGTTTCATATTTTCGAGTCTTGTCCAACTCAACTACGTTCATGATTTAAATAAAATGAATATTGCTTACTTTTTTATTTAGATCTACATGAGAACCGCTTTCACTGTTTTATGAAAATTAAAGATGAAATTAAGTAGCGAGAAAGACAGAAAACTATCTCTTTTGTCGACAGTTTTATAAATGGTGTAAGAGCTTAGACATAATTGTTACATTATAATTTAAAATGTTTTTGTAAAAAATAGCGCTGTCATAATTATAATACGAGCGTACATGCTTTAGATCACTGAACGAAAAGAACTATTTAGAATTATTTAGAAATGTTTAGACTTAATATTATGTGAAGAAAAACAAACACAAACACAGAACCCATGTTTTTAACAGTTTTACATTCAAAATGAGTAATAGAAATGTACTAGAGACTTTAAGCTTGGTATATGATGTTCCTCTTAGTCTAAGAAAGATCTTTATTGATTTTGGACTCAAAAGATAATTAAAATTCTAACCTGTTCATCCGTGCGATAGCTCATTTTGTGTACAACGGTCCATCGGTACTCCAATATATGTTTTTATTCTTAAACGTACAGTACTATGTATGTAATAATTCAAATTAAATGGGTATTGTTACATGCTCTTGTCTAACAAAGTGATTTTAGGAGTGAGGACAGACAATAGTTTCAACTCAGTGATCAATAAGTGTTTCAACAATTATTTAAGGTGTTATATGTCCCAAATATTATTTTTATGATAATACGAAAGTACCATTTCGTTGGTCTTGCAATAAACTACAAATTAAGTAAATATGCGTTACGAACTGATATTGTATTGTCTGTACAAATGAAACATCTTGTGCAGATGGTCAAACTGATTAGCAATATTTTGTATGGTGGGTTAGGTGAGCCAGGTTTAGTTTATAACCTTTAAAGTTTAGTATTATCTTTATATTTTAATATACCATGAAAATAGTAAACATATTTTAAAATTAAATACTTAATTGTAAGGGTTTGTTTGCTTTAATATTATAGGGGAAGTTGTTATACGTCTTTGGGCCAAAGAAATTACAACCTCGTGGAGCTATTTCCGCCCTCACTCTGGGAAAGTGAAAATGGCTTTCTTCACGAGTGCTGCTCTGAGTAACTACTCCAGCAGACAAGTTTTTCCATTCATGTATGTTAGCTTTCCCTGTGGCAAACATTGTGCACAATTGTGCAGTTGTGATATTGTGACACATTATCTTTTCTGTCCAGGGAGGTTATACACAAACAACAAAGTAGAATCTTGTTTACCATGTTATCCACGGCATGTTGTTTCCGTATGAAGAGTCACGATAATAAAACACTGAATGAACGAGATATCGAACGAGTTCTTTTTTTAAGCTTGAGGTAAAACTTGTCGGAATATATTTATATAATCTTCTAGCCTGACGGATGGTTTTATACTCAGGAGGATACTAATGTCACTGCTTTAACAGCATTTTTATGCCCGAATATAGTGGACCTGTGTTATGTTTGAATAAGCTCTGTTCCTAATTTGTCTATAATTGAAAAATATGGATGGTTAGTATTTAATTTCAGCAGATTTAAACATGTTTTCTGTAGCCTGTTGTATATATGTTATATTTAAATAAATTTAACAGAATACGTGCTGAGGCTACAGTAAGGATCCATTTTTTCATTTACAAATATACTGCATACATAGCCATAGCTCCAAACACACATTCACATGTAAAATGGCTGTATCTGGGAATAAGAGCGCCATTTCAGGACAGATTAAATGGTTTCCCTGCTTTCAGGGTGCCACAGAAACCTTCATTATCCCTCTATCGCTCAGTGTATAATTTTTCTCTTAAAAACTCCAACTCCAATGAAAAAGTTACATATAAGACTTGCAAATTATTCATAAAACATTTTTGTTCAAAACACGAATAATTGGAAAAATATCATTTACAACCTGAATGGTCACGAGTCATTTGATTAAATCCGGCTAAAAAATAAACACATGTGATGAAATATTTAAAATGAAATTATTATTTTAGAATGTTTTAAGTTTTAATATATGCATATAAATAATGTTACAAGAGTTAGAATAAAACGTAATATACGAAACAAGCCGAAACAAATATAGATTAGAAAGCGAAAATATATATCTTTCTTAATTCAGGAAAGAAATGTATTCTTGGAAGGAATAAAAGGGATAAAAAAGAAGACACATTACACTACAAAAAGACTAGAAATGTCAGTCGAATTATTGATTTAACTAAGGTCAAGGTTGATGGTTGAGATATAAATGTTGGAAGAAATTACTGATCGTTATAGCTTTTTATAAATAAAACACGTCAAATTGAATGATCTGAACTAAATATTTCCTAATTACAATAGCTATTTTGACTTAATAATAATAATAAAGTAATAATTCAACAAAACAAACGGTGCAGTTCTCAAACTGGAAAATTACTTTGTAAATAGCGCTGCGCGAGGTATCGTATATAGAATATATAGTACTTATAATCAGATAAGGAATTCCATAGTTTTGAGAATTTACAATACAGAACTAATAATATCACTGAAATACTACTGATCATTCAGTTTCGCATTGTGTAAAGAAAAGCAAAATACTACGAGGATAGAAATTCGCCATCTTATTCAGATGTCAAAAATACGTAACACTTATATTCTTAAAAACTAAAAGGTTGCGATAAACAATACCAGTCAAAGGTTTAAGTGGTTTGTAAGCCAACAGCATGAAGTCCAGACTGGAAAGAATGAACCTAAGTGATGTCACTACATAGGATCAAATAACACATACAACAACAAGTGACACACACTAGTGTAGGTGGAACACTGTTCCACAACTTTACTTGGTATTCATGGTACTAAGCGCTTGTTTACGGAATGTATTACCTGAAGAGTAAGGTAGATTTTAATCTATGATTCGTAATTTTATACTAGTTGTAACATATAGCAATTGAATGAATGTCTAAAATCCTACTAGTCTTTCAAATTATCCGCCGTCAATAATGGATGAGAAGTATAAAATAGTTCTTATTACTGTAAGGTATGTTAGTGATGCAATTTCATTACTGCGGAAATACTGTTAGTGACATTTGTATTAGTACAGGAGTGTTGGTAGTGATATAAATACATTGTATGCGAATGCTGTTAGTCGTGCAACTATACACTACACAAAAGTACGCGAAGTGGTAGAATCTCATCAATTACTTCGAGTATTGGTAGTGATGCAGATGAGTTACTTATGAATAACTGTCAGTAGTATAGCTTTGTTAGTAAATGAGTATTTATATTGATGGAATTTACTTCAATTATTGGTATTTATTGAGATGAATTACTATATGATAAGATTTGGTGGTGAAAACACGCCATTATGATATTACTTGAAGTGATGGAACTTTAGTCGTTTGGGATTATTGGTAGTGGTTTAAATACTTTCAATCATGTTAAGAGAGTACTGTTAGAGAATTAGAGTAGCTAACGTCATTAGTAAAAAGTTTTGACAGTAAAGAAAATGTATTACTACGAGAATGATGTAACTGTATGAATACAGTTGCCCTGGTAATGACACAACCTTGTAACTGCAAGAGTACTTATAACGATGAAACCTTATTACTTTGAGAGTACTAGTAGTAATGAAAATGCAAATATGGCAGTGAGGTGCAAAAAGAAAGCATTTATGGACATAATTTTAAGTTGATGTTTTCTTGTTTGTGTCTTGAATCAATTTCTGAAATGTTAGTCACCCATTAAGAAAAATCCTGTAGTCACGTGATTTACTGACACTGTAAAAACGAATATTACACCATTCTTGCTTCAATATTTAAGAAAACCTGACAAAAAAATTGTTTCATATTCAAACTTTCACCATTTACAGTTCAATAATTACCGCACAGTAAAGTACAAACAAATTCTTGACTGTGATTTTACAATTATTATATACAAATAATATGAACGATTAAGTATGAAACTGAAATAGGATACCTTAATAAACAACTATATAAGTATAATTATTATGAAAACAACACACTAAGTATAAAATGTGTGTTTTTACTATGTATTTTTGATCCCATAAACTATTAGCTTAGTAAATGACCAACAAATTATTATTATTAGAACTATGTTCACTTTTCTTATGTAACAATCTGACACATTCAAATTTTATGATAATATCTACGTACAAAATTGTTGTGCATATGCATAACAAAATCTGTAATATAATAGAAATAGTTTACAGCAATAAATCTGTGAATTTTTCTATAATTATAGGTAATAGACCTTTTGATAGGTGATTTTTTTTAAATGGTGATAAATTTGTCTGCTATAAAATTGTATTACATTTAAGATTTTATGATATATAATTTTCTGTTCCGAATAAATCGTCTATATTTCGTAACTTTCATGTTGATGCTTTTGAAGACGCGAAAAAATATTTATTTGAAAATTAATAACACACAACTTTATTTGAATTGGTATATATTCTAAACGTAGTTTTAATACAAACGCAATAGTTTTTTTATTTATTATTATTCAAGTATTCCATATTTATAAATAAGTAAGTAATAAATTATAAATAAAAATAATTCATCTTTATTTGAATAAAGATTGAATAACCATCCATATTTGCTCCAAAAGCAAAAAGATCTTAACCCTTGGTATTTCAATAAGAATCTTTAAGAAGAAAGCACTTAACACAGTCGGTAAATAATATTCAGAAAATCCTACAGTCCAACCATAATTCAAATAATAATTTAACGAAATATTGTAAAAGTGAAAGCTATCATTAGTGTATGTGAATAGTGACAAATTAACAGTCTATATACTACTAAACAGTTTTATATCATTTAACAAGTATCGATTGGTCCGGAACAGTGACGGTTAGCAGCAGACCGGCAAGTAAAGTACTTGCTGCTAGTGACGTGTCTCAGCAGCATGACTTTAAACCAGACTTATCGCTCACTCTGCAATGCGGGAGCCAGAATTGTGCGGCTACCAGATGGTTATCTGCGGTATGAGGTACAAGCTATTGTAAGCGGTTGATGGTTATAGGGTTATCAAATTTTACCGTCGTACATTTATTACTATAATGTGTTCGCTTTCCTAATGTCTTATCGTTATTTATTTAACGTTACTTATTTTTAACACAGTTTACTATTTTTTCAAATTGAAACAGAATGTCATACTTTCAAGGGTGTTGGCATGATATGATTGTATGATGTATTCTTGAAAACTTCAATTCATAATCATCAAAATCATATTAGCCAATTTTTTACGCAAACAAAGAGTGTATTTCTTACACTTTCATAATGATAAATTTGATTTGGATTTATTATTTGGTGAAATCCAAATGTTAAGATTTTTTATTAATACCAATTAGTAAATTGTAGAATTCATTATATTGGAAAATGTTATACTTACTCTTAAAAAGCGAAAAAAACAACAGTTTTGTGACCCCATTTGATTTACTAATTTCCGACAGATATCAGTATTAAAACATGAACTTATAAATATTATAACTTAAGTATTTTAGACATATTTGAATGGTATTTTTCAAATGCCAAGATTTTATATAAATGTTTGTCGAAATGTACATCTGTAAAATCATTAAAATACAATACAACCATTCATTTACATCGATTGCTTAATATTATATTCAAATCAGAGTAAATCGAACAATTCAAAGGGAGGTTTTTGTAAAACCTAGTTTTAGGTACCGGGTTAAAAACAATATTAATTCGGTATTTAAAACTATTATTAGGGATGAAGATACCTTTTGTCATAGTATTAATGAAATTGCGATAAAAATAAATAATAATTATAGTATCCATCCTTGTGTGTGTGTGTGTGTGTGTGTGTGTGTGTGTGTGCGCGCGCGCGCGCTCGTATCTCTTAAATACCGTGTGTACGTGGTACAGTACGTATACTCTTCATTTGTACAATAAAATGGAATACTATTATAAAACGTCTTAAATGTTTGTTAAATCCTCTTTCTGGGTTCTTTAGTAAAGTTAATTTGCAATTTCCTACTATATCTTGGAATCATAACATTGTTGGAAGATTATTACGAGTAACATAGTTTATGAAACATTTTTTACGAGTTTAATTTTTGTAATTTTTTTATTTAGGCTCTGGTTTCCAAAACTTTAGGAATTTTCTAAGAAGTTGACATATTTGTATAGAGTTTAACAAAATCCAACTATTAGTTTGTAAAAGAAAACTGTCCAGTGAAATGTTCGGTGTTTATATTCAAATAAAGAAAGTCTTTTTAAAGATAACATTCAGAACTCCATTACATACTACTAACTAGCAGTTACTTGTATATTTTAGTTTAGTTTAATAGTTAGTCTTAATTTAAATAAGAATATATTTTAGAGACAGTCTGCATGGAGCTGATTCGTATACTTTTTAGTGCTACATGAATATATATACATATATAAGCCTATATAAATAAATATATATATATATATATATATATATATATATACAATAAATTGTATAAACGGCAATAGCCTCTGTGGTGTAATGGTAGCACATTCACCCGGTAAGTGAGAGATCCGGGTTCGACTCCCGGGGGAGCAAGTACTTTTTGTGATTCAATATATATATATATATATATATATATATATATATATATATATATATACATATATATTGCTAATAGTTTTTCTGTATTACTGATCGATAACAAACGTAGGGGGAATCCAATAACCTTTACAACATATTTCATCATCAAAACAAACTTTGAACATTGAATAGTAGTTTCCATTCCTTAGTATAAAAAAATACTGAATATAGTACATGGAATATTATCAATCTCGTCAGAGCCTGCGAGTTGGAAAAGGCATCAATGTTAAAGATATGCCGTTGTTAAGAAATCCTATTTAGTACATTTTTGGTTTCAACAAAAACGGATTTCATTAGGGTCTAAAAGAACAATTTAGTTTGAGTGTATAGTGCAATGGGTCTCAAAGGGAAATCTTTGGTATTGATCAATAATGCACATACGATAAAAAAATTAAATAATCCAAAATTTCATAAACCTTTTATATGTATCATATATTATACAGGGAACTTCTCTTCATTGCTGATTTATATCCTCCAGCCAAAATACGTATGAAATCTTACAAAATGAGAAATGAAAACAGGTAAGAATCTGAAATCAGTTGAGCTCATTAATAACTGAAGTGTTGCTGGAAAGCAAACCGAGTAAACACATTACGATCTGAGCAAACAACCTCTCCGCCTCTTCTCGATTGTCCGGAACTGAGGAGGGGAAATATCTATCAACATTTTCTCTTCCGGAGAAGTTTACTAACTTTACAGAAATAAGAAGAGAGCTTATTGCACGATATAGTTTTTTTTAAAACATCTAAAACCACAATAGGTACGCCTTCGTAAACCTATGGTTTCATTAAAACTGTTCATGAACTCATAGTTTACATTTGCATGTTTTAATCCTAGCAAGATCTTTTGGCTTACAGGCATACGGTTAAGCTAGACTTCTATTGCAGTTCGTAAGACTGATAAATTGAAACTTACATCACTGAATTAACTGGTACCGTAAAAGAGAAATTAATGTGAAGTATATAAGTTACTTTTTTAACATTCAATCTAAGTTCTCGCCTTCTGAAAGGGCGCGGCTTATGTAAACTGCCAGTTTATGGGCGTTTCTAGGCTCAGAAAACTGTTAGACTCTAACAGCCCCTGCCCATCGACAGTCACCAACCTCAAGAAGTATTCAAACTAGAGTTGTCGGCCTCTGTGAGCCATCAGACTCTAGCATCGCTCACCCTCTGGGATTTCGGCCTTCGAAAGCTCTCTGCCTTTGAGAGGTCTCGGACTGCAGCAGCTCTTAGCCTCAGGCAGCTGCTGCTCTCTGTTGGTTTCCGATCTATGCAGACATAATGATGTCTGCACAATATAGCAAATTAATACTAATTGTAGTTAAAATCAAACCGATGACATAGAGTACACTGTGTACATGTTTAGATCCTAGGATTCCGTCCTCTTCCAAACACGCGTGGTGTAATACGCGCTTGCTTATCATTTATAACATTCATGCTATAACTCAAGGTAAAATAAATCATTCTGCAAGGCGTCAAGAGAACATGTGTATAGAATGGGTTAGGCCTGGGGGCTACGCCTCATTGGCTCCAAAGCCTGTTATGACCTTTTCTTCGTTATTATTTCTCTAATAGAACATTTACATGAATTTATGATAACATACAATTGTAAACTTAGTGGTTTACAAAATAGTTTTTAACGATTGAGTTATATCTCCTAGTCTCAAAGATACACTGAAACTTATCCTGTGTTAAGATTTATCACATAATATGTCCATTTAAAATTTGGTTAAAGTCATTCAACCGTAAAGTTTCTGTAGTAGTAGCTGAGAAAAAGGTTCTGCGGTTGTACTCCACCTCCATCGGTCCGAACAAACGATTTTTATACTGCCATTAACTATTCGTATTGCAGCCATAATTATAATGACACTTAGATAGAGAATTTTTATATTTAAAGATTGCAATACGAAAATTAGAAAACTAACTAAAATCATAAATTTACCAAATAAAAAATGCATTATAATAGCGATGCTAAACGATCATAGGATCAGAAATCAATTATGGATCAAAATCGTAGAAACTTGTTTAAAACAGTAAATAAAGGTCAGTAACATGCAAGATAATTTGTAACAATAAATCCCTGGTTAATTAATAATAATAAATCTCCAAAATTAATTACAAAGACAAGCAATGATATAATAATAACTATAGACAATTTCCATGCAAACATATATATTGGAGATGGAGAGAAACAGTAAGAAACAAATTAATAAACTTGTAAATCATTTGAAAATGAATTAATAAGTAAAATATATGAATAAATAATCTTACCAATATGTAAACAGTTCATAACAAATATATAAATATAACAAACCTTGAACTTTTAATACAATAAGAAGTATTAGCAATTAACAGAAAAAACGATAAACTAATTAATAACAACGTATATTTCACCTATTTAATCTTTAAAAAGTTCGTAGCTAAGTGTATTTAGAGCAAAATAAATTATCTACTACAATAGAAGATTGAAGTTATAGTGACTCGCGCACTAATGCATGTGTGTGTCATTAACATGACAGGTAATTCAATAAATAACTAGCTCATTCTGGAAGATGTGGAATTATTTAAAAAGTTCAAATGTGGAGAGAATCGGTTTCCAAGTTGCTGGATTCTGTGGACTATTCTGATCATAGTTCCTTATTACGTGTCTCCTGATAAATAATTCCCTCGACTCTTGCCATTGGTGCAGCTAATAAGCCGAGACATACATTAACGTCAACCAATGCAGTGACCGATGGTAAGTAACCGTGTTGTCAAAATCGGTGGTTGCAGTAAGCTAGGATCAGATAGATACAAATATATCTGTAGAAATGATGTAAACTTCTTGATTCAAATATTTCTTGACGTCTATTTTTAATATACATCCTGATGTGGCACGTAGAAATGTTTGGGATTTGAATACATGAATAGAGAATTATTGGTTGCATTTCACAACTGGTCTACCTTTTCACATTCAACTTCTAAGATTCATGGTTTAATATATCTATGTATGTGAGTTAGTTTTAGAAATTTGCATTGAGTGTAATTCTGTCACAGTATGTGTTGTTGTTGTTGGTATAATCTTGATTATTCAGGGAGACATATTTTAGTCGGAGAATTTGTACTATTTTGTGCCATGTTTAAGATCAACAATTGAACTTCAAATTTATGTGACCTTAGAACATTCCTTTGTCATATTTTATTGGTTATAATTAGAGAAGGTCCAATAGGGATCTTTCCATGAGGCTACAAGCTTTTCTGTGATAGGTTATTGTACACATTGTCCTATCTTGATGATTTCACGGAAAATCCGAATGATTAAATTCCATTTTAAAAGTATGATTAGACAAATATAATGAGGGATAGCATTTATTATATTTTATTTATATTAAAGTATATAAACATTTATAGCATTGTGCGTTAAAAATAAAATGCCATATTGTATTTGTGTTGTTGGTTAAATTAGTTTAAAAAATTCCATTTCAATTTCAAGCAGTGATAGAATAATGTAATGTAGAAGTAAAATTTAGAAATCAAATGTTTATTGTTAAATAATTATACATGTAAATTCCTAACTGCATTATCCATATATTTAGCAAAATTCGTCCAAACTTTTCAAGTTTTAAATTAGGCTTTCACATTATTTCAATGCTTATAAAATGAAATATAACCGTTACTTATAACCACCAGTGACAAAGCCGTCACCCACAGCTGGTTATGAAGGGAAGATGATAAAGTGAAAGGGTTTTGTGGTTCTTTGATCAATGGTTTTATTTCTACTGAGATGAACGCACTTTTCCAAGGCTCAGTAGCTAATGACTCGGACAGATAATGATTCTACACGTATTGGCAGAGAGAGATGACTTGTCTACGAGCACACTATGTCCTGTCAACTTAAAGAGTTATCAATACTTTTGATATTTTGCTTCAAAACCAATGTGAAATTTCTGGTTCACTAGCAATTTGAACAAAATTGAGTTTAAATTTGGGAGCAGAACTGGCCTCTTAAAATACCAGTTAGTTTATAAATTGTTAAGATATATTTAGTATAGTAACTTGAAATTTTTAAATATTACGTGACTGGGATCAGAGGATCCACAACGTTCGGTTAAACCTGATCAAGAGTTATAATCTTTAATTATCACTAATGGATTCTAGAGGTAAATTGATATTAGCTGCAAACTATAGAACTATCACCACTAATAAAAACAAACTTTAAATTTAGACTGTACCAACCAATGAAAATTGACTTTTTTGTTTATTCAAGAACACGGGACGCACACCTACCAAATGTTCAGTACCAGCGGGTATGTTTAAGCCGCCTCGATATTTAAAAATGATTGGGCGCAGGAAATATTTTCCGTTTTCGTTGAAACATCCTGAGGAGCTTACTAAGGACCAAATACAGACGATAAAACGAGCGTGAACACGGCGAGTACATGTACTCAGCCAATGAGGAGAAGAGGTAACTTCAAGTACTGAATGAAAGCTGAAGAATGTTTTAAGTACGTGATATTACTATACGACTTTATTATTATTATTTATTACTATACCTTATTTTATTTTGTACTGATCACTAAAACAAACTGATTGAACATGAATTTAGGCATCCATTTATCTTTTTATTCCTTATGTTTCAACCCATGATGTAATAGTAAATTCTTAACCACGAATTTCCAAAATATTAAGTTCAGCTGAAAGATATGGTATTAATTCTTCTTAATTAAATCAATATTTGCGTGTTGCGAGGAAGTGAAAGTTGTGTCTTATCCAGACGCCATCTTTCAGTGAACATCACGTGATTGTCTGCACACGGTGAGTTAATTTCTGTGTTAATAACGTGAAACCTTATTCTGAGCTCAAGGAGCTTATAATAGAGATTGATGGGCACGCAGCTTTTCACTATATCCTATCTCGTCTATCCCCTACCAGGAGGGAGAATTACTACACGTATCCAGCACCACTTACCATTAATGTATTATAATTATCTACTTGCTTGTTTTATTTTATAAAAAGCATTTATCAGGATTTGGATTTTAAACGCTTAGGATGTAACCAGTAAATATGTCATTTTGAAAATAGTATGAGTATTTAATATAAAAGTGATGTCTTTGGAATATTGTGGCATAATTATTAAAACAGCCATTCAAATATAACATTGAAGCTCTGCACATGGAAATAAGTAATAAATCCTTTTGTTTTTAAGCACACGCATGTTTTTATTGCCTAAAGAATGATACGAGTGAGTGGACTATTTCAAACATAAGCAATGATCAAGGCTTGTACTACATCAAATGTATTGATAAGCCAAGAAAATATGTGATCATGGCCTTTAAACATCTGTAAATTCCAGTAAACTCGTCAATTTTCAACTAAATACATGACAAATTGTAAAACTTTATACATTAGGTTCTTAAAAATAAAACTAAATAGAGATTTTGATTGGAACAGTTGTAACAAAAAACATGTGTCACTATAACAATGACTAAAATTCTCTTTTTACAACTTTGTTTATAGTATTATAGGGGTTTTAAAGATATACCTATCCATAAAGAAACTACATAACTTTATGTGCATATGTTGTCAACGATTTTTTCCACTTAGAGTATAATTTTTTAGGAAAATGTCTAGATTTATGGTATATGTACGCTCCAATCTTTAAACACAATATTTAAGTAAGTTGTTTGTTAAACATAAACCCGTTGAGTCATATTCTATTTAAACATTTTCTTACGTCATGAGGGTTCATATTACATTTTGTATAATGTTTCTAGTAATGTTATTGCATGTAATATCTGTTATTAATTCTTAATTCCTAGTAGATTGAGAACAAATTAATCCCAATATCTAAATACACCCCTTATTTATCAAAGGTTCCTATCAACTTATCTGAAATATAACGCAGCTTGTTATATAACCTCACATGTAAGAAGTAGCACTAATCCCTAAGTCATACCTAATATTTAGGTAATTTTCCTAATGTTTGCTTTGATCTGTTAAGCAGTGTAATACAAATATCTGATATAGAAGAAATATCGGGTTAGTACCGTAAGGTAAGTCAACAGTTATGGTAGACATTTATTGGTACTTCGAAGAATTTAGTTCTGGTATCTTATTATTGTATATAAAGACGAATTAAAAGTATTTTGGTAAAACTTACGTTGCTCAGATCGATAGTATAAAAAGTCCCAGAAATAAAATTAATTTTCAAACAAATTTTATTTACTAGTGTAATAATTAATTAGTTTCCATTAACACTAGTAAAGTTCTCCAACCCGTGGGACCACTTCTGTTTAATAGTTAATGTAATAAAACACTGTAAAACTGGGGTTTGACTGAAGAAATAATTCCTATTAGTATTATAGAGCAATTGGACTGCATCTCTTACATTCTTTACAGTTAAACAAACCCAGTAACTGCGAGGTAGAATCTCGCGTGCACTCTGGGCTTGAATCGTTGATCAACATTGGTTGTAACGGCAACAGATTGTTTCACACAGTATAATTTACAGAAATCATGTTAAGCGCAGCAAGTTCACTAATATGAGCAATAGTAGTGTGCAGGCCGGTAGCGGCAGACACAGGTAACTTAGTCCTAGTGTATAGCTTGTAACATATGTGTAGGCCTGCACCATCTAGCGGACCAACGAATAACTAAGGCTGTCTAAGGTAGATGGTGAGTATGTGATATTAAAGGTTAAAAACTGTAATTAACTATTATATTGTCCCTGCTAACTCTAAAAAAAACATTGTAACAAATATAAGAAGAATATGCTTTAAGAAGACACAATTTAAATTAATGAAATAAACTAATAATATAACAGATAACTAACATGAATTCAGATAAAGTTATCATGAAACTTTGTTATGCAAAAGAAGGACTTTTGCGATCATGTTCTTCTTTTCTAAATTATTGGTAACTAATAAACAACAACTTTTACATTTTGTATTATGCACATTTAACAATTTACTGTATAGTTAATGAACTATCCGAATACATAAAACCATTTTACAAGGAAAATATATATAAACAGTACAAACGGTTACCGACTGCGTTGCGGAGATATAACTGTGTCAGCTACAGGAATACCGGTTTTTGCTGACTCGGTCAGGCGAGGACTGAGATCACAGATTACACCGTTCTCTCCCCTCATTCTGTAATGTACCCTTCAACTTGTTATCTCTGCATGAATCATTACAAGTTGTATTTTACATACATCGTTATCATAACATATATAAACGTTCATAACATTATTAAGTTTCAAATTATGTGGTGTGGAAAACATTCTAATAATATATCGAATTAG
Organism: Homalodisca vitripennis; assembly: GCF_021130785.1. Lineage (NCBI taxonomy): Eukaryota > Metazoa > Arthropoda > Insecta > Hemiptera > Cicadellidae > Homalodisca > Homalodisca vitripennis. Next base: position 131,783,842 of record NC_060208.1, read on the forward strand.
TTGTTGGTATTTATGATCCAATCAAAGTTCCTATGAGACATGAATGTATATAAAGGTTGAATTATATTTAAATGATATTATAAAGGTTCAGCAGTTTATATTCCAATTTTTAAAATAAATGAAATGGAATCCTTTGATCAAAGAGAAACCTCATTACTTGCCCTTAGATTATAAAAAATTTCTGTGCCCATTAACTAACTCATATAAACATTCATGTCCCATTAACTCCTGTATCCGTGGTTATATTTAAACTTTGCAGATTAGTGATTTAGACCTTTGAGGACAGCGATGTAAACCATTATTTAACAAAGTTCAATGATTAATACAATGCATAATCTCTACTGTCATAACACTACGACAGGTGGCTTTTAGAATAAAAATAAAAATGATGGACTGATTATTTATTGTAATAAGTTTTATTTGCGATTATAAACATACAGGATTATATACATACAGTGCTGGCCAAATGATTAGACTAAGGTTGTTTTAAAATAAATTCTTTACTGATTACATATTTGAACACATTATTGTACAATGAAATAATAATCTAATATTTAGTATGCATTCCCTTGTTTTGGATTAGCATTTTAAGCCTGTTTGGCATACTTTTTACAAGGTTTACACAAACACTTTTTATTTCTTCATCGTGATGCCACACTCGGATGAGCTCCTCGATCAGTTGCTGCTTCGTTGTTATTTTTGTTTTCTGGAGTCGTCGCATGACAATAGCCCATAAGTTTTCAATTGGGTTCATATCATGGCTATTTCCAGGCCAGAGTAAAACAATGATCTCTTCTTTACTCAAGAATTCCTTGATGCTTTTAACCTGGTGGCATGGAGCCCCATCATGCATGAAGATGAATTCTCCGCTCGGGTACCAGTCTTGAAGCTGTGGTAGCAGCCTATTTTTTTATCACAATCAGGTACTGATCCTGTCTCATGGTTTTTTCTACAATTTACAGCCTTCCAGGACCATGTGCCGACATAACACTCCATACCATAATGCTTGGAGGGTGTTTCACAGTTTGCTTTATGCAATCTGGGTGGAATGCCTCATCGGGTCTTCTGCGTATGAATTGCGAGCTTCCGTCCGATATTTGGAATATCGACTCGTCAGAAAAGCAAACCTGCAAAAAAACAACTTATTTAGGTATATCCTAGCTTAATTTACGGTGCGATTTTCATAACACTACGAAAGGTGGCTTTTTTAATACAAATAAAAAAATGATGGACTAATTATTTATTATAGTAAGTTTTATTTGGGATTATAATTATGTATATATATATATATATATATATATATATATATATATATATATATACAAAATTTGCAGACATTCATGAGATATAATATATTAATTTAACTTAATAGGTAGCTTCTATATCTGTGTTTATACTCCACTCTTTCCTTTTAGAAGAACATCTTTACAATTAAGTATGAGACATGTATAAAATATAAAGCAATACAGATTCCCCTAACTAATGTACTATTGTACAAAGCATTATGTTTTGTTTTCTCGAGTCATTTGGAATCAATACCGTACGTTGTCTTTGTCTGCCCATAGAAATCGGTGTGATTGGTATGTTCAGGAATTGAATGCCAGTAACAATTGTCTGTAAAACACAATATAAACTAAACTGATACTGGGTTCCAATTTGGTTCCAACTGTGTTTTGAAATGTAGTTAATCAGTTTCTGTGTGGAAGCGGAACTACAGCGGTCACTCCTGTGGAAGGTATGTATGTCCTATGGACATATAAGAGTAAGACCCGGAGTGGTTCAAAATTTAAGCATAATAAATGTACACTACTGTAATCCTAAGTGGATGTATTTTTAGACATGTTGCAATCAAAATGTGCATTAATATTGTCATAATTGGGTCTTTTTAAAGTATACTTTGATTTTATTTCATGGCTTAATCAAACAAAAGGGAGTATGTTACGGAAGACGTTTTTGAAATAAAATAAACTGCTTGGATTCTTTGTAAACGTAAGCCTACAAACTGATGTACGTTTCAACTAGTTCTGGCTAAGATTGTTGTTAATATATTGTAGGACTTGAGAATAAAGGTGTTTTTGACTTTAGAAGAGAAGTATTTGTTGCAGGGATCAAGACTAGAGAACGAGAAGCTAACAGCTATTAATTAGAGTCGCACCTAGATGATCGGTGAAGTGTATTCAATACAGAACCTATAGCGTGGTTGAGGTGGCGTTGAAAGCACACTCTCAGCTTATTGTGTTTGGAGAAGGGAGAATAACTTAACAGTTTTGATTAGACGAGTGGTGGAGGGAGGCGCTGGGAAGGGGTAGGTGGGGAGGACCTGTTGACCGGGGTGCGTGCTTCTGCATGGCAATCGCCCCGTGTCCCGGGCCAACCGTGTAGCTGAAAAGTGACTAGCTTTTTGTGTGTCACATGAAGCTACCTTCACTAATTGGCAAGGGTGTTTGTGACACACACGCTTCATACGTTTGTTACGGTTACAATGAGTACAATGACTTTAATCAATTCATTAAATACGGAAAATAAGGTTTTAACTTGTACTTGATGTACACTGTCATCTCCTAGGTTTTGCAAATGATCTCTATGTGTTCCAATACTGACGGTTTGCCAGCAGGTATGGCAGAGTATAGCGTTTTAAAACTTGTTAATTTCTTATCCTAAATATGAAAGTCTGGAAGAAGGAATGTGACATTGAAAATCGAAGGCGCTTCACCTTTATGCGCAGCTAGACCTTGGGCCGAAAGGTAACAGGATGAAAAGCTTTCCTGTGTTGCTTCACTGTATGGGAAAGATTCCGTTGCCTGAGTGCATTTACTGCTCAGGAGCAGACGACGATATGTATCACACCTCTTGACATGTAACAGGTGAGCTGAACGTGAATACTGGACTCAGGAGCGAATTATGATTTTGCTTTGACACTTGTTATCCAAGAAGCCATCCTGTTCCCATCATGTACTTTCCGACTAAAGAAGAATGACCCAGATAATGAGGCTAAAGTTGGCTAATATACCAGCAGATACGATAGTTACCAAGCTATGGGTTATGGACGTGATCCAAAGTTTCCTGTTAAATGGTTATCAGTAGAATATGAGGGGTGTTTTAGTATATAAAGTATATAACAGTTTATCGCTTTTTACACGTAAATTAATTAGACTTTTCCATTGAAAAGACAATAAATTTTAGGAATTTAAAATAAAATATAATTTGATTTTATATTTACGCTAAACATTAACTTTTGAGTAAAAGATCTTAAAATGAACTTATTATATAAAAAGCAGCTTACAGAAAATTTTAATGGATTATGAATGTACTTTCTGACGTTTCTTCAACACACTGACTTCATTAGGTATTCATGCGTTAGCGTTTTGTTGAAGATTAAAATATTAAAAAACACCCAGTACACGACACAATTATTCTTAAATAAATATTGAAAACACTTAAAAAATACGATTTGCTACCATTTGCGGTGACCACATGTTCGCGCGTTCTGGACGAAAGGTTTGCGACTCAAAAAAAAAAAACTTTACATAAAACGCGTAGAAACGTCGCAAAATCAAATCACGTCAGAAGGTAAATTCTTTATCTATTAATACTATGAACGTTCCAGCTGTACGAATGAACTTTAATTAATATTTTAATTTCTGTTCTTATGAGCTTTGAATGAATAAAGTAGTAAATTACTGATATTTATCTTTATTTCTTCTAGGAATATACTATAAGTTGACAGAGTTCTCTATCAATAATAAAAAAATAGGAAACAAGGATTTTTAAGAAACAACTATCATTAAGTATCTGTTCTAGTGTGTTCTGAAAAGGGTAAAAGAAATATTGGGTTAGACACATTCTGTCCTTTCTAATGAGTTCATTATGTGGAGCTGTAAAGCGTATCAGTTTAGGAAGTAACTGTTATGAAACCTCGCCTAGGTACGGTTTCAGCTGGAAGTCACGGCTACCCGCATTCTACCGCATGCCTGTGCGGTTCACATTACCCAGTAATGGAATAGTTAAACTGTCACATTTTCCGCAAGCCGTTCCATCTATCAGCTGCGGCGCAATCTCTTCTCCATTATAACTTCATAGAGTTCCTCTGTACCGCATTACGTTTGGTCTAATTTCTCAGCCTAACGGTTTCAAAGGATTGTCTGTGGTCACGATAATAATACTAAGGGTTGTGGCCAGTATCTGTACCATGGATGAGCGTTTCTGGTAGCGTGTGATGCAGCTCACCTCCTCTCTCTGGTAATTATGTGACGAGAATGATAAGTATGTGTTGACTCTTCCACTCATATACAGGCATAATGTGTACATAATCTACTTATAAGTCACGTTTAGTTTTAAACACAATTTAGTGTGTTAATTTCATATTTTTATTTGTTTAGTAGAAAGTAACTAATACAAAGTAAATCTGTTAGAAGGTTTTTAGAACCCGCATGGTGATATTATTATCTCTACGCCATAGAATAAAATTAAAGATAACAGAAATTCGCAACACAATTCAATTCATTATAAGATCAAATATAACCCAGGATCAAGTTATTTTAATGTAAATATAACAGTTGTAATAAAAGTGTCTTTAACTACAAAATTTATGTACTATAAGTCACAACAGGTTAAAGTTTAAACTCAAACTGTTTTTCATTAATTAACTAGGTTCAACGACGTAGATTCTACACCACTGTCAGGATCATGTTCGGTCTGGAATAATCGTATTTCTCATACCACTCTTCAAAAACTTTCTTTCGTTGCTGTTATTTTTTAATAAGTATATGCAAAAATTATACATGAATTTAGTTTATATGAAATTTAGAATTGAACCTAGTTAAATTAATTAAAAATTAACTAGGTTCAATTCTAAATTTCATATAAACTAAATTCATGTATAATTTTTGCATATACTTATTAAAAAATAACAGCAACGAAAGAAAGTTTTTGAAGAGTGGTATGAGAAATACGAATATTCCAGACCGAACATGATCCTGACAGTGGTGTAGAATCTACGCTGAAAGATTCATTACGTCGTTAGAAGGCAAGGAAGAGTTAGCAACTCAATTTAGCGAGTTGCTAGTGTGACATCAAGTTATAGGAGGAGATCGAAACTTTTCTTTGGCTTGATTTTAAAGACCAGCACCACACTTAATAACTTGGAGGGTTTTATGTAAATTTAATATTAATCTCTATTACAACCACATTATTACCTGTAAATATTTTCGACTAACATAATCTCCAGATAATAAACAAAATATAATTTACTTCTAATATTACGGACTGGAAACATCTATTGGTTCATAGTAAACCTTTAGCCAGTTCCTGATTTTAAAATAAACTTATTACGAGTATATTTGACACGGTACTTCTTGAATCACTGAATCTTTTATATCTTATTCCAATTTTAAATAAACTACGTTCTTGTAGACTTTGACAATAGTTTTATTATATTATAACCCATTCTTAATATGTTACACTTAAAGGGAATGATCATGCGATATGCTACCGGTGTGTTATTGTAGAATCGATATTGATGTTTGCATGCTAATATTTGCTAAAAGCTAACATTTGGATGTTTACATATCAATGTGTTTATGGCGGTGTGCGTTCTCTTCTTATTATTGTACATTTAAAAATTGCGTAATAGAGATTGCTGTAAAGTTTAATTATAATTTGGACTTAGTTTAGTGTACACCTTTTGAATATTTACCCTTACTAAAAATTACTGTTTAATTAAAAAAAAAAAAAAAAAAAAAAAAAAAAAAAAAAAAAAAAAAAAAAACAAGAAGAAGCTCATTATGTGGTTTCTGGTGTGTATCTACTGGGTTATACAAATATGTACTTGTACTGAGAGTTTTGAGGCTAAGGCAATATTGTGAGGATTATATTACTAGGAGCTAAGTGAATTACGTTATTAACATTTAATGACATCAGAATACACAACATTTTCATCATGTCTTAATAAAAAAATAACTTTGTTAGTTATGAAGGAAGAGGAAAAGCAAAAAAAAAATGTTTAATCTTTCACTTTTGTGTTATATGTTTAAAAGTAAAGTTGTTTGGCTAATGCAGCTCCGCTGACGAAAAAGTGAAACAGCCTGTTAGGGCAGCTAACGTCTTAAACTCAATTACCAACTTGGACTTTTTCCTTCACAAAAGTCCTTGGAACGGAAATCTCATTATGTTGTGTGCATTCTTATCTATTTCATGTTTAGCACTTGTAATACATACATTGTATGTAATACATGCTTGTACGTAGTTTGTAAAACTTAGTAAGGTTTTACACAAAACTTTATGAAAATAATGGTGTTACTTATATACTCTATGTACGTCAAAGTTCAGTTTTTACATTATTTTAAGTTAATAGTATGCATTCATAATGATAACAGAGTATGAAATAACATGCGCAATTATTAAATCTCATTCAAAATATAATTAAATTTAATAAACATATTTGTTTATACAATATAAAAGTTTTACAATGTAAAAACTACATATTTGTAAAATTTATTGAAATTAACGATCTCAAACAAAGATAAAGCATTTAAAGCAAAGAAGAAAATTATGTTATGAAGATGCTTTTACATTGAAAAATTTAGGAGGATAGCATATTTAGATTTTAGTACATTTAATACATGTAATCCTTTATGCCTCAATTACGATAATCTATTAACAATCCCTTTGTCACCATGTTCCGAATCAATTAGTCTTCATCAAAGTCACAAAACAATTTAAACTTTCATCAATCTTCACTTAAACTCTTCTGATAGCGGAAAGTCGACAAACTCACTTTAACGTTGAAAAATAACGTCGTATAAATAAACCATTACTTTAGTTTGTGATTCTGGATAAAATTTAAAACCATGCATTACTACTACTATAGTACTACTATACTATACTACTATACTACTATACGAACTACGTTACTAGATAATTATATCACTAATCGAAGAACTTGTTTTTAAATTAAATATCTCGTTTTAGCGTAACTATTGAAGGTATTGAAATATTTGATAAATAATAAATATCATAATTTACAATACACTGCGGCACAACTTGATAAAGGAGTACAAGGAGTAAATGTAATATATACGTTCAAGTAATTGCTGAATGATTATCCATTTGGTTTTTGAACCTTTTTATAGTAACAATTTTTCGGTTTAAGGTGACATTAGTCACTGTTGGTCAAGGCAGATTCAATCTGAACTATTGTGGGTGTAGTATTGGCATTGGATGTTAAAGAATTGTTACAAAGTAATATTTCAGTTACTATAAGATGAATCTATTATGCTTTTTTAATATTAATACTAATGTTAATCCTTACATAGTAAGTATGTTTTTACAAACTTGGCTACAACATAACAAGGGAATGGGTATGGAGAGAGTTCAAAACCAAAGTATAGTGTGGTTATACTTTAAGATGTAATTAACAGAATCGTTATATAATATAAAATAAGCATGTTAAAAATTGATGCCCTTATATTTCATTCGTTCTAGTGATATATTATTACTATTTATTTTATAGGAACAAAAACAATATCTATAATTTTAATTCATTAGAAGGATTTAGTTATACTGCTAATTTAATAAATATTGGATTGCTTTTATTGATTGAATTTAAATGAACAAATTGCTATGGTTCTAACTTTGTTTTAGATAAATATAAGAATTTTATATCATTACTAGCAGCTGCATGTGCATCGCACGCAATTTCCTGAAGAACATTTAGGATATCAGAAGTATATCATTTTTTAAAGACATACCGAACACTCCTGTGATATGTGATGGTTGCTGGAAGATACTCAAGTCTCCAGTTAATTTTAGAATAATTGGACTTTCAGTTTAGTGAGCTCTAATTTGAAGTCCTGAAGACAAATGCAGTGTTTATAAGAACCAATGAAGTAATCGTACTTTTATGTAATATTTCATAATATTTTACAAAACAACGAAATATGTTAGGCCAGTGTATAAGAATAATAAAGACAAAGTATTTTTATTGCAAACACTTATAATGTAATATGATGAAGTTGGATATTTTAAAACGGAAATATGCGTGTATCAAGTAGATATTATTCTAGTGTTTAAGGTAAAAGGACCAGAAAATAATAACATTGTGACTGACTCTTTTTTAGGTTTTGAGATAGAAACATTGGTAAATTGTATACGATAGAACTTTATTGGTAGACTTCTTTAAAATTTCACGAAGAGTTGTTTTTTCCACAAAGCCATTTTTTCTTAAAACTCTATTATGATTGACATTGAAAACTCAGTTGTTATTCTCATTTCTAAAATGTATCACCACAAAATCGAAGAGTTGATTAACATGTGGTGATATCCATAACTATCAACAACTTGGTAAGTTGAACGGGGGCAAGTGTAGGAGTTTCCCAGCGTCACTGTTTACTGCCTATGTTTGAAACTCCGCACTCCCCAAGGAGAATACTTGCATTATATTCGTAGTTTACAATTTTGAGGCTGATATATTAATTAAATTTTATTAAGATCATGTAACAATTAGAAGATGTTATTGTTCCTTTGAAGTTTATTTTAGCGATGGTAGAATTATCAAGGTAGGAGAACTTTTGTGACATTTGGCAACGTTCAGCGAAACTAAACATCAATAACAGTATCCTTCGAGATCTGCAATCCGATGTCATCCTCAGGTGGATAGTTAACACAGTACACGACCACTATCTAGGTTTAAATAAACAAATCATACTCGTACAATTCAGGAATCACAATACACATGTGTCAACTCCATGGACACTATCTCTAAAATATACAAATGTACACATTACATGACAATATATATCATGGCCTAATTGGCCTAATTTTGACTGTCGGTTTACTGAATGCTCAGTCAGCAAATTTTAATATATGAAGCCTTGATTATTTTAATTTAAGAAATGAGGCTCCAGATGTATTAGGGTTCATAAATTTCATTTCAAACAGATGAACTTCAGACCAACAATGAAGCGCAACTTGTTACTTCTCTGTTAGTCCCTTTCACAGTTTTCTTCGGTCTTTTCTTTTAATTTTAACATTCAATGCATTCTTGTCTCTTCTATATATTGCCTGTACAAATTAATTTTTGTAATCCTCTGTGACGCTTTTTAGCTTTTATTTTACAAGAATTGGTTAGTTTTAAACGTTGTTCTAATGTAACAAATATATTTTTATTTTGATTTATGAAAACTCTAATAATATTTTATTTATTCTTTCCAAATTTACTGTACCTGAGTTTAAGAATAAAGAGCAATGTTTGTTTGAGGAAATATTTTAATCAGTAGACATTAAAGTAATATACCAATTAAAATTGACCTGGTAGGAGATTGTACCATTTTCATATATTTGCCTTACATATAATTTTGAAATACACAATATTTATTGCACTATTGATTTTAATTGCACTATTGCCTTGTTTTCAAATGGCATGGAAGTACTTACTACTTTTAAGAAATGCACCTAAAAGTACTTATATAATAAACAATACAATAGGTGAAGTTTAACCCCAACCATTAAAAAAAGTATTAATATAGAGCAAAATTATTACTTATCTAAGTTTTAGAAATACAAAAAGCATAATTTTCAGAGGATACGTTTTGAGTATTATGATAACATACATCTAGCTTTGATTGAAATTTAATTAAACTACAACAAAGGGACGTTAATTGCATGTTTCAAACGAGGTGACGGGGTGACGTCGGGACAAATTTTAATATAACACGTTGTTACAATATACCAAGCGAGAATTAACTTCCTGGTGAAATATTATAACTGTTACTTGAAAGATTAACAAATTATGGGGAGTAAATAAAAACGCATGTGTAAACTATAACATTGGAATGTCGTTTAGGAGATGCTATTTAACATATCATGCATATATTTAGTTATGTTACAGCTGTTAAATACTTTTAAAATCTAAAACACCACTGTCTACAAATTCATAACATTATCGATAAGTCTTAACATATTTTTATCATGGATTTGGCCCACTAATAAATTTAAATAATCTAATTAAAACATTTATACAGAATACAAATAAGAAACTTGGTTGGATAATGGTGTCCTTACAAAGTGTTTAAGAATAAGTACAGATTTTCGTGTGGTGTTAGACAATACTACAAGCGTCACTTCTAAGTTAGGAATCACGGGTCGCATAATAACTATGCCAGAGATAAAAGAATACTTTCAGCATTCTTGAGATATATACAATAGCATTCTGTTTTAAGTAAATGAGTTTCATATATACAGCTTACAAATTCCATTTCTAAGGGTGCTGTTAAAAATAAAATTTGTCCTAATTGACAAATTTTAATGAATGATAGAATCCTAAACTAAAAAGTTACATTAAATTGTCAATATGAAAAAATAAAGCATTTTATCTGGTATCACAAAGGGTATTCAAAGTGTCCGACTTTGTTGAATATACTCTTACAATAAATCTTTCCTACAAATCGTGGAATCCCTGACTGTCAGAAATATAGCAGAGCTGTCTCGAATGTCTTCTGCAGCTGCAACGATCTAACCAATTCCTATATGTTTGGGGCAGGGGTTTCGTTGACTGTTTTTATATCATCCAGTAAAAGAAGTCTAGTGGTTAAAATTCGGATTCACTGGCTAACCGTATCTAATCCAGCGATCTTCATAATCCTGGTCCAAGTAGATGACTACTCGAGCGACGGACTTCACCTTGCTGAAACCACTTTCATACTCAAACTGTGTCAGAGAAATGAGATAGTGAAGGAGATTAGACAGGAGATCTTGAGAAAATATTAAGTAATACGGACTATTTAGGTGAGCAGGAAGAATCTGAAGCCTTGTGAGTCAATCACGGACTATGCGATGTATGAAGAATCATTCCTAAACAATATTGATCTACAGATCTTAGGGATATCCCTCATTTTAGTTTGTCATTTCTGGAGTCCCATCACGTTTCTTATCATGGTTATTTGCGCTACATTTTTCTGGTAACTGATCGATGTCCTCTTACATGCACGCATCGTTGAAATAGAAAGTTTTACTTCACATTGAGTATTAATCACAGACACTTGGGAAAGTAATTACAATTTATGTATTTATAATTTTCTCGGCAATATCATTAGCGCCAATACACTAGGCAGATTTCTATGAAAATATATCTTGAATCGTAGTGAAAAATATCAGTGATTTTATTTAGTCAGTGGTATTTATTTAGTCCGTGATTGACTCACAAGGCTTCAGATTCTTCCTGCTCACCTAAATAGTCCGTATTACTTAATACTTTCTCAAGATCTCCTGTCTAATCTCCTTCACGATCTCATTTCTCTGACACAGTTTGAGTATGGTCCGTGATTTTATTTATTGGTGTGGTCTCATTGTGTGACTCATTTTAAACAAAAATTTAATTGTAATAGACAGCATACTGTTACCTTCCACTCTCAAAAGTCTAAAAACGTCGAAGCACAGTTCTTGTCGACTGCTTTAAAGGGAGTATTTGGATTCAAATTATGATATTCTTATGTTTTAGGACATTTTATAAGGTGATCAGTACTTACCAATTGTTTAAATTTAAAATTTAAAAATTATGGTTTTTCTTTAGACATTTTATTCACTATGTAATGTAACCTGAGACGCCCCAGAGAATTTCTGGACGACCTTCTCTAGGCACCTTCTCTCATCTAGACTTGCCGTCCATCCTTAAACTCCGCAGACCACATATATCTACCTCATTGTTCTCCCCCCGCACTAAAGTGTATGCTAAAATATACTAATGCTTCTGCCCTCTAGTAGTTATTGGGGCATTTGTTTCAGAAGCTGCTCTAAGGGGAACATCCCCGTCTTCCACGGTTAAGTTCAGTTCAACCACTATAAATATATAATTGAAATTAATAAACAGTGTTTACACAGAAAAGTTGATTACATTCAACAGGCTCATCAAATTAATATTACACAACTTTAGAGACCAAGATGGCATTTTTTACCAACTTTAAAGACCAGTGGGGCGTAGCCCGGAGGGATTTTCGAAATAAGAATAGGCCTATATTCATTCGTAACCGTAAGGATGTACAAGTAAAATTTCAGTACAATCGGTTGAGTAGTTCACGATTGAAATCAAAACAAACAAACAAAGGCACCTTCGCAGTTACAATATTATTAGGATCTCTTTGAGAAGACCTCTTGTCATCTACATAAATGCCAAGTATGAACGATTAATGAAGTTGTAATCGAACCGCCTTATTATAGATATGTATTACAGCAAATAATTCCCTGAGTTGCTTATACTCATTATGTACTCATTGAAAACACACCTGACATGACAATACGTTTAAAAACAATAAGATATTGATTTTTGGTACACAATGAGTGAAGACCATAAAATGTTCTATATTAGTTTTGATAATTTGAAAATCTCTCATATCGTCCATGGGTCATTTTTTATTTAATTGGCGCTGGTAACAATCAAATTAATAATCAAATAATATTATGATCTGCAAGGACAATCAGATAACTCTTTTATTTAGGATACTTGAAGTACAATACATTGAAAAACTAAACATTATAATATTTTCAAACAGACTAATAAGTGTTAACAAGCAAAAAATGTAAAGTTTTATTTTGTATATATATCTAAATAGTAATACTTAATCTTGCGATTTCATGTTACGAGCAAAGTAAGGCTCTGAAAAAATTTCATTCAATAAAGGAAGTTTTTCATAAGAGTTTCTATTCAAACTACACCCTTCCCACAAGGGCGAATTCGAAGAAACCAGTTGGCTTGTACAAGGTTTTAAGAAATCTTAAACTTCTAAGAAATATATAAAATGTTTAAAGTAATGGGTGTACATTTGTTGACCGTGTGTATACCACGGGATACAACGATATTTTGCATATGATGTGTTTATGGTGCGTAGGCCTACACATTATCAGGGAACCATAACATTACTGTGGCTTCATCAGATCTCAGCGTATCATTCGAATGAAAGGTGATTCCCACTGTGTATCGGTTCATCATGCTTTGGGTTTTCAATATGTAAAGGTACATAGGTATTCGGAATTTGAAAATTAAAGATACGGCGTACTTGTGCTATTGCATATAGATACATTCCAAAGTTGTATTATAACGACTCTAAACCGATTATGAATACATAAACATGTTTGCCTGCATTAGAAATGCATTAGAGACTCGAAATTTGAAACTCTACCAGTGTTTGCACTCACAACCCAGTTCCATTAGCTGAAGTTAGTTGCCTTTGACCCGATAGACTGTTGTGCCGTGCTTTGTTCTGCCTAAAGTTAGCGTGGCCGTAATAGCCCTGCACTGGAACATTGATGTTCAATCGTATTTTACCATAGTCGTTGGGGTAGAACGGAATAACACGTTGTTAGAAGGGAATAAATTATGATAATTTATAGGACAAACAAGAGTAATTAAAAATGAAATATTGATTTTTTAAAGTGAAATTAATTTGCATTATTTTTGCTAAGTAAAGTATGGTTTTTGAAGTAAAATCTGTGTTTTCTAATACATTCCAGGAATTTGTTATTTATAAATATTGACAATTTTAAAGAGTTTTCTAAACAGAATTTAAACGTAATAAAGTTTAATCGAATGTTATATTTATCTCTAAAAAACCGCGTGGCTAACGTCATGCTCTCAGCGGGTGACTTCCTAGTGATAGAATATTCGATGACGTCACGAGAAGTGTTGTCAGCTCTGAAAGTTTAATCATGTTCTCAGCAATCCGTCCCCCAATTCAATTACAAGTGATAAAGGTAATTGGTTCAGGATTAGTTCATTCACGTTGCTAACCTGTTGCAATTACACGAAAAATAAATCTTTTGTTCATTTAACTAATCTTTCGTTCATTAAACGGTGTAGATTTATATTTTTATATTTGTGATTACACTTTTTTCAAGATGAACAATACACATGAAATTTATGCCATAAATATTTTGTTTCAATATAATTGTTGCTTTGTCAAAGATTTAACCGTTAAAAATTTTTGGAATATATTAGGGGTTAATATAATTCATTAAAATTTCAAAGGACGGTTCTCTAAATCTACGACGTTATAAATAATACATCACATCTAACAACATGTTAATTTTAATCAGTTATTGTTTATCAGCTTCGTAAGAATAGCACTTTTAAAATCTTGCTGCAATTTGATAAACATTACAGAGTAGATAGCACACTATGTGCTATTAAATATTACTACCCTATAAAAAGTTCGAATAATATTTTATTTTACAGTACTTTTTATTATTGAATTTAAGTGTAAATTGAAAGAATTTATACGAAAAGGACTTAAAATGTAATCTTAGAAAAATATTTATTTTAATTAAAAATGTAACAAAATTTTACCACCAAAGCTACAATGGCTGAATGAACATTTGTTTACATATCGTTGGTAATGATTGCTAGATACTTCGTTAATAGATTATAAGTCGTTATTTTATTTGTCATGATAAAAATAAAAACAAGTATGATGAATGATTTATGATTATTATTTCATTCATAATGTAGATAAAATTTAACAAATATTTTGAAGAAAACGAAGCAGAAAAAATAATTTTTGGTTCAGTTAGGTCCAGACTGTAACATTCTACATTAAATCATGTTTGTCTCTTCACTCTAGCTACTATAAAATTCCTTAAACTAGGAGTACGTCAGACTAATCGTTGCGTATCTCTCTTCCCTAAAGATAGCGTTGGGGACATCCTCTTGATAGATAGAGATAATCGAATTTGATTTTCATATGTAAAAATTGAGGTTAATAGCACGTTTAAAGTCCATAGCTCTATTAAATATAGAGACATCAACTTGAGTGATGGACTTCACTAATGTTCATTGAAATCCGGTTATGCACCATCATAAAAAATATTGCCATTCATAAATTTATTTTCATCTAAACTTTTTCCCCCATTCCTTCTGGAGATATCCTGCGGAAAATGTAGGAGAAACGTTGAAGTAAAACAGGCAGAAGTATAGTTTGACAGGCAACTGAAGAGTTGCCATAATACAGCAAATTTCTCTTCCGTATCTCAGTTCGCTAAGAACACAGAAAAGAAATATTCCAGTCGCCTGAGCGATATGCTTTGCTATAACGCCTGGAAAAAATATATGAACTAGAACAGTAGTAATTCGTTTTATGAAGCGCTGACTGGTTACGAGATGTTATCAACTGTCATGCCGGGGCTGAATATTGAGTTAGTGGGGTATGAGATACTTTCATTCCACAATTATTCGAGTAACTCAATTTGAAGTTAGCTGTCCAGGTTATTTTGAAATGTATAACCATTTCATAATACGGAACTGTACACATTTAAAATATAAACTATTTTTTCGTATTTACATTTACTATTGTGCTATTAGTTAATATGTCACTAGCTGAGCTTTAACGAACCTTATGATTGGAGACACTCTGTCTGCCTGTGCGCACGATATCTCGAGAACTAACCAATAATGGTGTATAAAGAAACGTGCTTCATAAAATAATCCTTTTAATATACCATGATATAATTGCTTAATTCTATCTCACCAGAAAGTCAAGCGCTGGGAGCAAGATGTCGGTTCTTAGATATTACACTGACTTTCACTTAAGATTCATCACGTTTCAGTTCTGCTAATAGTAAAAAATATTAAATTGAGTCTGATGCATACTTATGAATAAATTTGTCTGCCTGTGCGCACGATATCTCGAGAACTAACCAATAATGGTGTATAAAGAAACGTGCTTCATAAAATAATCCTTTTAATATACCATGATATAATTGCTTAATTCTATCTCATCAGAAAGTCAAGCGGTGGGAGCAAGATGTCGGTTCTTAGATATTACACTGACTTTCACTTAAGATTCATCACGTTTCAGTTCTGCTAATAGTAAAAAATATTAAATTGAGTCTGATGCATACTTATGAATAAATTTGTCTGCCTGTGCGCACGATATCTCGAGAACTAACCAATAATGGTGTATAAAGAAACGTGCTTCATAAAATAATCCTTTTTAATATACCATGATATAATTCCAAAAATTGTAAAGTTAACACTAGTAAGTACCACAATGATTAGTTTTTTATATAAAATTTCATGAATGAAATGAATACAATGTTTTATTTTTCAACGAATGTATTTCAAAAATCAAGTGTATTAATTTAAATGTATAGTATTTACTTACACAATTAACAAGATTTATTTTCGGAACAATTGCATCGGTTCAGCAACGTGAATGGGCTAAACCTGAACCAATTACTTTTATCACTTGTAATTGAATTGAGGGACGGATTACTGAGGACATGATTAAAACTTCAGAGCTGACAACACCTTCTCGTGACGTCATCGAATATTCTATCTCACCAGAAAGTCAAGCGCTGGGAGCAAGATGTCGGTTCTTAGATATTACACTGACTTTCACTTAAGATTCATCACGTTTCAGTTCTGCTAATAGTAAAAAATATTAAATTGAGTCTGATGCATACTTATGAATAAATTTGTGGATCAAACAAAATTCAACGTTCGTATAAATGATGCTTTAATTACTAAGTTATCCAAAAGTAACAAATACTCTAAAAAATTTAATTAGATTTTCAAACATTTTATTTTTATTATTTTTTTACGGATTGTCAGGATAAAAAAATCACGATTCCCTTCTAGGTGTTCAATCAAACCTACGGTTAGATACGATTAGGAATCAATGTTCCAGAGCAGGGCTATTACAGCCATGCTAACTTTAGACAGCTTATATATATATATATATATATATATATATATATATATATATATATATGTGTGTGTATGTGTGTGTGTGTGTGTGTGTGTGTGTGTGTGTGCGCGTACATATTATATACATATAAATTTATATATTTTAATTTTCGAAATGTACTGCATTACTCATAAAATAATTCAGTTTAGTTCAAAACCCTAATTTTTTAATTTTATCGTCAAGCAGCAACTACAAATGTGAGGTTATTTGTTACTATTTCTTGTGGTTTCTGTCTATACCTGGCACTTTAAGTAACCGAACACAAAATGAACTTGTAGTTATTTAGAAGCATACGTAATAGAGTACTCCTAAAATGGTACAGGTGCATGTTCCAGTACTGCTACTGCTAAATCCATTAACGACTATTTTTCCGCGGTACCCTACGGGGGGGTAGCTGGGGGGAGCACACCTCAATAGAGACGATGAAGAATAAAATACAATATTGTGACTTTATAATTCACATTGGTATATATTTGCCTGTTTTTATGTTATTCTAAATTTGCCATATACAAATTTCAAGTAAATCATTTTTGAGAAATGCTAAAAAATATGTATTATTCACTATTACTGATTAAAAAAACACTATTATTATTTTATTGTTATACCTGGAGGATTAACAGGTAGTATACAGTCAAGTAAATAAAAGGCACAAGAACCATTTAAACTTTAAATTTTACTTTAATAATTCCCTAATTGCTTCATGAAAATTACGGTTTAGCTAGTCAGATAATATCTACCCAAATTCGTCAAGTTCATATTATTTGTTTATAGATACAAACAGGCCAGTCTGCTTCCTAGTGCAGTGCATCGCGCACGTAAATTTTCGATAACGCTTATTATACAGTTATCGAGTTATCGATTAGTTCTAACACAGAATATTCAGAAAAATATAAACATTATTCGTCAGTTAGTGGTGCAATCATAATCAATGGCGACCGTCTGAACTGTCAAACAACGAGGCCAGTTAACGGTTTATCGATACAATAACAGTGGACTCTGTGGGCGCCAATCCACCGTCGCCATTTATCGAAAACATTTATAAATTGAGATATTAGTACATTTTGCTGTTGATCGGAATTTATGAATGGTAAATAAAATATTGTTTAAGTCTTCCATTTAAATGTGTAGTGTTGAAAACCTGTAACCGTTTTATAGATTTTATTAAAAATAAAAAGTCGTATATATATATATATATATATATATATATATATATATATATATATATATATGAAATATTTGAAAAGTAATTCGTTATAAACTTTAAAAGCTGGAATATTTCTAAACTAAAATAACAAAATCCTTAACTGTATAATTTAAAAAATCATCTACAAACAAGTTCAAAATGTTATATTGATTAATTTTTGAACTGTTGACCTCAGCCATGTTTACAGCAGGGTTTCTTTCTTCAAGGCCGTAAAAAGCTCTTCTGACCAATTATGTTAATACTCTGATTTTAAAACCATTAAGATTGTTGATTAATTTAAAGTGTTCTGGCAAAGAATTGGGCACACAATAAAGTATTGAAATTTGTAAAATTGTCAATCCTATTATAGGCTATAACATATATTTTTCAATTATTATATGAATTAAACCATTTATAATTTTGGAAAACTAAAATTATTATATGATGATAGTGAAAACTAAATTAGTTGTAGATCTGCAACTGAGAGTAGTACGCTTGTTTAGAACAGCTCTGCACAGCAGTCTAGCAGCTCAGTGCCCCAAACTATTCTAAAAGCCACCTTCAAGAGCAGGAAATTGCGTTGAAACTTATTGGAGGTTGCAAACCCTCAGGATATTCCACAGCATCTCCAGTAAAATTGCAAGTTGGTTCACTTGAATCAAACATTTTCTCAAGCTGTCGAAAACACATAGAATAAAACTCCAATCTTGAATATTCAATAGAAAAGGTGTGTTATATAATGTTTATTACATTTAAAATCCAGTAACTTTTTCTTATAAATACTTTTTTGTATTTAGAACGGATTTACAAAACTACAATCATACAAGAAATAAATAATTGTTATTTCAGTTAAGGTAAAGTCTACCTAATTCTTCAAACTGAGCCGGATACCTGGTTAATTCTGAATTGGGAAACACAAAAAGTTTAAACAAATATCTTAATTCTGTAGTATATGCTCTAAGAAACCCGTCGTTGGTTGCGGTTAGGGACACGCTTAAGCTGGGTTATATTGGCTTAGTGGAACCAAGGTTGAGATAACCTAAGCAGGCCATGTCACTCTAGAAGTTTTACTAAACTGCATAAAAAGGAGCATAAATATGTTTAGAGTACAATTCTTGTGCTGTATCTTTGACTCAAAAAATGTCTTTTACTATTATAATTAAAAACCCGACTGCTCAGATTTTGAAGTAATATCCCCAATATTATTTTTATTTAAAGTTTAATTACTCCAAAACTAAAAATAAACCTAACATATTAAGAATATACTATATGTTTATTATCCAAAATTTACAATGATGCAAACAAATAATTTATTCTAGAAAATTGCAATTTTCAGTAATGTATTTTCCTTAAATTGCTTCTTTCCGAAACATATTGTTTCCGGTAAAGAAATTGTCAAAGAAAAGTCATGAATAGAGGTCAATGTAAATTTTGAAAGAAAGATCTATTGAAAAGTATTGGTAGTATCGACCCACATTTGTATTATTATACAGAGGACACAAAATGTTAATACAATCACTAAACACTTATTAACGTCATCGTCATATATTATATTAAATTTGAGATGATGATAATGAGATTTTCATAATCTTAAAAATTCCCTTTATTATAAGACTATAAAAATGTATCATATCTCCCATAAAAATTAACTACAGTAGTAATATTATAAAGGCATACTTTAGATATTATATTTTAAATATTTGTTAGAATCCCACGGTATATAAAGTGTTTATTAAGTAACATTCAAATAAGAAATTGAATTCATAAGTTTGCTAATAGTAAGTGATTAAAAACAAGAAATGTTATGAGACCATTTATCTTATATATTTTAATTAAGCTTTTTTAACGGCCAGTTAATGAGCTGGTGACAAACTCTATGGCTTTAATTAAAATGATAAACTGCTCAGAACTAATTCTGTTCACCAACACTGGGAAAACGTCTTTTTATATTGCTGTTATAATGAAATAACTTTGGGTGAAATGGATATTAGACTTTCACACACACGTATTTATAATTTTTAAGAGTGAGTGACATAAAAATATTTCTGTTTAACAGTACATTTTTGGTTAATGTAGTAAATAAGAAGAAACAAACTAAACCATACGTTTTATTTTCCGTTTAGTTTATTTTTATTATTTTATTTGTATAAGTTCAAATAATGATATTTGATCATTTTCCTTGCAATGAAAGCTTATAACTTTTAATATATAATATTAGAAGATATTATCAATGTGATATATCTTGTAATATTATAGATATATTGTAGGTATAATGTCACACAGACAAAATAAAGACAAAACGGATATTTTAAGAAATAAAAACACCACGTATGCACGTACACACACGCAATATATACTTAAATATACATATATATATATATATATATATATATATATATATTTATATCCTGCATACCATAAATTAATTTAATATCAGTCGATGTCTATGGACATCAATTTTTTCCCTAAGGTAGTGTCCTGCTCTTTTCTTTTGACTGGAGCAGTGGATACTCTAGTATATTACGGGCCAAACGAAAACCTTCTATGCTGACCTGGTCTTTTACTTAGTAAATATTTTTTAGCTATGGACATTCAGTGTTAAACATGGATAACCATTAGCAATAAGCAATTATTTGTTTGGACTGAAATATTTTAAAACTTTGCAAGAACACTTTCCTAATTCAATTGAACCCAAGGGTCAATTGTAAAATGTAATAAATTAGAAAATTCATATTACTGCTCATTATCCATTTATCAGGTCTGGGAACTTGAGTCATTTAAAATAACGAATACCCAAGGGTATTTCTGGAAGGACCAATCATAATCATTGCATCCAATCTTGTCACAATACATCAAACTTAACCTCCAAATTTAGTAATGTTCCAAAACTATTCCACTAGAAATTTGTAGATCTGTAATATGGAGTCACACGAGGATCCAGCTTTCACGACCACCAGTAAATATGGTACTCGTAAATCAATCCTTTTATTTTTAGAGACCAAAGAGCCACCCCCAAATATTGAAAACTAATTAAAAATAATAATAATCATCATGAACCTGCCATTCTAACAGCAAACATGACAAGTAGTCTCTGTCAGGGTTCCAGAAGTATACCGATATCCTATCATAGGACAATGAAGTTTTAACAAAAATCTAAGATATTTGTGATGCTCGATGGAAAATATTGTGTGATGTGACCGAAATAAATATCGTCCACGTTATATAAGCATTTATGATGTCAGATAAGTGATGTTGTCTAAGATATTATTCGTCGCAGTCAACCTTTTTTGCCGCTACAGATCTGTAAGAATAGAAGGTTCGAGAGGTTTCAAAAGGAGAGTGGCGATATCTTTGAACGATTAGCATAAATGTAGGATCTTTTGAGATCAGTGAGAATTAATGGTGTTTTCACTATAATCCTTATCCATACTCCCATCATACAAGGGACCAGAAGTGAGTGACATCCGACAGAGAAGCTAACTAAATATAAAAACTAAAGGAGTTCCATCCGCTCCATCAATCATACACAGTTTTAAAACTAGTCATATCGATTTTGAGATTCAATATCTCAGGTTCGTATAAATATCTCATCTGTATCTGTTGTACAAGATCTCAAAGCCAACTTCAGTGTTACTTTAAACTAGTCATATCGATTTTGAGATTCAATATCTCAGGTTCGTACTAAATATCCTGATCTGTTGTACAATATCTCAAAGCCAACTTCAGTGTTACTTTAAGCACACAACATATTATATTTCATCAGTATTGAAACATTAAAGCGTCCGAATTCATTAAATTCATTGAGAACGATAGATAACTCAGATAACAAGTTATAATATTTCATAACACGATAAAAAAATCGTCATGAATGTTCCTTATTATTTACGTTTCTGAGTCAAACACCAATTTCCGGTGTAAATGTGATGATTCACGTTAGACTGAATTGGAATATCTTAGCCACAGTGTGACATGTCTGTAACTATTAATTTTGCATATAGTAATCATAACTTCATGTACGTACTAATATTAACGTACTGTAAAGTAAATTATAAAAGTCATTCAGTTCTTACCTTTTCGTTTTTGATTATTAAAGCCAACAGTGATATTACACGTTTTGAACCTTTCTGGTGAAGCATTTATTTTACTGATTAATGACTTGGCTTCAAACTAATTAGTGTGGTGCTGTTTTAGGCTGGTTAACTGTAATCATCCTTACTTCGTGGTAGCAACACTTCATGGCGCCATTTAAATCTATCACTCAGTTAAATGAAATTAATTTTAGTAGAAATGTTATTTAGAAGATTTAAAGTCAGAAAGAAAGTGTTCTGGATCAGGGCTATAGGTCTATGTTTCCTCAATTTTACATAAGCTCCAAAAGTCAGTCAGCGATATTATCCCCAGGCAAAGTGTCACTAAATAAAATCAGAGTGTTATAATAAATCATTATTTTCAGTTAAGAAGGCTTTTATTTATTTACGTGTTAAAGTACAACCCTGTGTACTTAGGTATAAAGATATTAAGTATTATATTTTAAATAGTTATACCTAGTTATAATGTTCCGATTAACATGATGGCGGATTTGGAGACCTCAAGTATTTAAAAGTACACTTTATTGAACCGTTAAATTTAACTAATAATTTCCTTAAATATTTTGCTTTATGTTTAAAAACATCATTTGTTCAGATATATTTCTTAAACTGTCTTGAATTAAAATTAAATTAAACTATTGTTAAAACCATGCTTAAATTTGTCCTACAGAAGAATTCCTCATATTTGCCTCGAATACTCGGAATGATACTATTAAACTGTCAGTAATTTATAGTATTGACATATATGTTAGGATTTGAGCGTTCAAAGTTAAATAGATCTCGAGAAATTATGAATTCAGAAATTTAGAAACGATGTATCACCAAGTTATTTACCAATATATCCAACTGAAATAATTGTCTACTGTTTTTAATACATTGCATTAATTGTACAGAAAATAAAACAATACCATTAAGACTGAAAGACCTGTGTTAAAACAAATAAAATTAACGTTTAGTAGCAAATCACATAGTGTGCGATTTATTAAAATATCCTTTTACTCATCCACTTATATACCGCTATTCCTGATAAACATTAAAAAATTCAGTGATGTTAAAAATTATATTTAAGAATATTATAACATAATTAATTATTATTAACGCATGTAGCATACAAGACTTTGTGCTATGATAATGTCATTGAAATAAATAAAATAGTAGATTTCAGTTTTGTTATTAGGAAACGTTTACGAGGTATTTGCAAAAATAACATTATGAATGTAAAATATAATCAAGTAAAGGTTAATTTTATTATTTGTAAACAATGCATGGATAATTTAATTTTGAATATAGTAATATAAATTGGAATTTTAGACACATGTGTTATCAAAATACACCTATTGAAATGATGCTGAAACGTATAGCCTTTGTTAGTTCAGTTTCTGGTCCAGCCATTCTGTAGGAGCTGTAAAATCTTGTCCAGCAATGGATTTTTAGTGAACACTGATTGAATCATAAATAGTTTACGATAGAACGATAGTGATAGATTTGTTTACGATGACACGAAGAGTCGCTTTTTGTTACAAAGCCATTGTTTCATAAACTGTATTTATTATGACTGATATTGAAAACTCATTCGTTACTCACGTTTTTAAATGTATCACCGTAAACCCAAAGAATTTATTAACGGTGATACATTGTGTTCATAGTGATTCTTGCAACTAACAACAAGGCAAGTTGGAAGGGGGTAATGTAAGTGTTGGAGTTCCCCAACGTCATTGTTTACAGCCAATGTTTGAAACTCCGCACTCTCTGAGGAGAATACACACAGTATAGCAAGCTAATATATTCTCTAAAAACTCTTAAATCCGTCTCAACATTATTTTATTTTGAAATAATCAGTCATTTATTGTTTCGTTTTTAGAATTACGTCGTTTATTTACTACTGTCTAATTTACTTTATGGATAAGTGGAAAATATAAGTTAGTAGTGTTCTTTATTGTGCATAATATGCACAATAAAGAACACTGCTAACTTGATATAAGAACACTGTTTTTATATAAGGTTTGTTTTTGATAAACTGAAATTGATGCAGGTTAATAATTATAAATGTTTGTTATGGTTTTCATGAGATTTACGAATAAATTAAATATTTGAACTATATTAGCTTGTAATGATCAAGGTAGAAGTACGCCAGACCACATATCGTGTAATATGCTTCACTTAAGTTCCATCCAAAAGTTCAAGTCATTTCATTCTATATATGTCCTACACACAATCAGATTACACACAATCCAACAAACAAGAAATGGTGAGTACTCTCAGGCAGACAGAAAAAATGTTTTGCGCCCTACTGAATGATTACGCTCAACCAAATCCCATGAATGGGCAAATACCTTTCTTGTCCATATACCAGAGAGAACTCATTCTTTCTATATAGAAATGAAGCTTCATGCAAAGTTTTAAACGTGAAATCTTTCCCAAATATCTGGTGGATAGTTGGGCTATGCAAACAGTTAGTCACGTCTCATAGAAGAACATGCCTATCATCAAATACGATGTCACCTATATAGAAATGAAGCTACTGACATGAGAAACATGGTTACCCATGATAAACGTGAATACGTTTGCTAATACCAGTTAGATCTCACGGACTGAATTGCATGATTTTATAAATAATATGAATAATTTTGTAGCATTTTAAACTTTATTTATTAACCTATTGTTAAGAAAATCTAAACACAAATACTTAATTTATGTTATTCTCTTTGTAATAGATTAATATAAAATTAATATGAAGTAATACTTTAATCCGAAGAATTATTAATTTAAATAATAAGCAGCAAATGAGATAAAATAGAGTACTATTTATTAGTAAGAAAATGCTGATACAAAAGCTATTTTATAAATAGTAAAAGAGTATTCATTGATATTTTATTAATAATGTTCATCTGACAAGTTTAGCGTATTGCAATAAAATCTAGTTTCATAGAAGTTTAATTGACACTTAACTTCTGGAAAGGAACGTTTATTATAGCATATTTCAAACGACGCGATGCATTGACGTCAGAACAAATTTTAATTAGCACATTTTTGCAATATACAAGAAGAGAATGGGATTCCCAAAGGGAAATTACAGCTACAGTCTTGAAATATAAGACCGCGAGTACGTCTGTAGTCGAAAAGCAGATGCTCGAAATTTCATGAATAGTTCATTAAATATAGAATTTTTGTTATTGCTTTTAAACTTAACAGATCAATATTTACAAGCCTTCAAACAATAGAAATAAACCTAACGTATGGAAACTGGAAATAATGTAAATGTAATATATCTTTTAAGGGATCTGAAAAAAAAACAAAAATAACGACACTAAACTTTTATGTAAAAATGGCCCCTATTAAAAACACATGATTACAGGCCAATAGCATGTTAACCGGATCACTAGTTTCTAAGTTATGAATTTTCAAATTTGCATTTTGGTTGTAAAGCACCAAAAAACGATATCATACAATTAAATTTATAGTTTGTAAATTATACAATCATTATTTGTTTTATATATATATATATATATATATATATATATATATATATATATATATATATAGTAACAGAAATAAAATAAACAAAATTGTAATGTCATTCCCGTTATTGCAGCTCTAATAATTGGTTTATATATATATTAATATAATATATACATATATATGCATAGATTTTGTGGATCAAACAACATTCAACGTTCGTATAAATGATATCCAAAAGTAACGAATACTCTAAAAATTTCATAAGATTTTCAAACATTTTATTTTTATTTAATACGGATTGTCAGGATAAAAAAAAATCACGATTCCCTTCTAGGTGTTCAATCAAAACTACGGTAAAATACGATTAGGAATCAATGTTCCAGTGCAGGGCTATTACGGCCACGCTAACTTTAGGCAGAACAAAGCACGGCACAACAGTCTATCGGGTCAAAGGCAACTAACTTCAGCTAATGGAACTGGGTTGTGAGTGCAAACACTGGTAGAGTTTCAAATTTCGAGTCCCTAATGCATTTCTAATGCAGTCAAATGTGTTATGGTATCGTATTTGGTTTTTATTCAAATTTAGAAAATGTTAATAAATAACATATGTACAAAATGTAAAAACCGAAGACATAACAAAACTATAAATAGCTGGAAGCTTTTTCAATTCAGATGGCATATATATATATATATATATATATATATATATATATATATATATATATATACTTTTGGATAACTTAGTAATTAAAGTATCATTTATACGAACGTTGAATGTTGTTTGATCCACAAATCTATGCATAAGACTTATGCATAAAGTATGCATTAGACACAATTTAATATTTTTTACTATTATCAGAACTGAAACATGATAAATCTTAAGTGAAAGTCAGTGTAAATATCTAAGAACCAACATCTTGCTTCCAGCGCTTGACTTTCTGGTGAGATAGAATATTCGATGACGTCACGAGAAGGTGTTGTCAGATCTGAAGTTTTAATCATGTCCTCAGTAATCCGCCCTCCAATTCAATTACAAGTGATAAAAGTAATTGGTTCAGGATTAGCCCATTCACGTTGCTGAACCGATGCAATTGTTCCGAAAATAAATCTTGTTAATTGTGTAAGTAAATACTATACATTTAGATTAATTAACTTGATTTTTTAAATACATTCGTTGAAAAATAAAACATTGTATTCATTTCATTCATGAAATTTTATATAAAAAACTAATCATTTTGGTACTTACTAGTGTTAGCTTTACAATTTTTGGAATTATATCATGGTATATTAAAAGGATTATTTTATGAAGCACGTTTCTTTATACACCATTAAGGTCATATTTAACTGTTCATATCTCCAACCGTCTTTTCTTAATGTACTTAATACAGTTTATAGAAGTATTACTACAACCCTATTTAGTTTATACTTTAACATTTTGGAAAAACCTTCATCTTCAAACCAATATGCACCTTCAAAACGATGTGCCCTTTGAAGAAAACGACAGATTCTTTTGAGATACTGCAAAAACCTCTTCAATGGTCCAGTCAGAGTCCTCCGTCGAGTGTTTGCAATCTCGCTTCCACTGAAAATTGTTTCACCGCAAGTGCTTTTCCTATGACCCAAATGGACCCATCCTTTTGATATCGGAAATATTTTCACCGGTATAATTTTACTAGTTTTTTAATACTTTTGAATGATGCAAAGTAGGGATTAATAAGTATATTTACCACAAAATGTTTTCAATAACATTTTCGAAGCTCCCCGTCGGCCGCGTTACTAATCTTCCCTCTGATAAAAGTATTCGGGTATGTTTTTTGGAGAATTATATGCACTTTGGAGAAAACTATTACCAACTTCAAACCAATATCCGCCTTCAAAATGTGTGCACTTGGGAGAAACCGATATGAACTTTTGAAATATACCTATCTAAACCTTTTCAATATCCCACACGGAGGCACCCATCAGGTTTCGTCTGTTATCTCGCCTCTTATGAAAGCTGTTTCAACGAAAAAACTTTTCCAATGGCTCAATCGAAGCCATTCTTCGGGCATCAAAAATTTTTTCTCCGGAAATAATGTTTTCATGTTTTTAACTTCATACAAATTAGGGGTCAAAGAATCCTTCACCACGAATTGTTTCAGTAACCCATTCTAGAGCTCCATCGAAGTAAAGGTCTAGTAAAAAGGCTAATAAAGAAGCATTTCGCTATCCTCTGGCTACGGCAACCTATATGTACTTCCAAATAGATAAACATATTCGAGAAGCCGATATGCAGTTTCCAACCAGGTTAAATATTCGAGAATTTTTGCTCAGGCCTGTACTTTGGAAAACCAATATGAACTTTGTAGAACCAATATGCACTTTGGAGAATCAATATGAGCATTGGAGATCCAATATGCACTTAGGAGAATCAATATGCGCATTGGAGATCCAGTATGCACTTTGGAGAAACAAATATGGACTTTAGGCAGTTATTGACATAATTACCTACACAATAATCTTAAGCTTGACAGGTAAACTATAGTTTAAATAAATCCTGACGCTCATTAAAAATTCCTGTATAATGTTAATTGGTAATGAATAAACTGCTTAGATTTATGAAATAATCAATATTCATAAAAATGTTTTTCCGCCTAAGCATTGTTTTTTAACTATTAAAAATCCCTTAAAAATATGTCTTAACAAAAAATACAATTACCAACTTAAAATATGGAAATTTATTTAGCGAAACGCTGACGAGATGTTACTAACTGTCACGGGGAGGGTAGAATATTGAGTTAGCGGGGTCGCAGATACTTTCGTTCCACAATTAGTTGAGAAATCCAATTAGAAGTTAGCTGTCCACGATGTTTTTTTATATTTATAACACCACACTCAAATCTAGTCTAAACAAATTTTACACTATCAGATATCCATAAGTAGTTTTCAGTGATATTTTAGGCACTTTATATTACTAATCTGTCTGTATCTCCGCAATATATCTCGAAAATAAACTGTCTAATAGGACAGTCTATGACTTGAAACTATCCATAAAGCTACATTTATAAGTTATACATAAGCAGCACCGAGGTTGATGTTGATACATGCCACCCCGTAGGATTAGACTGAGAGTTATTTAATGGTTTTACATTGGTCTTATGAGTGATTATGGTGACTACGATAGAAACGCATAAAAAATACATTTGTAAACAAAATGAGTTCAATCATTTAAAGTTTAACATGTTACTTGTTATTCCTCCCGATGTCCATATTACAATCAGGATTGCTTCATAACATTTAACGATGCAACATCGAATTTGATGGCGGTGCTTTTCTCTACATGGAGTTTGGCTGAGCGTTAGTGAACAATTTTACACTGCTCTCGGAATAAGTAACTTTGTGAACAAACAGAGTGAAATTATATGATATTTGGCATGTGAAATAATACAATATGCAGCTCCAGACTGCATGCAAACTTAACGAAGTCTCTTACTTTACACGTGGTGTGGCATACACGTAACTTGTAATTACAAATCCTCATAGTTTACGGTACAGTTAATACCATATATTTGTTCATTTGGATTAAGAATAGTCACTTGAATGGTAATGAATCATTAAATAATGTTATTCCCATAGATTTATTCACTGACCGTCACAGCCATTGTTATTCCTCCGTGCAGTCTCCATAGTATATGAGTCTAAGTCCCTTTAGGAGCACAGTATCATTGCAGAGTCAGTTTTTATTCAAACGACAACAATGTAATGTTGCTAAAACATTGTGTTACATGCATCTTTTATTATCTGTTGAAGCCGACAACGTAATGACCATTATGTTTGTCACACAATCCATTAGAGTCACACATTTTTTTAGATATATTTTTTTAACATGTTTGTCGCAAATTCCTATGAAAACTATTTTCTTTTCGGAAAGTAAATTATAACGTGAAAAAAATGTGACAAATCGAATGTGAATCAAATTTTTTACGAGTATTGACACTTGGTCAATTTAAAACTGCACTTAATTTACATAAAGTAAAACGTTATGTATAACTATCATGTGTATAACATATTGCTAATGAATACAATTCTTTCTAAATGAAAATATCGAATAATGTTGACTCCACCTAGGATATAAAAATTTAATATAGTTTTAAGATATTGAAAATAATCTCACCGCTCCTTGAAGTTAACCGAGTAACTCCAGCCAATGTATAAAACATTTAATCTTCATCTACAATGAACATTAAATTTAAGGTTGATATTGAATATAATAAAAATTTTAAATACTCCTCATTTTTAAAGCTATTACTTTGCTCTTCTAGGTTGTTGCTTTAAAATAAAAACATGGGTGATTTGTCTGTAAATTTTTTTGTTGAAACTTGTCATCTGTTTTGGGTATTAACCAAAAGATAATGTACAATTAATAATAAGTAGGGATTTTAAAGTATTCTTTAGGAACGATGTAGTTAAGTGCCCAAAATAATTTAATGTTGTACAAACCATAAAGTAAAATTGAAAATGTATTAATAATAGGTTACATAAGGATTGAATAACTTACATTTAATACTTTTGATTTCAGTATTTTTGTATTCATTGTTCCTTAGAGCCTCATTTTGAAAAAATCTTAAGTTTTATTTAGTATTATATGGATATTCTAAGACGATTCATAGGCTTATATAACACAAAATTTAAAATTCTGTATTATTGTGTACGGAATACACAAATTTAAAGCTATACACAATATTATAAAGTTGATAATGTTGTGCCAGATATTGCAATACACATAATTAACTTATTAATATACATAAGTCATTGAAATAAATTCAAAAATGGACAAAATAGAAAAGGTTCACATATATGAAAGTTATTAAGCTCTCACTGTACGGAAAGGTGAGGAGTTTTGTGATATGTTTTGTTATTTATTTCAATGATGTCTTAAAATGGTACTTCTCCATTTTATATTTAAGATTCATATAATTAACTTATAAACAACTGAACCTAAACAAGAACTTCTACAAACAAAACATGTGGATGACTGAAAAATAATACTAACATAATAAACTATGGCAGGACATAATATAACAAGAATATAAGTAAATGTTTTATTACAGTAACAACACTAACAGGAAAACAGTAACAATAAATAAACTATAGCAATATAAATAACATAATAAAATATATAAAATAAAATAGTAACTATAACAGTGAACCAGTAACTATAGCAATAATAACATGATAAACTGTGGCATAAAATAGCAAAGAATATAAATATTACATACAGATAGCAAATTAGCGGCAAAGATAACAAAAACTGATGGTGGTTTAATACGTGAGAAATAGAGTGGAAGCATTAAAGTTGGTAGCACTGCACGTTTCGCTTTCCACTTCAATGTTCTCTCACTATTGTGGAACAGGTCAGGAGTTCAGTCGAAGGCAGGTTGTTGCCGGCTTTCTGTAGGCGTGCCACCGTGCTGTTTGCTGCATAGTTTGTCCCGTATTGTTACCTGATGAAGAGCATTGTGAATTCAGTGTTTTGTGTGGGATTCACATAATTACTTAATACAATATTAAACACAAGATTCGATGAAGCAAAAAACTAATATTTAAGGACTTTTTGAGAATGATCGATAAATCTAGGAGTTCAGTTTCCAGAAAATTAGAAAAAATATAAGTTAGTGGTGCAATAATAATCAATGGCGACCGTCTGAACCGTCAAACAATGAAGGCAGTTAGCGGTTTATCGGTACAATAACACTGGACTCTGTGGGTGCCAATCTACCGTCGCCATTTATCGAAAACATGTATAAATTGATTTCCGAGCACATGATACTAATGATAATTCAAATTTTATTCTTGCGGATAGCTTTATAATGTAAAATTTGTTTGAAATTGGATGTGTAAAATGTTTGATTAATTTATTTGAGCTTTAGAAATGTTACATTCATGTACTCTTAATTTATTTTATAGTTTACCTTTTTACATTGTTAATGTAAGTAACGCACATGTACGTTGAGATTCACTGATTTACGTATAAAATATAATAATTTATTGTACTACATAATACGATATTTACTCAATATTTTACATGTCAGAAAATTATTCAGACAGATATACAATAAGTTCCAAGCGCGTTCGATGCCTCATACCACCTATTTGACATCGTATTTTAACTATAGAACAATAATTGTGTGTATGAAATATTTAATGCTATTTTAAAAACAAGAAAGTTTTCTTTCCTCAAACATAAAGTTCTCAAAGGCAAGCAATTCTGCACCAACAGATTTCTTTTTCAAGTAGGATTCCTCTTTTACAGAAATGTTTGTGACATTTCTAATTCATACTGTATTTCAGTAGTTCTTAATAGGTAGTGGTAAAACCTCCATATAATCTACGATGCAACATATAACACTTCATTCTCCAGGCTATAAGAAAAAGGAATGTTTTCAATATACTGTGTATATATTTCCATGAAAATATTTATCACACATTGCAATTTAACATTAGGAATTTCGGATTGAATGTTCTTTTTACGTATGAATATGCAGGCGAGTTTTAAAAGGTCCTCTTTTTTGCATAAATAACTCACAGTTTACAAAAATGTTTCATACATTTTTTTAAAGTTAGATAAAATTACCTTTTAACCAATGATATATCCATATTCATATTCCGGATGCATATTTTGATGTTTTTCTGTTTAATTTTAGCCCTTTATGTTGTAACAAATGACGGACTAATACTTTGAATCAACCCTACTGTAAATTTGATTTATCGACTCAAGGATACCATCAAAGGATAGTTTCAGGAACACCATCTCATGAGTAAGCTACTCACTGGAGACAGTATTGTCCCGCATTCTCTAATACTGGGACAATCGCTACTTCCGACGGAGTCATTAATGTAACACAAGTTTATTTGTAGGAAAACTCAATGGCAGAAAAATAAATAAACTCTTTGAATTTTTTTACTAATTTCGTTTCGTAAATTAACTAAGATGACCCGTAAAGTGGTATTTTTTTTATTAATATTCAACTAACAAGATTCAAACATTTCAGCTTTTGCTATCACAATGTTAAAAGTGCTTCTACTACGGATCACTCCAAAAGTTGAACCTATAACCTTAATTTTCCCCCACACTTTCAACGCTAGAAACATTTTTTAATTAAAACATTCACATTTTTAAAATTGTGCATTTTGAAATATTTAATTATTTAGTGAACTTTACTTATAAAATATATCCCACTAATAGTGTCAATATCACGATGATAGTTAATCGAATAGAAAATAAAATTTTGCGAAGCCTTGTGCTTGTGACACATAGTCATTAATGTAACGATTATCAGTTGCAATTATTACTTCATATTTGGTGTAAAAGTTCCTGTCATGAGATTCAATCAGGTCGGTCTGAGAAGTAATTATCTGTGTATATATGTATGTCCAAGTAGGTTTATCCGCACATATTTTGAGAATCATTTCACGTACATTACAGAAATTTTGTATCAATAGACAGAAAGTAATTTTGTGTAAATTTTTTTCTTCAAACATTGAATGCTTATTATAATGTAGTTGCATGTAATGGTTTTCTGTTAAATAAATAAATAAATAAGTAGATTACAAAAGTCCGGAGTAAACACCTTTTGACTAAAATAGGCTCTTCAGACCTAATATGTATGTATCCATCAAGCAGCAAAAATAGTAGTATTTGTTAATTCCTGTAATCTTAATCATCCCAATTTCGATATTAAAAAGCTGAGTAACATTACCAAGTAAATATTGGCTCAATAACCAATACCAGGGAGCAACCCCGACTTTGTCTCATTAATCATGAGATTGGCTCCACCATTTTGTAGGAATCGATCTAATTCCATTTGTAGTTGCTACTTGTGGAGTCTTGGACCATTTGTCAACGTCTGTGTTTTATCGTGTTTCTTTTA
This sequence comes from Homalodisca vitripennis, assembly GCF_021130785.1. Taxonomy (NCBI): domain Eukaryota; kingdom Metazoa; phylum Arthropoda; class Insecta; order Hemiptera; family Cicadellidae; genus Homalodisca; species Homalodisca vitripennis. The sequence goes on from NC_060208.1 coordinate 131,817,212, forward strand.
GTAAACCAAACAATACGTTATTTAATCTGCTTCGATAAAGTAGGACTTGCTACAAACCTATTGGTTGACCTATACACATACTACTTGCAAATGAGCAGCAGACTTTAAATTGGATACGATGCTAAAAGATCTTTAAATCCACACAACAGGAGAAATTTGAGATTTATAACTGTTAATTCGTTTTTGGGACTGAAAGAGGCTACAATTTTCTTAAGATAGGCTTAAAGACCTACATGAACATTGATTGTAAAAAGTATTGAACGGAATAACAAAACTAATCTGATGCAAACAAGTTTTCAAAAATTCCTCAAGCTTTCTTTTGAGATTTAAATTGAGTTTAAAATTACAACATATTGTTTTACTTTGTGAAAAGTGTTCACACTTTCAAAAACTAGTCAAAAACCTTAAGGTATGCAATAAATACAAGCAAATTTTTGATTTTCTTAAAATTGATTATCTATCTGAAGAACCAATACATGCCGTATTTTATTTATGAAACTTTAATATAAAAACATGGTTTTTACGACAAAAAGTGAAATATGTGAACATTATAAAAATATTGGAAATATTATAATTCGAATCGTCAAGACAAAATTTACATACTATCCGAGAAGCAAGTAAAAACAGCCCGCGGGAGTGTCTTGCAGAACACGCACTGGCGACTTAACAATCTTATTGCCAACCTTACTGGACAGATTGAGTTAAACAGTCTAATAATGCAACGTTTTTTAAGACAAAATTGCCACAAATTTATTCAGGCACAATTACGCTAATGTTTGAGGTGTCCTTTTTAGCTCTTGAAAATGGCCAGAATATTTTAATATTAAAAACTTGAACTATAAATAAAACTATTTTAATGTGGAGCGAGACGGTAAGGGAGGGGAAAAATAGATGGAACTTTCCATTTAGCGAGTTATACTTGTCCTGTGTGTGCGTGTGTTTATTTTTCAAAAATTTATAATAATATTAATATTTATTTTAAGTTGACGGTATTGAGAAGACTGTTTGAAAAGCTAAATCAAACAAGATCAATTACAACTACAACGTAAGGGCAGAACGTAGTGTTGAAACAACAAGATTAGTTTACTTGTTATAGATTAATAAGATATTGGTGTTTTACATTAATTTTTATATTGGTAAAAAATTGATGGCCTAGAATTATTTGTCTTTAATTACTCAAAACTTCCAATGAGGTAATAATACAATCTTTTATTTAAGATAAATTGCTGTTTTTAATTACTGTTTTTAAATGAATAAATGTATTTTTGTTTTAGGTAAAGGAAAATACGTACACATCGCCAGTGGCGGTTTTGCATTCATCTTGTGTGAGTGATTTTCTCATTTCTTACTGTTTTAAGTGTTATCAAATGAAAAACTGCCTTTATTAAAGAGGTATATCCAGCCCTCTCAAAAAACACCTATATCTTTGTAAATTCTGTAAATTCTTTTAAATATGTGAGCACATGATCATAAATGATTGTAACCTTTATTCTCCAAGTCTGTAGCATAAAATTAAAATTTTATAAAACGTAAATCTTTGATATAGGCGAGTTGTAGCTTTCATCTGATTTGATGAAGCTCCCTCGCAACACGCTTGTAAACACTCCAATAGCACCTTAGGATTTGTGGTTACTGTAAGTAATTGCAGTCTAAGTAAGTACCTGGAATCTAAGTGTAACTGACGGAAGTTCTCACTGTAAGAACTGAACCTAATGTATCGCATGGAGCAACATTATATTGGCCATCCTCGGATAGCCATTTTGATAGCTATTGAGCCACAATTATCTTCTAAGGCAATAAGACAGATCAGAGAAAAATGGAGTCCGATGTACAGCCTATAAGGGCCTGCTTACACCAGCCTCGTGACCCATTCCTGGCGGAGCCCGCTGGATCGGCTGATGACCCAGAAGCGTTCTGGCTCCTCGCGATGAAGTGATTGATACACCATCCTGGGACCAACATGCCCCTGCCCCTCCAAGAGAGTGAGACCAGCAATATGGTAGTATTCTAGTATCTTCTCCACGTGGGAGGTGTCTGAGGTATGAAAAAAGACCCAAAGGTAGGAGTGGACCTCCCGCCTGCTCGGTTACTGGCGATGAGAGCTTGCCTCCGCCGGGCCCTCCTGTCCCTGTGAACAATGTCTATTAACATTTTTTTTACCCTCGTGCTGGCCTTCAGTTATATGCTAACTGCATGGAGTGAGAATCGAACTACTCTCATTCTACAGGAGGGTAAATATCCGAGCTAAGTCTCAAACTACTGGCTGATCACGATCAGTTCCCTCTTGACTTGCGTCTGCCATGGATGAGTCGATGAAAGGCTGAAATTATGACCTTAAAATCTAGACAGAAAGGGTTCGTTGTGGAGGCCGACTGCTTCGCCAATGTATGGTTTCTTGACCAGCTGACAAGAATCATGAAAACCGAGTCTGATGGTATGATGGTTATTCTAGAGGTTTTTTTTGACACAATGCTACATGCAACGATAGGGCATGCGCTCCGGCGTAAGGGATTCCGGTTTCCTTTGTCGGATTGGTTGAGTCGAGCTATTAATCCCTTTACAGCCGAATATCTCAATATAAGGGGCAAGTGAAATCAAACCTCAACGAGGTTTTAAGGTTATTTATCTATTACCTTCCTTGATTTCAACTCGGATTCGTCAGTACAAAGAGCTGGTAGATCTAATTGATGCCAAAATTATGAGGAATGGGGTGTCAGATGTCTGCAATAAACCTTGGTTCCTTATGGAACCCTGTGGGAATATCAATCCTGATCTAGTCGTTAAAAACCGGTAAAGTGTCCTTGTGGTCGATTTCACCGTCCTCCACGAGGATGGGACCAACCTGCAGAGCGGAAGAGACGAGAAGATAAAAAAGTATCTAGAACTGATATCCCAACTGTGTATCTGTCTACAGGGCCTGCTGTTAGGAAGTGGATCAATGCTTTTACTCAAAGGTCTGGTTTTTTGTAGAATTATTGATATTGATTCCGTCTTTACAATGAATTCTGATTACAAATTTGCTAATCTTTCTTTAATAAACTAATAATTTTTCCAAATGACAGTGCTTACATGTTTAAAAAATTGTAAAAATGTGATGTGAGGATATATTTACTTCTTGATTGAGTTCAACTTTCTACTCTGCAGTTTTTAAGGTTCTGTATGTGGACTTTGATTTTATAAATAAAGACAAAAAACTAGAAATGGAATAGTAAAATATTAAGGTTCATTGTTTCTTGGTTTAAAAAAAGTATTATTACTCTGCAAGAGTTAAAGATATCAATAAGTATTTCATTCATTACACTGATTATGTATGACATAGATCTGAGATTTTATATTTCGCTAAATACTTTCACTGAAATAGCTAGAATCTAAATAAACATCCCACATAATAAAAATAACAATATAAATTAGTAACCATTACTGGTGCTTGATTTTGTGAAAATATTGTTACGTATTGTTCTGATTTTTTGCAAAAAAACTATTAACTTGGACAAATTACCATTCCTGTTAATACAACCTCCATTAATACGGGACATATTATTTTATTTTAATACCTGATTTTAACAAAATTAGAGTGTTGGCTACATCTATAAAATTTGCTAATATCAGTTGAATCAGTTATTTTCTTTCTTTTTCATTAAAATTTCATAGATATTAAACTTTTTTAAGGGATGAATACTTGTGTTTTTGACTTAACTGTGTTTTTATTACGTTATTGACGTTTAATACTACAATACTTTGTCCATGTGTTTCTAATAGTTATATACATTATAGTTAAATTCTGCCTATTATATTTATGTTTCCTTGTCCTGTATAGAAGAGAGGGATTTTAAGTCTTGCTTCATAAATAACAGACTGTAAGATACAGAACGTATCCAAGTTCTGATTGAAACACTGAGAACCAACAAGTTTGCAGTAAACTGTAGCCCTTTTATGTAGGTTTCTAAGGAAAGACTTGCTGCCGACATTCTGTCAGTTTATGAGCAGGATCAGACTGTCGATGGGGTTGCAACTTTGGCTTAGCCCCAGCGATCCTCTTACAGGGTTGTAACAGATCTGGTCCCTGAGTAAGCGAATGTCAAGTGGGGAATACGTTACACGTATATAAAAATTTGCTGTGCACACATTTTGTAAATTTTAGTTTACTAGATAGTTAATTAAAGGGGTATGTGTATGAATATTTTATTATTTTCAGAATTTGTAAGATAAGTAGATATGGTTTTGATTAAAAAACGTTAGAGTTTTTTTAAGAAAGATATTTAATACTGAAATATACAGGGTGATTCAAAACTAAACGGCAATCTCTCGGAAGCTTATTCTATAGCTAAAGACAAGTAAAAAAGTTCATATAACCATATGCCCGGAAACGCTTCGTTAGCGAGTTACGCCTAGCGAAAGATTTCGCCCGGATTTCAGAACCCTTGGTGAAGTCAGGCCGTATAAAAATGGTAAAGGTAGTTACAAAGATACAAATACGATTGTTTTTTATGTTTTTATATCTGAAAAATTTATTAAAATTCGTCCCAGAGCTGTAAATGCAATACTTTCAGAGATATCTTACGTAAAACACAAGAATTGGTGCAAAGAAATAACACATTTTTGTGTTTAACGTAAGATTACTTCCATAAATGTTAAATAAAGGTATGTTTTTCTTAAACAGATTTGTAAAACACTTAATTCTGAAAAGATTAATGTGAATTACTTAGGAAAAAAAAATTAATAATAGGTATTGAAATTTAGCTTTATTTAAAAATAAAACAGACGCACAAAAATGCATATTCTTATCTGCATAAAATATTAACTAATGTTTAGGTTGTGAGTAACAGCTGATCATTTATTCAACACTTTTTATCGTAAAATTTCTTTGCAAAGGTTGGCAATATCAGCTGATCAACAATTAAGTTCATGAAGTAATATTTGAATAACCTTTATGGAGGTTTTTGTATTGTGGCGTGTGAAGATTGTATTTTGTGAGATCCTGTGATTATTTGGAAATATTTTATACAAGTGTATAAAATATTTTATTAAATATTTATTTTTAAAATATTTTATTAAATATTTTTATAAAAGTGTATGTAATATCTTAGTAAATAATGGCAGATAATGTAAATGGTATGTATTCGTTTGAAGAGTATACGGACATGATACTGATTTACGGCAAAGTTAACAAGAATGGTTTAGCTGCAGTTCAGGAATATCGTGATACTTTTCCACATCGAAGAACACCTGATCTCAAAACATTTGAAGCTGTGGAGAGACGACTTAGAGAAACTGGTAGCTTTAAACCGAAGCGAATAGATACTGGTCGTCAACGTAGCGCAAGGAACTATAATAATGAACAAGCAATAATAAATGCTGTAGAATTATCACCAACCACAAGCACCAGACGATTATCACGTCAGTTAAATATTTGCCAGTCAAGCGTATGGCGGACACTTCATGAAGCACAGTTGTACCCATTCCATATAACACGTGTTCAAGACTTATTACAGCAAGATCTTAATAAACGGAAGATGTTCTGCCGCTGGTTAAGAAGAAATTGTTTACGACATCAGTATTTTCTTCGGCGTATTCTCGTTACTGATGAATCCTGTTTTACTAGAAATGGAATTGTAAATTTTCGTAATACCCATACTTGGGCGTACGACAACCCACATGAAACTGCGACGAGGCATTTTCAACATACATTTTCAGTCAATGTATGGCTTGGTGTTCTGGGTGATAATTTGATTGGTCCATTTTTCCTCCCTAATCGACTTAATGGAGTAGCGTACTTAAATTTTTTAAGAACAAACCTGCCTACCCTCTTGGAAGATATTCCTGTTCAAAACAGAATAAATGCATGGTTTATGCACGACGGAGCACCTCCACATTTTTCTAATGATGTGAAAAACTATTTAAATGATACATACGGTAGACAATGGATTGGTCGAAATGGACCAGTAAAATGGCCACCACGTTCTCCTGACCTCACGCCAGCAGACTTTTCCTTATGGGGTTGGATGAAGTCAACTGTTTATTCAAAACGGATTAACACCATAGAGGAGTTACGTAATCGCATTAAAGAGGCGGCAGAAACAATCAAGAATGCTCCAAACGTTATGAAACGCGCTAGAAAAGAGTGGATTCGTCGTGCAAAAACGTGCATTGCTACCAACGGAGGACACTTTGAGCAACTATTATAGGTGATTATTACAGTTTTATAAAGGTAAATACATTTTATGTTAATTTTCAGTCTAGAATAAATGATCAGCTGTTACTCACAACCTAAACATTAGTTAATATTTTATGCAGATAAGAATATGCATTTTTGTGCGTCTGTTTTATTTTTAAATAAAGCTAAATTTCAATACCTATTATTAATTATTTTCCTAAGTAATTCACATTAATCTTTTCAGAATTAAGTGTTCTACAAATCTGTTTAAGAAAAAATTACCTTTATTTAACATTTATGGAAGTAATCTTACGTTAAACACAAAAATGTGTTATTTCTTTGCACCAATTCTTGTGTTTTACGTAAGATATCTCTGAAAGTATTGCATTTACAGCTCTGGGACGAATTTTAATAAATTTGTCAGATATAAAAACGTAAAAAACAATCGTATTTGTATCTTTGTAACTACCTTTACCATTTTTATACGGCCTGACTTCACCAAGGGTTCTGAAATCCGGGCGAAATCTTTCGCTAGGCGTAACTCGCTAACGAAGCGTTTCCGGGCATATGGTTATATGAACTTTTTTACTTGTTTTTAGCTATAGAATAAGCAAGATTGCCGTTTAGTTTTGAATCACCCTGTATAATATATAATCATTGGGTTTTGCCCAAATGGAAATAACTAATTCAGCAGATATCCAATAAATCAGAAAGTAATCCGATTTAAACATACTACTAAAAGAACTCTGCAAACAGCAAGGTCTTGGATTCTTATGAAATAACTTAATGATTAAACATGTTCTTAATAAACATAATCGACTTAAAAACCCCAAAAGCAGACGTGTATACAGGTATTGTATACAACTCAAAACATAAACTAAAAAATGTAGGAAATAAAAGGTTTAAAAGTGTCAAAATAAGTCATGTTAAATGGCATGCTTATCGGAATCTCGTTTTGATTATTGAAGAATATAAGGTAAACGGTAAATTAATACTTAATAAGAAAGTTTTAAAAATGAAAAAAGTATTAAAGGGGAGTCCGAAATGTCCTATCTTGCGTAATGTTAAGTTAACGCCACTTTTCTCAGGGAAGAAATAAGTTAGAGCTATAATTTTTTTATTTTGAAGATCACTGTTTTACCTAACCACACTCATGAGATTTTATATATATATATATATAAAACATTTATATATAAAACATATATATAAAACATATATATATATATATATATATATATATATATATATATATATATAAATGTTATTAATTTTAAAATAAACCACTAAATTTTCGTCAATTTAAAAAAAAATACTTTTTCTTAATGATATATGTATATAATGCAAAACCATTATGAGGGTTAAAAGACGTTAGTAAGAAGAAAGTGCAGTGCAAATTTAGTGCTTGTAGGCCTTATAGTTACTGAGAAAAGTGGCATCAAAGATAAAAAACATACATTTCGGAAACTCGCATTTAAAGTTTAATACTATGGTTCTTTACTCCACTGTGGCAATTAAGTAGTTCATTAGGATTATGAGATTTGCCTTTGAGACATTTCTCTAGTAGGTCAGTATCAGATAGGTCTCTAAAAATTTGTTTAGTGGCAGTCATGACAATTTCATTGGCATGGAACCTTGCATTCTGGTCATAGTTTTCGTTTCTTTGTTGACATTGGTTATATTATTATATTGCTTATCCTAATCAGTCACTCAAAGCTCGTATCATGATTTTTTAATTTTATTTTTTGTACTTCAGAACAATTTAGGAATATGAGAGTTACACAAAATTACACAGAACTTCATGGAGTATAACAAACAATGTAAAACAAAGAAACGAATATTTTTTAATTTTTCGATTTGGACTCCCCTTAAAGTATTTCATATCATTAGGATAAAGAAATTAGTCTGAATATCAGATTCCGCCAGTTATCAGTTATCAGACAAAATTGTTTAGGAACAAAGTTATGTTCTTGTAGAAACGGATTTCTCAAAGACAAAACGATTCAATATATAGATTATGCTCAGAAAATACGATGATTATAAAGTAACCTAAATGCTACCTTATAATTATAAAGCTATTCATTATAAAGGATCATACAATTGTTAAAATTTATACGTTTTAAAATTAAATTGGTTTATTTTATCACGAATGGAGGATATTTAATTTGGATATAAATATGCGATGAATGTTTGATTAATAAACACAAAGCTTTAGGCATCCACATATTAAAACACACAAAGTACATTACAGTTTCAATCTAAATGTAAACACAGTCGTGTTTTACCATATGTCATTTTGTTTACGTGTCGTATTGCGATTCACACTTTTTGCCTCTTTGTTTATTTGTTATGTGTTAACCCCACTAACTTGTTTCCAGTGTAAATCTGTCTTAGAATTAAATGGCGTATATATTTCAGTAATAGTTGTGGTGTGGAAGATTTTAAAATTTTAAGATTTAAAACATGATATTACGAAATGAAAAGCAATATTTACTTGTGTGCAATATTTCTTTACAGTTTTAGAGTGTAGAAATCGTTTTTTGTGCTAATATCTTAAAACTATTTTTTGTTAGCAGTCAATGATTTAAGCTATATAAAATATAAAAACGCAAACACCAAAGAAAACACAATAATGTTCTTCTGATATATTATATTTCCACACATGTTCTATAGTAGTATAATAACAATAAAACAAAATGCCTAGTGTATTTATTAGGATACATTTTGCTATACTCTAATTTACGATACAAATTCGTAGCAGTTAACATGTTGTATCGCATATAATATTCAAAGTTTAATTAATATGATGTGGCCATTCTTCTTTGAATTTCGATAAAAGGCTAACACAATATATATATATATATATATATATATATATATATATATATATATATATATATATATAATTTAGTAACATCATTGATATATAACCAGATATTTAGTTTGACAATTCTATCCGCATAGCTTTTCACATTATGTACAATACATACAGGGATTCCAATTTAGTTTATTCGTAGACATTTAGGAAACAAACAATGTAAAATTATAAAAATATATTTTGAATTTTACAAAAATAATCAGAACACAGAACATATAGTTTTTCATTATTATTACAGAAAGTTCAGAAGAAGCGGCTATGCCGATATGGAGTTTATGCATTTCTTTAAGTACATTTTTAAGTACGTGATATACGTTTGCAAGAATGTTTCTTTAATGAAATTGAATATATAAAAGTAATAGGAAAAAATAGCATTAATGTATAAAGACATTATTCGTTAGATATGCTTTTATAATAAATTATATATTGATGTATGAAAACTAAAAAGAAATTTATAATTTATTTTGAAGTTTTAAGTTGAATATTCTATGCAATAATGCATAGTCATAACTTTTTCTTTTAGCTAATTTCCACACACACACACACACACACACACACACACACACACACACAACACACACACACACACACACACACACACACACACACACACACACACACTTAGGAAATAAAATATGTATAAATTACGTGTACATTTATTACGTTTATAAATAAGGAGGCACACATACCATTATGTCAAGGAGGATGCGTAAGGATATTTTTCACAGCTGTAATAAAGGTTCTTAGCGAAAACCATTAATAATTACTATTATTTTAACTTTTAATACGTGTTTTAGATTGAAGTCATTTCAACTAGATTCTACAAGTGTGCTGTAAAGTATAGTAGAGCCCAATAGCAGTAAATCAGCTGTTCCTTGGATAAACACCTCCCCACCCACACCCACCCACTTTCAACCCCTCCCCATCCGTCCCATCAACGAGCTAGGCCCGGGTCTGTCCGGGACGATGGTGTCTTCTAACATCGTATAAATCGAATACCACCTGAACACCCTTAGCGGACGCTTCCCGTCCTGCAGCATATTTAAGAGGTTGTAAAACAAAACGTATACAACAAAATTAATACAATATTTTTGTAATATTTTTTAGATTTTTATTATATATTTTATGGTAATTCAACAAATAAGATTCTTTAATTAGAAAGTACATATACAATATTATTTATTTATTATTTGAATTTTTTACATATTAGTGTATAGAAGTATATTTTGTTAGTGTAACATAAAGTCTGTTTGGAAGTCCGTACAGAACTGTACCAGTGCCTATGTGCTAAAGTAAGCAATGAATTGGAACATGTATACAACGTGGTTACACTCGTTATTTACGAAAAGTGAGGGTAGCACCAAATATTTAGTAGTGTATTGGATACTCAATGCGTACTTTCCATTTAATTTCGTGCAACTACAACGTCACACTGTCTCGGATATGGGAGTGTATAGAACCTAACATATGTCAACCACTACTTTAATGCGAATTGCAATGTTTCAGTAGAAATTCCTCAGGCAAGTACACACCTCATTCACACTCCATGCCGTAATGATCTACTGAGCTAAATATTTTTAATTGGCTAGGGTATCAGCAATATCGCCTGTAAGAATTCGCTACATTGTTTGGATGTAATTAGAAAACTAGGACCACATGTGCGATCTCTTATTCTAATACTCCGCAGAGGAAGATATTAACATTATGCAATATTTTGGGTTTTTTTAGACAGATCTTGGGTATCCAGTGTGGGGTTTTCATTAATATTTTTTCTTTTAAACTAGAACAGAAACCATATAACGACTATTATATGATGAATTTGGACTCAGATTGTATTGAAGTGATAGATTTCAAGGTACACAGCACTTGAAGTCTCTCATACGACAAACCTCTAGGAGAGGCAATGTTCACTAAACTATTACCCTTAATAGTTCGCTGCGAAATCGGAATTGAATGTATTTGCTGTATTCTACTATCGCTTGTATTGACTTCTCTTGTAGTCTAAAATTTGTATTCAAAATATATGTGGTGATGTTCCACTGTACTGCTAAATTTTAGTGCTACCGTTCGTTTATTTTTGAAGTGGGTGCAGTATGTAATAAGTTTGATCTCTACTGTAATTAAGGGTATTAATTTTATAAAATAAAATTTTGATACGTGTCACCTGTTAGGAATACATTGGTTTTATCTCATGGCAATTAATAACACTTTAAATTCAATTTCACGTAGCAAAAATAATTCAGAGATAAACATGTAAAATACACTGTCTATTTTGGCTCAAGCACTACGTGGATTTTTATTAAATAAATTTAAGTAGTTTAATGTGTACATAAATATTCTTTTCAAGCTTTTCCCAAATTTAAGGTATTAATTGTTAGAGGATTTTGAATTTATGGCACCAATAAGCCATACTGAGCGCCTACATTGCAAGCGGTTTTCTGTTGCAATGTGGTCAGCAGTGCTGTAGTCTGTAGAACAGTGTATAACTGCCGATATTCATGCCAAGTTATTAATCACCTCAAACTACGTTAGGACTTTGCTTATGTGAGAGTATAATGTATCCGACTGACACCGCATTTAAAACATTTTAAATATCCGTATTTTTTATAACTTAGTAAAAAATTATAAGTTATGAACTTTAAATTGATATTTAACATTTATGTTTAAATTGTATGAAGACTTTTATTTTTAAATTAGAGTTAATGAGGGGTTCCAGACCGTTTTTTGTCTTAGTAACAAAAGTGCAATAATATTCAGTGTTCTTAGAGCGCATTCTATGAAAAGGTTGGGTAAAAACATCTTTGAACGTCCGTAAAGACAAGAAGCATCCAACTAGCCAATACTTGGGTCCAATCTTATTCAATCTGTAAACAGCGGGCTTGTCCTTCTGCAGTGGTCAGGTAACCATCGTAGTGTCCTGTTCCACTTCTAAATATCATAAATTAGCACACTTCACTTTAAAATCCTTGCTTCTAATAAGTCTGTATATGTCTGTACTGTTCTTACTGTCCTTACATATGAAAAGCGCTCGGTGTCTTTATGGCTATCTGGAAATTTCATGGTTGCAATGTAAGAATTAGTGATATCGTTACTGGCGAATTGGCGTCAAGGCTATAGAGGTCAGGACTTCCCGGAAAGGCAACAATTCACATTCTCAGAGTTTTCTCAAGATATTGTTTTTACAGCCATACAAATTACAGATTTGTTTCTCGACTATTTGAATGAAACATACGTACTCAGTCATCAAATTGTTTTTATATAAATTTATTGTTATATTTATTAATGAACCGTCTTGTAATAAAACTAAAGACCAAAGTACAAATAATATAATCAAACTATTGAATATTAATTAAACTTTTAGACTACCAACAATCAAAACCTCGACACATCGTACATCTAGGATTATTAACTAGGATTAAAAATAAAATGTTATTGCTGCTCTAAATCTCAGTAATCACAGTACTAGGTCTGGCTGTTGGCTGGCACTATGAATAATTGTTCAGTGAGACGGTTTCATTTTATTTTATATCCATCTTTCATATACTTATAATTTTTTTAATAGGAGTAGATATTACGTCTTACTTTTTGTAGACATATAATAAAATCACAATAATGAATTAGAATAATATAACCAACTTATGATATAGCATAAAATTCAATTATTTGACAGTTCGAAACGAATTGGAGTTAGTAAATTGTCACAATATTTGTTAATCGTACTCGTACATACAATTGTATAAACCGATTAGTAACGCACCACTTTGTGAAGAGCATGTAAACAGCATGCATAATGATAAAACATTCATTAAAACAAACTCGACTTATAATTTTGTTTTAATGCATTGGTCTGCTTTACATAACGGAATCTTCTATCCGAAAAATATTGATGCCGATTTGAATTCATAAAATTTCGATGTCAGAGGAGTCTCAGAAAATTACTTTGCAGAACAATATCTGAAGGGAAAATTAAAAGCTTTGTCCAGTATAATTAGCGGCTTGTAGAACTCACAAAGAGCGTTAATCCGGCGATTCTGAGACAAAACCGAGCAGCGTCTGTGACATCACACCGCTGCTATCTCACTGTGGACTTGAACTTTGAAATGTGTGATTACAACAGGGCAGGTTTTAATTGAATTCAGAGGACTGTAACATACGTAACTACTATCTCAACTATTACTATTGTACTATTTAGTAACCGCATTAGTGACAATAGTTACGCAATTATTAACTCCTTAACATATTAGATACTGAAATATATTTGAAAAATTACAATATTTCTTTAAGCTACTAATCTAGGGATGAAACAGTACCTAGGTATTAGAACCGTTCTCTTAAGCTTTTATACAATTGAAAATAAAAATGTTATGCCTGCTTTTATACAGGGTGTCAATTAAGTCTGGAACCTCTTTTTTTAATTTTTAAACCACAATATAAAAAAATACCAAAGTTCACACATGCTTACTGGTGATAGTAACGCATACATCTGCCCAATTACCGACCGGATAATCCCTTTGGGGGACGGTCCACAAGGAGTCAGACAAAAGTCTTAAAGCACCTAGCAGCATAGGTCAAGTTTGGTATCAAATTAAAGGACTTACTTAGCAGAGTACAATGCCGCAAACCGAACTTCAAAAGGTGGATTCATTCAGTAGTTATAGCTATTTGAATTTTAAAACAATTGAACAATGTAAATTATTAAGTATTACAAGTTAACACCAATTTTTAAGTACCTGTGATCAAAGTAAGTGTTCAAAATGTTCCCCTCCCATCGTCTGGCAATGTCCTAGGCGGTTGTAAAAGCCATCCACTGCCTTTTGAAGGTAGTCACGAGGAATATTTTGAGCTTCTTGGACTATGAGATTTCTTAGGTGCGCCAAATATCGAGGCTTAGTACGATAAACTTTGTCTTTGAGGTATCCCCAAAGAAAAAAAATCCAGCGGAGATAAATCAGGGGAACGAGCAGGCCACTCTACTGCACCATGTCTTCCAATCCATCTGTGAAGGAATATTGTATCCAAGTATTCTCTAACAAGGAGAGCAAAGTGTGGTGGCGCGCCATCTTGTTGGAAATAAAATCTTTGAAATTGTCGACCAAGAGCAGCTTCTAGTGCAGGAATTATCTCATTTTGGAGCATTGCTAGATACGAGTCACCATTTAAATTACCATTGATAAATAATGGGCCCATAATTTGGTTTCCTGTAATACCTTCCCAAACGTTAAGTTTCTGTGGATGCTGTGTATGACTCTATCTGCCACTTTCACATTCTAACATTAGTTGTGTTATTGGTAATAATTATTGATTCCTGGCTTCAATTACTACATTGTCAGATGATGGGAGGGGAACATTTTGAACACTTACTTTGATCACAGGTACTTAAAAATTGGTGTTTACTTGTAATACTTAATAATTTACATTGTTCAATGGTTTAAAAATTCAAATAGCTATAACTACTGAATGAATCCACCTTTTGAAGTCCGGTTTGCGGCATTGTACTCTGCTAAGTAAGACCTTTAATTTGATACCAAACTTGACCTATGGTGCTAGGTGCTTTAAGAATTTTGTCTGACTCCTTGTGGACCGTCCCCCAAAGGGATTATCCGGTCGGTAATTGGGCAGATGTGTGCGTTACTATCACCAGTAAGCACGTGTGAACTTTGGTATTTCTTTCTATTGTGGTTCAAAAATTAAAAAAGAGGTTCCAGACTTAATTGACACCCTGTATATGAAATAAAATCAGTTGGTGGATGTCGTAAAAGGTACGCGTGTCATTAGCATAAATCTAGAAAACTACTCTATACGAGAAAACTGACAACTCGCATGTCTCAGAGATCGTCAGAAATAAATTACCAACGTAAGACTAATAATTAGATAGTTCGGAACTCTAATCAAACTGGTAAAACCTTAATTGTCCTAGTGAGATGGTCACTGCTGAATAACCTTCTCTGAGGACCAGTTAGTATGAAAGATACACATATCATTTGCACTTGCTTTAGTCTTCATCCGTTTCATACAGGTTGCCCCTTTCAAAGAAATTATAAATCAGGAACGTTTTGCTTCTTGATTGCAAATTTAGATTTCGGACGTAGTTCGTGAGATACTTGGCGTTTGGAAACATCATGCCATAAAACGACAGACTTCTAAAAGCTTTTTGTATGTAAATGTGCAACATTTTCAAAAAAGGTTGAATTTTCAATCATTCTCAATATTATACACAATTTTAGTAGATAGCCTGAAATAACCTCTATAAATGGTACGCATTAAAAATAATGCTTAGCCTCAAAACAGAATTGCTGATATTATAATCCTAAAACTAGATCCATTGTATCCGTATATAAATTTAGGGCTAAGTTCACGCGTTAAGAAGTGGTTTGGATAACAGATTATTCGTTGTTTATTTAGGATAATGAATAGATAACAATTCTTTTGTATTCCAAAAAGTTCCATATAATAAATTAAGTTTTTTACTTACTTTGTGTCAGCCAATAATTCAGTAAGTCAATCAAACTATCTACGGTTTGTATTACGAGTACATAATTATTGGAATTATAAATGTTGCTGAACATAAGATTTGTGAGTTATAATTTGTTTTATGTTATAAAAACGTTGAAATAAAATAAAATAAAAATATTAGACACGAAAGACGCTAATTTAATAGAACATTCAGATTAGTTTCAGTTAGTTATCATACACGGTTTAAGTGGCCAAATCAACACTTTTGAAATAATATCATGTTATAAAACAAGCAGTGGATACCTTCTTTACGTCACAAGGACGGGTTCGATTCACAGTGCGGTCGTAACCACTTAGTCTCCTAATTGAGTCGTAAACTGAGGAAACAAGTGATTGGAGTTTTACGTGTCGTCGTAAAGTGTTGCGTCTCATAGACAAAAAACCATGGCCGGTCTTCCTTTAAGCTCTATGCGTGTTTGTCGGGACGTTTTCACAAGCACGCAATTGGTATTGATTTCCAGCTAATTTCCGTTTGAGATGACGGGAGAACAAAAGTTAATCCATTTATTGAGTGTACCACTTTCAGTTACCCTGGATTCATTTTTAACTCATCTATAGACTTTAGGAGACACGTACGATATATTTTATACGAAATATATAAGACGAAAAAGTACCAACAATTCGTATATGGCCTCTATAAATCAAACCTTGTACAGCTCATTTTATTCTTCAAATGTCCTTTGGACAGACAAGCAATCACACAGAACAGAAGGTGTTGCAGCCCCAGGCTGTAGATGGAATCGTTCTCGAAATATCCTGAAGATATTCCAGCCATGGCCTAAACTGATTATGAAATGGGTCAGCTACATGCCCATCATCAAACACGATGTGGACTATATAGAAATGACGTTAAATGCAAAATTTCAAGCCCAATAGCCCAATATGTAGAGCGAACCAGTCACCAGTCCAGCTGACAGTCACACAAGCAGCTTGGCAAACAGAAAAGGAATATCGCCGGAATCCTTAGTAAGGAAAATATACAAAATTTAAAGTTTATATTTTATTTCATTCATGAGGTATAACCTTAAGTTATAGGCTCTACCAACACCCAGCCAAATCCCACAGATGGACATGAACCATCATCAAACTATAACTGGTATATGTATAAATAAATGGAATAATTGAGTATTGAAGGGGGTATATAAAGAAGTATAGAATGTGACGAAAGTATTTATTAACTAATCCATAAAAATATTATATAATATGTAATTTAGCTCAGTAAATGTTTACTAATATGTTTATTCTATGATTTTCTCGTTGCCATCATTAATAATCAGAAGAGCAGTGAAAATTGTTCGCCACCAGTTAAATCCCATGGAGTGACATGGACCATGATCGAGCTCAATGTTATTTGATATATGTATGTATATATTCCTACACGTTGTAAATATAACCTATATATTGTATGAAGGACTTTACTTGAACGCAAATGTTATAGAATTTACAGGTTGAAATTTGAAACCATAAACATGAAAATGGAGTATAACGGTACGGGAGTTGTAGATGTAGGACGCTGAATAGCTGAATAATTGTAATCATTACATTTCAAACCGTTACTACTGTCCCACAGTTCCAATAAACTTTACACTGAATATGGATTATGAACTCATAAGTTCGAGAGTTATCCCAATTACTTGAGCGCTGTGAGGCGTATTGTTTTATTGGTTTTGTAATCCCAGAGAAACTTGGAGAATGTCGTGAAGTTACACATTTGATTAAAATGGGTCTCGGTATGCGAGTGTTTTAATTAAAGTGTGTAAACACGTGGAGAAGAGTGCGGTCAAAGAGGCGCATATGTAAAACAGATATTCAGTTACTAAAACTGCACATGGAGTTTCAGATACTATTTCCTTCTCAGTTAAATAATTAGTACACATTTCGATTTATAGCAATTATCCACGTACAATAATATATTTATATGATTCACTAACAATTCTGAGTGGATTATATTGTTATTGTAAGTATAGAGAAACGAAAAACAAATTCATTAGTATTTGAAGTTTTATTGACGTACCTAAAAAACGTAATTATATGACACTGAATATTGATTAAGAAAGAAAATGATTAGTATTAAATATTAATGATGAATTATAGACCTTATAATAGAATCTTTAAGAAGCCATATTTTTTGATTCTATACTTTAGTAATTATTATAGTAGCAAGCAATGAAAATAATAGATGAATCCTGTAATTGTTTTAATCTTCGAAACATTAGGTTTTAGAGTATTAGAAACATGCTTCAAATTCAACACCTTTAATGGTTTTAAACGTGTTGGTACACGTTTTTACAAGTAATATTAATTAACCTTTTTATTCTGCTAAGATAAGATGAAGAACACGTATCACACTCACACCAGTCCCACTAGTCTTTACTCATTTAACTTAGTTCTAAAGTACCTTTGCGTTGCTCTAAATGACTGGATATTTTGGATGGATGAGATTGGGGATAGGAGCCGCTTCCTATGATCCCATGACAAGGTACCATCTTAGTCATGTCACCTTCAGAGAAGGAAGGCTAGCTGTGTTCAAGTCTAAGCGACGAGAGAAGACCAGTTAAGACAATATTCACTAATATTTATGTTTTTAAAACTCTAATATTAAGGAGGCTCCGCTCATCCTAACAGTCGTAGTTCACATTAATTTAGATATATCGACCAATCCTTTTATTCCAGTATCTCGAGATTTTCGATTAATGATGTCACTCCTCATAGACATCTACTGGATTTCCTAGATAGTGACACATGGGCTTTGCTGTTGCCTGTATATCCCTACTGTCAGTCTACCTGGTCGCAGGATATCATCAGAACGCCTTGAGGTATAATCTTGAAATGTTTTTGAAAAGTAGATCTCTGCATAAGGGATGTTGATCATGGCATATGACTTTATACTTTATCTCATTTATCCTTAGCAAAACGTGTTACTGGTATACTCCTCTCTTTGTCTGTAGATTTGTAACGGCTGGTCTTTTTGGACCCATTGAGTAAAACAAGTGGTTATAGCATAATGATAAGAAACATTCTAATTCTGTTTTGAAATATATTCCTGTGCCATCAATAAATGATAATAACCACAGTATTTCACAGTCTACTTATTATCATGATAACACACCACATCAATCCACAGTACACGATGTACATAGATGGAAGAGATACTTATAAAAGTAAATGTAAATGGGTAAAGCGAGCATCGTGTCTAAACTAAGAGCAGTGTCCTACTTTCTTAGATTCATGCATTTGTGCTCCAAGTTTTAATCCTGTAAAACCAGTCACAATTTACTCTAAACAAGCGTGATGAAAAATATCAGTTGTGCCGTTTCAATTAAGATTAATACTCTAATTAGTAAAATGCTAAGTTCAACTAATTAAATAACAAAAATTAATTAACTAAAAGAAGAATACTTCGATTATGAACCAATAAATCTTGAATCGTCGCCGCTGAGTTACGACGTGGCAATTACCGCCAATTACGACTCTGCCCGAGGCGAACTTCGGGCTGAATGTCACCGTAATTGTTTTATTGGACAGCTAAAGTTGGCGTTAATTTCATCACGGGTGTCTTTATCGGTAATTGAAACTTGTAGCTATGATTGGACTTGAAATATATTCTGTCGTTTACGTATATGATTTATCTACTAGGATAGGAGCTGATTTAAGTTTAAAAAGTTTTATTACGTAGAACTGCACAGAGGAGTCACTGAGTAATCAGCAATACATCAGAAGTAGGAAGTAAATGTCCCACTACCAGAAGGAAACACAACATTTTGGATTACATTTTTATCTTGGTATCATCCCAAGAATTCTTCCCCTATACAAAATGCTTTAATTAGTATATAATTTCATAGCATTGCTTCATTGTTGCATATAAAGGCAATACATTTTGCGATATTTAATACTTAGGGCTTAAGTCATAAGGTTCAATAGAAAACGTTTTTTACAAGTGAAATGACAAAATTTCATTACGTAGATTCCAGCTAGAATAAATAACTCACAACATGTTTTAATCCAGTTTTAATTTAAATAATTTTAACTATGTATGAAATTATTTATTCATAAATATTCGTATGGTCGGATTAAAAACCCTTACACGTATTTGCTCTTTCTGAAAGTTTAAAGTGTATTAAAAAATATGAAAGGCCCAAATGGCCACAAAATTAGACTGGAAGCTTAAACCTGCCCATTCACACTGCTATCAGCCGGCTATTATCAAGGATTTTATTTTTTACATCGCCATTAAGCATTCAAACTTACCTATACACTTTTAAACCATGAATTTTATATATCAGAGTACTTATAATTCAATATATTTATCAACTCATAAATATCAGTGTACGTAACATTCAATATATTAACCAACTCATAAATATCAGTGTACGTAACGTTCAATATATTTATCAACTCAAAGGTATACGTTCTCTATATTCTCTATATTTCTATCGGAATCAAATGTCCGTTTTCCTCCTGGTGCAATAATGTATGGTTGTACCTAATATCGTGTAAAATATAATAGAGGATGGGCAATTCAAGTATCGCCCATCGGTAAAAAATCACTGTTGATTGTGTCTTAGTAATCAGTTACAAGTAAGTCAGCCATTTTTATCACCTGAAAAGCACAATATTTTACAAGTATTTAAATTTTTCATCTCTGCAGTGTTAACACAGGTATACTATGAGGTCTGCAGAGGTTTTCTGTCCTGAGAAAATATAGTTAAGCGGCATTCATAGTGCTGGAATAACTGGATCGAAAGAAATAATCCAAGAATTAGCAGAAAAAGATTGTACTCTCGTGGATTACCTTACGGAGCAATTGCTAATTGTTTGGCCTTCAAATATTTCATAGGTGTCAGAAATACAAAATGGTTCACAATTATGCGTGCATCAAAATCATAATTCTAAAAATGTAAATATTTGGCGGATCTTTGTTGCTGCTTCCTCTCCCTATCTAATGACCTTTTAGTAATAATTGTAAAATATCTAAATTAATTAACTTAAGTTTGATCCAAAGGGAATTGTATTGAAAATCAGTATCTTAATCTAATTAGACAAATAACATTTTTTATGTATTATTAGATACAGTTATTTTTATATTGCTAATCTAGCCAAATTCGGCTATAGTTTGTTAGGTTAAGAACATGGAATTTCATCGATAATATAAAGCACCATAGCAGTTATGTTAAAATAGAGCACTTCTATTCCAACACATTGGTTATCATTCGTTGCTTAAAACAAAATAAAATCATTGGTCCTCATAAAGCCATATACATTTATTTTAAGTATAAATTGTATTAGTTTTTACGGTATTACTGAATTTTGCCTTTGGAGGCATTGGATGCTATATGTATACGTTATTATTTAACAACCTTGTTGTGCCATCTTAATCTGTAAATCTATTTAGATAGTTTAGTAAAGAAACTAATTTATAGTAAGTGGAACAATTTTGATCATAAAATTTATTCATACACAGCAGCGTAATTGGGGATTTAATTTTATGATTTAAACACTAAATATATCATCCTGTGGGTGAAACACTAATGAAATTACAAAATGCAATGAAAAAAGGACTATGATACTGTGAGCTTTGTTTATTAAACCAGAGTCTGATCTCAGAATGTGTTATTTGATTTGAACCCGGCTTGATTAAATCAAACTTTTCTGAAACACATTTCATTTATAATTTAGCAATATTACAAACTGTTAAATTATTACTTATGCTATATATGTCTACTGACCAAATTACATGTAGATATTTCAATTAAATTCCATTTAGTTTTTATTAAGACTTTAGTTTACTATTAAAACTAAGCAAACCTTTGTACAAAAGAACTGATTGTAATAATACAATATTATGTTTATGGCTAATAAACGTTTTTAACTAAAAATATATT
Organism: Homalodisca vitripennis; assembly: GCF_021130785.1. Taxonomy (NCBI): domain Eukaryota; kingdom Metazoa; phylum Arthropoda; class Insecta; order Hemiptera; family Cicadellidae; genus Homalodisca; species Homalodisca vitripennis. Next base: position 131,838,636 of record NC_060208.1, read on the forward strand.
TAATTAAAAATATAACAACACGGTTGTAAAATAAAAATAGTAAGTAGTTAAATGTAATTCATTTTACTTGTCATTTTATAAACGAAATATTATTCGTTAGGAATTCACGATTTTCATAAATATTGCTTTGTAATTTCAGAGGAAATAAAATTGCGCAAGTATACTCTAATGAGGAAAATAACAAATGCATTGATGCCGTAGAAATATTAAGAGAGGAGGGAAATAATCTACTATTGTTTACTCAAACGAATTCAGGATGTAGCAAGAGAGAAAGAATTGGCTAAATGTAAAATAAGTGCTCGGCTAATGGACGACGAATGAGGTTTTGAATGATAGGACATGAATAACACAATACAGGGGCATTTACTAAGAATATAATATTAACCCCAATTCTTTTTTCCACTTCTGCTTCAAAAAATACACAGTTACGTCACGGATGGATTTATAATATTATTAAGCTATGTAATTAAATAACTTGGTAGTGGTTAAAACTATAATGATGGCAAGTTATATGAGCAGTTTGATACTAAAAATGACTTATTTTTGAAAGCGTTTAGCACTGTGTATTGTAGCCAGAGAGTATTACCATATAAAACGTTCCCTCCCACAGCTTACAGTAGCGCAGTAATGGCACTGCTCACAATATTGTATTGTGCCGCTTGGGAGTAAAACTTTTAATGCAATTATCTGCTTTAAAAAATCATAATTTATGTATTAGTACGTAAGTTGGATAATACAATACTGTAATAATTTGCTTAGTTTAACCCTTATAAACCACTACTACTACATTTGTGTGAATAGAATTCATTGCATTGTCATTTCTTAATCTTTCACTGTCCAAATTATTTTTCTCCTAAGTCTTTGTAATTGGAGTTGGTATTACAGTACATTATAGTAATTATGAACGACCGTTTAGTAAATACAGCATAATTAATTTAGAGAATTAGTAGTCTTTAAAAATCAATTGGACACATTATATGACGTTTGTAGAGTTTTTATTGCTGTAACTAAGTTTATGTTAAAAAAGTAGATGTTAAAAATCAGAAATAATAGCCAGAGCTTAGCTTCTACTCATATGTAAGTGAGGTACAAAAACTATTACATTTCATAACCTTCGAAAGGGTTAAAACTCTAGTTAACTCTAGTACGAGTACTCTAGTTAAACTCCTACAATTCGGCATATAGTACACTTAATCTAAGTGAGAAGGCATGCTGAGGAACTCTCCTCAGCCAGCGGAACAAACTAATTTGTGGTACTCAAAGGGTGCACTGGCACTGGCACTGGGCATATCCTCTAGAGTAAGTAGGGCAACAGTAATTCGTTTACCTTTATGATTATATTTGTCCTTCACTGTAGTGTAGGAAGGGGTAAGGCTGCGGCCCTCCAACCGAGAGGTCACGGGTTCGATTCTTGGAGAGGTCAGTAAATATTTTTAAATGGGCTTGGACCGTTTTCCCGTAAAAAGTTTAATATGCTCAATTGAAATGCCCTTAGCGTAGAAAGAACCCTCTTAAAACGGATTTATCAGTAATATAACTTCATATAAAAATCTTTGTGAGAAAAAGCTGTTAATCCATCGGGTTATAAAAAATCATACATATAAAGGACACGTTTTTGCAGCATTTTTAGATACGAGTTATTGTATTAAAGTATTTTTCTCATAAACATTTTTCGCGAATTCCTCACACACTGTCTTGGTGACGTGCTGTGGATCAATATAGGCCCTCTTTTATTAAAATAAAACCTCACTAAATTTTGATACTTACACTGAAATGACCATCAATCCATCAAGATATTTGGAAACACACACAGTCTTGTACATTAATAGCGCATTTTTGGGCTCAGCCAATAACAATAGCCGACTTGACGACTATCCTAAATGGTTCACTGCACCCCTCCTCACCTCAACAACCGCAAGGGCAGTAGCTGGTATATCACTGCGGTTAGCAGGCCGGCCGTTGCCGGGTAGGTGCAGGTGCAAAATATCCAATTTAGGTTAAGGTGGCTGGCGGGACGGGTGGCGGGCGAGCCCTGGTCGATACCGCTAAATTATTTACATCACGTACATTCAACACAGGCGCTTATGGAGCCACGGAGCTGAGCTGCCTCGCTTTCATTTAAGATTTTACAGCGTTTCCTTGAGCCCTAAAAGCAAGCAATACTTGCAGCTTTATGGGTTTGAATTTATTGTCCTGTCGCTGATAGCGGGAATGTTTTACAACTTGGAGTTTGGTTGGACGCGATGCTCGTAAATTAGATGTTAATCCTAAGAGGGTAGTTTCAAAGCAGTAAACAGTCATTTAAAGTACATTAAATTATTGATTGTGCTTAGAATTTCTTATTACCAATGTAATTAAAACATTCCTACTTGAAATTGGGTTTAAAGTATGGAGTATATCCGAGTATTACAGATTAACCAACACTTTTCACTTAATCTCTTTCGAACTTTAAAGACGTATTTAGACTCACTATGCAGTACTTCGTACTTCTGGTTACTCTTGGTACCGTATTAAATTCACACCTCAAGCTAGTGATATACACAAAATAACTTTGTAGTGTTACAGTCGAGGACTAGTATTCTGAAAACTCATTATGTAGTACTGAGTACCTCTGGATACTCTTGGTATATCAAACAATGATGAGTGATATATAGAACATAATTTTTAGTGCTACAATCGAAATTTTCGTGCCATAGAAAAAAAGTTCAACCCATTTAATTCTTTATGGTTTGCAAAAGTATCATATAGAAAACTGTCTAGTAATTAAAAGTTGTCAATGGTTATACTCTATGGACTCCAGTGCTTTTTTGAGACAAGAATTAGAAACCATACGTATTTGTAGCCTTACTGTACTATTACCTATTCGTGCGGCGAATTGACAAGCTAGGTAAGAAGTAGGGTTAGTACAGTACAAAGTCACAGATAGAGTCTACGTGATTGTTTTGGTAGAAAAATACAAGAGAGTTGGAGAATAGTTGAAAATGGCTGTGCTACACGGTTGTACTAATAAATCTAAAGTTCACTGTCATTATGTTATTTAGTCCAACTTAACAACTGTGTGTAGCCGAGATCGGTAAATGGGAGAGAAGGAGCGGAATACTAACCAGCGGTTTATAACTTGTTACCACTGAACCCAGTTTTCGCGGTTTTCTTTCGTCTAGTTTGATTTTTTCAAGTTCTTTTACTATTACCATACATTTCTTACATTATTTATTGCATTCTCTATTAGTCAGCCGTCCTCTAAAACGCGTTTTATTTTAAGACCTCTCTTCATCCTTTAAAGTAAAACAAAATAAGGCTATAGGGATAAATGACTACTGATATATCCTTTAAAAATAATTTCATCACAAATTTTTCATAAAAATTGGTACCTAGCTGGAGGGTGGTTTTTTCTGTATAAGCCGATGGTGCATTAGTCGTATAAGAGTAATTGGTCAAAACTAGCATCGGCATGTACAAACAAACTATCTCTCAAAGGAATTGTTATTTTAGTTCAAATTATCCACTACAAGTGAACTCGTGATAAATGATAAAATAATTGTCAGTGAAACAAACTAGAGGAATAGAACGCGTCCCTTGACAGTGTGTTTTGACAAATTTTTTGTTATATTATTCCAAAGTGAATTAAATGTGGTTAAACACTGTTGCAAAACAATACTTATAAAGCGAAATTTATAAAACTGCTATAAAATATAATTACTGACAGACCATAGTAAACGTGTACGTAACTAATGAATACAATTTTATTTTAAAGCTAAATTTAACTCTTAATTAAAAACTTAATTAAAAAAGCTTTGTTGGAAAGTAGTCAACTCTAGTTTACTAGAAGGTGTTTTTCCTGACTGTTTTAAATTTTGCTAAAGTAATCCCTCTTTTTAAAGGAGGTTTGAAGGGGAATTGCTGTCAATATAGGCCTATATCATTGCTAAGTGTTGTGTCAAAGGTCATCGAAAAATGTGTAAGGAAAACAACTTTCTAAATATTTGTTCAAAAAATAAAATTATATCTGAAAACCAATTTGGCTCAGAGGTGATCTGACCGTCAATGACGTATTTCTCAGACTGACCCACAACTGCATGATAATCTTAACATAAACAAGCGCTCTCTAATGGTTTTTATTGATTTAGCTAAGGCTTTTGATTCTTTAGACAGGGACATTTTAATCAAAAAACTAGAGTTTGTTGGTATTAAAGGTAAGAGCCTAAGTTGGTTTAAAAGCTATCTTTCTAACAGACAGCAGGTGGTATCTATAAAACGGGGGCAGAAAGTGATCTAAAGAATATTGATTTCGGAGTTATTCAAGGAAGTACCTTAGGACCTCTTTTGTTTTTAATTTATATAAATAATTTAAGCAAAGTTGAACTAGATAACTGTAGTATTTACTTATATGCTGATGATACTGCGCTAGTTTTTGAAGGGAATAATTGGGATGAAACTTACCTAAATGCAGAGAGAGGACTCCGTGTTGTTAAACAGTGGTTTGACCAAAACCGTCCTGACGGTTTAATGTATCAAAAACTAAACACATGGCTGTTTCACTTCGGGCTATCAGTGACCCAGTGGATATGGTTTTAACATTACATACATGTGTGTTCAGGGCACTGGGAGTTCCATGTAGATGCAAGCCCTTAGAAGAGGTGAGGGAATATAAATATTTAGGGGTTATTTTTGACAATAGGCTAAGTTGGAGGAGGACATGTTCAATATATTAATAGCAGATTGCGCAAGTGTATTTTTATGTTTTCTAACTTATCTCGTATTCTAAATTTTTCCCAAATTAAAACTGTGTTTATTATGCTTACGTTCAATCCAATTATACAATACGGAATAATTTCTTGGGGAGGGGCCTTTCTTTCAAAAATTCAACCAATTCAAATAACTCAAAATCTATAATTAAAGCCGCGTTAAAGAAACCAATCCGATATCCTTCAGATTTGTTGTACTCTGAGTTTAAAGTGCTTGATGTCAGACAACTTTATGTAAAACAACTAATTTTATACGCTTTTAAAAACAAATTTCAGTTTTAGAATCAGCAAACCATAAGTATTCTACACGTTTTCAAAGTAGTATAGGTATATACACACCAAAAATCTACAAAACAATCAACACAACAAACTCATATTATATAGCTCACGTACTCTTCCAAAATATTCCTGATGAGCTAAGAAATATTGAAAATATTAGTTTTCAATGTATAAAAAACAAAGTATGCAAATGGTTAGTAGAAACAGGAAGGGATAATACTAGTGCCATAACTACGTCTGTATACAATTTTTAACAATAGCTGAGTCGTTTTCCTTTTCTTTAAAAGACCTTGAATGTTTAAGTTTGATTGATTTAACTAACAAAACACCGTAAAAAAAGAAAAATTGTTGGTTTGTGTGGATATGCGTGAGTGTGCTAGCATGTGTGGGGTTTTTATACAAAGGATAAATAAAAAAAAGGAATTTAGTTAGTATTGCACCGAGTGGTGTGTGTGTGTGTGTGTGTGTGTGTGTGTGTGTGTGTGTGTGTGTGTGTGTGTGTGTGTGTTGTGTGTTGTGTGCGTGTGTGTGTACGTGCGTGTGTATTTGAATGAGTGTTTTGCAAGGGGGAGGGGTATTAGGAGAATAAATGAGTGTGTGAGTCAATCCAATATTGCTTAGAGTATGTACAATTAGTCTATATTGATCAATTTCAATATTTCTTTCCTTGATTGTATTAAAAATACTATATTCGGTTGAGACACACTCTAATCTATAGTAATGAATTATTTAATTTTAATTTATTTTGTATTCAATTTCAGTAACTTTTGTTTATTTGTATTTTATATATATATATTGTTTATTGATTTCAACTTCAGCCCTCACACACAGGCTTAGCCCATGTGAGGGCTCTCTCTTCACATAACTTTAGAAAATATTTGTGTTATATTTTAAGTTCATTTATTTTACATATTCACAAAATGTAATTAGTGATGTTTTGAGAGAAATAAAGCTATTCTATTCTATTCTATAACTTCGAGGAGGAGGATATCTGGTATAAACTGACTGCTGTAAATGACCTTATTGTAATCTAATCACACAGGTAAGCCTGGTCTAGAATATAAGACTTTATAATTTTATTAAACTTTATAAAATTTATAACTTTTGCTATAAATCTCAGGTAAACATTTCTCAGTGCGAAATGTTTTAAACAGTTTCATACTTGTCATCCCACAGGTAACCATTTAAAAAATGATGTATTACTGAAGTATTACGTTAAATATTATAAAAAAGGTATATCCTAGCAATGGTGGATAAAATTATGTCTAAAACGGAACCATACAATTAAAGGCATCTCTGAAACATATACACGGAACAGGAGATCTCCAAATTCTTTCCGTCACACTCCGTCAGTAAAAAGAAAACAAAAATAGATGCCAACAGTAGTTCCAAGTTTTAAAGTTTCAGTCTTATGGCCTGATATATCTTGCAATACAATATAGACTGTATTAAAGATTTTGACGAACAGACTCGTTTTTTACACACGTTTGTGGTTTCCTTACAATCAAGTTAATAATTCTTCATTGCTAAAACGTCCATTGCGATAAAGTAAAACGGACGAAAAGGCTTGATTTTAAGGCTCTTCATTTTTAAACTCGCTACTCCATAATGCATGTTTGTTGTGGCGGCTTGCAGGAAGTGTACCGCACGATAGGACACTGCTGACGTTGGCTGCTGTGACGGACACTGATGGTGCTCGTTTAATCGTCAACCCTCCCCCCCCACCAACCATACCCTGCCATCACAACAAACGTCGCCCATCCAGCCAACTCATTTCACTCGTTTACCAGCCCGATAACCGCAGCAAATGGACCAAGATAACTGGCAACATGATTGTTTATTACATTTTAAACGTGTTTTACACCCGTCCCACAGTATTATTGTTACGCCTTTTTGGCCTTAAAATGTTACAGGTGTACCTTTATGAAATATTTAAGAGATTAGATAACTATTTTTTTATTTGTAGAACCCCATTTTAACAGTTTAATAATTGTTATTCCAGACGATGTTTGTCAGTTACGCGTATTGTAGAGATGAATGATTCGTAATTCATTTTTAATTACGAATCATAATTAGAAACTATAATTAAACAAAACAGGAGTACGCCACACCTCGAGTCGTTTGACAGGCTTCATTGAGGTTGCACACAAAATTGTATATGTATAGCTCATTTCATTAGGAAATATGTGTTACTCTGCTATATGTCAAGACACCATAATTTATTATGATAGTACAAGTTTATTTATTCTGTGATTTTCTCTTAGGTAAACCTCCTCAACTTTTATTGTGTATCCTACCCACAAATAATATATCTAGGCATTTAGTTTAGTTTCAAAAAGCTAATTTTGAATATAAGGTAAAATTTTATTTTATTTTATGTTATGTATCGTTTGATGCTATTACCCCTACCCGTTAATCTGCACGCAAATTACGTAATATGATTGGCTTAGTAAAGTTGTTATTTACAACTTTTCTATCTGCACAATGACATATAGACCAGCAGTGTATATATTTATAAGATATTGTAACTACGCTTTTTAGGTTCGTTTTTGCACTTTCCGATATAACAAAATTATTATATTAGTTTTATTTTTTCCGAACTCATTGTCTTTATGTAATATTTTTGGGGTATCATAGTTTTAAAATTTTAGAAATTATAACTATTAATTTTAATATCAATATATACCACTCGGTACTTTGAGATTATAAAATGAAAATTTAATTTGAGTTATAATACGTTTTAAATACCTAACTTAATTTTTTTTATTTGAACTTCAACACCAATATAATTAGTAGTCTATTGGCGTATGTAGTTGGTAGTTTGGTTTTTTAAATGGAAATAAAAAATAAAAAAATACTTTTATTTATGAAGCTGCTACAACAAGTACATACTTAGAAGGAACTAGTAAGACACTGTCATTCCGCTATCCGACGCTTAGTTCGTAAAAGCTTGCATTAAAATATTGTGTTTCTTGAATATTTCTTAAGTTGGTTTAAAAAAAGAGGTTCTAGAGCTAAAACAGAACATTCCAAGACGCGTTTCCTCTCTCAACAGTAAGATACATGCTGAGTTAAGAGCTTTCCACTGTGATTTGTTGTCTTGCACACTATAACACGTTTCTTCATTTAAACCGTTGTGTGGAGAGAAGGCGATATTGCTGCTTATTTTTACTCGTGAATCTGAACTTCTCTCAGAGAAGTTATTATTATTATTATAAGGAGGCATTTATTATTATTTGCCTATTTTTACTCGCAACTTAAGTTTCGGTCTGAATATTTCCTGGCATCTTGTTAAAAAGTCTTTAAAACTGAAAACTTTTAAAATGGTGACTCAGTGCATTTTATAATTTAAGTTACCTGACATAATTTGCCACTTTCTTAAGGTTAACTTGAATAGTAAAATATATTTAATTAAGAACTAATGTGTGTGTGTGTGTGTGTGTGTGTGTGTGTGTGTGTGTGTGTGTTACATATACGTAGGATCTTTATATAGAATCTTTAACGCATATTATTAATATGCATTAAAGATTCCTAAATCACCTATAATAATTGTTTAGATTGATTAATAATTTATGATTCAAAAATTAATAATTTATTTATAAAAATAAATCTTTATACGTTGCCAATTATACACAAATATAATGGTAATACTTCTTATAAAACATCCTTGAAATTAAAGAATTCTTTGTACAACAAGGAATCGTTACAGCTCCAACTTTCTGTTATCACAGAACATGACATTTGACACACGTATTACTCGTGAATGTTTTCCAACTTCTTGTTATCCTTTAAAGATTAAATTCGGCAATCGCTTATTTTATGCTTTAAAAGGATAAAATAAGATTTGTCACGATGAACAAATAAGCATATGGATAGAAATGGGGTTGAAACCCCTAGAATACTGTATTATTGTTTTTCCAACTTCCCGACGTCCTAGAAAGATATAATTTGACCAACACACGTGCTTTAGGCAATATTAGACCAGAATTAGATTGGAATGGTAGGAAGTAGTCGCTGTTCAGGTGAAGTAAATCGTTCAGACCAATGTTTATATATAGGTTCTTGCTCGGATAACAAGGTAACAGTACCACAGCACCAGAAATACTTAGACCGGAATTAGTTGCCAATGTCAGGAAGTAGACGCTTTTTTACACAAGAGGACGTTTCAGAACTATGCAAGTATATACTTTCTTGATTAGGGCAACAATGCAAAGGCTACTAAGGACCAGAAATACTCTGACAAGAAGTAGATTGAAATTAGCTGGAAGTAGAAGCCTTTTTAGTGACGTAGACCTTTCGGATTAAAGCTTTTTATTTTCTTGATCTATGCAACAACGCAAACATTACTGGGGCATCGAGAATAATTTAGAACGGAACAACATTACAAGAGGCTAGAAGAGACATTTTTTATTATAGTAGGCTTTTTTCTCGAATATTCATATTCATTGTTATGTCGTGGCAACAAATCAAAATCTATTATAGCGTGTAATTATATCTAGAAGTTCTTCTTTACGTGCAAACAAACTCTTTAAACTTCGACTTCAGGGACCCAAAAAATTGCTTTTCAAATTTAATGTCGAAGAATTCTAAAATGGATCAGGATATTGGAATTGTTCCAGTGATCATCAATTATTTATAATACGTTCTCATACTTTTGAAAAAGTCTGAGTTCAAAACGCATTCTGGTTTGCATTATTGTATTATTTCCCGAGTCACAAATGGCCTGATAGTTTTCCAAATAAAGCCATATACTTTCCGAAAAAAAAAACTTTCTCATGGTTGTGATTTATATTATCATAACATTTATTAAAATAAACAAATGTTAACTTCTATTGAATTCAAAGAAAACTCACATGCTATCACTGTACCATATTTCAACGAAACGTGAACAAGTGATAGAGCATGTCCTATGAATAAATCTATAATACATAGAACCACCAATGCAATGCCATGTGGATATGAAATTTAGTCCCTCCCTTTGCGCTGGTCGATCCATGAAAGATGCATGAGCATCGTTACAGCTTATCTTGGCCCATTCACACGGGACTTGCATTACAGCGATAATCTGTCTTTGATACACACCCCCTCTTCCTTCAGCCAGTTATTTATTCATTCATCTTAGCCTTGAAAAAGCTGTTTTTTCTATCATCCAATATTTTTCGTGGTTCTGTATTTGTTCGCTTGATAGCGTATTTTTTGGGCCATGCGAACTTTAAAATGTAAAATTCTTCCAATAATTGTTGACAAAATACATACTGATATGTTAAATTCGTTAATTAAGTTGTAGCTAAGGTCATTTGCTGAAATAATTAATAGTTGGCCGTTATGAAAATGATAACAGTTCTTTCAAGCAAAGTGGGCCAATAGTTACTACACTTGCACTGCAAATTTATGATATGCCATAATTATCAATAAAAATACTGTTAATATTCTAATATTTAGACAGATATATGATTATATGAATATTGGTAAAACCAATCTTCATAACATAATGATCTTATAATATAATAAATATTTAAGAAGAATTCAAATGAAAAAAAAAAAACAAATACATATTTACAAATTACATACAAAACGAAGGTTAAGTTACATAAACCGTCTTGCATCACAGACTATTCATATACTTGTAAAATGGTTTTCAATGAGCGGTTCTAAAATTTTAATGGTATATTTATAAACTGTCGTGAAGAACTTTCTCTCAAATATTTGACAAATATTTTCACATTGACTACAATAAAAGAACTAAAAAATAATATACCATTATTGGTGTAGATTATAAAAACATATGCTGTGGATTATTTTATGTCTTGATAGTTTACGCTTCGACCCGAATGTAACAACAATATTTTCTCTAATATTGCGTTTATATGTATTTACTTGAATTGTTAGATGATTATTTACAAAATCTTGTTAAAACATGCAATACGGTGATCTTTAAATAGTTGGCTATTAACATTTCAGCAGATGAATTCTTAATAAGCTCTCAAGAACTTTTACAATTTAAATTTTGTTATTTTAATACTAATACCTAGTTACATAGTTAGGAATATCACACATTGCTTTTAAATTCATAGTAAACAAACACTTGATGGTTTTTTTATGAATATGTTTAAAGAGTACAATTTTAATATAATAATTCTAAGTTAAACTTTTATCTACTAAGGTAATACAATTATTTGAAAAGTCTATACCAAAATTATTTAGTGATTCCATGTGTTGTTTCTTAAAATTCAACCACCTGTATAAAACTCACATAACGTAGCCATGTCATTTCTACTAATACTGCATAGTTGTAACCATGAATGCAGTGGTAGTACAGGGTTTCCCTAGAGAACCGGTGTGGAGACCGTTGCTTTATTACGTTGTTTCATTGTGTTAGCATAAACTGTTACGGTGGCCTGTGTTACTGTGAGCAGAGCAACTATTGTGTTTGTTACGTAACACTATGTTGAACTTAAAGTCGACATTGGAGAGGCACATACTAGAAACAGAATTATTAAATTATTCTCTAACAGTATTTGACAACATCCTATTTATATGATGAATTAGAGTGAACATTCTCTTGCCAAACAAATGTTTATACCTCATTGACAATCTATTATTTAAAAAATATATATTCGTTTCTTTACACACCTGAAGCACAATGCGTCAAAAACATAGGTTACTCTTAAATTAAATCACTAGTGTAGGTAGAATTTTTACAAAAGCGAATTTTGATGATTAATTGGGGGTTGCTTATAATGGGATTGGTCTTTACGTAATTTATCGCGCCAGAAATAGTCATATAGATACCTTAAATGTAATTCTTAAAAACTGATAGAGTTTTATAAAGATTTAATGTTAACTTTGGTAATGAAAGTATGAAATTTTGATAGGAAATCCATTTCTTTAGCCTCTCAATACAAGAGATTGGATTTTCAATACCTGTGAGTTTTAAGCCGATAACATTAAACATGATGATTCTGTAACTTAGTTTTAACTTATCACTCGAAATATTAGGTTGACAGTTTTAAATCAGTAAACCACAAAAAACTCACTTACTAGGTTTTATTGTGTCCTTAAGGTCTTATAGCCATACGTTAGGATACAACAAAGATAAAAGTTTACCTAAGAAGTAAAAATGCCAAAACATTGTTGGTGTGTGAAAAGAGTTTAAATAGCGCAGAAAACAAAAGAACAAAAGTTGTTTAAATATTTACAACGAAAACTACACTTCCTCGATACTATCCTCGCGGTAAACCTAGTTTATTTAGGCACGAACGAGATGTCATAAAGTTGAGTCCTGACATTATTTCTTAGATTTCAGTCGCAAAGCCCTGACAGATTGAGTATCTGCTGACGGGTCGCGGTGAGCTGTTTGCAGTAAAACTGCGTTATCCTCAGTGTTTAGGGCTTATCTGCATCTTGACAGTGGCTTGTAGTGTAAGTCAGCTGGTTGTTATGACGGATCAGCCGATATACCTCCATGTATGTTATCTAACCATATGACGTCAATATAACCAGTTTTATTTCTTATATTTACCTTTCAGTGTGCAAATTACAGTCTATTTACAAAAATTAAACGTTTTTCTAACTTATGTAACTCAAGATACGAGTACGCCACAGTATTAATCGGGTATTAGGCATCGCTGAGATGTGCCTTTTCTTGAATTACTAAATCTCACAATAAACATTTATTGGTGTCGATGAATACTTTGATAGCATTTTGAACAGTTGCCATCACTATACATTATATAAAAAGAATACTAAGTTTCAAAGATTGAAATCTACCCTCTTCATCAAGGGTCAAACATCTTAAGCCTTATGGTTAAGGATGGAAAAATAAAAAAAGGCCTTTCCTTTATAGAATTGAAGTCTTTATGTTTTGTAACACAAAATGATGGAATGTGTCCGAAATCTTACTATTTTGACATATTTCACACAGTATGCTTTAAATTAATGTTTAATGTTTTTTCTAGTTCAGTGATAAAAGAACTTTGGACTATTTTCGCCTTCAATAACTCGAGAGTTGTACTGTCAGTGTGTCAAGACAAAAGACTCACAAATAGGATTAGTGAATTGAAGGAGTAAGTCTCTCTTAAAAAAAATGTAAATAGTTTTGTTTGTCCAATTACGTATTTCATTCTGACACGACTTTGATATTTTTACTCAAATGTATCCATGCAATTTTACAATGACACAAACCTACTAATGAGGTAGATGTGAAACTAAATATTATGGCAATTTTTAAGTACTTTTTAGAACTAATTAATATTCAAACAATAAAGTTAACTTTGAATACATGCGACTCTAGAAGCGTATTAGTAAATAGTTTTAAATTATGTAGCTCCATTCTAAAACCACCAACTGAAAAACTAAGTTAATTACTGTAGTTAATTGCTGTACGTCGGTGATAAGCACAATGCGTCTAATTAATTCCTCCTATAGGTATTCGTCAGCTTTAATACAATCCACAACCGAAGTAACCGTAGTTTATTATAGACTATACATTCGTGGCCAGTGGTTGTGGATTGATCGGTACATGTTGTAAATGCAGTGTTGAATAGACTGTGTAGTGCTGAGTAATGCAGTATGCCACAACGCTTTTGTGGCAGAGTTGTTGTACTGCAAACCGCTACAGGCAGATATCTGGTTTATTGATGATGATTAGTTTATCTTTTATGAAAGGAAACTAAGAGTCCTTTAGTATGTGATTTAGTTGAACAAAAAAGGGGAGAACAGTGAATAAACAAATATTTTATAACTTTTAGAACACTTTTGTTTACAAGCTATTTAAGACTATCATGCATTAGTAAAAACTTATAATAATCCTCAAATTATGAAACATTTTGATCATGGCTGTAATACATTGATCATGTTTGTAAACAAAGTTTTGATAAATAGAAGTAATGGTTTTATTTCACAATACTAATGAAATAGTTAATTTCACTGACTGAACTATTGTTACCTTAGTTACGACGAGTTCATTTCAACGACTGTTCCCAGCACTGTCACCTTCCAGTTGGATTGGCGCGCCCTGCAATATTCTGCTGTAGATGGGTAGACATATTTTTACTTCCTCAGAGAAGTTAGTGATTTAGGTCAAAGTGATGAATCATGTTTATTTATTTACGCAACCATTGGTTATGTTAGGCTATGTTGTGTTGTTTTAGGTCAGGGTAGGTTGTGTTAGATAACCTCACAAGCCCGTTAGCACAAGCCGGGAGCAACAAACATGTCACAGGTGAGAGATATCAGCTGATTGTTGCCCCAGGTTTGTGCAAGCCTACCTTTAAAGTAGTCATTTACGGTTATTCGTTGAAAAAAGTACCGTTGGTATCGTTTTAAATGTTTAAAAATAGTTTGCATTTAAAAACATGTTTATTACTGATGTAAATAAGCTGATACCTTTCAAGTGACACATCTTTTATGCTTTGATATATGCTGGCTTGTGCAAGCATTACAAAATAGTTGGTAAATTGTAAACTTCTTATAAGTATACCGGTCTTTTTGTTATATACTTTATATATTATATATTTCAAGAGTGTCATTTTTGTAATACTAAAGCAGATAACACCAACTGTTTTATAAAGCTTTTATGTATTTGTATCTATGTCCAAAATTTGGTATTTGTACCTTAACTATTTCTAGAGATATAATTTTTATATAAAAATTAAAAAATGGTGGCTAGTGGCAAAAATAAAAATTTCTAGAACTCAGTTTATAGACATTTTTTATTTGAAATGGTGAGTAATATCAGCCACAGAAGTTTGTGACACTTTGTGAACACCCTGTACATATATGTATATGTAAGGCAAAACTCACTCATCACTAATTCTTAAACTTTCCGATATTTAAAAAAATTCTGCACACAGGTGCCCTAGAAAGACTAAATTTTAAACTCACACGTCTCAACATACAAATAAAATAATTTTCAAGAAGTTAAACCATCCATAACGTTTGAAATGGAGTTGCAGCTCCTAGAAGAATTGTATTTTCTTTTTAAACATCGAGATGGCCTACAAAAGTTGAGATATAAAGTACAGGTGTCTTATGCACTCAATGGGCAAGTAAAATACATGGAGGTAAACAACCCCATTTTAATGGACGTGAAAGTTTCTAGAACAACTACATTTTCCCATCTTCTCGTGGCCCTAAGATGATGAAATATGACATACCCGTTCCTCATCACTTACATAGAAAAACAAAAGCACGATCATGAACATCAATAAACCATAAGTATTGAAATATTGTTGCAACCCCTAGAAAATCTATATTTTTAAACTTATGGTGGCAGAAATGATGAAATTTTTAATACACGTGTTTTTCGCTCTCAATAGACAAAGAAATGATTTTGTATGCAGATAAACTATCCAATAAGCTTTAAAGTAGAGTTGCGCAACCAGAATAAAAACTATATGTTGTTTTTAAATTGCCTCTTCCCTAGAAATGTGAAGTGTTATATTCATAATGTACTTTAAGCCCTCAGCAGAAAACGGCAATCTGAATTAGTCTGAAACACCCTGTTTATTGCCATGGAAATCATAAATGAGTCGTCATACCATCAACGTTTTATAAATTATCCTCTAACATTTTTAAAGTATCTTTAAGTTGCCGGACTAAGTTGCAATGTACTTAGTTCTATATGAATTGCAATTCATAACTTTATCTATGCACATATCTACGTAATGTACCTCGTATATTAGTGAAGAAGTATTCGATTTAGTCTTAGCTATGTTTTTCCAACTTAGTTGTATAAAGTTTTATTAATTTGCGAAATTATTTCTTGATATTTACAAAAATTTATACTTTTACTTCAGCTACCGTGAAATTGATATTATATCACATGAATGGTTGGTCATTTCGCTAGGTACTGTTTCAATAAACTAACTGGCGCAGCACAGTAACCACTACCACAAGCTGACTACCTGTTGGTGTTTAATTGCTTGCTGGAGCAATTACTCATCAGTTAACCTAAGTGGAATACATAATTAACCATTAGCAGACAATGGTTTAATCTGGCCTGATAAGGACGGTCAAATCAATTACAGTATGTTATAGTACAAAATGCGGCTTGGAAGTGGGTCAATGTCGCCATTAGCAAGAGATATTCAAGACGAGATTGATCGATCGATTCACAGTGCATAATGTAGATGAATGCCGCGTGATGTAGGTAGGGTAGTGTAGTGTGGGTGAGATTGATGTAATCTACATTAACGCGAGCTGGTGGTTACGGTAAGCAGTAAGCTACATTACCACTCCTCCACGGTGCTTACTGCCTAATCCACGTTTTCTCTCTACTCCCCATGCTTTGTCCTGTATTTTAAATTTTAACTGGTATACACAAGAAAACTTCAAATATTGTAATAATTTACAACTTGGTTTATATATTGTTTTATTTGTTATTTATTTCCTTAGTAAATCTGCTTTTAGTTCATATTATTGCAGTAATTGCATTTGTGAAAACAACATAAAATATTTTTATTTAATTGATTACAATCATTGTTCTAGCAATGAAAACGTCACATTGTGCAGCTCCTTGTTAACAAAACTATAACAATAGCAAATAGGCAGGCTGTACAATATTAAACAGTTGTATTTTGTATTTTGCTAACGAAGAATTAGTACCTAACACTAAAAAGAATTAACTAGCAAAAACATTTTAAGCCTATTTAGATCTCTTAGAAATAATGAAAATTAAATAAACTACATTAAGTTTAAAATATTTAAAATAAAATCTAAACATTTAGGCAATGTTCATGGATTAGGTAAGTTTTGAATACAAAATTAGGCTACTGCAATCGCCGATTTACTAAATATTTTCTAATCAATAACATTTTAATATGTCTATCGGTTTCTGAGCTATTTATTATGAAAATCCCATAAGATATTAGCACAAGTTCAAAATTTGGTAAACAAATGATATTTCAAGTACCTCAACTAAGTTCGTTGGCCAACTTTGTACGCTAATTATTTTCGCAATCACAGGCATTTAAACTTAAAAAAAATCACAATTACGTTATTTTTGAACCTAGAGATGAAAATAAACTGTGATTGAATGCTTATAGCATTGCCAAAGCACATAACTGTAAAAACCTTTTGCATCTCGAACGGTTCTCAATTTAATGAATACATGTAATTTAATAATATTTCATTTCTCTCACAATCCGCCTACTCCTTTCAATTCAGCCGGAAGGACAATTAATACTTCATAAATTTTACCCTTACAAAATAATGTAGAGCACAAAACCTCATACTTTCGCGACGTTTATTCTAATCCATCGGATAAAACCCAGCATATTAGATCCAACGGTGTCCATACAATGGTTAGTGTTGTGTTTATACTAATAGCAGTTGTTTATTTTCCTTTAACTAATTAAAACCTATAAATCATACCTGTATTATTAATATTCCTGGCAGTTATGACAACATTCTACAATATTTTACAGGGGAAATTAAAATTTGTAAACTTCTTAGGACCTGTTTATAATATCCTTTCATTTGATGAGTTATTAAATGAAGGTTAATATTAATATTTAAATTAATCAATCACATTTGCCATTTAAATAAAAGGGGTAAAATAAAAATAAGAGCTTAAAACGTCACAACTAATAATTAATACCCTTAAAATAATAAGTAGTAAGATATAATAAAACTAAATGTGCGGTTTTAATTATTTCTTAACAACAAACGTTACTATAAAAGCAATATGTTTGGCCTACTTAAAAAAATAATCTAAATGGTTTTATCTTTATTTATCAGCAAAATTTACTTTAAAAAGCATGGTATTCAGCCCTACTAAAAAAGGAAACAAAACTGCGTTTTTTTATTAGTTCGGTGTGCATACTTAATAGTGCTTTCATTTTAAATTTCTTGGTTTGCGCAATGGGTATGGGGTAAATGAAAAATCCATAGTAAAATTGAACACATTCACTGCGGTTCTATACTGAGAGGTCGCTACTGAGAATCTGCGCCTTGAGATGTATGCCTTAGTCAACGTATGAACTACCGTACAACTTCGTGTAGCTATAATACATGTAGTTAGAATATAGTGCATGTAACCCAAAAACTTAAATTTTTTCAGTAATAGCACTGTTAAAGGGGCCTTTAATCATATTTTCATCACGTTTAACTAAAGTAAAGGAATGATGAATAATTAAACAAATCAAACGGAAATTTGAGACGAGGTACTAAAGTTGCTGGAACAAACAGAAAAAATATAGTTATCTTTGGGGACCCTTGACAGTGTGAGAATATGGTAAAACTGTGACGAGTGGATGACACAATTATTAACACAGTAGTGACCACGCTACAATACAAATTGCATTCGAGTCAAATTTTACAGTGTGCACACAACTGCACCAACACACTATTGGCGTAACAAATATAAAAGCATGTAACTGTGGCCGGACTGTCTGATTGCGCCGAGACCCATTTAACACCAGTCCCCTCGTATTGTCGATGTACAGCGTGCAAATTGTACTCACAGCAATCATGCGATAAAATCATTCTCCTAAATGTCAATCACGTTTAAGTGCTTACAACTATTGTCTTTGCTTACACTCCAAAAAGTTTTCCTGTGATTGATTCATACTGAGTCGTATACACCAAATTTCTGAGTACCGCAGAGAAAATATTATAACATCTATCTATAGGTATTAAAGTGGACAAATATGTATTTATATTTGCTGTCGATGATAATTGTCAATTTTTTTAAATATTTCATATGATTCGCGTAATTAAGCAAAATATATGTAACTACCTAAAAATGCTGAAACGATTTAAAATAAGGAGTTTTTTTAATAAACGACGTGCAGCATAATGATGATGCATTAGTTTTGCATCATAGTTTTAAATTACAACGTACAAGTATATCTTCCTACAAAGAAGCATAAATCTACTACTGTATGAAACATTTCTTTCCAGTTTCCCAAATGTATAGTAAAAAATTATTTTTGTAACTAAAAAATTTAAATTTTTAATATACTCGATTTTATTATTAATAAAGTAAATAATTAACGACTATAAAATGGTTGATTCCCGGGACGATACAAAAAGGCAAGATATGCATCAAGCAAAGTTTAATACAAATTTTGTACGTAATATATCTTGTAAATAATACCATTCTAGAAAGTAAACTGGTATTGTAGTAACAAATATGTAAAAAAAAATGGGATCAAAACATATTTATTTGTATAAACCGCGATGGATATCCGTAACAATGATCCTTATAGGCTATAAAAGTTAACGTTTGGATTCTGCTAAAATTCTCAAAATACAAGATATGGCTCTGAGGGCTTAATAACCGCAATATTTTTAGTTTTTAGCATCCCTACATATATATTTTATATATACCTGCAGTTTTTATTTAAAATCAAATAGTTTACAAAAACGCTAGACTTTGTATTATTTTTATATTTAACAAGTATTTTTAAACTGTAAGAAATAATTAATGCTTCATAATTATTTATATTTAATTGTTTGTAGTCCTGAAAAGTTTATATACATGATATATATTTAAAAGTTTATATATATAAGGTGTTAAAAAATGACGTCAGACGCTTCTGTGGCTGATACTACAAACCAAAAAATGTTCTGTAAACATAGGTCGAGAAATGTTTCGTTTAACCGCTAGGCCCTTTCAAACAGGTTTTACTTAAAAATTCTAGATACATTTTTTTGAAACAAGGACAACCTTAATTTTTATCATATAAAATCATAATTACCAATTGATTTTTTCACTATTGCTATTATCAGTAATATTTATAATATTGCATATCACTCACGCTAGCTATGCAATGCATCAGTAGGATTGTATAAACAGGTACGATTATTATTATTATATTTAAAATGTTTTTTTACTAACACTATATATGATGGTTTACAGCAGTATATACAAAGTTATACTTTCACAGCCAGTCCAAGCTCTGTTTAGTTTACTAAACGATGAACTGGCAGAGTTCGGTACATGAGAAATGGACAAGACAGCACGAGGCACCTGACAGTTCTGCTGTGTCACCTTGTTAGCATAAAGTAATTTTAAACCATGATTTATGTCATCGTGAATCAAATTATGTTAAAACTGATGCAAGTTTATTTATTCTAAACACAAATATTTATGTAGAAATTTAGTACTCTATACATTTGTATTTGTTTGGTAGGCCATTTGTAATAGACTTCTAAATATCATTGCTTAAAGCCTTACAGTTAATTAAATATTATTTACTTTTCAATGTAAATAGTATTTGTATTATGTGCCCCACATTATTAGATATTTGTTTGTTTTAAATATAAATGCAGGATTTATATAGCAATACTTAGTAATATTATCACCACTTTACACAAATTAACTTTTAAATATATATATATATATATATATATATATATATATATATATATCATGTATCTCAATGCTACAAACAACTAAATATAAATAATTATGAAGCATTAATTGTTTCTTTCAGTTTAACAATACTTGTTAAATATAAAAATAATACAAAGTCTAACGTTTTTGTAAACTATTTGATTTAAAATAAAAACTCCTGACACCGTACCTCTCATGTTTATCACAATATCACAATGAAATAAAAAAAAAACTATAAAGACAAACTTTTGTGGTTTAATGGATATATATATATATATATATATATATATATATATATATGATATACTGTATATATCAAATGTGTATCTTATACTGGTTCCTTACGATTTCAAATTAGGATACCTCCAGTTTGGCGAACTGGCACAAAATAAAATCGTGCAACACTTCCTTTTTTTATTGCTGTTATCTTAAAGTAAGGAAAATAAAAACTTAAAGTATATTATATTATATGTATGCAGTTTGATAATGTATACATATAATCAGTGTATCTGAATTCACATTTTTATCTTTATATTCGTCTAACATTCTACCCACCTGTTCCTTATAGAGACATTTAAGTAATTAAGCTCCGAAATCACGCTCTAAAACTATAAACACCCAATTTGTTGGATTCGTGACTAGCCACATTACTATTTCGTCATTTTTTGTCATTCAAGTCCATGCCTAACTGTAATATGGAAAGCAATCACATACCTCCATAAAGCCCCCACAATTGAAATTTTGTATATTTAACCTCCACGCCAGGGTAGATGTATGCCAAATTTCACGTTATATTATTTCTCTAAAAAATGTAAACAAATTGTAGGTTAGTTTAAGCTTTGTATCAAACCTACTAATCTAGCAAGCAACTTTGCCATATGTGTTGATGTGCTACTGAAAAATATCATGCACCATTTAAATATGTTTATATACAACGTTTACTAATTTTTTTTTATTAGTTGTCAATAAGTAGAAAATTTTCAATAGCAAGTGTAGAAATCCTCAACAAATTCAACCGTGTAGGTAAACTTGTTCGACGGTTATCAGACGGGCGTACAGATGTACAGAAATTGGATTTCGTTCGCCAACAAATGGTGGGAGAGCGTTTGGTCAACTTTTTGGTCCAAGCTCTCACTTACTAATTCAGGCACTTCCCAATAAATCAAGTTGAACTTTGTTGAACTACACCTTATGACTTCACCAAGCTTACCCTATAGATGTCCATAGGGTTTGAATTGGTATTGCAAATCCTAAAATAAGTATATTGCTGTCTTTCAACTTTTCCTTTCATTAGAAAATTAAATTTACCACACATATGTCTTATGCTTTCAAGAGACAACGTAATCATGTTCACGATCAACTTTGACTCACAGGAATTGAAATGGAATTGCAGTCCGTAGAAGATCCATATGTTTATTTTTCAACTACCCAATGTTATTTAAGTAACAAATTACCACACATGTGCCTCATGACTTATTTTGAAGAACATAATATTTGTCATTAAGATCAAACATCCATAGAGATTAATGAAGTTTTGCAGTCCCTAAAAGACCTAGACTTTTGTTTTTCTGTTTCTCTATGTCCTAAAAAACTTTACAAAGAAATTATTAATGTATTGACGAACTAATTCGTAAATAAATAGGGAGAACTTTTATAAAGAAACTTAGTGCAATCCTATTACATTTTAAAATGTGACATAGTAATATATATATATACATAGTAATATATATATATATATACATATACATATATATATATACATATATATATATATATATATATATACACACATATATATATCCAAACGATTGCACTATCGAGTTGAAATGTTGTATGCTACCTTACTGAAGCCTGTTACATGACATTTGGTGTAGCGTGCCCATACTTTGTAGCTAGGTAAAGGTTAACTAGAGTATTAAAAATTTTGTTTAATATTATTTGAATATTAATTTTTTAATTTAGTAGTAAATATAATCGTAAATTCATTTTAAAGTCGACAACCAATTTCGTGTAATAAAATTAGTCTACAAAATTTATTTTAATGGAGGGCAATATTTTGATGTAATAAAATGTATTTTAGTGAGAATATTAAGTTTGGTAATAATATTTTTACTTCTAGGCAGGTTACTACAATTTAATTACCTTGCAATTTGTGATTATTTTCACAAAAATGTCAAATTAAAACGAATATTACGATATTGTAATTCATTTTATTGTTATAATGGAATTATCTTTTCTTTATAAATCCACTTTAAATCTAGTTCCTTAAATAGGAATGTAACCAAAGGCCGTTTTCAAAGCACTTCATAAATTTGTTACACTGCAGAGAATCTCACATTTATTCCAATCTCTAGAGGTTCATAAAGTTCTCTATATATCCTTTTGTAAGTACTGTTTATTCGAGACGAGTAACATTTCCCAAAAAGTACTATTTCCTTTATGTAGACATTTTATAATGCAGAGAATACAAATACAAAGTTGATACGCATACATTAGAACAAGGTTATACTCACATACGTTAGTGTAACTTTTTAATTGACGACGTTCAAAAATTAAGAAATGTTTCTTAGGTTTTAAATACAAAAATCTAATAAAACGCTATATTTTTAAGTAATTTAATAAGATTATTGATCTATTTACCTAAAAAATAATATTTTCATTTTTTGTCAGAAACTACAAAACATGTCAAAATGATACAACTTTTGTAATAGGAAAAAAAACTACCGTTAGAGTTTAATAGAGTAATTATAGATTGCACAACCAGTGGCCTCCACAAAAACCTAAAAAATATCCCTAAGCAATTCTAAAACAGTTGATATCATTAGGGAAATTTCCAAGTGCGCACTCCATCCCTTCATACTCACTTCGTCCAACAGCATCTAACTTACACACGAGTGCTTTAACAGAGGCAACAGCCGAAAACATTACAAAGGTACCTACATGTTTGCAAAAACTTCCCAAAAATTAATGATGATCATTGTGAGTTTCCATCTCTTCACCCGATATCCATCACTACACTAGTTTCGAAAGAATTTGACAATCAGCAGGAGCAATACTGTTAATTCTTACTTATATGTGAGAGGCCTCACGTCAAACAAGTAACCAATAGCTATTCAAAAGATCTCCGATCTCCGTAACTAATTACTTTTCTCTGGAAAAGGCTACTTTTCATAATTTTGCATTGTTCCTAGAGATTTTGATGTAAAGGATTACCTCACATCTGCCTAATATAAAGTTTTGATAATTAAGTTGTGGGAAACCTTTTTCCTCTCGTAAGACAACTCTAGACCATTTAAGTAACAGTTTCATATAGTCATATCTCAATGGAAAAAGGTTTTCGACCTGGAGCCCTCCCTCAATAACTATAGCAGAGTGAGAAAATCCGGGGCGTTCTACATCAGTGGTAGACTAAGCAATTATTCTATACACCATCAATATAAATTATGGATGTTCATATACATAAATGTTTGTAGCATTAAATACTTACTCGGAAAATATTTCTTTTAACACTAAACAAGCAAATTATACATCGTGTGTATAATTTTCTATCAATTATATTGTAGATAAAACCTTAAAAATACATGGTTTGAGCAATTGTTATGATGAGAAAGGGCATCAGGAATAATGTCTCCAGCCAGCCGCTACCAGACCACCAAGCCAACCACAACACAGGCAACGACATTAATCTCTCGCTACTTGCTTGATGTTTCCGATATCCGGGTACCACCTGGCTTGTCCCAATCTAGCCATTACAGTCACGCATTTGAGAGCCAATTTGTACTTGATAAAAACACTCTAGTTTTTCGTGAAATCGATAAAGGAATTTGACTATTAATCGTTATTCACGCTCGTTGTGGTAGGTATCGAGATGTGAGACTAGCTAAAGTGTTAAAGCTATAAATAATGTTTTAACAGCAATAAACAATAAACAAAATCAATATTTTCGTCTTTTTTTTACTACTGATAAATAGTTTGCACCCACCATGACACCCCACCAATAAAAACTGAGAGAAAAATGATCGATTTAATTCAAGAAAAACTAAGTTATGCTTTTTAAAGTACAAATTTGTCTCTCTGGTGAACTATTGTAGTAACCGAGTAACTATGCCTTTCTTTGGAACATTTCGTTGAAGGATTTTTATTATAATGTAATTTTCTCTAATTAATAGCTGACAGTCCGATGTACTCGTACTTCAAGCAGTACATATTCTGATTGTGTACTGTTATATAATGATGTGCTGTTATTCTGATTATAGTCGGGTATAATTTTCCTTTACAGATCTATACAACTTTACGTTTTGAAAACAATATCGAAATTCAACTGATGTATTGATTTGACAAACTAAAAAATAGTGAAAAGAAGTTAAAAGTTACAAAAAGTTTAAGAAATGAAAACAGATTGAGGCGCCTGATTAGTAAGCTTAGATTGTATGGTTTGAACGCAACAACGTTACCATTAATGTATTTGATGACAACAATCAGAATAATTTTCCCTCGGTGATTCATCGGACAAGTAAGTTTCTATACGATGTCTTACAGTACTGACATACTAATGACAGTTAGTTAGTACTTCGAGCTAGTAACTACTTAGAGCTAACTAACCCCATTCGAAGATAGAGGATTTGTGTCAGTTACCATGATTTATCTGAGGAATCCTTGGGGACACACCTCAATATGAACAAGCGGTGAATCAATATAGGGTTTATAGTGGATAGGGTAATGGGATTCTTTGTTTGAAGTTTATTTTTCACGAATAACTACTTTTTACAGTCTTTGTACAAACTTGTGAAATGTACATTAACAATATTTAAATCCTAACCTGTCTTCGATAATGTTTATAAACAAATGACGACCAGAATTGCAAAGGGATCTAAGTGCCATCTTTTAGCGCAATGGGTTTTTCACTGCAAAGCGATCTATGTCCACATGCCAATGCCCTGCAATGTGATCTGTGTTCATAAAAAACTCCTAGTAGTTGTTATAGGATGCAACAGAATGCGCTGGTAGTATGTCGGGGCGGGCTTGCAATGCATAGGGATCTAAGTGCCGTCACGTTGTCGTCCGCCCCACCACTATTCCCGCCACTCCTGTTGATACAGGCGTGCTCTACCCGTGCCTTTGCCTGTGTTTTTCATATTGCTTATTTTAAGTTATAAAGTTTACTTACAATCATGGCTGACGACACCAACAATTTGAATAACAGTGCTTTTGGTGAAGATGTCAGTGAAAAGAAGCTGGCGTTTAGAGAAAAACAGAAGAAAGCAAGACTAAGCGGGAAGTCTTATATGACACTAAACAAACACACTAGGAAGGAGATAGCAGCGAAACCATTGCCTGCTGTAGAGGTAAGTGTGATAGCTTTACCGGTAGTAATGGAATTAGAAAAAGTATTCCCTTTGCCTAAATTGACACATTGCAATATGTATTATTTACGCCAACTCACCTGCTACAATTTCAATGTCCATAGCACCAACGCTAATGATGCTATAGTTTGTATGTTGCACGAGGGGCAGTCAGGTTGAGGAGGGAATCAGGTAGCGTCTTGCATAAACTCTGGTTTACTCCCAAATCACAAGAAACATTTGGTTGTTTGGAGTGACAACTGTGCCGGCCAACTAAAAAATCGAATGCTTATTTTTCTATACCTATACATGGTAGTTAAGGGTATTTTTGACTCTGTTCAACACAAATTTCTGCTCTCCGGCCACAGTTTTTCTGTTGCTGATAGAGACTTCGCTATTATCGAAAAAAGTGTCGGTCAGCTAGAATGCAAGTGATGGAAGATCTACAGAAAGTTATCGAGGAAGCTAGACCCTCAAATCCTTAAAAAGTTTTGAAAATGGCTGACCACTTTTTTGACTTTGACAAAGCAGCTTCTAGTTGCATTGATACAAAAAAAATTGGCATCAGTCAGATTTCCGTGATCAAAGTGGATCAAATTGAACCTGTTTTTGTATAAAAAAAATTTAACGATCTATGTCCATGGGAAATAAAGGCAAGACAATAACAGATATTGAAAATGTATTGCACAATGATTCCATACTTGGATGAAAACAGCAGGAACTTCTATCGTGAGCTGTGTTAGTAAAATTAACTCTTTTTAAGGCACTTACATCCTTTTGCACTGTTAGGTAGTTTGGACTTAGGACCTTCTGCCGAAAGGAATTTATAAACTTTTTATTCAAGTAAATAGCTTTATAAAACTTGACAATAATTTTAAACATAATGTAAACAATGTATCTCAATAATTACAAAATATAAATACAATTTTTTTTTGAAAATGTAAAGTTTTTTTCATTTCCTGAAAAGTTTTGTTTTTGGCACTTAGATCCCTTTGTAATTCTGGTCGTCAAATAGTCAGAGTATGGAATGAAAATTAAAGGATTTTACGCAAGATTATCTTTGAACGCATTCATTTATCGAGCTAATTATAAAAAACTATGAAAAAAAGGAAATCATTAACATAGAGAGACTACAAAAAGTTACTTTATACTTCATTTCATTGTGTTCCTAGAACTGTGCCAACAAATAGAACAGATTGAATGTACGGACGTGACAGTCTGATTGTACTGAAACCATTTTAACACTTGACACAGGTTATTGTCGTTGAGGGTACCTCGTGTTAATTGTTGAACGGCAATCAAGTCCTTAAATTGATTGTAAAAACCTTTTTTCTGCAATGGTTTTATAGCTTTTTAAATCGATTACGATAGTGAGATGTAATCAAATATTAAGTATATAAACTTATTTGTCATTGTATTTGTTTTCAAGTACTGATGTACGGCATCTATTTTGGAAATATAAGTCTAATATAGAATCAACATAGAATTTCATCCTCAGGATCAAAAGCTTTATGTAATGGCCTTTAAAACTATCTTGATTGTAATACCGTATTGTTCAATCGCATTTTAATAAAACAATTTTTTGGGGAATTTCATGTTATCTTGGAAAGAAACGGGTAAGTTTCTCTATGTCCCAAACAAGTGGATGGCATTAATATTTGTTTTAAAGATGATATTTATGATTCCATTTCATTGTACTGGCTTGTTCAAAAAATCAAATCAAGGTACACCTAATTGATCCTGAATATTATGGTATGTCAAGAAAGAGAATAAGTAGAATTGTCATTGGTCATTGACCATGAAATCGACAGAACTTTTTTTTCTAGACTACTTGCATTACGAACTCTAAATTGTATAGTATATTACTATAGAAATTTGTCTTAGCGTGGTAGCTGCACTATTTAAAAATATATTTTAAGGACAAAACAAGAAATAACTAAATACTATTCAGCAATCATTTTATTCTAAAATAATTCGTTAACAACAGCTGCATTAAATTGCAGAAAAATCAATCTTGAACACTATATACAAAATCAGTTTCCCATTTTCGAGGTAATTGACAAAAAATACTTGAATTATTCATTGCAAATTTTGCTATAAAAGCTAGATATACAATGTGAGTGTCAAATGATTCAAGATAACACTGAAGTTGCGCTCAATGATCAGCTAAGTTACATGTTTTAAAAAATATTTATAAACTATAAAAATAAACCTGAAAATTAAAAACCGACAGTATTTGATGTTAAAATGATCACGATTTCTTCAACGGTTTTCTTCACGGTTTCAATGTGTAAAACATAGACAAACATACATTTGAAGTGATTTTACGTGCTTTCTATTAATAGTTAACACAACGTATATATGGGTGAAAATAAAGCATATATATATATATACACGAGTATATATATATATATATATATATATATATATATACGAGTATATATATATATATATATATATACTAAATTACAATTTGTTCATTCTCAAATATATTTCTGTTGTATTATTTTACTATTTGTATAATTTCTGTTGCAGGTGAGAGAGATATTCATTTTTCTTTTGAAAAAGAGAATTTGTAATGGTAAGTAACATAGACAACATGGTATTGGTAATGATTGATTACTATAAAATAATATAGTTTACGAAAGCTGTAATATAAAATAATAATGTCGTTAAACATTAAACTGTTAGCAACCTGTTGTTTAATCTCTCATAGTCACTCACCTTTCCGTCAGTTAACACTGCTTCCTCTAGCTTCTTCATGCTCATTTGATTTTATATTGTACCTGTGTTAAATCATTTCCAGTGGACGGAAATTAATTTTATTACATACTTTATAAATAACCAATGTATAAATAACAAATGTATGTATTTTATAAGTATATTTTATTTTTTCCGGGCAGATAAAACACCGAAATTATATATTGTTCTCAGTTTACATAAAGTGAATTTCATTGGCCATCTCTAATATCATCCAGCCAATATAAATAAAAAGAGCTGTTTTCTATCTGTGGAGAGACTGGACATTTACGGGAATAGTTTCTACAGCATTCACTGCTCACTGAGTCTATAGGATGTGCTCTCTTGAAATTCACCCATTTTCAGCGACCTCTCAATACCCGGTGTTGCCAACATTGCGGCAATAGCCGAGCTGACTTTCCTGTATCTCCGTCATGCCGAATGCCGTACCATTACTTCGCTCTTGAAATAACTATGGAATGCGATGGATAGCCATCACTTGCGATCGTTGTAAGTTGGTATTCCCCATACAGAATTTTGCTCCAAGCCAACCTACATCATCATGCCTTTATTACGGTAGCCGTACAATGTTTTGAAAGGAATAGTTGGTTATATATTAACTATTATCCGTTTGTAATAATTAAAACGGACTTATAATTCTTTAGTATGTACAAAAACTTTAGTTTTTATTCGTTTTGGCCAGATATTATAACGTTTGAAGGTCGGTACTCAACATAATTTTGAACAGAGTACAATGGCTGACATACAACTAAATAAAATAGCAACGATAATGAATCTAACCATACTGGAATGGAAATAATTTTAGAATTTCCTAAGAAAAGTATATTTGTTAGAATAATTCAATAAACAAATACACCATGATAGACAATTATATTGTTTGTGTCAAAAATTTACTTGGATTATTACATAATACTGACCTACTAGTACTTGTTTTCAAATCATAAAATAAGTTTTCAATATATTTGATGGGTTTACAAGTTCAAGACGGAATTACTTATATATCATCATAAAAATTACACATAATGAATTGAAAATAAAATAGTAATAAGCTTATCAATAAACGCCGTTACAAACAACGCTACATGAATCAACCTTCAAAACTAACAGTATATAGTTTTCAATTTGATTTTTACACATAGCAAACATATTTTAATTGCGCCTTCCTGCTGCGTGAACAGGAAGGGATTTCGAAAGTGATTCCCTACATGGACACACACCCACTTTCTAGTGTTTTCATTAAACACCTAATAGCATTGTTATCTTTTGATCAAATATTAATGCTAATTAACCAATTTATCTAATCGAGTAAAGAATATTATATTCGCCTTTATTGCTTGACAATAGCTTTAGTGAAATATCGCAAACACGTTTCTCAGTCTATGATTTCAATAAACTTATGACCTAGTGTTTGTGAATATTTCTGATCTATTTTATTAATTGCTCACAAATATTATATTTAAAGGTCTAAAAGAACATGGTTCCGAATATGTTAAAAATTGTATTTTATTTGCTATATAATATTTATTTGCTATATTGTATTATGTTATTATTTTCTTAAATATAAATGTCATTTAAAATTTTAATAAACGTATTTATTTGGTTCTGGCTAATTATGCACATTACTGGAGATAACAATTTTATTGTTCCCAGATTTAAATCAAGATATTAAAAAGAAGAATACAATTTAAAATGTATTTTACTTAATTTACATTTTATATATATATATATATATATATATATATATATATATATATATATATATCATGTAAATTTTACATTTCTCGCTTGGATTCCTTATCAAATTGTCTGAAGTAACCATGGTTCTTTTTAATTTTTCTCTAAAGGAGAAGAAGAAGCATAAATCTAAATTTCGATGCATAATCGGTTGTTTAATGAGGTATAAAGACAGTTTTCAAAGCAGTTCAAGAACTTGTTTGCATCGCAGGAAAACTTTTCTATGTTTAGGACACATAAATTCTATATAGGATCCTTTGTCCTGCAATATCATAATACTTACATAAAATATTTATCATTGATAAATAAAAATTCTGTAATTTTTTTTAAGTAGTACACAAATTAGTGTGGTATTTAGGCAATACCATTTCAGACAAATTCAATTTTACTAAATCAATGAAATTTTTCTTATGGCATAAGCACACATTACTTGACCATGTGATACACATTTTGTACTTAATGGATGAAATACTTTAATCTGAAATCGTCCTCGTCTTAGTTGAAAAAGACAATTAAAAAAAAAAATCACCTATTAATGCATTAGATATTGTGAGTTTTGATTATGAAACACCTATTAAAAATATCATGTTCAATAGTCAATTTCAGTCAAACCCCTTACTTAAAAATGTACTAATTTTTAGAAGTATTATGAATAAAATCAGACAAATAATTTCTTGATATGAAATTAATACATTCTTGAAGCTCTTTTCTTATTGGAAATTATATATTAATTTAAACAAACTCTCCAATAATATAAGTTTTATTTTGTGAAGCCTTTCGTACTCAATGAGAACATCTTCGGACCCACACAACTGAATACAAGTAATTACTCACAAAATAAAACTTATATTATTAAAGAGTTTGTTTAAATTAATATTAAATTAATATTTAAATTAATTAATGTCCTAATCTCATGTAGTAAGTAAAGCTTTACTATAAATAATAGACTACATATTAAATTAAAAGAAGACAACTTCTGAAGACTAGGTCATTCCATAATATGTATACCACATATTCTAAAAATGTCACCAAACGTGACTGTGCGTTAACCACACACATCGGCAGAATGTTTGTGAAGTCTAATTGAAAAATACAATTATTTCAAGACTCTAGTATGTTGTAGTGTGTAATGTACATTTATTGACATGGAACGTAACGTATAAATGATTGCAGTATTAAATTAATTACATTTAATCTGTAATTAAATTGGATTATCCTTCCTTAGAGTACACAATTTTCCTTAACTCCCAAGCTTGACTAAAATCACTAGAGAAGACATAATACAATCATCAAATAAGTTGTAAAACCTTGTAAAACCAAAGTGTTGCATTTGTATTTGTATGTGTAGATTTAGTATTGAACCTAATACTCAGAGTTAGCTTTATGCAAGAAGAGTAAAACGCATTATACGTTTTCAACATGAAAAGGTAAACTGTATGGCACAAATAGCAATGTCCCGTGAAATAATGGATGTGTTGCATTACTCAGAAACAATCAGGTAGTTGGTGGTGGTTTAGTGACAATTATGGAACAAGCAAAGCCTTGTTTCAATTACCTCTGTAACACATAACATGCACGGCACGTAATCGGGCTGTCTTGTCCTCCGTCTTGTTCTCTCGTTCAACGCATTTCTTGGATGTAAATTAGCTATCTTTTAGAGCTGAACAGCGTTAAAAGCATTCCATTAAATGGAGAGGTAAAATAATCTAACATCAAGAATAAGATCTTTGTCTGCGATTTATGGCTATTCAAACCGCAAGATCTACTGGGATTATAGTGGTTCTATAATCTATTCCAGTTGGCATGCGTGTTTGGTAATATAACATTGAATGTTTTAAACTCGTTCATTAAATTCTACAAACTACCGTACAGTGTTTAAATTCTCTTCAACTTCGTACATAGAATGTTGTTTAGGAAGGATAAATCCATTGTAGACGTTAATCATCAAAGGTTAGTAAAACGCGTATCAAGTTATCCGTTCTGAAAAGTGATATTACACGTAGAAATTTAGCTATAACTTTTTAGATCTAAATTGCCTAAAATCATTAGTGAAATAACGTAATTAATTTTATACATAGTTACAAAAGTCGTCTTTATTCAGTTTTGGAAACTGAATGCTATGTAGTATATTTAAAATTAAGTTCTATAATTGAGTTTTATTGAATTGTATTTGGGAGCTCCGATGGCCGAGCGGTCTAAGTTGTTAGACATTGGATCTGAATTAGAGAGAGCGCAGGTTCAAATCCTGTCTGTGACCGTTGTACTTTTTATCAGTACAACAACCCTGTTCTGTACAGTATTGACTCCCCCCCCTTATTCTGTTTGAAAAGATCCTCGCCCAGGCCACTGGCCCATCCTTCTCCTTATAACAAAAAAATAAAAAATAAGCGATGAATGTAAGTATATGCTATATTTATCCTTATATGTTGACAAGATATTTATTAAAGAAGTAAGAATATTTTTTATTAACAGATGCATCTCTATCTCAAAACCTACAACATTGTTTAACTTATGTACAAACTGCGATTTAATTACATTTTGTATAATTAATCAAATCCCTTTTATTTCGGGTTTAAATTGACACTAATCCAGTTGTATTTCAACGTATAAGAGTAAATCGTTTCAGTTAAAACCTAGACCATCATAAAGACAAGTTACTCATCGAGTGCAGATCGTTGTTTAAAAAATATCTTATAAGATTTATTAAACACATCCATTACAAAGGAACAGCAGCTGACAATGACTTATAACAGATGGTGACTGTACTTGCATCTGTCTTTGTCATGCCATAAAACAATTCTAATCTTTGAACACTTTAACACTCCTACTTTTGGTTTTTTAAAAATGTACGACTCATTATCTCACTTTTATACTACTTTTAGCGATTTGTTTGTTGTACGCTATTCAGAAAATAAATCTCAAAAATGTGTATAGATATATCGAGAATGTATAGAGATATATGTCTTAATCTTATAATCATTTCTTCTTAATTGGGACAACTTTCATAAATATGTATAATCAAAACAAGGGCGTAAGGGTATTTAAAGTATAACGTTTTAATATGGCGTAGAAGTTAATATATTGCAGTAAGTTCGTGTGAAGGAGTGACTAAAGGACAACATTGCGCATAATATCTCCAACCAGCCGCTACCAGACCGCCACAACAGCCACAACAGGTGTAATGACATTAATCTCCTTCTACCTGGTCTCTGTTATAGGCGACATTCGCAACGCTACCGAGAATCTCTGACTGTATAATCTATACGAAAATAGCTTAATTCTAAAGTACGTTCCACATAACATCTAAAGTTTCCAACAGGTATAAAGTAATAAAAACAATTTATAGTGAAATAATAGTTATACGATATCAAAGCAGGTAAGTATATAGTAAAATATATTTTTTATTTTAACACAAAAAATATTTATTATTCTAGTTTAATTTGAGAGGAATCTTATGGTATAAGTAGTAATAAATATTTATTAATTGTATTAAGAAATAAAACCATATTTATAGGCCAACCTTTAGCGAAGCTTATCACTCGATGTGCTGAAACAATCAATTTTCGTCTCTCTGTCTGACTGTATATCTGTATGTCTTTCTGTATGTTTGTTCAAACAATATATCGAAAACCATTAAACTTATGGACATAAAATTTTTCATGAACCCGAGTCGAGGAAGGTGCATGCTATTCCTAGGGATTTGGCTGAGCGTTGGCGAAAATGTTTACATCAGTCTTAAGGATAACCATGATGGTAACGATAAAATAGCAGAATAAATAAATTTGTAAACAGACTGAGTTCAATCATAAGAAATTATGTGACTTATGCTAGAGAAAAAAATAATACAGTGGACAGTCAGTGTTAAAAGTCAGTAAAGATTCTACTTCAGTGCAATTTTGCGTCCTAGTTTCTTTCCTACATCACCGGAACTTTTATTATTTGAACAATGCTGTAGCACTCAATTATATTAATAGATTTTAATAGAATAAGTGAGAAAATATCCTAAAAAAATTTATATTTAGGCGTTAAATTTCGCATGAAACCTCGTTTCCATATACTCAAGAATGTGTTGCAATATGGTGAATATACAGCAATGGAATTTAGCTCAGCGTGATTCAAGCCTGTTACTCAGTATACTGAAAACATTTCTTTTTTATCTGCCAGAAGATGTAAAAATCTCGTTCTGTATGATTTTCTGTATGTCTAACTTTCCGCACGGCCTGTTGAGAAAGAAATGAACTATATAAATTTGAAGTTTTACAAGCAACCTCTATAAAGCCTTGTTATGGGACACGTGGTGTAACGTTCTCCTACCTTGTAAAGATGTACAAGGCATTTATAGATAACTGTAATCTATGGAATTGTGTGCACCGTATACTGTATTTAGCTTTTTAAACAAAGTTATGGAAATATGAAATTGTGATTGCCAAATATCAGAGTATCTTTGGGGAGAATTAGAGGTTTCCCACAAGGTGGTGCTGTGTAAATATAGAATGGTGGATTCGGATGATATTTTAGACGCAGGAAAGAGTGGCTCTAAAGAGTAAACATTACCCAAATGTAGGTTCATTCCAAAGGGAGAAGACAATAGACAAATTTTCCAGAATAACTTTTCAGAATCTTTTCTAGAACATTTTTCAGATTATTAGTCCAGAAATAATTTTGACAATTGCAAGGATATACTTGAGTATGAGGGGTTAACTTTAGAAGCTAGCTATCCCAACAGCCCGAGGCTTGAATAGGTTAACCTGATGCACATCTTGGTATTCTTAAAAGACAGGAGTGGATCACGTGGGTAAGGATCATAGGTAAGTTTACCAAAGAACGCATAAACCAATGGTTTTCAGGAGTTAGCTGGTTTAAACTAGCATGTTTCTTTAAGATGATTTTCTTATTGACATCATATCTGGCTTTACACGGTAAGGTGACAGGCATTAGATATAATAAAAAGACGTTGATAAATTAGTACTAGGTCACTTAGTAGTAATCCAGAGTTAACAAGATCCATTCTTGTTCTTGATTTATGCCCAATATTTGAAATACACTATAGTAAATCAATTCTTTGTAATCCATAGTTTAGTATGGATAACCTATGAACTCAAGAATTCAACAAGAGAAAGACTCACTCCAGATGCCAGGGCTGTTTTTGATAACATGTTTTTTTTTTTATTTTAGAGGTATCATGCAATTCAAAGGCTATTATTATACACATAACGTACCTATGACAGGAAGGCTTAATTCAATACGAATAAGTTTAGCTTCATTTTACCTTCCCCTTAGTACAGAGCCTGAAATATGACACCGTCACAGACTTGAGTTCTGGAATCTGAAGTCCACGTTTGATAATATCTAAAAGATTATCGACGAAGATGTTTAAAAATAAAGTCTATGCGTCAAACATCAGAAAAAAGGTATGTTTGGCTTCCCCAGCAGCTATCCAGTGTCTCTCTGCAAACGGACGTGGACACAAGGAGTCAAAAGTCTTTGACAGGGTAATATTTCAGGCACTGCACTAAGGGCAAGGTAGAATGGATCTAAACTCTATTATAATTTTGCTATCTTTTGATCGGCCTGGCAGGAGTGAAAAGCGTCATGGCACTATAACAAAACATCTGGATTGTTAGTGTGATGTTAGCACTGTTGGTGATGTGGACATCGTCCATTGCTAGTTTATTGGCTTTCTATCACTCCCAATCCCATCTTTATTCCACCAATCATATTTATAAAGTTTGGATTTACATTTATATCCGGTGGTTGTACGAAGTCCTACAATTGGAGACGAGCTATCAGGTCATGCTTTGCTTCCTACCTAATAATTTAACATCTAATATGATCAGCTACAGACCGCTTTTTGAAGTTAGTTTGCGTCTGGTAATTCCCACAGCTCTTAGAGGTAGCGAATAAGAAAAAAGGCGTTATATAATTGTTACTCACATTCTTTTATTTCCCTTTTTTGTTTTTAACTGCATTAAATTGCACTTTACACTATATTATAATGTTCTCTGTGTATAGCCAACGTGGTTAGAATTTCATGAAGGTTTAATATCCTCTAATGAAATAGCAGATCTATTGTACTCTAAGCATTGTAAATTCAAGTCTTGTCCCATAATTGAATGACGTGCTGACATCTTGGGTATCCTCATTTAAGCTACGTTGGCATTTTCTTGCGAATTCCTGGAGCATTTCGTTGTGGACTCAATATCACAAGATACATGATACAAATAGAGAAGGTCATTAAAAAGTAATTACTATTATAACAGAATTTCCTTATTAAATTGTACTTCATTTTATACTTGCACAACAAATCCACATTTAAAATGTAAATTTATGTACAATTAAATGTCGCTCAAAAATAGTTTTTACGTCTAGTGATGTTATTACATGTACACAACATAGAGCCCTTGAATACTTTCTAATGTTTGTAATTGATACAATATACGTGGTGCATTAAAGTGCGGCAAGGAACATTTAAATTGTTAACCCAGCTAAGGATATAGAGGAAGTTGAATCATGCTTGTACAGTTGAAAAAGCTCAATGAAAAAGAAAAGGATGTGGGATGGACGACATGTCTTCCTCCTCAGGAAATGGATATTTTTAACGGAACAAAACTTTACTATTTAATGTAACTAAACATAATTAAATATTACCAAAGCAAATTTAGTAGCCTTGGTTGCCAAGTTTGGTGTAAACGTGGGCTTATGTGCATACACGACGGCTCACTACGTGACCCAACATATTAAGTAAATTAATCCAAAATGCGTTGCAGTGTGTAACCAGTAGGCTCCAAAACGTTTCGCCTTATCCTTATGATGACCAGGACGGTTTAACGAGGCACTAATTTTCAAACATTATTTATTATTATGTAATTAAAATTTACAAATACTTAAATGTTATACATTACATTAGTACACAAATATGTTTGCCATAAGTTAATTTTCACGTCATATACAATACAATTGAAACCTTAGGAAGTTAAATGATGCCTGAATTAGGAAATGTCAGCACTCTAATTGCATGTAAATACCAAAATATAATATTTCGTACAGGGGGATACATTAAGATATCTGTACCCACGAATTGCTTTGTTTATTTTTCTTTGAATTTTCATCAGTATCAACCTCCAGTTGTAATCCTCCACGAACTCTTCACTGCATGGTTTTAAATTAGATGATAATTAACTTTATGCAGAAATTGCAGTATTACTATATACAACTATTTATATTTTGTATATGTTCTTGGGATGTACTGTATACACTGCTGAACTCAACATGTTTATTTACAATTTGTACAAGAAACTTCAATAATGTTGATAATAAGAGGGTCTTAAAAATGTCATAATTACTGAAGCTAACTTGGGTTTAAGTGGAATGAACACAGGAAATTAAAAGAACTTAGGAAGCAGGATCCCCATGCTGTTAATATTTTTGCTCCTAAGGTGTTTGTTTTCCGTCCCCAAATCCGATACAATTTCCGTCCGTTAGTAGTGATTTATAATGTTGCCCTTTATTTCGTAAAGACAGCACAGGAAACTATATGTCTACAGAAGTGTTTGCAATATTGACTGAAGTATTCAATATCTTTTCAATAAAACAGTCGTGCAGTTATGCGAACATATAGATGTTTCTCAGATAGAATAATTCTATGACATCAGGTATATAATTTAAGTTACTTCTTCTTATATAAAGAATCGAATCAGTGTACATTTAAATGCTTATATATCATAAAGTGTTGAAGAGGTAACCAAACAAGGTATTCCAATTATAATAAGCAATCGATATCTTAAACGAAGTCTTATATAATTATAAAAAATAGGCTTTATTTAGGACGTGAGATTTTAACATATAAGATATTTTAGGGAAAAAAGTTTTGAACAATACTGTGTAATTGGGATGGGCTATTCCTTCCACAAAACCATTTAACACGTATTATTTGTTTTACTCGAACACTTATATTTGACTAAATCTGTTAAGGATGAACATAAGAGCACTGAATCGTATTATGCCCTTATCTGAGATTTTCTAGTTTACATTTTGTATTCAATGATAATGGAAAGTAAACACGTAGGTTATAAATCATTACTGAACATTAGTTGGCGAAATTAAATTAATTATTAGCCACTATTTAATATCTTTTACAGTTGTATTGCGTAAAGGTATCCACATGTCAATTTCAATTACACTGTGAACAGTTAGAGAAACTGTTTACCACAGAGATACGGTAACTCAGTTAAGAGGTGTGGCCTCCCACACCGTGCTTAGTCAAACAAACGAAATACAATCACGTAAAGCGAACAATACAAGAGCGTTTTCATACCTAATTTTGCTGTGTTCCCACAACTGCACTAACAAATGCCCACGACTGCAACAACAAATACAATAGCCTGAAGCTGCGGCTTTGGTAGTGATTGCGCAGGGATTCACTTAACACTTGTTACCTGCTATCATTGCACATTGTTTTAAATGTTCAACGGCAATTAAGTAATATATTTATATAGTTTTCTTCATTTTAGGTCATTTATCTTAAACCTTGCTTTTGAACATTTGTACATTTTGAACAAAACTGAGAACCTTATGTTTATAAAACAATTTACTTTGTGCTGAAAGAAACTTTTATGTGACTGAACTGACTTAAGTATGTAATAGAACAATTTATATAATTTAATATCTTATGTATAAAATCATAAGATAAGTGCCAATCTAGAACCTTGCATTGTACTTGTGCATAATATAACAATATCAACTAAAATTAATGCTCGAACTATTATGCTAAGAATGTACGAGCTCAGTTACACGGTTAATTGTCTATAAATTACGAAGACAGTAGTAAAACCTTCTTTATATATATTTTTAAAGCCTTTGTGATTCTTCATCCACCTTTTCCTTATTGCCTTCAACAAACATTCTTTTCTTATTTCATAACAAACGTTCTCTATATTTCATAACTGCAAGAATTTCTTGAATAAAACAAACCATTATCATTGTAATACGTAAAGCAAATATTTTTACCGAAACTAAAAAAAAACTACTCAGAACTTGTAATAAGCTCTTTTTTTAATATATACTATGTTTAATTTATCACAGATTCCCTAATATTGTTCACTGTACTAAAGAAGAATCGTAAATCTGACTCTCTTAACAGCCCCGCTTGGTTTAAATAATATTAGCTAACGGCAGTTTCCAAAGCAGTTCATAAACTTCTTAATATCGTGGAGAAACTTTCACATTTATCCCCATCTGTAAACACATAAAATACACTTGGAAGCTTTTGTGAACATTGTTATGTGAAAACGGCATCACTTTTCATGTTTTGTTAATATTTTGAACACAAATGTAAAATTCTGTATGCAGTTGATTAATCTTTATCGTTTAAAAATTATATATATTCTTCATCCCTATCATAGGTGAAATTTTAATTAGTAATTTAATTTGCCTAGGTGTACTCAGGTGTAAGTTAAGGGAGCAAGATAATGTTTTGCTGAATTTAAAAATATTTTCCTGAATATTCTTTTTGCACAAGAAACTAAAAGTAATTCTCAATGTTATATTTAAAGGTAAATAACAATTCCTGGCCCAAGAACTAAGTCTTTATGTGCTGGAAATGTTGAGCTTTTCTTGCTTTAACTACAGTGTTAAAATCTTAACTATATTTTTTTTCTTTGCGTAACTCCCATTTTATGAAAAAATAATTCAAAATTAAGTAGGTTTTTTATCGATTGTATGAATGAATTTTAATATTTAACATT
Organism: Homalodisca vitripennis; assembly: GCF_021130785.1. Lineage (NCBI taxonomy): Eukaryota > Metazoa > Arthropoda > Insecta > Hemiptera > Cicadellidae > Homalodisca > Homalodisca vitripennis. The sequence continues at coordinate 131,878,582 of NC_060208.1, forward strand.
GGGATTTATTGTAATGGCTCAAAACAGAAAATACGCAAATAATTTGGTATTTTAATTTCCATCGCTAATGGAAACCGACCACACCACGCGTCGCACTACATACATCGCTGAGGCTACAAGTAAAATGTAATTTTTATATCTCATTTCATTAAGCTGCATATTATATCACAATTATGTTAATATGCCATATGATTGTTATCAGTTTACTTACAAATATATGTATTCTGCAATTTTCTCATTATCAACGTTATCCATAATACCAATGTAAAAATTTTTCCTAACGCTCAGCTAAATCTCATGGATTGGCAAAGCTATTATCTAACTCATGGTTTCACGCATAGAAATGTAGCATTATACAAAATGTAAACGCTAAGGTAGCTTGTTTTCAATATATTGTGCCGATAGACAGACAGACAAATCAATTTTATTCCATCCCTTGAGTGATACTTGAGTGGCTTTGCTAACGCTCATCAAATAATTCATACACGCGTGGCTATTTTTAATTAATAACATTTTTATTACTATCTTTGGAATTCTTTGGAGGATCCAATTAATAATAGTAAATTATAATACCTAATTAACCTGGTATAAAATTATGATTTGGTTGAGACTAAATAAATCCATTGCTAATTCCTTAAAGTCTAAAACCAATTCTATACAGTTGATAAAGTTTACATGGAAGAATATACAATACTCGTATAACTCATGAAGGCCATATTCTTGATTCTAAAGTTTGAAATAAAATAAGCAATTCCGAATATCTAGAATTAAGCTATGATTAGGTTTTTAAATTTAAAAACCTATTCCACAATAGATATAATTAAACTGGTAACTTAGAGCTATTTCCTTCACTTTTAGGTGCTTTTTGAATTTGAATCGCCCAAAACTTATCACCCTTGTCTTTAATACTGAGTTACTCCAAGTTTGTGACTTTCTTAATCCTTTCCTATTTCAGCTTTGGTTCTTGAAAGGCCCAGTTTTATGATTACCAAAAACACTAACATTTAATGTTTATATTGTGATATACTAACATTTAAATAGTAAATGGGTTAATACAAGTAGAGGAAGGAAATCATAAGTCATGTTTTGGTGCACACTATACTAATCATTTCATATTTACCCAATAACCACACGTGGGATGAACTACATAATCTCACAAATATCAATAATTTATTTTTCATCTTATACCAACGAGAAAGATTCTTATAGTCGCTAGGTTCTCACAGATTTTTCAAATAGAGTATCCTAAACAGCAAAAATTAGAAATGCAACCATATTAATAATTAGAGACCCAATTATTAGTTACCATAAGATGACCAAATTCCATGCCAAATGATTGTACACAATTAAAATACTGTTCTTTTTCAACATTCATTTTTTTTAAAGAATTATCGTTAGAAGGATACCGTACATATAGTCCAATCCACAAATCACCTCGTTTACCACAATTAATCTTAGTCATCTAGGTTAAAATCCTCAGTCAAAATACTTGCGCAAACTACGTCCTAGCTCAATAGAAAGTCGATATCGACATCTAAAGTTTCCCAGTGTTTTTAATGAAACAAAAAATAAAGTTTATTAATGTTACTAATTTACTGAAAAATTCGTACGAGATTGGTACTTTACTAGTTTAACGGACACCTTTAGGTGGATTTTTAAAGTAAAAATATAAAGAGACATCTTTAAATCACTTATAAAAATACTTCACATAAAAGTCTGACATGTTCACATTAAACAAATTTACAAACAGAAATAATATACTGTAATCGTAAAAACAAGATAAGTAGTTCAATAGAAATTTGTATTTAATGTGATATACTTACGACTGTCTTTGCCATTAAAAGTTAATCATTATAGCCACCATAAAAAATTTTAACTTAGAGGTGCTAATTCTATGTCATCTATTTCAAAACTGATTGTTATATGATGAATTTTGATAAATAATTCAGGAACAGTTAGGTTGTTGGCGATGGTATAGCACCAATTATGAAGCAAATGCATTGTTCAATTAATAGTCATTAATCCTAGTCAAACTACATAGGACTTTTTCCTCCCACACACTTCTCCCTTATAGTTGTGTGGTGCTCGGATTGGAAAGTCTTTATGTACGAATCATATTTATGAACATACATCTTTATTGTAGATCTAAATTTACGTAAGGAACTAAAATTACACAAATTATATTTACTTAGTATTACTCCACAAATATTTTGGAAAAGATTTTACTTGAGCATTTCTTTTAATTCTAAGCTTTACTTAATACTCAATATAAGCCAATAATGGTACGTAAATGTATAATAACAACTTGCATCCCCCACTTCTGTAGTGCTCTGGATTGAAGGATTTCGTACTTTAATACTGAAGTTTTATTCAAATACTGCTTAGCAAAGAATTCCGACTTCTCTCTGAGGAGGAGAGTATCAGAAGGTTTAATTAATAAACTATTTAGTTAATTTTTTATGATGCATTGCGCTTTCTGTATAGTACATTATAAAATTTTCACCATCCGTTTGAATAAGTAACTGACATTTTATATGTATAGGTACACAAAACTCTTAATCAAGAATCTCCTTTACACGAATTATGTTATTTATCTACAGTAGTAGGTTGCTCCATATTAAATAATACCTCCTAAACATTATTAATTTTGCTTATTATCCTAATCCAAATAATATGATAAATGCAAATGTGCCTTTATTTGTTTGTTTTGCTTTTACACATTAACTTTCAACCCATTGTACAGAAATTTTACATGGAAATGTTTAGGATTCCTGGAATAAATATAGGCTTATTATTATTTCAAAAACCTTTCCGCGCTACGCCCCACTGGTCTCTAAAGTAGCTAAACATCACACCTTGGTCTCTAAGTTGTTTATTGTTGAACTGGAAGAGCCTGTTTATTGTAAAAATGTGTAAACATTGTATTATGACAGCACGACCATATGTTTAACTAATTTACCAACTATTTTTAATTTGTTTATATTTTTATAGAGTGAAACCATAACAAAAGTAACAACAATTCTTATTTCAACAACGAGGCAGCAAGTCAAACCAACTAATACGTTTTTCATTTTATCTAATAAACTAAATTGGAAATGGGTACACGTAAATTATTTATTGAATTTGAGTTCCTTAGACATTTTGGACGGCATATTTACAGCAGCTGAAGAAAACAGAAGCGAAGGGACTGGGTATTAGAAAGTATACGAAGCCGCGGTTATGTGCTAATATTAATAATATAATTTTGGAAAGCGTGTCATCAAGCAGCATAAGACATCGGACTTTGGGTCTGAGATAGATAGCCCCAATCATACATGTGACTGTTTAAGGTTTCATCTGCACTTTCAACTTTGAGCTTTACTATCCTAGTCCTTTTTCTGTTTGAGAAGACCCTCGCACAGACTAGTGACTCATAGGGATGGGGAGAATAAGAATAGAAAGATGATCGGATTCTCCTCAAAAGAAAAGTTATCTTATCGATTGGTAATCCCTTTTCCCTTGATCAAATGTTGATCAGCAGTTCTTTAATAACATTTAAATACCTGTTTATATTTATAAAATTGATTGCCACACACTAACATCAATGTATGACTTAAGTAAATGTCATAGGAATGTGAGTCAGGAATATACAGGACACCACTACACGTAATAACTCCAACCAGCCGCTACCAGACCACCAAGCCAACCACAACACGTGCAATGACATTAATCCCCTGCTACTTGCTCTGTGTAACTGATGTCTTTGCTATACGTATCATTCCATAGTCTGGATGTTACCGTTTCTGAGGGTTTCTGAATTTTATAGAGAAAATTATCTGATGCATGTATGAGATTTTCGTCGAAAAGGTATGCAATATTAATTGGCTAAGCGTTAGAGAAACATGTCACTCAAGGTACAAGAAATGATTCATTTTTTTCATTTGTTCATACGATATCTCGAGATGAAACTGACCTATTTACTAAAGTATATAGGTGAGTATATTATCTGCATTGGTTTATTTGTATGCAGATAATATACTGTTTGATGATGGTGAATGGTTCTCTATGGAATTTGCCTGATTCTTAGCAAAGTCTATTGCCATGATAGGTAACTGGAGAAGTAATTAAGCTATATGCCTGACAAAAAAGCAATAGTATAATTAGCTTATGTATTACTAAGGATTCTGGCAAAATGCCATTTCAGTATGTCTGTGTGTATATCTCCCTTTGCATCTGTTTGCAGCTGGATATCTCAAGAATAGATTGAGTGATGAACTTTACATTTTCATGTAATTTTATTTCTGTATAGACAAAGTTGCCTTTGATGATGGCCATATGTATTGTTATATTCCTATACATCGCATTCTTTTAAATAAACGAAGATAGTTTCTGCATCTTATGATCTGTTAATCTTTTATGTCGGAATTACAACTTCTATTTTACTAGTTTACAGTGTGTTTTATTAACAATTGCACTTAGTAACTTTAAAATACTTTTGGTTTTACAGGTCTGCAATAAAATTATCTGCACACAATTTTACTCTGTGGAAAGTTATTATTCATTTTTGGTCACTTTTTTTCTTTTTTGGTTTTTGGTCATTTTTTGGTTATAACTATATTTCGAGCTATATAGTTCATTATTATTTAAACCCTACCTCTTTTTCCTAGCTTATATAGTTGAAAGTACAGCCGTTAAGACATTAATATATAGGTATTGGTAAATAATCCTCACATCTACAATCTATCTTGTCTAGCTTCATCAGATAGGTCCATCTGGCAACTTTGTACTTGGGATCTAACCAGACACCTTCCAAGAGTTTTATCAACACTAAACGATTTTTAATTAAATACCAGATGTTGTATTGTACTCTAGGTATTACAGATTCAGCTCTTGTCTCATCACTCAATAACGTGTAGGCATCTCGGCTATTCTCAATTATGTTGGCATTTTATCCAGAATTCTTGGAACACTTTATTGTAAACCTTAAAATTAAACAAAAGTATCCTGCATGGAGTTTTCTTATATTACGTTATATTTAAAATGTAGTGATACGTATATACATTAATTCCCTCATGGACTTGCTTTAATAAAAAACACAACATTGTGATGGATATTATTCTCTTACTTTCGGTTATTAACGTTTTTAATTACAAGACATAACTTTGTTTGAATAAAAAAAAATAATTTTAACATTTCTTCCGGCGTTAACGAAAGAAGGGTAGATTTAACGTGTAGCTGTAATCTCGAATTACCAAATGGAAAGACGCTGTATTAATAATTAAAGTTAATTTTAATTAACACTGATGATATGGTTTAGCGTATGATTGTACTTGTAACACTTATAAAAATGATTAAACTTCCTCATCTAAAAGCCGTACTTAAATATAAAAATCGAAGATAGAAACATTTATTAACATGTGCAATAAAAATCTGTACTCGATTTAGCTGCAATTAACTATAAATTACGTACATTTTCAAAATTTATAGCCAATGGCCACTATCTTGAAATCGTGAGATATTAAAAAATGTGCAAGAGGGAAATGTTTTTTCTGAATTTCTTTATATACTTTATATGTTTCCTTATATTTTTTAATATCTCATACGATTTCAAGATAGTGGCCATAGGCTATAAATTTTGAAAATTTTACGTAATTTATAGTTAATTGCAGCTAAATCGAGTACAGATTTTATATATTTTTTATTATATCCTGGGAAAAATTAGCTTTTACTATCTTAAAGTTTTTTTTTTTTGAGATTAGCTGAAAACCCATCAAAAAGGTGTGCAAACACTGTTAGCAGTTTAGTACCCATTAAAAATTATAGCAAAGATTGTATTTCCGCTATGTTATAATTTAAATTCTAAATTCTTATCATTATCTTGAGATTTTACAAGACATTAAGAACATGTCTCAGAGTTCTAGAAAACTTTTACCGTTTTACTCTTTTGTGCCCAATAACTAGAGATATAACAATATCTTTTCCAAATTTTCAAAGACCGCAACCTTGTAACCGAAATTTTAAAACGTTTGTTTTAATTATTTAATACTTCTGAAAACTTATACTTTTGTACCTTTGTTTAAAGTTTGTTAATGACAACGAAAGGTTTAAAGAAAAGGTTTGTTACAAAATTTATAAAACAATGTCTTTGAGGATTGAGGATTGAAATCTATAGTCTTCGTTAAATGCGAATATAATTAGTACGTGTAAAAAGAAAGAAAACAGAATAGAAAGAAAAGGGATTAAACATACCCCAAAACTGCTTGGAGTCCAAACCGGAGAAATTAACTCAGGCGTTTTAACTGTACAGAATGCAAGACACGTGCGTCATTCACGAGCACAAGAAGTAATGAGTTCTATCACACGTCACACCAGCATAGGCGAGAGTAAGATACTGACAAGTAACTCATGCCGGCCGGCACTTCCTGCGGCCTCGTGGCGTGTAATCGTAAACAATGGGACAGGAAGGACATTACTGGACGGAGGAAGGGGTATAGGCAGCCGCCTCTGGCCCTATATTTTGGTAATAGACCTTACTCTCATGGCGTGTCTACGAATTTTGTTGGTTGAGGATTTTTTTACTTTTAAAACCTTTTCTAGTATCATAAAATAACAATATACAAAAATGGTATCATTTTCGGTCTATAATATACAATAGTTGAGATAAAAACTAATAGATGTTTTGAGTGAGTTGTTACATGTCCAAGATGAAAATGTATTATACTAAACATATTTAGGTGGTGCCCATCCTAATTTCACAGTATTATTCAAAATGTGTTCACTAAAATCTCTTATATTTTAAACTTTCCCATCCTAAATAAGGCCTATCTATTTTATAATATTTAAAAAAGACTTTGTTAAAGATATAAATATTTATTATAATTGGAATACTTTGTTCGGTTACATTCTAAAATTACTTTAGGAAAGGTAACCATTTCAGTTTTAATTGAATCAGTTATCTTTAAATACGAAAAATAACTTAAATTAATATACTTAATGTTATAAAAGAATTTTATCTGGGAAAGTTTTATATGTTTGCATATATCTGCAAGACGTTTTATTGAACAATACATGGAATACTTCAGGTAATATTGCAAACAATTCAGTAGACATATAGTTTCCTGTGCTGTCTTTACCAAATAAAGGGCAACATTATAAATCACTACCAACGGACGGAAATTACATCGGATTTGGGGACGGAAAACAAACACTTTAGGAGCAAAAATATTAACAGCATGGGGATCCAGCTTCCTAAGTACTTTTAATTTCCTGTGTTCATTCCACTTAAATCCAAGTTAGCTTCATAAATTATGACATTTTTGAAGTCCCCCTCAATTTTGCCTTCATGGAAAAGTCATGGAAATGCAATATCTACGGAAGACGGATTTTCATTTTGACGTTTCTGTACAATATCAATATGTTTATACTTTGTTAGAAGCTTATTATTCACCTAATTGAAATTTCATACATGAATAATAAATGAACTTGCATTAAAAATAGTTGGATCTAAATGGGTATATTTATTAAGTATTAATGTAAACACATATGTTATACATAAACCTATAGGAGCATGTCTTACTGAAAGTTTGTATATATATATATATATATATATATATATATATATATATATATTCTTTTTATATAATTAGTGATAGTTCCTATAACAAACATCCGGAAGAAAATATTAATAATAGGAATAATCCACATATTTTCTTTAAATAAATAGACATTGAAAAAGAAAAAGAAAATTGACTTACTAGAGCACAAGAACATAAAGGTGCATATCGTAAGAGAACCGCAGCGAATTTGTAATGCAATTCTAAAGGGAAGTTGTTGTTATATATAATATGGTTGCAAAAAAATATAATTTAACCCATATAACCCCAACCGCAGTCGCTGAACAATTTGTAGAAGATCCTTTCTGACTGAATAGAGGTCCGAAGAATAATAAAAAACTATTTATTCTGTTGAAATATGGTCAGTAAGAGAGTCGCTTAGGAATAAATGGAATGAATTGACTTAATTCAGAAAATCATAATGACATAATAGCTTGATTTTGATATGTTTTTAGAAAGTAGAGAATGTTTTTTTTTTGAATACCATTGTAAAGTTGGAACAATAAACAAGACCTGACAATGTAAAAAAAAACAATGAAAATAAACCTACACAGAAATTTAGGTTTTAGCTTGAAATCCCGTGTCCTAAGCAAAAACTTTAACTCATTTAGTCTACACATTATGAACTGTGTTATAGAAAAGAAACAAAAAAATCATAAACTAGGCTTGGTTTGCATCGCAGAATAATTATTTCCAAAAATAATATTATTGACGTACTCAATTATTGAAAACTTTTAGCTTGATTACAAAGTATTAAAATTAAGTAATAGAAATGAATTTCCCATCTCTTAATTTATAACTAAGTAGGTAGCAAAAAAATTATATTTAGTGGTTGATTACTAAGAATACTTAACTTTTAAATTACAAAGATATGTGGTATACAATTTTTCACAGTCGTTTCATACACTTTTATTAATTCCAAACTACATTGTGCTTTAATGCATGCAGTTTTGACCGATGTAATGGAGACTCCTTACTCGCAAAAATTTACCTCAACGATTGAAAAATGCAGAACACATTGTACTCTTTCCCTCATCCAACATCTGCTGGTAGATCCCCTGGCACATTGACTTCACCAGAACGAATATACTATCGTTGATTGTACATAAAATTTATAAATATAGTTAGAGAATAATGATATCTTCAGAGGCTATTGATAGTAGAGACATTCCAAAAGACTAATGAAGATTAGTAAGGATCATGTACGTGGATTTTAGTTTCCGTGAGAACAATGAGGCTGAAAAAATGTATCGTCCACGTTCGAAGATGACTGTGTTCATGTTCATTTGTTAATAGGAGTTAAAGTGAGTTCCTTGCGGGCCTTACTTTTGTAATTAGTAAAAACCCTTGTGTATTCTTAGTTAGCAGTTTCTTTAATTTAACCCCAAATTTAATATTTATAGAATTATGCATAAAGTATTCTTTTCGAACCAAGTAACATATCTAAAAAATTCAATATTTATTTCAATTACAAACAATACTAATTCATCTACTTCTAAGTGTCAGTTGATTTGATCGTAAAACAAGTTGGTCGATCAAGTAACTTCATTAAAGTTAAGATTGTTTATATGAAAATTCTCGTCAATATTATTCGTAATTTAAATAGTGTGAGATTTTGTACTATAAAAGTTAGTTTGTCATTATTTTGTTACATGGAGCTAAAGATTGTATGAATACTATATAACCAACCTCGGTAAAATGAGTTTCTACGTTCACATTTGTACTGTCCATTGAAATAAAATATAAATATAAATTAAATATAAATATAGTAGAATATTACATTGACTTTGCTATTAAACCATAAAATTATAATACAAATTAGCCATTTTACCTCATGTTTCGTGTAGTGTGTATTAGACAGATAGAGGTACTAAACATGACATGGAAAAACTGGGTTATGATGTCATAGCATGTGAATATTTCAAACGTGTAAAAGTCAAAGGTTGGTTGGTAGCGGTTTGAATATTTTATACTCTCATATGGGGCTTTATATACCCATCAGGCTTTCTAAATTCTTTTTACAGTTACTAATCTACCGTCACGAGGGCTTTAGAAGTGTATTAATTATTATTGAAGATAAAACCACAACAAATCCTCATTATAACACGTCAATATGGTGAAACTGTTCATATTTAAACTGTTGCTAAGTGAAAGATTTCATGTTCAGCTTATTAATTGATATTTCTCAATGCTTACTCTACTACGATTGTGAATTTTAAATTAATAATATAATGAAATCGTTCACTTTAGAAGTAGTAAAAAACACAACATAAAATGAAACAATACACATGGTTTGTATTGTACAATATTAGCTTACTTTTTATCACACTATAAAATATTTAGGTTCGTAAATGTGTTTTATTCCATTTGAACTTGATTATATTTAAAAATGAGACATGTGTCGGTTTTATCGTTAACAGCTGTTTTGTAATCATGCACAAAATAGTCTCACGATTTGTTAAAATTCCTTTGTTACATCTGGGAGGAAGAGACTGAATTTGCGCTGGTTACGGATGAACTGATCTTCTATATAAGGATGATTGATAGCTGTGAGATGAAATCCAATAACTGAATTTAACCTCTATGTTACTCTGGGGACGGTTGTGAAGGATGATCTATTGCTTACATCCGAAGTGATTGTGACTTTACTCCCAGTGTTCAGATAATACAGAATAAACTTTACTTCGACTGTATAAATTACAAACTTAACTTCAGACTTTCAGTAGTCGAGTTGTTTATATTATTTACATCAACTAACCAAAGATAGATCAACCTTTCGTAGTTCAAACTTGGCCCTTTCAGTACGTTTTGTCTTGTTCTTCGGCCTAAAAGGTTTGATTATTTCTTATACGATTCCTTGTATAGTGGGGCTTAAAATATGAATGTATGTTGACCTTTTTCAGAATATATTATACATATATTCCAGCGTTTTCTTTAATGGGACCAAAGAGGTGTCAGTTTTTGTTACCCTTTGTTACAAGTCTGTTACCTTTCATGTAGTTGTGCAAAAGATTTTAACAAACTAAAACTATGGCCAAGAAGTCGAATATGTTTGGTTTTAAAACAACAGAAGATGGCGCTAGCTGGTCTAATAGATTAAATTCATATTTATTACTTGCATCATAACTGTTTCTAAGAACGACTAAGGCACAGTTTAAAACAAAATAAATCTAATAAATAAAATAACCTAATTTTAAATTATGTCATATTAAATTATTTTGATGCTGCCCTATAGTGCTAATCTCAAATTAATTAAGCTAACTTACAAAACAAATGTTAAGTTTAACATATATGCAATATTTTACCATTACACTAGTTACCTGCAATGTATTTACATTCTGTCCTACCGTATTCTTCCGCTTCTCAGTCAACTTGAGTGTAAAACAAAGTCTGTTGATTGAGAAAGTTACAGGGATATCCGTTAAATTGGAAATTATAAAAAAAGGAGCGATCTACAATATTTTTGTGGTCTACTCGGTTTTAAATTTCATGTCAAAGATGTTTTTTATATTTCATTATTTGCGTTTTATTATCTTCTGAGCATTGAAAAACAAATATTCAGGTAATTGTTTGACTTTTGAAAATGAAACAATATATTTAAGAAATATAACCATAACAATGAATAAGCATATGCTATATTAAGATAATTCTATAACTGTTGTACTAGTTCAAAATATTTTGATATTAAGTGATGGTCTAGGTTAACGCTATAGTTTTTATTGACCGATAAACTGTTATACTTCAATGCATATTGTACTAACAATTTTAATTAAATATGCATTAGCTTACTCCTTTTATTCAAATATTTCAAAAATATTATTTTTTTTATTAACATTCATTTGTAATTTATTTTATTTATTTATGATTGATCGTGATCTTGGAGGGGGTATGATCAAGATCAATTTTCACATAGTGGATAAACCACTGTATGTTGTGATCATCCGGAATAAGTGACATTTTAGGAACTCAAAAATGCCGCAATAATAGGGAAAGGGAAAGGTTTTTCTTTTCCGCTTTTTAGAGGCTGGTGGAAGGCCTTCTCTCTCGTCCAAGGTGACTTTGTTGGGACAGTGAACGGTGTACACCCTCATGCAGACTGTTCGGGATCTTTATAGAAAGGGGCTTCAATTCCCCACCCTTACGCTTCTTGAATATTTTATTACTCTGGAAGCCGTGCAGATAGCACTTAGGTTTATTCTATACAGGTTTACCAAGCATCTTACCCTAGTTAAAGAAAAGTTACACTTGATAATTTACTAAAAGTAGCTATACTTTTCAAGTAAAATATTATTAATTGTATTTATTGCTGTAAACAGGCTGCCTTTAATTTTTGTAGCCAATACCATGAAAGTTTTTACGTTATTCAAGATAAGCTTTAAAAATTATTAAATAAATACTTTTTATTCTTACAATAACATTTCTAACGCCTTATCAACTCTTTCTTAAAGTAATAATGTCTACTTCTCACTTAATTACTCGTAATTCGATATAATTATTTGCAAAACGTCAATAATACTCGCTTTTTATTTAAATACACAGAAAATACGAAGTACTAAGGCACTATTTGAATGGAACTCCGAAGTGAAATCGCTTTTATATGAAGATTTATTCCACAAATAAAGGACAGATATTTTATGCACAAGAAACTTAAGAAGCAACAACTTTATCTAAAGTTTCCAAAGAAGAACGCTGTTTGCCAAACCCTGTTTTGTTTCCCAACCTCAGTTTTGTTTTCCTTTCTCTCGCTATGAAATCAGATCATAAATAAAATTTATTCCATTTTTTAATAATTGTTTTGCATAATAAATGTATCTACTAAGGTTGTGTTAGTTTTAGAAACAGTGACCAAAATTATAGTACCTTGTTCTCAGTTGGAATTATATTTTAGAACAAGTAAGGGGTATACTTTTTAAAATAAGGAAACAATATCCAGTCAAGTAAGCATGTAGCATTATCCGTCTTTGAAAGAGTATTAAAAAAAAGTATCTTTGTTAAAAAAGTATGAAGTCTTTAAAAAACTAATTAATTAAGCTATTTATTTGGAATGGAAGCTAAATATTTAAGCTGTTTCTATAAACGAAAGAAGTAGGTTAGACGCTGGGTAAACGCAGTTTATAAAAAAATGAATATTCAACTGTAACAAATCTATATTGTTTTCCTCACTAATCCTGACTGAATAAATTATCTGATATTTTAAAAGTAGTTTTTGCAGATTGCTAACCATGACCACTCAATTCGTGGAAAACCTAAGTATCGGTTTTGTTTGAGTGTCTTTCTAATACACGCGTTCTGGATTCACAAATCTTTTAGCCATGATTTAAAAATAAAATTTAGAAAAAATAGCGTCATATTGAATGTGAAAGCTAACTTAAAATATTAATATTGACTAATATACTCAATAATAATATTGAAATGAAGTTAATGATTATAATTCAAAGCTAGCTAGGTAATAGTTTTATTTGGTCAGTGTAAGCAAACTAGTAGAGGCATTAATTATGCTTTTCCCTAATAAGACATACAGTCTATTAAATATATCCATTATAGGTAATTACACAATTATATATATTAGATCAAAACACCTACAATAAAACTAAAATCTACGCATGTTTCTCATTGATATGCATTAAACTGTTGCCTCAAAGAGAAATATGCTATCCAGATATAAACAGTATTCATACGAGCACTAAAACCGACGTTATAAAATACCACGAATAAACCGTACGAAATAAAATTGGAGGCGCAGGCACCAATCATAGTGACAGCTCCAATATGTCACCTGCTGGTTTGGCGGGAAACTTGACTTATTAGACATGAGGCCAAACATACTGCACCGACAATGTTGTGTATGCCATTTATTGTCGGCATTGGCAGCGTTATTCACGAGTTACTGAGTGGATGGTTTTTTTTTTCGGTTACAGAACGAGAAGTGTTCCAAAATAATATAAAACATAGGTAATATATTAGAAGGATCAACACTGTATCATAATAAAATAAATATAAAGTTCATTACAAGAGGGAATATGTTTATTGTATTTTCTAAATTGATTCTAAGCTTAACTTCTGGTTACATAAATATTTAATATTGCCTGAACATCATCCTATCTTTCGAGGGTCTGAAATAAATTCATTCCTGTCTGTCAATCTGTTTGGGGGTCTGGTAGGGATTGGTAGGAAATATTAAGTGTAGGTGTTACCTTAACATTAATACAAATTATAGTGAATTCTAGTGTGTTTACCCTTAGAGTTGCTGGAAAATGTGATTTCTGTTCGTTCTCTCTCCGCACGATATCTCGAAAACGAACTGGCCTATGGTTTTAAATTTTTGATAAAGCTTTACTTGCAGATGAGAAACACTGAGTTAGATGATGTTTCATGTTCATGAAATTTGGCTGTGCGTAACATTTATACTATGTACAAATTTTACATTTTTTTACATTTTTCATTTAATGATAAATGATGTCAATGTAAAATGTAAAAAATTTGTTCTTAAAATTTCTTAATATTCAGGAAATTGAATTCCTTATTGATAATTTATGTGATTTTATAATATATATATATATATATATATATATATATATATATATATATATAATAAAATATTTATAGATATGTAGAGTTAATATAAAACTGCGGAGACATTTATTAGTATACTAATCAAACTATGTTGTATTTAATTGTCAAATGAATATAGTTAAATGCAATTAATTCATTACAATTATGGTAAGTAAATAACAGGTGACGACATATCCACTAAAAGTACAATACATAGTATTGTATAAACACGTTTGAACCACTGTTTTGTATCAAACATAGCAGGCTGATCATTTGGCAGAATTAATTAACTTAAACTATACTACGGATGAGGGACAATAAATTCGTCTAGTGGATAACAAATATAACAATCTATTTGAATAATGAATCACGATCTGAGCGCGTCCATGTTCTGTTAAGTGGATGCTCATGTTTGTGCCAGAGCCGTTGTTGTTTACCAATTGCACCATTATTGCTCACAACTCTGTGATTCACGCGGGAGTTATTAATAATATCATCAAGGAGACTCGCCGTTTATATTTGTTTTTGTTACATGCCAAAATAAGAGAACCATATGAACAGCAATATCCCTAGGCCATAAACTTGAACTTCATTGTTATTACAAGAGGAAATATTGCATACAACTGGTTTTGCTAACAGTGTCTTGGTTTAAGTTCAATTGGAGGCGCTATGACTATCGCCTAAATTTCCCTTCACATTGCGGCAAAGAATTTTAACATATTTGGTAGTTATTCAACGTACCAAGTATCGTATTAGAGATATTTAATCCCTAACCTACTGATAGAAGGGAAATTATGTGATGCCTATGAAGTTTTCAGCCTCTGAAAGATCGTGCACTCTAGAGGGTTATAGTCTTTAGATTATAAAAAACTACGAGAGTTTGCTATAAAGCCACCTATCCCAGGGCTTAAAGAATCAATTAAAAGGGGTATAATCCCTGGGCTCCGCCATGATTACAAAGCTTTATGCCAAATTTAGTTAAAATCCCTGCAGCTAGACACGTATAGAATTGTCGTATAAGAAACGGCTTTGAATTTCAAACTTAACCATATGATTGGCCTCCATAACAACTCAAATTTATCATTTACTTACGAAGCGTCTACGATTATTGACATAAAATATTTGTAAGAGTTACGGGTTTAATCTTGATGATCTACACATGAACAGATGTTTCGTGGATACAGATTTGTGTAGATAAAAACAGTGAATTAGATGGATTAAAATTCATCTGAAATATTAACGATATTCCACTTCACTGAGAGTATTGAGCCTGTGTGACTTAAGCACTTTTAACTAGGTGTAGGGAGTTGAGACAGGACAGAAACGCAAACAGTACATTTAAATTTGCTGAACAGTGACATTTGTTATAATTTGTAGAAGCTTACAGCCCTTCGCGCGACAGCTTTAAGTCTGTTGGTATCTCGGCAAAAATCGTTCTTTGTCTCATTCTCTTTCATATTTATACGAAAGAAGTCCTAGGTTTTGTTCATTTCATTGCATTACGTGTTATCATGCTTTTGTTAAAGTGGAAATTGAAAATGAAATGCAGGCCATTACAAGGTGTTTAAACCACTATTACTTTTTTAAGCTATTTCCTCTCATTGTTCAACATTTTTACAAAAACAGTTATAATGCATGCATTAAACAATAATCATAATTTAAAGTATTAAAAAAGTGTTGAGATGAAGTGAGGATATTATTTAATAGTGTAATATTGCTATCTTCTTTTAAAAACGATGATGCAATCAAAATTAATATGAGTTAAGCCATTAATTTTTGCAACAACACAAGATTGTAAGATTTAGGAAATGACTTAAAAGTCATAAGAAGAACCCGTTAAACAAAGTATCGTTTCACGTTGTCCTCTTTTTCTGAAATCTCAATCGTCCATTAAAATATAAATTATTTTAGTTGTAAACTGTACTATTTCAAAAGAAAACAAACATTTATGACACTTTACCAACTTTTTATAAAATTTAAAGTCGCTTATCAATTCTTAAGTCAAGCATGCTAATTCTAATGAACGGTAAAACCGAACGGTATTAACGGTAATGAACGGTATTAATATAACGGTAATGAACGGTATTAATATAACGGTAAAACCGTATGTTTATTTTTATTTCGCTCTTATCTTTGAAATAGATTACAATATTGAATATCAAATTAATTTAAAAGTTTGACTCTATATCTTGAACCTCAGAGGGCCCTAACAATTTATTAACACCAATAAATATAGTATTTTAAGTGTATATGACTGTTATTTTTAATACAAGTTATGTTAAGTTATAGAAGGTTTATACCACTGCATGTGAATAACAATATCCAGTAAACTTATTTATTTATTCTTTACTAAGAGTATTGCATTACATAAATTTTTATTAGATTATTCGTACAACAATCATTGTGTGAAAATAATGAGCCTTCATTCAGATTCAAATTCTATTTATATTACAATATCTGCAAAACAGTTTTAAAAACGTACCCACTAATATATTATTAAATAATCGAGACTTGAATAATCGAGACTTAAATAATCGAGACTTATAAATAAAAATACGTAACAAAAATATTTCAGTTCAATTACGACCAATTTAAATTACTGTAGTAAAATTCTTGCACATTTAATAAAAAGAAAAAAACAAATTATGTTTAATTTTTAATAACTAAATTTTTAATCACATTTCAGATTCCTTTAATGCACGAATATCTAAGAAACTGGGTTTATAAATCAATATTAATTAAGTGCGGAATATTACTTGGGCTATAATTTAAAATATGTCCCCATTATACAGTAACTAAAGATAAAATTATTAATATTATACATACTTTTATATAAAACCTTTTGATTATTAAAGTTGGTAATATGATATAAGTTTTAACTTGCATTTCTGTCTTGACGAAATGTTAAAACAAAGAACAAGATTGGAGAACGATGAATCAAGTCATTCTCTAAATTGTCTTAATGTATGCTAAGGAGAGGTTTTGAATAAACTTGACACTTGTTGCAGGTGAGTGAACGACTTTGAACCTGACGTGCAGCTAGACTCGAGAACAGTGGTAAATAACGTAGAGAACGAAATCTTTATCGATTTTGAAGTTAAATTGCATGTTACAAGTTTGGTTGCATATATTATTGCAATGTATTAAATGCACAATTACATTGTATTTCGTACACTTCAGTCAAAAATGTCTGACGTGTCATTGAGCCTGATAAAACTGAGAAAGGGATTGCATTTCTCCATTGAATTTGGCTCAGTGGTAGCAAAGCCAAATAATAAATTTAGTGGGATATCTTAAGAACAAATGTGACTAACGACTCAAAATTCGATGTTATATTCAAAACAAGTTGATTTTTGTTTTTAAAATTTATTATCTTTCACGTTCAATCAAATTTTGGGAATAAAGGGAAGGGATAGGGAAGACATGTATACAATTAATCATTGTATAAATTTAAGTTTTGGTACCCTAATGCCATTAAAAATATATTATCTTTGTTGAGTACTTTTTATATCTTTACATATTTCAATACAGAGTTCTGAGAAGCATACAAAAAATTGGTTAAATACTGGTCTATTAAAGAAAGTAACAGAACGACGTCCTGAGAAGTAATCAACTGACGACTCAGATTAGCAGTCTTATAAGAGATAAGTCTATACTTGCACACTTACCATTATACTTACACTAAAATACCTTAATGGGCACTAGGCATAAGGAAAAAGGCTTAACACATTTTAAATGTGGTAATTTAAAACCAATTCCGAGATTGTTTTATACTTTTAAAGTTCAGAGCAGCACGTTAATTTTTTTATATAGAGGTAACATTTATGTTTCAGTTTGAAGCATCGTGAATCCTAGTACATATATATTTTTGAACAATTTTTCCTTTTTTAATATTTCCTAATAGTCTAGGAAATGAGAGCCAAGTTGCATTATGTAAGCGCACAATATAGGTTTTCTTGCAATCAGTAAAGAAATTTTAAACGAGAGGAATCGAAAGGATTATTTTTTTACTATGATGCTTCTCTCGGATTATACTTTACTTAGTTTTACACACTTAAACACTGACCGTCAAGAATGTAAATAACAATATATCACTTTCATACAACTCGAAAGGGTTATTTTTTACTATGATGCTTCTCTCGGATTATACTTTACTTAGTTTTACACACTTAAACACTGACCGTCAAGAATGTAAATAACAATATATCACTTTCATACAACTCGAAAGGGTTATTTTTTACTATGATGCTTCTCTCGGATTATACTTTACTTAGTTTTACACACTTAAACACTGACCGTCAAGAATGTAAATAACAATATATCACTTTCATACAACTCGAAAGGGTTATTTTTTACTATGATGCTTCTCTCGGATTATACTTTACTTAGTTTTACACACTTAAACACTGACCGTCAAGAATGTAAATAACAATATATCACTTTCATACAACTCGAAAGGGTTATTTTTTACTATGATGCTTCTCTCGGATTATACTTTACTTAGTTTTACACACTTAAACACTGACCGTCAAGAATGTAAATAACAATATATCACTTTCATACAACTCGAAAGGGTTATTTTTTACTATGATGCTTCTCTCGGATTATACTTTACTTAGTTTTACACACTTAAACACTGACCGTCAAGAATGTAAATAACAATATATCACTTTCATACAACTCGAAAGGGTTATTTTTTTACTATGATGCTTCTCTCGGATTATACTTTACTTAGTTTTTACACACTTAAACACTGACCGTCAAGAATGTAAATAACAATATATCACTTTCATACAACTCGAAAGGGTTATTTTTTACTATGATGCTTCTCTCGGATTATACTTTACTTAGTTTTACACACTTAAACACTGACCGTCAAGAATGTAAATAACAATATATCACTTTCATACAACTCGAAAGGGTTATTTTTTACTATGATGCTTCTCTCGGATTATACTTTACTTAGTTTTACACACTTAAACACTGACCGTCAAGAATGTAAATAACAATATATCACTTTCATACAACTCGAAAGGGTTATTTTTTACTATGATGCTTCTCTCGGATTATACTTTACTTAGTTTTACACACTTAAACACTGACCGTCAAGAATGTAAATAACAATATATCACTTTCATACAACTCGAAAGGGTTATTTTTTACTATGATGCTTCTCTCGGATTATACTTTACTTAGTTTTACACACTTAAACACTGACCGTCAAGAATGTAAATAACAATATATCACTTTCATACAACTCGAAAGGGTTATTTTTTACTATGATGCTTCTCTCGGATTATACTTTACTTAGTTTTACACACTTAAACACTGACCGTCAAGAATGTAAATAACAATATATCACTTTCATACAACTCGAAAGGGTTATTTTTTACTATGATGCTTCTCTCGGATTATACTTTACTTAGTTTTACACACTTAAACACTGACCGTCAAGAATGTAAATAACAATATATCACTTTCATACAACTCGAAAGGGTTATTTTTTACTATGATGCTTCTCTCGGATTATACTTTACTTAGTTTTACACACTTAAACACTGACCGTCAAGAATGTAAATAACAATATATCACTTTCATACAACTCGAAAGGGTTATTTTTTACTATGATGCTTCTCTCGGATTATACTTTACTTAGTTTTACACACTTAAACACTGACCGTCAAGAATGTAAATAACAATATATCACTTTCATACAACTCGAAAGTGTTCAGCAAAATAGTCAGTGTCACTATAATTGGTTACTTTATGCTGATTTAACTTTTATTGAAAAATCTAAGGATTAGCCTCTAAGTGTATCAAGCTAAAAAATGCGATATATATGGGAGAAATATGTTTTATTTGTAACCCAATTGATACAGTTTTATTTCACTTTCCACCAAAACCAGCGTGGCTGACGATTGATTTCTTTCACAGGGTAAAGTCCAGCATCGATTTCAAGAAAAAACGGGTTTTGTGTTTGTATTATGCAAATCAGTTTTTGTCTCCTATAGGTTTTAAATGTAGTCTAGCGTTTTCAGAAATGTATAATTTTAATGCAGCAGTACGAATGAACACATTCCTTACGACGATATTTATTTCTGATATTAATGATAGTCATCTAACAGATCCAACCGTATCTTATAGGATTTTTTTAAACAACTGGACTTTTTTAATATAGACGAATTTGAATTTCACGCATTAATATATATTTGGATATTGGTTTTTTACGAGTATTACTATATGGTACAGGAATACCACCACTGGAACTGTTGTACTGTTTTAGTGGAACGTACAGACTATCATGTTACTCCAGTTACCAGAGTTGTAGATATTGTAACTGCCTAAGTACCAAATTGATACTCACGGCCCAAGCTGTGACTGCCACATACAAATTTGTGATTGGCAACTTGAGGCCGCTATAAAAAAAATAGATATTGTAGGGTTTTTTGTTTTAATAAAAATAGATACACAGACATTATCCAACTCGTGTTCTTCATTAACACGGGTGTGTTGAGGCATGTTGTCAGTTTTTCAACAGTTCAATGACCAGGTTTTCTTGAGGAGCATTAACAATGATATCATAATGTATAATCATCATTACTGCCGGACCTTTGCATAATATTGTAATGTGTGGTTTGAAATGAGTGAGTCACCTAACCTTGGGTTAAAAATACTGAATTTCAGTCACGTGTTAAAGGTTATAGCACAGTTAAATATTTTATAGTGCAATAATGTGCGAATCGGCTCATCTGAATTTGATATAGTTCAAGAATGCAATCAATATGAAGAAATCGTTTCATTGTGTAAATAAAAAACATAATAAGTATAGTAATAATATAGACAAAATCGATCCTGCGCAATTAATAATGGCAGTCCCTTTATTTATTTTAACGAAATGGTCGGAAATTAATATTAATGTACGTCAAGTAAATACAAAGAAAAACATTATTCACTAACATATATATGATTTATAGCTATTTTAATTTGTTAATGCATTACATGTTGTGAATCACATGAAAATCATAATATGTAAATATTAGAAGTCACTAGATTTCTCGGCTATTATACCGTATCCTTACGGGCCGGCCACAAAATAGATTACTTAAAAAAAAAATAGCAATCTCCATTTTACCTTCTTATAATTGTTTGGACTTGTTATGGAAGATTGATAGACCGTTGCAATATGTTTATTTATTTTTATATTTTTCCTCCTGTGTCTGTATTTCTGCCAATTGTTTTACAATCTGTTACAATTATAAACTTACTTTGTAAGCAAAACCAGCAGTTTTTATCAATCGATTTTTATTTGGGTTATTTGTGAAAATATTTTTAATCACATTTCTTGAAGAAATTTTCGTTAATACAAGACGAAATTCAATCATAAGCTTAGAGTACTTTTTTTTGGAAATGGATAAATGGATGAAGATAGTGATGTAAATTGTAACAGTATGTATGTGAATCATCACTTAAAGCAATAGCAATTGTTTAACTATTATTTTGTTTGTTATTTAAGGGAATTTCTCTTTCTAATAAAACACTTAAAAATTACGTGTTCCTTAATGATGAGTCACATAAGGAAAATGCAACCGTCAAAAAATTAAAATACTTATATATTCAGCTGATTTCATGACGACCTTATCTGAACTTGGCCCAAATTTTAAGTGGAAATATCAATAGTCCGCGGAATTACAATTATTTCATTACTCAGGCTATTGAGTGCTATTAAAGGGCAGTGAGTTTTTATGTTTTAAATAACCTAATTAAAACTGATTTAACAACTTTAATGGAAATAGACATTGGTATTTACTTATTATGTCCTAATCAAATATTAGCTACTAGACAGTAGATAGCGTTATTGTAAATAAACCCTGTTTATAAACTACTATCACTATGGAAATCAAGCGCTATTATCAATAGTATTCCACTATTTAATTATTATTATTACTAATTAATTATTTAATCTAGATTTTGAAATGATTATTAGCCATAGAAGAAAAAATCTAATTAGAAATTCTGTCACAAGCTATATTAAAGCATCCTAAATCATCCAGGATCAGATGACTCGGAAGCACGAAGTTGAGGGAACAAACAGCTGTTGATAATTAGCAGACTGCATAGACATCTGCACGACAGGTTAACTTTTATCTGCTTAGGTTGAGCCATCATTAACACAATGGTGTACATATTACTTTCTTTGTATTGTGTGTTACTGTATTGGATTTATAATGCTGTTACTGACAATTAACAAGTAGATTAGTATCCATTTGAATAAATTTACGCCTTTCACAATTAAATAATTAAATACTCAAATACCGTAGATGTTTCGATATTGCAGTCCACTTTGTCTTAAGGTCTGGTGAAAGATATTACTATTTCAGCACGAGTAGAACTCATTCATCCGATCTTGATATAATCTTGTACTGTTTTAGGGAACAATAAATTTATTTAGAATTTTGTTTTGCATTAAATTTTTAATTCGGTTATGTTCAAATTATTTGACATTCAGATAAATAAAAAGGTTAAAAATAGTAAAACGTTATTGTAGTGGGCAAGATCAATTAGTTTTGAGCTACTTACTTATCTCACATTAATGTTGGTCACATGATACCTAATTATTATCCATGGTCATGGCTGTGGGAAGTATCTATATTATTATATAATAATTATAAGTACTACATTAACAATGTACTTTCATTCAGCTCGATAATGTTTTTTAGCACTTATTTAGATGTGATTGTATTATCAAACGGAAATTGTCAATAACAATTTAACACGTTATAAAAAGGTAAACTCAGATGTATTTGGTAAATAAAACACCAACAAGAAACAGATAATTTAACAAATAACGACAAAAAAGGTAGTAGTTCGGTTTGGGCAAGAGCAAACTAATACACATTTTTTATAGCTGAACAGTACGAGGAACGTCAGTAATCTAGTCTTAAATATTAACCGTTATGTTGATTACATTGTGGCTGTGTTTGTATTAAATGCTCGCTGGGCTGTGACGTAGGAGAGCTGTTCCACACTGATGCAATATAATCTATATAATCTAACAAAGGAGGAACAGTGCATTTCTCACTGATGAAATGTTTCTTCATTTTGAAGTCTGTACTGAATGACGTAGGAGAGGTGTTCCACACTCATGCAATATAATATATATATAATCTGACAAAGTAGCAACAATGTACTTTTACTGATGAAATGTTTCTTCATTGCGACGTCTGTGCTGAGAATGTCACAGTCTTTACTGTTATCTTGTCAGAGGCTCGGGTGAAATTGCGTCAGCTTCTTGTTGCGTCTGCAAGCGTTGCAAAGGAATTTAACAGTGTGAGTTTAGTGATTACAATATAACAGCTTAGAACTTTCAAGACTCCTAAGTGTAGTTGGACATTATTTGAAGTGGCGTACAATTTATAGCCGGCCTATCATATACGGCAGGAAATTCAGTTACTGTCAGCACTGTTTTGCTTTCATTTGTTATGAAGTAGTCGAGATTTATAACCCTCTGGTAAGCATCGCCTCTCCTGTACTGGTAATGAAGCGGGTAAAATAATTTGCTTTTGGATCCTGCCAATTTAAAGCTCAATACTGTTTCAGCCCTTACGTTTGATTTTTAGTTTATTTCACAGATAGAATATAGATAGCCTGACACAGATAGAAATGGGATCATGGTTTAGTTAGCATCAAAGTGCGCGTTATTGGATGAATACAAAACTATATACTGGGTGAGTCAGAAATATGGTAAAATATTTTTAGTCGTGATTGTAGAGCAAAAAATAAGGAAAAATGGTATATCAAGGTAGGTCCGGAAACGCTCCATTAGTGAGTAATGCCTGGCGAAAGATTTTGCTTTGTTTTCAGTTCACCTGGTGAAATTAAGTGATTCTGAAATGTTTAGTTCTTACTTTTTAACTCAAATAAGGTGGATTTATAAGGAAAATCACCTACAAAATGAAACAAAATCACTCTAGAGGTTTTAGTATGAACAGTTTTTGAGAAAAAGTATGAAATTCGCCAAAAATCTAATAACAAAAATACCGCCTTGAATGTTTGATGTCGAATAACATTGTTAAATGACCAATAAACAAATAGTTTTTCCTACTACAGATTGGAGAGAATTTAATTTTGAAAACAACCATAATAAGCAAAGTTAACTAAATGTGTAAAAAAGTTATAAAATTGACTCCTCACGTTTACACTACACAGCAAACTTTTGCTGTTTTATAATAAGTGTTTCCGGACCTACCTTTATATAACATTTTTTTTTCTTTTTTTTAGCTCTACAATCACGTCTTAAAATATTTTACCATATTTCTGACTCACCATATATATCTCAGTAATGCTCGATAATTTGATGTCTCCTTTTCTTTCCTTTAAAACTTCTTGTACGGGTTATGATTAGGCGTTTCTACTGTTCTAATATTGCGCCAGTTACTATGCATCGAATACTGATGCACATAACGCCCGGGTCTGCAAAGAAGTGGCCGGCATTATGGACGTGTGCACACTAAATGTTAATGTGTTCAGTTGTAAGCAGGGAGATGGGCTCTGTTTCTAAGGTAAGTGATTGATGTTATCGTCTTTTCATCCTGTATTATGACTACGCGTCTCATAATACAGATTTTATGATAACTTTGGTTCTCATATCGCGGCAATCACCACTATACAAGCAGACATTTATATACATGGGGAACACTCAACAGTTTCATATATTAGGCGAGGTCCGTTTAACGTGTGAAATCTAATTAAAATAGTGCATTGCGGTTTATTATCGTGTCTTTCATAGTTATACGTATTAAATTTACCAAAAATCTTCTTTAAGTTGCTGTATTTATTATTTACATAAAATAAACCTTAAATATCTCCAACTACAATATAATGTAGTTTGTCATAACATTTCCGGGATTAAAGCAAATCAAAATCATCATAATATCCAAGCCCAGAGGCTTGGATATTATGCAGAATAACGAAAATTAACTAAATACTTTATATGCAAAATAATTTTACCCTCATAAAATGAGGTGGTTAGAATCTTTTCTTCCTAATGTTACTGGTCTGTGCCACATTATTTTAATTTGCTAGCTATTTAATATTTTCTCTTTCAAGCTATGAAAGAATATGTTTAGGGAAGAATTCCTAATATTAATACATTTTTACTGTATGTACTGTTTTACTGTAGCTTCTCTACAGGTTAATTTTTTTGTTCTCTTAGAACAAGAAGATTAAAAAATTGCACTTAGTCCTATAAGGACGTTTGTCCTGCTTCCGGAGTGACAGGATATTCTAGATAGATAAGGTTGGGGGTAGGATCCGCCTCCTATTGAGATGCATGAGCAAAACTTTAGAGCAATAATCTAGACGTATCCCTTTGGAAGAAAGGGAAGCCTCTGAACCAGCCTCTCCACTCAAAGCATGATTTTTTACTTTAAGCTCATTTAATTCTGTGTAGGTAAAGACATTTTTATTTAATATTGAAATTATAATTTAACTATTTACCGAAATTGTGTCAATTGACTGTATATAATATGAGGTTGGGTGGTAGAGAGGGCTTGATAGTCCGCCTCTTTAATAAAGGCATTTTTCATTTTATTTTATTTTTTTTTCGTTTGAAAAGCAGGCAGGAGGTGGCACACCCTTATGTATTAGGGAACCTAGAACCTTTGACTCTTAGGGAACGAACCCCACCAACTCCAACAGTCATCTCCCGCAGCAGACTAGACCTATTGAATTTCAAACATACAAATTAGCTACGTATACATTTCAGGTCAGACAAAAAGATTTGGGTACCGGCAATGCTAATAATGATAACTATTTTATCACACATCATAGTTAACTCAAAATATCCATACTACTTCCATGAACAATGCATAATAGGATTTTATGAGTTCCCAGTAAAGGATGAGACGGACCGAGACTAGCCGGTGTATCCGCTGAAAGAGAATACCAAGGAAACGCAGGTTGTACTCAGCATTGCTCTGTGCCCTGGAGAAATCTCTGGGAACTGTTGTATAATGTAATGTCGACCCGCACTTGCACCGATTACACCACTTGCGTATTTTCTGCGGTCAGGCTGCTTGGAGGGACTACATAATTATTCCTTAAGTGCATTAAAAATCCTAGTGCAACCTTTTACACATTTTGGACAATACGTTGAGGTTTTTAGATTGATATTCAATTGATAGAAATAAGCCATAAATGAAATGAAATGAAACATGTCTTTAAATAGTGGGCATAATAAATAGAACATTAGGAGGTCCATTCTTTGTTTGAATGAGTGAGTGGTAAATTTGATATTAAACAGTGCCTCTTGTAAACGCCCATGGTAAGTCTTACCGAGAATTTCTACATAACTTCACCAAACATGACCAATAGAGCTTAAAACCACCCCGAACTGGAGTGGATTTTGGCTATGAAGACACACACACACACACACACACACACACACACACACACACACACACACACACACACACACACACACACACACACACACACACACACGCACGCACGCACACACACACACACGCACGCACGCGCACGCACGCACGCACGCACGAACACACACTATACACACATTTTCAAAACGGGTGATTTTACAAATCTGAGAGTCATGGTTAGATAAAATATATCAAGATGTTAAGAACCAAATTTCTATTATCGGGTAGATCAAATAAGGAGATTTCTGTGAAATTTATATAAATATTATCTTGGAAACAAGAAAATAATCTAATAAAGAACAACAAATTTTTGTGTTTTTATTATACTCATGGAAAAATGTTTACTTATTGTAAAACTCAAATCCCATGGTAATAGTACAGTATATCAAAATACAACCGATTTATATATATATAATCGCATTATAACTGTAAGTATGTTAATTAAATCACTCAGAAATTCCCAAACCAGATCATGTACGAGTTAACATTTATTTATGGGTCTTTTTACCATTTCACTTTGATGCGGGAATATTGAGAAACTAAGTCGATATTTTTATAGTACAAGTTTTCTATTCATATGTATTTATTTGAATATTGTAGTTGCATTGGTTTCATGGAGTGGAAAGACAATCACTCCGAGTGGATAGAAAGACATGTAGACATGTATTTGACACCAAAGTAGTTAGTTAGCTTCGCTAAGGCTGAAACATTATTTCAAGCGTAAAAATACATCTACTCTGTGCAGGGTAAAGCTGATTTACACGGTCTTGAAAGAAAAGTTGTCTGCGCAAAACGGATGGCGCTGTATATCACTCTGAAGTTGCGGAAATTGTATCGAATCGCTGTCGTGGGACAAAGAAACACATAGGCAGTAAAGGATTTCGCAACGTTGCCACATTGAGCACCTGACTTTTTTCTCTTTGTTTCTAATTCTGTCAGTCAATACAATTACCTAGGTTTTACGTTGCCACTAAATTGTGGATTGAAAATATAAATTAGGTGCGCACCAAACTTGTAGGTTAAATATTGCAATGTATTTCAAAGAATATAATATACTTATAATTGAGATAATTTGCTAAAACAAAATTTTTGAACAAATTTAAGTTTTAAAACGGTGGTTAAAGATATACTTTGAATGGAATGAAATAAGTGAAATTTATAATTCTTAACTGCATCAAAATATAATGAAATAATAAGTAACGAAAATTGTAGAAAAAATAACATAATATTTAGGGCTATCGAAAGGCATCACAAAAATAAAAGTATTAAATATTGGTTTTATGTTTTAATGTAATTAAGTTAACAGTAACCAATATAAGCTCCATCTACAACATAACAAAATATATAAAATAAATTTTAGGTTATGTTATTGTAACTGAGAAGTGTTACATTTTGCTTAGAACAACTGGGGCTGTAACTGGAAATAAGCAGCTTGGAACATGTGTTCCTAGATTATATAGACAGGCATACCATGTTTCAGCATAAGGAATTAGTCAGATAAAATGAGATGATGTTGATATTTACCTCATAAGAACAATATTAAACCTTAAACATGTTGAACCCTTATTATTAATTAGCTCCTAAATATTTTAAGCGAATATGTTAGGCTGGATATAAGTGTGTTCTTCCTTTAGAATACATATAAATTTTGATATCGTTTGGAAATCGCGATCATGGCCATGAAAAGAGCCAAGTAAGCCTAATAATTAAGAACGTATCATCCAATAATCTTATTAAGAAATATGTGGGAAATAGTTGCTTTTCTATAGAGAAGCCATATAACCATATGGTTCTAATGGTGTTAGTGAGTCAAGATATATTTTAAATCTTAATTCTAACAAGTTACATTATGGTATTTACTACTTGTAAACAGTGAGAACTTATTTAATTAAATAAATTATGTTAGACCGACTGTAAATTGAGTGACATATATTGGCCTGAATTAAAAAAAAACTCAATTGAATTGCATGACGCTTTGCACGGTATGGCCCTGAGTGGCGTGCATCTATAAATTAGAGGAATCTGATATTCCGGCCTGAAAGCACTTAGTACTGCACTGTCATGATTGTACCAGCAGCTGATCTACTTTACATGCAGTGTGTCCCACTCTATACAAGGATAGATTATGGTGTGAAGTATATATCATGTTATCTAGAGTATATTGTACTATACCTTACTAATGTGAGTTATCACGTTTTGTATTTGAAATGTGAATACTTAGCAAAACTTTACAAGTACTATTGTTCTTCAATAGTGATTTACACTGTTTAATCCAAATAAATTTATAATATAGTATCTTAATAATGTTACCTATGTAGACATTATAGGTTACATTTTATAATAATTATAAAAAATGTAAATTTCAAAATATAATTGTTCATATAGTTAATACTTAGAAAAATGGCCTTTATCCTCATTGTTTTTTATTTTAGTAATGATTAGTATAAAAAAAATACTAAATATTTTTCCTTAATTGATGAATCAATTTTTAATTTAGCATGTTAACGAACTGGAAATCGAGCACTGAAACTATAGGTACCGTTGTTAGTAAAGTTACTAATCTAGCAATAACATTATTACCTTAAACTTCAAACTCATTATCTTAGACATCTCCGATATTTTACATAGGGAGCTATTAGGAAACTTTAGCATCATTTAAGTAACCAAAAATAAATCAAATATAACGGATATACAATCAAGCAAAGAGTATTAGCGAGATAAGATTATTATTGTGACAAAAATTAAGTAATATTAACACACTTTTGCATTGCAGAGGAATTCCTTTCTGATCTTTAAAGTATAGAGTTGCATTATATAATTTAAATTATATTTACGTAACCATTATCTGAACGAGATGCAGACATCTGTTAGATTTAATCATCTTAAAATTGAATTGCATATTCCTATGCGTTAAGTTTTTTGTTTCTTAAGAAAAGGATAGATTATCCCATCCAAATCATCCATTATAAATAACAACTTAACTCCATAAAAACAATTTTAAGGACTTTACACGGTAACAATATTGATTCAAATAGTACAATAGGAATCCAGTTTAGGCGCGTTGTGTGAGTAGCGAGAAGGAAAAGATTACATTTATTGAAAAATATTGAATTAAAATTTGTTGCCCTCAATGTTAGTACATGATTTTCCTCATTCATATATCTCCGTTCTTATTTCTAGTCTCCTTTGAGAAGGCTCTTATTCCAGTTGTGAACAGTTTAGTATTCTGGGTGGGAATTTAATCTCATGGAATGCGATTGAATAGAGTAATGCTAGGAGAATATGCCTTAATACTTTAGTATACCACCTCAGTTATAGTTAATGTGGAATATGCCACGTTCTCTGTATTTATGGAACAGAGGGACGGTATGGAATGCAGGGATTACAATTCCTCTAATTCTCAGTCATGGTACGTGAAATTTTATTTTGTCAACGTTTAAAGTACCGATGCCCTAGAATCTCTGTTTGACATAACATGAAATATCAATAAGGAATAACTCAAGGTGCATTGCCTTCATTAAATGACTGCCCCACTAATAATTGGCACAAAATAACTTATCTAATAAATGGAAAGGAAAGTATCAAGTGATGTCACCAAATTTTAGTCCACCAAACTCGAAACCGAACCGAAGTTTTAGTCTCTAAACATCTTATATGTATTCGTAATTGCAGGAACGGTACAATATCAGTAACTAAAAATATTAAACATGCAATTATGAAAATAAAAATTAACTGACTTTAAAAACCTGTACTAAAATCAACAACAAAGAAAAATATATTTTTAACTAGACCAAAAAATACTCTGAGCCCATTCACACAATTTTTTAAGGGGCAGCATATTTGAAATAAACTAACAAATTGTGATGTGATTTGAAAAAAAGGATGTATTGTGAATATAGAGCGTGGTATGTAAAACACGATTAAAAGAATATAGATTTCTTAAAACATAGCTTCATGAATTGAATGCTGGCAATAATTCCCTTTGTAAATTTGGTGAACATAATGGCAAATGTAGTGTACCGATTAATATTCAAATATCGAATTCTATATTACCATGATGAAAGTTCTAAATCTCAATAACTCCATTTGATGATGTGAAATATTACACATTATATTATTTAGAAGACTGCAATACAGAGTACACTTGAGTGTACCGATTAATATTCAAATATCGAATTCTATATTACCATGATGAAAGTTCTAAATCTCAATAACTCCATTTGATGATGTGAAATATTACACATTATATTATTTAGAAGACTGCAATACAGAGTACACTTGAGTGTACCGATTAATATTCAAATATCGAATTCTATATTACCATGATGAAAGTTCTAAAATCTCAATAACTCCATTTGATGATGTGAAATATTACACATTATATTATTTAGAAGACTGCAATACAGAGTACACTTGAGTGTACCGATTAATATTCAAATATCGAATTCTATATTACCATGATGAAAGTTCTAAATCTCAATAACTCCATTTGATGATGTGAAATATTACACATTATATTATTTAGAAGACTGCAATACAGAGTACACTTGAGTGTACCGATTAATATTCAAATATCGAATTCTATATTACCATGATGTTAAAGCTAAATCCTAACTCCATTTGATGATGTGATGATGTGAAATATTACACATTATATTATTTAGAAGACTGCAATACAGAGTACACTTGAGTGTACCGATTAATATTCAAATATCGAATTCTATATTACCATGATGAAAGTTCTAAATCTCAATAACTCCATTTGATGATGTGTGAAATATTACACATTATATTATTTAGAAGACTGCAATACAGAGTACACTTGAGTGATATAGTTTTGGAATTAATTTTCTAATAAATGTGTCCCTAAAATTTGGTGCCGCCTTTATTTATGTGATTTTAGTAACCTTTATTTCTCAAAGTAAAATGTTTTAAATTTTTGGTTTCCTGATAATGATATCGATTTATTCTTATTACAGAATTTTGTTTTACTAAATATAACTAATCCATTGAATAACTAGGCACATAATACATTTTCTATTTTTGGAAAAACACGTGAAGGGTTTGAAATTATTTTGGAAACCAATATTTTATAATTAAACTAAGATGAAACATAACAAAACTACCAAACTTGTTGTGATGTATTTAGAACCCAATTGCGCGGAGAGCGCTACAGTTTATAGACACCGTGTACGGTTCCAATTATTCTCATGTGACGTCTAATGCTGGCTGAATATGAAGCAGCTATTGAAGGGTAACGAACGCTACTCTGTGTATAAACAGTTACTCTGTGACTAGTTGAGCAGATAACACAATTAACTTGACTGTCGAGTGCACTGATAGCATTAACTATCTCACCGTCTAGACTTAACTACCTTACCCAAATTATCTGATTCTGTCTTATACACACAACTATAATAGCAGTGTATATAATTTTGGCTGCCATAAAAGAAAACCATAAATATGAATTGGTCTATTACTTACAAAGTAGTGTAAATAAAAAAGTAATAAAATTATGGTTGTCTCGTGTAAAAAGCAATAGTAAGTATGTTATGTGTTGTATGTGTGTGTAATAAAAACTGATTTGTCAAAACTATGTATTTATAAAAATTTGGGCCTGTCCCGGTGGAAGAGTTAGACCTCTGGTCACTGGGCTAAATAAAGAGAGTATCAAATTATCAAAATCGCTCTCTCTCTCTCTCTCTCCCTCCCTCTCTCCTCTCTCTCTCTCTCTCTCTCTCTCTCTCTCTCTCTCTCTCTCTCTCTCTCTCTCTCTCTCTCTCTCTCCCTCCCTCCCTCTCTCTCCCTCTCCCTCTCTCTCCTCTCTCTCTCTCTCTCCCTCTCTCCCTCCTCTCTCTCTCTCCTTCCCTCCTCCCTCTCTCTCTCTCTCTCTCCTTCTCCCTCCCTACCTACCGCTCTCCAACCTAGTGGTAACTTCTCTTCTGATTGGTCAGTTTAAAAATGTGAAAATTAATTTAATGTATTAAATTTAACATCATGCATGGTGCACATATCTATAGTTATTACCAAGAAACTATTTTGTACAACTTTCAAATAAGTCAGAATTGCATGTTTATCCAAACTCTACCGTTGCATTACTGTCCAATCCTGCTATTTTGTAAGAACGCACAGTTTTAGAAAATGCTGAATTGTCCAATTGATAAGAATTTAAGGTTTGGCCAATAATGAATTCTAGTAACCTTTGGGTGAGAAAACGGTTGTGTTAAACTGTCCAATAGGACAATATTGGCCATTTGGCCAAAGCCTATGTTTGCCTTGAGTTATTGGGCAAATTTTTTCACTATCTAAACCTCCTTCCTCCCTCCCCCTCTCTCTCTCCCCTTCCTCTCTCCCTAGTCATATTTCAATTAAAACCTTTCTGGTTGGTTATACATAGTAATGTTTTGTGACGATGGTTAAATAACTAAAAGACTGACTGAAGCAATCAGTTTACCAACCAATTAGTTAGACCAATTAAATTATAGAGTCACATTAGATTCGCCCAGACAGGCTCTGTCTCGTCAATTTCTCATTTATAATTTTATGCAAATGGAAATTGGAATAAATCAGCCTTAAAAATGAAGTTATTTTATGTCATTTGAACTTCAGCAGCAGTTATTGTTTTGCCACTTTATTGTAATATATAGAGCCTTGTAATATATGTGGTGCCTTTGAATACATAGAGCTCATTGGAATATATTACAAAATTGAGAAAATGGACTTGCTAGAAAAAACGTAGTGGTTGGTGGTGAGAGAGCCATTTGAAATTATATATATTTAAACAAATGTTTCGTAGATGTAATTATAAGAGCGGCTGTAGCAGTGTGACTGTAGAAAACTTAACTGGAAATAAGAAAGAAAAATTATATTTGAGAGAGTTGACAAGAACAAAACCTACATTACATGAAAATAAGTTTATGGGATAAATTTGTTTGTCCTAAAATGAAATAGAATATTCCTTTAATTTATGTTATAAAAACTATATTTCCAGAACTGGTATTGATTATCTTCTGTACATTAGGTAAAAACCCTGAAATGTAAGGATAGGTACTAAAACTAATAAATCTGCAAATACCCAAAAGCCTTGAATGTTCAATTATTAAGGATATTGTTTTGCACGTATTAATATTTATTCTATGCTTTTCAGTTCAATTTACAATCTCTTGAATGTCCAAGTTAACGTTTTAAATTGTTAACGGTTAGTTTCACTTGCGCTGTGATGTCTGAGGCCAGAGTTTAGTAGTGACTAGTACACTCAACAAATGTAGGCTGTTGCTGGACACCGATATTTCGTTCACAGATCACGTAACCTACGTCTCGCAGAAAGCTCTGGGGAAGTTTGGGGAGTTGTATCGGTCCAGAACCTTTCTCACTCTAAACATCTAAACTGTATCCTGTTAATTCACTTATTTTGTCACTGTTGTACTATTTCTTGTCAGCCTTTGGGGGATGCATTCAGAGATATTGGGGATGCTATGTGGATAGTAAAAATGCCTGACTTTCCGTTTCTAAAACATAATTAACGTTCCATGGTACTTCAGTAAATATATTACCAGTGGAGACAGCAAACAACAAAAACTTTGTGATTCTCATTTGTACTTTATTTTTTATCAAAGCTCCTAATCATAAGCCCATTAAAGACAATTAATACCGATGTTTATTTGCTTAGTGGACAAATTGTAAAAAGCAGTAATTAGAAAGGTTATTAAGCAAAGCCAAGCCTAGTTTTAAATTATAAAAAAAATTCATATGACATTTGTTTTATCTATTGCTTTTATGGTCATAGTATTCGTTTTGGATTGATTTCAACCCTAAAACTCCAGATTTTATAACAACTTTGTATGAAGAGACGAGCTTGGTTATGGCATCCCTGTAGTTGACGGGATATTACCATGAAAGAGAATAAGTTCGTGAATTTTAGAATTTATCTTATACACAATGGTTACATTGCGAAATTCTCCAATTTAATTAATATTAGAGTAAGAAGCCGGCTTTTTATTGTATAATGCAATATACAGTATGCAATGTATTTTATTTGTATTACACATTTAAGTAAAAAAAAAACTAAAATGCCTTTATTTAGCTAGTATATTTCAACTTTACAATTGATTTTCAAACCAGCTGTTGTCCAATTACAAAACACACACACACACACACACACACACACACACACACAAACAAACTTAACCTGTAAAATAAAGAAAACTATCATTACTATGGCAAAAAAAAATTAGAAACAAGTTAAAAATTTACGTTTGAAGTTCTCAAACATTTTGACTAGCAAAGGGAGGTCTTTGAACAAGTTGGAGCGAAAACAACTTCCTCCCAACCTCAAGCCCCATTTTGGGGAAATTGAGCTTAGGGTACTGTCGGGTGATATGTTCAAAGGCCTCCTCCCGGTGTGAGAACCTCTCGCTTACGTACCGAGGCATTATGAGAGTAAGAGCTATGTGAAGCCAGTCTCATGAAAGGATGAAATATGGTGGAAGTATTCAAATTCAAAGTAATTTAAGTGGAATTTTTCTTTGTTATATTTTTACCGACAAGGGCAAAGTCATCAAAGACTTTATATTTTTGTTTGATATGAAATTTCCTATCCCACCCGCATTGTTCACCTGCTAAATATCATCTTAGTTTGTCTGAAATTCTAATAAATTATTTATAAAAAATATCACAAAACCATATTTGGGATCAGCCATATTCACAACCCAGTACTCTTGTATGCTAGGGGCATAAAATAATGGTGTCGAAACTGACCAATAATGCTGTCACTATAATCAATTCATTTATGACCTGGACAACAATATTGAGGAATCGGCGTAAATACAGTGTGTCCACAGTCATGTCACACTTTCAATAGTTTATAAATACTACACTATTAATCAATCGTCTATAAAACAGATATAAATTAAAATCATTCATAAATTTAGTTTTAATTGTCATCGTCTAGTAATGTGTGTTTAAAGTATTTTGTAAAATCAGCGTAATTCACATAAAATAACCGTTTGATGTGCTCTTTCCCGAAACTAATATTTTCGTCCTGGTAGCACCATTAACAGATTGATCTATTTTGATATAATAGAAGATAGTGTTCTAATATATAATATGGTATATTTCATAGTGATTTTACAACAACAACGATGTAACTCCCCACTATGGAAAAATTGTTCGTGATTTTTTAAACAAGAAATTGCCTGAAAGTTGGATAGGTCAAGGTGGATGGAAAGCTTGCCTATCACGCTCACTTGACGTTATCCCTTTAGATTTACATTTATGGGGCTTTGTCCAAAGTTAGTTTTGAAGTGAACGTATTCGAAATATTGGCACTTAAAGCAAAACATGAGAGCGGCGATTGAGTCAGTTAGCTCAGAACTCCTGAGCAAAGCATTGAAATCAACGTTCGCTTGGACTTCTGCAGGGCTACTCATGGTGCTCATGTTGAGCACAAATAACGAACATGAAAACGTAAACTACTCTTTACACCTCTGTACTATGTTAATCTTACTCTTGTGCTGTACATACATTTGTAAATAAAATTATTTAAAAGCGTGACATGAATTTGTGGACACACTATATTTAGCACCTTGGTCGTCTTTTGTTAGTAAGTTGTTTGGTTTATTACATGTGAAGAGTTCAAGTTACTTGTTAATGTACGCTCTGTTTTAGAAATACGCGTTTGGGCCTATACATTCAAAAGGTTTATCCTTTTGTCGCCATCAGAGATGTTTTGGAAATAATGAAGATTGAAAGAATATATGAGTGAAATTTTATAAATGCAAGGATTTAGTGGCTTCTGGTTGACAATATGTTTTATTCTAGTACATAAGGAAAAGTGTACAAGTCAATGTTTCTTAGTTCCATTAGTATGGCGTCACCAAACTTAAGCTACGGGAAGCCATGATTGAATTTCGCATGCAATTCCGTGTTGAAAAATAGGGACACATTGTGCACATTTATGCCCATTGTAATTTACTTAAGTATTATTATATTTATTGTTATTTAGTTTATTTTGCCTCCTTTTCTCATTCAAGAAAACATGTATAGCTACACAGGTCTGAGAAAGCTACTTCGGTCATAAAGCGTTTACTTTAGGACATTGTAATCAGGTGCCACGATTACGTTTGCTTTGTTGTCCTGATCAAGAATGTATACATAAGCAAGTCTGATAAGCCTACTTCTGTCGAAATACAACTAGTATGGGTTTTATAACAGGCTTTAAATTTACATTAAATTTAGATAGTAACTTTGTCTTTGACACATGTACTGACCAGACTACATAATAAATATATGCTAAAACGTTCAGTTAGTGTAAGAATTTTCCTAAAACTTATAGTTTTTTTTTATCTGAATAAACATTGTGTATAACAGCGATTCCCTAAAAATATTACCTTATAAGTTTTGTTATTATCAAGCTTAATCTTTGCTATTAATGTAATAAATTATAATAATAGGTAATTTAATTACTATAAATGTAGTTGTGCTGTCCTAAAACGATGTTTATATCGAACATTTCATTACAATTAACAGGCTCTTTCAGCTAGTAACATTTTTTGCTGTAATACAATATTAGAGACCAATGTGGCTTGACCCAGAGGGCGTTTCGAAATATGGATAAGTATATGTGGTAGCTAGGGAGACCAAGAATGTGCATGTAAAATATCAGAACAATCGGTCCAGTAGTTTTTGCGTGGTTAATTACCACATGAACATAGAGAGATACCATTAGATTTTTGTATAATAGTGTAGAGATACATCTATTAATTCCTTAATGATGTGAATATGCTAAGGCCAATTAAATAAAATAATAAAAGGCACATGATCTTAACCTATCTGAGAGGTTGTATTTAGCTATTTAGGATTATTATTATTTTTATTATTACTTATAAAATATTTCTACGAGAGGGTCTATAACTGGAAAGTCATAAAATATAAAAATGGTTAACATAAATACAATATTATTATAAGTTCTTATTATTTTGATGTTATTAACCATCCAATACATTAAATTAAATAATTAAAATAGAGATAAGGCGTAACAAATCTTAAAATTTTTGTTAAAACTACAATACTCATCTTGTCTTTTGATTAATACTCATGAAATTTTATAAAAACAAATATCACTTAAATAATTACACCTCACTTGGCTCTTTATTGCTCGAGATGTTTGCGCTGAATACGACATTTCTGAGTTATCATTCACATGTAATCCGCTTTAAACATTCACATCCAAAATAATCCTCTTTTCTACCGATGTTAAATATACTTTGGCGTCTCTTTGTACTCAACCCAATGAATATAAATTCTAAGCGTTATTCAGATATTAGAACATTGACCGTATTTAATTGTATAAATCTGTTGAAGTTCAAAGTTATAACGTCGAAATAATAATTGAAATAACGGTGTCTCGCTGTAACATTAAAAACAAACTTATTTCGAAACTTGTTAAATTTATATAAAATATTTTAAATTCATTAGAAAATTAAATAAAGTGTGTGCTAGTTACAGACGTAATAATGGTTTTACTTTAATCTGCTTTTAATCAATATCTGTTATGCTTAACAATTACTCTTCTATAACGCATCATCATACACTGCTATCTGAAATAAAATTAATGGGCATGCCAAATTACTTCTATTTGATAACATAAATAACAGCAATGGTAATTAATTTTATTGATTG
This sequence comes from Homalodisca vitripennis, assembly GCF_021130785.1. Lineage (NCBI taxonomy): Eukaryota > Metazoa > Arthropoda > Insecta > Hemiptera > Cicadellidae > Homalodisca > Homalodisca vitripennis. The sequence continues at coordinate 131,916,842 of NC_060208.1, forward strand.
AGTTCTGTTTTTATCGGGATCAAAATCTATAGTTTTAGTTTTGTGTCTCATTTGGCATGCACATTAATGTTATGTCAGAAATACATAAATACTTAAGACACTGTTTACTATAATAATCTAATAGTCGAATACAATAATTTTAATTAATATTACTTCAGTAAGTTATAAATAAACTATAGATATTTTTAAATAGATACACCGTGTATCTTATAATAAAATATGTACTGTTTAGAAATTAAAATATTTTATTCAAAGTGTGAGATTCCCATATATTTTGATTAAAATACTGCCTTAACTATTTAATTTGAGTAACAATAAGGTAAAAGTATCTTAGGATCTGCTAATGAAATAATTTAACTCTCGGCTCCCAATATATGTCTTTGTCAAGAGAACAGACATAGAATGCAATGGGTATTTTATTTGTTACTTTTGAATTATCATTGTATTTTAAGGCCTGCAAGATATCTACATTATATATGAATACGATACAGTAGTTTTAATTATTCAAGCTATCTTCAATCTAGCTTAGCAGGATGTTCGTTGCTGTGCACATATTGAAAATAATGCAAGGACTTCTACCATTTTACATTAAACATTTGTTGATCAAATCACTTGTGCTTTCCAACTTGAACTACAGCAATTTTTTAATCAATGACATGACTGTAGCCCTTATCACTAAACTGGAAAGGGCACAAAATTACGACATTCGCTTTTTGTTTCATTTACGTCGAAGAGATCATGTTATGCCATATTTTATTCAGTCATCATTTGTAAAACTAGCCGATTCAAGATCAACTCGTATTTTGTCATCGTTGCGTTAATACAGATTCACCAAAATATTTATCTGAAAACTTTCAGTTTTTGGCATAGAGTGGCATAGGAAAACTTGGCCCGGTTCACAAACTCTCAGGATTCAAATACACAAAACCACAACCTATAAACGATCCTTCGCCGTCACTGCCTGTAGATTATGAAACTCCTTGCCGGATTCTGTTAAACAAATTGAGAGCCAGGAGCGGTTTGTGGCGAAGTTGAGATAAAGATACCTAGACTGGATGATCGTGGCGGGCGGCGGGGACACTCTCTGAATCATGGCTTTATGAACGGAATATTTTATTAGTAAAGTTTAATTAGAAAAGGCTCTTTTTTACTATTAAGATTTTTTTTTTAAAGAGATTAAATGCAAGAAAGGACCATGGGGTTCTAATTTCGCCTCATTAAAGAAGCGTTTCTATTATTTTATACTCTAATCCACTGTCCACTAATTCAAAAATATTTTAGTTATTTTAAATTTAAGGATACTGTTAGCGATGAAACTGAGCCTAGCAAAGATACTTTAAACGACTCGTTGGCCAGCCTGTTGAGTGAAAAATTCTGAGCGAAAAATACTTTCATTCCAAGTTTGTTTAAGATGAATTGTTTAAAGCCTCCCTTACCTTAGCAAAGGTTTAAATGAGAAAACTTTCAGTTACTTTATCTTCAATCTTCCCCAGAGTAAAAGAAGCACGGCTATGCTCGATAGAAGCTTAACAGTGATCTCTTGTTAACATTCTACTTTCTTACTTCCATCAGTTTAAAGCAATAATACTGTTAGTTCTATCAGTTTAAAATTTATTGTCATTTATATACTCTGAGTTGACAAAACAATTATTTTTGATGTATCAGTCATAAGCTTACTTTACAAGTACTGCTTAAAACACATTTAGTACTTAATATTGGGTAGTAAAGAACTGATATCCTCCAAATATGTATTTCCTTGTAAATTATTCCACAGACCGTGCCAGCGGAGTATCAAAAATAACTCCGAATTTTATGCCACATTCATATCTGAGATAAAAATATAATCATTTTAGTGCTAGAATTTAAAATTCATTATGCACATATTTTGCTAATGACGAGCACATATTTTCCTTTTGTTTCCATGTCAAGTAAAGAACCTCGGTTTATCTTTAAACAAATAAACAATTACATTTATTTTAGTTATATGTTATAAAATTTCTCGGAAAAAGGTTTTGAAGACATGTAGTAATACATTTACTCATTATGTGTATGAAAAACACAACTCTAAAGAAATCTTTAACACTGACTTCGCATTACTGTAGCTTATTGTATTACGATACTGAGTGTGAAATTGATTTTGGGTCTACCGTATACTTTTAAATCTTCTATTTATGAATGAATCAATAGGTTTATATGCTCAAAACCATTAAAATCTTCACTTTTAAATTGATATAGATGTATTGTATTTGCAGTCAAAAATACAAATAATTATGAATAACTGTGAACACGTTTAATGGAATGCTCTACACAAGTTTAGTTTATATATATATATATATATTATATCAACTCAGCTCGAAAGTTTTTATATTATCAGCCCGACCCAATTCGGATTCAGAGAAAAAGGAGTACAGTAGACGCTGTAACTAACCTCATGGAACATGTTTTCGATGGACTGGAGAGGCGTGAACACGTGCTGAGCGTATTTCTCAACCTCTCCAGAGCATTTTACTGTGTGCATCATAGATTACAATAAGACCAATAGATAGGACATCGGGTGCTCGCAGGTGAAGCCACTGCGGAGCGGCTAATACTCAACAATATGGCGGCGCGGGCGTGAGTCACCCTACTGAGGAGCGTCGCCTTGCACCCCCGCTCTTCACTTCGCCCTTGTCGAGCTTACTGTAGTGACCTGATACACTCCGCTTACTGACCATTTTGTACTTCTTATAAAGGCAATAGCTAAGAAATATTTTAAGTTGAGACTACACCATTTTTCAAAGAAATTCAATGAATAAAACAACCAAACTTAAAAAAACACAGCAAAACCAAACTTAGAAATTATCTCTTGAAAACAGTAACGTTCATGGGGCAATAATTGGTTCATTGAATTTTAAACTGTTCAAGTTTTTCAATTGTATTGTAGTTTTTGTCTTTTGTTTTGTTTGTCATCATGGTTGGAAATGGTCACCTAAAACAAATCTATTTCTATATTTTCTTTCTTTTTAACGCAATTTTAATTGAAAAAGATCAATAAACTAACATTTATAATATATGACTTAAAACTTCTTCCTCTTCTCAACTGAGTATTACAGATTAGTTACAATTAACAGAGTTGTAAAGTTGAAACTATATTTTATTGTACATTTAAGTAATTTTCCATACTTTATTATAATTAATCTATAAATCTCACTTATTGCCTTACTAATTGTATAATAAAATAATGTTTACAGACTAACAAAATATTTTATTAAACCTTTATACACTTTGTTATAATATGTAAACATAAACTTTAGATATTGTGTTTTGGGATATTTTTAGCTGAAGGGTTATAAGGTTTAAAGTCATGTTTCCCTCATCTAATAATTTACCCGCATATACAAACTTTGCTCATATTATAGTATATATGCAAACAATAAATAGCAAATAAACTTTTAGTTGTACTTGTCTAGAGTATTGACTCAGATTGAATTCCTTCATTAATTATATAACTTATGTGATTTTATTTGAAGTAATTACTGTATACAAGTACAAATAAAGCGTGTTCTACTCACTTTTTATAATATGCTATAATGTACGATACGAGGAAACAGATGCCCCGGCATGGACCGCACGGAGCGTTGAGCTCCAAACGGTCGCGGCACTCGTAAATTAACGTCTCACAAACAATAACTTTCTGGCCAAACCATAAGAGCTAATTAAAAAAGAAAATATGTTCTGAAAACTTCAACTATTCAACAACATTTTCCACCGTTTTTAAACTTGCCTGACCAAAAAACGGCAAAAGTAGCAGCCGACTAACTTTTTTATGTCAAGTTTTAAAATGTAAACATAATTCTCGACTTTATTTAATTATTTAAATTGCAAAACTAAATTTTTTGAACATTTGAATGATACCACAGGCATCCATAGCTTATTGAATTCACTCATACCAAGTTTCAAAGTATTTTCTTTATTCTAAGTAGGTTAGATCACGAGTTGATTGAAACGGGAGAACTGAATTTTTACACTAATCGGAGCGTAGTTTTGAGTTTCTATCCCACGAGAACATGGCGGACCTGGCTTCACCTGCCCCAATGTTGGCAAGATAGGCATAGCCCATCTATTTGGTCTTATTGTAATCTATGGTGTGCATCATGAAACACTTTTGCACAAGTTAGAAAGGAGTGGTGTATGGGGTCTGCCTCTAAAATGGCTTGGATCATATCTTAGTGACCGAGAGCATGTGTGCAGGTCTCGGGTGCCTTATCCTCAAAAGCAAAGATCACCCATAGAGTCCCACAGGGATCTATCCTTGGGCCAGTTCTTTTTCTTCTTTACGTAAACGATCTGAACCCATCGATTCAGAATGGAAAGGTGGTTCAGTATGCTGACGACACGACTCTCTATGCTAAAGCCAAAACACTTAAAAATTTGGAAATAATTACTTTTTTGAGTTGAATTCCTGCATTCCATTTTTTTCTGAAATCAACCTGAAAACGAATGAATCAAAATCAAATTTCATGAAATTTTCGCTAAGCAAACGAGAATCTGAAACAAGACCTTCAGTGTTTGTGGATGATCTCCCGCTCGATGAAACGGAATCTACAAAATCCATAGGAATGTTCCTAGATCGAGGACTAACCTGGGGCGTTCACGTGGATCATGTCTGTGCCAAGGTTGCGTCATCTTTGCCCTTCGCAATTTGGCAAAGCACTGCCTAATTACGGTATTGAAAATGGCCTATTATGGCCTAATTTATTCCTAATTTGGATGTGGAATCAGACTTTGGGGCAGTTGTGCACAGCACAAGCTGGAGAGAGGCTTCAGGCTCCAAAAGGCCGTAAGGGTAATTCTGAATGTAAACACTAGAGAGTCGTGTAGAAATGCGTTCAGCGATTTCTGGCTCTGCCCTGTCTCTACATTCTCAAGGTGATCCTCTACTCCATGTCGAGGTGTGCTTTGGTTCGGGGAGGAGGTTCACCAACACGGGACGAGAGGCAGGGACAAATTTCTCGTCCAACAGCACAGGAGAAATGCGTTCAGAAACATACCACCCCAAGTTGGTGTCAGATTGATCAATAGTCTCTCTGAACATATCAAACAACAAAATGGACATCAATTCAAATTCAGTTGAAAACCCTTCTGATTTCGAAAGCATTTTACTCGGTTCGCGAGTTAATGATGGATCGCTGGGAAAAAATTCTCAAACACCATCAAAGTAAATAAATTTTCCGGACCTGTAAACTGTGTGAAAGAGGCGTAAGTGAGTGAGTGATATAATGTATGTCTGAATGGTCTATTGTCAGAACGAATGATTGGGTTAGGCAGGTCGATTGTGATACAATGTGTGCATTGTCTGTTTGCAATAAAATAATTATATATAATTGATGTGCCTACTCGACCTGAAACTGTGGCCACCGATGTGGACTAGTTTTTGTTATAACAAAGCAACTGTAATGACGAGAATACGTGACAGGACTACCCGATTGACGTGCCTACTCGACCTGAAACTGTAACCACCGATGTGGACTAGTGTTTGTTATAACAAAACAACTGTAATGACGAGAATACGTGACAGGACTACCCGATTGACGTGCCTACTCGACCTGAAACTGTGGCCACCGATGTGGACTAGTGTTTGTTATAACAAAGCAACTGTAATGACGAGAACACGTGACAGGACTACCCGATTGACGTGCCTACTCGACCTGAAACTGTGGCCATCGATGTGGACTAGTGTTTGTTATAACAAAGCAACTGTAATGACGAGAACACGTGAAAGGAGTACCCGATTGACGTGCGTACTCGACCTGAAACTGTGGCCACCGATGTGGACTAGTGTTTGTTATAACAAAGCAACTGTAATGACGAGAATACGTGACAGGACTACCCGATTGACGTGCCTACTCGACCTGAAACTGTGGCCACCGATGTGGACTAGTGTTTGTTATAACAAAGCAACTGTATTGACGAGAACACGTGACAGGAGTACCCGATTGATGTGCCTACTCGACTTGAAACTGTGGCCAACGATGCGGACTAGTGTTTGTTAGCTGTTCGTTTAATTGAACTAGAAACTATGTCTGGTTTTCAAAGAACTATTCTCTTTCCTGACATTTTATAATAAGTAAATTATCCATGATTCTCACTGAATGTATTTAACATAACTGAAACACCAATATTTTGACTCCATTACTACTATATCAGCCATTGAAAAATATAGGATTATAAAGTTTATATTCGGAGAAGTTACTCCCAATCTAACCCCTGTTTAAGCAAACATTCGTATTACTTACTCGTAAACAAACACAGTAACAATACAAAATACTCATAAATACAAATATAAATGCAAATTGTTTTCTCTTCATCTTTCTTCCACTATTTCCCTCTAATACATGAGAGAATTGCAAATTTGCAATAACCACACTCTTTAAAAAACGTGCATTTCCCACATTTATCAATAAAAGAAGTAAGCAGTTAAAAAATATCAAATGTCTACTTGGTTTTCGGTACCTTCGTGAAACACTCTGTGCTGTATTATGAATACTAGTTTAAAAAGGTTCAATATAAAATTGAAATGGCAACGTTTTTAAGGACTTATTAGAAATATATAGGTAGCAGTCATAACATATTTTCGAGAAATATTTCTCTTACCTTAAACTATTGTAAGACGCTTAAGCCGTAACGGCTAGTTTAAGTTTCAGATTTAATCCAAGTTAGAATATTTTATAAGCTGATAATAAAAAATGTTTTAAAATTATGGAATGTGTAAAGATTTTTAGGCTATACTTATATTTGTACGAGAAATAAAGTTGTATTTTAGAGTATTATGAGTAAATGTATTTTTCTGGGTAAATAAAGCTTTTCTGTCAAATAAAATAACAAAGGTCGAGTTATATGATCAATCGATCATGTATAAATTTCCATGAGCCGTCTTTATATTTCCACAATCAACCATACAGTTTAAGATTTTAACACATTTATTTTATTAAAGTATAATAATTACTGATGCTTGCAGATTGTTTAATAATTACTGCTCCATGTAGTTACTTACTTGTGGCTTATATATTTGTACTCGATAATTAAGTAGGTTGGGTATAAATCTGCTAATTAATACTTTTCTTCTGGACCAGAATTTTTTAAAGAATAAACTTTTTACGACATCAAAAACAAAACCTGATTTTAAATTTGCAATTTAGATGCCGTGAGTTCACACTGGACGGGTGTGAAATGTTAAGGGGAAGAAGATTGCCTTGGTGGCTAATTAAAACTCAATTGCAGCTTGGATTGACATTTCAAATTCCGCGAGTTCCAGCCTCAGAGACGGGCTGCTACTGACTGCCGTCTAAACTTGCTCTTCTCTATATCCCGCTTTGTCATTCTAATAGATTGTTTCCTCTTGGAACTAGAAAATTGGTTTCAATTTGCATCACATTAAAAATATTATTTAATGGAATTCATAAAACAAGGATATTTCCCCTTCGAAAAATATCTGTCTCTGACAGTTATTTAGGTGAAAAGTACTGAAAACTTTTAGTGAAAACTATTGTTTATATGTATAATAAATAATAATGTATGAAACTATTTAAAGTCAAAACAATCACAAAATATTTTCTCTTATTTTATTAGACAATACCTAACGAATATATTCCAACAGAGCTTACATAACGTATTTCTGTAACAACACCGATTGATGTAACGACATTCTGTTTATCGGATATCTCGTTTTTTCTGATACTTCTATTACATTGAAAATATAAATTGCCTGAGCAGTAGTGAAGCCAGTTCTTCAGCACAGTCTAACACATCGTGTCTCGTTTAACACACAGCGTAGTCATAAGGTGCGTCTACCACAATAAATGTGTTAAAATATGATACATTTCTATCTGCACAATACGTAGTTAACATCTTCTTAGCGCCACTACACATGCATCGCTTTCGGGACAGTCAGGGTAGTCGTCAGGCGCGCAATCAACATGTTTAAATTTGTATTGACGATGGTTAATTTGAAGGATAATAGGATATAGGACATTTCCAATCGTTATATGTTACAGAAATAAAACACTACGTTTCGAGGATTGTAATTTATACTCTTCTTCAACTGTATCTATAACCTCTATACAAAATTTTATCATCGGGGTTACATGCACAACACACAGTGGAGTCCCGCTAAAACGAACTAATTCGCACCGAACCCATTTCGGATATGCGATTGTTCGGATTAGCCGGGATGACAGTAAACACGGTAAAGGCATGAAATTGGGTCTATTTTGTTGTAAAGTTATCAACATTGTTTATTAAAACACTTTTTCTGACTGTTGTTACTGTATTTATACGACTAGTGGGTTGGACTGCGAATACATAGCACATTAAGTAACCACATTGAGTAATTAGTAAGTTACAGTGTACAGTACTTTTATACCGCACATTTTACATGACCACGCGCTACAGACCAGACTGTACTCCCCCTCCCTCAGCGCGCCAAAAAAAACACAAACTGACTCATAGAACAGCTGCACATTGCGTTGTACTCTGCAGCGATCGCAGTACAAACATCGATTCCACTTTTGTGACTATTTGCGTAATAAATGTGTAAGAGCTGAATAATGAATTAAATCTAACATCGTTTATGTTTTACATAAACAATACGTGACTGGAACATAAACAGTTTGAGCCCAAATTGGTGACAATGGATTCAAGTGATGTAAAGTTACAAAACAAAGAGCATCTAACAACTCATGCCACACACACCAAGGAAGGCGGAAGACTGGGGAACAAATCAAGCAGCATTTCCTACTTTGTTCCTACATTTCCTTCAAGAAACTGGACATGTTTAAATTGAAACATCACATGAATTTAAAAAATATAATAAGAAGTAATAATAAAATTTGGCTTTTTACGTTTCAATCAAAATTTTCCTGATTCTATTAGGTTAGGATTTTATATTGAAGTATGTACACATTTCCATATATATATGCAATACATATACATACACCTTAATATATATATATATATATATATATATATATATATATATATATTTATATTTATATTTATATACACACACAGAAATCATTCCATATTCATTAAAACCAGAAGTGGGACGTTATTAACAACAGACAATAAAATGTCTCAGTTTAAATTTCTTCAAATAAGCTTCACAAACTACTAATTATATAAAAACATTAGTAAAGAAAATATTTCGTTTCGTCAAAAGTCTATAAGATAATCTTCTAAAGGTTACTGTATTTACATCGTTTAAAATGAGAAAACTTCCGCCCACTTTATCTTTGAACTTCCCCAAGGTAACGTCATCAGTTAAAAGTGATCCCCGGACGATGCCTTGCTCCAAAACTCACTTTTTACGTGTAAAATGTAAGAATTCCATTGAATACATTGTAATCATAAGAGTGTTTTAATAATACTATACTTTAAGAGAATGAACATTCAGATGGGACCACTTCCAAAATGTCTCATTTGTTATAGAAATTTTTTTAAGTTGCATATTCTATTACAGTGACACTATGGTACGTGTCTTGTGGGAAATTATTTCCCGATCACGAAAACTTTTGTTTACAGATAAATACTTAGGTATTAAAAGCTGCAGCGATAATCATGTTTACTTTAATTTAGTAGTTTTCACTTTTGCTGTGTGAATTACAAAATACAGTTTGGTATGTTTGCTTTAAGAGTTTACATAAAACATCTGTAGATATAACGGGAGTGCTACTTTACCTATGGAATGTACAATCATAAACGCGCTAAAACTTATGTACTCTTATGAGGGGTAAAATTTTTTTTATTTTATATTACAAAACTTTAAAACAAGCAATGCAACTATTATTTTAGTAATAATTTGAATGTGATGTTACAAAGTTTGTAAACAGTATGATTAACTATTATGGTTATTAGTAGTTAAATAAACTTTTCTGTTTTAAAATACAAACAACTATTACAAAATAGTCAAAAAACTAAAGAGTTAAAAGAGTTTGAGGCGGAAAAGTAACCTGACAAGTAAAATATTGGAAATGCCGTAAACTTCTGCATTTTGCCTAGTCTTATTATCTAATTCTACTATGATATCAAGAGTAACTATTTTTGGGGTTGATTTTAATAAGGACCTACACTCATTATTCAGTTGATTTTATCGAATGGTTCGATGTTTTTATCCGAAGGAATAATTAGATATTACAATTAATTTAACTTAGCGTATGATTTCAACTTATTAGTTAAGGTAATTTTAATGTAAACAATAAACAGCAAGAAGTAACTTATATCTGGAGTCTTTGAAAATGGCGATAAATATGAGGAATATATGTGAGATATTTCTCACAAGTGACGAGATTTGTTTAAGTGGCTTCAACATGTGGGTTTAGTCCCTGGTAACATTGGGAGAATTCTTTCCTCCATTTCACAAAAGCGGTTACTCATTGATATCAAGCTGGGCAAGTTATTACAAGGTTTCATTGATATCTACTTCTAGGCCATAGTTGGTTTTGTAGTTTTCTTGTTACGGTAATTTTTATTATAACTCTAATTGTGTACTATTTTTACATATCTAAATAGGATAATATATCGAATTGCACGATACAAACAACCGAATAACGAGTGTAGACCGCTTAGTAAAGTCTCTTCAATATTTAATGCCCAATATCTTATTAATATTTACCTAGTTTAATTTTCTAATGCTTATATATATTTACAACTAAAATGTATTAAAACAACGCCTCCATTTCATTATTTCTCTTTATTGCTTATGAACTATGTTTGGAAGTAAAGAATCTTTCGTGGCAATCGGACCACACGAAAATGTTATATGTTGTCGCAGATCCTATGCAAGTATATATTATTAACAATTGTAGAGGAAATTCATTTTTATAATTGTTATTTACATTACAAATTCTTGTCTATAAAATTGTTAAATGTACAAGATACATGTATAAACGCATGACATGAGATATATTTTAAATTGTATACATACAAGATTTTTTTGGATTTCCAATAGCTATAACTACTTTTAACTCTTTTTAAATGTAAAACTGTATATTAGGTGAAAGGCCAAGGAACCACTTAGAGTAACATTAGCGACTTACTGTATTCATGATTTGTCATTTATGTTTGATAAAAAATACATTTAAGATATAATTATATAAATCATAATAGATCAAGATGTTGTACACTATTCTAATATGTATTGAAATTGAATAAAGGCACATACAACTGTAAATGCCAATTTTTCGAATGGGCGAGAAGTAATTTCCAAATAATGCTTTGTTTCTTAAATTCAAATAATGAACTGAAAATCTAGATTAATTGAAAACATAACATTATTTACAGTTCATCACTAATGTTCATGAACCTTCCTCCGTAAGTGAAGTGTAATAAAAAAAGAAAACTTTCTTTAAAAAAAATTTTAATGTCTTTCACAATGATACAACATTTATTAATATCTTATCTCATATGTCTTACGATATATATATAGTAAAATTAAATACAATTAGTGGAATCATTAGTACTCAATCTTTTACTCAGACGGATACAACTGATTGCATTTCATTCATGTCATTAATCCATAATGAAGAGTTTGGCGTTGTATTTTATTCTTCCCTTCCTTCCTCCCCTCCTCTGTCTAGCTCCCCCTCTTAATCCCTCCTCACTACGCTCAACAATTAATATCGTGTTAGAGAGATGGAACCGACTATATTAGCTTAAACCATCCCACTGTAGCTAACATATGGCGGGCTGTCAATTCAAAACAGATTCCATATACAACCTATTGAACTACAAAATTTCACTCTTTCAAGACTGTCTCAGTGCAAGGTAGGAGTACGCCATACCGCGTGACGCGTAATATACATATATATCGTTACTACCAACAAGGAAATTTAATTTCAATTTCCTTTTGAAAAAAGGACACTATTTTTACGTATTCTTTTTCTATAACATTCTTAACACTCCTGAGATAATTGATAGTCACTCAAAGCTATTCCAATCTCCTGATCCATTTTAGATTTAAGTTTCCAGAACAGTGTTTTGGAACCCTCAAGTCGTAGAATGAAAAAGTTTTTTAAAGGATTGGTATTTTCCTCCAATATTCCATGATAATTTATTGAATTGCCTGGAACATTTCAGTAACAATTGAACTATTTTAGGCCAGTGTTAAGTAATCCTTAAGCCGAAGACAATAGCAGTTATGAAATAGTACATGGCGGGTTTCTCTGCATTTAACTAATAAACTTAGAATTTTTGTTTCCTGGGCATCTCGTAGGCTACTGGACTTATATAATTATATTATTATTTGGCGCGCAGTAATTTTATAAATGGTATTGATGAGTAGTTTTTACGAAAGATGCATATATGTTCACTTACTATAAAGGTAAAATTTAAATACTCTACTCTATCTTACTAATTCCCATAGTAACTTTGAAAGAGCAAAAATGTTTTAAACAAAATTCGTAATGGAACTTACTGTATTAAAGACACTTTTTTATTCTACAAAATTCTAATAACTTCGTATTAAATTTTAATTACCTTAAATTAGTAATTGATTTTGGTCAAATTCTGTATTAATTAAATGAATATATACCTAATACTAACATTTCAAAGATGGAAACCAGGACTCCATTGGGGGACTAAAGTTATTGCTGCCGTGCTCTGTCTTACTTTGAGATTTAAATTTCCTCATCTCTGTGAACCAGGAAAATAAATTGAGAGATTACTTTAAATATAAGTTTCATAGTCACACAAAAGTATACAGATTAAAAGTGACTATTACACTATTAAATTGTCAATTTATGAGGTATATTTCAATAATTGAGATGTTGAATTTCAAACCTTGTCTTATACACAAGTAAATTACGAAACAAATTTAATTAATTTTATAAGGAGATTGGCATTCATATTTATTTCTCCAAAGATAATAACAATCATTGGATCGCTGCAGTAAGAGCTATAAAGTGTCGTTGAGCGTGTATGACCACTGCTGGTTCTATTGAGTTATATTTCCGACGCCAATTTTGAGTTTCCCTTGTTGCCACAATCAAGAAAACACGCCAAAAGTGTATATTTATGTTCATTGTAATTTAATGTGTTCTTTGTATATATGTACTTGAATTTGGCTAGTTTCCCGATCAATAATGTACATAGATGATCATAGAAGCCTACTTTTGTCAAAAAAATTTTCATCTAGTTCTTCGATTGCTTCTAATGGAGTCTTCGGTGTCAAATTTTGATCATCTTATGTTTAAGGCATTTTGTAAAATAGATGAGTATTTACCTATTCACAGAAATCTGAAACGGCATTAAAAATATTTATTACTCCTTAGAGAATGTACTTACTATAAATGCAAATATTTTTAAATTTAAAATAATAAACGCTGTTTACACAGAACAGTTGATTACATTTAGGCATGCTCTTTTAATAAAAATCTCAAAAGTTTGAGACCAAGTGAGAGTTTTCGCTACTTTAAATATCAGTGAGATTTTAGAAATAATAATAGGCCTATATTCATCATAGGGACCGTAACAATGTCTATTTAAATTTCAGTACAATCAGTTGAAAGCAAATTTATGCTTGAAAGTAAAACAAACAAATAAGGTCACTTTCTCATTTACAATATTATTAGGATTAGTTTTGAGTATAACTAAATTTTTGAGTTTTTATTTTTGAAAATATAAAAAGTTATAATTAGCGATACAATATAATCACACATTTAAGCACTCCCAGCAATAAAGAGGACCCGCGCAGAGTCTGGTAACAGCAAATTAATCCCTCCCCAGTGTTGAGACAGGGTTACTTGCAAGAATTAACTGTTCTGTGTACAATGATTCTCAAATTCTAATGTTTCTCATATACTCTGCTTTCCACACAATCATTACTCTGTTATTTTTTTATATTTATGTCGGTAGGCATGGCTGCTATTAAGAATGTTATTGTATAAAAATTAATTAAAAAAGTTCTAAGATCTCAACGTTCATAATGTTTCAATTCAAAAGAGTAAAAATATTTGTTGTTGTTAAAGATACCATGTATTTATGAAACACTGGTAAGGAAAAGTGAAAAGGGAATTTGAGATTCAATACGCCGTATACATATAAATGTGTATAACACTTTCATCACTTGAATCACTTTACAATCTGCTAAGAAACATAGTTTAATCATAAAATTCACCTTCGCAAAGACAGTTTTGCATTAAGGAACGAATTAAGGAAAAAGTCTCCTTTCGTGACTTTGAAACACGTGACAGGTCAGAACTGGTCTTGAGATTTATACTGCTTTGCGACTCGACAAGAGACAGTCACTATGTGTCGACTCGCGATGAACAACGGTCTGGAGCTCGTAAATATCGCCTGGATTTGTGTCAGAATCTCTTTTTAACAAAACCTCTGACGTCATAATAGCTGTAGGAAATGTTCCGACACTACGTTTTTAAACTAAGATATGGTTCCTTTGTGTAAAATAAAGAGGTTTCTATAAATATAGGGCTTATATATGTTTCATTTTACGTCTACCTATAGATTTGCATATAACAGCATTAATAAGCAATATAAAGTTTTAAGCTGTAGTGTTGCATTTTCAATAATTTTATTGCTGTTTCTTTTTTATTATCTTGTTCAAAATGGTATTATATTTTTCAAACCTACCAAAGTATAAAAACATATTTATTTCTTACTCAGATGTTAAAAAAGGTATTTACTATAGACGTACAACTAACTTAAAAAGTAATTAGGGTGAAGATGTGTCATACCATGAAAAGTAAATGAGATTAGCCTATACCTAATTCTATAATAATAGTAACAAAAAATCATAAACATAACATTTTCTCACAATGTGTAATGTAAGGGTACCTTCTGCAGTCTAAAGGCAAGTACTGACATAAACCTTTTTGTATTTTAAATTGGAGAAAATTTTGGTATTCAAAATATTAAAAACGATAGAAAAACTCATTTCTGAGGCTTCAAAAAACTCAATACCCGTATTGGGTGTTAAATTAAGTGCCTGTACATATACAATGTTTTAAGATTTAGGGGGTCCAAGCAAATAAACTGGTCCGAGAGAAATTACGGTTGTCTAATTTTAAAAATGTAAGGCAGAACACATGTGACTTAAAAGTTTACATTTTAGTGTATAGACTTATTAAAAGAATATGTAAACTATAGAGATTAAACAAATGCAAAGTGCAAACGCAACTAGATCTAGGCAGATGGTATTGCCAAGGTAGCGATGTTCTTGAGCAAAGACACACTAATGAAGCCACATGCAGAGCTTTGATGAGGCAACTCGACCTAGAACTGCGGGCAACGATGTGGATTAGTATTTTATACGTTAGTCGAACGAGGTGAAAGGTTCACGTTTAGTATTTCAAAGGTATCAGCTTAAAAGAATTTACACTGTGGAAAGTATTAAAAATAATTTTTACTTTTTATAAGATTCGTAGTAATATCGATTCAATGTTATGCTATGGATTTTAACTGTATGTCGTGTAACAAGTAGGTTTTTTAATATTATTACTAGGAAAAACATTAAATTTTACACAATTGTTTACTTTGGAGGGTCCTTCAATCATTTTATCTCTATATATTATTGAGTAGCAGTTATCCGTGGCTTAGTACGTGTATGAACACTTCTGGTTCGAGTTACTTATACTTCCAAAGCCAATGTTGTGTTTGCTTTGCGTACACCATTAAGAACATACGCAAAAAAGTTTATATTCATGGCCTTTATAATTTACTCAGGTCTTTGCATTTTATGTACCATAGTTGGTTTCGTCTTGTTTCCCCAATCTAGAATATATATATATATATATATATACAAAGGCCTGATAAGCCTGCTTCTGTTAAACTAAGATTGGTTTTTTAACCGTCTCCTAAATTTATAGTAAAAGTTAGGTAGTAGTATCTTGGTCTGTGATATCTGCATTATAATACTGACCATGCAATGCAAACTTATTATTTCCTCAAATCTATAGGTAAAAATATGTTTATTTGAACTTTTAATTTTACTATCTCTAATTATTATAACTCTGTGCTCTATAGATGTAGCAGAAAAGTTTTAAATAAGAAGTCCTGTTACTATCAAGTTGACTGTATGCTTCTACACAGTAAAGTGAAAATATTGGGTAAATTATTGAAAAGATATAGTTGTGCTGTCATAAAGCAATGATTACGTAGAAGATTTGATAACATTTAATAGGCTCTTACAAGTAATAATATTTGTTTCCTGTATTGCAACTTTTAAGTCCAAAATATAATTTTTCCCGCAATTTCAGAGACCAGGAGCGTAGCCCTACGGTTTTCTAAATAATAATAGGCCTATATGTTAACCAGGGGCCCTAGTAATGTCCATGTACAATTACAGTACAATCGGTACAGTGGTTTTTACTTGATTGAGCAACACACATATATTATTTTTATATAATAGTATAGATATGCCTTGACACGCTTATATACACATCTCCTCCTTCACTGATAACTAATACTCCTGGTTCTCTCGCACAAAGAGATGAACGTTTCAGTATAAACATTTGAATCTATCAAGAAAACGTACAGTGTGAATATGATTCTATCATTCTTTTACCACTTGCTTTGTCTGTAATTAAGAACACCACACTCCCCCAATGTAAGTTGTGGCTATTTTTAAGAGTACAACTACTAATTAAGCACTGCAGGTGAACCCATTTCAACCCCCAATGTGACATTCATAAAACACTAAGTCAGCATATTGTAATAGATACAGTAGGTCCAGCTAATCTCATGGGCTTATATTGATTCAATGCAAATTCCACATGAAATATTATTAATATCTAATGGTAAATAAGATTAATTTTTCCTATGACTACATTACAATTATGGTATATTTTCATTACCCATTAAAGAACTAAAGAATAGGCTACATAATTTCAAGTATTACACAGACCTATTAGGTACTTGAAACTAGAATAAAAATACTTTATAAACAGAATCATACATAACAACTAAGATGTACCACGATATGTCAGTTCAACAAAATTTCCATGAGATGAGTTTTGGTAAATTTAAATTACATACCAGAAAGACTGCTGGTGATTTATACAATAGTGACCACGAATATTTTATACTTGGATAAGAGATAAGTGATCCTCCTTACATCGATCATGAATTTTCTTAAGTGTCTGTTCCTCATGTAAGTGTGGAAATATGAAGTTGTTCTAATATAAGCAGTAGTGACTATTGATCTGTGCAAAATAGATTCTAGGAGTTCCCAATGGCGTTTTTTTTTTTCATGTTTACGAGTTTTTGACCATTTGTAACTTACGTGGCCATTTGAATGCGTGAAAAAAATCATACTAAAACTATGACGAAAATATTTTGGGGCCTAACGTATTACGGCAAGACATTTGAATGTAACAGTGATAATCGCTCTTCATGGATAATTTTCGAGAGTTCGCATTTTTGTTGAAGATACAAGCTTCAAGCCTTGGTTTAGATGAAAAATGAAACCTAACGGCGATGGTTAACTTAATGTATGTTATTATTACGTAAGGAGGTCAATGTTCAAGACAGTATGTAAGTTTTAAATCATTATGTACAATATTATGAATAGTAAAGGTGAATCATTAAAAGGTAAAATCTAGTAGTAATCTCAAATTATTTAACCATATAAAAAGTTTGATAAAACTAATCTAAAATCTGATATGTTGATGAGGTTATTGTTTTGCATTTTCGTAATTTAAAGTATTAAACATTAGTCTTAAAATATAGATTATGTGCTCAAGAAGTATAATAAATATTATTCTAATAATCGAAATAAAATTATTTAAAAACCAAGTATTTTAACAATATTCACGTTATAAACTTAAGGTTATCGAGGTGTTCACATTTCATTAATAAATAAACCTTTTGAAACATTATGGCATTGCACATACGTTATCCCAAACACCTGTTTAGAAGTAACTTTAAATGTTGTTTGCAAGATAACCCGCCGTGTGTTGTACGTAGTACAATATGCAATTCTCATATCTCATTTCAGCGGGGATGGACAGCGCTGTGAAAGAGGGTCGGCGTTGTAATGAAAATGTAACCACGCAGAGCTCACCAGGCTGGTAATTAACCTCCATTTAGTCTGGAGCAAAGTGGGGAGTAACAATTAGACTGCAGGCAAATCTCTTGACTAGAAAATAACCGAGCCTGTCTGACCTTTGTTTTACGGAAAACTATATTTAAACTGTCTGTGTACTTTTACCTTCTGAAGGGCTTGGATTGAGTTCCTAGTATAATATATTGACGACATTTTCAATAATGCAATTAAAAGGGTAACTGCAACTCAATAGAAAATCAGCTTAGCAAAAATGTATAAGTGTTTAACCTTTAATAATTATAACTAGACTAGTTCATTTTTTTGATCAACATAAAAACACGTTTACATTTCTTTAAAATAATGAATAATGAGTCTAACGATGAATATAGCATTAAACATCAATAAAATAGATCATATTTTGGTTGTTTCGTTATATTGATAGTTGATTGATTAAGCTTCCTCCAATTGCAACACCTCACCCCCTCCCGACTCATATGTGTATGCAAATATATATTACTGGCAGTTTCAGTTTAACTATGTCGACTAAAGATGGTTCTTTATTGCTAGGAAGAAGTATTTGACATTACGTTAGTTGTGTTTACAATGTAGTAAAGCTTTGTGAACCAGAAAACTTGGTTGATACTACTTGGTTGATACACCGACCAAGGAAGAACGAAGAACTTATAGTGTTGTTATAAACATGAAGAATATTAAATCTCTTTCTCTGAGTTTTTGAGACTTTAAAATAAAAATATCGTGTAGAAATAAAGTTTTTAACAAAATGCGTAATTTACTATGTATTTCGAAAACCAGTAAACACAGGATATTGTGGTTGCGTGGAATGGGTAGGAGGTCTCTTACTATTAAATTACTCGTTGCGTTGCATCCGGAATCCAATTTCAACTGTTCTTGATCTGAATTCTTACGTAAGATGTATTTGAATCGAGTGGTACTTACTTTG
The DNA here is from genome assembly GCF_021130785.1 of Homalodisca vitripennis. NCBI lineage: Eukaryota > Metazoa > Arthropoda > Insecta > Hemiptera > Cicadellidae > Homalodisca > Homalodisca vitripennis. The sequence goes on from NC_060208.1 coordinate 131,935,837, forward strand.
AGTGAATTCTGATAGAAAATAATAAAAAAATTAGGTTCTATGAATCTTTTTTTAAGGAAAACTTGATTTCAAATATTTTAAAGTTTAAATATATATATATATATATATATATATATATATATATATATATATATATTTAAGGAATTTTTTGTACTTTAACTGCATTATTATGTAGCATAGTAAGCTAGGAAATCTTATGTACATTCCATTACTTAAAGCTGTACCTCGTTATAGCAGAAGACTACACAACCTTCCCTTATGTACCCAGTTGGGCAGTAAGGATGCTAATCACCTATAGAGACATTTGTCCTTTGAGTAGTACACCAATTTCAAATTCAGCTTTCAGTAATCTGTAACTGTAAATTTCATTGACATTTTTCTGTGGGTACAAATACATCCCTAAATTATTTGGTAAAATTTAAATATTTGAATATACTTTTTCGTTCGTTTTCAAAGTTATTAATTGATTTCTGAGACACCATGAGATTAAATTAAACAATACATTATGCGCAACGTAAGTCTTGTAGTTATTAATTACCACAAAACTTAAATGCGATTATATGTAAGTCCGTGTTTTAATGCAGGATGAATTTCCATCATGATGTAAACAACCGTCACATTATTTTGTTTTCCGCGGCCAAAACATATTTCCCAGTTGCCCATATGTAACCGTGGAGAACGATAAATGTTTCAGAATAACAGCTGACCATTACAGGATTGATGGGCAGTGTGGACCCTCTACGCAGCTGTTCATCTATTCGGTTTGCGTTATATTGAACCGACTCGGTAGTTTATTTCCCGTTCAGCGATGTAAAAACCACATTTGAAATATCATGTATACTTACTCAAAAACCAGTCTATGTAGATAATGTTGTAAACATATTTGAATGACCTCAAACGTTATTAAGTTGAATTATAAGGCACAATTAGTTACAACAAACTAAACTCATAAATCATTCAAAGTCATCCTAGATAAAGTGAAAGTTTTCTGTTTAAGTAATTCCAACCTTCCCAACTTCAATTTGAGGGCATGCAGATATTCCCAGACTTCAACCACGCAAATGTACGATGCGTGAACATAACTAAGTAGTATATTTGGAATTATATGTCTATAATATTTGAATTAATGGTACCTTAATTTTCCCTACAAATCTAATCAACTATATAAACTCGTCTGTAGCCTCAGTTAGTTATTCTTTTCTCGTCTCCAAGTTGCTTTAGAATATTTAATTTCAAAAGGATTTTTATTCCTTATTGAGTTAGTGACACGTGTTATTTATTCATCATGAAATAAAGTATGTAATATCCGACACAGGATCATAATTCTCCACATTTATTGGTATAAACCTATAATACTATTAAGTTGCCACTGAACTACGCTTTTCGCAGCATATGCAATCAAATCCAATAACAATGTCTCCACGTATTGCACTAATATTTAGTGCAGACGTCTCAGAGCAATCAATATTCATTTACTATGTCCCGACGTAGTGCACTATTATTTAGTGTCGACATCGCAGAACAATAACAATATCTAGACGTAGTGTACGATGATTAGTGCCGATGTCTCAGAACAATACAATGCAATCAATATATAATAAAAATATCTAGACGAAGTGCACTATTATTTAGCGCATATCCGAATCGTGACCAGAGTTCTTTAAGATGTCCATATGGTATTCAGTAGGTGAAATAATATGATCTACAGAGTTGCAGAGGGAATGCGTGATTAAATACATACTTACATCACCATTAGAGATGATGCATTGAAATTTACCAGTTCATCTTAATTGGAAGAGTACTGAGAATATTTGGAGTGGGTGAGATTTTGTAAGACTTATCACTAGCTGTTCGTGCCTTTCACCAAGAGGATATATTTCTGGTCAGCTATAAATTCATTTTAATATTAAGTTTCATGTCAATTTTTCAACACGAACACGTATTGTTTATACTGCAATATTATACCAAGCACTGAGCTTAATCTTTTAAGATTATTGCGTTCAATCTCCAATGAAAAAATATTGTTAAACAATTTTAGTCCCAGTTAAAATATCAGACGATTACTTTTGAAGATAGGTGTTCTAATTGAAAGATCAAGACTTCTGTAATGCTCAACAAAATACATATTTAGAAATTAAGTTTTATGAAAATTTCCAGGACTGTAGATATTTTTTCTCAAAATAACCATCTAAAAGAATTTTTTCACTAATGCTCAGCCAAATTCCATGGATGGACATACTCCATTATGAAACTCGATATTCAACTCGGAGGTCGACTAAAAATTGCAGCCCTTATAGCTGAATTCCTTTTCAATACATTTTTATAACATTAGCTAATAGGTTTTGCTAACAGTAAGCTGAATGCCTAGGGATGTATACGTACCACCGCCCGGCTCTATATTATCTGTGTAAACATAAACTTCCATACAAAAGTGTATAGATCAATTCGTACATTGATTATCCTTTGGCAGACAGGCAGAGCAGTACAATTTTGTCAGCCTTTTTTCTAACGCTTAGCCAATAGGCTGCTTACTTTTGTAGATGAACTTGAAAATGAGAGAACTGTATATAGCGCGATCCACAAGTACTCCGGAGGAGAAGTTAGGTTATGGAAAGCAAACCTGCTAATAAAATGGGAACTGACTTCTTCTGTTCTGAAGGAGTTAGTTCTTGGCTTCAAGGCTGTAATTAACCACGTATGACAACAATTTCTTTTGCAGAAAATTCCGTTATATAAATGTATCTATGCAGTGATGTAATAGCTATATCAACAGTAAATATACTTGTGTCTCAGGATCTCCAACAATATATATTTGAATATGAAAAGTCCAAACACTAGAGTCATTAAATTTCTCTAAAATCATTTTTCTTTATTCTCGAATGGAGCAAACTCTATAATGCAAACCTTAAACATTGTGCTTACAAGTAGACAACATGCAACGATATAGAGGGTAAAGAACCACTAGAAGGTTTTATCTCAATGTGGTAAATATGTAAGCAAGTGGTATCGATCCACCAAAGCAAAGAACGTTGCAAGTTTCTTTTAGTAGCATAACCAACCACAAAAACAAATGTTAATGCATGGACTTGTTCAGTCTGAAACAACCGTATTCAGAAGATCCTGATGAAAAAGAGTGTTACAGATGCGAATATAAATGAGTCTATAAAGCTCAAAACTAGATATTTTATATAAGGAATATTAATAAACTATTACTTGCATCAAACACAACAGTATATAACCTGTTTTATACTAGTATTTCTTGTTTCTGACAATAATATAGTAACTGTTAATAATAAATTATTTTAGGTACGAAAGGTTATAAACAACTCTTTAATAAGGAGTTTGCAATTATAAAAGGACATATATTTCCGATAACTTAACAAAATCAATCAATAAAGCAATTAAAATATTCCGGAACTGCACTAACAATATTTTTAAGACGTCTAAGAAGGACTTAGGTCATAAGCAAGCTCCGCAGTTGTTTGGATGTCAGATTCCAGGGCTTAATAGCTCTTTAATTAATTGTCAGGCTGAGCTTCTTGCTCTGTTGACATTTTCGTTCACCTGCAGCATTTTTTAAATAGAAATCTAAATTGCTTTTCCTACTGATTCATCACCGTCTATTACGTGTAATGTGCAGTATAAGAGATGTTTTTGAATATTATTGCTGGTTGATTTGAAAGTTAGGAAGTGAGACATTTAAACTTAAAGTGACTTTTACATACTTTACTTCCGTAAGGAATACTTCTATGTCCACTACTCAATGTTTTACTCTTCCGTAGCTTGAAAAGGATTTTTTAAATTCAAGTCCACTTAAAACATTGTTATTTGCGAATTTTCTAATATATGTATATTTATTTTATGGAATATTGACATAATTTGTAATATTATTTCTATGTAGTATGTGTTTACATATTACATAGAATACACATACATATTTTATAGCAGCTCTAGCTCACTTTTGGGTGTAACAGAAAATCCATGTAAAATCCTGTCCAAAGTACCATAAAAATAAACAATAAATCTGCGTATGGATAAATAAACAATAAACGATAAAATGAATGGAAAATCTGCTTGAAATCAACGAAAAGTCTGCTTGGAATCGATGAAAATATGTCAGGAGAAAATATAAAAACTGTTTTAATCCGATTGAAATCTGTCAAAAATAAATGCAAATTGTCGTAAAACTATTGAAAAATCTGGTAAGAATCAATGTAGACTCGTGTAATATAGTAAAAAATCTCACAAAAATCACTGAAATCTGTCTGATAACCTCTTAAAACAACTGAATAATCTGTTGAAATCAATTAAAGGTCTGCATGAAGCCAACGAAAAATCTATCATAATTTTGAAAAATATACTTGGAATTGATTTCAAATGTATTAAAATGTTGTAAATTTGGATTAAAATCAATATCAAATCTATTGGGAAGATGGTCAAATTTGCGCGGATTCAATTTAAAATCTATTACAATGTTGTCGAATCTACATGGAATCGATGTAAAATCTGCTTGGAACCAATGTCAAACCTATTACAATGTTGTCGAATCTGCATGGAATCGATGTCAAATCTGCTTGGAATCAATGTCAAATCTATTGAGAAGGTTGTGAAATCTGCTTTTAACCAAAGAAAATCTATTGGAAATATTACAAAATCTATTTGAATTAATTTTAAAATTGTTTACAACCAAAGTCAAATCTATTACAAAGTTGTCAAATCTACTTGGTATCAATGAAAAGTGTATTGGAAATTTTGTCTAAGTGCCTGGAATGAATAGTCCTAATGGCTGCAGGGTAACTTTCGTTTTTGTCATTTATTATTTACCAACAGTGTCTTTGATTATTTTAATTATGTTTTATTTACGTAGTTGTTTGACTTATAATTTTTACTTAGTGGTGGATTGTCGTAATCCAAAGTACAAACACTTTGGTGATCTCGCTCTTTAAATTAGTTAAACTCGAAGAATATTTATTGATATGAATATTTAAATTTAGATATTTGGACTTTGTATATTTTTATACGCTGTAGAGAGAGACAGAAGAAAAATATATGTATACGGTGGTCTAAAATGTCTACTTCAGTCAAGCAGCGTCTACGTATGGCCATTAGTGCCATAGCAGCGTTTGGATTGTTCCCATAATCAATAAAATATATACATCAATACGTATTAAATGCCTTCTTTGGTCAAAAAGCGTCTTACAGCACGATATTAGCGTTTCCTTCTTATCATGATCAAGAGATTGTATATACTATCGTTGGTCTGAAAATTCTGTCTTGCTCAAAAAGTGACTATTTTCGGACTTTGTAATCTACTTCCGGTCTGACATATTTCCGGTGCTGTTAGTCTGTTAAGTGCACAGAATACATGTGTGTGAACTCTCACGTTTCTAGAAAAGCGGGAAGTTTAAAAAACAATATGTCTTCTAGGTTTTTCAACCCCATTTAACCCCTATGGCTGGTTTATCTTCATGAGAAATCCTTTATTTGTCTGTCGAGTCCATAAAACGTGTTAATTTAAAATGTAATAGTTCTACGACATTGAGAATTTAATCAGAAATAGTAGTGTTTCAAATATTTTTTAAATCCTTGTGTGTGGTTGATTTTCAGGAAAATGAGTTTGATGTTCTTTGAAATCCCTGAGGCACGTGAGTGTCAAAATTTCATTTTTCCAGGTCTTAGGAATGGTAGAAAATGGCTGGTTCATATTCATGACATTTTTTTTATGTAACTTTTTAGTCCGTAAAACACGTTTATTTCAAATTTAATTGTTCTACGACATCGAGAAGTTGTAAAACAAAAATAATGTTTTTCAAGGTGATTCAAACGGTTTCAAATCCTTTTGAGTAGTTGATTTGTTGAAAATGCGTTTTCAAAAAAGTAATGAGACACGTCAGTGTTACATTTTATCTTGCTCGGATATAGAAAAGTTAAAATCAAAAACACAGTAAAAAATAAAAAAATAGTTCTTCTAAGCTTTACTTTCTTTTGGATGGTCGATCTACATGAAAAATCTTTCTATTGAGGACAAGTGTGTAAAATTGTATTATCACATCGAGTATTTGGTAACAAATATAGCTCTTATACGGGTAAAATTTCTTTTATTTCCATTTATTTTAAGCAGTATGCAAGAGTGTGGTTTTCGTCTGAAATACTTGTAAACCTACTTAAGCTTGTTGTTATAAAACAGCAATCGAATCAGTTTAAATTAGTCTTTACATCATAAATGGATATAAAGAAAATATTAGTCAAGCCATACCGGAAACTAGCAGTTCTGTATGAGCGTCCACTGAATATTAAAAAGTATTAGCTAGTGCTTGTAGTTCTTTTTTTGAAAGTCGGTTAGAATTTAAATTGTCCTATATTACATAATATATTTGATTTATATATTTGATAAAACACACACACACACACACACACACACACACACACACACACACACACACACACACACACACACACACACACACACACACACACACACACACACATATATATATATATATATATTATATATTACATATATATATATTATATATATATATATATATATATATATATATATATATATATATATATATTACATACACGTATTTAATACTTCTTTACATTTAAAGACTAGATTACATTATAGTATATTGAATACACTCTAAGGGAAAATACTTCCATAATATGTATAGAATTTTCTTTTCATTAACAAAGATTCCATAAAATATCGAATTAACATGTATTAGAGTTATATTATAAAAGTAAATAATAAATTACCATAACATTTTTTCGACTTATTCAACAATATTAAATTTTCGGCTATGAGTCCAGATTATACCTGAACGATTAGCTAACAAAGATTTATCCACGTCATTAGACAGATTTTCAAGTCGAGTTGTTTCACTAAAGCTCTGACATGCGGCTCCATCATTAGTGCGGTGCTCTGAACAGTCGCATATCATACTTGATCATCGGATAATGCGTCTTATCAAGCGTCAAATTGTCGGTATCAAACACTGTATTAAAGATTTATCTTTCGCCAAATTTACCATGACACGACAAATAATATCTATTGTTATTATAAGACAGTAAAATGTATAAACCTCAGAACTAATACAAAACTATATATTTTTTGGACTCAGATGAATTGCTTCCATTTGAAATAATATGTATATCACAATATTTACACCATAGTATATTTTATATTAGTTTTAATAGCATTAACATTTTAAATAACATATAACTAACACTTTAAATATAACAAATTGGAATTAAAAATAAAACGTATTTCATGTATTTGAAAGATAAATGGCTAAGCTAACAATATCACTCTAGAATATTAATTTAGTTAACACTCAGGAGATATTACACTGTTGTATACAGTTTGCCCCAGTTTTCGGAATTCTTTAATATTATTATGATTAACAATATTAGTAACTTAGGAACTTGCTTGTTCTTTTCTTATATATTTCTTATTTATGTGTTTAAATATAATCGTGCGGCAATTTACTAACGGCGACCTCCAGTAAATGCAAATTTACATCAAATTGTACAGTACCTGTTTTACTGATGCAGTTTTGTATGCACATTGTTTAAAGTAGTATATTCTAAGGGAAATTTCATCAAAATAATCATAGGATTTTTCGATAAGATTGTATATTGAATATTGAAAAATAAAAAATAAATGAGAAAGAATTGCTTTCACACAACTTCTCACGTTCAAGAAGAAGGTGTGACTTCTCACATGCTTAAAGTTATCTATTATAGATAATTTTACACAAGGATACGGTTCAGAATATATGTACTCGTATACAAACACACACAGAATAATACTGTAAAGGATCTTGACTTAAATTGGCAAGGACTTGTATAAACACATTTTTTTGGATATCAAATCAAACTTAATGAGGCTGCAGTGACTCGAGGGGCTTAAAAATTTAATTTCTGTCTTTATGTCTGTCCGCAAATGTCTGTCAGAACAAACTGTCATGCAATTTTTTATACACCTTTATTGCCATAGACAACATCAAGACAGTATGTCACTTCATGGCATTTGACTGAGACTTAGCGAATATTTTTACATCGATATAGTTAATCATGGTGAGAGTAGTCACACAGATGAACGCACAGACAGACAGACAACGTCGTGATTACAACGAGGCCTTGTCGAACCGGCTTTACTGGAGGCTATGTTGGTTGTAGTCCCATAAGAACAATGGTACACCTGGTACTAATTTATATGCACATTTTCAGTCTTAGAATTATATAGGAGATTTCTCATGTCACAGATATAATTAATACGCAATTCAACACGTTTTTCTGTTTCTAGATATGTTTATGTTACTCAAGAAATAATCTCAAACATTTTGTTTTATCGTTTCAATGTTAAAAAAGTATATACCCAACTATAAAATTAAAGTTTTTTAATGTGTGGTGATTATATATTTACGTTTAGACAACTTCCATAAGGCTGCGATAAAATATAAGGGCATTAAAGTGCATTAAGTTCAAAATTCTTCTTGTGAGGGAGAATTCAATATCGTTTAATTACATCAGTTTGTTTTTAAACTGAATAAGTTGCGATGTTCTACATTCACACAACTCGTTGTTCCTATAACTCAAGTGATTCTAAATCCACCATAGAATACTTAATAATCGGAGGTATACGTCATAGACACAAGTCAGAATCAGCTGCTATCACGACATTGTACCCTCCGTTATGTTGTGGCCTGTCAGACGTACTTATTCACACTGAATGATGCGCACTTCGCGAGAGAGAGGGTGACAGTGAAAATGGCAGTACCACAAGTGTAGAAGATATTTATTACATGTCATATTCTCCCGGGTGGTGGAATGAAGCATCTGTAACGTTTGTTTTATTAACAGCCATATTTTTTTGAATATAAATTCGTCATTTTAAACTGCAGCATAGCCGAACGCTGAAAATCTTTTGTAGCATTTTCATCCGATACATGTCAGATGGAAATAATATTATTCATATTATATGTAATATATTATTTTTTAAGTATTATTACTTCACGCCGTATCAATAAGTTTACACTACAGACTCAAAAATGGTTATACGAATAACTTGAAAAATTAACACTTATGGTAAACAAATCAAAAGACATTAACAAAAGAAGTACATAAGAAATAGCAATTTCCGTTTCAATGTCCTGTATTTTAAAATTAATAAAAAATAATTTCACGTAAACCATTGATAATAAGATAGTAATAATCTTATTGTATTTTACTTTATAAAATTAATTTAGTGTGAAAAATTAGTTAGGGCTATTTTTGTTATTGGTTGTTAGTAAAAAATAAATAGCTTTTAATAATCTCAAAACTATTTTTTTTATTCTACACTTGAATGTAAGAGTACCCTTTCTACCCTTAAGAAAACGTAAACACGCAATCGTATTATATTTAGTAGGCCTACATATAATGACTGTTTTATTCAATATTAGGACTGGAAGGGAATAGATAAGGTTTCCACTTCATAAAATATTTATACTGAGTAACCAATTTATCAATAACTTTTAAAGGTGTTGGTATGGAGACTTCTGGATTCAAATTCCATATTTTTGTATCTTATTGCTTAACCTGTGTACATTGGTTTACGTACACCCAAAATATTCCATTGTAAATAAAGTGTATTCAAAATATTGTTTTCTACCAGTCACAATTTATAGTGAGTATATAAGAAATGATTAGCCGATATTTACAGTAAAACAATAGATCATAATATAGTGATTACTTCAATCAGGAACAAGTAATTTCTAAGTGTATAATCAAACAATAAATCACATTAGTACGATATAGTACTAATGTTTGGCTCATACTGTATAGAGGCCCGTCTGCACAGTCTAATGTTTGCTTTGTTTTCAATGGTCCTGCGTTTAATTAATGAAACTGATCTTCTTCATACAACATTCAAATTGATAGTGTGGAAAGGAAATAGTTGTATCGAAAAAGATTATTGGTTTCCAACAAAGAATATTTATATTCAATGTTACATATTGTGAGTGAGAGACAGTTAATAAATTTCCAATGAATATTGATGTGGTTTTATTTAATTGTAGTATGGCTAATTTTATAACAAATTGCTGGTGCATTATCTAGCAACTGCAACTTGCATATAATTTGTTTCGTAAGTACTTATTTTAAATAATTAAATCTTAGACAAAACCTGGTTGTTGGAAAATGTTTGTCGAACTCTAAGCTGGAAGGCCTGAAGAAGAGAATAGATTCCAATTATCTAAATGTTGTGTTACACCTTTTGTAACATATAATGATGGAAAATGTCCAAAATCGTGTTATATAATAAGATTAGTTGGTCCTTTAAAGATGACTTTAGGTGGTTTTAGAACAAATATCTTTAGGTTCCAATGATTATTGTAAAATATGAAAAGCACTATTTATTCTAGTATAAATTTGGTTACGTCCATTGGTATAATGTAGTAAACTGGCAATTACTTAAGTTTAAAAATCATTTACCATTCACAAACTTACCCTAAAGCTAAAACTTAGTTTGAAGGTTATTTTTGACGATGGAAGGATTGTGAAGGAAACAGAATTTGCTATCGTTCAGTGAAACAAGAAATCAGTACCACTACGTTTCGAGATCTGCAATCTGATCTCTTCTTCAGGTAAACAACTAACCTAATACATAACTACAAACTAGTAAAAATAAACAAATCATACCAAAGCGTTGTAGTTCACACGCGGCTGAGGTTGTAGGTGGTTGGTAGACGAATGCAGACGTATTGTGACCTGTATTCTGTAGTTCAGTTTTAATGATTAGTGCTGTGTATAGTTTTTTTTATCAAGTGCATGTTTTTAGAGTTAGTGAAGTTGACAAACAACATGGTGTTTGCGATTCCTGACTTAGACGTGCCACAACGCTTTGGTATGATTTGTTTATTTTAACTAGTTTGTAATTATGTATTTAGGTTAGTTGTTTACCTGAAGAAGAGATCAGATTGCAGATCTCGAAACATAGTGTTACTGATTTCGTGTTTCACTGAACGATGGAAAATGTCCGGAAAAGTCCTGTTTCCTTCGCTAAAACTTAATTATTGTTTTGGTTGCTCAAATTGAATAAACTATATACAGAGATCACACTTTCACGAGAATGAAACTTAAATTATACATTCATAAAACCTAGATAGTGAGACATTAAACTGTGAGCTGTACGAAATAGAAAGGCGTATGAGGTCGACAAACAAAAGGGCTAAGAGCATTTGTCCTTTATAAACATAGCGAGTTCCGGAGCAAGAATATTCAGACAAAGGAACGAGCGGGTGGCGGCATGACTATGTTAATGGATATCTGATTATGCAATATACTCAGATTTATGGCCTCCGTGTTAACGCTGGGTTAATAAAAGTATATGCGTACTGTAATGATTATTTATTTTCTAAGATGTCATTTCATAATGTTATTACACACAGTCTAAAATCCGAGAATAATTTTATCTCCCAATAAAGTATAATACTTTCTTAATTTTAATATTTGTATAAAAACAATAAAGTGTGAATTAAAAGAAAAGCTAAAAATATAAATACATAACTAACTGTAAGGCTGCAAGTTTGTTTTTATTCTTTCATAACATACTTCTTACAACTTTCATAATGAATTCTATATGTGTCTTAAAGTAGAACGTTTTGTATTAAAATATATTAATATTATTATATATCTGAAATAAACAATACATAGAATGAAATTGAATTCAATAAACTACGAAATTTAATACCATTCTGTACATATTGATTTCTGGGCATATTGTTTTTTATGTCATAAAAGCAATGATAAATCCGAAATCCATTTAAAGATATAAATTAAACTCACATATGAGCATTATACTTTTATAACATTCTGATATTTCTTTTTTGTATCGTAGTTAATTTGAACAGCCCACTTTCGACCAAATTAGAAATTCTAGTACAATAGCATGCTGTATCCAGGAAAGACTTGTTTTGTTAAAACAAAAGTGTTTGCGCTAAGGACGGACGAGCGAGTCCTCAGTTCCTTTAAACAATCACATGAGCCGGAAAGCTTTCACATATAACTGGAAAATCACTCTGCCATGCTTTGTATTTTGATTCAGTGAAAGAAACCATTTAAGTTCAATTTTCATTTATAGAATATTCAAGCGGTCAAGGTCACAGGTAAATAGAAATATTGATGGTCTACTGTGTAACTTACCGTGTTTAGCATCGTACCACATTAAACTTAAACCATATGAAGACATGCCATATATATTTCACATCCGTAACTCTAAGGGAAGATATTTCTAAATATTTTTAATGTTTGGAGGATCTATGTGACTGGATGCTTTAAGAGGTTAAATCTTCAAGGTCTCTTATAAACTAGTTTAATATTGCAACAGAAATGTACTTTAATCTCGTATGATGAGACTATAAGTATTTTCATCTTTAGACTACATCACTAACAGATTTTATTTTGACGACATCGGATACCGATATTAATATTGTTGCATAAGATATACATAGTTGATGCCAGTTGTGCTGTCGGGCTATTTTTCTATAAAAAAAATTTAAGGTTGCCTGTAAAGTCGGTTTTACGGGCGAAGATTTTACGTGACAACGTCTTTTTCTCGGTAGAATATTTATTGATATGAATATTATTAAATTGCACAATAGGAACAAGGAATTGAATGAAAATAAGAATTGCACAAATTTTAAAACTATAGAAATATATTTTGTTTACTAAAACATTGTACATAATTTGAAATTAATTAAAATTTTTTATTGTAAATGGTAAAGTTGAATAAAACATTTACTAAAATTGGAATTTGAAATTCTTGCTAAACACAGTTAAATTCTAACTCCGCGCGTGGTGATTGGTCGGTTTAGTTCGTTTTGTTTGGTCGCACTGTTATGACAGATTAGAGGTTATAATTTGTTATTTTAAATGTTTGACTAGCAATACGCGCTGTTTCTTCTCAATCGACTGAATTGCGATTGATTGCAGAGTGATTTAAACTAATAATTTACTTAACACTATCAACATTTGTCAATAGTATGACATAACCTATAAACTCAGTTTCTCAACTTTTGTGTCAATCTAACAATTAATCAATCAATCATAGTTTACGATAATGAAATATCAGTGTACAATTATTTACCTTTATTGTTGTAGTTGTTGTAAATGACGAATCTAAGCACTCCACATTTTCACGAATAAACATAGTTATCTGCTTTATCCCGTGCGGCGGACCCACAGTTATCTGCTTTATCCCGTGCGGATCCCGTGCGGCGGACCCACTGGACGGGCATCGTAACGTTACCGGGCGTTTCACTTTTTCATGAGTGACTCAGAGCCGCAACCTAATTTAAGACGTTGTCACGTCAAAAGTAAATTCGTTATGGCTACAATATCATGGTAACTTTGTTGAAATTTGATAATTTTGTATAATAGTCTAACTTTTTTAACATCTGTTGGCCACATTTTCACAAGTGTGTAAGGATATGTTTTGATAAACATATATTACTATTATTATTATCTATTTGCAAGTACTTTTACTCGTTTCTATTATTTAGAAATATTTAAATTATTGTTATTAATATTACACGTATTGACGTACATATTACTTGGTATATTATTTAGTTATTTCACCCCATGAACATAACTTGATATTTGATATTATTATGGTGTTTTTGAAGCACGCATTAAAAGCATACACGAAAGTATAACTGAAATGGAAATTCATTAAATAGTTCCAAGCGACCAGCAAGGGAATGTTGAAGTCAAATTAATTAACAACAAAAGCTTTGTTTCTCGCTTTGACAGTTTATCCCTCCCCCCTCATCCCTCTGACAACAAAAAGTTTCCCAGGCATTCCAACTGTTCAACATTGTCCAAACATCTCCCTGCTTTCATCAACTACTTGATTTATTTACCAGACAGTTCTTGTCATAGCCTACAGCATTTGCAATTAGATGTTCAAGTTATTTGTGATGTGAATGAAATCCCTTATATGTTATAAAAATTAGTACTTATGTTATAAAAAGGATCGTTAAAAATAGTGTAAAGTGATATAACTGTAATAATTTGGGCTTCGTCAGTATTTACTTTTCAAGAAACATGATGCCATTATTAGTAAATCAAAGTCAAAGTCACCTTTTTACTTTTTGGATCGTAACACGAGAAATACTTAGGGGTAATTTCTTAATTAAAAATGCCTAGTTTTATATTTTTGTCATTTGGCATTCTGAAATATTCGGGACAGGAGGACCTGCCACACTAGAGATTTTGAATGGCATTTATTCTTTTGTGATTCATGAATAGAATAAGGTGGATCGAAAATAACCATTGCAGTAAATATTTATGAAGCGTTATTTCTTTAAAAAATTAACTGAACAAATTGAAACAAATGAGAAAATAAATAGGGCGAAGATTTTCGTTTCATGTAACACAATGTTTTAAAGTCAGATAGTTTCACTGTTACTCTCTTAGTAAGAATTTTGTTAAACAATATCTCCTGACAGCCTAAGTAACTAAAGAAGAACATTTAGATCAAGAAATGTTAAAATATGGGGCCAGGGCACTATGTGAGCAGGACATAGACTAATAGTTAAAATTTTGATATGAGTGGGACCAACAATGCAGTAGATGAGATAAAGCAACAAAGATAACTATATAATTCAAAATAAAGATGCCTGTCGTCTCTAAATGTTTTAAAATTAATCTTAGGAAGTATTAAAAGTATTAAATCCTTGTTTCAAAAAGAATTGGTAAAAAGCTTCCGGTTGAAGACTGAATTCAAATTGACTGTGAATTGTAACATCATGGGGTAGGAAATAACTAAATATGTAATGTTTCCAACAAGTTTAGTAAAATTCGGATGGAAATGTGCCCAATCATACACGGGCGTGTTAGATATTTTGTATTGTATGCAATATCTAAAATGGTATTTATTATAGAGATATGATATTATAGATCAATCCGAGCCAATCTCCTCTTTTAGTTGTTACAGCGTTTGATGCTAACGCCAAGTCATTCAATAAACTTAAATTGCACGAATAAACCTAAAACATTGACTAAATCATAGACATTAAATTACCACACAATTTTAAATGGGTATAATATTGTGCTTTAATTGCGTTTTTACACATTTTAAATTAACTACCCATTTATTAGTAGAACCTTAACATTTATAATTACAATACTTCGTGTTACAATACCTCGATAGAGGCTGGACAGTAGCAAACAATATTCCTGCCGTAGCCTACAGTACATTTTATCTCATCGTATTGATTGTATATAAATTAACTACCCATTTATTAGTAGAACCTTAACATTTATAATTACAATACTTCGTGTTACAATACCTCGATAGAGGCTGGACAGTAGCAAACAATATTCCTGCCGTAGCCTACAGTACATTTTATCTCATCGTATTGATTGTATATAAATTAACTACCCATTTATTAGTAGAACCTTAACATTTATAATTACAATACTTCGTGTTACAATACCTCGATAGAGGCTGGACAGTAGCAAACAATATTCCTGCCGTAGCCTACAGTACATTTTATCTCATCGTATTGATTGTATATAAATTAACTACCCATTTATTAGTAGAACATTAACATTTATAATTACAATACTTCGTGTTACAATACCTCGATAGAGGCTGGACAGTAGCAAACAATATTCCTGCCGTAGCCTACAGTACATTTTATCTCATCGTATTGATTGTATATAAATTAACTACCCATTTATTAGTAGAACCTTAACATTTATAATTACAATACTTCGTGTTACAATACCTCGATAGAGGCTGGACAGTAGCAAACAATATTCCTGCCGTAGCCTACAGTACATTTTATCTCATGGTATTGATTGTATATAAATTAACTACCCATTTATTAGTAGAACCTTAACATTTATAATTACAATACTTCGTGTTACAATACCTCGATAGAGGCTGGACAGTAGCAAACAATATTCCTGCCGTAGCCTACAGTACATTTTATCTCATCGTATTGATTGTATATAAATTAACTACCCATTTATTAGTAGAACCATTAACATTTATAATTACAATACTTCGTGTTACAATGCCTCGATAGAGGCTGGACAGTAGCAAACAATATTCCTGCCGTAGCCTACAGTACATTTTATCTCATCGTATTGATTGTATATAAATTAACTACCCATTTATTAGTAGTTACAATACTTCGTGTTACAATGCCTCGATAGAGGCTGGACAGTAGCAAACAATATTCCTGCCGTAGCCTACAGTACATTTTATCTCGCTACCCATTTATTAGTAGAACCTTAACATTTATAATTACAATACTTCGTGTTACAATGCCTCGATAGAGGCTGGACAGTAGCAAACAATATTCCTGCCGTAGCCTACAGTACATTTTATCTCATCGTATTGATTGTATATAAATTAACTACCCATTTATTAGTAGAACCTTAACATTTATAATTACAATACTTCGTGTTACAATACCTCGATAGACAGTAGCATTTATTTACATTTATCTCATCGTATTGATTGTATATAAATTAACTACCCATTTATTAGTAGAACTACAAATACTTCGTGTTACAATACCTCGATAGAGGCTGGACAGTAGCAAACAATATTCCTGCCGTAGCCTACAGTACATTTTATCTCATCGTATTGATTGTATATAAATTAACAATGTACCCAAATCAAAATCAAATCTTTTTTATTGCGAAGACAATATTTACATTGTATGGCAAACGTCATGGGTTTTTTTTTTAATTTCTAACATTCATACAACAATACACACTCACACATACAATTTTACAGTTACGCCTCTTTCATCCATCGCCAATGCTACCCACTTAGTACAGCGGAGTCAGTCTTCTAATTGGACTATATAGATCCTTTAGGAATACTTCTGACTTCAATTCCTAATCCACGTATAGTCATGAATTCATCCCCAAATCCCTTTGTTTCTCACTAATAAAAAGAATAAATATCGTTGCTATATTTCCTGGATTACTGTATATAATTAACCGTAAGCCGGGATAGTTATTCTTTTATTTTTAATAAAAGAAAAACTACTTAATCATAAGAGTAAGGTGCGTGGGAATATGACTGTACATTTTGATTGGTTACTTATATTTCTCTCAAGCAAAATTCAATAATTTAGGACAGCTTGCTGGGTTTACCTTGTGGCTGAGACGAGTTATTTTAGTATCTCCAGGATGAACCTCACTTTTACCGGAGTAATAGATTGAATTAATCAGCTCAGTCACATACAAGTAACATAGAGAGCGTTCAGTATTATCGTGTTGTCGTAGCTATTAGAAACACAGATTTATAATATATGGTAATATAGTGCTCAACATAAATAACGCTTAGGCGTCAGACATACTGTAAAACTTTTAATTAAAATAGCTATTTGAATACTTTATTACACAAGCAATAGGGCTGCTTCATATAATATACATCTAAGATTTCATGAAATCTGTCAATATATTTAAGAGAAACTGTATTATAGGCGATATTCCAAACTGCAGTACAGTAGTTGGGTAGAAACCTGGTTCCGTTTGACCAAACTGTTCAATTTCAGTAATTAAAAAAAGTTCCCTTTTATAATATTTACGTGTTTTTGCCATAAATATAAGAATAGAAGTACCAATAAAATGGTGGGAACTTGCCCATATTTAACAAGGCCGAAGCCCGGTTGGCCGCTGTTTTATTTTGTTTACCGGCGATCTGCCGCAGGGGCGTACGCGACATTGGCGACGCTGGCGTTGTCTGCATACTGATAGGGCCCAGTCAGTTGCCAACACTGATACGCCCTTTTGTACGCGCTCTCAGACTCAACAGTTTCTATGTTTAAATACCTTTATTCCACTGTATTGTACAAATAATCTTTTCAAAATATAAAATACAAAATCAGACATGTTAGAAATATATTGAAATTGTATCCGAGGTAAAATACACATGCATTTTATTTTTATGGTTAAAAATCACGCATTTATAATTAGTTTGTATATTACGACTTTTATAATTACAATTTATTATTAATGTTGTTTATATGTAATCTTTGTTATTATATTTTTTACTTCAGCAATGCAAATAATACAGGATTATAATAGTAGTCGTTAGTGACTATTTACCAAAGGTTGTAAGAAACATTTCTTTACACTTTTAATATCTCTTAACCGTTTTTTGCACTATGGTCATAAAGATTAGTTTTTGCTACAATCTGATTTTATAGTTAATACTCTATGAGTTTTAACTCGACTTTTTGTAGAACTTTTTTTCACGTGCTCGGAAACAGTCCTTGATGACCTTTCTGAGTTTACAAGACTCTAACCTTACACTAATGATCGTTCATTAATTCCAAATCCAAGATTGCTGGAATCAAGTATTTGATGAATTACCTCTTCAGTTCTCTTCAATTTGTTTCAAAGATTATTTTACTATGGCTGACATTATATTCTAGTGACCTCATCTCTCAGATACTATTCCGATATTTATGCATAGCAATAATTCAACTAAATTTAAATTATGTAAAACTTATAAATAAATGTTTAAATGCGTAGATAAAACTCATAACATAAAAGAACATGTGTGGTATACATCTATGCATAGATGTGAATCTAAAGTTTGACACTATCAGAGAATAGTTCAAAGTTAATCGTCTTAAAACTTTGTAACGTTGGTGTAAAAAAATCCACATCTTTTGAAATTTTACCACCGTCTATCTGGATCTTGGTCTCTTTACATTTCTGGTTAAAAAGGTCTTCTGCTGCTACCGGATTAATAGCTCCTGTGACCTGATTAGTACCTTCTAGTGAGGGCACTTTCAAGTTGATCCTCTCAAGAAGCTGAGAGAATTCAATGATTCCAGTTAGATTGTTGCCAGCAGTCATAGGGGTGCTACACGCAAATAACAACGTATACTAGGGTTTATTTTTCCACTTTTACTATAGATTAATTTATAATACTCAGCCCTATAGTGAACACTTGTTATTTGTTACTCCTACGTCTGTCATACAAAAATGACCGTCTGAACTTCGAGAACTCACATATTAAGTTCTCACCTCAAATATAAAAAAGCGTGCCTTCACATTTCCAGAATTTTAAGACATTATATTTTGTAATGTCAATTTATAAAGACGTTTTTAGCTCCAATATGCATCATACATTACTTTTTAAACAATTACCAAGCATCTAGATTAGTATTATAATTTTTCAGAAATGTTTGTTAATACCGTATGGTATTTTGTAGGTTTACGTGCTAAAAAGTATGAAATGAAACACTAAGTTTTCATAACTCAAATATGTTCAATTGGAACGAATCTAAAACACAAAGATAGGCATACTACAGTATAATAACGGTAAGTTTCTCATGATTTAACACTTAACGAAGCAAAATGTCGCTAAACAATTTCTGGCCGATTTATATATACGATTGGTTGTGCTTTTGTTTTCCAGAACAAGGCAATTTATATTACTTTTGAACCAAATCTTACAATTAATTTTTTTTTTACATTGGTATGACCTAGAAAGTCATTGGAAACCCCCTTTATTCTAATTTCAAGGTTGAATTACATCCCATTTATCAATCTGAACAGTACTAATGGTTGACGAAAGCTAGACTTCCATTATTGAATTACCTCAATCAATTGATATTACCAAATTGAGTCAAGTGATTGAGTATTGTAAAACAGAACAATTCTATTTAACAATATCATAATCGTATGCATCCCATTATCGTATTATTTATTAGTTTGTTTAATCCACTAATTCCAGTCGTACATAATTAATTGTTAGTAATTGACACTGAGGGATTACTCCCTTGTTCCCATTTGTTATTACGGACTGATCATATTAAAAAATGGGAATCAATAGTTATCATCGATGGTAATATCAGTAACATTTAAATATACAACTCTCATACGTAGTATAGAGTATAAAACATGTTACGACGTAGTTCAACTACAGCATTAATACTAGCAAACTAATGTTAGTAATTTATTATCTTCAGGTTTTAAATATTTCAAATCAAAATGATTGCCAATTTGCTTACCTTCTATAATTCTTGCAATAAAAGCACTTATTAACCATGATTTTTTCCAAACTTGTGTATTAGTTACATATATCCTCATCAAGTTCATTCACATTCTTTTTAAGATTAATGTCGTAGGGGGTTAATTTTTAATTGTTTTAAGGAGAATCTATCCACGTAAGTTGCAATTTATTTCATTTCTTGGCTTTAAGGAAAAGCAATCACAATTTTTTATTTTTTTATATAATATCGCTAAGAAAGCATTTGCCGCAGTTTGTTCTGAGATTTGTGAAGAATCGATATTTTAATCGAAAAGGTAAAATATTTCAATGAATAACTGAAGATAGCACTAAATTATCAAATTAATACGGAATTAATATTTAAATAATCCAAACTATGAGATTTGAATACAAACCATCATATATAGTATCAGATACATTGGTTCTAGAAATACGTTAATTATAATTCAAATATCTCAAAACATAAAAAATTTTTATTTTTAACGTCATTGTGTCGTAAACACGAGTACTTATTATTTTAAACATAAGAATACATATAGTTATATTCCCTTACCATAAAGTGTATTTACCATGTATGAAAGTATGTACAACTTGTCTCGAGGTTGTTGTGGTGCTGGATAGTGCCTGACAACTTGGTCAACTATTCGCAAAGGACCTATCCTCCAGTCTTGGAGTTATAGTTGGTTCTACTTGGATATTTGTGTTTGGTAAAATACTTTTAGTTTATTCAAAACTTATAATACACTACTTTAGAACACAATGTCAACATTTTTGGATTATTTGGATACAAACGAGCATCATATTTAGTGTTCAAATTTTTGTAGAGACAAAAATGCACACTAATAAAAATATTGTAGAGACAAAACTGTTACACTAATAAAACTATCTTAATACCGTTCTAATTTTTTAAAACAATTCTAACATTTAGGTTTAAAAATTCTAATTTACTAATGTGTGGTGATAATAAAGAGTAAACAATCAAATTTCAGTTCGTATTTTGTTGGAGCACGTTTTAAAAATAGTTGTTTTATAACTTCCTAACAAAATAATATAAATTAGTATAGTAAATACTAAACTAGTTTTACAGTTATAAAAAACAACTGTACGATAACATATGGAAACGTAGTACTCGTATTTAAAAAATGTTGATATAATATCAAGTAATGTATTTTACATATACATTTTAATTTTCTATAAAACATGTTTATTCACTGACGAGTACACATTCGAATAGAATCGCAGATTTCTTTAATTCTTCTTATTAAATAATTAATTATTATTAGTTAATATTCTATTTTATGAAGTTTAAAATATCAAGCGAGATTCATGACCTGAGGACTCAGTGACTATTATTTTTATAGCATATATTTTATTTTATGAGTGTAAAGCACCATAGGACATAACACAAGAAGTCACTGAAAACCAAGACCAGCGTGTCGTGACCGTTTTGCCCAACCGTGATTATGTAGGGATCGTAAATAAAAGGTGTCAAAGTTAAGGATAAGAATGACGGGGTGGCACGCACGCAAAGCTGTGTTTTTAAATACCCCTCCTAATTCTATTACCTTGAACTACCCAGTGCCTTGAACATAAAATCCGTGCATAAGCAATATAATAATAAAATTATTAATACCATTTTAAAAATAAAAAATAAACTGACTTTAATATTTGTACTAATATCAAGATACTATTTTAATTTGACAAAATTAAAGTTTTTCAAAGTTTAATATTAATAAACTAGCGATCAGGGCGTGCCCGGATTAGCGGGAAGATGACTGTGATACTTAATTTTTTTTTTCACGATACTTCATTTATTGTTTTTTTCAATATACTACCACCTTACTCATTGGTTTACAAGAAATCCTATTACAGTTGACAGCTAGGTCGTGACGGTTTAAATTTAATTCACAAAGTAATATGCAAGACGTGCTTACGTGAAACATTTATAACGCTAACTTATTTGCCTTTGTTAACCATTACGTCATCACTTTTCTTAATTGAGCTTTGTATTTTTAAATACCTCAAAGCTAAGAATAATTATCTTAATTATTTCAATTAACTTTATAATTATAAGTATACTAGCAGTTATCTCTGGCTTCACATGCAATTTCATAGGCTTTGCACGTGTATGAGCGCTTCTAGTTCAATTAAATATTTCCCACGACAACGTTTATATAGAACAGTTGATTAAATGTAACAGCCTTTTTGATTAATGTTCCGTAACTATTTAGAGACCAAGATGGGATTTTTGTTGCTTTAGAGACCAGTGGGGTGTAACCCGGATGGACTTTCGGAGTAAGAAAATGACTGTATTTATACCAGGAATCTTAAGAATGTCAATGTAAAATTTCAGTACCATCGGTTGAATATTTTAGGCGTTAAATAAAAAAAATAAAGAAAGGCATTTATAATGTTATTATATGAAACTGAAGACGTTATACAATTAAGTTGTTCTTTGAAAAAATCAGTTTCATGTAGATGTCAGGTTTATTAATATCATACTTATTAATGAACCACGTTTAATATAAAGTACTGGTATTGACTTCAAAGTATAACACACTCTATTTTGTTTCAGGTAAGAGAGAGTCTATGATATAAGAGCCTCGTGTTTAGGATGAAGTAACGACAAGTTATTGTAAGTATCACACGTTTAGTAAATTTACGTGGAAACCAATATTTTAGTTTAAATTCCCTAGTATGAGTTTAACTAACTCTAGTGAGTTTGTAGTTGAAATAGAATAATTCTTGTTCTGTTGGGACTTGAACCATGAATTATCATTTGAGGGTTAAGAATCCTTCATTATACTTCTGGTTCATCAATTGTGTCATCTACGTACATTCCGATAATTTGCCAAAATAATATGATCATTTAAGTCTGTTCAACAAGAGCTGGATGTTATAAACGAGGATTCAAATTCATATAGATTCAGCGCGATGTACTTTTACATAATCGTTCCTGTAGTTATTCGTTATCATTAATAAACTTATAATAAGAAAGAAGTACGTGGTAAAGTTTCGCGTAACAGGCTACGCTGAGGTTTCATGCAATGTGAAGTCTATAGCTCATTTATTCTCAAAATATCCTGCAAACATAGAAATAATCTTACAGAAAAAATGTTACATCCCTCCGGCAGGTAAAATATAAATTATTTGAGCCTTCTGAGGCTTTAATGACTTTTGGATATGTACCATCTTATAAATCATTCTTGTCTATGTCTAAATGATGTTTAGTGCAAAATGTAAGGTTAAACATAAAATTTTTTCACGTTGGAGTTAGACTACAAGTGTTAATATGTCGGACGTTAAAATCTCATATGGCTGTACTCAGTCTGTTTACAAATATATTTATTCTGCGATTCATATCATGATACCCATAGGACTAATTTAAAAACGTTTGTTAAAGCCAAATCCTATAGAGTGACATACACAATCAATGAACTCTATGTTGCACATATAGAAATAAAGTTTCGTGCAAAATGTCAAGCCTGTAGGCCAGTTCGTTCTCGACATAGAATACGCAGACATATAGACAAACAAATATGTAATAAGATATTTTGATAATTGTATACAATATCAAATTATATGTAATGCGTCTGACTTACCATAGATTATCTGGACGAGGACTCATGTTTGATAAATAACATGGTATTGACATTTCTGTGTTCTTCAAATGTTGAGGTTGATGACGCTTGACAGCTGTTGTCAAAATTTTGACTATTTCATTGCAATCCTCTCTACTTCAATGCCAGTGAAAACCGGTGGCTATTGCTTAAAATAAATATACAGTATCAGTAAAGTTACATTTGGAAAAATAACAAGCAGTTTTTGGCTAATGAAAGGTTACTGTTTGTTTTCATGAGAAATATAAATGGAGTAAAAATATTTTAATTAATTAGACACTTTATGATCTTAGAGCTGTCTTGTTACATGGATAAGACAGAACAGAATTTTTGAATAAACGCAAAACTTCCATACTATTGTTTTTATAATTATTTAATGATAAGAATTTAATGATTGATTATATATGAACTGTTGACGTCATATTTCAACGTAGGAATTTATTTTATTGCTAGTCCATTAACAAAGTCAAACTTAAAATATGTAAATAGGAATTAACATTTACCACAGGAGTGTAGGATGGGTTTGTGGCTTACCTAACATGATCTCACGTGGTCATTCTCCACAATATATAATAATTTTAAAATGATCGGGTATATCGTTGTCACCATCTGCAGAAAAAAATCATGCAATTATGTTAGGAATTCAACACTTTATTGCCAGCTTGTTTCATATCCTAGATAACTAAGGCCTACGTTTGTTGTTCTAATTTGTTTGATAATTATTAAAATTTGCTACAAATAACAATATTGTCTATGTTTACACACTTGATTTTACTTTTCCAAATTATTCACTACAAATCTAAGTACAAATGTGATAAAAATCATCTATGCACTAAATTTAATAATATATTAAGTTGAATATTTGAATAACCAAATGTGCTTGAAATTCAAAAGTTCTATTTTTGTTAGTTTCGGTGGAGGGTCGTGAACACAAAGCGCCCCGCGGAAACAATGTAAAGCTAACAAACAAGCAATTAAAGCGACACCTGCTTTGATGTTTCACCTGGGGGTACCTCTCAAATTCCCACTTTGTTTCCATACAAGGGTTAAATATTTTATATTTCAGACCATAATCTGAATACGAATAAATGGTCACTAAAAAATTTATTCACTATTGTATAACTACTTATAGTAATATATATTTTAAAAATCAGAGTTACAGCATTATACGCGTATTTATAGTATCTGTTTATTACAGAAAAAGAAACCTACAATAAGATTGTATGAAATAGATACTCTAATTGTGAAATACTGGAAACTTTTTATGGATTAGCCTGAATAAACCCAAAATATCATCAATCATTGATTATTTCTTCTTCTCATTAAGTGTTCGATTTGAAATACTGACGGAAAGTAATAGGTACGTCATATGTATATCCTTTATATACCGCATAATTCACACTCCGGAAAATAAATTATGGTCTTTAGAAGATAGTCCAGTTTCCTGATCCATTTCAGAACAATTTACTTTAAAGTTAATGAACAAGTTTTAGGGGCCTGAAATTGAAGGGTGGCACGATTTGCATTATAGTCTCAATCAAGAAAATAAATACATAAATAGGTTTGGAAAGTGTTCCTTGGTGAAAAAGCGTCTATTTCCGGCTGTTGTAATTTACTTTTGGTCTGAGATATTTCCGATGCCGATAGCTGAGTGCATACATACACATTCCATCTCTATGGTTAGTTTATAATCACCAGAAACATTTTGTCTGTTTGGAGCATGAAGCACGTGCATACCAAATTTCATCTTTCTAGAACATCGAGAATTTTAATAACAAATTATAGTTCTTCTAGGTATTGCAGCACCATTTCAATCCCTATGGACGTTTGATCTTTATGAAAATTCTTTATTTTTTCTATTTAAATTATAATTACCCTCTTTGCCGATATTTCAACTTTAAGACATTCAGGAACTTAAAGGGTTAGTGATGGGTAAATTAATGAGAGAGGATTTCACCTTTGATATATAGAGACTAGAACTCTCGTTTATTTGTAATGAATCGAGTGCTCCTAGTTTTTCATATAATTGTTTCAAGTATAATGATTATGTTTCAAACGCTCTGTACACGGATAAAGTAGAAAGATATTTTCTCTCAAATCAGCATTACCGACGAAGATATCCGGACGGAAAGGAGGGCGGTAAAACAAATGTAAAACATCGGGCCGGAATACCAAAAGCAGCCGCACATTGCAGTCCGGCCACGTCGGTAACTGGAAAATATCTACTGGCTTTCTCGCCGTGATCGTGAGTTAGCCTTACAACCACCAAGTAACGTTACAATGTTAACAAAGTAATAAACTTTGAATTCGTGGACCAGCAATTTTTATTATGGAAGATTGTCGTCACTACAGTAAAATTAAACAAAATCTGTACTAAATATTGTTTTTTACTTTTATTACAAATGTAACATTGAATATTTATATTCACAAATATCATAAATAATATATCATGTAATTGGCCAATGAAGGTTAGTTCTCTCTTTCAATTCCTTATTTTTGACCTTACGCATCTCTCTCACACCGTCCAAAACCCCATTCAAAATGTTATGTGAGAAGCTGGAGTAATTAATAATATTATTTACAGCATTAGTCTACTCTTATATTTCATTCAATAATCATTAACGGGCTTATCCATTTAAACTTCAATATAAAATTAAACATATTCTAATCAATTAACATATGTGATGGAATTCACTTAAACCGAATTTTAAAAATGTATACAAAAGCAATATGTTACACAATTAATGACTAGTGTGTCGCTGGCATTCAAGCTGTAAGTGGCGTTCTTATGTCGAGTGGTTTACATTTCGCGAAGTTGGTCAAGTATCGAAATAATCGATCATTGAGGTTAAAACTTCCTCAGAAATGTAATCCTGAGGTTTGCAACAATAATTTCGCATCGTGCACGATTAATTGACACGGAATACTAAGGCCTCTACACAATTAGTATCGTGCACGATACCTAACACGGGTTATTGTTATCTTTGAGGAAATAGTATCGAGAGCTGGCAACTTAATACGGTATATTGTTGTCTTTCAGCAAGTATTCTCGTGCACGATTACTTAACACGGAATATTGTTGTCTTTGAGGAAGTAATTTCGTGCACAATTACTTGACATGGAGCATTTTTTATGTTGAGCAAGGAGTATCGTGCAGGACAACTTGAACGGATACGGTCGCTTTGGGTTTTTGCTGGTCTTTTCGACTGCATAGGGAACTTATGACAAGTAGCTTCCTAGGAAAGTTTTAGACCCTGGTGGAGTACAATACCTATTACGTTTGTCCGGAATCAGATAAGGCGATCTGATTAGTTACACAAATTATGATTAGTTAATGGTAACTAATCATAATTTATTTCTTTTCCTATTTATATCCTAATTACTACACATGTTCGTCGCAATTAAATTATTTCTACATGTTTCTTTTTTTATACCAGAGCTATTTTTAAGATCATGTGGTAAATTTTCATTTACTTTCTCTAGTAAATGAGAACAGTACTTCAAATGCTGGACTATTTTAGAAAACTTTATGCGTGGTTATAAAAGGACTTACCTGATTTTTATTGAATTTTATACTAAGGTACTTTTAACCCTTTAAGTGGCAGTAGTCTGGCACTTTGAAAAATGAACCAATTTCTTTATAGGATGATTCTAATGTTGCCAAATATGACTTGACAAATAATTTCAAAACAATTTTATTTGTTTTTGTGTTTTTTTTTTTTTTGGTGGGAAATTAATATCCCAGTGAAACATAAGCAACCTGCATTTATCCATGTGCGGTGTATGATTTACTGGGATATATATTTCCCACTTTTTGGATATTAGGGGAATTGAATGAAATAATTTAGTCATATGCATACTATTTTAATAATAACAGCAAATATTAATTATAATATTATTACAAACATTATTACTAAAGATAAAAAAAACACTTTGAAACACAATAACGTATTGTGGGGCTCGTTTTGTAGCCTTCTTCATCTAGTTTTGGTGGAATGGAGTGAAACAATCCTTGCAGAGAGCAACGTTACAAGTCGGGCAGACCATATTGCTCCTCTTCTCCTTGGCCTTTGTAGAACAATGTGCGCACCTCCTATACTTCTCAATTTTTTGGGATAGATGTGCACCTACATTTGAGTGCCGAACAGCATTTTTAACAGTCGCTCGTCCTTTTGTACTGTTCCTTTTTCTCCCCCATCCTCTTCCTGGAGAAAATTCTTTCCGAAGTCTTGAAGAAAAACTTCCAATGAGGCCATTTACAAGAGCAGATCTATAGTT
The DNA here is from genome assembly GCF_021130785.1 of Homalodisca vitripennis. NCBI lineage: Eukaryota > Metazoa > Arthropoda > Insecta > Hemiptera > Cicadellidae > Homalodisca > Homalodisca vitripennis. The sequence goes on from NC_060208.1 coordinate 131,963,779, forward strand.
TAGGTGTGTGACTGGGAGAATTATGGGTAGATTGGGAGAATATGATGGATCGTCGTCAGTCTCATCTCCTGGCCCAGAGCTATCGCTTTCATCACTTATCTTATGATTTATTTGACCTCTTTTTCTGACAAACCGAAGGCCACTTGATGATGGAACTGCAGTCATCATTGTATCTAATCCAAATGAAAGTAGACCTTTTACTTCATCACAGTTTTTAGGTGATAAACTTACATTGGATGATCTTGTTGAGGGCGTGTTCATTACCTTCACTCCAGGAATACAGTCTTCTGCGTCAGACTCGCATCCAACCTCTGAGTCGCATGCTCGTTCTTCCGAAATGTCTACGTGAAGAAGACAGAATATCCTTCTCATCTATTGAGTCCATGTTATCTGAAAACAATGATTAACTGATTAGAAGAGTTGAGTAACAGTTTTGTACAGAGTAGGCCCTAGTAATGCATTTATCATTAAATTTTTTCTGCTATAGTCTACAAGTGGGAGACAATATTTGACAAAAAGAGATTCTAATTAGTGTTAAAATTGTCAGGAAGTGAATACATTTTATGCAATTATAAGCTGTAACAAAAATGATAGGCATAAAATGATATAGGCCTCAACCTCGTAAAACATTCCTGTCTAAGTATGCAGGCTTACAGTGACAGCTAAATATTAACTTTGCCAAATGTGCTTGGACTAAAGTGGTAATGCCCTTTTGAAAACTATAATTTACTGAATAGATTGATGTATAATACTGTGTTATCTAACCCTTCCAAGTGTGTAAGAAAATATTACAAACTCTAGCCAAAAACATAACCTGCAAATTTAGCCTAGTGTCTTGCAACACAATAGTTTTCATTCCAATTATAATACATGAGAAAATGTATACATTATATCATTAAAATAATCCTAATTGATCATAGATATGTTTACTAACCTTCAAAATCTGCAATGTTACATCAGTCATCTATTATCTTGATATAAAAAACAAAGATCCAAGAAGAATCTGTAAGTTAGTTGTCCCAGAGTGCCAGTGGGATAATAATTTCCCACTTTTGAATAAACAGCTGACTGGCTTTACTATTTTTTTGTCAGCTGAAAGAAACCTACTTCTCCATAGAGATATGTTTATTCATTGAAGGACTCCAAAGTGGGAAATTATTATCCCAGTGATTTTTTGAGCTGTAACAAATAATCCAAAGCAAAACATGGTGGGAAATAATTCACCCACTATCACTTAAAGGGTTGTCACATAATTAAAATTAAAATATTTTTATTTCCAACGCTTTAGTGTTACAATTTCAATCGATGCTGTTTTAATTGATACAGAAATTTTCGAAAGCATTGTCCATTTATATTGATAAAAATGATTTATTTTTATTTTTTATATTTTGTTCCAATCAATGATGTTTTTACAAGGCCTCAAAGTTGCATACTTTATATTTCTATTAAGAGTTTATGTTAAAGATTCTTTGATCACTTTCATTGAAAGGTTTAAATATATTAACTATTGAATTAACGGAGTAATGTTTTGTTGTAAATTTTTTTTTAAATTCTAAATAATATATACTATTTTAACAATAAAACGACTTTCAAGATATCGAGAAAGTGCCTTTGTTGTTTAACTAAACGCAGTTTTGAGTTAAAAATGAGAAAATATATTTGTGTAGGAGAATGTTTGTTTTTATGTTTTTCTTCCAAATTAAAGTTTCAAACGGTAAAACATAATGCGGATATGGGGAAAATAAATTAACAGGTTTTTGAATTTTGTAAATTGAGGTTTTAAGTCTACGGCTTGGGTGAAGTACTATTTCTGTGTGAGTAAATTACCTGTTATCATCCATTACTGTGCGGAATATTGCCCTGAATATTTATATGGATAACGCCTTTGTCAAAACTGTCTTTTTGAAGAATAAAACTAAGAAACTAGTGATTTAACTCAAACTTTGACAAAATTTCTTTAATTTTAAATAGTGAATAAAAAACTAATGCCTGGCTAAGATTAATAAGCTAAAACCGATAATTATCAAAAGTATCAAATAAAAGTATTACCACATACAACATTCTTATAACATACACTATAGAAAAATAGGCTAAATTATTAAATCTGTAATCAAAACTACCAGGGGTTTTTCAAGAAAATTCTCGTTTAGATATATATCTTAGCACCTAAATAATAAATGTTTGCCCAATACGTTCACTCCGTTCCCAAAATAAGAATTTACTTTGAAAACCAAAATAAGGTCTATTGGCCATCACATTACCTTTTACCAAACTGGGTGTAAGAATTTGTGAGTAACGTGAATGTGTATCAATTTATATTTTAATGTATTGAGTTTATTTTTTTACTAAATGAGACCACATATTCCTTAGTTTGTGTAATAATAACCAATTATTCCAATATCTACTTCATGCTTAGAGAGTCTCAGTAAAATACAAATTTGAACATAAGTATAGCCTTTGATTTCAAGTATGGAAGTTATATACTGAACATATAGCGACATTTCCAATTAAATACGAGTATGCTTCTGTGAGAAACGTTAGTAGAACTACCAACCTGTAACGTAGCGCTGGAACTATTGTCGGGAACATGTAGCAACATTTCTAGGTAAATACGAGTATGCTTCTGTGAGAAACGTTAGTAGAACTACCAACCTGTAACGTAGCGCTGGAACTATTGTCGGGAACATATAGCAACATTTCTAGGTAAATACGAGTATGCTTCTGTGAGAAACGTTAGTAGAACTACCAACCTGTAACGTAGCGCTGGAACTATTGTCGGGAACATATAGCAACATTTCTAGGTAAATACGAGTATGCTTCTGTGAGAAACGTTAGTAGAACTACCAACCTGTAACGTAGCGCTGGAACTATAGTCGGGAACATATAGCAACATTTCTAGGTAAATACAAGTATGCTTCTGTGAGAAACGTTAGTAGAACTACCAACCTGTAACGTAGCGCTGGAACTATTGTCGGGAACATATAGCAACATTTCTAGGTAAATACGAGTATGCTTCTGTGAGAAACGTTAGTAGAACTACCAACCTGTAACGTAGCGCTGGAACTATTGTCGGGAACATATAGCAAAATTTCTAGGTAAATACGAGTATGCTCCTGTGAGAAACGTTAGTAGAACTACCAACCTGTAACGTAGCGCTGGAACTATTGTCGGGAACCCTCCATGCAATAACGGAGGGTAACAAGTGTGACTCCAACAATGTGCAAGTCTACCCTTATCTGTATTCATACTCGGAGGTCTGCGCGACTTTGTTGTTCCTGTAAAGGGGATAAAGTCATAATGTCTTATTATGTTGCATGAAATGAGTTTACTTTGCGGTTTTAATCTTGTTCTGAATTCATATTTTTCAAAAACTAAACTTGAAGAATACGACTACTTAAAAAACGTTCTTTAATCTTGGTAAATTAACCATTTTGAGCCTTTTAAATTTTGTTCTTTGACCTCATAACACTATCCTACACCGATATAAATTTTTTATATTAACCTAAAATATGAAACAACAATATTGTAATTTTTTTCCATCGAAAATGTAACCATATCGGAAACATTTGAGAGTTTTACACTTAACACTAATTCCTTGAAAATATAGGCCTGAACATGAATTAAAAATAACTTAAAACGTGTAGATTTCATCGCTATAATCTAAATAGATCGGCCAATCAATGCTCCTTTAGCTCATATGTTTCTCCGCCTTCAATAAGGAACCTACAGGGGCTTATTGGAGTCGTGTCGCTGTCCATATGTTACTACCTCCGACTGTGCGATAACAATTGATAGAACGGTCCTAGAGACTTGAAACTTGGTACATATTTTTCTCTTGGTTTACGGAAGAACTCAATTTATCATGGGATCGAAGAGTCTAATTAAAATCCGACCTACGTCTGTCCGTCTGACAGCTTATTTCTTCTGTTCCAATGTTCTATCGGGTTCTTTGGTAATCCTATATTATTAGTATATTACTGCGTATTTATTAACATGGTTTATAGTATAATATACGCATTGTAACAAGGAAATAAAAAATGTTAATAGTTTTATTTCTTGATTTTTATGTAAATTTAAATAATTGTTTATATTCCTAGATTATTATTATTCGAAAGTAGCTCATCACTAACTACTATTGACATTTTAAAGATATCTTAAAATTGTACCTATTCGCTTTATACATTCTTGGGAGGTTCCTTTCTTATATTTCATATTTTAACATGATTTAGCAGTATTTATTTTGCTGTTATTACTGTAATATATTTTACACATTTAAGCTACAAAGATTTTTTATAGATTTTTGACCATTGTTTCAGTTAAAAAAATATTTTTTTATTACATGTATGATCCTCCTCATTACACAAAAACAAATATCACACTATAACACTAGTTTTAAGCTGCAGAAAACTGTCCCAGATATAAAAAAATTAAATCACAAATAGTTACAAATCTCAAAAATTAATTACAAATGTATACATTAATTAAAGAAACACGAATTAACTACAGAATTAACTTTTAAGTGATTCCTACGTTATTGTTACAATTCATTTAAAGTAATAAATTAAAATGTGGTTAAAATAAATTTCATGCTGATGAAAAAGTCAAAATTTTTTCAGCAGTATCCTTAATTATTGATTACAATTACATTACTCTTTGTACTGGTTTTCATAACTCAAATATGTTCAATTGGAACGAATCTAAAACACAAAGATAGGCATACTACAGTATAATAACGGTAAGTTTCTCATGATTTAACACTTAACGAAGCAAAATATCGCTAAACAATTTCTGGCCGATTTATATATACGATTGGTTGTGCTTTTGTTTTCCAGAACAAGGCAATTTATATTACTTTTGAACCAAATCTTACAATTAATTTTTTTTTACATTGGTATGACCTAGAAAGTCATTGGAAACCCCCTTATTCTAATTTCAAGGTTGAATTACATCCCATTTATCAATCTGAACAGTACTAATGGTTGACGAAAGCTAGACTTCCATTATTGAATTACCTCAATCAATTGATATTACCAAATTGAGTCAAGTGATTGAGTATTGTAAAACAGAACAATTCTATTTAACAATATCATAATCGTATGCATCCCATTATCGTATTATTTATTAGTTTGTTTAATCCACTAATTCCAGTCGTACATAATTAATTGTTAGTAATTGACACTGAGGGATTACTCCCTTGTTCCCATTTGTTATTACGGACTGATCATATTAAAAAATGGGAATCAATAGTTATCATCGATGGTAATATCAGTAACATTTAAATATACAACTCTCATACGTAGTATAGAGTATAAAACATGTTACGACGTAGTTCAACTACAGCATTAATACTAGCAAACTAATCTTAGTAATTTATTATCTTTAGGTTTTAAATATTTCAAATCAAAATGATTGATCTATAATTCTTGCAATAAAAGCACTTATTAACCATGATTTTTTCCAAACTTGTGTAGTTGTTACATATATACTCATCAAGTTCATTCACATTCTTTTTAAGATTAATGTCGTAGGGGGTTAATTTTTAATTGTTTTAAGGAGAATCTATCCACGTAAGTTGCAATTTATTTCATTTCTTGGCTTTAAGGAAAAGCAATCACAATTTTTATATATATATATATATATATATATATATATATATATATAATATCGCTAAGAAAGCACTTGCCGCAGTTTGTTCTGAGATTTGTGAAGAATCGATCTTTTAATCGAAAAGGTAAAATATTTCAATGAATAACTGAAGATAGCACTAAATTATCAAATTAATACGGAGTTAATATTTAAATAATCCAAACTATGAGATTTGAAAAAACCATCATATATAGTATCAGATACATTGGTTCTAGAAATACGTTAATTATAATTCAAATATCTCAAAACATAAAAAATTTTTATTTTTAACGTCATTGTGTCGTAAACACGAGTACTTATTATTTTAAACATAAGAATACATATAGTTATATTCCCTTACCATAAAGTGTATTTACCATGTATGAAAGTATGTACAACTTGTCTCGAGGTTGTTGTGGTGCTGGATAGTGCCTGACAACTTGGTCAACTATTCGCAAAGGACCTATCCTCCAGTCTTGGAGTTATACTTGGTTCTACTTGGATATTTGTGTTTGGTAAAATACTTGTAGTTTATTCAAAACTTATAATACACTACTTTAGAACACAATGTCAACATTTTTGGATTATTTGGATACAAACGAGCATCATATTTCGTGTTCAAATTTTTGTAGAGACAAAAATGAACACTAATAAAAATATTGTAGAGACAAACATGTTACACTAATAAAACTATCTTAATACCGTTCTATTTTTTTAAAACAATTCTAACATTTAGGTTTAAAAATTCTAATTTACTAATGTGTGGTGATAATAAAGAGTAAACAATCAAATTTCAATTCGTATTTTGTTGGAGCACGTTTTAAAAATAGTTGTTTTACAACTTCCTAACAAAATAATATAAATTAGAATAGTAAATACTGAACTAGTTTAACAGTTATAAAAAACAACTGTACGATAACATATGGAAACGTAGTACTTGTATTTAAAAAATGTTGATATAATATCAAGTAATGTATTTTACATATACATTTTAATTTTCTATAAAACATGTTTATTCACTGACGAGTACACATTCGAATAGAATCGCAGATTTCTTTAATTCTTCTTATTAAATAATTAATTATTATTAGTTAATATTCTATTTTATGAAGTTTAAAATATCAAGCGAGATTCATGACCTGAGGACTCAGTGACTATTATTTTTATAGCATATATTTTATTTTATGAGTGTAAAGCACCATAGGACATAACACAAGAAGTCACTGAAAACCAAGACCAGCGTGTCGTGACCGTTTTGCCCAACCGTGATTATGTAGGGATCGTAAATAAAAGGTGTCAAAGTTAAGGATAAGAATGACGGGGTGGCACGCACGCAAAGCTGTGTTTTTAAATACCCCTCCTAATTCTATTACCTTGAACTACCCAGTGCCTTGAACATAAAATTCGTGCATAACAATATAATAATAAAATTATTAATACCATTTTAAAAATAAAAAATAAACTGACTTTAATATTTGTACTAATATCAAGATACTATTTTAATTTCACAAAATTAAAGTTTTTCAAAGTTTAATATAAATAAACTAGCGATCAGGGCGTGCCCGGATTAGCGGGGAAGATGACTGTGATACTTAATTTTTTTTTTTCACGATACTTCATTTATTGTTTTTTTCAATATACTACCACCTTACTCATTGGTTTACAAGAAATCCTATTACAGTTGACAGCTAGGCCGTGACGGTTTAAATTTAAATCACAAAGTAATATGCAAGACGTGCTTACGTGAAACATTTATAACGCTAACTTATTTGCCTTTGTTAACCATTACGTCATCACTTTTCTTAATTGAGCTTTGTATTTTTAAATACCTCAAAGCTAAGAATAATTATCTTAATTATTTCAATTAACTTTATAATTATAAGTATACTAGCAGTTATCTCTGGCTTCACATGCAATTTCATAGGCTTTGCACGTGTATGAGCGCTTCTAGTTCAAGTAAATATTTCCCACGACAACGTTTATATAGAACAGTTGATTAAATGTAACAGCCTTTTTGATTAATGTTCCGTAACTATTTAGAGACCAAGATGGGATTTTTGTTGCTTTAGAGACCAGTGGGGTGTAACCCGGATGGACTTTCGGAGTAAGAAAATGACTGTATTTATACCAGGAATCTTAAGAATGTCAATGTAAAATTTCAGTACCATCGGTTGAATATTTTAGGCGTTAAATAAAAAAAATAAAGAAAGGCATTTATAATGTTATTATATGAAACTGAAGACGTTATACAATTAAGTTGTTCTTTGAAAAAATCAGTTTCATGTAGATGTCAGGTTTATTAATATCATACTTATTAATGAACCACGTTTAATATAAAGTACTGATATTGACTTCAAAGTATAACACACTCTATTTTGTTTCAGGTAAGAGAGAGTCTATGATATAAGAGCCTCGTGTTTAGGATGAAGTAACGACAAGATATTGTAAGTATCACACGTTTAGTAAATTTACGTGGAAACCAATATTTTAGTTTAAATTCCCTAGTACGAGTTTAACTAACTCTAGTGAGTTTGTAGTTGAAATAGAATAATTCTTGTTCTGTTGGGACTTGAACCATGAATTATCATTTGAGGGTTAAGAATCCTTCATTATACTTCTGGTTCATCAATTGTGTCATCTACGTACATTCCGATAATTTGCCAAAATAATATAATCATTTAAGTCTGTTCAACAAGAGCTGGATGTTATAAACGAGGATTCAAATTCATATAGATTCAGCGCGATGTACTTTTACATAATCGTTCCTGTAGTTATTCGTTATCATTAATAAACTTATAATAAGAAAGAAGTACGTGGTAAAGTTTCGCGTAACAGGCTACGCTGAGTTTTCATGCAATGTGAAGTCTATAGCTCATTTATTCTCAAAATATCCTGCAAACATAGAAATAATCTTACAGAAAACATGTTACATCCCTCCGGCAGGTAAAATATAAATTATTTGAGCCTTCTGAGGCTTTAATGACTTTTGGATATGTACCATCTTATAAATCATTCTTGTCTATGTCTAAATGATGTTTAGTGCAAAATGTAAAGTTAAACATAAACATTTTTTCACGTTGGAGTTAGACTACAAGTGTTAAATGTCGGACGTTAAAATCTCATATGGCTGTACTCATTCTGTTTACAAATATATTTATTCTGCGATTCATATCATGATACCCATAGGACTAATTTAAAAACGTTTGTTAAAGCCAAATCCTATAGAGTGACATACACAATCAATGAACTCTATGTTGCACATATAGAAATAAAGTTTCGTGCAAAATGTCAAGCCTGTAGGACAGTTCGTTCTCGACATAGAATACGCAGACATATAGACAAACAAATATGTAATAAGATATTTTGATAATTTATTGTATACAAATATCAAATTATATGTAATGCGTCTGACTTACCATAGATTATCTGGACGAGGACTCATGTTTGATAAATAACATGGTATTGACATTTCTGTGTTCTTCAAATGTTGAGGTTGATGACGCTTGACAGCTGTTGTCAAAATTTTGACTATTTCATTGCAATCCTCTCTACTTCAATGCCAGTGAAAACCGGTGGCTATTGCTTAAAATAAATATACAGTATCAGTAAAGTTACATTTGGAAAAATAACAAGCAGTTTTTGGCTAATGAAAGGTTACTGTTTGTTTTCATGAGAAATATAAATGGAGTAAAAATATTTTAATTAATTAGACACTTTATGATCTTAGAGCTGTCTTGTTACATGGATAAGACAGAACAGAATTTTTGAATAAACACAAAACTTCCATACTATTGTTTTTATAATTATTTAATGATAAGAATTTAATGATTGATTATATATGAACTGTTGACGTCATATTTCAACGTAGGAATTTATTTTATTGCTAGTCCATTAACAAAGTCAAACTTAAAATATGTAAATAGGAATTAACATTTACCACAGGAGTGTAGGATGGGTTTGTGGCTTACCTAACATGATCTCACGTGGTCATTCTCCACAATATACAATAATTTTAAAATGATCGGGTATATCGTTGTCACCATCTGCAGAAAAAAATCATGCAATTATGTTAGGAATTCAACACTTTATTGCCAGCTTGTTTCTTATCCTAGATAACTAAGGCCTACGTTTGTTGTTCTAATTTGTTTGATAATTATTAAAATTTGCTACAAATAACAATATTGTCTATGTTTGCACACTTGATTTTACTTTTCCAAATTATTCACTACAAATCTAAGTACAAATGTGATAAAAATCATCTATGCACTAAATTTAATAATATATTAAGTTGAATATTTTGAATAACCAAATTTGCTTGAAATTCAAAAGTTCTATTTTTGTTAGTTTCGGTGGAGGGTCGTGAACACAAAGCGCCCCGCGGAAACAATGTAAAGCTAACAAACAAGCAATTAAAGCGACACCTGCTTTGATGTTTCACCTGGGGGTACCTCTCAAATTCCCACTTTGTTTCCATACAAGGGTTAAATATTTTATATTTCAGACCATAATCTGAATACGAATAAATGGTCACTAAAGATTTATTCACTATTGTATAACTACTTATAGTAATATATATTTTAAAAATCAGAGTTACAGCATTATACGCGTATTTATAGTATCTGTTTATTACAGAAAAAGAAACCTACAATAAGATTGTATGAAATAGATACTCTAATTGTGAAATACTGGAAACTTTTTATGGATTAGCCTGAATAAACCCAAAATATCATCAATCATTGATTATTTCTTCTTCTCATTAAGTGTTCGATTTGAAATACTGACGGAAAGTAATAGGTACGTCATATGTATATCCTTTATATACCGCATAATTCACACTCCGGAAAATAAATTATGGTCTTTAGAAGATAGTCCAGTTTCCTGATCCATTTCAGAACAATTTACTTTAAAGTTAATGAACAAGTTTTAGGGGCCTGAAATTGAAGGGTGGCACGATTTGCATTATAGTCTCAATCAAGAAAATAAATACATAAATAGGTTTGGAAAGTGTTCCTTGGTGAAAAAGCGTTGTATTTCCGGCTGTTGTAATTTACTTTTGGTCTGAGATATTTTCGATGCCGATAGCTGAGTGCATACATACACATTCCATCTCTATGGTTAGTTTATAATCACCAGAAACATTTTGTCTGTTTGGAGCATGAAGCACGTGCATACCAAATTTCATCTTTCTAGAACATCGAGAATTTTAATAACAAATTATAGTTCTTCTAGGTATTGCAGCACCATTTCAATCCCTATGGACGTTTGATCTTTATGAAAATTCTTTATTTTTTCTATTTAAATTATAATTACCCTCTTTGCCGATATTTCAAATTTAAGACATTCAGGAACTTAAAGGGTTAGTGATTGGTAAATTAATGAAAGAGGATTTCACCTTTGATATATAGAGACTAGAACTCTCGTTTATTTGTATATACTTGTATATATATAATCGAGTGCTCCTAGTTTTTCATATAATTGTTTCAAGTATAATGATTATGTTTCAAACGCTCTGTACACGGATAAAGTAGAAAGATATTTTCTCTCAAATCAGCATTACCGACGAAGATATCCGGACGGAAAGGAGGGCGGTAAAACAAATGTAAAACATCGGGCCGGAATACCAAAAGCAGCCGCACATTGCAGTCCGGCCACGTCGGTAACTGGAAAATATCTACTGGCTTTCTCGCCGTGATCGTGAGTTAGCCTTGCAACCACCAAGTAACGTTACAATGTTAACAAAGTAATAAACTTTGAATTCGTGGACCAGCAATTTTTATTATGGAAGATTGTCGTCACTACAGTAAAATTAAACAAAATCTGTACTAAATATTGTTTTTTACTTTTATTACAAATGTAACATTGAATATTTATATTCACAAATATCATAAATAATATATCATGTAATTGGCCAATGAAGGTTAGTTCTCTCTTTCAATTCCTTATTTTTGACCTTACGCATCTCTCTCACACCGTCCAAAACCCCATTCAAAATGTTATGTGAGAAGCTGGAGTAATTAATAATATTATTTACAGCATTAGTCTACTCTTATATTTCATTCAATAATCATTAACGGGCTTATCCATTTAAACTTCAATATAAAATTAAACATATTCTAATCAATTAACATATGTGATGGAATTCACTTAAACCGAATTTTAAAAATGTATACAAAAGCAATATGTTACACAATTAATGACTAGTGTGTCGCTGGCATTCAAGCTGTAAGTGGCGTTCTTATGTCGAGTGGTTTACATTTCGCGAAGTTGGTCAAGTATCGAAATAATCGATCATTGAGGATAAAACTTCCTCAGAAATGTAATCCTGAGGTTTGCAACAATAATTTCGCATCGTGCACGATTAATTGACACGGAATACTAAGGCCTCTACACAATTAGTATCGTGCACGATACCTAACACGGGTTATTGTTATCTTTGAGGAAATAGTATCGAGAGCTGGCAACTTAATACGGTATATTGTTGTCTTTGAGCAAGTAGTCTCGTGCACGATTACTTAACACGGAATATTGTTGTCTTTGAGGAAGTAATTTCGTGCACAATTACTTGACATGGAGCATTTTTTATGTTGAGCAAGGAGTATCGTGCAGGACAACTTGAACGGATACGGTCGCTTTGGGTTTTTGCTGGTCTTTTCGACTGCATAGGGAACTTATGACAAGTAGCTTCCTAGGAAAGTTTTAGACCCTGGTGGAGTACAATACCTATTACGTTTGTCCGGAATCAGATAAGGCGATCTGATTAGTTACACAAATTATGATTAGTTAATGGTAACTAATCATAATTTATTTCTTTTCCTATTTATATCCTAATTACTACACATGTTCGTCGCAATTAAATTATTTCTACATGTTTCTTTTTTTATACCAGAGCTATTTTTAAGATCATGTGGTAAATTTTCATTTACTTTCTCTAGTAAATGAGAACAGTACTTCAAATGCTGGACTATTTTAGAAAACTTTATGCGTGGTTATAAAAGGACTTACCTGATTTTTATTGAATTTTATACTAAGGTACTTTTAACCCTTTAAGTGGCAGTAGTCTGGCACTTTGAAAAATGAACCAATTTCTTTATAGGATGATTCTAATGTTGCCAAATATGACTTGACAAATAATTTCAAAACAATTTTATTTGTTTTTGTGTTTTTTTTTAGGTGGGAAATTAATATCCCAGTGAAACATAAGCAACCTGCATTTATCCATGTGCGGTGTATGATTTACTGGGATATATATTTCCCAATTTTTGGATATTAGGGGAATTGAATGAAATAATTTAGTCATATGCATACTATTTTAATAATAACAGCAAATATTAATTATAATATTATTACAAACATTATTACTAAAGATAAAAAAAACACTTTGAAACACAATAACGTATTGTGGGGCTCGTTTCGTAGCCTTCTTCATCTAGTTTTGGTGGAATGGAGTGAAACAATCCTTGCAGAGAGCAACGTTACAAGTCGGGCAGACCATATTGCTCCTCTTCTCCTTGGCCTTTGTAGAACAATGTGCGCACCTCCTATAATTCTCAATTTTTTGGGATAGATGTGCACCTACATTTGAGTGCCGAACAGCATTTTTAACAGTCGCTCGTCCTTTTGTACTGTTCCTTTTTCTCCCCCATCCTCTTCCTGGAGAAAATTCTTTCCGAAGTCTTGAAGAAAAACTTCCAATGAGGCCATTTACAAGAGCAGATCTATAGTTTAGGTGTGTGACTGGGAGAATTATGGGTAGATTGGGAGAATATGACGGATCGTCGTCAGTCTCATCTCCTGGCCCAGAGCTATCGCTTTCATCACTTATCTTATGATTTATTTGACCTCTTTTTCTGACAAACCGAAGGCCACTTGATGATGGAACTGCAGTCATCATTGTATCTAATCCAAATGAAAGTAGACCTTTTACTTCATCACAGTTTTTAGGTGATAAACTTACATTGGATGATCTTGTTGAGGGCGTGTTCATTACCTTCACTCCAGGAATACAGTCTTCTGCGTCAGACTCGCATCCAACCTCTGAGTCGCATGCTCGTTCTTCCGAAATGTCTACGTGAAGAAGACAGAATATCCTTCTCATCTATTGAGTCCATGTTATCTGAAAACAATGATTAACTGATTAGAAGAGTTGAGTAACAGTTTTGTACAGAGTAGGCCCTAGTAATGCATTTATCATTAAATTTTTTCTGCTATAGTCTACAAGTGGGAGACAATATTTGACAAAAAGAGATTCTAATTAGTGTTAAAATTGTCAGGCAGTGAATACATTTTATGCAATTATAAGCTGTAACAAAAATGATAGGCATAAAATGATATAGGCCTCAACCTCGTAAAACATTCCTGTCTAAGTATGCAGGCTTACAGTGACAGCTAAATATTAACTTTGCCAAATGTGCTTGGACTAAAGTGGTAATGCCCTTTTGAAAACTATAATTTACTGAATAGATTGATGTATAATACTGTGTTATCTAACCCTTCCAAGTGTGTAAGAAAATATTACAAACTCTAGCCAAAAACATAACCTGCAAATTTAGCCTAGTGTCTTGCAACAGAATAGTTTTCATTCCAATTATAATACATGAGAAAATGTATACATTATATCATTAAAATAATCCTAATTGATCATAGATATGTTTACTAACCTTCAAAATCTGCAATGTTACATCAGTCATCTATTATCTTGATATAAAAAACAAAGATCCAAGAAGAATCTGTAAGTTAGTTGTCCCAGAGTGCCAGTGGGATAATAATTTCCCACTTTTGAATAAACAGCTGACTGGCTTTACTATTTTTTTGTCAACTGAAAGAAACCTACTTCTCCATAGAGATATGTTTATTCATTGAAGGACTCCAAAGTGGGAAATTACTATCCCAGTGATTTTTTGAGCTGTAACAAATAATCCAAAGCGAAACATGGTGGGAAATAATTCACCCACTATCACTTAAAGGGTTCTCACATAATTAAAATTAAAATATTTTTATTTCCAACGCTTTAGTGTTACAATTTCAATCGATGCTGTTTTAATTGATACAGAAATTTTCGAAAGCATTGTCCATTTATATTGATAAAAATGATTTATTTTTATTTTTTATATTTTCGTTCCAATCAATGATGTTTTTCATAAGGCCTCAAAGTTGCATACTTTATATTTCTATTAAGAGTTTATGTTAAAGATTCTTTGATCACTTTCATTGAAAGGTTTAAATATATTAACTATTGAATTAACGGAGTAATGTTTTGTTGTAAATTTTTTTTTAATTCTAAATAATATATACTATTTTAACAATAAAACGACTTTCAAGATATCGAGAAAGTGCCTTTATTGTTTAACTAAACGCAGTTTTGAGTTAAAAATGAGAAAATATATTTGTGTAGGAGAATGTTTGTTTTTATGTTTTTCTTCCAAATTAAAGTTTCAAACGGTAAAACATAACGCGGATATGGGGAAAATAAATTAACAGGTTTTTGAATTTTGTAAATTGAGGTTTTAAGTCTACGGCTTGGGTGAAGTACTATTTCTGTGTGAGTAAATTACCTTTTATCATCCATTACTGTGCGGAATATTGCCCTGAATATTTATATGGATAACGCCTTTGTCAAAACTGTCTTTTTGAAGAATAAAACTAAGAAACTGGTGATTTAACTCAAACTTTGACAAAATTTCTTTAATTTTAAATAGTGAATAAAAAACTAATGCCTGGCTAAGATTAATAAGCTAAAACCGATAATTATCAAAAGTATCAAATAAAAGTATTACCACATACAACATTCTTATAACATACACTATAGAAAAATAGGCTAAATTATTAAATCTGTAATCAAAACTACCAGGGGTTTTTCAAGAAAATTCTCGTTTAGATATATATCTTAGCACCTAAATAATAAATGTTTGCCCAATACGTTCACTCCGTTCCCAAAATAAGAATTTACTATGAAAACCAAAATAAGGTCTATTGGCCATCACATTACCTTTTACCAAACTGGGTGTAAGAATTTGTGAGTAACGTGAATGTGTATCAATTTATATTTTAATGTATTGAGTTTATTTTTTTACTAAATGAGACTACATATTCCTTAGTTTGTGTAATAATAACCAATTATTCCAATATCTACTTCATGCTTAGAGAGTCTCAGTAAAATACAAATTTGAACATAAGTATAGCCTTTGATTTCAAGTATGGAAGTTATATACTGAACATATAGCAACATTTCCAATTAAATACGAGTATGCTTCTGTGAGAAACGTTAGTAGAACTACCAACCTGTAACGTAGCGCTGGAACTATTGTCGGGAACATATAGCAACATTTCTAGGTAAATACGAGTATGCTTCTGTGAGAAACGTTAGTAGAACTACCAACCTGTAACGTAGCGCTGGAACTATTGTCGGGAACATATAGCAACATTTCTAGGTAAATACGAGTATGCTTCTGTGAGAAACGTTAGTAGAACTACCAACCTGTAACGTAGCGCTGGAACTATAGTCGGGAACATATAGCAACATTTCTAGGTAAATACAAGTATGCTTCTGTGAGAAACGTTAGTAGAACTACCAACCTGTAACGTAGCGCTGGAACTATTGTCGGGAACATATAGCAACATTTCTAGGTAAATACGAGTATGCTTCTGTGAGAAACGTTAGTAGAACTACCAACCTGTAACGTAGCGCTGGAACTATTGTCGGGAACATATAGCAAAATTTCTAGGTAAATACGAGTATGCTCCTGTGAGAAACGTTAGTAGAACTACCAACCTGTAACGTAGCGCTGGAACTATTGTCGGGAACCCTCCATGCAATAACGGAGGGTAACAAGTGTGACTCCAACAATGTGCAAGTCTACCCTTATCTGTATTCATACTCGGAGGTCTGCGCGACTTTGTTGTTCCTGTAAAGGGGATAAAGTCATAATGTCTTATTATGTTGCATGAAATGAGTTTACTTTGCGGTTTTAATCTTGTTCTGAATTCATATTTTTCAAAAACTAAACTTGAAGAATACGACTACTTAAAAAACGTTCTTTAATCTTGGTAAATTAACCATTTTGAGCCTTTTAAATTTTGTTCTTTGACCTCATAACACTATCCTACACCGATATAAATTTTTTATATTAACCTAAAATATGAAACAACAATATTGTAATTTTTTTCCATCGAAAATGTAACCATATCGGAAACATTTGAGAGTTTTACACTTAACACTAATTCCTTGAAAATATAGGCCTGAACATGAATTAAAAATAACTTAAAACGTGTAGATTTCATCGCTATAATCTAAATAGATCGGCCAATCAATGCTCCTTTAGCTCATATGTTTCTCCGCCTTCAATAAGGAACCTACAGGGGCTTATTGGAGTCGTGTCGCTGTCCATATGTTACTACCTCCGACTGTGCGATAACAATTGATAGAACGGTCCTAGAGACTTGAAACTTGGTACATATTTTTCTCTTGGTTTACGGAAGAACTCAATTTATCATGGGATCGAAGAGTCTAATTAAAATCCGACCTACGTCTGTCCGTCTGACAGCTTATTTCTTCTGTTCCAATGTTCTATCGGGTTCTTTGGTAATCCTATATTATTAGTATATTACTGCGTATTTATTAACATGGTTTATAGTATAATATACGCATTTTAACAAGGAAATAAAAAATGTTAATAGTTTTATTTCTTGATTTTTATGTAAATTTAAATAATTGTTTATATTCCTAGATTATTATTATTCGAAAGTAGCTCATCACTAACTACTATTGACATTTTAAAGATATCTTAAAATTGTACCTATTCGCTTTATACATTCTTGGGAGGTTCCTTTCTTATATTTCATATTTTAACATGATTTAGCAGTATTTATTTTGCTGTTATTACTGTAATATATTTTACACATTTAAGCTACAAAGATTTTTTATAGATTTTTGACCATTGTTTCAGTTAAAAAAATATTTTTTTATTACATGTATGATCCTCCTCATTACACAAAAACAAATATCACACTATAACACTAGTTTTAAGCTGCAGAAAACTGTCCCAGATATAAAAAAATTAAATCACAAATAGTTACAAATCTCAAAAATTAATTACAAATGTATACATTAATTAAAGAAACACGAATTAACTACAGAATTAACTTTTAAGTGATTCCTACGTTATTGTTACAATTCATTTAAAGTAATAAATTAAAATGTGGTTAAAATAAATTTCATGCTGATGAAAAAGTCAAAATTTTTTCAGCAGTATCCTTAATTATTGATTACAATTACATTACTCTTTGGTGAAACCCATCCCACAACTCATAGCAACGAGCTTTGAGTTATTAAAGCTACCACTTAAATTATAAAATCAAAAGTGTTGTAGTTTGACCCGAGAGTCTAAGAGCCTTCCGCCAGGATTGTGGCTAAGGAGACAGATCGACTGGGACTGAATATTAATGAGGTTCGGCCCCCAGTGACAAATTGTTGTAGCGTTAACGTCGCAGTTCCATCGACTGACACTCTATTTGTTACACTTCCCACGACAGACTGTAAGTATGTTAATACTGTTTGATCAACACTGGAACTTAATTAACAAACTTCTAGTATAACTATTTATTGCGATTTTAATAAATAGATTAAAATTCTCCAGTACTCATTCATCCAGTACAAATTTATTTACAATTCTTTGTTAAATATTAAACATTGTTTAAATAATAATGGACACCATCAGTTTCAAAGTATACATATACTTTGTATGGTAAAATTTTATAAAAAATCTTGATTATCTTTGTAACAAATACCTCTGAATTGGGTTAACTAAATTAACAATAGTACCGTTATACAATTATCGTTTTTGTCCCTCTAATTTATTGAAATGTTTACTGATCTCTAGTAGTCTGCTTTTCCGCACGTGCAAGAATGCCTCAATTCAATGGATATCTCCCTGCAGTAAAACCATATATGTAGCCTATTAGTACGGTGTTATTAACCTAAAAAAAGGCCTAACCTTGACATCCAAAGTAAAAAGTTTTATTCCAACTCCAAATTGTTCTATATAACCCTCTTATTGTTTGGTAAAAAGTTACCGACCATTTTGAGCGTCGGGTTTGGGGGGGAGGGGGAGAAAAAAGTAGGAAATTTAGTAGTTTTTTTAGTTTTTTTGGAAATTGGTTGAAAACTAAGCTGTTTTAGCGCAAAGAGTGTTATATACAAAAATATTCTACATAAAATTTTAAACAAAAAATGTCCTATGCATATTCCCTGTAAAAATTTACGGTTTCATGAGTTGCAGACGGTGTAAAAAATAAAATATGATATAATTTTTTAAGGTTTTTTTTTCCAAATAAAGCTATATAGAAATAAGTAAATGATTTAATTAAAGAGTAATAATATACTACAGTATTATAGTCAAAAAGAGGCTAAGAGGCACCATAGAAGGTTTGAAAAAGTAAAAATAAATTGTTAGGAGAAACGTGGTAGTACAAGCAGGCGTGGCCGCCATCATAGTGACCTTGGACCGCGGGCTGCAACCAATAGCGGTTCTGTCTTCTGCACCGATAAAGCATTTGAAATAGGAGCCATATCCATCAAAGCTATTGAAAACAAAACATTTAAAGAAATACACATGAAAAGAAAGTTTGCTGTCAAGTCTCTAGCCTCTATAACGAAGTCGGTGAAAAGTAACAACGTCCATGGTATGTGTAAATCCTAACACTCTCTTACATCGGATGGTGTGTACAGTAAGGAGTGATGAGAGATTAGAGGAAATTTTTCAGTTTGAACTCTGTGCATATCCTCCATCACTGTTTGACGAATTTGGCTTGATGAGGAAGGGGAAAAAAAATCATCAATGGTGACGGTTTTGGTTTCAGATTCAAAAGAATCATCAAACATCGATGACCCAGTGAAAGTGTCCCTATATAATTGACGGAGGCCACCTCCTACATCGTGTTGTCTGGCAACAGCCTGCTACATATTTAAACAGATTGTTGCGAGCAATATAGTGATTTACATATGTACTCATTATGGAAACCAGCGACTGTTGTTTTTGATGGTTACGAACGAAGTAACACAAAGGATCAAGAACACCTACGAAGATCACGTTTCAACATTGTGGTCAAAGTAGAAGACTCAATCCATGTCCAACATAAATCAAAATGAATTTTTTAGCTAGTGCCTAAAAACAAGATGGGTCTAATAACCCTCCCTATTCATCGCACTTCCAACAATGTGGTTATTGCACAGTTCTTCAAGCATCGGGTGATGCTGACCTATTAGTAGGTTCCTTAACAGCTATTGATGAAGCGAAGAAAGATGTTCAAACGTGTGTTATTGGTGATGACACGGACTTATTAGTACTGTTGACTGTCCACGCACCTTCAGGGAATAAACTGAAAATGGTCGTGTACCTAATAAAGGAAATCACCAGGAAAAAGTGTACATTCAGCCAAGAGAAAGCTGCAGGAACTCCTTTCAAAGCCTTGGAATTTTAACTGCAGTCTCATTATACATCCTAGAGACAGTTGATTTCTCTCTAAAATCACCTCTTCCAAGAAACAGAAATTTTCACAACTACAACACAAGGCACAATAGCAACTTTAATCTTCCCATCCACAGAACTTCTATTTTCTCAAAGAAACCCTCATACGCTGGAGCAAAACTGTACAATATGACTTTTCCACAGTCAATAAAAGAAGGCACACCCTCCACGTTGAAGAAGAGGCTCCGGCAATGGCTTGCAGACATCCCACTATACAGCATGGAGGAGTTCATCGCTCGCGTAAGACCTGACGTCAGCAGTGCTACTTGACACTACACTACAAAAAATAAATTAAATAAATTATAATTATAAAAATTTTGACACCATTTCTGGTGCTTGAAGCTCATGAATAAAGTTATCTGTATCTGTATCTGTATCTGTATCTGTACATTATTTCTGACATTCAGCAAGGCATTGGGAATATGAAAGATGTACTTCTGGTTTACATACGCCTTCACAGGATGTGACACTGTGTCTGCTGTCTATATAGAAGGGAAAAATTGCACCTTATAGGAAAGTTCAAGCCAACAACGTTCTTCGTGAAAAAACTTCTGGTCTTCAACAACCCCAAAGCCGACCCCAGTGCAGTGGCTGATGCAGGAAATTACTTCCTACTTGCAATGTTTGGAAGCCAAGAACACTGAGATCTAGATTGTCTCCGCTACCAGTCCTACTTGAAAGCGATTGCAAATCAGCCTATACATGCATTACTGAAGTTGGATGCACTACCCCCCACTACAGAGCGTCCAGACAGCATTCATTTAGGACCTACCACCAGGTACAACTGTGGCTGAATGAAGATAAGGATCCACTCGAGTGGGGTTTGGAAGAAGATTGGCGACCACCTGACAAACCAATTACAACAGCACGTCCTGCAGCCCCCCAGGAATTACTGTCCCTTATAATGTGTACTTGCAGAGATGAATGCGTTCGTAATTGTGAATGCAGAAAAAGTGGTTCTAAACTGCACTAGCATATGCAGCAATTGCTCAGGCCAAGCATGTGATAACATGGACAATAATAACATCTTAGACGACGAGCTAGAGGAGGAGGATAATGTGCTGGAGATGAGTGAAGTTAATAAAGACATTGAACATTCCAAATTTGAAAGATATTTATGCTTAAGAAGTGAATTTATGTTGCAATGTTCGTAGAAAGTTCAGGGTGGGTTTTTTCTCCGTACCACAGGTTTATATGGCCTAGCCTGTGGAAAGCCTCTTTTCCCTTAAAAAAGAGTGCCCCTTTATAAAGGTGGTGAGGTTGTCGTTCCTTCAAGGGCTTATCACTAACATACCACCGGCCACTGAAATAGCAACATTCTTTTACGAAGCTTATTTTTTAAAAAAATTACAAAATTGCGGAAAAGTTAACATTTTACAACCGTCTGTAACTCTTGAACCGTACAATTTAGAGTGATTATGAAAAGGATCATTCTTATTTAAAATTTAACGTAGAACATTTTTGTATATAACAATGTTTAGGATAAAACCGCTTAGTAGTTTTTGAAATATTTACGAAAAACTAAAAAAAACTAGTGATTTTTTCTAATTCCTTCCCCCCCCCTCACCATCAAACCCGACGCTCAAAATGGTGTAACTTTTTACCATAGAATAAGGGGACTATGTAGAGCAATTTGGTGTTGGAGGAAAAACTTTTACTTTGGATGTTGAGGTTTAGGTCTAATTACACACCGTACTATATATGAATACTCTTGGGTTTATATGTAACGTTTCTAAAAATATATCTTTTAAGTCAACCAAGGGACTTCGCTTTTACTCAGCGATTCATAAATATAAGCATATTAATAACTCAAGGCAAGAGTTTTGATACTTTATATAAATAATTTATATTTATATATTGGGCTAACTGGCCATATGTATGATAATATTTATATCTTTACACCAATAAGAATTGTAACAGATTATTAAACAATACACAACATTAGCTGAAACTATACAAGTACAGTACTCATAATACAATAAGATTTCCTCGTTTTAGTTTTAAATTACCAATATTAACTGTATACTAATCAAAGCACTGTCAAATTAAAAATATTTTAATTGATAATATATTACTAAGCTCTTTTTATTGTTCCAATCTAATTTTGTATTTTAATTGTTATTTGACAGCGAACGGTCTTGACAAATAATATTTGTTCAGTGCTGCGAACACTCATTACTAGAAACGATTAACTTGTTACTTGTGAGATTCCTTGCTCTGCGAGTTTGGAAAGAGAACGTTATATAAGGACACCAGCCACAAGTTTCAGGCAGATTTTCGTAGTATTTCGTAAAACTAGTAAATTAAAATTAGCTCTGAACCACCTGGCTCCTGAATTCCTTTAATTTCGATTAAACTAAATGTGAAACACTGCTATCATGAGTTTGATTGACTAAACTCTGTATTGTGACAGGCAAAGTTAGAGCTCCTTTCTTGCATTTAATCTGTGTCAAAAATAAAAATACAAAACTATTAGTAACTAAAACACAATTGATTGTAAAAAAGCATTTAATAATAAGTAAATAAAAATAAATTAATATAGTTAAAATAAAACTAAACAAAATAAACTTAAAAGTATCATAACTGCTTTGATAAAAGTACCTATAGAAGTAATATGTATATGTGATTATTAAACCTAAAAGTAACAGTTTCTTCTTAATTAAAAAAAAGATAAAATATAACACTTGATTACTTGCCTAAAAGTACAACTCATTCTCTTTCTAATACGCATAAAAAATAACATAATACAAAAACACTTTACATACCAAATTAAAAAAATAATTAAAAAGGTCAATAGAAAGAAATAACAAACTTCAATTAGAGAAGAAGAGAAGCCAAAATCATACACTCAGACATTCCCTCCTGCCACTAACCAAGCTTAGTCACTCTGGGGCCCCACGACCGCGGCCAGCCGAAGAAAACCGATCCCGGCTCTCCAAACATTTTATAGAAGTGGAAAGGAGTTATGCCATGCAGTTACGACAAATGACTTGTTGAATACCGCTGTTCTGTAGTGATGAACTCGCAGCATAGAAGACCAGTGTGGGTGTTCCTTGATCCTTCACCAGCAATAATACATTCAAAATCGTTCAGGAAATATATAGTGAATCCAATATTTTTAAATAGAACAAATCAAATCAAAATTCGGAAATATCTCATGTCATCAAACTTTAACATTGTTAAAGTTGCACATAATAAGGTGATATTCAATGCACCTTAAATTGAACAAGAAACGTAAACAATAATTATTAATCTTCTACAATCTCGAAGAGCTCAAGGACACAGTCATGTCATTAACCACAGTACGGAAGTAGAGGAAATGAGGGGGGGAGTGTCTTAAGAAGAACGAGCTTTATATGAGTGGGCAAAATATTTTGCATTTTCTCAAGCATATGGATGCAAATACCTTTTTACAAATACTTATGTCATATTCCGTCCAGTCCAGTAATAATCAATCCCAAGCTTCTCAAACTACCCAATATGGTGAGACGGTACTGATTCTCCATGTACATTCATGAAGTCGATAGCGTTCAAAAGCCTTCAATACAATATATTTAACTTATTATGAGGTTTGTTTTGTCTGTATTAAATAAAATTTCCGTCCTGTTCAATCCAATATAATACCTCTTGAATGGCCAATTTAATGTTTTCAATTGTTCGATTAGTGTCACTTACGTTGCAGTCAGTGTATAATTATATGTACATCGTCAGCATAAGCGTGAAAGTTTTAGTAAGTCAGTGATGTGTGTATATCATTAATGTACAGTGCAAACAGTAAAGGACCATGGTACCCCACACGTGACAGATTTGTTGTCATCAACCACTACACACTACTGCCTCCAACTTAGGTCAGATACCATCCACGAAATAACGTTAGCAGAAAACCCCAAGAATTCAATAAATAGTGTGTGATTGACAGAGTCAAAAGCCTTAGAGAAGTCTAACAAGACTAGAACATTGTATTGTCGCTGATCCATGGCAACCTGGATGTCATCTGTTATTCGCAGTAATGCAGTTTCAGTAGTGAAATACAGTCTAAATAAAGACTGATGAGGGTTGAGAATATCCTGTTATTCAAGAAACTGAGATAGTTGGCAATGCACTATTCGTTCAAGACCCTTAGACAATGCAGGCAGAATGCTAATTGGTCTGTAGTCTTGTGGTAAAGCAGGTGATGGGATCTTGTTTAGAGGACGAATTAAAGCAAACTTCCATTGTCTGAGAAAATATTAGTTCTTAAGGATTCATTGAAATTTAATGAAACTGACGGAAGAATAGATAAAAGGACCTTTTTGACCAGTCGGATAGGTTTATTGTCAGAACCAGTTGCATTAGTGCTGATGCGGCTAAGAGCCTGCATGACATCCAACTGCATGACTGATCTGAAATGAAACTGGAGGTGTGCATGCGAACTGACGGCAACGAAGAAAAGTAATGTAATGTTGCATATAATGAAGATGTTATACAATAGTCATTTAAATCACTCGAAGGAACTTAGACCGGGACTGAAAGAGGGCTGTTTACCAAAACCCTTTTTTCACATTATGCCAAAGAACAGTAGACAACTGCTTTCTATCGGCAAATAACGTGTTGATATATCTCAATTTGGAATTTTGAAGACTCTTCTTTACTCTGTTGCGGAGCCGGCAATATTGGTTCATGGCCACCGTATCACCGGTCATTCGAGCTTTCCGGTAGACTGGGTCCCGTTGCGTCATTAAATTTAAAATATCATGAGTGATCCAATGCACTTGGTGCCGTTTATTTAGTCGCTTTGTTACTATAGAAGCATGCTTGTCAATCACGTCCGGCTGGATTTCTACTGAATACCATGGCATCTGAAGAACATCTTGTATAAAGGACTCACGCTTATACGCTTAAAATCCCTATATTTCAAAATCCTCTCAACAGGCTTGAGTACTCTGTAAAAGATCCCACAGATGATAAGGTCGTGTTTTTGAAACAGCAGGAATCGGAAGTTGGCCTTTGTGAACAACGTCCTTTAGCTCATATCTATAATGAGGTGTAAGAGTGTGTGAGATTCAGCAATAGATGTGTAGTCAAGGGTAAAATGGTCATATTGCAGTAGTTGAACATAGTCCTCAGTTGATTGAATTCAGTGTTCGGTGTTTTCATTAGTAGGTCAGTATGCATTCACCCATGATTAATACACGACTGTAACAAGAGGATATATATTCACTTTTCATCTCAGTATCGACTATAAAAAATCAAGACAGCTATTTTAGTATTACTTCCGAACAATTTAAACCTTATTTCCTACTAATATCAACTAGCAAAATTTACGGAGCACAAAATTCACGTAAACAGGCTACTCTATCATCCCTTCCCTCTGATCTCACTGAGATCCCCACTAGCTACAGCCCTTTAGAAGCGCTCGAGCTCCAGCTTATGACAACTCCCGGAATATGGCAGGTCTCAGCCTCTAGTAGCTTCCTGTCTTAAGGTAATCCGGAACCCTGAGACCTCTCAGTCTCTAGGAGCTCCTGGCTTCTATAAGATAATCCTAGTTGGCTTCTGGGAGCTTCAGCCCATGTGAGCTTTTTGTCAGTCTGAGCTATAAGCCTTTTGGGTCCTCCTGACCTCTAAGATTTGTATGGATTCTAGCAGCTCTCTGCCTTTGGGATATCCCGACATTTGAATTCAGCCTGTAGTAGATCCTGGGTTCTCTTTACCTCTGGGGGTTTCTCGACTTCCGGTAACTTACTCTAGGAGTGCACGATCTCTGATTGCTCTCAACCTCTGGCGATACCTGCTCTGGGAGTTTCTGTCCGTTACTCCCAAGTCTAGTCCTGAACTATGGCAGATTTCGACTGTAGCAGCTACCGGCTTTTGAAAGTTTACGGCCATAGCTGCTATCGACGCATTGCAGTTCACGGCCTCATGTAGCTATCGAATTCTGAGAGTACTTGGGATCTGAGAGTATATGCAAACGATTTGGGCACATTCAGCTTTGTATGTAGTTTTATTATAATCACATAACTATTATTTATGTGTCAGAAGGTTTGATTTAAGCATGTAACGCTAAGAAAAATATTACATGTGGAAAAAACTACCGTTTGATATTTTTAACCTTTTTAGTACCCTCGAACTTTTAGCTCCACCAAAACTAGCACGACTAACGATCAAATTCTTTCTTATTAGAAATGCTACTATCGATTTTAAGAAAAAACAGGCTGTATGCTTAAACAATGCAAATTGGCTCTCGGTGCCTAGTCTATTACAATTTCCTGTCTGGTTTCTAAGTTATGAAACAATGAGCTGGATCTAATCCTCGATAACAGGTGATAAAGACTTCGTTATTGTTGTCGTTAGACCGAGTAAAACAGCACTCGGATTTGTATCTGTCTTCGCACCGCGCCTAGGCCGGTTGTGGAACATACACTGTACATATATCTTCTATAATACAGTTTGATACAATGTTAATAGTACAGTCGGAAATAGAATTTAGTCCTCTTTACTGAGCCAAAGTAATGACTGATGTAGATAACACCCTCAAACCGCACCTGCTTAGTTAATATATGTAAATAACCCCCATTACCTAAGTCTTATTCTTCTCTGGAATTTAATTTATTGTATTGTTACTATATTTGCAAGCTAGGGTGTATTCTTTAAAAACTGTGTAACTAAAATAAAGTCATTGAACACTAATTTAATTCTTAAATATCACTATTTATAGTAATAATACAAATATTTATGGAATTACTTTTTGTAGCAAGTATTCTCACTCTTCAGAAATGTAAAAAACAATAAAATTCTAAGTATTACTTTAAAAAATATTTAAAATTGCAAAAGTTAATAAACAATAGTGCAAGACACTTTATTTTTCCGTAGTTTCACAGCAAGGACATATTGTGTCTATGTAAGTCTAAGTTTATAATGTGCAGAGAAGTACTTCATTTATGTCCTATTATTTTTACGGTTATGAAATTTCATTAACTTTTAATTTATAAGTAATTAATAATAACTATGTGAGGATTAATTTTCTGGAATAATTGACCAATTGTGTTGACTGAGGACCACTAGTTGATTGGTCCCGTCAAAGCAATGGATTGACATCAAACAGAACATGAATACTACATCATTACTAAATATACTAATTTTGTGAAACGTCTTACCCATTCAACCATAAAATAATCTGTGATGTCGTAAATGGTGGCATTAATTAGAGTACATTATTTACATTTATAGTAAAAAAAACCATCCTAGAGAGTATTAACAGCAACATTACTTTCTGTGGTAAATCTGTATAGTGAATATAAAGGGATAATATATTCTGTTCCTGTATATTTACTTTAAAATGTGTAGTAGTAACCGTATTTGTGATTTGCCGGAGCTGAAAGGGTTATCTGGTATAGCTCAAGTTTCCTTATGGATAGTAATTACTGTATCTTAGTAAAGGTGTTGTACAAAGGAAGTGGAGTCTAAGTGAAGGAGGTAGAACTCGTGTGGCGGAGGTCGAGGCAGAACATCTAATCAATAACCCTTACACTGGGTTTGACAACCGCATTAGGCTAATGAGCTAACTTTCTAAGAAAAACACTTCATAATATTCTCTTACTAGTAAGCCTTGAATCGTGAGCTTAAAAATAAGTGCAAGTCTAGAAATTACTTTTCAAGTATTAACATTTTTAATGATTCATTTGGATTGCAAGTAACGTCGAATTATATTGACTTTAGTGGTTTTAAAATGGTCTAACCCACTTTAAAACAACATATATTATGTTCTTCAGTAATATCAGCATAACTTCAAATATAGTATATAGAGCAAAGACTTTGGTTAACGAACGGATCTTTAACTTATAATATGAGTCGCACGCTAAAACTATAATCATTATCAGGGACTTGAATTAAAAGAAAATTATAGAGGAAACTAACACGTTGAATTTTTATCACTTGGCAAACAAACTGGTTTTAGTACCACTGTACTTACTTGTACAGTAAATATTTACATCTTTAATTGGCTATGTTTGGGTACAGTGGTTTGAAATATAATGTTTTGTTTTTTTCTGCAAATTTGAATTAGTCCAGATTTATTGTGGGGAAGGGGTTGTTTTCATAAAAAACGTATTTTGGACAGTCGATCATTTTAATTATTTTGATTTGCTCCCTTCCTAAGCCTTTCTACAGAGGTAAAGCCATTTTGAAACGCAAAGTAGCAATGACGTTACTAAATTCTTAAATATTTTCTTCGTAAATTATATTTATTACTAAAAAATATAATAGATTTTATCCTACCGTCAATCCAATCCAAGTTCATGTGGTATTAATGGTTATAGTGACATGTTTCAAAGGTTAACCTTCATTGCCAGACCTCAGACCTCAGTAGCCTTGATGGTGGATGGCTTTGTCACAGAATTAAAATTACACAACACAACACGGTATACACAATATATACACAAACACGATCGCGCGCGATGTTTCCTGCAGGCTGCGACTGGCGGACGAACATTGGAGTGATAACGCCACTCTCTCCCCGTGTGGTGTTATCACTCCGATCAGCTGTTCTGACTGGGGCTTTGTTCTTTCCACTGTTGATAACGGTGTTGAATATGATATTGGATTTGTATTGTAGCTTTTCATTCAACAGGTTAATACCCTCGCCACAAACTGAATAAATTTCGTATTCTTCCAAAGTTGATAGTAGACCTGTCCTTGTTACAGCAATGTATACAGCCATTTTCTATTTCATCCATATTGTAGTTTTCGTCCAATAGGTGTTGGGAAAAATTTATTTATTTATTATGTTGGGCCTTTGTTTATTTAATTTGACGTTGAGACGGTGTTCCTTGTATCTTTGTGTAAATGAACGACCGGTATGTAATTTTTGGAGCACTTTTGCATTCTATTTTATACACTCCAGTCTTTTCCAATACGTCACAAACCTGCTTATTAGTTTCAATATGTTGTTTGATTGTTGTTTTAAAGGCCATATTTATGTCATATTTCTTTATTCCTTTATCGATAGTATTTTGTACAGAGTGATTGCTTTCAATACTTGCATATCTTTTTATCATTGGACGTTTCCTTCAATTTTTTATTTTAGTTATGTTTCTTTACACATTTTTCAACCATTTTGTGAGGAAAATCATTGAGTTTTGAGATATATTTTATTGTATTAAGTTCCTTGGTATAGTTTTCTAGGCTTAAAGGTACATTTAATAATCTGTGTGTCATTGTGTTGTAGACATCACTTTTTTTTAGATATTTATTTATTTATTTAACTTCCAACGGTCAAAAGACCAATTTACAACGTGTTACAGTTTTACAAAGTTTCTCAAGATGACTAATACTTATACACACAAAGGGCCAAGCCAAACATGCAACGGAATTTAAAATTAAAAAAAAAAAAAAAAAAAAAAAAAAAAAAACTTAAGGTATGAGAAGGGACAAGCCAAACATGCAACTGGACTTTGATACTAATTGCACCAAGCCAAATATGCAGGGAACAATACAGCTAACACTATGCAACAATAACAATAAATAAAGCTATATGATTTACAATAACTATAACTATACTAGTAAAGGTAAATAAAATCTACAAAATTGTAATAAATATTAACAGTATTAGAGTAACAAAATAGAATCTATAGAATTCGTAATAAATTTTAACAACGATAACAAATAAATAACAATAATTTATAATAAATATTGAGGATCATGATAAGTAAATAGAATTAGGAATAAAACTAATGAACATGCACCATATATTATACTAATAACTACAGTTTTGATTGCCGAATACAGATTCAATGCAGTGCCTTCCAGTCCAACAACTTCTTTTTGAAGGCCTCCTCACCTGTACAAAACAGATCGTCCGGCATGCTGTTGGCCAGCAGCTGGAGGCGAGGAAAAGTACTGTGGAACAAGTACTGGGTCGAATACTGACGTCTAGCGAAAAGATGGGTGTGGCGCAGGTGTCGAGAAGTGCAGAAGTCCAGCTTGACAAGTAGATCTGGGGCATCAATGTTCGAGTTAATCAGTTTCCTCAGGAACAGTAGGTCATTGATTATTCGTCTTGTGTGATGTGGCATCAAGTTCAACTGAAGTTGCAGATCATGAATTGGGGCAGTGTGGTAGTCGAAGCCTAGCAGCAGCACACCAACAAAACGGACGAAACGGGTTTGTTCGTTCTCAAGTCCATCAATCTGTCCAATCAAGTAAGGGCTCCAAACAGGTGAAGAATATTCCAGTGAGGGTCTCACCAGATGGATGTAAAGGATCCGTAGAGCATGAATAGAGAACATGTTGCGGCTGTTCCGTATGACGAAGTATAGGGCAGAATTAGCTCTCTTACAAATATAGTTAATATGTTCTTGAGGGTTTAAATTAGGAGAAAGCATGACTCCAAGGTCCTTTATCATCAGAGAACGCGATAGGGGTTGATCTTCAAGTGTGTAAGGGAATATGATAGGTGTGCTAGACCTGGAGAAAGATATCATAGAGCATTTGGAAATATTTAATGACATGTCATTATCATAACACACCACTTCATCAACAGATCAATACTGTTCTGTAAAGCTTGGCAATCGTTGAGGGTTTTTATTGTTCTGAAGAACTTAGCATCATCGGCGAAGAGTAAAACTTTTGATCCTTGGGTGTACTGGACTAAGTCATTGATAAATATTGAGAAGAGAACAGGGTCCAACAGCGATCCCTGAGGCACACCTGATATAGCAGAGAAAGGCTTCGACAAACAGCCAGCAACCCGAACCCGAAGATAACGATCCCGAAGATAGCTCTTCAACCACATCAAGAGGCTTCCACTGAGTCCAATAGCTTCAAGCTTGGCCACCAGGTGTTCATATAAGGATATTGCATGGAATGAGGTTGAACGGATTGTTTGACTTTATGTTGTTGGTTTCCTGCATATGCTGTAATCAAATCTGTTGGTATGCTTCTTTAATGTTACGTCAAAAAAATCAGCTTGTTGTTTTCTTCAATTTCAACGGTGAATTTTAATTTGGTGTAATATTTTTCAAATATTTGTGCAACATGTTCAACTGCCGATCTGTACCATTAAATACCAAGGTTGTCGACTGCGAAATGATGAAATAAATATTCCTTCGAAACATGACACCATAACCATTAAAACCACATGAATTTGGATCGAATTGACGGTAGGATATAACTATTATATTTTTACTCGTTGTAATCGATCCTGGACTAACCACGATGAATTATGATTATATGATTTAACAAACTGTCAAAACATGTGATCCTTTAAAGCACTTCGAAAAGCTTTTAAAAACTAGGCTGTGTTACAGGATATTCAGTACTGTAGTTATCAGGATATAATGGTGAAAACCAAGATACGCATTTGGTTGCCAGCAATACTCCTTATTTGTTTCTGCCACAATATTTTTTAATACGATGACCAGTATAGTAGTATTCTTGCAAAAATGTATTTAAGTTTTCGGTTGAAAATTATCAGTAGGATTTGCCAAACCTTTAAATTATGTTAGCCTAAAACTGCAATATCCTAGAAGTACGTATAATTTTTTCTAAAGACCAACCTTTGCCTGGCCCTTTTCAATAAACTATTTAATTGCTTCTACAAGTAAACAAACTAGCGGAAACTATCTGTACAATATCAGATTGACATTTAAAAAAGCTAAGACCGGATATTGTGCTATTACTCACTCTGGCTTTCTAGAACTTATTTCCCTGCACAGTCTCACCAAAATATTATAAAAACATTATATCAAAGTAAAGCAAGTATTGGTATATCTTAACTTTTAATATTCAACATTTAGCAAATGGGGTTTCATTTAATTGGCTCCTTCTTATGTAACAAAATATATATTAAATTTAAACATTTTAAACCAAACTACTTTTCCTAAGTCATTGTTTTGATTAACAACACAATGACAGTACGAGATCCCTCCAACCACCTGAGTAAGTTAATTAGGCAAATATAATTAAATAATAAATCATTGTAATGTTTCGTGAATTGGAAAGTAAACCTTTAACATGTTTTATAAAGGTATGTTATAATTTAGCTTGATAATTAGTGTTTAAATACTCCATTTTTTAAATAGTTATTTCAAGCTGTAAAATAAACGAACGAAGTCTAACAAAACAGCAAGTTTCACCAATAAAATATGTATTGATGTATTGTCACACTCTTTAATCCTGCATGTAGCCACAGCCTATCCACTGCTCAATGTAAAAGTTAGGTGGTGAAAAATAAACTAGTACTCGCCACTTTGCTTGAAGCTTTGTGTTACCAAATTATTTGAGTATCACTTGCAATTTACATTGTTTCATTATTTTAATGCATTAATCAAGAAATATTTAATAATTATCCTGTACTAACTTCTTAAATCTTCTGTTGCTGTCGATATATTATTTGTCTTACACCAAAATAAGAACTCAGAATATTAAATATAAATAATAATGTTTTCAGTCTCATCTGTAATGGAGTTTTAAAGTCACATAGATGCAGTTTCCTTTAAATAAGTCAAGATGATAACAGCAAATATGGTACTTCAAGTGCTATTTTTAAATAAGAAAGAGCCAATAAGACATAGAGTATTGCACAACAGTTTATACGAATCGATATAATATCTGTTTACTCATGAAGAGTGTTCATGTCACTCAACAAAAATATACCTCCATTATGCTACAAACTATCTAAGCAAACTTTTATTGTCCACATTGAAACTGTCATATTCGTTAAACATTTTTACCAGTGATTTTGTTTTATTTTAACACTTTGAAATTCGAAAATTGTTTAAGAATCATTTGTTTATTACGAGTATATAGGGAATTAAATATAAAACTATATAAGAGTATTTTATGGGTTGTACCATGTGCCCAGTTACTCTAACAGTATAGTACAAACACAAGTCCAACCCTTCTTTCGTCTGTAACTCTCAATGAATTTTACAAAAAATTTACATTTCTTACATAAACTGTGTTATTGCTAAGATTTCTTAAAGTTTCAATTTTCATGCGAGAAAAGAAATCATTGTTTCAAATTGAAAGCTTTCAATAAGTATCAACTTTAAAAAAACAGACATAAAATTATCTAAACAAATTAAAATCTTTCTCTTAAGACACAATATATGTAGAATGTTTTAAAGCTCGAAAGGAACTGGCTTATATGAGCAATAAAAATAAATCAACACTCCATTCTTTATATCATTAACTTTAATAATACTGGAACGTTTTTAATATTATGTAGGTATTCAGGATTTTTGGATCAAATGGAAATAACATTTAAACTAGTTGTAATTATTATGAAAAATACATCTCCAAGATAATTTTTAGTTTAAAAAAGAGCCCTTTCGTAATCTGCGGGTTCATCATAACAAAATATTTTGTTCGGAAAGACCTCGTGTAACTTATCTAAAATTATATTCGCAATGTGTTGTTATAATAGTTACAATTAGTTTATTTAGGTATGTGTTCCTAGATAATGTCTTGGGATTCTATTAGTTTATGTTGCATTTAACACAAAGAAATTTAAAGATTTGCCTTGTTATATTCAGTAAAATTATTCTTATTAAGTAAAGTTTTATATTATTAGTAAAATCGTTTGACCTCTTTAACATTAACTTGAACATTACACGTTAAATCTGTAACATATTTGAGTACATGTATTACTGTTTAAAATTAAACAATGTATTAAAAAGAGGCACTCTGTAAATATATTTGTGTGGTAATGACTTTTGTAGCCTTGAAGCAATCTATAAAATTAACATATAATATAATAACAGACTCACACAGATAAATATTTTCAAACTATGACATAAACGTAAAGGTATTGTGTAATCCCCAAAGTGAGGAGGTGGAACTGGTTACAAATCCCAGGCCGTCCACATCAACCGCTGTGAACATTGACCCTGCGGGATTCCCATTCTCGTTTTTTGTACATCTTTTCAGCCAGGCTGTATTTATATTTCTCACATTTATCGTTTGTGTGTTGAAAACCCTTATACAGGGGTTAAGTCCTATTCATAAATATGTTCTTTACTTTTATTGAAACATAAAAGTATATCACTTTTAACAATTAATTATTGAGTAATAGAGATAGTCTAATAGGCTATTTTAATAATGTAGAAAAAGGAGTGAGGTTCGATGGTACAATCGTTGCCTTTAATATAAAAGCAAAATTTAAGTTGTAGTGGCTAATAATGCTTATTTTATCATCTCATCAAATCGTAAATATATACCTAGAGACAATAGTTTAAACAAAGCAAATAGTAAAACAATTTTTGTTTAACAATCAGTTATTTTTAATGGTGCCGATGCCGCTTTCATTACCTCCCCCTGCCTACTCAAGGAAAATGCTGATAGGAATTTTCACATCCATGTTTCACTTGGTTTAGTGACGTGCCTGTCATCTTTCATACAATGCGTTACCTTTCACGGGAATTTTCACTTTAGGTGTTCATATTTGTTCAATAGAGTTTTTTTGGACATGTTAAAAGATGTGAATAGTTTAAGTCAGCATCAGATTCTTAAAATGCCACTATACATTAGAAGAACTCACTACTCCTCAAGTTTTAGCAACGACAACAACTTCCTAATCTGTCAAGAAATCTCTCATAGAAGATGTTGCTGGTCCATCAGCTTTCCCCGCTCAAGTGGTTCCAATACATATGAAAAAATATGTATTCTATTTACCCAGCCAAAAAGTGAAGGATGGCCCGTTTTCAATGTGCTATCTGCTCTAAGTATATTTGTTTACAGGAGGTGTTTGTTTAATATGAGAAAAACATTAACTATATCTCAAAATTTGTATAAACCCAATAAAACATTGCAGTTTACTATGTTCGCGTGGAAACTAAAAATAACTCGTTTTAATTTTTTCCCTGTAGTAGCCTGAGAAACTACTCGTTACTATTAACGTGTCACATTACCATTCCAGTGTTAAAAGAAACTGTAACATGTAGGAAACCAACAATTAAATAAAACTGTCAAAAATTAAGTGGATTGGGTTAAATGCCGTTATAAACCGTACATAAAACGTTTGCGCCCTTGAAAGAACGGATCGCCGTTCCTGATCCGGAAAGAACTACGTGATCTGCCTACTATGAGTAAGTTAGTTTATGATAAAGAGTAGGCAGTTCACGTTAACGCGTCCGAATCAGGAACTGCGAGTACGTCCCATTCCAAGCCCGGCTGACCAGTTCCAAGTTCGTTTTATAGCGATAAGATGGTTGAAGGGTGGTTTCACTGATAACACTGTAAAACTGATTCTTAGTAGTCTTAAAAAATAATAATACTAGAATAGTTAATTAAAACTATTTAGAGTTTCAAGTTTAAACCATATTTAAAAAGTCTTAACTTTTGTGGTTATATATTGGATTATATTATACAGTTATAGAATATTTTACGTTGATGAACACACTTAGATCCTTAAATCACTAAACGTGTTACATTTTCATTTTAAAGTTCCAGACCACAAAATACTACTAACTATTTATGTGTATCTCGGATTAATTTCACATTACTTCAGTAAAAGTCCATATTACACTTCACGTTCACAGTCATGTATTTACATATTCGTTTTAAAGTTCCAGACCACAAAATACTACTAACAACGTATGTGCATCTTGGATTAATTTCACATTACTGCAGTAAAAGTCCATATTACACTTCACATTTACAGTCATGTATTTAAATTTTCATTTTAAAGGTCCAGACCACAAAATACTACTAACTACGTATGTGCATCTCGGATTAATTTCACATTACTTCAGTAAAAGTCCATATTACACTTCACGTTCACAGTCATGTATTTTATGTGATAAATCATCCACAAGAAGTGTCGTGCAGTAATGAGCTGAATAAACCGTTGTAGGGTCAATTTGAAATGGAGATAAGTTGCCGGCCGGCATAGGGCAAAACAGCACTTGATTAATAGCTTTTAACAGTTCTTGGCGTTGGAAAGTTCTGCTGATGAATATGAAGGGAGCTCGTATCTCAAATATACTGCGCCTGTTTAACAAAAACCAAAAACAACAGTAGTGTCCGTTTCTAGTTTGTCAAGAAGTTAGGAACTAAATCGTTAGTTGCTAGTATTAGTTTCCGAACCATAAACATGTGGATAACCTAAACACAATAAACATAATACCTGTATTACTTCCAATTAAGCTTTATAAAAAAATAATAGTTATCCGTAGCTTTGCACGCAATTTCCTGTTGAATAACAGGGTACGTAATACGCAATTTATTGGACTTGAAACATAAAAATGAACGTTTTGGAACTCTGAAGTTGGAAATTGAAATAATGTTTAAACATATCAATGAAATACATATATGTGAGTTAGTAAAGTTTAGATTATGTAGAGTTATATAGTAAAGTGCGTGTTAGTGTTAAAGCCATACATAAAAGTGTAAGGGGTGGTCGTATTACACGATAATAAACTTGTTGTACTAGAACATGATAATAGCCGCCAAAGGTCACGTTTATTTCTCAAATCACAAGCCTGCATTATGGCTACTATACTGTATTGCCAAGATACCGTGAACAGTGAATATTACCTAATCCCCACGTGTTAAATCGTAAAATTCGTGTTCCCTATCAAAGCATTGCCGCACCGCTCTCTTGCGACGTTGAGATCGTGTTTAACGCATCGGCCTAATGCGTTGATTTTAGTAAGCAATCGTGGATTTCGATTGTTTTCGATGTATTTTTGGTATAGGCTACAGATTATGATGAAACTAACGTTATAACTTTATTTATTGTATTCCGCATGTTGTGTCAAATTTCCGGCAAAAAACCTGAATTTGGAAATAAATAAGAACGTTCTAACTTTTTGTAAAACAATGAAAATTTATTTAAAAAAAATAATTTTCATAATTCTAAACATTTGTACAACACTCGGCTGATTACACAGTAGTATTACTAGTGCTGTAATAGAACCTTATCGTAACTGTTACGTAAAGTTCTCAATTAAACACTCTCAGGGTGTTAGTAAGAAGTTATAATCCGGTCAGGTATACCTTTGGAAAATATTTGTAACTCTGTGATAACATTAATAGTGAATATATAAATATCTAGTAACATAAATGGATGAGTTACTACAACTTTATAGTTAGAGATCTCTTAGGGACACAATGAACCGCTATTTAACCGCGAGCCTCCCTCAGTTGTCGAGTTCGGACAGTGTTCGACCGCATTATACACATGTACACATTTGTTGGTCTTATGAGAGTTAGTCTAACATAAATGTTTACAGTAAATTTAGAAAATTACGTTTATATAATATACAGGGTGATTCATAAAAGGTGTGCAATATTTCAGGACTTGATACAGGTCATCAAAACAAGGAAAAAACCCCATTGCACATGGGTCCGGAAACGTACCGTTTACTGTCTGCCTGTTTGTGTTTGTTGGGAAAAAAAGTACTACTCAAAAACCACTTAAGATACAGAATTCAAACTTATCAGTTATGTTAACCTAGTGTTGGTCCTTTTCATTGAAAAAAAAACAAATATCTCATTGCATTTCAAAATGGCGTCCGTTCAAAATTTTCAAATTGTATTAGCTTTGAAACGGCTACTTCGACAACAAATTCACCAGGATAACTTTTTTTAGCATATTTTATTAACAATTCAATACTTTTTGTTTCAAAAAGATTGAATAACAAATAACTGAGTAACAGCACCAAACGTAAAAACAGGTTAAATCCATGCATTGCAAGTACATACAACAATGTAGTGGATTTTTACGAATAAACTTTTTAAGGTTCTTTATTAAAATAGTGAACAATATTATAACCTGAAATGTAATATTTATTTTTTTAATTTGTTTTAAGATAAATTTTAAAAAAGTTCTTAACCAATTGTGAATCCTGGTTTTTAAATCTTAAAAAATGTTAATAGGGCTACGTTATGGTTGGGTATAGGGTTTTCTTACATGCAATTGTGTGAAACAGCGTAATTAATTCAATGTGTTTGAAAAATTTTATTGAACATGATATTTTTTATTAAGAAATCAATGATTACATTACTGTAAAACTTTCATAATCGTTGCTCAAAGTGGCGTCCTTGTAACTCGTTGCAGATTCTGAAGCGTCGTAAGCACGATTCTCTCACCCCTTCAAATGGATTATTGTCTTGAATAACTGCAGCAGCCTCAACAACTCTAGCTACTAGATCCATTTCATTCTGTATGGGAGTGGTATACACTAATTGCTTCATGGGTCCCCACAAGTAAAAATCAATGGGTGTGAGGTCAGGTGACCGCGGAGGCCAAGGGACGGGACCTCCACGTCCAATCCAACGATCTCCATACACTTCATTCAAATGTTGTCTAGCAATCAGGGAAAAGTGGGCCGGTGCTCCATCGTGTTGGAACCACTTTCTTTGTCTAGTTTCAATAGGAACATGTTCCAACAGCTCAGGTAAGATTCCCTCAAAAACACTTCATAAGTTCAGTCTGTTTGGTATAATGTGTGGCCCAATCAAATATCCGTCTACTATTCCAGCCCAGATATTGACAGAAAATTTGTGCTGAAACTTACGTTGCACAATTTCATGAGGGTTCTCTTCAGCCCATAAATGGCTGTTTCGGCTATTAAATATGCTATCTCGAGTAAATGACGCTTCGTCAGTAAAGAGAACATACCTTAAAAAATCGGGTTCATCAACTAATTTGTGAAGGAACCAACGAGAGCAGTCTACTCTGAGAGGAAAATCTGCAGGTTCTAAGGCTTGTACTTTCTGATGTCTGTAAGGGCACAAACGTTCTTCATTTAACACTTTCCACACAGAACTTTTGCATACATCCAAATTATGAGCAATAGCGCGAACGCTGGTGGAGGGGTTTTCTTCTACGAATAATAAAACCTCTTCTTCAAAATCAACAGTCCGTACGGATTTCCGTTCTACAACATTATTTTTCAAATGACCAGTTTCACTAAGACGAATATGAACGGCACTGAAGACGCTATGAACTGGGTGCAGCCTATCTGGAAAGCGCTCTCTGTAAAATCTGCTACCTAATCTGGCATTGCCTCCAGCAAGTCCGTACACAAAGTGAATATTAGCATACTCTTCAAAAGTAAAACGGTTCATATCGTACAAGAAACAAAGTAATAAAAGAAATTTAAATTAACAGGAAAAACTAACAGGAATTACAAAGAAGAACAGATTATTCAAACAGTGACAATCACGTTCAAAACATAGACTTGCTCAACAATGTCTTGATAGTTTGTTTATTAGTTTTTCTTCATTTAAAACACCTGATTTGGTTGCTGATTGTTGGTCAGCTGTTTTCATGTAATATGATGCTAGTGTTTTTTTTTTTAAGAGCATTGTGAATAGTTTGTTTCTTTTTTATTTGTGTGGGTAACACATTTTTAACACATTGATTACTGTAAATGGAACAAAAATGATAGTAATATTTTTTTTAGGTTATAATAATTGTTCAGTATTTTAATAAAGAACCTTAAAAAGTTTATTCGTAAAAATCCACTACATTGTTGTATGTACTTGCAATGCATGGATTTAACCTGTTTTTACGTTTGGTGCTGCTACTCAGTTATTTATTATTCAATCTTTTTGAAACAAAAAGTATTGAATTGGTATTAAAATATGCTAAAAAAAGTTATCCTGGTGAATTTGTTGTCGAAGTAGCCGTTTCAAAGCTAATACAATTTGAAAATTCTGAACGGCCGCCATTTTGAAATGCAATGAGATATTTGTTTTATTTTTTTTTTCAATGAAAAGGACCAACACTATTTTAACATAACTGTTAAGTTTGAATTCTGTAACTTAAGTGGTTTTTAAGTAGTACTTTTTTCCCCAAAAAACACAAATAGACAGACAGACAGTAAACGGTACGTTTCCGGACCCATGTGCAATGGAGTTTTTTCCTTGTTTTGATGACCTGTATCAAGTCCTGAAATATTGCACTCCTTTTATGAATCACCCTGTATATACCAGCCTTCATTGTTCCCTTAAGAAGAAGTGAGAAACAAACTGGAGAATGTTGAGGGTTGAAATACGGTGTACAAATTAATGCATTAATCAGTGTGCTTGCTTCGATTCCGTACAGACCCAGTAAAACATTTATTTTCTAAATATAAACATATTTCATAATTTTATCATTTAGGTAGCATGTAACAAATTCCTTAAATCATAGGCAAAAAAGATATTTCATCAGTGATTATATTAGAAAACCTATTGGGTTACGGAATATTAAAATATTGTAACTTACGGTAAATTGAGAATAAATGCACAAAACTTTGGATTACTCAATCAACATTTACTATTCGCTATGGTCAATTCGCCCATGCTGTTTTAGAACTTGCAAGTCTTACCTAGCTTAAGGCATAATTTTTTTCAGACATTAGTTGTTTGCGTCGCTTTTTATTATTCCAGCAATATTTAAAGAACATATTCAGTTAGTGTATTCTTTGATATCTTTATTTAGATATGTAAAGTGAATATTTTTATTTCAAAGTGAATGTGGTTAAAATACAGCAAACAAAGTTAAAACGCCTTAGTTCATTATGCAAAGTGAAGAGTCTCGCCAGAGAGCATAAACAATCTCCTGGACAGACGAGGATGTAACATTTTAAAACGTTCTTCTTGCCATACATCGCGTTGCGTGGGCTGTTTAGTTGTGAAGGATATAAACAAACCGCTAGGGCAAGTGAAATTTTAGTGTCAAAAGTACGTTTCTTTAGGATTTTTACCATAAAACTTTTTTAAGTGCTCACACGTTATTAATATCCAAAATCGGAGATTAATTTTAGTTTCTGTGGCGGTTTAATATACAATATTGTAGACTATATATCATGTTAATTGAAACTAAAGTTTATTTGTTTTACAGTGAAATTAAATGGGGTTTTAAGATGTTACAATTTTAATGTTTACGTTATATTGAATTTTTAGACGTCTGGGTTGATAAATGTGAACTGTAAGCAATCAATGTTTGATTTTCTTTTAGCATTTTCTTCTAGTATTTATTATTATGCTATTTAGACTTCATAGTGATAAAGTGAAGTTTTTTCTCTTATATTGCTGGTAACATCATGTTGATGTGCACTCGTCTTGCCAGTCCTAGCATACTTTATTTTAGAATATCTAGAGTATTTTACTAGATATATTTGCATAGTCCACTTTTATAATCATAATGATCGTAATGGCTTGTGTGTTCACAATCTATGTTTACTGTAAATGTTTCTTTACACTTATTCCTCACTGCTTTACACCCATTAGCTGAATGCTTTTTTACATTGCTTGAAATTATTTAAACCAAACCTATCTAAATCGTAACACCTAATTTTCCTATTTAAGGCAAAATATATGCATTTAATATGGGCGTTAAACTAAAGGGTTTTCTAAGCTTTCTCATAACAAACACCGTAATAAGATGAATTGCAAATCTGAAAAAAATATCATAGGTCCGTTGTATAGTTAGTATACTGTATTTTGGGATCAATAAGGGATTATATTTTACACATGAATTATCGCAGCAGCAAAACACATATTAAATTTGCTTGGACATGGTGTGGTTCTCGAAATATTGTGAAGTCCCCTAAGGCAATGAGAGAAATGAGACACGAATTCCTGGCTGTCCAGATCAACCGCCTGCAGTGAACTTTAGTCCCTGCGGGATTTATACTCTTACACTGTTTTAACCGGGTTCCTTATAATATTTATGTCTACTATTGTAGTATATAATAATTCAGTAAAACGACCAGCAAAACCATACCAGTTTCTTAAAAAGGATTTCTCTACTTAAAAATCTTAATTTGAAATTCAAAATTTATAAAGCTCCTTTCAAAATACTATTAGAATCTTCTGCTATTTAAGCTATTTGCCCTACTAATGAATTTTATTGTATCCATTCATATTTGCGGTGAATTAGAGGAGTTTTTAAAACTGACTATGCCGTTGTATATGGATTAGTTTACCCATAACTTCAATCTTTACATCAAAAATGTACATCGTCAGGCAAATACAATTATGTGTATAGTCTAATGTTTACTCATTATTGTGCTTTATTTATAGTTAAAAAGTTCCGTGAGTTTATAACTTGTGATATTACAACCATTTATTTAATATTTTTACATTTCGCGTAAAAGGCTTCGCTGAGGTTAGAATGAGAAATTTCCCATTGAGGGAAATCAGCAACTTCTAACTCGTTGCTAGGACTGAAGTTTCTAAAAGATTTCAAATATATAGCTCAATTTACTTTTGAGATATCGCCCTGAGTAAGAGTCATCGATAACACTTAATTAAATTCAATGGAGGGACATAAAACATCATGGAACCCGAGCTTACCTTTATAATAATGGTTCATGCTATATTTTAAGCATATAACTCAATTTGTATCGAGGTATTCAGCAGACATTTAGACTTTTTTCGCTTAATCTTAGCATTTAATGTTTTGGCATAACAGGAATTAAAGTGATATAGTAAGATATTTACTGTTACTGGACCAAATTCTCATATTACTAATTACATGAACGTTTTACTGGTATAAATTGTGGAGTGGATGATACCAGCATAAACCAGAAGAAAAAGTATGTTACTGACTATTTATATTAACCTCCCACATTATTTCTAAGTAGGGAGTGTATATAACTTGTGTAGTTAGTTCAGGTATATCATAATTCTGAGTTACCATCCAAGTAGATCGGGACGACATGCCAAGTTTTGCCGACATAAAAGTTTGACTTGAAATCTCCTTTACATTGTCGGGATGCTCTATGTTTAGTAGAATGGAGGCTTCCCGTTGTAATCTCAATTGCGGGAATAGAATTTATTGGCCCAGACTAAAAACTTAAGTTGAAAAATTACCAACTTAAGATGAATCCTAGGATGAAATCCAGCTTTAATTGACGATGGATTTCGACTGCAAATTATTAAAATTAAGAACGGAATCCACGTGGTTCTGACTCATATAAAACGTATAACCCCATGTCGTAGGGATATCGTTTAAAGTGACTTCCTTATTAAAATTTTACTACTATCCAGTAAAAAGGTATTAGTATAAAAACATGAACTATAATCTTATTAGACAAGTATGCTAGGATTACAAGAAAGTTAGTTAAGGCTCAATTCTTATGATCATTTTTATGATGATTTTCAGTCATTCTAGTTTGATTTTTT
Organism: Homalodisca vitripennis; assembly: GCF_021130785.1. Lineage (NCBI taxonomy): Eukaryota > Metazoa > Arthropoda > Insecta > Hemiptera > Cicadellidae > Homalodisca > Homalodisca vitripennis. The sequence continues at coordinate 132,007,029 of NC_060208.1, forward strand.
AGCTAGTTTTAAGGTCAAAAACACCGATCTTATCATTCTCAAAATTTTTGATATAGAATGTCTTGTTGTAGATAAAAACAAAGGTTGTAAATATTCAGGAATTCTTATGATAATTTTTGTAAATAACTCTATGAAATTTATAATTTTTCTAAAAATTATTGATTAAAATCATATGTTAATGATCTTCCATGATTAAATGCAATTTGTATAAACATTATGTACAATTAATGGTTTTTTAATCTTAAACTAAATAGATTAAAAATATACCAGATATTTACTTAAAAAATATATTAACTAGATAATTTCTTAACCATCAGCAAGATAACTGCGCCTTTAACATATTCAGCAACACGAACTGCAAACCAACGTATCAGTTTGTTCATAGATGAAGTACCATAATGAAATGCTGCTCGTAGAAAGCTGCTCGATTTTAATTTGTGATTAAGAGGAATTAAAAATTTATTTCACCTATAATTTCTAAATAGTATTGTAGAAGAGTAAAATATTAGTATTAAAACTTACTATTTGCCAACAACGGGAATATGCTTATGAATAAAAAATTGTCATAATTGAAAAACACACGTTTTCATGCAAAGATATTCACTTTTATATTAAAGACAGAGAGTTAGTGCCTTGGTAAGTAAAACTTATTATTTTATTTTATTCATTGTTTCTAGAAACCATAATGAATTACTCATAACTCGTTATAAACAATGTGCACTAAATTTAAAACAAATGTTTGAAAGTAATTTCAATGATAACAATGACTAAACGTGTTATAAAACCCATATTTAATGTTTGGTGCTTGCTTGATAGTTATTTTTATGTCATATCATGCATATTCATTTTGTTGGTTTCTTGTAAGGATGATTAAAATTTAACATGATATTTTTTATTTAAATACTCTTATTTAAAATTATCTTTCGCCTTTATATCATATTGCCATTCATCTATTATTCTTGGTCTTTATCGGTTTTTCAACAATATACACATAACATTATAAGTAAAGTAAATAAACTTATACTGTTTTATAAATTGCATCAGCACATTAATATTTCGAACATTTTCCATTTTATATGTTACGAAACAACTAATGATACATTTTTTATTATATAACAACGACAAATATCCAAAATCTTATTATATTTCCAAACTATGTAACTGTATACACTAACTCCGTAAGTCTGCAAATGGTTTATTGTTTTCGAGCTAAATGGCAGTTCAAAATAATGTTTAAATTCTAATTTAATATTTTTAATTCTTACGAAAAAGGATATAAAGGCCTCAATTTAAACGTTCCCTTGTATTCAGTTGTTTTTGAGATACCAATGGTGGCAGAGATTAAATAGCCATCCTGCATACCATTACTATAACTGATGTTTAATATATCATTTCTGATATTTGCATATAATGGAATCATTGAAATAAGCTACAGGTAAGTTTTGGGTTAGATTTACAAAACACTTATCATCGTATAAAGTATGTATTAGTTATTTAAATTCCTACTAGGAATGGTACATATCTATCGTCCAAAAATTAAAAAAGAAAAAGAAAAGAAACATTAAATAATAGTAATAGTATTAAATATTATAAAAATTATATTAAATTTCGTTAACTGTCAACTATTGTTAATTTTAAGCTTAAATCTTATATTTTTAGTTTAATTTAAGTATTTTCTTGCATTGTTAAGTTTTAAGTCCACATCTTGTTAATATATAAAATTTAATTAAAACATGTACCTTCACAAAAGGTGGTTCAAGAGTACTTTAACTTCTCCATGTATAAAGGGTATACACGGTACTGTCCCAGTATTCACAGTGATGTGGATTCTCTCTAACAGCACTGTAGTCTTTAGACAGTCCTCTTAAGAATTATATGGCCTTTTTACCAACATATAAAAACGTTTTATGAGTTATTTTTTTCTTCACTTTACACATTTTAAAGCATATAAATAAGATGAAAATTGCAGTTGAAGCATAAACAGCTTTTATTAAGCAAACCATAATTTTCATTCGTAATTTTCAAAATCAAATATATTTGTACTAACAACAGCTCGTTTGGAAAACCAAACTTATCCAAGTTTAAAATCTGTTTGTTTAGTGAATTCAACAAACTTATGGAAATAGTATGCCATTTCATGTATTAACTTTTTAAATCAAAGTAATTTGTCCACAAATTACAGTTGCAATGAAAATATTTTCTGCTGTAGTTAAATAATAATGAAATACGATAAACAGTTGTTATTGTACATGATTTTTAGTAATTATATATCTTAAAATAACAATTTTTTAATTTAAATTAGATGAGTTCAATATATCACTGTCATGGGATTGAAAAACAGTTTTTGTCATTTAAGTACTTTTTGGTATTGATCTATTAATCTAATTGTAAAAAATATAACTTTTAAATTTATTGCAAGTTAAGACTTAAAGACTGAAGATTTATTCTGTATTCCAAATATGCTTTGAAGATTGAACATGTCCAAACAATTTTAATTCTCAATCACAGTTTTACGTGATAAAATCTTAAGGTTTTGTTAAATTCACGAAAAATATTGTGCATCTGAGAACCAACTGTTTGGAGGCAAAATTAAAAGATAAAGACAAAGACTGAATGATTTATTGATTTAATGAAAAGTTTAAATACGGTTTCTTTCAAGATAGTCTACGATGTTTTATAAGATTTATATAAAATTCGTCTTTTATAAAAACAGTGGATATCAATGGTGCAAAACTAAGATCTTTGATGTAAGAAACAGAAGTGGCATTAGTAAGACACAAACTCGTCTTGTATAATAAATCACAAATTGGAGAGACAAAAATATGAAGTAGCTAGCTATCACACCAGCAGATCTCATTAACTTAATGCGGTTGTCAGACTCAGGTAAGTCCTTATTGATTACCCTCAGATCACATAACTTAATATACTAGGGGTACAAAAACGTTGATTGAGACCTTATATTAAATCTGGCCCAATGTCTCACGTTTTTATTCTTACAGAATATCATTTAAAGGTTTATTACGTGGATATTAGTTTTAGTTCTAATATCTATGATGTGTAGTGAAATCTAAATTACGTAAAAACCCATTAAAAGTTCCTAATATTTTATAACAATAAAATACAAATTAATAACACTATAATATGTAAAATTAAAATAAATAATGTTAACCAGATAATCTATCGAAAGTTATCTATTTATCGCCTATCTACAAAACACATTTTACCACTCATCTGTGCGTATAAACTAACAATATCAATTACATTTCATTTATAAGTGTCCAATTTATTTGTTTTTCAGAATAAAAAAATCATTAATTCTCTTCTTATAATAGAGATTTTTTAAAATCTATATTTCACAAAAATGCAGCGACCAAGTTATAATAAAAAATGATTAAATATTTCCTTTTTCAAGAAATGTCGGAATTTGATATTTTTATTTTGCTTAGAACATTTCACTCTTCTAATTTAGGAGAATGCAGTTAAAAAGACATTAAATAGGCTACCTACTTATTTTTTGTCAACGTTTCTCAGACATAATTTTATAAAAACTCTGTAATTGTAGTTTAGTTTGTTACATTTCTAAACCATTAAAATTTAAATCGAATAATTTCCTATTATAATAGAAGTATTTTGTATTAATATAGGATCAATACAAAATGGAAAACAATAACATTAAATATTTCCAAATAAACTGGAAAAATATGTTGTGAAAGCTATGCTCAAGAAGCTCACGTTTGTATGTTTAAACCGCTAATGTTGTGTAACAAACAACGTCATTCGCATTTTTATTACGTTTTAAACCACTAATGGGGCCACATTTAAAATAGACAACGCGTATGCCATTTGAACGTACAAATGCGTGTAATCTATAAGAAAAAAGATTCATTGATATCATAATTGAAAGAATATTCAAGAAGGGCCATTTATTACAGAGTATTCGCCTATGGAAATTCACTGATTGTAAGCCAGATGGCGGGTAATTTACCTACGTCACTGAATACTGATCAGCTGTTTGCAATCTGCTTTGGTTCTCCATCGCTTGGCGTATCTTCAGTGAGTCAAGCCCGATGCAAATAATTTGTGACTTGTTTGCCATATTTTGTCCGGCTAGAGCAGAACTACTACTGTGCTTTTTTCAATTAGTACATGCATACATCAGCGCGGTTTTTATATAATTACTCGTACAAGTACACGCATACATCAGTGTGATTTTTTTAATAATTGCAAGTGAATACATACATCAACGAGGTTTTTATATCATTTAATACAGCAGGGTCATTCTATCTGACATAAATTACGACTTTCATAACGAATATGTACACTTGTTTGAGTATATACATATAAAGAAGTCTTGAATCCACAATTTTTACTTTTGTTTTAGTACTCCATGTAAACTGTCTCATAAGTAACTTATTGTAATATTATATAAAACTCGAATGGTGTCTGTGTGTTCGTGTTTTTGTAATCACGTAAAAACTAATCAGCCTATTTTACTGAAATTGTACTTAATCTTTCTTAGGGTCTCTGATTAACATATAGTCGCATTCTTATTTGGAAGATATCACCGGTCGCTAAAGCTGCAAAAAGTCCCATCTTCGTTTTTGAAATTGCGTTACAAATATTTTTATTTGAAAAAGCCTGTTAAATGTAATAAAATTTTACGTGTATCCATTGTTTTATGATGATGAAAACCCGTATATTTCATTAATTTAAACGCTACTTCAATTTGTTTTAATTGATAGACTTGAAAGCATTTATAGCTTATTAGTATACCATATGACCATAACTTATGTCAACATTTTCTGCAAACTTTGTGCGGTCACAAAGTAAAGAACATGCAGATTATAAAATTAAAACTTATAATACAAATTTATTTTTAATCTTACGTTTTAGCAAATATTAAGAGTACAGTGCTTGGTCAGTAATGTAATGTACATATCAAGCAAAGTTACTATCTAAATATGTACTATAAATTTAAAGAATGTTATAAAACCCGTTTTAGTAGTCTTTTGACAGAAGCATGCTTCTCAAAGCTCTCATAAATATATTTCTTGGTCGGGGAAATAAGGCAAAATCAGCTATTACACACAAAAAACTAAGCCTGGAGTAAATTACAATGGCCATAATTATAAACTTTTGGGCAAATTTTCTTGATCGTTTCAAAAAAAGCAAACTTAGCATTGGCACTGGAAATATAATTCACTTGAACCAGAAGTTCTTATACATGTGCATAGCCTACGAAATCGCGTGAAAAGGTGCGGGTAACTGCTAGGGTCTCATTAAAAGGATATAGAGAATATTTCAAATTCTTATACCATTTAATATGAACAGGAATCAAGATGTGTACATTGATAAAAACATCTTAAAGTTCTCAAAAGTTACAGTGAAGTATTAGTTGTTATTTTTAAACTACTCACTTATTATTGGGTTTAATTTTAATTATTAAATCAATTTGATTATGTTAATATACAGCCAATTCATATCATCTATGTTAAGGAGGTTATCGCTAACTATCAACAATTATATGCCTCCCAAAAAATATCTGAAGAAAAATATATATTTATATGAAACAAATAGGTTCGATTTTGTTTCTTACTCAAGTCACACAATTACAGCGATTTTCATGAAAATGTATAATTTAAATCAAAGTAATATACGAAATTTCCTGTAGGGTCACTCAAAGACTGCAAAAAATAGTATCATATCCAACTTCTTTAATGGGAAATCAAAAACCATCATTGTAGTGATATACAATTGTCTTAGTTAAAAAAAAAACATTTTTATTTGGTTGTTTTATAAAGTCACTGTTGAATTGTTTTGTTTTTATATCAATATAAATATAATATTTCCGATTTGACTACATCTATTTATAATAAAATTTATATTTTTAACTCATGAATGTAATATAAATAAATACACATACATAGGATATACGTGTGTTATGAGCGGTACAGCTTAAAGTAACAATGTCTACCTAATTATGCATAGTAATAGTTATTTATGCGGACAGGTCATAGCTATGTTCAACCTCACAAACAGATAACCAATAATCCAGCGATACCGGGTGTCGGATCATGTATTCACTTTGTCCGTTCTGTGTGACTACGATGTTGGATGTTGGATACGCTTTATGGTTCTGAACAGTAGTGTACGGCATGCATACATGGTTGTATTCGTGTATGTTATAAATTCTTCAATTTACTGCGATTGTATGAATAAAAGGGCTATGTCTGCCATAACACCACTTGGTGAGTTACATTATCCTAATTTGTTTTTCATTTAAAAAATTCTGATACGAACTCCAAACGTAAGGATAAAAGCATTCATACGTTTTTACAGCCCAGGAAAATTCAACATCTAAATTTCGTCACATCGAAAGTATATGCCAATTGGATATTTGAATAGAGGCACTAAATGTTTTGACTCTAGAACCTTCAATATGAGAATATTTCTTTTACAGTTTGAAAGTGAAATGCCTCTAATTCTTGTTAAGTGATCTTGGCAAGTATTATTTCAATGTTTTTTTTTTTACTAAAATCGAATATTTTAATATTTCAGATCTATTTCAGTGTGCAGTTTTTGTAATTATAAAAGAGCACTATTTTTATAGCAAAATAAATCATCTATATTTATTTTGCATTATTTTATTATTCAAAAGAGTAGCGAGCCTGCAATAATTTAATTAAGATCGCCTAAAGAAATTTTCTCGTTTTAACTGGCATTGAGCACTGTATACAGAAAAATCTACCAGTTTGTTCTATACGACATTTAGTGTGTAATTTCTTGTCCTTCACTTACTAATGGAATATTCGTCCAATACGAAATATAACCACCATGTAAATGTGCAATAAAACTGTAATACTGGAAACTATTCATCTCATAAAAAACAAAACAATGATGTGATGCTTCAGTGGTAAAACAAACAGCTTTGCAAGCACTCTAAATTGTTCTGCTTACTTATTCATATCAATGTTTACTGGATACTAAACAAAACAGTAGATCATGGGGTTTAACGTCTAAAATAGCTGACAAATAGTTCATAATTTATAACATTGTTTAATAAATGTGGATGATTTGTGCTTTAATGTGTTTGTTATTAGTATTATCGGAAATAGGTACTAATATATTGTATTGGTTTAGGAGATCTGATTTTCACATTATAGGCTGTATGAATTATATTTCCCATTAAATATTCATTTGAAGTTCATATATTTCAAGTTGACTATGTATTGAATAATTATTTTTTTCTCTGAAGAATATGATTCGTTTTAATCCCTATATATTTATTATATTAATATATATTTCTTTATATTTATATATATATATGTGTGTTGTGTGTGTGTGTGTGTGTGTGTGTGTGTGTGTGTGTGTGTGTGTGTGTGTGTGTGTGTGTGTGTGTGTGTGTGTGTGTGTGTGTGAGACAAAGCTCTTGAAAATTGGAAAGATCAAACAGATTTATTAAAACTATATTTATTTTTTAAACTTTACGAAGTCCTATGAAGTCAAAATTTGACATCCAATAATTTATGCTCTCACCAGATAAATAAAATATTATTCATGAAAATTCCCATGGGGGTTGAGATGGAGTTGAAAACCTTTGATGAACTATATTTTTGTTTTCCATCGTTCTAGTGTCCTACAAAGATCAAATTTCACACATGTCCATAAGGCTTACTCATCATATAAAACTAAAAACATCATACAAATCGAACACCTACAGGTATTTAAATTTCGTTGCAGTCCCTAAATTGACTACATATTTTAACTCCACGATGTTCTGCAATGATAAAAATTGACACACGCGTTTTATACTCTCAAAATAAAAATAAAAGATTGTTCGTGAAGATCAACCACCCATAAAGTTTTGGTATGAATTCTTATTTTTGAGCAAAAATAATATGTTAGTCATTCACATTAAAAGAAAATACATAGCACTATCAAACATTTTCAAAATACTTGTTATTCTTGGTTATATCAATACAAATATTTTTAAATACATTTCAGAATTCTTAGTACATGTTTTATATATTAAAAAATACTATAGATTTTGCCACTTACAAAAACCCATGAGATAATGCTGTAAGAGTTGTAGAAATATATGATTTCTTATTGGTTGACTATGGAACATTTTTTACCTAGATCAGCAGAAGGTTTACAACTTTCAACTGCACTTTTAAGAGCACCTGAAAATATCGTCAAAGTTGAATACTTAAGAGAAAATCCTCATTAGAATCACTTTCTATTTCAGGAGCGAAAGTAAACCCTTTACTATGAACGTCTGATTTCCTCGGTTTGCGGGTTTGAAGACGAATTCGTTATAATTTTTACCTGAGCCTCAATAACTATTGAACTCTCGACTCTAATCTGAGATTTCCTTCTAGGGTTCAAAATCTTAAGCCCTCGGACGAGGTTACATAAGTAAATACTTTAAAAAGTGGTTACTTGTATTTTTATCTTTCGGGTAAGCAATGTCTTTCTACTTTACGTGATAAAATTTTATTTAATGAAGAAAATGTATTTCAATTCTTCATATTTAAATAATGATAATTTATTAATACACCTAGAATCCTACTCACTAAATTTTTAATATGCTTACTTACCGGAAATTTTTTCAATTTAAATTGTGTATTGGGAACTGAGTTCAATGTAATGAAAATCGGTTTGACCCTTTTCACCACATCTTTTATTGTGTTGTCTAACATTGGCTGTAATGTGGTAGATTAGCTGTATTATTTATTATATTGAACAATTTATTCTACCTTTTAATTTATTTTGTTACTTGCTTACTCCAATTTTGTTACTAATCTTGTAGCTTTATGAGTATATTTATAATTATCTTAAAATTATTTGTAACCTTTTTTCTTATAAAATAAGTTTTAAACGGCACTGTTCGTTGCAGTAAATAAATAAATTAGCACAGCATATTTTTTTTATTTACGCTGCTCATAAAACGTTACGTTTATGACTGGATTGCAGTTGTTAACCATAGACACCGCCAACAACATCTTTAGTCCTTGTGAAGGCAGAAAATGTGAAGGTGGCAGGATGACAAATAGCGTGTCACGTGAGCCCGGCTCTGAAGTCATTGTTGACTTCCATCTCACCTTTCTGATTCACGCTCTGCCAATTTCGTGATTTTAGTTTAAAAAATATTTCCCATCTGTTACTTAATGATACTGTATTTGTAGGTACTAATTGTAAAATACAATTGCTAAATTAAATCTTCGCATTTATTGCAATAGATTACCATTCAAATATTAACTTATTCAGTAAAGCAACTGCTACTCTTCATTATTTAATGACACTTACAAATTTTAGAATTCATTTTATTAAAACTAAGACATACGTTAACTTTTAAGCAATTTAAAAATCAAACCGAAGGTAATCCATAGCATGAGCTCAACTGTACAGTAGGTACCTCTCTAGTTAAATAATAATAACTAAAGCTTTCGAATTGTCAAGAACGCATTGTATGCCAAGGGCTTTTAAAAGAGTAGCATCACAAGGTTAGTGATAAAAAATTGTACGGTTCAGAAACGTCAATAATATAGATGGATTAGGGTTTTAAAGCTGTTAGTTAGTTAAAACAATGATCCAAAGTATTATATCAAAAGAAGAGGAATAAAAAGGCCTACAGGAAGCAGATCAGTTAAATTTCTTCACAGATTCCTTTTTTTGGAAAGAAAATTACACTCTGAGGAATAGGAGTATTCCAGTAAAATTCTATTTGCTTATATAAATTTAAACATTACTAAGCCAAGAAATATGGGTGTTTACTATTTTAATAGAAGGGTACAATTGATACTTTAACTTGACTTATGTAGTATATTTATATTGCAGGACACTATTGATCAAACATTTTCCGAAAAACAAGACAAAATCATTTATTTAGCTCTGAGGTAACGCAATTTATAAACCAAATAAGATCAAATATTTATAGAGGCTATTTAATTGAAGGATGAGCTTTTCCTTATTGGAGTTTATTGTTTGCAATGGCATTATTGGACTTCCTTTATTGCAAATCCACGTTTGCTTTAAAATTATACATTAAAATAAGATTTATTAACTTGAATTTTCCATGTATTATTTACACAATGTGTAGGCCTCACTAACACAATGAACCCTTGTATTAAAATAATTGGCTACTCGTCACTCGATATTTTTAAAATGACAATCTATATCGAAAATATATATATGTTTCATTTTACCGGAGACTAGATTTTTTTTAATAGAATATATACACTATTGCAGTAAATTTAAAGTTATTTTCGAGCGAATCTATAATTTGTTCGTTTAGAAAGCCTATTATAACCGTAATACGCATAATATTTAACTACGTAGTCCTAATTCTCTGTTTTAATCCCTTAATTGTGACGTATGTAATATTTTCAAGAATTTAATGCGCTATTGTGACTTATTTAATTCTATACTAGATTTTTACAAATATTCTAAGCTACTCACTTTTTTTTATATATTAGCTACAATTTCGTAGCAATCTGCTGAGGCGATCAATTTAAAATCACAGTCAATCCCATCACTTCACAATTAATTGTTTCCCAATGAAATATACCAGAAACATTATATTTTACTGAGCTACTTCAAAACATCATTTCCTTATAACTATCATAATTTAAGAATATTTATTTTTTTATTTATTGAACAAACTAAAAGTGGCATAATTGATTTCTGTGAAACTTTTCACTATAGTACTTTTGTCTATGTATCTTGTACTCAACATATTCTTTCAAGACACCTAGTTTTATGAGAAGCTAATAAATACCAATTGAAATAAAAGATATTTATTGGCACGTTAATCAAACAATACTTATAAAAATAAAAAAGTATCGAACGAAAATTAAAACATTTCAAACTACACCGTATTTACTAAATGTATTACAATCGGAAGATTCTCAACAAGAGCGCAGTAAACTTCTGTAACAAAACTTTGCAAAAGTCAGTTTTCTTATAAAGGACGCCAAACTTTGGTCAGTTGTCCCCTCTCTTGGACTGAACACACAACTTTAGAAGTGAAGTAGCTGAACTTCGTAGCAATAATGCTTTCTGTACAGAAATAATTTGCAACTCTTCAATAACGTGCGTATACCTAATAAACAGATTAAACAATTATTTAAAAATATTCACTTCTCTCCTGATATCTTATACCATAAAATATTCTATAATACAAACCGTGTAATAAAGATATATTGGTAAGATTGTGTCTAAACTTTTAGAATTACCATTTCTCTAATTAATGGTCGTTATATTGGTACTATTTATATCCATGTATTGTTTCAACTCAAAAATATAATTCCTAATTTAAATTATTTTTCGTATTCAAGCTCTTAAATGCTTCCTATTAAAAACGACAAAATAATATGTTTTGTCAATTTGCGCTACATATTAAACTTAAATAATTAGTTTTATTTTTGTCATTCTTAAAATTCTAATAAATCATGACATAAAAGATTTTCAGACAAAACTTTTTTATAACAATAAGTGAATAAAACTTTAAAAATACAAATTAAATCTATTGCGGAATCGACTCACGTGATCTTTTAAAACATAACTTCTCTAATATTTCAAATCCATAACAAATACGAGAAATGTACACATCGATCAAAGCACGTATATATTGATGATAAAACAGACAATAATGTATTCAATTAAGGTTTGTTCTGAAAAATATGTATTTATCAGTGAATAAAGTCCACAACTGTTTATTCAACGTATCAATGCTGCTTTATACATGATCCTTCCTGAGCGCGGAGCCATATGTAATGCCAACCCATCTGGTCAATCGCTGATAACCCGCTTGCGTGCGTGTGTGTGTATGTGTGTTTCAAATCGATATGATCCCAATCTGCATCAACATCCAACCATGCGTGTAGGGCAGCGGTTTGCCCTGCATTTGCAATTGTTTTGTCCGTAGTGTCCTCTTGTTTAATCCATATTCATTATTGACGCTTATATCCTAAAATAACACACAATTATTCATCTACTGAAATTACTCTAAAAACCCGTTTGTATAACATTATATTTAGAACAATTGTGTGATGTGAATATGCAATAGTGTATTTGCAATATCTCTAAATATTGGAACCGAGAAGTGGTTATCAATCCGTATGTTTCTGACACACTAATAATTTTGATAGATGAAATATGAGTTCAGTTTTGAAGTTGAAGAATATGAAAAGTTAATCCTGGATTTACATATCTTATGCTGCCCTTATACTGGCTATCCTAATTTTTATTCTTCCTTCTTACGTATTTTAATTTTGATATTTTTTCTTAATTAATATTAAAAGATAGTGTTAGAAAGAATTTTACGTATATATAAAACCCGAGCAACAGTATTTCCGGCCTTAGTTACTCATATAGTGCTGTCTAACTCATATAACTCATTTAATCCAGATTTAATTTATAGCTGAATTGATTTCTAATGCTATCCACAAGCAACTTGAGCTCTTGTATATGAGCTCTTTGTTATCCACAGGGAAACGACATTGAGGATATCGCATGACACTATATCCATGTTTTTTCACTACAGGAATCTCATTTAATCTTGATAATTGTGCAAAGCGATCTATTCCAAGCTTAAATTACTGGCCATAACATTTACGGAGCAGCTACACATGTTAAACAATACACAGATAAATATTTTTAACTCATTAACACATGTATAAGCGTCACATTATCGTCTGATCTGATGGTGTTTACCTCAGTTTGAGCATCCTGTAATATACTTTGACGATTTTAACAGTTATCACAACTGTTGGAATTACACTACGGATGAAGAGTACAACATAAATCTTGCTGATTGGGCGTTAAATAACAACCTGTCTTTAGTGTTCGATGTAGGGACCACTTTACATAATGAACATCCCGTTATTTGTTTTTCGGTTCATGTGATTTAGACAAAATTCTGTCATGAGGCAGGTTCTTAGTGCGTTTCCTTCTTCCTATCATAATCCAATATCGGTCGGTATACAGTGCCGTCAACCTTTCAATCTAGGTTACAGGTTATTTATTTTATTTTTTATTTACAAAGGTAAAAATTTTTAAACATGATAATAAAAAGTGTAAATTCAATATTGACTAGTATACAAAATAATTTATTAGCATAATGAATTATACATGCAATCACAACCATAGCAGATTAAATGCTGAATAAACTCAATAATATTCATATAATAATAATTTGTATAACAACCATAATTGAAATAAACTATAACACGAAAAACAAGTTATGGAGACCATAGAGGACTAACATTAGAGTGAAAATAAACTATGTAATAATAAAGGTATTACACTAACAGGTAACTTTAAACAGAAAAAAACTATATCTAGGACTATGTACAGGTTCTTATTGAATCAGTTAAAAATTATGATAGACTCGGAGTTTGTTATAGAGTGTTTAAAACATGTAACAAAAGGACGTATTACCGCGGGAAGGGAGCGTGAAGATCTGAATGTTGAGTTTAACATCACAACAGCAGATGTGATCGTTTGGTGGTGCCAGCAAAGAAAAATGGATCTCATTATCAGAAAGTATAAACTTTTCTCGCAGTAGTCGTACAGTTTGCTTCCTACTACGTAAAATCACAATCGGTAAACACACTAACCACACTCTTTGTATACAACCGGAACAATTGACATAACCAAGCGAATTGTTAGAATTTCTAGATCAGAGCGGCTGAAGTTCTTAAGGTTTAAGGAAATTAAAAGATTGCATCAAACGCCTTTACTTATGAAGAGCTCGATGCCGGTATTAGTATTTTACAAATAGGCAAAGCTGCTGGGCAGACGATTGTCTCTGAATTGTTAACACTCGAGCTCTAATTTAAGAGGATGGCTTCTAAAACGTTTTAATATCATTATAACTACTGGTTCTCTGCCTAAAATATTTATAACATCTAAAATAGTAGCAATATATAATGCAAAGAAACCAGCTGAACACGTTTATATTTACCGCGCTTTAGCTCTAATAAGTGTTACAAAAGCTTTTGGAAACAATGATCTACAATAAAATTATTTTTCTTTCTGAATCTTTATTACTTGTAAGAAAAAGGTAACTTTAAACCTGGGAGAAACTGCTCTAACCAAGCACTTCCATAGCATCTCTCAATGAGAACGGTTAGGATAGGAAAATGAAATTATTTGCAACCAGCTTTTAACATGGTGTGTATGGAGGGATTACTTTTTAAACTTAGGATACTATAGGCCAACCATGTCCCTTCCTTATTCGACTTTTATAAATGGAATGTTCAGCAATAGACTCATAAACGTTCTCTTAGGCTGAAAGGAAATTACCTTCAGATATAATATGGTGGACTTCTTAATGTCAGTTCTTGCACTGATACTATAGCAAGAAAGTTTATTCATGCCGTCAACGTTGCTCTAGTTACTCAACAACACAGTACGTTCAAGTCAAAAGAAATTACAAGTTCTTCCGACCTTGATATCCTCAAAAATATAAAAATGGATAAGTAAAAAACTTAATTTACCTAAATTACTAAGTTATATAGCTCCTCCTGAAATAAAACACCAAGAAGCATTATTAAAGTGATACTGGAACATTATACCTGCACGATTTATTCACTATGCAACATCTCCAAATATTGCAGGGGAGACTTAGATTTCTTCAGATAACTTCTGAAAGCAGTATAAGTTTTAGCTGTACAACATTTCTAGTCCAGTGCTACCTAGCCATCCGAATGTAATATTTTTAGGGACAAAACAAAACCTTAGTGTCGAATCCTAGTATCTACCTCGTAAAGATTGGTCTTCACTGAACCATTTCCGTGCTAGGGTGGGTCGATATAACTTCAGGAAGTTAAAGTAAATGCTGAAGACGTATTATTTAAGTTCTAAAATTACAATGTAAACATAAGTGTTATGAATAAAAGAATCAGTTACTAGGTTTAAATATTAATTTATTGAAAATACCAAACTTCATGTTAGAATGAGTACGCTATTATAATTATTTAATGTTTATGTAACTACCGCTATAAATTGTAAGTTTAATTGTAAATGGTCTTAAGATAAAATCAGTTTGCTAAATATAAAATTTACTGGATTTTAGTTCAGTTTGTTCTTTTAGATTTTACTGATTAAAAATAACTAATGCTGAAAGTTAAATGATTAGTTGTATGCTGCCACATATTTGGTGTTACCAAACACACTGACCGAATTAGTGATCATGTAATGTGGTTGTTGGTAACACAAGAAACACAACAAAATGGCCTTTGTGCTTTAATTAATTCCTAGTGTGTTGCCCGTCCCCGACTCGTGCCTTATTGGACAAACACCAACAACACAACAGTGCAGAGCGGATGTGTGATGTGTGTTGTGCTCTTGTCACTGCTAATTGTTCACCCCTTAGTCAATGTCCGACCATAATGCCCGCTATGATCATCACTTAGCACTTGTCGTGCCTGTTAATGCGCGTCACTCATTAGTATATTCCTCTAGGATTGAGCTATATCATAGAGTTATATCAATACACAAGGCCGGCAATATGATATTCGTACTAATCTTAGGCTTTACTGCATTTTTAATTTCTTCTTCAACCCTTAGTATGTACAAACAAGTATTAATTCGGATTTACAATCTGCTTCCTTCACAGATGAAAAGTGAGCCTTTGTCCTTACTTTAAATATCATAAGTTTGAATTCACTAATTTTAAATGCTTCTTCGACTAAAGCGTTTCTTTTATTGTAAGAAATGAGATCCAATTTATATTGTTGATACACACAACCTACTTCTCGAAGTTCGGTAAAGAAATTCATGTAAGAAAGAAATAGACCTTCAGCCGTTCTAGTTTTTGAGACGATCGAAATGGTAAGATATCAAAAGTATTATAAATATCAAGCCAACGTTTTTGTGTTAAAACAATGAAAACTAAATTAGCACCAGCCAAACATATGTGGACTAACCGTTTGTCTGATAATGGCGATTTCAGTTTATTTTTTTCTTTGACTGACAGCGAGAAAAGCAGTATTTAAGTATCTAATGTGTGTTTGTAATAAGTTTTAAAAATAAAATATATGGTAATTATATACTTATTATTCTTTTGATCTCCTCAAGTTGTCCCCCACCAAAACTAACACGGCTAACAGTTAATTTCTTAGGAAATATTCCTGTATTGATTAGACTAAAACTTAGATCAGATCCATGCTTATTTAAAGTATATTAACTCTTGACCGGTTCGTATATATAGTATAGCATTCTGTTCAAGTTATTTTTTAGTTTACATAACTATTCTGACACAATATAAGTAAAAAATAATTTAATTGATTTTTTGGAAGTTTACATAATACGTTTACGAATATTTTATAATTACTCAAAATAATACACTATTTTTTAGAATGGGTGCAGTGAAAGTGCATACTAAAATGGTATGTTATCAGAGATAAGAAGCATTTACTACATTCTTCTTATTCTAAAAAACTTAAGTGAAAATTATATAATATGTATGTTTATGTAGTATTATTAATTTTATGATATCTTTAGCACCGAAAATACTGGTAAAGTGATTTTAAATAGTCCCTTTAAAACTCGTAGAAAGTAATTACAGTTTTCGGATGTTAACAGTGAAAAAGCCAATTGTAATTTCCTGAAGAGATGACCAGTTAATCACGGCAAACTAAGCATGATTTTGCCAAACGAGATGTGTAATGTAATATTTACCGGATATAATGGCCAACAACGCAGTAACATAGGAATTATTCAAACAGTTGTGGTTGTACGGTTGTTTGGTACATTTATAGTTGTTCTTCGTTTGAAAGTTATGTTTGCTTCAGTAATCGTTAGAACGTAATGTAAATTTATATGCCAAGTTACAAGGGTAAAGTAAAATGATTATTCATTGTATATTTGAGACTACTGATTTTAAAACAATTTTTCAGTTTATTGCTATTTTAGTTTCATTAAAATTAAACAACTATCAATCGTGAAATTTAAGTAACGTGTGTGGATAATTTGGAAAAAAGTAAAGCAGTTTATTCTCAACCAATTTCTCATTATGCTTTTACAAAACAATTATATAGGTTTATACATTTTATATGTTTAATTAAAAAAACAAATTCCAATATTTTATTAAAGCAATAATCTATGCAAAATTTATAGTTATATATTTTTGTTTATAAATAATTTTGTTATAATTCGGAAGTAAATAATCAATTGTTGTTTCTAAAATAATAAAAGTTTTTAAGTACTTCAGCAACAGCATAGCAAACAAAAAATTATTTCCTTTTGTAAAACTACATTCCTTTATTGGTAAATGTTGCTTTGTTAGATTCACATTTACCAAGTTTTAACAATAACTAATAATCACCATTACTCACATTTCTCTACAATAGGTTAAGTCTAAAACACTCAATTACAACATTGCTTATTCTAATAACGTTAAATTATTATTACATTACAGCATTACTTTTCAAATTATTAACTCAAGCTATGGTTGTATACTATTGTATAACAATTATTAGACTGCTTGTTACATTTTTACTAAATCAAGCGGATTTAGATGGACGTTACTGAATATATAGTTTTAAATTTTGAAGCACCCGATCCAAATATGTATGTAAATACAACAAAATCTCCTTCAACATATATGTAGACAATTACGGTAAAAGTACTTAATATATAAATTTTTATTTATGCCTCTATAATTTAGAACCAACAAGCAATGGAGTAATTTAAGTCCCAGTTTTATGCTTAACTTGATAACATTGTGCTGCAATACCCAATCGGTTGGCTATAATTAGCAGACAATGACTCCCACACACAAATGATTGCCCAGAATTTACTCTTGAATGCGCCAATCAGTCGCCCCTTTATCAGGTTCTATTCAAGATAGCCTCTCCGCCATTTATTGGCTTCTATTGTGTACTAATTGATGTTTATTTTTTAATACAGGCAAGTCGTTTCATAGTTTTTTAATATGTATCCATAATAGACACAAACTTAACTTAAGATACTTTGAACAAATCTTGGCTACCTTTTTAGATTATAACTTCTATTAACTATTAACAGTTTTTAATGACAGTTTTATATTAAGATATTTAAGAAAACATTTTAGCTCATTATCATATTTAACACTATATTTACGTTCTAAATAGTTATTTGTGTTAATTGCATTTATATTGTAATTGTTTTAGTAGATGTTTCTTCAAACAGATTAAATTCCAAGAGTTCTTAATTTGATATCATGCAATAGCTGTACATTTCAGTAGTACGAGTATATTAAAAATAAACTCATTATGTTTTCCCGATTTCTTTTAAAATAAATTTAATAATAATAACATCTTGATATAATAGTTTGTTTTTATATCAGAAATAATAGTCAGAACTTCAGTAAAGCCAATAGTTTTCTGTCTATTCAGATGATTCTCAACGCTAATTGAATTAGAATATTCTAATATAATATATTGATATGTTTCTGATTATTGTAATGATATCTATAGCACCTTGTGCACCTGTAGCAACAGTCCGCGAGAGAAGCTGAGGGGCGAAGCCGAACTATCTGAAACAACCCTCAATTCAGTAGCTTGCTCATTGAAAACTATGCACTGATCTTCAAAATAGAAAAATGCAAATTTAAGCTTTAATTAAAAATTTTTCATGAATTTCAAACTTAAAAGTTCCAATAAAATAAAAATCCGTGTGACTTTGCTTTAGGCGAGAACTTATCTGGCCCTGTCTACACTCTAAAAGATACTTATCATATTAAATAATTTAGAATATCGTCATTACACTTAATATGAGTTCATGATCAGTATGCTTAGCTTCAGGCTTGAAGGCTTCAGCTATAATATTTTCTGATGTTTTGATATCCGAAAATGCTTTTTTTGTTTTTAGTATTAGAAAATGTTGTTAACTATTACCAGCGTTAGCTGCAAATTCTTAGATTTGATGTTTATTATTACAATTTTAAAATGTTCTACAGAGTTATTTGTTTTAAAAGGATTGAATAATTATTCAATTATGAAGGTAAAGTTGTTAGGGTGTCAAACACACAGTATGTGTATTTTTGAAATAAATAATCTGCTCTAATACTGACTATAATCTGCTTGGATGTGCATTATATTGATAACGCAATGTCCCTATTGTTGTTACACATTATGATAACAAATACCCGTAAACCTGTTATCCTATCACGCTTACAGATTTGGAATTAATACTCGTGTATGTAATTAACAGTTGAAACACTATTGCATCTGCTTAGCACCGTGTCTACTTTACATAAGAAGGAGATTTTATAATTTGCTTCATATATATATATATATGTTTATTTTAGTAATTGCCTTCAGAAACAATTAGAAAAGTTCGTATATTGAGTATGTTCCTCTTGTTATTTCCTAGCATGTTTTGTATTTTGAGATGAAAAATATATTTAAATATAATTCAAATTTACTGATGGTGTTACCTTAACACTTACAAGGATCCCCTGGCATTGTGTGTTTACTCAACTTAAATTAATCTTAACTTTGAAATTATTCAGTTACATAAGGTATACAGGTAACTTTCATAGTAGAAATAGTAAACACTGCAAACAAGCATATTGTTATCTAAAAGTACAATAATATAATTTATATGCTGACTTTTTTCTTCTTATGGGGTTTTTCGAAAACTAATATTTTGGTTGCCGATAATTCAGCTGAAAACAGGAAAAGTCTGGTATAATTACGCAATCAAATTATTCTATTATTGTTAGCAATTAAAATTATTAAGTTACATATTATTAACAACAATACATATCATATTAATTTTCTTCATGAAAACTCTTATTACAATTTTCAAACATCTCTTGAAATATCAAGCTGACTTACATACAGATACCATTATTCGATCTTTCTGAACAAGAGTTATTCGCTTACGAAGAGAAAAATATAACTTTGATGATAACTCCTGGAGCAATTAGAAATCTTTTAAAATTAATTCTAGTTAGTAATAACAACTCTTTTCCAATTCAATTTTAATTGTGTAAGTGTGTGTGTGTGTGTGTGTGTGTGTGTGTGTGTGTGTGTGTGTGTGTGTGTGTGTGTGTGTGTGTGTGTGTGTGTGTGTGTGTGTGTGTGTGTGTGTGTGTGTGTGTGTGTGTGTGTGTGTGTGTGTGTGTGTGTGTGTGTGTGTGTGTGTGTGTGTGTGTGTGTGTGTGTGTGTGTGTGTGTGTGTGTGTGTGTAGTTGGTTTCAGCCAGTTCTCAAATTAAATTCAAAGTAAGATCCAGAGATAATCATGTTTGATTTTTTGAACCTCTTAAGAACGAATACTGAAACAATATGTACAATCAAGCTGTCAACTTCAGATTCAAAATTATGATTGGACTTTATTATATTACGTTTTAATTAATTGCTTTAATTAAGATTCATGATATGTGGTTTCTGGAGAAAACACTTCATTTCTAATCATCCTACATTAAGATCCTAATTTCTCAAGCCAACAAAATTCTTCAAGATAAGAGTTTGCTGAGGCTATCGTAGTCGTATAAACATTTATTACCTGAGATAAGGTTGCTGAAGAAACTGTTTCATTGAATATATTGCTCTATTCTGACAAAACCAGCTTAATAGAGAAGCGTATGTATATCAAATCTGAGGTTCGATGAGATTAACGAAATTAAGTTGGTAGTGTTTCAGCTAGTAAAATAGTTTTAAAACTTAAAATATAACCGTTTTAATTCATTTAATGCCCGCATAACACAGTTTTAGGGAATTAGTCGAAACTTGCGCTTGAAGAGGCCAGCAAGGATTGGTAAGGAGAGGGAGGGAAGTGATTTGTTGACAAAGTAGGAGACAACAGCTTGATTTATAGTCTCTATCAATTAGTGACGTCATAGAACATGCGGTTGGGGGAGGTGAAGACAAGGGGAGGTTGATGAACAAAGAGGAACAAATGATGGTTAACTAACCTATATTAAATTGTAGGCGTCACTTAGCTCCCCTTCTAATCCTTGTTGTACAAGGACGTTTACTTATTTCTATTGTTTTGGATGAGGAAACCTATTTTTATATCAAGATAATTTTAAAAATTGTTGTTCCTTTAAGTTTACATGGTTGACAAAATTGGATTATTTTATGCGTATGAACTTGTTGTACATCAAGTTTCATTTTTATACCTCAAAATTTTAAATGACTGATTAATTTAGTATAGATTTCCTTTTATGTTATAGGTACTTCATAGGTATAACCTTTTAAAATGTCATAATAAACACTCCGGAAAATAAGTAATGGTCACTAGAAAATATTCCTATATCCTGATCCATTTCTGAATAACTAAGACTAAAGATAACTAAGACCAGATTTTTGAGCACTGAAGATGGACACACGTTTATCTTATACATTCTATAATAATTTAATGGATGGCTCCAATCAGGTGCACACAAAAACCAATATTCCAGTTAAGCAGAAGTGGAGGAATACTGCCCGCAGTAATTTTAGTGAAAACACACATGATGTAATATTATAGAACAAAATTATAATTTTGAATCTGAAGGAATTCTCGCTAAAGTAAATATTAGTTCAGTGTTCATTTTAATAGGTACAAAGTCTTATTAAAATTTCCACTAGCTCTTATATGAGGTTTAATTTTTGAAGGGACATTTTTGACTCGAAATAGTTATATAAAACACACAGTAGGGTCTGCCTTGTTGCCTCGATCAAATAAACATATACGACTAAAACAGCCTATTATAATCAAAAAGTGTTTTCTTCCAGCTGTTCACTAGTAATCTTCTCCTTGCAGTTTTCTCGGTTCCCTAGTTGCGTACATTTATTAGTTTAAACAGTCTACTTCGGTCAAAATGTTATTAATTCTGGCCATTGTAATCTACTTCCTGTGCCGGTAAGCTCTTAAAGCATAATACTCTTCTAAGCCAAATTTTTACCTTTCTAGGACGGCAGAAGTTTAAACCCAAATAAGTTCTTTTAGTGGTTGCAGCTCTATTTTAGCCCCTATGGATCTCCATGAATATGATTTTTTATATAAATGATTGAGGATCATGAATGAAAATTGTCATAATCCTATGCCATCGGGAAGTTGAATACCCACATTGTAGTTCTAGGTGTTGCGAGTCCAATTAAACATCTTATGAGTGGTTGATGTCATGAAAATACATATAACAGGCTTCGCTATAAATTTACTAATCTATTGCACTTTTCATTCTCAAGACATCCTGTGTATAGATGTATAGAAACTAAATTATAAGAATCTCTTATTCTAAGAAAGACATTTTCACATCTCTCTGACAGACAAAAACGTTCTGTCAGCCTACTGAGTGATTGACCTCAATGAGACTGCGTAAAATTCCATTGTCAAGCAAACGCCATTATAGATCTTGTTCTTGTCTATGTAGAAATAAATTTTGAAACACAATTTATAGTCTAAAATAATAAATCTTGCTTGAGATATATTGCCGATTGGTACATTCACATATCTTTTTATAAGAGGGTTTCATGGCAATTTTTCAAAAAATTCCGGTAGACTCGGGAGAGAACTATTAGGCAAGTGTGCTCTGAAATCCGACTTTTAACACTGCATTACAATTCTATTGTTTTATTCTTTTACTTTATGAATAATAATGTCATTTTTATCTCATTTTTTCCAAGTTTCTATAAACATTTTTTTATTCTGATTTTTTTCATTGCCGTCATGGTTACTCATATACCCTATGTAAAAAAATTACTAACGTTCAATGAAACTCCAAGGGGATGACATGCACCTTCATCGAACACAGCGTTATCTAAATGGAAATGGAAAAATATTTAATTTCAAGTCTATTAATCAGTTCGTCTGCGAGGTATTCTGCGGATAGACAGATACATGCAATTTTTCCAGGCAATTAACAATTGCATTGCATGCGTCAATAGAGTAAATTTATGAAATACATCATTTCATAATAACGTACAAATATGGTTCTGTATCAGAACCGGGAGGTTTTGTGTTGGTGAATGTTTTCAAGAAATTTCACTCCAGTGGTTCATCGTGAACTCATTAACAGATTAAAGGCATTTTACACCTGGAGGTCCATCAGATGTGCTTTGAAGATTTAAACATTGATATAGAAGATACGTATTTAGGAAAAACTAGAACAAGAGTGTGTTGGTAAAAGATGTTAAGATTCCGAAATCTGTAACCGTTATCTCAAATTCAAAAATCGCTCAGTTCTCATTTCTCATTTCTAACCCAAGATTTTGTGAAACGAACCGTTTTACTGCCGCTTCACCATCCTCACATTCTCAATAACATGCCTATTAATACACACGAGGTATCAATAAGTTGAAAAGTTACAGAGTTTTCATTTTCATATCAAATCAATTGAAGAGTTTAGTATACTCCGTTAAAGTGACGAGGCCTTTGTTGTAACTCTCGCATTGTTTAAACGACCAGCACAGAACCTTTATGCAATGTACTGGGACAAACAGGAACACTGTACATATGACGCGTGATCGCAAACTATCTGCTATTTAGTTATGGTTTCAACAAAGTGCTTCACCGTAGAAGATCGTTATTCCATTTGTTTTAGTAGTAAATTTATTTTCTATCTTTAGTTATCTGCAGGTACTCTTTACTTACATTCATTGCATATTGAATTTAAATATTATTTTTTGTTTTTGTTATGTCTTATGTCAGTTTCAGTGCTTTTAAGACCCAAAATACATAGACATTACTGATAATAAATGTAATATTTATGTAGTAAAATAATGATAATAGATAATAGATAATAAATAACACATATTAGGAGCTTATGCAATATAACGAGGCTTTTGAAGGTGATAACTGTTGTATTCAAAACGAACATGGTATGAGAATAGTGATTAGATATGGAATGACTTTGTTACCAGTCCATAGGTTAAAATTGTTTAGATGATATTTCATTAGTTTTAGATTGCCTTATTCACAAAAACATTGGGTATTATTAACTGTATTAACTGTTTAAAATAATCTTTTATAATAGTACTATTATAACGTAATAATAACGTAATAAATTGTAACGTTTTAAAATAGAGTGTAGTTTTATGTTTTACTATGAGACTTATAACATTAAGTAAGAGTCGTAAGCCAATGTAAACTAAGTTAAGAGTACTAGAATATTTACTAGAATTATTACTTTTGTCCTATAAGTTTGTCATTATATATTAATGATTCAAGTGGTATCATACGTTTTGAGAACTATTCAATGGCTGAGAACGATAATAATTTATAATTGATCAAACTTGGTAGGACAATAGTAGAAAAGTTCTGCGTTACAGACAGTCCCCGTTGTTCGATGTTTCCAAGTGAGTCAAAATTTCACCTCAAATGTTACCAATATAAGATGGTTAATATGAATTTTTAAATGTCCTGACGTTTATGTAATTTTATAGACAGGGTTACGCCCTTATATAAACAATACCTTATATAAACAATAAAAAACGTTAAGCTTCTAAAAAGGTCTACGCTGTTACAAAGACTTTGATGTTTTTACTATTTTAATATTTTGTAAGTCATATATAATATTCATTGTTTTCCCCAAACAGTCTTTATTACGAAAACACTAATTTTTATCATATTGGAATACATCTCAGATAGGTAAGATAACAAGAAATATTCATTCCTATTACTCTTTTTAAATTTAAGTTGATTGGTCAAGTTCAGAACTTTTAAGTGGCCGTTATTTTTAAATCTTATACAATGAGAAAAGTTGAATACCACATAGAATGTGTTTACGTTATTCACGGTTTCTAATAATTTCGATTTATACATAGCATTGACTCAGGTTTTGATAAAGAATTAAGAAATGTAATAATGTTGTGGCTTTTGTATTAATGAGGATGGCTTATTACTTATTTCAAAACGTTATTACAATTATAATAAAGCTTTCAAATGAAAAGTATCAAACCACTAACTCTTAATAAAAAATAATTCTCTCAAGTGCAATTTACTAACTTAGTAAACGAATAAGCTAGATATGTGTCGCTATTGTGCAATTTTCACATGGCATTTCGTCAACCTGTTAAGTTTATTAAAATTTAATCCAGCTTGTTTAGGTCATATGAAGATCTATATTAATTTGCAAATCCATGCACTGTATAGGATTTGCTATAAATTTCGCGAATTAAAACATTAAAGTAAATACGATTTGAAATGTTATATTAATTTATAATTTGTCAAATAAGAAATCAACATGTTATTACTCCACATTGTGGGGTTATCTTTATGTTAGAATTACACAGGTCTGCGACATAAAAATTTTTTCAATTTCAATAAGTGATTTTTATAGTATTTTCAACGCTGATTTTGGGAAAAATAGTGGAAAAATTTCATCACGTACAGTTATTTAACAAACTGCTTGTCTAGTTTTACCTATTTGTATATTTTTATACTTTTTTAGTATTTAAGTGAGTTTGAATTTGGGATTTTAGAATCCCCATAAACTGTTATTTAGCAGAAAAGTACTTTTTTAAAATTATAAAAAAAAAAATACTATGAGGTATTTTTAGTTACATAACTATGTTTTATACTACATAAGTTATACGTAAAATAAAGAGTAATTAGGAGAAACCAGCAGTATTTTCATGTCGGTGCTTGTCCATTGCCTCCCCCCTCCCCATTCATTTACTACTGACTCACTGAGCGAGCATCTTTCGTGTCAGTGCCTGTCTGTCGCACTGCCCCTTCCCCTCCGTCACCAAGCAGTGAACTCCTGCTATTGTTCTTCAGTTCACAGTACCTCTTCACTCTAGGCTGTTCACGTCTTGTTGTTACTAGTGCTTTAGAGTAGTGACTGTTTTCTTGTATTGTGATTTTGATTTATGAGCAATGACTACTAGAGGATGTAAAAAAACTTACCAGATTGCTTCTGCTACATTTGTGGTAACTACACCATTAAAAGGCAACAAAGAAACATTTTCTGATTTTGTTGAAAAGGTATACTTTGCCTATTTTTGGTATAAAATTAGGCGATCAAGATAAGTCTTGGGCCCCACACAAAGTTTGCTCAGTGTGTGTTAAAGAACTGAGGCAATGGTTTCAAGGTAAAAAACAGTCCTTACGTTTTGGAATAACCAATGGTTTTGGAGGGAGCCCAAAAATCATAGTGATGAATGCTATTTTTTGTTCTTGTAACGTGCAAGGTTTCAATTTGAAAAACAAAAAAGGAAATTTCTTACCCTTACATACAATCTGCCATTCACCCTGTTCCTCATGGACCTGAGTACCAATAACCTCCTCCTCCAGATTCTTTGGATGATATTCTAGATGACCATGAGCCATTGCATCAGAAAGGTGATAGTGAAGCAGACAGTGATGACTACGATCCCGGCACATCTGATCCCATTCCATTCTCACAATCTGAACTTAATGATTTAGTTAGAGACGTAGGTCTTCCTAAGAACTCGGCAGAAATTTTAGGATCTAGATTAAAAGATAAAAATATGCTGGCTCCGGGTAAATCTTTTTTCTTCGTATAGATCCAGGGAGAAGAAGTTTGTACCTTTCTTCTCTCAAGAAGGTGATCTGGTGTTTTGCAGTGATGTTCCTGGCCTCATGGCATGTTTCAAAATAGAATATGCTCCTGATGAGTGGAGATTTTTTATTGATTCTTCAAAAAAAAGCCTTAAAGCAGTAATTTCTACACAGTGGCAATAAGTATGCGTCTGTGCCAGTTTGACACACGGTACACTTAAAAGAATGTTATAAAAACCTTGAACTGGTTTTAAATAAACTCTGCTATCCGGACCATAAATGGACACTATGTGGTGATTTAAAAGTGATTTCAATGGTACTTGGTCAACAAAGTGGCTATAAAAAGTTCCCTTGCTTTTCTCTGTGAATGGGACAGTACAGACAGAAAACAAACACTACTTAAAAAAATTTTGGCCACTAAGAAAAACCTTACAGGTAGGGGGTTAAAAATGTTGAGAGGAAAAGCCTTGTGGATCCCAAAAAGGTGTTACTCCCCACCACTTTCACATTAAGTTGGGGCTGATGAAACAATTCGTTAAATCACTGCCAAAAGAAGAGAAGTGTTTTAAATTATCTTTGTGAGCAGTTTCCTGGTTTATCCGAGGCAAAGCTAAAGGAAGCAAATCTTTGTCGGACCCTAGAAAACCCATGAGAGATCCCAATTTTGGGTGACAAAATGGAAACACAAGAGAAAGGCAGCATGGTCATCTTTTAAATTAGTTGTTACTGGTTTCTTAGGAAACAAAAAAGATCCAAACTACAAGACAATCGTCGCAGGCATGATTGACAACTTTAAGAAGCTGGGCTGCATACATGAGCATTAAGGTTCATTTTCTCCACTCACGTCTGAATAATACTTTATTTAGTAAATTAACCTAAAGTAATTTCTATAAAATTGTGGGGTAGTGGTATTGAATGTAATGCACCTGTTCAAATAATGCATGACTTCAGGAGGATGGAACATAGTCTATAATACTTCCCTGAGAATCTTGGTGATGTAAGTGAAGAGCAGGGCGAAAGATTCCACCAAGACATCAAGGAAATGGAAAGAAGATACCAAGGAAGATGGAACGTTAACATGATAGCGGACTACTGCTGGATGTTGAAAAGGGGACAATCTCAACAAGTCCACAGCCGGCAAACCACTAAAAGAAGCTTCGACGGAAAGCAAAAGCGTTACTATAAAAACTTATGAGCTTAAAAATTAAATTAAAGTGTATTGGAATGTATAGCAACATGATTTATGTATAAAATAAAATAATCTAACTTTAAAAAAATGTGAAAAATTGGTTTAATTTTGTTTTTTTTCCCAAAAGTAATTTCTTTTTGTGAGAAAACCTGACGTGATAGGAAAAATGGATTTGCAATTTTGAAATCAGCGCAGAGAAATACATAAAAAATTAGCTACCAAACTTAAAAACAACTTGCAAAAATATTTTTTTTGTAGACCTGTGTAATTAATGGTGAACTAAAACCCTTTTTTTTAATTCATTTTATTTCATCAAACCATCTACAGATTATACCAAAACACGTGTATGAAATAAAATTAATTTTCAAAAAAGGGTTTTAGTTCACCATTAATTATTCTAAGAAATCAATAATATTCCAAAAATAAATTTGCCCATTTTATTGAAATTAAACTAATTTTAAACCTTCATTACATGGATTTTCACTGTCATAAACCTTTAGAAGATTCGTCTCCTCAATAGAATTTTTCAAAGTCTAAAGAAAAAAAAAAATAATTTGAAATTATAATTATTTTGAAAAACTTTTCCGTCCTCTTTATAAAACAAAAACTAAATGAGATAGTGAACTATGATTATAACTCTGAATGATTTTTTTTTAGCCAAGGCTAAATTTCTTCACTCCTGTTGAAGTCTGAAAGTCTAAAAGCTATATATATATATATTAACAGTTGTCATATGTATATTCTTTTACTGCAGGGTGGGTTACAACTATTTAATATATGTTCATTTGAGTTGATTGATCTTTTACTTCTTTATCAGTAGTTTCTAGCGCACCATGAATAATATGTTAGATCAAACACTAAAACTTTTACGGGAAGAATTAGTGATTCCTAATATTGATTGTTATACATTAGTACATTGAATGTTACAAATATCTAAACTAAATATTGTACATGATGTTAGTTAATAAGTTGACTGGAGAGTCTTACTGCACTTATAGAACATGTTGATGTTCACTGAATCACGTAAACAATGGGCAAAGTGAAATAGAGAGAACAATGAGATCTGGGGAAGCGAACAATGGACCTTGGCTGAGGAGGAATAATAGAGCAGCTCATATTAATGTATCAGCCAACTTGTCCATCCTCCTGAAGTCATGCATTATTTGAACAGGTGCATTATTATATGGCATTCAATACCACTACCCCACGATTTATACAAATTACTGTTCAACTACAGATTAATTTACTAAAGAAAGGAAATAAACAACTATGAATTAGGTTTCTTACTTTGTACAACTATAAACACCTATAACACCGTCTAACTGTTTTCATTAGTTTATCAAACGAATGATGTGCTTGTGTTTGAAGCGAACATTCTCTAAAGACAACTTAAACGAGTGAATACTTTTCCTAATTACTAACGACACATACTATTGTTCAACAAAACTAGATGTGTGTAATTGGCAACTCCACATGTACATAATGTTTATTATCATAGTTTATAAATAAATGTAAATTTTAAAGCAATTATAATAGATTCATTATTTTTCAATGTGTACTTTAGTTAACTGTACTAAAGAAACCAATAGGGTAACGTAAGGGTGAAATAGTTATGTAAGAGGTATTTTCCTAGCCATACCCTATAGTAGGATCTGTGTGAAACAATACCGCACTAACATTTTACATTTCAGGTTCAATTTCAATAGTAAAGCAGTGCAATAATTTTGTTACTAAAGAACAAAATTGAGATCGTTGATTTGATCTTATACATAGTTCGTTAAGCTCTTGTGCATTGCATAAAGCTGCATAAAGATTTGATGATCAATAAACAGAAATATTAAAAACAAAACTCTTGTTCATTACAATTCACAGATTAAAACGTCTATATCGTCTTAGACAGGTTTAATTGTAACTTGATAAACCTACTCAACACTGCTTGATGTAATATAATGAATTTATCAATTATATTACATAAATACATACGCGTATGCACAGTTAAACTCTTTTGTTTTTTGAGTACTTTGTTGAATTTAGAATTGGTTTGTTTGGCACAGCCTTATTTCTACTATAACGTTTACTAGCTCATAACCAATCACTAGTGCTACATTGCATACCATTTAACTGCTGCCCAGCTATTGCGTTTGTCCTCAAAACTGTTGTCAGTTATTAAAGCTGTGTAATTTGCGTAAGTAAGCCCCTTAACGGTTACCACATGCGGTTATTTACTAACAGAGCATTGTGTTAGGTGATCTATTGGTCAAAATCCATTCTATATTTGGTGATTACCGTATGTTTACACATAGAGCATACTTAAACATTTTCTTCTCTGGAATATGCGTCTCATATTTTTGTAATTCATGTCAGAACTAATTTTTAAAATCATAAGATCATTAAGGATATGTATAAATGTACTAAACTGTACATAAATGTGAATACTTTTCTAAGTCGCTTATCTAATTTTTTTATAAACGCTGTTAAAAAATTCAAATTTTACGTATGATGATATAAAATATCTGAATGAAATGTCATTATGCGTGGTATTGGTTATATTTTATTTTATACTTTAAAATGTTTCAATTAAACAAAGCTTGTACAGCTTTTTAAGTGGAGTTACAAATATTTAATGAGAAAACTATAAATTTGCAATGAAAAATGGTGATTAAATATATCACTTATTTTTTAAGAATCGCAATAAAAGTTGATGAAATTAATATTTACTCGTAGCATAATTTATTTACAACGTCTAGCAGTTACCCATGTCTTCGCTTGCAATTTCGTAGGCTTTGCACGCGTATGAGAGGTTGGAGTTAATTCAATACCCGAAGCCGATGTTAAGTTTACTTTGTGACCACAATCAAGAAAATATTTTAAAACGTGTATATTTATGGCCATGGCAATTTACTATTTTCTTAGTATTGTTTTATTCCATCGTTAATTTTGCCGTAATTCTCGATGAAGAAATTCATATACATACACATATCTGAGAAGCCTACTTCTGTCAAATGACAACTAAGATGGGTCTTATAACAGTCTTTAAATTTATAGTAAAATTAGGTAATATTTAATAGGTAATTTTTATTAAATCTACAATTAAAGTTATACATGCTTACTTATTCCCTTAAATTTTCTTTTCTGGATGTGTTCTTAGTCTGTGTTCTGTGTCTTGCTCTATGCTTTCATAGAATAAATGAAAACAAATTTAAAATAGTGGTTAAATTAGTTTAACATATGGTTCTTTTTTTATAAAACAGTCTTTACACACAATAAGTTATTACATTTAACAGGCGTTTTCAATCAATATTTTGCAAATTTAGATAAAATGATTGGATTTTTCGGTACTTTAGAGACAAGTGGGGCGAAGTATTATCGTAATACGAGTAGGACTATACTCATACCTGGGAGCATAAAAATATACAAGTAAAATTTCTGTATAATCTAATCGGTTGAATATTTCATTCGTGGAAAGAAGACAAAAACAATGGCATTTTCGCATTTATAAGTAATGTTATTAGGATTATTATTGATCATAAGGACGAAATTGTTGGAATAATTGACTCATTTGTTTTGAATGAGTACCACTAGTTGCTTAGTCCCGTCAAAGCCATGGGTTGACATCAGTCAGAACCTGTATAATACAAAAGGGAAAAAAAAAACAATAAAACAAAGCCACTTTGCATTTATAATATGCTGTTACCCGCTGCTTTGGGCGCGTAGCCTTCTTAGTGGAAGGATCTATGATGTAATATTGCATCCATTATATTTAACGAAAATTCTAAAAATGTTTATTCACATTTTTAAATTAATTTCTGTAAAATTTATTTATGGTACCAAAGTTCAATTATCAAGGAAATAAATGTATGGTTTTTTAAAACCTACTTCGCAAAATCTACTTCCTTATAATATACTTCCTGTTTCAGACCTTTAAAGTGCCATAGTTAGTTTGTCTTTTCAGAACGATAAGGAAACTATATACTCAGGTACGGGTTTAACGTTACTGCCATAAAAATTTCTATTCTGACTGTAATCACTGATACGGGAAATTAATGTAAAAATTAATTATTATTGTAAATGTCTTCCATTATATTGCAACAAGCAACTGTTGTAATTCAATGTTTTATAATGACATCTAAGTTTCTACCGGCGTCTTATAGATAACTGTTTCCCAAGTATCTACACAAGAAATAGTCTCGTGATCTGTGAGCTTTTTGATAACGAATTGATCATTCGATACGCCTTTCCGTACAACCTATTTTTAAGATTCTTTTTGTCGTATAATTTCCCGTAAATCACAATTTTTTGGTACTCTATTTTGTTGATATAGACATCACTGTGAAATTTAGCTTGAATCATTATAATAAAATTTGTGATGGTTTGATATTCCTCAAATAATTATCTTTATTTGTATTTTTAACAAGACTTTAATTAAAAATTAAACTTTTCACTGTAACAAGTGTTGAAAGCGAGATTGTTTCCCATGACATTTAAAATCATTCTCAATATCTTCACAATTAGCAGTCAACGATCAGAGTTACCTTCCTTAGCCTCATTTGTATGAACTGTATCGTTTATGAATGCATTGGTTCTTCTTTCAGTACTTCAGAATTAAGGATGTAGGAGATTCAAGAAATGACTGTGAAGTTGGTTTTAGAATATGAAAGGGGTTTTAAGTATCTCACACTGCATAAGTATTTGTCTCTCATGTACGTGTGGATGATCCGATGTAATTTTATCAATAAACAAGTTCTATATGTTATTATTAATTACTTGGAGATATCTCATTAAACCTCATTATTGAAGTATTATGATAGTTTTCCTTTTATGCGATCAATAAAAATACTATTTAGTATTTGTGATCTAAAGAACGAGATCTAACGTTCCTAGGTTGAAATATTCTGTAGGACATAAAATTTGAAATTTGGTAGCTAAATGAATAAAATACTGAACTAGTAGAAGTGTAGACTTGAACATAAGAACAAGCACTGCACATTGGGTGCCCAATGGTGTGTTAAATAGAATCCTTACAATGCGACTTTTGGTTGCAACATCTTTTGGTGAGTAAAATATGTTATCAATCAGTAGTTTTATTAATGCAGGCTCTCAGTATGTTTAAATTGGTATTAAAACTATACAAATGACTAACGAATACTGCTTAATAGAAGCAAAAACTGTTTGAAAGAAAGGTAATAGCTGAATGTTTGCTCTTTACTCATCCAATAATCAATAAAGTACTAATCACAGAATTATCAGAAAACTGAAAACGAATTGTCTTGCTGGAAATCTATACATGACGCGAACTTTTCTAAAAACAAACTCCAAAGTATTTAATACAAAGCATTGACTTCAAAACCTGTTTTACAATACATAGCGTAAAAATGATATGTATCAACAATCTTTTACACTTTAAGATTCACTATGATTTTTATAGAAAACAATATAATACTTATTTCACAAATCGAATGCTCGATATCTTCCTTGTAGTTCCTCACTGACATTCCCACGGAGTTCATTTAAGTCAAGTAGTGACCTAAAAAGGTAAGAAGATATATTCACTTGTATCTTGTTTGCATTCCAAAGATTCCATTGAAGACTCAGCAGCACTTTGTACCGTATGACGATAACACATGGGGGTGGTGACTTCTGAGGTCGTAGTAATAAATACTAGAAATACAAAGTGTACTTATAAGTTCAGTTTAATTACGAAAACTTAAAAGCACCACTTTTATATGGTAAAGGAAAAGTTATGTACTGCCACGTTGCTGCCAATTAGAATATAATAACTAAAAGGTATATCTTCTAGGTGGGCCTAAAATATCCAATGTTCTATTGAATTATGCGTACGACGTTTTACTTTACAAAACAATAATATTTCACTTCCCTTCACAATAGGTAGACTCACAACCCTGTAGTCTAAGAACGGTTATTTCTAGAAGAGGAGTAGAGTTGAGAAGTGGTAGCCATCTATTCAAACAACACGTGAGATACATCAGCTACGTAAACTCGCCTAAAACAAATTCGCGACGGTATTAGCCATTTAATGATACAAATGACTATTTATAACAACGTGCTCGTCGCCATAAGGACGACGCCACAACCTTTATCTATCTCAATCAAGCAAATAAAAGATCTTCAAAGGTAAGTTACTTTACTATTCACATCTTTACTTTACGTTACATTCATTTTATACGTTTGGCATCAAAGGGCTAATTTAATAATACGAAAAGATAAATTTTACTTACGGACAAAGCGCGCGAGGTCTGATCGGTTACGTAGTTGGGCTGCTACAAAGGGTTAGAAGAAAAAATTCATACGCGTGCCAATTAGGTAGTTACTCCGCCCAATAATTTAGTTCCGAAACATTGTATGTAAAATAATATTATATTATACTGGCTGATTAGGTTGCG
Organism: Homalodisca vitripennis; assembly: GCF_021130785.1. Taxonomy (NCBI): domain Eukaryota; kingdom Metazoa; phylum Arthropoda; class Insecta; order Hemiptera; family Cicadellidae; genus Homalodisca; species Homalodisca vitripennis. Next base: position 132,041,066 of record NC_060208.1, read on the forward strand.
AAATTTACATTGTATGAAATTTAATTAACTAATTTACGGTACAACTTAAAACTTTGCACTAATTTGAACTCCCACCTTAAGCACAGTTTAGTGCTTCTTGAAGTAACGGTAGGTGTTGATTGTATTATGCGTATTTCAATACTAACATAAATCTGTTTATGGTATGGGGATAATTAGGGAAGATTATGTACGCAAACATTTATCAGAAATTCAGCCATGAGAGTGATTTCAACTCCTAAAAATCCTCCCCCGCCGCAATTCATAATTATATCTAATTAACACTTATTCTTAAATAACACACTTTATTACTTTCAATTGTGTATAAATATTACATGTCAAGGAACAATGTAAAAGAAATTCGGTATTGTTTTATTGTTATATTTGAGTCAAAATGAATTTCGAATTAGCATTATTTTTAAATTTAATATTAATCGTATTAAAAATCGTAGGCCAATGGTATTTTTTATTTTAGAACGGACATGTTTCCAACTCAAGGATACAGAAGAGGATAGTTCTTATTCAAGGGTGAAGAAAGAACAATAGTACAATGGAAAGTTAGTGCAGATTACTACCGACGACTGAGAATCTTCATCGACCAACTCTGAATAGATAGTTTTCTATTGTTCCTTATTTTTCATTCGGGTGTAGAAGTTTTATCAGAACTTGTCAATAACAATGTACATTTTAACAATTTAAAACTATTATTGAATTATGAATTACACATTTATATATAATATAATATATATATATATATATATATATATATATATATATATATATATATATATATATATAATATATATATATATATATATATATATATATATATATATATATATATATATAATGTGTAATGAAATTTCATAATTCAATAATAGTTTTAAATTGTTAAAATGTACATTGTTATTGACAAGTTATATAAGTATAATATATATATATATATATATATATATATATATATATATATATATATATATACTAGTTGTTATCTGCGGCTTCGCATGCAATTTTCAAAATCGAAGTCCTTATAAACTTAGTAGTATAATACTACTTTATGTAATTAAACATACATCAGGTACGTGTTACTGCAGTGTGCAGTGTTCACGATTAAGATAATCATAGTTTAATCAGACTCTATATTATGTGTTACACATGTAGGAGCATTTCTGGTTCTAATTAATTATCCGATATTTCCGACGCCATAGCTAGGTTCACCTTTTTGCCACGATCAGGAATATACAAATACATAGGTCTCGTAAATTCACTTCGTCTAAACACTTTATTTTCCCATTGTCGAGTTTTATATATACATATGGATATATGTTACTAGTTATAATATTTACGGGGAATATTATAACTTTATATTATAGCCCTACAACTTGTTCGACTACTCGTGTGTTTAACAATCTGACTCGTAATAACGGAAGCATTGCAAAACAAAACTTCCATTCATCTGTAACTCATATAAATTATTAATTTAGTAAATATAGTTAAAGATGGACTTTTTACGGTTTGTTATTAATAATTATTACAACAACTGTCAATAACTACATATGTTCATTATGTTAAAAGAGCTGCAGTTTTTCAGATTAAACTATACGTTGTGATAGAAATATTCGACATCTACCTCTTTCAATAAGTTTCATTACATTCAACTATCTTGTGATCCATATTTCGAATGTCGAATGAATTAAGGAATTATAATAGTATTAGAAGTATAATTCATTATGGTGAAATAACATTTTCCCAAAACATGGGTTGTTCTATTAAATCAACTAAGAAAGTAATTACAAAACTGAGAACTGTATTGTTTTCCTGTCCTGCTGCCCTGGGTTATTATAATCTTAATTTAGGACATGTGAGACCTTTTTTACTCATTAGAACCTCGTACTTTACCCTGAAGATGTGCCAGAAGGATTTTGTTGTAAACAAACAACATACAATCATAACCATAAGACAATCTGCTCTCTTCGCCCTTTTTAGTTGAATACAAATCACAACATTTTGTTTCTCTTGCATCACTTGGGACATTATCAGTTGTATACAGTCCTATACAGGAGAATATAATTGGTCTATCAAACGAGACCAGGAGATTACAGGAATGTCATAAAAATTTCAAGTAAAGCCAGATTCCAGTGATTTACTATTATTATAACATCCTATGAAAAAATCTCAAAGTAAGATAATAAATTAAATGCCTGTCAAAATCCAAAACGTCAGTGTAAATTCAAAGGAATATAATAGCTATTCATTCCACAAATCGAACGTGGGTCAGATATAACAATTCTACCGGCGAGACCATAGAATCGGCGATCTACAATCTTCTCTACACTGTCCATGACAAAGAATTTGTCGTATGTTTACTCCAGTTCAAAACATCCATCCAAACATCCAATTGCCACCCCAGGGATGGTTTCATTCAATTCGTTATTTAAAGAAATTACTATCAAAATGTTGACTTTGTAATTTCAGGCAAATAAATGGAGGTAACACTTTCCAATTACTTGCCAATTAATTATTAAATTATTTGTAAAATTCGACAACTAGGGTTCTTAAAGGTCTAAGATTTCATATTTGTATTCTCGTAAACAAAAAATGATAATATTTATGTTTTCACAACAAAGTTTTTTAAACTCTTAACCTTTTAATTTTTTAAAAACAAACTTCCAGGCTCCAATGTCAATCCTGACAATAGATCAGTGAACTCGACGAAATTTAGTAGTCTAAAGAAAATAAAAACTCAATTATATATTCTGATGGCCAGGTTGCTATTTATATGAGTTTAAAAGTTAAACAGAAGTTTACAAAAATACGAATAAACAAAGAAAAATGTAGATACATACAATCAGAATCCTTTTATGTCTAAATAACCTAAACTGCGGCTTGTCATCGAATCTCTCGTGGCTTTGTACTCTGCTTTGATGTATTTCACTCAAAACCAAATACAATACCACGAGAATCCATTCTATTGGGAACTCTGTTAGTAGAAAATCAATACAGCAATACGGTTAAATTGCTCATAGTACATTATCAATTAATTATATATATAATTAATTCAGTGAAGGATTGTGTGTAATATTTTTAGTTAAAGAACTCATTGTTATTTTTAATATTCTCGTATAATACACTTACTTTCTATAGAAGAAATCTATCAATTTACAAAAACTTATTGTAATCACCATATTTATAAGAGACGTAATTAAATTTTTGAGGGTACTTCCAAGATACGTTGCAAATATTTATTATATATTTATATTAAAATTTAATTATTGCCTACATTAATAAGTTAAGACATTATAGATTTAATTCTGTTTACTATGGATTATGACTGTATAAAAACAATTTGTTCACTATTTTGAATGTTATTGTGTTTTCATAACATCTAAATAAAATATGGACCTATATCATTCAGAACTACTCAGTTTTAAGAGTATGTCGTAAACTACATATAATTAATTGCAGAAAAAAACAGCAAGTGTGCTTCTGTGCTTGTACACATTTTTACTCATACAGCATGGAATATTTTTTAAGAATAACTTTTATTCTTTCATGCCACATTCAAACAGTTTAAACATATTTTACCAGAAAACGGTACTTGTAGAGTACGATTTTGTCAATGGTTTATTTAAAAACATAGAAACCGAACAAATAAAAATTTCTTTCTGTAATACATTACAAATTAATTTTAATATAACTTACAAGTTGGGTTTGCAAGTTGAGATCAAATTGTAAATATATTAATTATTGGTTGATGGTCGAAATTAAGAAAAGTTGTGGGTACTCGTACATAAAGTGAACCGTCGTAAACATCAGATTAGCCGAGGTGGGGTGGAAAATAATGTTTCTTATATTATCTTCTATTGATCCAAAATAACCGAATAAGGTGATACTCTTGCGCATGAATAATAAAAGGAGTTCTTTTCCATGTAATCGAGTACATTACTCAAAATCGATCATCAAGTAATTCATTACCGTAGTTTTATGGGTACAAAAACATAATTTTAATACCAAAACTGGAATTTCTGCACGTAAGGGCGAGAGTAACATGTATTGGAAGGGAGTTCACATCTCACGGCATTCCGCCAGACACCAATTAGCCTTTAAAAATATCCAGTTGAAAAGAGACTCTCTTCAATTCGCTCTCGCACATGTTAATAACGTTTCCTTTATATGGTATACGAGTATTTCAGCATTGGTTTACTCCTACCAATTTTTAAAGTCTGATATTTTCTGTAACCACTTAAATATTGCATCTAGGACTAAACGCAAATATAAAAGGAGGAATTTTGCCGTCTGACCTAACAGCTGAATCAAATAACTGAGTTTAAGTTTAGCGAAGGAACGTAGTAATCTCGTCAGCGCAGACCATGGTCTACTCCGAACTTCCATCTATTTTCAACTCTTATTTCAGTTTTATCCCTCCAGTCACGTAGTGTGAATACTAGTTTTGTTTCTTAAGTAGTCAGTTTTATTTTTGTATTCACTCAAAAACACATTCATCTCATCAGACCCTGTCTGATCGAACCAGATATATATTACCTGGCCACAAAACATGTTCCCATATTTGACATCATCCAGGTTTGACGTCGTAATGACATTGTATATATATATATATATATATATATATATATATATATATATATATATATATACATAATATATATATATATATTATATATATTATGTTTGTGCGTGTGCACGCGTGTGTGCGTGTGTGTACATATATTTGTGCACTGTTTATTATTCCGTTACAATACTATTTTCTTGTTTCTATTTTCTTCAGTTTAATAACTCTATATTTTAAAATATTTATACAATGCTATATATAAATAAGTACGTGCAAAAATTCATAAAGAGTTTACCAATACCAATTTTTGTAAAAAGAGAATTTATGTTTATATATTCTATTCTTTGTTAAATATATTTTATTCCGACATGAAATGTTTCTTCACGCGGTAAACGTCTAGTATGAGTCAATTATATTTGTTATTGAACCTCTTAACAATGAACGTTGAGTAGTATACAACTTAAAAATGTCTATTTTCGATTTAAAACTACCACAAAGACTTCATCATATTACATCACAAGTGATTTCGTTAAGATTACTAAGGACTTTTACTCCTCCACTCTGACCTAAAATAGTTCGTCTTACTGAAATTTTTGGAGCAAATTATTAAAATATTATGGAATTTTGCAAATAAACTTTTTTATTGCATTGATACTCATAAACATCGTATAATTATCTGACTTCAGCGCTTCAAAACCTAGTTCTTTAAATAGTCCAATTATTGTGATCAGAAAATTGAAACATCTTCCAGTGACCTTCACTTAATTTCAGGACTGTTATTATGCTTTTTAAAAAAGATATGCCTATGACTTTCTGTTATTCAACAAGAAATCATGTAAATTCTAAACTTGCTGCTAGTTATATATAAATGAAGGGCAGACAAATCCATTTCATGAATTAAAACATACGCTATAACTGAAGATTCTATTAAATATTAATTCATAGTACAAGATAGCAATAATATTACTTAGTGGTATCTTTACACTGTGGTATAAAACATACAGAAACACGTTCGTACAGGATGTAATCGTATTCAACGGAATTAGAAAACGTGCTTATCTCATTCAGTGAATTTCCTCACAGCTTTCAGGAAACTGGAAAGAGATGGAAATGAAAAAAACTGTATCATTCCATATTTAAGTGTAAATACACAGCCTGCGGCGGTAGAGGAAGTTGTTAGCGCTCGCAAATGAGGCGCTATCTGCACAATAGCGGAGAAGTGGGGCCGGGGCGGCCTCCATTTTTGATTGTGCGTGCCTCACTTCGTTCTGCGACAAATATCTCTCGAGATATAACTGTTGTAAGAAACGGTTCAAGGAATCTGATAAGGGACGCAATACATCTGTTTCACATAAAACAGCATGAATCTATATATTCCCTAATTATGTTGTCTTTACATGAACACTTTTTTGAAAGATGTAAAATATTATAATACCCAGTAAATTCCTCCAAGAATACGATTAATTTGTATTTATAAATACGCATGCTTATATTCCGGTATGTATATATTTAGTTTATTAATAATGTTAATAGTTTATTTATAATGTTTAAAGAAAGCCGTTTTCAGTATATTTATTTCAAATTTTCATGTTAGGTTTTCACAGAATTTTTGTTCTAATGCAATAATATATATTTAAACATTATAAATAAACTATTACTAAATATCATACAATACTATGATGGGATTTAGCCAATATATAATACAAAAATGTGAAAAAGCCAAAGAAAATTTCTTTTAGTTTTAGTATTGAATCTATAACAGCAAACTGAACTTCTGTTGGCATTATTTCGCTCATTGTCTGATATCTCGTGGTATAGTCTAGAAGGAGTTTGTAATGGTTATAATCTCCAATTAAAAAGTAAAAATAAAAACAGCCAATCAGCTTATTTATGTTTGTTGTAAATGTTATTGATTAATAAAAACTCCCGGTAAAGCCACTATGGAAATCACAGCTACGCATTGTCCCAACTAAGTGATTCTATTAGGATTTCCCTCAAGACTAACGTTTCAGATTTATATGTAATCATTCTGAGAACTATGCTGATGTAAGGTAAAATTCATATATTCTTGTACTGTTCACTTACATTCAACAACAAAATTATATTTAAAATAAAGACTTAGAATTTATTTTTATAATTATATTATTCTGTGAGTACATCTAAACACGATCCAAATAGTGAGTACGTTTGTTATATTCTACTATTTGTTTGGTGTGATCTATATTTTCGAGTTTCGAGAAAAAGTGGAGGACAAGGTGGTAGTGAGTAATATTACTTTTAACAACGTTTCACTGGATAAGTTATCTTCATAGATATTTTTAAAAAAGCATGACTATTTAAAATTAGTGTTCTTCTCTCAGTGAAAGGTTATTTAAATGTCTCCATAAAATACTAAATTTCTAAAGGTATAGACGGTATATCTTGTGTCGCATAACGGAAGACTATTTAAGACTCCGCCATGACAGAAACGAATGAAGCATGGGATAGAAGTGACAGAGAAAAACTACGATGCAAATTACAAAATATTCAATGAAATAATTAAGAGATTACATGCTTGGACGTACAAGTAAGCATTAAATGTGCGCTATAACAAACATAAAATAGTTTTCGGAATTTTTCGTAGAGGTTAGCACCTTTATTGCTGATCGAAGCCGAATGATTCGGACTACTCGCTACATTATTTGTCGCACTATAGCGTCTGCCGCAGTCAATGTGTTAAGCTACTGTACAGTATTAATACTGTATTGTACCACGTAAGTACAGTATTAATACTGTAATATACCACGTAAGTCTTATTACATACAATATTATACATACTTATGGGATGACAATAGATAACATTTACATTCGTCTGTCAATAACCTACGATAGAAGCTTTGGCCTACGATTAGAACGTAATTCTAACTATAATACTACTCTTAACGAGAAATCTACACATGTTTGTTTTTAAAGAACCCACCAAATTTACTAATAATGCAAATTTTAATTGAAATATAATGTCTTAATTTGGATATTGTGGTGATTTAAAGTCTATGTATGAAAAGTAGTAAGTACTCATGTATAGCAAACTATATTTTTTTATCTCCCAACAAATACCAAGGTTAAAGAAGACATTGATGCTTAGAGGAAGATGTTGCCTTGTTTACCAGTTCATCGACCAAGTCCCTAGAGAGAAAGTCTATAACAAGCGCTTCCTAACTCTGTCACTTGTGAATAACTTATCAATCTCTACCTCCATGCAGCTTGTAGTTGAAATATGACTCTGGTTTCACATCATATTTTGTTTTTGCAATATTTTGCCTGACAAAATTCCAGTATAGTTAAGATTCTTTTATCTCAGTGCAACTACGAAAGCTATGACGAAATTATGGAGTAGGGCTATTTGCCATTTGTGGTTAGATTTATTTATCAAATTTTATGACCGATTAGACTGGATATTCCTGAACAGCGTAACCCACCTCTTCCTGGGTTGAATTATTTCACAAAATAATAATCTGAATTGGTAGTAGATAAACGAGACAAAAATATAACTCAAATATTTTCTTAACCGATTGTACTATCAAAGTGTTCTTGAAGGCAAGCTTTTGTTTTTATCATGAAGCCTGCCTGCATTACTGGAAAAATCAGTATTTAAAGCTGTTTAAGAGAATGTTTTATTCAGATGGGTGTGTGTTTTTTTTAACTGTTTGGATGAAAAAAGTAACATTTCTATTTAATGTGCTGTATCTTTAATAACATCTTGGTTTGTTAGAGTATATAGTTAAGACACTTATTTTTAATGTTTAAATGTTCTTTGTAGATGTTTTACTCACATTCCAAGGTTAATAGACCCGACAGTATGTTTTTAGTTTAAATTTAACACTAATTTCTTTATTTATTTTGGAACAGTGGGTTTTACATAGATATGAAACCATCTTATTGAGTATGCTACGGTTTAAACGTGTGAACAATAATAATAAACCATTAGGACGATTTGCAGATTTTGTTATTTCTTTACATAAAATAATTTTAAGAAAATCTTTAAAAAAATATAACTTCTTAAGACTCTAAATGACTGAATATATGTGCCTAGCTGGACCAAAATCGATTTATTTGTTAGATCTTGAATATTGTGCAACGCATACGTATGCACTCATGTGTATGCGAAGATATTGTTTGATACTTACTTTCTAATTTTGGTGGTTCAGAAATGGATATTTTTATCGAAGAAATTGGAGAAATGCCAACAGTTCCTTTCATTCATGAAACTATAGTTTCTTTTTCAGTAATCTATAATATATGCGTATTCCGTAACTCAAAATTTATACTTTCATAGCAGACCTTTTGGATCCGTTTCACTTATCGTGGTTTTTATTTCTTTCCTTTTATTTTAATTTAAGATGCTGTATAATAACAGCTGTGATTGTAACTGTAAAATATACAAATGATAATTACATGTATCGAATTTGAAGCCTTGACATTTTCGTTTAACACACTGGCGATCAGTGCAAATCGGCTTACTCAGTCATAGAGACCTATTGAGCTCACGGAGACTCCAATATTTAGGTCAGCTGTTTCTACTGTATATCATGCCTCTTTTATAAAGCCTTTTTCTCTTCTTGGTTATATTCCTGCACATTTTACTCTTAAATCAGTTTTCTCCTTTAATATAAGAATATATTAGAACATGTTTTTAGTGCTGTGATATTACAATAAGGGTATCGGATTTTTAACTCATGACGAACTAAAGGAATTTTAGATCTTTATTTGTTGATTATATGAATTAAGGAGTATTTTTACATATTTTAACTTCTCAACAAGTACTCCTTAATTGAGATAAATATTTTGAAATATAAGTTATTGTAATGTTGACATGTCCTCCATCATTCAAAATACTCAAATTATATTTCATATAATTCGCTAAATGCGTCATCACTGCGTTTGCTGAAATTCCATACTATAGTAGTGTAAAATAATTCTTATATGGAATTATGTAGAATTAAATATTGAAATTAGTAACTATCCTTAGTAGGTGGGAACCTAAAGTGTACCATTTCATAAATAATATAACAGATCATGTTTTTTTTTTAAAAAAAAAAAGAAACTATTTTCTCAAAAACATAAATTAAACATATCACTTCATGATAAAAAGAAATATTTAAAACACGTTTTGAAAAGTTGAAAATATATAGTTACCAAATGGGGTAATAATTCTAGAAATACTGATTTGCCTTATCATTTTTTTACTCTTCTTAACATTAAATAGGTATAATTTGTATGATATCAGGCTTATTTCTAATCTGGAAAACTTTACAAATACAGTAATAATACAATAATAATTATAAGTTTCCAAAATGATGTCGTTTCTATTTCTCTGTTATTAAACTAGATTTGTATACATTATAACATATATAGCATGTTTAGTTAAAATTGTCTGAATATTAATATAAAGCTAAGATTTTACCACAGATAGTGAAACACAGAGATTTATAAAAAGGTCACAATTTGTAAAAGCTAATTAATATTCAACCTAACTAATTAAACCTAAGATTACTTACAAGAAACGCTTATTAAGGTTACAAATAAAGCAAACTATAATCTGGCTTATACAAACTTTTGGATCTCATTGATTTACTTTACATATCTATTGTTACTCCCAGTAGAGCATGAGTCATATCTTCCTAACTCATCTGGCCTCTTCTTCTTATAGTCCAGTTCCATGTAGGGCATGTCTGCGTCTTGAATTTCCATGTCTTCTGGAAACTTCAACTTACTACTTTAGTGCTGCCCATTTTACTAATTCTACCCATTTTACTTTAATTTTAAATTTTATTTGTTCTCTCATTATCAATAAAAATCAATAGATAACGATGGCCAGGAACACTTGACGTTCCATTTCACTTTATGCCAGAAACGTAATATGTTACTACTCAAATAATGGTTTCCGATCTCATCCAGCTCCAAAACATGCTCCACCAAAGCAGAATTTGGTGGAGGATGAGTTGTTCTTTACTGTCATCAAGATTGCCTGAGGATATTTCATACTTTGAGAACGTACCTTTACGATACTCCTTTAACAGGTTACTAGCTTGTGAATGTGGTGCAATGACATGTGATTGGGTGAATTAATACAAATTTTACCTGCAGATGTCACAAATGCTTGATACAATCTTATACAAATTTTTGGATCTCATTGATTTACTTTACATATCTATTGTTACTCCCAGTAGAGCATGAGTCATATCTTCCTAACTCATCTGGCCTCTTCTTCTTATAGTCCAGTTCCATGTAGGGCATGTCTGCGTCTTGAATTTCCATGTCTTCTGGAAACTTCAACTTACTACTTTAGTGCTGCCCATTTTACTAATTCTACCCATTTTACTTTAATTTTAAATTTTATTTGTTCTCTCATTATCAATAAAAATCAATAGATAACGATGGCCAGGAACACTTGACGTTCCATTTCACTTTATGCCAGAAACGTAATATGTTACTACTCAAATAATGGTTTCCGATCTCATCCAGCTCCAAAACCTGCTCCACCAAAGCAGAATTTGGTGGAGGATGAGTTGTTCTTTACTGTCATCAAGATTGCCTGAGGATATTTCATACTTTGAGAACGTACCTTTACGATACTCCTTTAACAGGTTACTAGCTTGTGAATGTGGTGCAATGACATGTGATTGGGTGAATTAATACAAATTTTACCTGCAGATGTCACAAATGCTTGATACAATCTTATACAAATTTTTGGATCTCATTGATTTACTTTACATATCTATTGTTACTCCCAGTAGAGCATGAGTCATATCTTCCTAACTCATCTGGCCTCTTCTTCTTATAGTCCAGTTCCATGTAGGGCATGTCTGCGTCTTGAATTTCCATGTCTTCTGGAAACTTCAACTTACTACTTTAGTGCTGCCCATTTTACTAATTCTACCCATTTTACTTTAATTTTAAATTTTATTTGTTCTCTCATTATCAATAAAAATCAATAGATAACGATGGCCAGGAACACTTGACGTTCCATTTCACTTTTTGCCAGAAACGTAATATGTTACTACTCAAATAATGGTTTCCGATCTCATCCAGCTCCAAAACCTGCTCCACCAAAGCAGAATTTGGTGGAGGATGAGTTGTTCTTTACTGTCATCAAGATTGCCTGAGGATATTTCATACTTTGAGAACGTACCTTTACGATACTCCTTTAACAGGTTACTAGCTTGTGAATGTGGTGCAATGACATGTGATTGGGTGAATTAATACAAATTTTACCTGCAGATGTCACAAATGCTTGATACAATCTTATACAAATTTTTGGATCTCATTGATTTACTTTACATATCTATTGTTACTCCAGTAGAGCATGAGTCATATCTTCCTAACTCATCTGGCCTCTTCTTATAGTCCAGTTCCATGTAGGGCACAATTTCCATGTCTTCTGGAAACTTCAACTTACTACTTTAGTGCTGCCCATTTTACTAATTCTACCCATTTTACTTTAATTTTAAATTTTATTTGTTCTCTCATTATCAATAAAAATCAATAGATAACGATGGCCAGGAACACTTGACGTTCCATTTCACTTTATGCCAGAAACGTAATATGTTACTACTCAAATAATGGTTTCCGATCCAGCTCCAAAACCTGCTCCACCAAAGCAGATGAGTTGTTCTTTACTGTCATCAAGATTGCCTGAGGATATTTCATACTTTGAGAACGTACCTTTACGATACTCCTTTAACAGGTTACTAGCTTGTGAATGTGGTGCAATGACATGTGATTGGGTGAATTAATACAAATTTTACCTGCAGATGTCACAAATGCTTGATACAATCTTATACAAATTTTTGGATGTCATTGATTTACTTTACATATCTATTGTTACTCCCAGTAGAGCATGAGTCATCTTATAGTCCAGTTCCATGTAGGTCACAAATGCTTCATACAATCTTACGTACTTTTGACTCTCCTACTACAGAATTATTCTATATTAGCGGTCTTAATGCAGCTTTAATTTTAGGAAGACATAGGGGTTTCCAAACTACCAACACTGGCCTCGCAGACGTTTGTGAACAACACCCCAAAAGTACCTGGGTTTCTTATTATGCTTTTGTATAAAACCATACAATGCATACTTTTGTAAGTATGATGTGGTACGGGTGCGATGTTGTGTTTTTTGGACTGCTCATCTCTAACTGAACCCTCAAATGAACAAGATATCGCACTGGTTTGCAAAGACAAAGACATTTGATGAAGCCTCTCTTAGGAAGGTTAAGAGTCATGTTTCATTAAACTCCCTATTGAAAGTTTCACATTAATGATGCTATCAAATTATGGATCCAGATAGATGTCACACGCAAAGAGGTGTGCATTTTTCCAAATGATATCACTGATCTATGAAACTCTTGAGAATTAATACAGTCAACGTGACGTATCCAGGTAGATAGGAGGGTGGACCATGGATATAGCATTTTTCCAAACCCTATCACTAATCTAAGAGACTGACACTCAAAAGAAGTATAACCTAATGATGAGAATCTATATCTATGTAAATTCAATATTATAGGAAAACAGTCCTTTTAATATGTTTGGGGAAATAGATGATATTCTATGTGCTTCAGGTTTATATTGAAAATAAAAAAGATTCTTGCAACTGAAAAATATTGTCAGTGATAGCTTTAGACACAAACTACGAGTTTTATCCGAGGTGTGAACACTGTGTGGTAGGCAACAAATGAGGCCCTCTCGGTCTGCCAAGGGTCCTCACAGTAGTCTCTATTAGTGTCTAGAGGTAGGCTCAACAGTCTTGGCAACATCCACACAAACTGGACTCTTCAAAATGGATATGGCTGTATGCATGAATTTTACCTTTATTTTCACTGTCAGGTCCAAAGTCTAACCAAATTGTTGGCTGGAAGCTTTAGTTTTTAATAAATTTAAAGGACATATATTATAATTAATGTCAATCGCATTTTACAAATATGAAACAATTTCTAAAATTTCACTAGTGAACTGCAAGGTCTTGGCAGTTCTCAGACTTAGTTAAGAGGTCTCGTGGATTTTTTATGCAAAATATCACCAGATGCTTTCAGTTCATTGGTGGGATCTCTATCTCTGTATCATCCTGTATTTTGTATTAGTTTCATGAGATATAACTTTAGCAGAGCTTATCTGGTAAATTCTTTTATCATTCATTATGTATCCATTCTTGATGTAATCATTAATCTGATACGCGTTCCTGTTAATGCGATTAATAATTAAGGGTTTTTAATGATACAATCTTTTAAGTTAGTGCGTGATATAAAAAAGACTTTCAAAATATTTTAAAGGGGTACGATTATATTAACATGCCAATATTGAGGGTTATTCTCCCGTAAGTGTTATACGAACTATACGAATCAAACAAATAAAGTAATAAATCATCCTTAATTTGGCATTTTAAGTTGACCTTATATAAAATGTACTTTTCTTCCGACTAAGACGGAAGGGATATTTTAACTTGATAATTTTTACTTCGTTAACTCGGAAACAAAATAAATCAATGAGCAGTTATAACATTTCTACACATTTATCTTATGTAAGTTGACGAATAACTTGTATGCACTATATTGTAGAAGAAATTATTTTCTTTGTATGCTTCTTGAGATTCTGTGTTTAGTACTAGCATTGGTAGTTGTTTATTATGATTATAACTTAAATGATTATGAAAATTTCACGTACTTGCGTATATACCTACGCTATCAGCACTAAACATTCAGCTTGTTCTGAGATTTCATCCTAAATTGATTCCTAAATGATTAAAGCTATATTATATTATTGAATATTAGTTACAGCTTTTGCTTACAAATTCATTAAACTGCATATATCTATGCTATATCGGCTGAGTGGTAGTGAATCCGATACGCAAATATTTTCCAACCCCTCCAAATATTAATTTGTTTGTCTCTCCGCACGATATTTCAAATCAAATTGACCTAAAGACTTGACATTTTGCTCGAAGCTTCATTCCTGTGTAGTAAACACAGAGATCTATGATGGCCCACATCACTCAATGGGATTTGGCTTAACGCTTGGAATTGGCAACGAGAAAACAGTACAATAAATAAATTTGAAAACAACTGAACAAAATTACTTACATACCATTTAGCTTACAATATTATATTTTTTCACAGAGTGAAATGCAAAATATTAGAGTGAATAGTTCATGGTAAAAGTTGGTGAGTATAATTGTTTTTATTGCACTCTTGCGTTGTAGTACTCGGCCTAGCTCTAGAACTTACAGCACACTGCTATGAAACTTAAGTTAACTTACTAAAATATGAATGCATCATGAGGCAAGATATCGAGAAATATTTCCGTTGAGGAGTTTAAAATTTACACGAAACTTCATTTTTACACAGTTATTGAGTTCTATGATTTTGAATGTTCGACCATCGCATTTGGTTGAACGCCATTGAAGCCTATCTCTAAGTAAAATGGTCCAATTCCTTTCTATCTGTAATGTAAACAATATTTATCTGTATCATTACCTCGGCCTGTCCCACAAGACATCTCGAGAATGAAGTTAGGTTCAATTTGAAATTTTGCATGCAACTCCAGCGATACGTTTTACGCAACACGCGGTGTGGCATATTCCTACATTGTAAGTTAATTAACTTATTTTAAGCTCAGTCATAAACTTAAAATAAGGATAGCCTCTGATTTACTTCTTACCTTTCTCCAAGAAGTTATGTTAAATATATGCAAAACTAATAAAAAAATATAATGTTACGCCATACCTAACAGTTTTTATAAAGAAATACAAAAAACGGCGTGTTACTTTTAGCTATGAAACCTACAACTTTCTTAATAGCTTAAAAAGTATATTAAAAATATTGCTTTGTTTATGCATTGTTTTACTTACTTAGCTTGTAAAGTTTATTATATGTTATTTTTCAAACTTCGCTCTATGTATCATGTGTTAGTTTATGCTTTATACTTGAGAATTCTTGTAGATACAAGTTTCTTATCTGATAATATTATTATTTTGTATGGATATATACGTTGAAATAGAGTTCAAATTTAAGATAAATGTACAACCAAAACTTTGTTTTATTTCACACAAGGGTTGTTTATAACATCAATACCAAAAACCCGGAATTAAAATAAAAGAACATGTATATGCATTACTTTTAATAACTACGACGGGACTAGAGATTAAAGTCAATAATTGAGACTCTACAGTGTTATCACGTTAAAATTTAAGACATAAAATCAAAACCAGAAACATTGACTGACACTAACAAAGCAATAGAGAGCCTTGTAATAGCAGAGAGTGCAGCAAGCAAGAGAGCAGCCAGGTTCAGCTGAAACGGTTGCTGCCTGTAAAGTTGTCTCAGATAACACCCACTAAATGTATCGTCTCTATTTAGCTACCCTAACTGCTCGGGTTCTTCAGCCGCCAGATAGCTGGAATGACCTTTTCCTCTCTTGTTCCTCGCTTTTAACGGGTAAATGTACCTAATATTCAGAACATCTCACTGTTATTTATATTTACACAATTTAATATCCATTCCCAGCTATGTTATAATAAAATACTCGTAGTTGTAACATTTAAAAATCGGAAAACAAATGTATTTGAAAACTTCGAAAATGTTTACCAGTACAGATGTATCTTCTTTTTATCAATTAATTCTCTTGTTATAACTTTTTCATACTACTAGAAATATATGATCAATACATGACTGTGGTTCATCGCTGATCAAGAAGAAGCTCCTCCAAAAGTCTCAGCATTACTGTTTACTATTTACTCACTTAATCTCTGTATATAAAAGTCAAAGCCCATACTCACTTATTCACTCATCACTATTTTTTTTAACTTCCTGATATTTCACATGTATTAATGATACAATAGTTTTTCACATATATCACTATTGATATCTGTGAAAAAAATACAAAAGTTGTATTGTGAAGAGTCTATACTCTTCACAATACAACTGGCCACCAGTTAAACAAAATTGCAATTCAGTGATTGATAGATGTCAAATCAGGAGTGTAACACATATTTTTTCTTTTAGTTTCTTACGGTTGAATTAATATGCGTATGTATTATTTTGCCAGTAGCATCTACAGCTCTTTTGCCACGATCCAACATGAACAATAGACGAAACTCATCCCAATCTATGAATACTAGTGTACAGACAAATGTGGTGCAGCTCCAGCCAATGTATCTCGACAACAAGGCTCCATTGTCACCTCGCAGCATCTCATTGTCTCCTATCCTCTCATGTGTACCCGAGCTATTCGAGGCCATAATCCTCCCTCTCACCTCTCAGGTGAGATTCCATCATCTCGGCCATAATGTGTATAACATCTCCATTATTTCAATTAGTTTGTTCAATTACCAGTTACTTGTAGATTTCGAAATAGCTATTATAGAACAATAACATAAATCAGACTGTAGACTGAAAGAATCTCGTTATATAGTGTACTCTATCTTGTCATATTAATAAAACAGTTAGTTTAAATAACAGTATATAGCCCATAAATGGAATGGTTATTAACCATCCATAATTTAATTAACGACTAGATGACACGTTACTGAAACGAGAACGATTAGGTCTAAGAGAATCCTCTATCTGATTCTTTACTGTACAAATCTGTGAGCCACCATAGTAACGCCCCCATCCACGAACCCATACTTATGTTGTTGCAACAGCTGGAACAAAAAGCTTTTGCTGATCTTAACAACTGTGTCCAACACTTTCATAGCCTCAACCTCACAACAAATTCCGTAAAATCTCATGTTATGAATTTCGCCCTGCGACCAATGGACTTTGGATGTTGGACTCTACATCATGCTGGGAGATTCCACATTAGAAGAAGTTTACTCTTTCAAATTCCTTATAATATACATTGATCGAGGTTTGACATGGAATGCTCACATTTATTCGGTTTGTTCAAAATTAGCATCTGGCGTTTATGTTTTAAGATATTTAGCTAAATACTGTCCAAGTCAGGTGCTATTGGCGGCGTATTACGGCCTGATGTACCCACATCTTTCCTACGGAGTGGGTTATATTGTATGTTATAAAAGGTTTGACTTTGACTTTGAACAGGGAAGCGTGCTTCCATGGTCGCGTAGTATAGGTTAGACTACTAGCGGCTCACTGCTACTGAATAAGGCAAGTAAAGAAAACGTGGATTGCGTGCACAAACTTATAGTTATAGTTATTAAATGTATTAACATTTTTTACCAGTTAAAGAAATAATAACACTGACGAACAATTAATTTAGTAAAACGTGATATCTTTTATAAATAATTATTACTACATCAGATAACAAAACCCCCTCATCTATAGCGCACTGGTTGGCCAACACATCCCTAGTTAACTTAAGAGCTATTTGAATTAAGAGCTGCCATAATTTATAACATGGTTACCAAATCACACTCGGAATCATGAGGCATAGGGCAGGCTCCTAATGGAAATATACATGGATTTAATTAATTAATAGCCTAAACCCAAACAATAATATACATTTTCAAATACAATAATAAACAAAAAACTATAAAAATGGGCACAATGAAACATGTGCATGGTACTACCCACATTCTATTGCGAGTGTTGAGTTCTGCTCCAGTATACCTCCTTTCTGCGCAGCGCAGCGTCTGAAATCCGACCCTGTCATAGACTTTCCAATGGCGCAGTGTAACGGGTACAACGGTTATTGCATATAACCAGATCAAGCATCGTCGAGCGTGGCTGCTGCTTGGATGGGTAACCACTGAGCGATCCTGTCCTTGCAAGCAGCCCGCCTGCCCGGCCATTGGTGGTGGTTTGGAAGTCACCTTTAAGCCGTTGGTCTTTAAGGTTAAGTGTTAGAGAGGGCATCTTAGCCCGAACTTTTCCTGGTAAAATAAGACATCTTTACTTTACTTTTACTTGATTCCTGGAATTACTTGTTCATCTGAAGAGGTCCAAAATAAGTCTGTGGCGAAGAAACTGAAATCGAGCTCTTTAGATGTCAGAATCATTAAGATAAGACCTACACTGAAAAATATAAAGTTATAGTGTAATGTAGGTGAATATTTATTCTCATTGTCTGATCATAACTGAGACAGTGATTGGCTGTTTTGCAAAGCTTATTAAAATTATAACAACTTTAAGTGAAGTCATTGTCAACTAGCATATATTGCATGAACCTCGTTTAATTTATATTTTATACTTCAGTCACGATTATAGCGTGAGACTATTGAGTTTTGTTTTTAGTACAAATAAGATAACGATTATACCTTTGAAACATACAGTATTTTAGTAAGATTCGATGACTATTTAACACTGTTTCGTTTATAGGAAACTCAGTAAAAAATTTATAGGAAACCCATATTTGTGAAACTTTACAGCCTAATTTCTCACGTTTAGCTTTAAAATCACACAACACCCGACTTGGCCTTAGAAGTGTTACAGTGCAGCTGAGACTGTGGAATCGTCTAAAGTTTAGAATTTCAACTTCGCAAAAGATAAGAGCAAATCGAGGTAAGGTGTGACTTTATTCTTGCATTAGACGTTGGATACGTCACTTCCTTTTATCTAATCTGATTACTCCTGTAAAACATTACGTTGATAAAATATGCGATTAGCTTCCGGCACAAAGGTCATCTTCACTTACTTCGTAGTATACTATATGGACACTTTCTGTTTACGAGCCTCGACTCTTGAATATTTTTCAGTTGTAGATCATAACTTGTATGGACATTTTCTTGGATATTTTAAAAGTATACGTGTGTATAATGGTGAACCATATATTTAATTCCATCACAGTGAGTTTTTATGTACGTCTTCATGTAGTACGTCAAAAATGGAGCTTGTAAAAGGACCTTAAACATTGCTATCAACGGTTTACTTCACGATTAAATTGGATGTGGATGTACAATAGAAAGTTTTCGGCATGTTTTTGCACGTGTACTTTGTACTGCTATACACACCAATAAGTGTATGATTAAAACACAGTGTATTTTAATAGTCTACAAGAAAACCTCAGCAATTCAAATATTTCAGTATATTTTCAGTTATAAGGAAGCAGTTTTTATTATTTTCTGCCAGTTACATCACTATTCAATGTTGTCACACAACCAAATGTACTACAAATTCAAAAATCCTTCAAGTCTATGTTAGGTGAACTATTTTAAATTTTGAACGAAACAATATGCAGTTATGCATTGATTATAGAGAGACTTTCAGTGTTGAAAAAGTTTTAAAAATTTGGTTGCGTATCCGTAAAAAACTATTTTAAGTCTACTCTAAATGTGAAGAGTTCTTATATACCCATATAGTTTTATGTGTACTATAATATATATTATAGTTATGTATTATGCGCACAATTCTAAACTAGATATTTAAATAGCAGATGTTAATACGTATTGTCACAAGTTTGATTTTCATTCAACTACGTATAACTTACGTATAAATAATCCACTAAAAGTAAGAGAAATGCCTACAAAGCCCAAAAGCATGTAGAA
The DNA here is from genome assembly GCF_021130785.1 of Homalodisca vitripennis. NCBI lineage: Eukaryota > Metazoa > Arthropoda > Insecta > Hemiptera > Cicadellidae > Homalodisca > Homalodisca vitripennis. Next base: position 132,061,114 of record NC_060208.1, read on the forward strand.
CGTTACCAATTCTGGAACTTTGCATGAAGGTTTTAAAATAACTATTGATTTCACTCGTTCTTTGATTTGTTTGGACACTGTATACATAAAACAACATGTTATCTATTGGTATAGCTAATTTTTTATCCTGCTCTATGATTACTGTGTAGAATTGGTTTATGATAATGTTACCGAGCACCAAGGATTATCGAAAGCCGCTTACTAAGGCCCAAGAGACTAGATCCCATATCTCCATGTTGGTTATTTAACAGGCTGGGACACTGAATAGCACAGTGATCATAGCGATTGCTCTGCACTCAACCGTTCAACCACAAATCCAATTATTTTATTGATCCCTTTTTAACTTCAATAGATACGTCCTCTAATAGTAAAATTTTAATTTACTATTCTTTTTATAGAACTATATTTGCACTGCACGGTTTGCAAAATAGTATAGTGGATTATTTTAGATAGAGTGACTGTATCCATAGAAGAAGATGATATCTTCTACCTGTTTCTATGAGACCTACGTAGTTTTCGGATTATTTTGTGGCACAACATATGGAATTATCTTAGCTGTCATCGTAATCGCCAGTAAAAACTATTAAGATATCAAAAGTGCTTAACTAATCACTAGAAAATTGCTAATATACACCTCAGAGTTACTCTCTAGACAATGTTTCTAACTCCGATTCATGACTTTTCCTCAAGGATCTTTAAATTGTATGTGGGTCCTAGAAATAAGAATACAATAATATTCTTCTACGGTACATGGTACCTTATAATTGAAACAATTGGTTTCGAACGTCGATTTTAACCTTCTATTTCCATTTAACGGCTCTAGTAAGTCTAAGAGCTTAAACGTAATTAAGTTTCAGAAAATATCTAAACATATTTTAAAGCTTTAAAACTTAGGATATGAATAACGTTAGTCAATTTACTACTCTCATAAGGTAAAATAAAATAAATAGAAGCTATTAAAATGTCGGAACCCACTCGACCAAACGCCATGAAACTGCACAGCCATTCATATTATTCGTGAATTCTCACACAAAACGGGTTTGCTCTTTTGACATCAGGATTCCATCACTCTACTCTAAAACTCAGGGTCGTAATTAAAATATATATTTATGTATATAGTATAATTCATACTATATACCAAATCCAAAATATAGAATGATCAGTCATAACATTCTTTAAAGCCTGAAGAAAACCGCTTTAATATTGATTCGCGTTTATTTGAAATTCAAATTACATACTATTTAATATGATTACATCTTTAGATATATTGTCTTGCATATACAGTAAATAGCTTCAAATTATTTAGTAACAAAATTTTCTACCCGTTACTTAAATTGACTATATTTCTCACGTAATTATCATCCCGCATCTTCATTTTTTTTCTTAAAACATCCAGAGTGCATTTACAAAATGTTAACAATTATTAAGAAACTTTTGAGATATATATATATATATATATATATATATATATATTATATATATATATATATAAACTATGGTATTATTGCGTTAATGTATTTTTTTCAACGCAAAGTACAATATTCTGGTTACCTACAACTCTGCATACTACCATATTCTCTCCACTTCCGCTTTTAGATCTACTGTATCATATAGTGGATTCCAAGAGTCCGGTGACTTGATTCGCACATTCTATGAGAATGTTGAAAAGTTTGGATTTCCAAAACGCAAATGTTCTTTTTTACCCTCATGAAAATACCAACACCATTGCCATGGTCAACCATCCCATAATTAAGTATTTGGAACTATCCGGGTTAAGAAAGTGAAGAGTCTTTAGAAACATACCGACGACTAGATTTGGAAGATTTTGTTTTGATCTTTTACGGATAGGTTTATACTTGTCTAATTCCATAGGTTGATTACCAGCTGCTCCTCCTTCAACATTGCAGCAGTAGCCAGTATGTATTCACTCTTTCGCTCCATGATCACGACTGACTCTATACACCTTAAACCAACCCTTAAGTGCTGACGTATTAGACACTGACACACACATTAACATTCCTCCTCTTCTCCCTCTTGATAAGATGATAGAGGATACTGTATATTCACTATCATCTTCTACATCATCCTCATATTTGACACAGGGATATGATAAATTTTATTTAAATGTCTAAGTGATGTTTCATTAAGGCTATCAATCATAACACATACACAAGTGTCTAGTACATCAATCCGCGTTGGTGTACGCATATCCACTATAACGCATGTAGCCATCCCTCGTTCGTTTCATTATTGGTGATTTTGGATTAGTCTACGAATTTCATCCACAAAATCAAGAACTATATTTATCTGTCGTGAACCTTCTATTGTGGTGTATAATTTAAAACTGAAAGATTTCGCAATTATAACCGTATTATATTCACGTCTTATCGTCTTCTTTACCGTCCCCTTGAGCAGTGCGTAAGCCAAGTACGATTCATGAAGCAGTAGATATTAGGCAGTGGTATTAGCCTTAAACGCTTACTTGGCCTAGAATTCCAGCCGCACATCGTCAGGTTCAGACTTACCGAATCGTTTTGGCGTGAACAATCAACACATTCAGAGTGTTCTATTTAAAAACTTGTCCAAACTGACAGCAGACTAGCCAAGACTACATATACCGCCATAATAGGAGTATAATAGGAGTATTGAAATCTTACAAACATTTTGTAAAATATAGCAGTGTCTTCGTGAATATTTCATAAGAGAAATGTTGTGTGTTTAAATACAGACCGATCTTCAATAACTTACAACTGTCAAAACACGACATGTTTTTTTTAATTTCTCAGTAAACCCTTTCTGTCTGGAAAGCTACAATCACGTATCGTGACTTCTGTAATATTGAAGATGTTTTACCGTCCATAATATTGACGTTCAGTTATGTGGCAGTACTAGGTATTCGTATAACTTCCACGATCTAAACGGTATAGGTATTGTAATATCTTTTTCAAAAAAGTCGGATACAGAGATGTGAGGCACACACAAGCACAGAATGGTGATCTTCAACATGGTCGTCGTCCGCAGCAGTATCAAATCTTTTTTATATTCAAAACTATTCGCTTGTGATCATCTGCGAATCCCAACAAAAGTCGTATGTATAAAGAAAACGAGAATATTTGCCATTCTTTTTCCCCACCGGGGCCAAACTAGCATGCATTTTTCAGATCATTGTCGTCTTTAGTACGAGCTGATAACATATTTTTTCGAACTGGCTACAGCGACATTCATTGTGCGATCAATTTCCACACCACAAATCTTTTAACGAACATCATCAAAGAGAAAAGTGATCGCGTTGTTAAAAAAAAGGCACTTTAGCTCCTGTTGTACCGTCTACTTTCTTACCGCTTACTGTACCCATAACGTTTAGTGTGCTTTAAAAAGGAGCTTTTATTAGATCCTGACAACTGGTTGGTATCAGTATTTTATTGTTGTTACTAAACGTGGTAGAAGCGTACGTTTTATGCGTATGATATTCCAATCCAGTAATGATTTCATTGTATTCAGCAGAACTCTCTATGCCGAGAATTTTCACAGTTGGCGCCGGTGTTAACTTTAAAGCTGAGAGAGCCCCTTCGCTAACTCTTTGTCTGTCTGCCTAGGATGATCCAAGTCACTGTATGTATCGTAGGCTATATCACAAATAACAGGCCTTGTATAATAAATCCACCCTCTTTTCACCCCTATGGATTCTTCTTTTCAAAAATGTGCCTGGTCCTCAAAAAAGAATACCCTGGAATCAAAAAGTTGAAGGTAGATCGCCTTGTTATAACACTAGAGATATAACACTAGAGACACTAGAGATAACACCTCCTGCTCGTATGACTCTTCGCTTTCGTCTGGGCAGACTGCAGTTTTTGGCCTGCAGTCATAGATAATATAATCAGTCTCTTATCTTGTTATTTTTGTTTTAGAAGTCACGAATACACCGCCACAACAATGTATTTGTGTATTTGTGGGTCAACAATGTTTTAACGTATCCACTGATATTTAGCGATTGATTTTCTCCAAATGTCATAATAACCTTCGGAAGTCAAGTTGAATCCCTCGCTTTGAACTGTCGTCCAAACTTGTCCACACTCATCATGCAAGTGATAAATAGTCCAGTACTTTACTGTTTATAAATATCGTATCGCAGTCGATATGCATGTTTTCGTCTACCTCTAAGTCAGCATGGAAACGGGCGGGAGGTATGTGAAGGAAACAGGATTTTTCCGGACATTTGCCATCGTTAAGTGAAACAAGAAAACAGTAACACTACGTTTCGAGATCTGCAATCTGATCTCTTCTTCAGGTAAAGAACTAACCTAATACATAATTACAAACTAGGTTAAAATAAACAAATAGGTCGTAAATGGTTAGTAGACGAGTGAAGACATATTGTGACCTGTATTCCGTAGTTTAGTTTAATGATTGGTGTTTTGTATAGTTTTTTTTATTAAGTGCATGTCTTTAGTGTTAGTGAAGTTGACATACAACATGTAGGTTGTGATTCCTGACTCAGGCGTGCCACAACGCTTTAGTAAGATTTGTTTATTTTAACCTAGTTTGTAATTATGTATTAGGTTAGTTCTTTACCTGAAGAAGAGATCAGATTGCAGATCTCGAAACGTAGTGTTACTGTTTTCTTGTTTCACTTAACGATGGCAAATGTCCGGAAAAATCCTGTTTCCTTCACAATCCTTCCATCGTCAAAAAATAACCTTCAAACGGGAGGTATGTTGTTCCAAGTGCAGAGACGCTTTGTGCGATTTCTGGGATGCCGTTCTGGGATGGGATACTTTGACGTCTCAGTGGACGAGCTGTCGGCTGCGTATGGTCTTCGGAGTCTGGAGTGCAGACGAAGAGTTGCTGACATCTCCTTCCTGTACAGGCTCCATAAACTGCCAGATCAATTGCTTCAGCCTACTTGAGATGATCCGGTTTCGCATCCCCACAGGAACAAGGGAGCAGCATTTGTTCGAGCTGAGTCATGCCGCCAGGAACTACCTCCGACATAGCCCCATCCCACGATTGATGCGACTCGGCAACGACATTTGCTCGTCTGTGGATTTTTTCTCCACATCCCTTCGAGCCATCAAATGCATTGCTGCGGACTCCAGCCCAGACCTGCATTAGTCATCTCTTCTAGTCATAATCATAGCCTTATTGCAATTTCTTTTTTGTTATTAATCACATTCTCTATCGTGTTGTTATTCTATAGTGTTGTTATTTATTCGTTTGTTATTCATTTCTCTGTTATTTTTGCTTTGTTATGGTTATTATTAAGTCCGTTGTTCTTGTTCTTTCTGTTATCTTTGTTAACTGATTCGTAGTACTTTCTAGTCGCCGTATTATTAGCATTTGTGGCTGAGTTGTCGGATATCTTCGTTGTGTAAGTATTTAAGTATTCAATGTCAGATTTAGTTGTAAGGCATTGCATTGACAGTTAAGCATCTTGTAGCATAGCTATTGTTATATCCAATTGTTTGTTTTACTCGTTAAGTTTTTTGCTGTTTTTTTTTCTTCTTAACATGTGCCATCAACTTGTTGTAAAGTGTACATTGGTGTATTGCCGTTGGAATGTAAATAAATAAATACATAAATAAATAAATGAAATAGTTGGGCAACTAGACGTCTTATAGCTTTCCCATTTGTATTTTGTTTATTTTACAACCTACCGTCAACATGACACTACCTGCTAGTCGCAGTCACTCCCCTATCAAGTGCTCTCCCATTAGGTGGTTCCCATTGGTCGTGGAAAGGGGTTAGGAGGGGCAAAGGGCGTGGGTAGTGGCGAGGAGGGGGTAGAAGGCGTGGCCTAGCCACCATTTCTGCTCTTCCGTTGGTCCAGCATAACTCCATAAGAGCTCATGTTGGGACCCAAGTGGCAGCTGTTCTACTCTTTTTAATAACGTACATATTTAATTCCAAAATCGTATGCACCAATTTAAAACTATAAAACAGAATTTACATTCATAAAATAGAATACAATTAGTCTGAATGAGTATAGTCATACAATTTTTAGCACACTGAATATACATATTATACATTTTAGTTCCATTAAAAACGCAGGAGGACATTTGTAAAAATTTAATTCAGGCATATTGGGATTGCCTTTTTTAAATATAAATTTGTCATAGTAAATGTTTTGTTTTCAATCATTATAGTTTATCTCATTCATAATGAAAATAAGAAAATATTTCGTTCCGCTTAGTTAAATACTGACTGGTAATATCAGAAAGTCTTTTCAGATAAATTCTTTATTTAAACCTTAATATGACATTCCCTTTGAGTCGGGAATCCTTTTGAGTATTTATTACTAACCAATAACGGTCGATGTAACAGAGTGTATCCTTCCTTATGTTGTAACGTTTTCTATTTTTATTGCTCCCTTTATTGAAACCTCTTCGGAACAACGAATTTATGTTACATACATTGAAAAAATCAATACATCATTTAGCTAGTTAATCTTAAACAACGACACAAAGCGTATTTTTGTTTCCCAATAATCAATACTCTTAAAAATTTGTAAACGAACAAAAAATAAAATGAAATCTTTCAATCGTCACATCATTACTGAAGAACATTGAAAATACGTGCTGTTCCGAAGAATTAACTGATGTTCAGAAATTAAACTTCTCTTAGGTTTAATATTTCCTAAACACATTCAGTTTTGTGTTAAGGAAAATTGTATACAATTATCAATCTACCTTACGTAGTATAGGTAGGAATGTAAATGTTTCACATGAACCCTTCAGTAGAGGAAATTGCTGCTTCAATTCAAAGGTCAGCATGAATATATTTTATGTGTTAAGAATGGAGAAATTGGATTTGTACGTAACTTGATAACTTGATCTAGAAGAAATTTAAGAGCCTTCCCATGCTGTGTATATCTATGCTCTATTATTTTTAACTGAAAAACATTGAAAGAGATTGGCCACATAGATGGGCTTAGAACATAATTCATTATTTTGTATAAATATATAAATTATTTTATGTTTTTCAATTAGAACGTACATATACTCTCTTTATTTATAAGACGTTTGTCTGAGCTTGATTCATTTGGTGCATTTTGTAAACTAAACTAACGATGATGAATCAACAGAAAAGTACTAAGATTTCCGATCACGTACAGGTCACAACTTGATGTCCCTTCGTTACTCCATCCCTTACTTTGCATTTTATAGCGGGATGTTTCATTCCTTTTCTTAACAACTGTCTCTCTTAAATAATTTATAAACAACGAATCATAAAACTTTTTCTCAGAACGTTGAATTTCTTTCAACCCACTATCATATCATGGAAGAATATATTAGTTCTGAGAAATTAAGTGATAAAATAACTAATACACGGCACAATCTTTTATTTTCCAGACTGTAAACTTTGAAAAAATGACTTAAAATAGATTTGAAACGTCCCTCAATTCAAATTGTCTTATTTAAATAGTTACCTCTTTATTTTAAAAATTAATTTTTATTATAACGTAATTGGCTTAGTTTTAACAGAACGTCCGATTCTGGTAACGAAACAAAAATTCTATTTCCCATAATAATAAACACATTTCAATTGGATTATGGTATTTATAATCTTGATTAGGAATTTAAATTTTATAAAAAAATTATTAGATTAAATAACATGCAACTTTAACTATAAAATTGTTTTTGCGCATGGTTATCATAACATCTCAATAGCAAACTTTTTCAAGCAGCATTCAAATTTCACTAAAAAGGCCTGTGGGAATCAAACTTAGGCAATTTAACTTTTATATTTTTTAAATTAAATAAAAAAGTTTCAATTTCTTTCCATAATATTCATTTTTGCTACATCAGTATAGATAACTTGAATTATACAAATCATCACAAGATCAAAGTTACATTTTGTAAACAGTGTTGAACCTAACACCCATATGAACTAGATGGGTCTTGTTCTTACCGTTGCGAAAGAATATATTTGTTACGTTTTTTTCATAATATTAGTGATTATTAATATGAACATATCATACGTATAGTTTAGTGTCTAAGGGAGAAAGTGTATAATTTTTTCATAATCATTTTCAAACAGGTCTTAAAAACAAGCAATACTTGTCTGTTATACAAAACGTTTACTTGTTTGAAACTTTACGCATACAATATATTTTAATCAACGATCTCACATTAACAATAGCAAACTATAAATTTACATTAAAGTGTGCTACGGTGGAAATTTGAGATTTATTTATAAAAAATCATAAACTTGCAGATTTTTCAGGCTGCTCAAATGTAAGGTGGAATATTTTCTAATAGCACATTGAATGGCAGTCAAAAGACGGAGCGAATTGGGCAGAAAACAATCGACTTAAAGCAACAATGCAGATGTGTATTGTGGCAAGCCATTGCACAAAGAAGGGTAAATAACAATAGAACCCGTGCGGGAACTGGGGATGAATGTAAACACAGGCCCGTTCATCTCTACTTCCACAAGCATAGCGTGATATACGGATATGAATATTTCTTTTCTTTGATTAGTTTTCTATGTGTTCTCCTTTTAGGAAACTAGCGCGCCGCTTTGCACAATCCTCTTTCGAGAGAGATTCCTTTTTGTTACTTGATTTTCTTCACTTCACTCAACTTCATTCAAGGTCTACACCGTCCATTAATACTGATGTTTACTGAGAATGTCAAGGCTTGATCTAAACTCATACCAATACTGGTTGACCACTATTGCACTATTTTATGTCATATAGTAGTATTTCAGTGGAAAAAGATATTGCACCGTTTGGAATTGGAATTTTAGTTTCACTAAATATAATTTTTGTTTTTTGCATTAAAAAATACTTGTTAGAGCCTTATACATAGATGGAGTTACAGGATTCCACATACCTCAGCTCTATTTCTCCCTCCACTTGCGTAGCAAATTTAACGTCTTTGTACTGCTACTGTAAATATGTGTTAAGATAAAAACTACTAAATAATATTAGCGTAAGCAAGTTAAGTAGTATATTCTATAGTTTTCCACTTTTTCTGAATATTTCAAACAATGGAAGAATAAAACCATGGATACCGTTTGTTTATTGTTCGAAAAGTTTATATAAGACGGGTTTTTTTAGAGTCACATTTTAAAAACATAATGGATTTGACCAAGGTGGCGTTCAAAGGATTCATCCCACTTCAGTGCTCTCCTCGCTCCTCCGGTGGATGAGGGAATTTGTCACCTTTATTCTCTTTTTCTCATAAAATCAACTAAAATTCTAATAAAATATAGTTTAAATTTGACTTGGTCAAACCTAAAAAGCTTTCAAAATGTAATTCTAAAGAAACCATGTTATCTTATATTACATCTTAGACATTTTCGATTTTTTTAACGGTGTCCGTACTTTTAATTTTTTCAAATATTCATAATACGTGAAAACTATAAAATATCCTTCTTTAGTTGGCGTTTTTTAAACTGAAACATCTGCGACAAGAGAATACAACGGTCAAGTCCACTAAGGCGCGCTAAAAGAGCGAGGCAATAGAACCAAAGTGCCCGAAATGTTTAACTCCAGCTGTGTACAAATTATATTTTTAATCGAGACAAGAAAAACTATTTGCGATACGTACAACATCCGGATAATGCAACGTTTTTTAACAAGATCTTCCAATATAACTTTGAATACACGAAAAACTTTGGGAAGACCATTAATAAACTAAAAAAACACACATATATATCTCCACACTCACCGTTATATTCAAATGTTCAAAAGGTTATTTGGTTTTTATGTTATAACTTGAAATTAATACTGCACAATAATATTACCTATTATTGTGAATGCATTTATTATTAAATTGATGAAAGTTTAAAAGACAAATAGCTAGATATGCACTTCCATGGATAACTTCATTGTGAATGACAACACTCGGAGTCAGCTGTCACAGCTGTAAAGCGGCTCTGGGAGCTGTTAAAAATTATAAAAGTTCTCGTTAGTAATTGTCTTCATCGTGAGCCTAAAGATGGTCTGCATAGAAACTGGATTTAAAAGACTGCACTATAATGAAGCTCTTTACCAATGGTTCTTCTTTCACACAATGCCACGCAAAACAGACTCTTTTCAAATTTACGTATATTCTCTACTGTTAAAAGTCTTATTGGGTGTCGTTACCTATTCTTCTATTGTTAATTTCTAGTCTATTGTCCTTTTGTTTCAGAATTTCAGATTGTATATGGAGAACCTTTTTGAATACCGTATAATTTTCAAATACTCCCAACTCCTCAAAGTATTTACTAAATTATATCAAACATAAACTGTTCTAATGAAGTTACTGGAAGATTAAATAATTGTAATACGATTAAGTTATTGGAATTGTTTGGTACCATACAGCTGTACTAATCTTTTGTGTCTAACCTTCTTAGGACTCTGTAATATTACTTTGAGTAATCAATTTCGTCTTCAATTTCCAATTTATATTTTTCTTCCAATTAATCTTGTATAGTTTTATTGCCTGTTTATAACATTTCTTTCTCTTGTATAACAACTTTTACAGTCATAGAACTCGTTTTACTTGAAAACTTTCGAAAGGATTCTCACCATATGTTCGTGGTATTCTTTTATCTTTTTATTCTTGGAGCAGTTTCACTAGTCAGATCCCCACGTTCCATTTATATGTTAACTGTTCTGCTAACAATAACAAAGCTAACAAAAACTTACTCACTATACACATAATATTTGTTATCTTATAATAATATGAACCATGACTAATATTTTTATCGGTTGCCACTCATTGGCAAAAATGTATTTTTAAAGCTCGTAAGTTTATTATTTTCACTGTTCCAGGCAAAGCTCTTATAAGACCTGTTCAATGTTCATTATACTAGTTTTTTCTACTTTCAGTAATTAAATGAACTGTGGATTAGCTCACTCATGTAACTATTATATCATCACACAGTATTAAAACAGATAAGTATGTACACATTGTAACTATCACCTTCTGAGATGTGTCTCCTTCTGCAATAACTCCTAGTTTCTAATCTTTAAACAAATTTACTTTCTGTTTCAGACGTTCTGCGTGGTGTCTAAACGGTTCCGAAAGAACTACATCCACCGGTTCACGGCCACCAGTTCCTTCTTCCTGTTCTCACCCTGGAACACGATCCGCCGCACCTGCATCTTCCTGTCCACCAATCAGTACTTCGACTATGTCGTCATGGCCACCATCCTGCTCAACTGCGTCTTCCTTGCCAAGACCGACCCAGTCGAAGAGGCCGAGTAAGTAGGCTATTCAATACTGCCATTTATGAAAGTATTGACTGTATATCTTTCACGCAACTTGTTTGTTACACAAGTGACAAATTGTTTAATACATTCTATTTAATTGTGTCTCGCCTATAATTTTGAATTTCCACAGTTTCAAAGCCTTGTAAAATACTAACAATTTCAAGTAATAAAGTTGTAAATTGTGATTAAGTTGAAATGGATAATATTTATTTGTACTCAAAATGTTCAATGCTCTTGAAATTTTTGTCAAATTTAAACAAATTTAGTTTTTAAATATCTGTTTGTGAAGTCTTTATTAATTCAACAATAATACTTTTGACAGTAAAACCAACAAGCGTTCGATTTGAGGGAATAGCTTTCGCAAGCACAACTGATCGTCGTATTCTATACATACACAAATAAATTATTTTATGCAAGAACGTTGATGTTAAGTGTGCGTGGAGATTGTTATAACAGGTGTATGGACCACTTCCATCTAACAATAGGCAAGCCAATTATTACACATCGGCTTCAGGATGGTCAACCATTGGCCGATGTTGGGGTGTTATATGAGTTGAGCATTCCTAAACAAACAGTGACCAAAAGGTACACAGTTTACCAACTCCGTGTAAACAGTCAGTAGAGAGATTGATGCAACACAAGTTTGTAGCCCTGTTTGTTGTTGGACCAGCCACAAAATGAACAGACAGACGCCGCACCACCCTAAAGGTGAATGGTCGCTCTCCCACCTTCACTTCCCACACCCCCACCGATCGGATTTCAATCATACCCTATATAAAAAGCAACAACTCTCGAGACAGTGCTAATGCTTTATTGTCTTTATTATAACGTCAATATTTTCACGAAGTTCTTCGAAAAATGGGAGTGTCTTTTTAATTTCTGATAAGTTTGAACACTCTTAAGGGGATTTTCTAATAAATAACTCGACCTAACAAAGCTTTCATGTCACTCGTATATCCTTCAGATAAATTATAGACACCTTGTTATGCGTTTTTATGTTTGTATTAAGTTTCCATTTGTCATGATCAAGCTGTGGCAAATGTGTTCTAATTCAAAACATTAGTCCGCTTTTCGAATCCAATTTAGTTATGAATGCATGTTGTACATCTGCATAGAATAACATATTTACTGCAGAGGTCAGCTGCAAAGTCACGCGAAATGGCGCACGATGTTTCAGCACTGCATGACCTACATCAGGTCATTTCAGAGACAACTCCTAATCGTTGAGTGACAGTTACATGAATATAGAAATAAGAAATAATTTTATCACAAAGAGGTGCTTATGTTTAACAATATCACAAAATTATTACTAGGAGCAATGCAGTAATGTGTTCAATTTATTAAAACGGACTAAACAAATTAAACATAAAAAATTGCTAAGATGTTTCCAGTTGCAGCAATCGCTTATAACAAAATTTTTATGTTATTTTTTATGTTTATTACAAAGTATGGAAACAACGTGATACGCTTTACATGAATTATATTACAGAAAACAAACATCACCTTCAACAAAAACAACTTTTTTTGTACTTGCATCTTTTCAACATATTTTCGTTATTGTGAGAAAACATTTCATAAATCTGAGAGATCATATTTTATTTATTTTATTTTATTTTATTTATTTATTTTATTTATTGTATCAACGGTTACACCATTTCCATTCAATAACAAATTATAGACTCAAGAATACTTGACTACTACTTATTAATTATATTATATCAATGAGAATTTACCAAGATAGTCTAAATAAGTGACAGATACATTGATAAGAATATCAAAAACGACTAAAATCCATAACAATAACGAGTAAATTAAATAGTAACAAAAAGCAACTAACAATTGGACATAAATTACGATCAGTTTTAGGAGAACTTTCCCACATTTGAATTTCTGTATGTGGAACTTTAAAGGCGCCACCAAGCACTTTATTCTGCTCCGAACTAATCCAATTAGTAAAGAAGTTCCACACAGGACCAAACAATTTCACTTAATTTTGTGACCCTATAAAGGCGCCACCTATCACTTCTCACCATATACACTGCTCAACCAATTTACTTATGTTGTTACACTAACAGAAAAAAGCATCAAATTTAACAATGTATAAATAAATAAGTTAGAAACAATAACAATAACAATAATAATAATAATAACAATAATAATGATATTTTAACAATAATAAATAGATAAAAATTCAATAAATTGATGTGTGTGATAAATTTAACAGTGATAAAAATAAATAAGTTAACAACAATATAAATAATTTAAACAATAACATAACATATGACAATATTTAATAATAACTATATAAGCAACAACAATATATATATTGTATGATGATTAAGTTGTCCAAGACCCTACAGAGTAAATTTTGAATTAAAATCCGTAACCTTTGTACGTTACAAACACGGTTTCTCACAAAATATTGTTTACACAAATAAGAATACGTACAGGAATGGTTGCTTCCCTCCAAACAGACCTTGAAATTAAATTATGAGATATAAATACAAAATCCCAACATATGTGTTATTTTTCAAGCAATATCGTAATTAATTTGCCTTTCCTGATACCTAATCTGCTAAGTTATTTAAAATCTTAATATTAAACGAAAATAAACTATATTATGAGTATCTGGAATCGATTTCTTACAATTATTTAATAAATAATATTTATATAAAATATTAGCTCGATAAATTTTAATTTTTCAGATTCACATACTTATCAGATCTTAACAATAACTATAACAAAATTGTCCTTATTAAGATGCTGCATAATATAAATTTGTAACATTTGAGTAGAGGAAAGATAATCCCGACAATTAAGACTTTACAACAAATATTTATCAATATTTGAACCCTGTAGACCTGTTCTGCAGCATTACCACTATACAAACTTGGATCGAATATCTCTCAAGATACTCATGATAGTAAATTTAGTTATATTTTGTAAACTCAGATATTGGTAGGCCACTGAAATCTATTTCAATCGTAGTAGAACAATAATAATGACAGATTATGTATTGTTTGCAGCAATAATATTATATGGAGAGTGAGAAGGTCGAAGAATACGCCTGTAACCCTATAATGAACAAGATAAATTAAATCGTAATATCCACGAAAACCCCTGCTTTCAAAAAGTATTCTATTACCTTTTTTTATATTTTCCACTATTTTATTTTCATCTTGGGTTATTTTCTAGCATGACTAAATCTTTCACTTAATTTATCGTTTTATCACGTATCCAGAACTATTTTCTACTACGTGGTTTTCTGTTTTCCCCAATATCACAGCTAATCTACGTTTAGAAGTCAAAGGAATGTGTATTTCCGGTCCTTTTTACTTAGTGACTTAAACAATGTATAGTAAATTTGTTCCCACCTCTCAAGTGTTTTTCTGTTTTCATATGAAGTATTGTAGCGTGCCTGATTTAAGCGATCTAGAAGAAAAATGTTTTCCAAAGCTTTTCCTTCAATACCTCTATTACTTTCAAAGATTTGGTCTTCTTCACTTCTAGGAGCATCACACCTACTATCATTGTGTATTCTCCTGTCCACCAATACCGTAATTTAAATAAATTCATTATTTATACATAACTTCCGGACACATTTCTTCTGGAATAAGTAGATAAAAGCAGTAAAAACTATGATCGGTACTATTAATATATTTGAGACAACACCAATGAACATTGAACGTCCCACGTTGAACCATTGCAGTGATGAAAGTACCCATTGCAACACCATCAAACAGAGTGAGTTGTGAAATGTCTGTATACAAATTGTCATTTGCCTTGGGATGTTCCATTTCCGCCAACTCGTGCTATGAACCAGCACAACTGACATAGTTACATTCAATTACGTTTCATGTGTTTAATGCACGCCGTACGTTAACACACACAGTAGTAGATTTTACATAATGCAGTACCTTAACTTATGTACAACATTTTACATTTAAATTAGTCACCATTGTTTAAATTTTATGTTTTTAATTTTTAACCTTCTTTTTTATATATTATGAAGGATTTGGTATGAAAAGGACTGTATTTATACCTAAAACAGTAGTTATTTGTCATTACATTAAACTCGTATGTTTAACTATTTGAAAAATGAAACTTCTTATATGGACTAATTATATGGACTTCATTTTCATAATTTTGTAGTAACTATCACGCAATAAGAATTTATTTTAAATTTTTATTCATATAAAGTATATGAATACTTTTAATAAATAAGAAAGACGTTATGTTAGTCTGAAATTCAACTCAACTTGTATGTTTTATTATGTTAAATATTTAAATAATCCTGCACACATTTCCAAAATTTTATTTCTAGTCCTGTGTTCTTATTTTTTATCATAAAGTTTTAATGGTATTAATATTATCTAAACTTTTGTTCTGTTTAGACAGAAGGATTGTTATAAGTTGTTTGGTAATTGAACTAGAATAGGGAATGAGAGATCAGGAGGCTGAAGTATGTCCAATTCTTGTCTTTGAAATAGGTTTTGATATTTGCGATGAACAGATGCCGACTTTTCCAACTGATATAAGCGGAAGAGGTGTATCACTTATGCTCAGACAAACCGAAATTGTTTTGTTATTATGAGAAAAATTGTTTTTGAAGTTCATCATTAATAATACAAATTTATACATACATATTATATATATATATGTATATATAGGATGTAAATAAGCCCTGATACGCCTGGATATATTCCAAACGGTTTGAGATATCGATTTAAAATCATAAATATATATAATACATGAGTAAATACTTACAAAAATCTCCTATTTCAATCATTAAAACAATTTGATTAATAATAGTAAAAGTTTGATCATTCAGAGTAAAAATATTTGTATTTGAAGAGAGTTGTATCTTTACAATTATGGTGGTGTCACACCTGACTAGATTGGAGCTCTCTTCCAAAACCGTAATGACATAACCCTTTCATGAGTGGTCCGCGCGTAGTACTTGAGGGTCCTTCACACAATCACCCTTCCTTCCAATGTGACGACAGACATTGATTCAAAACTTCACAGCTCAGAATTGTATATGCAGGACTTTGTTGTTGTAATCTGTAAAATAAAAAATTAGGAGTATACAGATTTTTATTATTTTAAATATCATTTACATTCACTTTATTTTTTCAAAATGAATTAATGATCTTGTTTCTAAGTGTAAAACTTTTTGGATACAATTCTCAGCTAAATGTAGAATATAATTAGGACGAATTTAATAATTGGGATGGAAATAAAATGTATGTGGAGATTTATCGATGGAGAAAATTATGTAGTACTTCAATGCACTGGTAAGAGATACTGACAAAACTCATCGGTTGATACATCGTTTCCTCTCGCTCTTGGAATCGCTTTCGAATTTCTTAAGAGAATGTCTATTACGTAATATGAATGATACTTCGAATCTTTTTATAAAGGTGACCAAGATATAAATGCGTGAACTCACTCGGCTGAATTAAAGGCGTTTCGTAATTTCAGTTTAATTAGTATAGCCAACCAGCACGACCAAAGCTATATGATCTTATTCTCCTCAAAGACATGTGTAGCTTGTTCTCCACCCTAATCATAGGACTGCCATATTAAAATTGTATTGGAGGTTAAAACCTCACCCACCTGTATTGAACATTTCTGCGAGCCTTTGTTTCAATAGCTGTTCGTATAGTTTACTTGCTAGGTTCTGAGTACAGAGCTGTCTGTATTAAGAAACAGCTTATTAAAGTTATTAGAGGTTCCTTGTTTTGTTGATAAAGGCTTTGGACCTTCCATCGAGTATTTAAGTTGCCGGCTAAGCAGAGCTGTAAATCTTCTCTATTGTTTAGAGTTCGCACCCTGTAGCAACATTCCAATCTAAGCAAATTCAGCAACCCAGAATCCTACTTGGAAAGGGGTTCAAACCCATGGCATAACCATCTATTTTCCTCCAGCTTCCATATTTTCCGATGCAGCTTCCGAAGTACCATCAGATTCTCTGCACCCCTATTGTTAAAGTTTTTATTTCGAGTTGATTGGTTTCCCCTTTAAAAGCTGCTCCTGCTGCTCATGCTTTTTACGTTTAAAATATGCTACAAACTGTTAACTACCCTAATCAAATTCACTTATTTAACTTCTTGGCTTGTAAATTTAAAAATACCAACAGATTTTAATTATATATTTGGTGTATGGAGACATACACCAATAGCTCCTGTTGCTAAGGTCGAACCTCCTCCGACACTCCTAAATCCGCCTAGTACTGTCGTTGGAGTATGAATATATAGCCATGAGTGATTGGTTATGAAACGCTACTTTCAGCGTAGCAGAGGTAACCTATCGAAGTAAATTTCACTCCAGCAGCTGTCACAAACTTAGGCCTGAAGTTCAAATTCGAGAGCTGTTTCCCAACACCACAACCCAGAGTGGAAACGGAGGATCCAAAATCTATAGTAAAGTAGCTGAACTCATACTGAGAGCATATCTCATAGCCAAGCATTAGGATACCTGAAGTTTGATTCACCTCCGTGTTTTAAATGAGGGTACTTATCTTATTTTCCATTACCTACTTTATAGACCTAACTCAGTAGAACTTAACACGAAAGTAATTAAAAGAGATAAATTAGAGAGAAAGAAATTATGATTAATTATGATAATTTTTATTGTATTAAAATTTAATTGATGGATTATAAAATTTATGGGTCATTTTTCAATTTATTTCGAAGGATCTGAATTTAAGCAGTTGTGCAACAATGTATATATCCACAGCAGTTTTTAAATTTATTATTTCCCCAGGATTTTGCCCTCATATCCCGACTATATCTAAACAAATTGATTTTTTTCTGGATGGATGTATGTAGGTAAATTTATTTTGTTAGTCCCATGCCTCAAAATAATATAAATAATTAAATCAGTTTATAGTTAATAAAAATTTTGCCAATCCAAACTGCAATAAAAAACGTTCGCTGTAGGCATTACGTTTCAAAACATTTACAGCCGTTATTGTGAAATAACGATTTTCATACGAACCCAAGAATGAAACACAGGATCATATTTTTTAGGCATAATAATCATTTGAAATATTCATTGTAAACTACTTGTAAAATCACAACTAATATTTTTTTTATTTAGAAAATATATATAATATATATATATATATATATATTAAACTTAAAATATATATTTGTTCAAAATTCGTAACGAGATCATTTATAAATTATTACAAACTTGCAAACATCAATGTGAACTTTATCCGATAATGGCCAAGTGACATTAGGAGCAAACTGATTTGTTACCCACAAATCAAGTTTAATGGTCGGGTAACCAATATCTTCATCAAATGGACGAATTAATGTCATCACTAGTGCGATTTACCGTTTCAAACGCCAATTCATTCATTAAATAATATGATAGTTTGTTAGTTGTTAGTTATTCACGAATGTTTTGGTATTTAGATTATTCAACAAGTCATTTTGTAACTATCTAAGGCTGCTAAAATAGATACGGTTTATAAATTTATCTAATCTATAAAATTATTATTTAATACTGGAAATACTGGAAATATCGTTATTCTGGTTTTAAACAACACAAAGAATATAATTGTTGGACCAATGAGATCATGTTCGTCTACAGATACACAATCTCTCATATTAGCATGAATGAGCCGTCATATATAGATTTATGTTATAAGAAATCTTAAAATTTACAATATGAAATTTATAATCTATGCAGACTTAGTGTAAAATTCGTCCGATATACAAAACATATGTGACCTTTCATTTATAATAATGCGTTATTGTAATAATGTTTTTTTTATCTCGTTAATGACAGGCATAGCAACACAGCAGTCCTACTAATGTCAACATGTAAATATAACGTATGCTCATAAATAAGGTGTATTAGAATGTCAACGGATGATTTAGAAACGATACATAAATGTAAAATTATAAAACTATATCAATTCTTTTTCACTATAGGAAGCCTAGGCAACTTTTAGCTTAAGTATTTACGTAATATTTTAGTAGAAATAACAATTAAACAAATTAATACGTAATAGAGACCTTACCATCACTTCTATGAATGCACATGCGACCAGTGTGTACTAAAATGTATTTTCATAACATATAATATAATGGTAATGTAAATATATGTGGTATATGAACACTATCCTATAGTATAAAACACCATTAATGAAGCCATATGATAATATTCATATGACGCTTGTTAATTTACTTACTGTATCATAACATTGATTGAATTTTCAAACATATATACACATCGTCAAAATCAAATTCAAGTGTCTAATAAAGTTTTTCTTGTGAACTCTCTTTATTTGGTGAACTACATCGCAATTGCGAAAAGTAGCATCTTCGCTTATACTCAAGAAATAATGTTTCAATGTTCATGAAGGTAGGTAATAAGCTAGTGGGTAAATTTAAAACTGTATTTTTCAAAACAAATTGTTAACTCTCTTAACAAACAATAAAATTGTGAAACAAATGACGGTAGTTAGTTCTACGAAACAGACAGGGCCAATTCAATAAAAAGCCGTGATAGCTGCAATAACATTGGAGATTGTCCACACTTCCTCCAATTCGCACTCACCCCTGTATCTGCTTCGATCACTGCTTTTACAATCCACATTACAACACATTTCCTGTGTCCGGATGATATCTCATCTCTTCCCAAATGTATTAACTTAAAATATCCCATAATTTCAATGTACTCCGTCATGATATTACTTCTACTATTATTTTATTTACATTTTTATTCTGTTGGCAACGTAAATGTAAACTAAAAAAAGGGTATGTACATTTATATAAGACATGAACAACGCGATGGGTGACGGTTATCACAATACTGTTGCCCACGGCAGCTCTGGTCGTGATTTCCTCAAGCAATTGTCGCAAACCCACAAAAATCAGCGTTGTAGGCTAACTTTCGCCAAATGATCTTACCGTACGGATAAGACGATACGAGTAACCTCAACCTTATGCATCAATGACTCTAAATGGTTTGTTACTCTGGTAAGATTGTTTTAGGTTTCTATTAATTTGAAGGTGGTGCAAATTATTTTTGGGTTGGGTTAATTCATCATTCTTGAAGAGTTACATCCTTTTAAAGTAATCTTTAAAACAGGAACAAAAACGCAAC
This sequence comes from Homalodisca vitripennis, assembly GCF_021130785.1. Classification (NCBI taxonomy): domain Eukaryota; kingdom Metazoa; phylum Arthropoda; class Insecta; order Hemiptera; family Cicadellidae; genus Homalodisca; species Homalodisca vitripennis. The sequence goes on from NC_060208.1 coordinate 132,081,446, forward strand.
ACAGTATTATTTTATGACATTAGAGTTTTACTTTATTTTAAGTAGTTAATAACCACAGGATATACTGTAATATTTTTATAAAGCATAGTTTAAGAAAATGTCATGTTATTTAATAAATTATTGTGTAAGGAACTCATTCGGTCATCATTTATATATAAACTATACAAATTACATACCGTTATCCTTATGCTCGTTTTGCGTGGACATGGGTTCAAAGTGTCCCAAAACAGTGCTTTAAATTCGTATAATATTCGTCATTGAATGACTAAAGCTTTTGTCTTTTTGCTGTCTTAGAACAGCATTTTTCAGAAAATATATCTAAAAGGGCAGTGACTAAAAAACTTTTCTTAAATAAAAAGGTTTCCTTAAAAAATTTAAAATAAATTCACCCGAATGTAAACCGATTGTAGCGTCTTAAATTAAGAGTTTTCCAGGATGGTTCAAACGTTAGCAATTTGAAAAACATTTTATTCCAGCATCTCATAAATGTTCAATACTGCAATACTGGAACAGCTCGGAGTGAAACGCAAAGGATGTTGTTAGTTCGATGGAAGTACCCGTTTAAGACAATCATGCAACAAATCTCTACTCTCATTGAAAATTCACATTCATATAGTCGTAAAATATTTTACTTTGATTTTTGTAGATATCGCGGTATTTTAAGAGTAAACCTAAATTTAATTCAGGACTAAAATCATTTTTAATTGTAAGCACCATTTTTTATTTAGCTTAAAATTAGATCCAATATGTAATGTTTATTGGTTATATTTACCAGTTACTTACAACTTTGTGTTCTCTTTATTTTAATCCGGTACGGAAAAAATTATACAATTATTCGAAAATTATTAGGTCAAAATGTTGGTTAGTTTCATACTTGTGTCCCAAAGCGTTGCGCATCCAAAAGGAGGTTGCATTTCCTCCCTTACATACACCATAGTTGCACTGAAAGTTGAAATAAATATATTTCTCTAAAAACTTTAAATTGACAGGTTATTACTAAAAAAACTATTGATAAAACAATTGTGCTTTTTAAATGATACGTGAACTATGTTATTGATGTGTGCCAGATAAAGTTATCAAGACAAAGTAAAACTTATTTATGTTCATACTGAACGGGATCTTTAATTAAAGTTGGATTTGCATTGCAAATAGGCAGTGGAAGGAATATTAATATGTATACATGGCATGATCGCTAACTGTAATTGTATCCGTCACGCGACCTCCATTCGATGTGGTAACACTGGCAAAGTCACATGGATTTGACGGCTGTCTCAGACTAACACGTTTATAAACATGCATTTGTTTTATTATTGAGTATGCATTAGTGTGTAATTATTAATGTTCAGGCGCGCAATTTATTAAAATTGAAGTTGTCCTTAAACTTGTATAGCTATTATGTTTGTAATTTTTTAACATTTATATTTAAGTATTTCAGCATTTTTATAACATTGCCATTTACAAGCGAAATTATTCCGATTATGGATTTATATTGGATATACTTAATGCATTTCCAGATAATATACCTAAATAACTTAGAGTAACATTGTTATTTTAATAACTTTAATTCAAGAGAAAACAATCAAATTAAGTACTTGACAAGAGAAAATACACTGAAATATCAGATAGAAGCAAATACGAACTCAATGTATTACCTACCCTGAGGTTCTAGATTGATAATTCCGATAAAAGGGGACGCCCTGTTCAACCTCATGTATTATCTTAGCCCAATGGGAATACCTCCACATTTATCCTGCTCTGGAAGTCGGAAAAAATACAACCGTTACGTCACTATTACTGTTTGATTTATAAGTGGAATAAAATTCCTTTTCATCTCATAGGTTGTTTTAGTTATGAATGTTCTGTATCTGGAATATTTCAAAATTTCTATATTTAGAATTGTCTATGACGTAGGCTAGAACTGTTAAAACCTATATTAAATTTAATTGTAGTTGACAATAATGTTAGTGAACATGAATATTAGTTAACATTAAATAATTTTTAGTTATCACACTAAAAATATAAAATATTACTTTTAACAACAATATTTTACATTACTCAGTACACTTATTTCATTTTAGTTTCTCTTCTTACCAGAAGACTATCAGGAGCAGACTAGGAGTCCAGAGCTAGTTTTATTATTATATCTTTACAACCTAGTATTTTTATAAAATCGATAGATGACATCCCTTTATAAAGAAAATTATCGCCCGCCGTGTTAGTTTTGGCGAGTGTCAAAATAGTAGTGTATGTAAAAGGTTAATGCTTATATAAGTTTAAAACAATATTTTTAGCTTGAAAACCAATCTTCAGAAAATTGCAGAGTAGTTATATCACAGGCAACCAACAAGGTAAAGAAACTGAAAGTCACCAATGTCTACTGATGTTTGGTGGTTGCTTCTACTTTTTTAGTTTAAAAGTTTCATTGTTATGCTTCATTTGTTCTTTATTTTTACAAAGTGCTATGAGCATGATTGTGTTTATACTGTCGTTATAAGATCCTTTATAAAATTTACCACAATAGCAGTTCATTGGAATCCATGTTTTATCACAGTTTCAACAAAGCTCATAATACATAAGAACATAACAACCAAGATACGTTATAAGTAAATATTCGCCTTTTATGTAGGACGAGTTTATGAGCCTAACTGCATTGCTGCTAGTATAACCTTTAAGCCCAAGGTTATCAAAAGGTTTGTTACGGTCTGTACAATTTTATGGCTACCGTTCTGAATAATTACTTGACATTTTGTGAACATTAACATTTAACAGTTATTGGCCGTCAGTGTTTGTGGTGAGAGTTAATTAACTTGCATGAATTACCTGGTCTATAACGTTGGCTTGTTGGTTAGCAAAATTAAAGGAGGACGCACTTTTAACTTAAACACTACAGTTCAAGCATACCATAAAACACAATAACACAAAACACAATTAACACAAACACAATTCTTAAAACGAGTTAACAAGTTTTTCAAAATTTTGATTGTGTAATTCTATTACTATTACAAAACCAAATTTTAACATTAATCTTTAGTTTTTGTATTTTATTTATAAAAATAAAATACAAACTCTGAACTCAATTTCTTTATTGACCACTCTTCAAAAGGAAAATTTTATAAATTTTAGTTCACAATAATAACCAATATGTTGAAGCCCTCTCTATGTACGATATTCTAGGTTCAACAATGGAAGTTCCATTATTTTATTTAGATATTAGGCTTGAAAGGTTTATTTTAATTGTGATACAAAGTTTACGTGATATGTAAATTTGTATTAGCAGTGACGTTTGTAGCAAGCATTAAGGGTGGTAAATGGTATTTTGTGTAACCCATGCTGCAGTACTCCAGTGTGCCCAACATTGAAATTATTTCGTAAATCCACCAGTAATGTAGACACTTATCAACTAGTAAAGTAAAGTCCATTAGTATTTTAGAACTTTCGGTTTTCTAACAATGCGCGTTCATTAACAAGACAAAATACTTCTTTTAGTCTCTCAGAAGACCGGATATCCCAAATAGATATGATAACCTGAACTTGCTGCGAAATATCAAAACAATCGGTCAGTATTAACTCAGGTTATCAATTGTTAAAGTTATTTTTGAAGACTACACCATTGAGCTATTAGGAAATTGGAGTAACATTCTAGTAGATCCAGAGTATACGTACGCTACACCACGTTTCAGGATTCGCTGAGGTTGCATTCCAAATTTCAAATTCCAATAAAACATTCTTATATGTGTAGAAACGAAATTTCATGCAAACTTTACAGTATGTGGATGAAGTCTTACTCTGAAGATCTTGTCGCATGATGCATTCAATGTTTCGTTTATTATTTATGTTTCGCAGCAGTTTTAAAATAATGAAAGTTCAGGTAAACCAAGCACTGAAATAAAATATTGTCACCGAATTTAAACATTGAATCTTCACTCTAATATTTTTTTTTCTTACTCTATGTCACGTATTTAAATCGCATATGAATTAGGAATCAGTTTGTTTACATATTTATATATTGTCCTATTTTCTTGTTGCTCTCAAGGTTACCCAATGTAACCAATGTAAAAGTATTCGCTAACGCCCAGCTAAAACGAATAGCGTGACATACACCGTCATATAATTCAATGTTTCTCATATTTTAATGAAGCTTCAAGCGTAATTTCAAGTCTATAAGTCCTTTTTCGAGATATCGTAGTCAGGCAGATAGACAGACAAACAGACAGATAGAAATTAAATTTTCCCCGCCTCTCGAGTTATATGGTTCGCCAAAGCTCAACCATCAACTTTAACAATAATCAATCAATAATTATATTTTTTACTCATGCTATGTATAATATTTGTATAGCACTTCACGTGATGTAATAAAATTTCGAACCATTTTCAACGTCATTTATAAAAGTTTTAAATTGGTGTAAACCCACAACCAAATAGTTTCATCTGAAAATCAAAAATTTGGTCAGTTACAGTGAATTTTTAATGATGTGCCAAAACTGATAAAATGCATTGCAACATTACATAAATAATTTCACTCCTTTATTACAAGCAGAATTTAAGCACAACATAAGGGAACTGAAAGGTACTAGATGTACTGGACATCATTTATTGTGACAATGTAGCAATTAGTACAAACCGTGTACACTGTATTCGATGCTAATGAACAGCCACTAGTATTATATCATGGTTGAGCCCTGTGAAACTCATATAAACAGTCACTTACCCATGCTACTCTGCTTCCGTTCAACATCATAATGACCTTGTTACATGTAACTGTGTCATGAGCTTAGCTGGGTTCATAGACTGGCATCATATCTTAACACAATTACAGGAAACCTAATATCTATTTATTCTCTGAGCAGCATACTTCCCTCGAATTTGCATATGTGCAGAGTATGATCACAGGGTACTTTTTATATGCTGAAAATGCATAACAATACGTTTCGAGGATTTAAATCCACCCTCCTCATCAGGTGTAAGACATTTTATGAATAAAAGTACTAAAAACGTACAACCTCCCAATTGTAGGTTTAAGTACTTCAAACACATTAAATCTCTTACGTACGATAAAGAAAGCAGTTTTAAATTCTTAAAACGCAGTGTTACACATTTTATAACATATAACAAAGCCAAATATCCGAAATCAAGCCTTCTATCGTAATAAAAAACTTCAAACTAAGGATACATGTGTCGTACTTACGTGGTTAATGAGTATTTTTGGATCTTAGCAATGGCTATGTATAGGAAAGTTCACTTAACGTAGAAACAATTTGGGGACACATTCAAAGTTGTCAAGTAAATCCGAAAAGTTTTTATGTCTGTTTACAACCGCGTAGTTTAGTCCACACATCATCTTGAGGAAGTTTTTATGTGCAGTGAATAGTAACACTACGTTTCGAGATCATGCAATCTGATCTCTTCTTCAGGTAAAGAACTTAACCTAATACATAATTACAAACTTAAGTTAAAATAAACAAATCTTACTAAAGCGTTGTGGCACGCCTAAGTCAGGAATCACAAACCTACATGTTGTTGTCAACTTCACTAACACTAAAGACATGCACTTAATACAAAACTATACAAAACACTAATCATTCAAAGTAAACTACGGAAAAACAGGTCACAATGCGTCTTCCACTCGTCTACTGACCACCTACGACTGACCAGAGGGACTAGCCAATGGCAATCGTGACGGCTGGCTAAAACAAGATGGCGGAAATACAAGGGAAGGGGAACAGGAATGGGCCCTTTCGTTATTATTGGTTCATGCGAGATGAACTTCTTAAAACCATATTGTGACTCCGCATTGGTTTATTACAAAATATCCGATCCGTTTGATACTTTTGGTTTTCTCTTTAGTTCATTTTTTAGAATTGGCAACCAAAGCGGCCTAATCTAGACTGATGGTTGACTGATTGGTTGGTCTGCCAATTTAATGTATGTTGCCTCAATTAATTTCCTTTTGAAGAAATGTGGTTCCCGGTGTATTATGTGGGCTTCATCCCAATTCATATGATGGTCTTCGGACCAACAATGGTGTGCAATTTTTGACTTTTCTGTGAAACCCTTTCTCGTGTTTTCTTTGTGGTTCTTTTATCCTTACGTTTAGTGGTCTTTTTGTCTCGCCTATGTATTCCCTATTGCAGCTACATTTTATACTGTAAACACAGTTTTTTGGAATCCTGTGTGCCATTTTTTGGTTTTGTTTTTACGAGACTTTGTCTAAGAGTGTTGTGTGTTTTTAAACGCGGTTCTAATGTTGTACTTTCTACCTACTCTTCTAATTTTCTCCGATAATCCCGGCACATAAGGGATTGACATAAACGCAAATTTATCACAACATCTGTTTTTTCTGGACTCAGGAATGATTCTTCTGGTTCGTTTGCACTTATTAATTACTAATTGAGGGTATCCATTGCTTCTGAGATCCGATTCAATTTTCTTAAATTCTTCTTTTTAGTCCATCTTTATCTGAGCACAAGCTCTTTGCTCTATCAAACAACGAGTAGGCTACTCCTTCTTTGACAGATTTTTGATGGTTGGATTGATAATTTAAATATTTTCTGTGTGTGTTATCTTTCGAAAAACAGTTGTCTTAAGGACATCCCTATCTCTTAATACACACACATCCAAAAAGGGAAGCTTGTTTTGGACTTCCACTTCCATTGTGAGGCGGATGGAAGGAGAAATACTATTAATGTGATTCAAAAAATTTATTTAATTCAATGTCTCCATGAGAAAAAATAACAAAGGTATCATCCACATACCTCCACACCAATCTTCGGTTTGAACTGAGCTGAAGCCAAAGCTTTTCGCTCGAAATCCTCCATAAAGATATTGGCGAAAATAGGAGACAGTGGAGAACCCATTGCCATCCCCTCATCTTGAACGGTAAATTTTACCCTCTAACTCAAAATAATTGCATTGAGTGCATAGTTCTAACCAGTTCCATAATTACTGGCACGGGAAGTTTAGTTCTATCCTTTTAATGTTTGGTCTTCTTTGAGACGTGATTTAATAATTCCGAGAGTTTTCTGGAACTGGTACATTTGTAAATAGACTTTCGACATCAAAACTTACCAGTTTGTCAGTTTCAGTCAACTTTAGGGATTTTGACTTCTCTACGAAATCCCCTGGAATTTTTGATGAAAGAGTCAGTTTTTTCCTACCAATGGCGTTTAAGATGTCCAAGAGGACTTTAGACAATTCCCTGCAAGGTGATTCACGAGAACTAATGATGGGCCGAAGAGGGATGGTAGGTTTGTGGATTTTGGGAAGGCCATACATATGGGGGATTTTTGAGTGGTGAGGAGTTAATTTAGATCTAAATTTATCTGAAAAAAATTCTTTATGTTTTCTTTAAGGTGTTTGCTACTTTGCGTTCAAATGAATCAGTCGGGGTCTTTATTTAAAACTGTATATTTGCCAGTATTTAAAGTTTCCGCAATCTTTTCTTTATACGCTACCGAGTCAAGTACCACAGTAGCGTTGCCTTTGTCGGCAGGTAAGATTTTGACCATGTCGTCTTTCCCAAGGATCGACCTGGCCTTTTTTCTCCTCTATTGTCAAATTGGTTTTGTGGGAGGAATTTTTCTGAGTAAAAAGACTGGCCTCACAACGAAAACCGGTCACCCTGTTCCTCAGGTAAACTGTGAAACAGGCCCCGACTCGATTCCAGTTACGAAATCCAGTGCCTTTACCGATTTTTGTGCCACAGAAAAGTTTAAAACCCTTGGATAAGACTGATATTTCCGCTTCATTCAGGATTTTTGAAGAGAGGTTGATTACATTTTTATTATTTGCATCCGTATTCACGTTGCCATCCTTAGGCAAATCACATTTTTTAGGCCTAATTTTTCCAGTTTGGAGATTTTCTTTTTCTTATCTGTTTCAGAAACTTTTTATACATCTATTTTGGATGCTTTCGAGAATGTTGTTGAATTCTGTACCGATTCAGTGTTTTTTAATTCAGTTTTTTTTACACTCAATACTATTTTGGAGGAGGTATCTTTCACGATGATGATATGCAATTCTTTCTTTAAGTAAAGATTTAGAAGCAGAAGACAAAATTTTACTGGCTTTCCTACTATGAAAAAGGAGTTTTTAGAGTTAACCCTATAGGCATAAGGTCTTCAACCTTACATTTATGCAAGAAAGTTAAATGATTAATGTGTTTAGTTAATTTAAGATGCAAGCTCTCAAGGTCTTTGATTTGTTTACTGGTTCCGGGTCCGTACCGAGAATCAATTCTTTGTTTAAAGGTTATTTTTGACGATGGAAGGATTGTGAAAGGAAACAGGATTTTTCCGGACATTTGCCATCGTTCAGTGAAACAAGAAAACAGTAACACTACGTTTCGAGATCTGCAATCTGATCTCTTCTTCAGGTAAAGAACTAACCTAATACATAATTACAAACTAAGTTAAAATAAACAAATCTTACTAAAGCGTTGTGGCACGCCTAAGTCAGGAATCACAACCCTACATGTGTTGTTGTCAAACTTCACTAACACTAAAGACATGCACTTAATACAAAAACTATACAAAACACTAATCATCATTCAAAGTAAACTACGGAAACAGGTCACAATGCGTCTTCACTCGTCTACTGACCACCTACGGACTGACCAGAGGGACTAGCCAATGGCAATCGTGACGGCTGGCTAAAACAAGATGGCGGAAATACAAGGGAAGGGGAACAGGAAATGGGCCCTTTCGTTATTATTGGTTCATGCGAGATTGAACTTCTTAAAACCATATTGTGACTCCGCATTGGTTTATTACAAATATCCGATCCGTTTGATACTTTTGGTTTTCTCTTTAGTTCATTTTTAGAATTGGCAACCAAAGCGGCCTAATCTAGATGATGGTTGACTGATTGGTTGGTCTGCCAATTTAATGTATGTTGCCTCAATTAATTTCCTTTTGAAGAAATGTGGTTCCCGGTGTATTATGTGGGCTTCATCCCAATTCATATGATGGTCTTCGGACCAACAATGGTGTGCAATTTTTGACTTTTCTGTGAAACCCTTTCTCGTGTTTTCTTTGTGTTCTTTTATCCTTACGTTTTAGTGGTCTTTTTGTCTCGCCTATGTATTCCCTATTGCAGCTACATTTTATACTGTAAACACAGTTTTTGGAATCCTGTGTGCCATTTTTTGGTTTTGTTTTTTACGAGACTTTGTCTAAGAGTGTGTTGTGTGTTTTAAACGCGGTTCTAATGTTGTACTTTCTACCTACTCTTCTAATTTTCTCCGATAATCCCGGCACATAAGGGATTGACATAAACGCAAATTTATCACAAAATCTGTTTTTTCTGACTCAGGAATGATTCTTCTGGTTCGTTTGCACTTATTAATTACTAATTGAGGGTATCCATTGCTTCTGAGATCCGATTCAATTTTCTTAAATTCTTCTTTTAGTCCATCTTTATCTGAGCACAAGCTCTTTGCTCTATCAAAACAACGAGTAGGCTACTCCTTCTTTGACAGATTTTTGATGGTTGGATTGATAATTTAAATATTTTCCTGTGTGTGTTATCTTTCGAAAAACAGTTGTCTTAAGGACATCCCTATCTCTTAATACCACACACATCCAAAAAGGGAAGCTTGTTTTGGACTTCCACTTCCATTGTGAGGCGGATGGAAGGAGAAATACTATTAATGTGATTCAAAAAATTATTTAATTCAATGTCTCCATGAGAAAAAATAACAAAGGTATCATCCACATACCTCCACCAAATCTTCGGTTTGAACTGAGCTGAAGCCAAAGCTTTTCGCTCGAAATCCTCCATAAAGATATTGGCGAAAAATAGGAGACAGTGGAGAAACCCATTGCCATGCCCCTCATCTTGACGGTAAAATTTTACCCTCTAACTCAAAATAATTGCATTGAGTGCATAGTTCTAACAGTTCCATAATTACTGGCACGGGAAGTTTAGTTCTATCCTTTTAATGTTTGGTCTTCTTTGAGACGTGATTTAATAATTCCGAGAGTTTCTGGAACTGGTACATTTGTAAATAGACTTTCGACATCAAAAACTTACCAGTTTGTCAGTTTCAGTCAACTTTAGGGATTTTGACTTCTCTACGAAATCCCTGGAATTTTTTGATGAAAGAGTCAGTTTTTCCTACCAATGGCGTTAAGATGTCCAAGAGGACTTTAGACAATTCCCTGCAAGGTGATTCACGAGAACTAATGATGGGCCGAAGAGGGATGGTAGGTTTGTGGATTTTGGTGAAGGCCATACATATGGGGGATTTTTGAGTGGTGAGGAGTTAATTTAGATTAAATTTTATCTGAAAAAAATTCTTATGTTTTCTTAAGGTGTTTGCTACTTTGCGTTCAAATGAATCAGTCGGGTCTTTATTTAAAACTGTATATTTGCCAGTATTTAAAGTTTCCGCAATCTTTTCTTTATACGCTACCGAGTCAAGTACCACAGTAGCGTTGCTGCCTTTGTCGGCAGGTAAGATTTTGACCATGTCGTCTTTCCCAAGGATCGACCTGGCCTTTTTTCTCCTCTATTGTCAAATTGGGTTTTGTGGGAGGAATTTTTCTGAGTAAAACTGGAGGCACAACGAAACCGGTCACCCTGTTCCTCAGGTAACTGTGAAACAGCCGACTCGATTCCAGTTACGAAATCCCAGTGCCTTTACCGATTTTTGTGCCACAGAAAAGTTTAATAAAACCCTTGGATAAGACTGATATTTCCGCTTCATTCAGGATTTTTGAAGAGAGGTTGATTACATTTTTATTATTTGCATCCGTATTTCACACGTTGCCATCCTTAGGCAAATCACATTTTTTTAGGCCTAATTTTTTCCAGTTTGGAGATTTTCTTTTTCTTATCTGTTTCAGAAACTTTTATACATCTATTTTGGATGCTTTCGAGAATGTTGTTGAATTCTGTACAAGATTTTTAATTCAGTTTTTTACACTCAATACTATTTTGAGGAGTTTCTTTCACACGAATCTATATGCAATTCTTTCTTGCCACTTTAAGTAAAAATTTAAAGAAGACAAAATTTTACTGGCTTTCCTACTATGAAAAGGTTGAAGTTTTTAGAGTTAACCCTATAGGCATAAGGTCTTCAACCTTACATTTATGCAAGTAAGAAAGTTAAATGATTTTGTTTAGTTTAATTAAGATGCAAGATGCATCTCAAGGTCTTTGATTTGTTGATTACTGGTTCCGGGTCCGTACGAGAATCAATTCTTTGTTTAAAGGTTATTTTGACGATGGAAGGATTGTGAAGGAAACAGGATTTTTCACGGACATTTGCCATCGTTCAGTGAAAACAAGAAACAGTAACACTACGTTTCGAGATCTGCAATCTGATCTCTCTTAGAGTTAAAGAACTAACCTAATATGCATAATTACAATGACTAAGTTAGTTAATAAACAAATCATACTAAGCGTTGTGGCACGCCTACGAGAATCAATTCTTTGTTTAAAGGTTAATCATGTTGTTGAAGGAACCTACATTTTCGTTCAGTCAACAGTAACACTACGTTTCGAGATCTGCAATTGAACTATTCAGGTAAAGAACAACCTATAATAATTACAAAACTGTTAAAATCAAATCTTACTAAAGCGTAAGCCTAACTACGGAAAACAGGTCACAATGCGTCTTCCACTAATCGTCTACTACGACCACTCGTCTGACCACCTACGACTGACCAGAGGGACTAGCCAATGGCAATCGTGACGGCTGGCTAAAACAAGATGGCGGAAATACAAGGGAAGGGGAACAGGAATGGGCCCTTTCGTTATTATTGGTTCATGCGAGATGAACTTCTTAAAACCATATTGTGACTCCGCATTGGTTTATTACAAAATATCCGATCCGTTTGATACTTTTGGTTTTCTCTTTTAGTTCATTTTTTAGAATTGGCAACCAAAGCGGCCTAATCTCGACTGATGGTTTTGACTGATTGGGTTGGTCTGCCAATTTAATGTATGTTGCCTCAATTAATTTCCTTTTGAAGAAAATGTGGTTCCCGGTGTATTATGTGGGCTTCATCCCAATTCATATGATGGTCTTCGGACCAACAATGGTGTGCAATTTTTGACTTTTCTGTGAAACCCTTTCTCGTGTTTTCTTTGTGTTCTTTTATCCTTACGTTTAGTGGTCTTTTTGTCTCGCCTATGTATTCCCTATTGCAGCTAATTCTTCTTGACACATAAATTATCAATCCAACCATCAAAAATCTGTCAAAGAAGGAGTAGCCTACTCGTTGTTTGATAGAGCAAAGAGCTTGTGCTCAGATAAAGATGGACTAAAAGAAGAATTTAAGAAAATTGAATCGGATCTCAGAAGCAATGGATACCCTCAATTAGTAATTAATAAGTGCAAACGAACCAGAAGAATCATTCCTGAGTCAGAAAAAAAAACAGATTTGTGATAAATTTGCGTTTATGTCAATCCCTTATGTTGCCGGGATTATCGGAGGAAAATTAGAAGAGTAGGTAGAAAGTACAACATTAGAAACCGCGTTTAAAACACACAACACTCTTAGACAAAGTCTCGTAAAAAACAAAACCAAAAAAATGGCACACAGGATTCCAAAAACTGTGTTTACAGTATAAAATGTAGCTGCAATAGGGAATACATAGGCGAGACAAAAAAGACCCACTAAACGTAAGGATAAAAGAACACAAAGAAAACACGAGAAAGGGTTTCACAGAAAAGTCAAAAATTGCACACCATTGTTGGTCCGAAGACCATCATATGAATTGGGATGAAGCCCACATAATACACCGGGAACCACATTTCTTCAAAAGGAAATTAATTGAGGCAACATACATTAAATTGGCAGACCAACCAATCAGTCAACCATCAGTCGAGATTAGGCCGCTTTGGTTGCCAATTCTAAAAAATGAACTAAAGAGAAACACAAAAGTATCAAACGGATCGGATATTTGTAATAAAACCAATGCGGAGTCACAATATGGTTTTAAGAAGTTCATCTCGCATGAACCAATAATAACGAAAGGGCCCAATTCCTGTTCCCCTTCCCTTGTATTTCCGCCATCTTGTTTTAGCCAGCCGTCACGATTGCCATTGGCTAGTCCCTCTGGTCAGTCGTAGGTGGTCAGTAGACGAGTGAAGACGCATTGTGACCTGTTTCCGTAGTTTACTTTGAATGATTAGTGTTTTGTATAGTTTTGTATTAAGTGCATGTCTTTAGTGTTAGTGAAGTTTGACAACAACATGTAGGTTGTGATTCCTGACTTAGGCGTGCCACAACGCTTTAGTAAGATTTGTTTATTTTAACTTAGTTTGTAATTATGTATTAGGTTAGTTCTTTACCTGAAGAAGAGATCAGATTGCAGATCTCGAAACGTAGTGTTACTGTTTTCTTGTTTCACTGAACGATGGCAAATGTCCGGAAAAATCCTGTTTCCTTCACAATCCTTCCATCGTCAAAAATAACCTTTAAACAAAGAAATGCAGTGAATAGATTTCACACCAATCTTATTTTGGCTTGTTGAACAGAAGGATTAGTGCCAGGAGTTGGAACTTTTTAGCCCATCACTTAGACCGGAAGTAGATTATAATGACCGGTAATAGACGCTTTTTGACCAAATTAGACGTTGTAGAACTATTTATATTTTTATCTTGTTTATCGGGTCAAACAAGTCAAACACAACTATTGCACCATAAATTTAATTCACTCGATAACTAACTAATTATCAATTAATATTTTATTAAACTATTGAAATTCGTGCTAATATCAATATACTTTTTATGAATTCCATTACTTCAATTTCTGGCAATTTAACCAGGGGGTTAATGACAGTTGTTTAATGTATTTGGTTTCAATTGTGTTTTTAATGTTAGAATTAATTGTATAATATATTACTTTAAAATATACGTTAAAGCACAACTTTTGTGTAAAATAGTTCCGACCTTAATCTATGTAATATTTATGTGCTGACTATGTACAATACTTATAATGAAATAGATCAATTTTAATTGTGTTACTTGTTTGAATACCGAATATCTAAACTTTTATGTTTTAGAAGTTTTATCATATTAAATATTCCCATGTTTCTGTTTATTTTATACTAAGACATTGACTGCAGCTGCAGGACTTAACTGACGTTCAAAGTTTGTATTAAGAGTTGAAATTAAAATATCACCTAAATCGCTAAGTTAGATGGTACATTGCTTAAGAAAACGGTCGGTTTGCCGTTGCTATATGTAGCTGACGGTTAAGTTAATATTTAGTAGCTTAATGGGCTAATGCATTATAGTAATATTGCTGGAGGAAACCGGATGTAGGCTGGCTCCTTCCGTATTTAACCGACTTGCCAGCCTTCTTTCGATCAGCTTTATACCAAAATGGAATAGGCATTAGGAAACTAAATCTTCAAAGTAGTAAACAATTAATATCATTCGCTTACAATTATATCTGAAAAAGAAAATAAATGTTGTATTTTACACCGAATTCTGCAGAAACACATGTGATATGTGTCCTTAATGATACGGTATACTTTGCTTCTCATTTATACCTATGCGACTTGAGTTTAGTTCACTATTTCTTGTAAAGTCAAGTAAATAATAGGAAACTCTCACAATTATTAGTTGTGATGTGTGTCTGTTTCTTTTGATGTAAAGTAAGCATAATAAACTCTCACAATGATTTGTAATTATATGTGACTATTGCTTGTGATGTGAAGGATCTCATAAGAAACTCTCTCCATGATATGTTGTGATGTGTGACTCCGTCATGTGAAGTAAGGTTAATAATAAGTAAGTCTCACAATGGCTTGAATTATTAAATTAAATAAATTATACGAAATTATTATTTGTAGCCTGAGTTATTTATTATGAAAGAAAAAATGTTGTAACTTTGACCTTAAGTCAGAGATAGAACAGGATCAAACCTTCTGACCTGTGCACCTTATCTCCACAGTCCCTATCTTATTGTTCCGAATCATTCTGTTATTCTGTTACATCTGATACATGGTTTTGATCATAAGGAAGGATATAACATGGCTCAAAAAGAGATAGTTAACAGTAGTAAGTTACATTTTTCGGAATTGCCTTTATTATTAATTGATTGCAGTTCCACGACCATATCACGACTTCACTCCCCGTTGTTACGAGCGTAAACACGAGCGAAGCGGATAACGCAGTGTCAACTCGTGTTAATCTGGTTGTTGCCACAAATCAATGCTCGTAAACAATTACGTCATCAACGGTTAGATTCAATTTCCTCGTGATGTCAATTTCATTACTGATATACATAAAATCTATGTTACACCCACCGAGAAGTATTAATCTATAGTGGTATATTAAATCGTATTATTGTTGTAGTTTATTTATCATGCATCGCTATCTTCTAACAATAAAATTGTCAAACCTATAACTTTGCAAACAAAATTTAACTGCGAACGATCTATGATTTTTAAGAATACTTTAACAACTGGAATATTTTTGTTCATAAAATACATAATAATTGTAGAAGAACTGCTTTTAGTGAATTTACTATGTTACTTGGTGATCAAAATATTTTACTAAATTATGCCGAGTATGCGCATCCAAGTTCTTTGAAATTTAAGTTTGATATATATGTAAGTAGACTCATCCAATATTTATCAGTACATTGTATTTATATTAAGTTTTAATAAATATTTTATAGCTCATAACTGAATAAAAACAGATTTATCTGAAAATACTAAATATACGAGTACTGTTACAAACGGTTTCACTAGAATTGTAGTATGAAATCAAACACAATTCGAATTTAGCTGGTACAATAACAAGGAAATCGGCTTTACGTTTTTGTTGTCACGAATCATATAAGTAACTGAAAAGGACTTAGTTGAAATTGATTCTAAACATCGATGGATTTTATTATCACTCGAGTTAACTCGGTTAATCCGCTTCAGAACTTTCACAAAATCGAAACTTACTTAGGGAGATTTTGACACTGTTACAGGTATTTTTACATTTATTTATTGTATAGATTAAGTACGGTCATTGTGTTTGTTGTATTGTAGAGACTATCTTGCCTTTAAACAATTTAACTAGAACTAAACATATTTTAAGCTCTTATTATTTTGAGACTGTTTTGTCACTCACCTTTAATATATTTTTGAGATACTCAGTGACGTTTCTTGTATGGCCAGAGGTAATGTTATATGCAAACCTTAATTTTTGAGAGATTACCTTAATTATTACTCACTTATCGTATGAAATGAGTCATGAAAGTCTTGCTATGAATCAATTAGATATTATAAACTTAAAAGGCTATAAATGAAGCGGTATATTAACCGGACATTTAAAAATACATGAAATCCATAAATATACTCAACGTATATCAAATTTCATATTTACTTAGGTCTAGAGTTCAGTTTCTGGATTTGAAACCATGAAAATCATGGAATTAAGTTGTTTTGTTAATGGAATACTGTTTGTAAATATAAACAAGACATACGTACGTCCTATACTTGGTCAGCATGGCATTTGTAATAACAGATTTCCTAGTTATTCTCGTTCATATTTGTCTTATCGAATGCAAATTCTTTGCTTGTCTCAACAAAGTTGTTCGAAAAACACTCCTGAACAAAAAAAACCACTTATATTTATAAACTTATTTTGAAGATAAAATATTCTTTTATGTTGTTATTCCTTACCTTGGTTTTTGTTAAATGGAGTGAAAAATAATATAAGTCATAGATATATGCTTTAATCCCGATTCTAATTCAATAAAAAGGAAATCCCAATCGTCTGGAAAAATTTTTATTACTAATAAAACTGTTGCTACACCCAAAAAATTTAAGAATAAAATTTTCTATTTTGATCTAATATCCTGTGTTACCTCCCTTGCTCTGATAATAGCCATCAGCCGATCAGGATTCCTGATATCAGGTGTTGGATGTCTTCTTGTGCTATGTTTTTCCGTTCTTATTCAACAACTACTTCCAACTCTGTAATGTTTCTAGAGGTTGTCCCCGAGCTCTAATGCGATTCTTGAGGTTGTCACATATGTGTTTAATCAGATTTATATCCGGTCTCCTAGATGGCCAGTCCGATGCGTCAATAACCTCTTCATGGAGGTAGTATGTCACTGCAGCTGCAGCGTGCGCACGGGTATTAAGATTAAATCTGGATCTATGAAGAGTGTAAACGGTACCATATACTCTTCCAAGATGGTCTGGACATACCTATGAGCTTTATGAGCCTTGGCATGGTCAATAACTCTACACGGGCTTCAAAATTAACACCTGCCCAAAAAATAAGAGATCCGCCACCATTTGGCAGTCTAGAATAAATTCAGGTTTGTGAATACCTTCTGGAGTACTTAGGTTTATTCTTGATTCGTCTGTGAAGAGAACTCGTCACCAGTCATCTAATGTCCATGTGACGTGCTCTTGCCTAAACCTTAGCCGAAGTATCTTTGGTGAGTAGTGGGCCTGTCGGGGGTTGCCTGCTCCTTAAATTAGACTCTCAGAGACACGCACATAGTGCTCTTTTTAACATACTTAGTACCTCAGTACTCGTTGCTAACCTCCTTCTCAAACCGGTGTTCTTGACCTATGGGATGATTAATAAGCTTTGCTTACGCTCAGCGAAGAAATATACACAAAAACAGCAATATTATAAGTAAATATTTGTGTGATCGTTTTTAAGGTAAGGTTTCTTTTGAAATTTATAAATGAAGTATAATTGTATAATTCCAAACAAACAGATCATTCAGATTAGGCTATCCTACATACTCATTTTAGTAGTTTAGTACACATAAATAGCATGTGTTCAGAATACACGAACAAAGAGTAAATAAAAATCGCACATCTGTGTCACGAATTTCAATATGTTTTGCTTACTGTTTGAACTATTTCATCTCTAACTAAACCTGTTTTTTTTTAAGTCATGTTAATATATGTTGTTTAAAAAGTATAAGACTATTTCGTACTACAATCACCTCTAAAATTGGGTTAAAATTCAAACCACCTCATGGTTTTTTTTTATTTTAAATTTACAATTTTGTAACTACTCAGCTCTAATGAAAATCTGTACTAATCATAAAAAATATTAATACGATAATTACTCAGAATAATCCATTTCACCACGTTTTAATTGATTGATTACAAATAGTGAGAGTAAACGGATTAGAATGTATGGCTATACATTTGATGCAATCTGGCTTTAGAAATGTGTGGTGTGACACAGTTTGTGTAAATTGTTATTTAATCCCTGACGCTGAGAAATGGAAAACGAGTGATAGATTACGACGAGGTATACCTATTTGTAACATCATAAATATCTCCACGAATACAAAATGATATTTCTATTATAGCAGTTGCTTAGGAACATGTATTGGCCTCAATTAATTTACAAAAGCATAATTTGTGACAAGCAATAGTTTCTACATAAATGTCTCGATACAGGAGCGCATTATATGCCATCGATATTGCTGAAATTTATTACTTTGTAATTACCATTAAATTTCCAGAGTGTAATTGGAAACTTCATTAAGCCGCAGAGTCACTTGTTATTTTTTATGAGCCATAAATCAAAATTGGTTCTCTGAAGATTAATTCATCCATCGTTAGCAGTTTTCAATGTACAAGCTACTTTATATTATGGCGTATATATTTTTGTATTTTTTCTCTTATCAATAATTATAAGTATATTAATACAAAAACTAATCTCTATTAACTGTAGTTTTTAAATTAACGTAAGAAGGATTAAAATGAATGAAACTTTATCGTTATCAGGTTTCCTTTTTGCCTCCAGATGAAAAGGAAATTTTGCTTACAGTGTTAAATAATAAATTTCAATATTTTTTCAACACAAATAGTTAAATAGATTCTATATTAACTCTTAGATAGTATTTCTTATAAAGGCTTTTATTGACTAGAAAGTTTAGTGATTAAGCTTCAAACTTATTTAATTTCTTCTACATACCACGTGATATATATGTTCATCCATTTGCGTAACTAGGACTTGGCCTTGGAGGGGAGGGGTTAATCTGAAGAGCACACCACACTATGTGGTATGGAATAATTCTAATTTAATATAAATTTGAATACATTATATAGGTCTAATTCAAAGCAAATAATTTTACTTTTGTATCCAAACAAATTAAATTGCTATTATATAAATTGTTTTAAACATTTTTAGAGCTCTTGTAAGGGATTCTACCATCCTCCCCCGCCCATAGTTACGGCACTGCGTTCATCCGTATTATATATAATAAATTATAATAAAAATTGTACCGTGTGTGTTTCAAATTAGATTTTTATTCGGTTTTATTGATTTTTCATACGTAAAAAACTACAGTCAATGTGAAGCTATTTTGAATGCGAGATAGTTAATTGTGAAATAATAACTCGTACTATATTTTCCTGGCCCACTATCGGCTCTAGTATGAATGTTTTGAAAATATCAGACAATTATTTGAAGTAGAGGTTTTTGATAGTGGCTTATGTTAGTCAGTTCTCAATATATGTTTCAATATATAGTTTTGTAAACGTGTGTTTTATTTATTAAATGTTTTACTTTTACATTACATTTATTAGCTGAGCGTTTAGCCAAGCTTCTTTCTCGAGTTTCTGATGTACGAAGTCCGATTTCTATCTATCTGCATGCACGACAACTTCGAACACGACGACCTAGAAGATCAAAATTTGTGGAGACCTGCACTTAGTCCACCCATCACTACATCACTATCGAACGTGTTACACATTGGTCCATTGGGTCTCAACTTCTGTCTGTGAAAAAGTTACTATTATTATATATCTATATTACAAGCAACTATGTTACCAACGAGGAAAACACAGAATAAACAAATTTGTAAGCAGAGCATACTCGTATGGTGGAGATTAATCATATCATACCTGTATATCTAGTAACTTATCAACATGCGTGATGAAATTACTTTGTTGGATTTTTTATTTCATAAAAAACTTGAACATTTAGCTCAGCCTGCAATGTCATATTGAGCAAATTAAACTATAAAGGGTTTATTACAGAACTGTTTCACTATACACTCACTTTATTGTCTACCTGTTGAGCAGAAATATTGAACACCATTATATTAATTATGCTACGACCTTATGTCTTGCAATTTCGACACAGTTTATATCTCGGAACTGGAAAACAGTACTATAATATATCATACTAATTGACACAATGAACACTCGTGTGTGTGTGTGTATATATATATATATATATATATATATATCTGTGTGTGTGTGTGTGTGTGTGTGTGTGTGTGTGTGTGGTGTGTGTGTGTGTGTGTGTGTGTGTGTGTGTGTGTGTGTGTGTGTGTGTGTGTGTGTGTGTGTGTGTGTGTGTGTGTGTGTGTGTGTGTGTGTGTGTGTGTGTGTGTGTGTGTGTACCTTATATTAATCTGAAAATCAATAGCTGTTTGCATGTGGATGTGAATGTGCAGTTTTTGCTAATTTGTTTGGTTTTTCTGACGCAAATTTAGTTATGTGTGTCTACTTTTATACAAAATGTGTATAAGGAAACATTATATTAGATGATTTTGAAATCTAGATTTGCCATTAAAATGCACGTACTTATATATTTAAGGTGAGCCACTAAGAAGCTTAATTGCCTGAGGGATTAGTGAAGTATATCCCACCATGATGACGAAAGAAGTTTTCTTTTCCATATGGGTATTCATTCATCTTTATCCACGATAACTGAGAATGAGTTTATTTTTAATGAAATTAGGGTAAATCTTCACTTCTTCATACTTGTGTGAATTTAACACGAGAAACATTTGTCCACTGGGAATTGCATGTTGTTTACTGTGGAGCCTGCGACGCTCACTCGAGTCTGGGGTGCTAAACACGTGGTATAATACATCTTATCTTTAATTTTTGTTTTGAAATTTATGTTTTATTTATAATTATTAATAACTAAATATTTTATATACTAGTACAGGGTTTTCTCCTCTTTACTGACAATCGTTAATCTCTTTATTGATCTCATACGGGTTTTTTTTCTTTTTACCTTACTCTATCTTAGCTTTAAAATAAAAGTTTTTTGCTCAATCGGTTAACACAAATAATATAGATTTGAAGAAATTACAGAAGGATAGACCTTCTTGACTCGGGTAAGGATGAGGAGGAGGTAATTTGTCGGAAGATTGTGGCCAGTGATTGCCGACTCCCAGGTGGTCAAAACCGGCGTTCTGCCATTGTCCGGGACACGGGCTCTATTGGCTCCTCGGCACAAAACATCCCTATTGTTGTCTCTCCCACTTGCGTTCCTTGACCATCCACGATCTTTAACTCGATTACTGGTCATCTCGAACAATCCTAACATGGTTCCTATTGAACTTTCTTAATTGCTATATTTTTATTAACTATAATAGCACTATGTAAAATTGTTATTTGTAATTGCTATTCGGTTAAGTGAAGATCTTAAGGACTCTTCTTTAACTCTTCTTTGCATCCCCTGAATAATTAATACTAGTTACTCAGTTTGCTATTTTGTTAATTCATTTTTTATGTTTTTCGACATGTGCAATTTAAAAATTGTTTGAATAGATTGCATATAAGTATGTATATATCTCGTCAACCATTCAGTTTTATAACAAACATTCAAAAGTTAGTACATTGCATTATATTGCGCGTAACAGTTCAAAACGACTTTCTAATGTAAAAGCTATTCCACTTTGAACATATTATACAGTTGAGCGAGGATAAAACTATTTACGGGTGCCATGGAGGATTTAACATTATTATTATTTATTTATGTTTCATTAAAGTTAGTTTTTATACGATTATAATATGGAAAATTTCATATAGTTCTGCACAGGGCAAAAAAAAGCCTTAAAAGGACAAACTTACATAATAAACTTACAGCGTATCTATTAGGCCCGCCAATGGCAACCGTTCCTCAAATAATGAGATGTTACGAAATGGTCTTGAAATAAACGAAATATTGGAATACTATTTAAAGAATTCTCTAACTTTACGACTGGTCGAATCTCTCAAACTAGACCCGTTACCTTTCTCTCAGACTTTCAAAAAAGAGCGCCATTAAAAATTACACGACAGCAAGGTAAATATAAAAGAAAAGTAAAATCTTAAGTTCAGAAATAATCAACTTCTGCTTAACTTCACTATTCTATACTGTACAGAATATGGCAGCTCATACTGTCTGGAAGAGCAGACATACTAATACACTTTTTTATTTGAATGTTCAGAGATACATTCACTGGGATTTATAATTGTCATGGGGCAGAATCCCCAATATGGCACCCTATTTGATTTCTTATAAAACCAAACATTGATGACTGCTACTACCACCAAATGCGACTAGTATTTTTTGGAAAAAACTGTTATTTCGATTTTTCAAACCTGTCCTGGATTTTAAGTGATTCATAGTGTATCTTTACTTTGATGGGAAAATATGTTCAAATAACAAAGGTATTAACCTTTGGAAGAACTCATTAACGTCACACGTATATTGGTTCAATACATAAGTCTCAGAAACTAATAACTTCAGTGCCATCGATATTTTGTTGATATGATAGTGAAAAGTTTCATATATTACTGGAGCGGCGAGAAAGTTGCCCTAAAACTGTCATTGGGATAATTACAAAATGTTTATACCATTGCAGAGCAACTTCTGAACTAGAGGCCTGCAAATTCGACATATTTCAGAAACTTCAACTGGATATTGAGATTTCATTAATGATCCTGAGTTCACTGGTGGTCACTGAGATCTTCACCATGAATCTCAGGTTATTGGTGATCATTTAGATCTCCCAATGGGCCTGAAGTCATTGCTATTCATAGCCACTATTTTCTTCCCAGTGATCCAGAGATGGCCACTATGAATCCTAACTCCCTGCTTGTATCTCTCAATATATCAATTTTCAGGCTCGGAAGTCTTCATTAAAAATATACTCTAAAAACAAAAAAGGAAACAAGATTTTTATTTATTTATATCTTTTAATTTGTATTGACGGGTTCAAAAGCAAAAACTAATATTTACATAACAATGTTAATTCTACTGATGTTAGACACCAACAGGAGAATAATATCACCAAAAAACCGATCCAGTTGTTAATTCGAATCTCTCACTTTCCGGGTGAGTGTGCACTACACGACAGAGCCCTTATTTTTTACGATTCAATTATTTTGTATTTAGCCATATCTGTCACAGATGCTTTTAAATAGCCAAACTAACATATGATTGGAAGAAAGAGTACCTGTCAAACGACTTTTATTTACATTTATTAAATTAATTGTATAATTATTGCTATTTTTTCAACACTAATTACTAATTAATCGGAAGAACATATAAACTTTTAATTTAATATGTTACTTTTATTAGTTTTCTGAGTTGATTTTTAAAAGGTTTACACATATAAAGTTGTCGGAAAGTTTAACATGTTTAGCATTTCCTAATACATAATTGTACGTACCTCAATTTATGTTGATTCTGTATTACTCCTCTATTTCTTAAATTACCCATAAGACGAAAGAAAAGTTAGTAAAATGTTTACTGAATATATATTAAACATAATAAAATCTTTATCATTTAGATTGTGGTACTGGATGTTTTAACGACCATGGTTATCTATGTGGCCATTACAGCCAGTTGATCGTACATTACATAATTATATGTTTCATCTATGTTATGTTGGAAACAATGCAAATAGCTGTCGTGTTGGATTGGTACCACTGCAAATCCTCGACAATTGCAGTTACGCCATTATCTGGTTACGTGACGTCCTCGCGTTTGACCAGTGACCGCAGCTCAGCCATTTCAACACGGACACTGACAGTTCATTTCCTTTCATCTTTCATTCTCTTCTACGTGATGGTTGGCACTGTTATCTAAACGCCAATGTTTGGCTAGTAGTAAGGGTGGTTAACGTTCCGAGTTTATTGATGACGGTTACCAAACGTGATCCCCTCGTTTAAGCTGATCAAACATTTTGAACCTAATCATATAGTATTCCATTAACTTCCAACGGTAAACACAATCTACAATAAATGCAAAAGAAACATAATAATGTTATGTTCAATTATATCGTACACACGTGATTTACGTTTACTACTAAAACAGTACAAAACACAATCTTAGGCAAAAGCGTAAATATAGTAATAAATACCACTATGCGAAGACCTAGTGTCTTCAAATAGACTGTTTAAGTGTTATTCCGTTAAACCAAGACTTAATAGTTAAAACTTTTATTAAGATAAAATATATTTGTTCAAAGATTTGTTGTGGGTAGAAATTGTGAACTTTAAACTATGTAATAGGAAGCGTTGATGTAATTTTGCAAGTATCTAAGTTGAATCAATTACATTTAAATTTTAAACTAAAATTCTAAATAAAAGTTTAAATTTTTTCGTTAAGCACTATTAAAATAGCCGGAGTTTTTGCATGTAGGGTTTAAAGACTAGGGTTTAAACTTTAATATAACATTCATTTTTTGGAAGAATATATTTACCATTCTGGGAAATTTTTTTAAAGTTAAAATTTGACTATAATTGGTTAATATTATAAACAAAAATGTTAGACCACGAGCATCATCCAAAAATTTTAAATGGTATAAGTAGTTTTCTGAGGAGAGAAATCTTTGTCATTAAAATCTTATGGCAATAGTGGTGCTCCTCTCAAAAACACAAAAGGGTTATAGAGTTCAAAAAACCTGACGATTCACTGTTAATAGTATGTATTTACCTTCATCATAGAAAAGATGGCTAGAAAGTTTGGAGATCCATTAAACCATGTATCAGCAAATGCACGAAGGGATAGTTACCAGAGGTAATAAATCAGTCAACACTTCAGGCTAATCCTGAGTGCTTCAGTACTTACATTGAGCCTTAAGACTCTCAGTCTCCCATGTCACTGATGTGTAAATTAATGTCCCTTTCAGATGACCAATGAACTCCGAATATAACAAAAAAGGACATCGATACTCTATGACCATATTCCATCTCATACTGACGAAAAACGTTGAAATAAACGTGTTGTTAGGCGCTGTGTATAGAACGGCTGGACCAATGAGTGAAATTTGCGTAAAAGGAAGGTTGTTGAGGAAATAAATTCTGAAGAGTAGAAATAGATGAAATACAATCCATTAAACAGTAACTCAAAACTTTCTGTTGCACTTCACCGAAGGCGCAGGAAAATAATTAATCTCTCTCTCTCTCTCTCTCTCTCTCTCTCTCTCTCTCTCTCTCTCTCTCTCTCTCTCTCTCTCTCTCTCTCTCTCTCTCTCTCTCTCTCTCTCTCTCTCTCTCTCTCTCTCTCTCTCTCTCTCTCTCTCTCTCTCTCTCTCTCTCTCTCTCTCTCTCTCTCTCTCTCTCTCTCTCTCTCTCTCTCTCTCTCTCTCTCTCTCTCTCTCTCTCTCTCCCTCTCTCTCTCCCTCCTCTCTCTCTTCAAATTCCACAGACAACCCTATCCCTTGACTGGGCTGGTTTTAAAATTTTGCCTTCTAAGGGCTTCATTCCGAAGCCTAAGGCGGAAATTGATGTTTCCTAGCAATTCTCAGGCAAGCCGCAGTAGCTTTAAAAAGACCGCAACTCCGCAATTTGATTTTTCTGGGTTCTCAATGTGCTTGTTAGAAACTTCTTAAGTGCGTTTTTAGCCGAATACTTGACTAATCCAAAACAAAATCATAAGTGGGACAAATATCGAGAAGAGCTCTTTCATTTGAACAAGTTTCATCCAAATCAGTTCAGTACTTTCTGAAAAAAAAAACGGACGACATGCATAACAAAAATAATATAGTAATAGGCCGAATAGTATAACCCCCTCCTTCTTGAAGTTGGTTACAATGATTTATCCTTAATACAATAAGCTTACAAACTTGAATCAAGGAAGTTGGAGAAAGTTTTGTAACTGAATGAACTTCATTTAAAATGTTTTGAATACTTAATTTGTGTATTAGTAATTTTAAATGTGCTTTAATGTGGTTCTATTTCATACTAAAAATCACCTAATCGATTGTAACGTTTAGTGTATTGACAGTATTTTCAAATTCTTAAATGAAAATTCTGTTTCAAATTAAAATAAGATATTTATATATTATTACCCTGTACTTTAATAAAAGTTCTCTGAATAAAAGCGGTACCCAACAAGGAATTGAATTCTTAATTTGTAACTTATTGCAAGTTATATATTATTAATTGTAATATAATTAAAATATATATCAATTGAAGAAGTGTAACGGAGCAATAACATTATTGTTATTCAGAAAAAGTCATTATAAAATAAATGAAACGAGTTGAACAAATTATTTGTTTACTGATAGTATATGGATAAGTTGATAAGAATACATTTCGCACTGTGTATACACTATTAACACAAGTGTTGAATTAGCCACCCATCATGGTTATATCTAGATCACGGTCTGGATGCTGGTTGGGGTACACACACAAAAGACACTCACGCACGTGCACGATGAGATATTGATTATACGTTAATCACGCAAAACTCACCATTAACTAGCTATATAATGCCGAAACAACTTGGTACAAAACTGTATCTTCTTAATACCTTGTTATAACATTTCCTAAAACTATATATATATATATATATATATATATATATATGGTTTTTCGAGATATTGAATACATGTATATAACATGAGAATAAATTAATAATATTTGTCACAAAATCTACCTATTTTTTCCGACTGACTTCATCGAAACGTGGAATAAAGTACACTTTGTACTATCTAATATATTACACAGAATATATTGAAATCAAGTCAGTAATAATTAATATAATGCTGTTCAATTAATCAAAAGAGAGAAGCTAGTACACCCAAGTTCACCAAATGTAGGTAAATAAAAGAATACTTCTGAAATAATATTCCACTTATATGGAGAAGCTTATATGCGTTTTCTTGTTACGTATTAATTTTGAAAACATACTGAACCATTTTATTTGTCCAATAGAAAATTCTTATTTCTTTTTCTTTATGGAATCGATAATTGACTCGGTACGTTAGTTTATCTTGCGTTTTAACTTAAAAATTCCACAAATTTTACAGACCATGAATTGAATAAACTGAAAATTCACGTAAAGGGAGTGATAGTAGTAATGGAAATGGTTTCCTCTCGCGCTATTCTTATTAAACTCCTTAAGAACATCAAGCATAAAGAACTAATTCTGAATTCATCTGCCTAACTGTGGAAAATGTATCTTTCAAAAGATGTATTCCAAGAATAGTTTGCTTCTTCTAATTATGACAAAATTTCTCTTTGTAACCGCCACCCGAATCATAACTTGAGGGAAAAATAGTAATATGTCTAGAACGGCTTTACTAGCCACTAGTATGGACTCCCTGATTTGAATGGTTAATTGTAAAAATGACATCCAAGATAATTAAATAAGCTATTTATTTCCGAAAAATACATATAATGCCATTTAGTTTTCATTAAGTTTTGAAAATGATATCGTCCAGGTGAGACGACCTTGACGAACGATGCACACATTACGTCGTTCATAAAAGTTTTCAAAAACTCTGACCAGCGAGCCATAGGGGCCATAGAACATCTCCTCGCAATGAGATTAGGCGGCCGGGAAACTGTTCTTGCAGGATTTTGCGTGAACGACGAGTGGTATGGGCCGTGGCACCATCCTGTTGAAACTAAAAGGCTTCCATATCATTTTCCTCACCATACTCTTCCTTTTTAGGGAATAAAGAACTCTCCAGCATCTCACAATAGCGCACAGAGTTCACAGAAACAGTTGCACCTTCAGATTCAAATAAGTAAGAGCCAATGCCTATGGAGGATACAGTGCAGAAAACTGTCAATTTTTGTGAATGAAGAGGTCTTTATTGAAGAGTGTGTTTGTTTTCAGCTGTCCAGTACCGAAAGTTAAGCTTATTTACTAAGCCGGAGAGGTGGAAACGGGCTTCATCGCTACACCACAGAATAGTGCCGACTTGCAAAGAGGCTAACATTGCATTGCAAGCAACTGTACGTTTCACCCAGTCTTTTGGGCCCAATTCTTGAACAACCATCATCTTTTAGGGGTGTAAGTGAAGACCACAGTGCAAAATTCGCCTTACCGTTCTTGTCGATATTCCAAGAGCAGCAGCGTGTTTGTGAGCAGAACACGATGGGGATTGTTCAATATACGCTCTCACTGCCACAATGTTTTCCGATGTCCTCACACTTTTGGGTTACCCGCCTGGTTTTCTAGGAAGTGTAGATCCTGTCGCCCGTACATTTGTAATCCATTTCCTTATGGTTTAAGCATCAGGAATACTGTCATGACGAGTCAAACCAAACCGCCTACGAAATGCCCTCTGCGTTGTCATCGTTGTTTTCAAAAAAACGTTTCTACGACAAAACCACGATGCTCGCCAGTCCACTGTATGCTGACAACTAAAATGGCGTCAACACCACTACTCTCACTCCGCTAACTGACCTGCACGCTCTTCAGTGACTGATTGAAACTAGGAAGTCCATCCTGCCCCACCTTCTGTATATTGTTTGTTATTTTTGTCATTTCTGTGCACTAACAGAGATATTTCTTTAGTACACTCACAAAAAATTCATGGCAGTATATCATGGGCGAATTACTGAAAAACCATTCTAAAATGGTATCAGTAAGATGGTAACAGTATGGTAAGACTATTAGAAAATGACCCATCCGCAATCCACTTCGAAATTATTATAGTAGCTAATTTTAACCATATATATGATTGTCTTAACCCATTTCTGACTGAAAAACAGTCAATGCTCAGTGAAACGGTTTCTTATTTAGCACAAATGAGTCTATATTAACCAAATTACGGATTAATTAAGTCTATATTATTCTACATTATTCAATTTCGGGCCAGGTAGTCTCCTCTCACGCACGCACCCCCACACTCACGAGCACAGAGGATTGGAGCCAGCCCGGTAACTGCCTTTTTCCGGCACGGTTCATTCAGTGACATCTTAAAGTCATGGCTAAGCATTGCTCTGTGACAATTTGTTTATTACGCGTTGTCAGGTACAATTTTCTGGTTATGGTGTTTACAGATTGTTTGTGATTGATTGAGTACATAACAATCACTTTAGGATAAAAAGAAATATCAGTGTGATTGGGGAAGTGCACTAGGTAATTAATAAGGCAGAATGACGCCGGTCCTAATCCATTGCACTTCTGTGTCAGTGTGTGTGTGTTTTGGTGTGTTGGTGTGTTGATGTATAACTACCTAGGTCCCAGCCGCAGTCACTATTTGCTAACACTCTAACATGAACATGTTTTATGGTTTACTTACATAAATAAACAATTACCGTATTAAAACCAAAAGTTGTGTAAAATAAAGATTTAGTGCATTTTCAATATATCTGCAAAACATTGCTACCGTAGGACCTCTTATATTTACCACATTATGGACGATTATATTATTATTCATTATTCACGTAATTATTGACTAAACCTCCTAAAAAAATATTTTCGAGCCTAAGAATATTTAAAATTATTATTTTCTTGGTATTTAAAAGATTAAATGTAACTGCCTAATCTGTGAAATAAATTAATAAAATCCCTTTAATTGTATATCCTGTTTCTTTAATAATAAACTATACTTAAAAACTATTACTTAGGATATAAGCTTTATGTTTATCACTACACCTAGAAACAGTTACGTCACTTAACAGTTCCATGGTAACAGTGCCAAACAGTGACACGTCATTGTGCTCATGAGCACAACTTACTCTATGACATTGTTGTTAAACTTACTCCGACACTCCGGACAAACGGCCTGAGCTACCACAATAAAAGTGATATAGCCAAACTTATCCCCTTGGCCATTTCAGCCCCTAACCCATGTCCTCTTTCTTTATATTACCTCAATTCAATCATCCCCTTGTACTTCTATATCTCACATTACAGCACATTTCCGCTGACAGGCCGTTTATCTCGCATGTCCAGCTTGACTTTCGCCACTCACTTTTGAGCTTACATTCTTTATCGTGCTTCTTTATTTCTGTATTTGTCTTCAAAATTATCATAATTTAATTCAGTTATGATTGTACCTTTAGAGATTTAAAGCAGCAACAAACAACTCCATTCGTTTGACAAGTCTTTAAATGTGATTTTATTGTACAATTATAGTTTCACAATTTAGTAAAAGTATAAATATTTGCATCAAACATTTACAAGAAACGGATTTTGGATATAGTATTTTTACCTACTGGCCCTTTACCTGAGGCTGTAATGAACCAAGTTATACTCGGTAAGTAATCAACACAGAAACTATTATACAATTATTAATTATTCATTAACATGCTCAAGCATTCATATATAATAATGCGACCATTCTCATGAAATATCATTGTTTGTTGAAATATCTAATTAACCAAGTTCAAGCTTTTTATGGTAATGATATTTGCCAAATGCTTAGAAATTACGTATCTCTTCAATAATTCTCTGCATGTCTTTGCCACATAACTGTATTAATTTCTAAGTGTTATGGCCTTTTATACCTATTTGCGACCATTTGTCTTGGTCATTTAACAATATAGAAAATTTAGTTTTATTATTTCAAATGGTAGACAAATACAGTAATGAAACGTTTTTATCAACAACTAAGCTTCTTCACGTAAAGCAAAGATAAAGATTTCAGACGCTTTTGGACACTAGCTATATGCTTGTAATTATTAAACTTTAATATCTTGTAGGGATCTGAGGTGATGGATTCTAAAGTTTTAAAAAATAAACATAATACGTCATGGAGACAGAACTAACTTTTTACAGATAATAACCAAAACTAATATTGTATTTTCATTATTTTAGCTTTTATAATGACATCTGCAAATTAAATATTCTTTTATTCTGGTTTTACTGAAAGGGAAAGATTTATTTATATGTATTGTCTCAAATTTAACTTAAAACCGTTAAAAATAAATCTGACATTTTTATATGGCTTTACGTTTAGATTTATATTAAATAGAATTGCTCGAATCATAACAAAAGAAAATTATTGTGATATGTATTACGCAATATCAGCAGTTGCTGAATTGTTTATTTTCCAATAGTCGAGAACCTTATTGTATCTTCATTGTTATAAGCCAAAAATATTCTCCTTTTGATTCACTATTTTGTCTTTCATGAACGATCGACAAACTCTCAACAACTCCGTAAGCACATGGCTACAGTGGCTTGCAATATTGCTGGCACATACCTCACTACCACACCCTGGCTCATACTAACTTTCCATACTCCCCTTCCTCGCCAATAAAACGTTTTATTATGAATGTTAAAATTATTTTCATTCTGTTTTTTAACTGCTGTTAGAAATAATAAAACTTGTGAGAATGTTGTACACTCTCCCATTCAAATATCTCGGATCTTAAAGTTTTAAGACATTAGTGTTATATGCCATTAGGGTCTTTCATCTTTTAAAGAACATTTTAATTTTTCGTGGTTATATATCATAATAAATGCTTGGGCGAAAATAAAGTCTGTGGCAATTCGTTCTACTTTCTACCTCACTTATATGAGTTGATTATGGTTTTAAAAATAATTATGGTTTATTTCTCTTTGAAATTGATTACAATTTCAAAATTTTAGTTGTGTGTGGGGTCAGTTGGCTGTTTTATATTAGGGAAAATTTTTTACTAATCATTGATAGAAACACTGTTTTTAATAGCCAATTCTAGATATAACATAAACTGTGTGCGTCCTCATATATTCAAACTGTGTTCAGTAATAGTGTTGTATCTGGATTTCATTGGATGTTGTTTTTATTTTCTTAAAGAAAATAATTTTTTTTATATTTATTATAAAAGTCTTACATAGGTTTATAATTTTCACCTTAACTTAACTAATTAAACTAAATCTGTAAAGAAAGTTTATTATTCTATATCTACTTGGTGAAATAAAAATTCCTTATTATTTAATATACTGTATACTCGACCACTCGTTAAAACTCACAAAACTTCAGCAGTTTAACCTGATAAATTACATAATTTTCATTAAGTACCCGTGATAAATGATATGTTAAGTAAAATTAAACCGTTAGCGTAATTGTGTTTAATTATGCATCATTTAATTGCACATTGTTTATTTGTTTTACTCGTTTCAATTATGCCTTCCATCATATATAAACGTTTAATTCAGCATTATTATAATTAGTTAAAAGCTAGAATAAATGTGGATCTGCAATATAACTTTGTAAATATAGTTTTATTAACTCATTATCATTCCCTATAACATTTCATTGTTATTGGAAATCCTTACACCTGTATTGCAATGTTTTGGCCAAAGTTATCAGGTCGAGGATGAATAATCAATATGAAGATTTTCAAGAGCAGATGTTGGCTTTCACATTTTTATCATCAGGAGAGTACAAAAGGGGGCTATTTAGAGTTGTGATCCAGGTTTCCCCGCAGCAAGGTCCGATGAAAGGAACGACTTAACCCACATGATTGGGACGATAGGATGATTGGCTCTCTCCAACGGACAACATAGCTACAACCTTGTCTGCCCTTTTGTCGGG
Organism: Homalodisca vitripennis; assembly: GCF_021130785.1. Classification (NCBI taxonomy): domain Eukaryota; kingdom Metazoa; phylum Arthropoda; class Insecta; order Hemiptera; family Cicadellidae; genus Homalodisca; species Homalodisca vitripennis. The sequence goes on from NC_060208.1 coordinate 132,113,884, forward strand.
AATATCAGACCTGCATTTACCCCGGCATTGTTGTCATCGTATGTACTGTATTGTTGAATGCATTCCTACAATGCCCATGTTTGCATTGTTATTCACGAAAAACAATATATGTTAAATATTTATTTATACTTTATCTGTCAAAACTAATCTATTTAAACCATTCATTTTGTTGTATTTCAAACCCAACGTTTTACTAAAGATATTATTGAAATTTTTACTATGGATACAAGTTCAAGTATATCGATTACTTTTAGAATAAATCAGTAAAATGAGCACTATCAATGTCTGGTCATTCACTTTGCATTCTAAATCAAACTTAAGATCGTTCAGAAAATAAATCAAAGAATTTTCTCATACATATTCCAATGAATGATGTGAATTCAAATAGTAAACGTTCACATTTAAATGTATAAAATGGGCGCATAAAAAACACATTTTTATGGATTGAACTGTTCTATTTTAGTTTAAAACCGTAGTTAATGAAACTAACATCATTGATTTTTAAAAATATTCTATTGGACGTAACATTAATTTTTCTAAGCGTAAGAAAGAATAAATCCCCAACGACTAAATTAGCCGTATCTCTTTTATTTCTCATCCAATTTAAACTAATAAGATACAGTTTGATTTATTAATACATTTATTATACAACGTCATTCAATCAAAATTGTGTTGGTAAGATCTGTTTTCAAAAGATTTAATTTTTAAACCTTGTACAAAACACCGGTTTTATACGGAAAGTGCTAGTGAACACTTAATTTGTTATGATATCCCTTTGATTAGCCCTACCAAGTTTGCATCTATTAAAACTACGCTAATTTTTTTAGTGATACGATTTTTATTATTTTTTTTAATATATGAATCGACACTAAACGATGCAAGATGGGACATTGCTATGTTTAATTTCCTGAGTTGAAGTGTTATTGTGAGGACTATAACAACGCCACATGTTATTTAGTGGAATTCGCTACAAAGCTTTTAGAACGTTCTAGAGGTTCTGCGCGTACACTTTAACTCTAACAACACATGATTTCTAGTGAAGTGATCCACACAATAGATGTCAGATCGCTGTCAGGGAACAGTAAAGCTGACGTTATCCGGTGGCTGCTGTCAAACCCGCTCCTTCCTGAGATTAGCTACAATTGGTTCTATTTCTTGTTGTCAATCCAAGCATCTCCACTGCTCGATATGTAACAACGATTATAGTGCTCTACTACGACCTGTTAGCTTACAGTCACATCAGAATGTTTTATATACTCGGCAAGTACACTTTAACTCTGTCAGCACGTGGTTTCTAGTGAAGTGATCCACACAATAGATGTCAGATCGCTGTCAGGGAACAGTAAAGCTGACGTTATCCGGTGGCTGCTGTCAAACCCGCTCCTTCCTGAGATTAGCTACAATTGGTTCTATTTCTTGTTGTCAATCCAAGCATCTCCACTGCTCGATAATGTAACAACGATTATAGTGCTCTACTCTACTACGACCTGTTAGCTTACAGTTAAATCAGAATGTTTTATATACTCGGCAAGTACACTTTAACTCTGTCAGCACGTGGTTTCTAGTGAAGTGAGCCACACAATAGATGTCAGATCGCTGTCAGAGAACTGTAACGCTGACGTTATCCGGTGGCTGCTGTCAAACCCGCTCCTTCCTGAGATTAGCTACAATTGGTTCTATTTCTTGTTGTCAATCCAAGCGTCTCCACTGCTCGATATGTAACAACGATTATAGTGCTCTACTACGACCTGTTAGCTTAGTCACATCAGAATGTTTTATATACTCGGCAAGTACACTTTAACTCTGTCAGCACGTGGTTTCTAGTGAAGTGAGCCACACAATAGATGTCAGATCGCTGTCAGAGAACTGTAACGCTGACGTTATCCGGTGGCTGCTGTCAAACCCGCTCCTTCCTGAGATTAGCTACAATTGGTTCTATTTCTTGTTGTCAATCCAAGCATCTACACTGCTCGATAATGTAACAACGATTATAGTGCTCTACTACGACTGTTAGCTCGCAGTCACATCGGAATGTTAAACTTAAACTTAGTACTTAACTTTTCATTTAATTGTAAATAGATTTAGGCAATTCATTTTGTATTTTATTACCAAACGAACTCTTTTAATACTATTATGAGTGTAAGAAATAAATTAAAATATAGGTATACCAACAAATTACTATGGAAGTTATGAAGCACAAGCAAACTAATGAGTATGTGTAATGAAATAATTGAAATAATTTGATTTGAAGTTGGTTTAAAATGATTTAAAACGAAAACTATTTCCTTTTTAAAATTGATAAATTGTTATAGAAATAAACCTGAATTCAACTTGAAATTAACATTATTCTACTGTACTTAACTGATTTATTAATGTTATTACTTTTTCAGTCAAATAATATTTCGTGTAATTCTATATTTTTATAAGTATTTGAAAAAAGTCATACGAGGTGGTTTAGTGTTTTAGTGTTATTATACTATGCCACAATTTGTTATTTGAGTCCATTATTGACTAAAATTTAGCCCTTTTGAATATTATCGTGAGTCAAATATGTATTTATTTTGACTTTTGAAATACATGTTTGATTCAAAGATAAATTTATAATGCTACATTATGCCAGATTTCTGGTTGGATTAAACATTTGGGACCTGGGTGGGGAAAGGGTGGGAACAGACGGACGGGTTGTAAAGTGGTTTTATAAGGGTTCTTGCATATTCCTGGGAACCTCAAAAATTGGTATAAAATGTTGACAGAATCAAACAAGTTGTATTTCTCTTAATTCATTTGTCAAGATATTTGATACTGAAAAATTCCGTTTTGAAAGTCAATTTCTGAACATTTTTGAAAAGTTCGTGAACAAAAGTATATTTATCCTATATGATAACATAACCCAGACAACATTCTTAATTACGTAAATATAAATAAATAAAGTTCGCAAATTAGCATAAACTGCCAACATATTGGAGTTTCAATTGAATTGGGTGGCTTACGAACTCATTCATGGCATATTAACTACAATCGTATCAGGTTCCCCAGGATTATTGTACTTAATGTGTTCCTTTGTGTTACTCCTATGCTATTGTACGCTCTGAAAGGCTCTCTTAAACCTTTCTAGTTATTAAACACAATTTAAGGGCGAAATGTATTGTTAATATCTTGAAAAACATTGAAACAGTTTTATTTTTTATTTGTTATGACCATGATAACTATAAACTTTCAAAATTTGATTTGGTACGATAATCAAATCTTAGTGTACATCTCAAAATGTGTACAAATCAAAGTTTTTTTTAATTTTATTATGGTAGTAACCGAGATAAAATCCCAAGGGCAGTTGATTCTGGCTGATTTATACTTAACAGGAAAACCTTTACAGTGTACAGCAAAAACAATTTGTGATTAAATTAAGCAACCCAGTGGATGTCCATAAACAGTACATTTATTACATAAGAAGTACATAAGAAGTTATCCCGTTTATTATTATTAGTATTGGTAAAAAGGGCTAGTCGATAGGCCTGCGTTACTGCGTAGAGTGACAGTTAGAGTGGGTGCTGTCTTAAGGTGGTACAATTGATTTTGGATTTGGAAATATTATTTTATGTTAAATCCATAGCTCTTCAAGATTATTTCACTGAATACAAAAGTGGACAAAAGTATATTAAGTCTAAAATATTTCAAGCCTATACTTAAAGAAGTTATCCCGTTTATTTTGGGAAACTTTAGTTTTTTATGAGTTAAATGCAATGACTTTGTAAAATGATTAGTAAAAGCATATAATTTGTAATTGAACTATGAAGATAATTTATCTAACTAAATTAATATCACATTAATTAATAAAAGATAGAAACAATCTATTTCAAACCAAAATTAAAGTAAAACGTAGAAAATAAAATTGTTATATAGTAGTTTAATATAGGTGACAGCTAAATATAATAATTTTTATGCTGCCTAGAAGACGTTTACTTGTTTTATAGAATAATGCATAGAAAAATCAAAGTAAGGTTTATTCATCATCATGTATTTGCTTCACAATAAATGTCAAGCCATGTTGCTTTGAAAGTGGAATAAGTTGCTTGTCTGGTTCTCCGCGAGTCTAGTTATATCATTTATTTGCTGTTTTGAAAAACCTTCAAGAGGTGCTTGTCCATCCCACGCTCAACTTTGTTTTACGGTGTTGATCATTTGGCACTCATAGTGGTCACTGAAACCATCTTATCATGCTACACACACGTTTTCAAAAGTTGGGGGTGTGGGATGGGGTATATTGATGTGGAAACCCAGGAAATTGTCTTGCACTCACTAGCATATTGTATCCTCGTCTAGAAGAGCTTCCGACTCAATACTTCATGGTTCTCAGAGATCAAGGATAGTCCTGTAATACACACAGCACAAAGAGACATCTCATGCAACATTTTTCTAAGCACCTCCACCATCCTGCTTAGCCAATCATAACATTCCCAGACCATAAAACAATTTAGCCCTATAATCATGGCCTTTAATAGTTTGGTGACATTATTATTGCTTTTCTGTAAATACTTTTCTTTGAGTATTCAATATAGGTACTGTTATGATTAATAATATATTATATCTACTTTGCATTAATACGTGTTATCCGTTAGTTTGAAGCACCTCTTGTCGCAATTTACCTACGTCATTTGCTTATACTATACTTATACTTGATTATATACTACCTAGGTCATTTTGACCTACGTAGGAACTTATATGTGTTCAGAATATAAGAGCCCTTTTTAGTTGCACTACACGTTTAGAGTTCTTCGTATATAATAAGTTTTTTTCTTATAGAGACATAAAAAGTTTACTTTAAACAAATTTGCTAAACCTATAAAAAGAATATAAACCAAAAATAGAGGAACAGAAAACGAAAATTTGTAGTTTTCAACATATTCTACCATTAGTTTTACTAAAACCTAAGTACTACCTGTTATTCTTTATTATTCGGTTCTATTCCTTCTGACAGTCTATTCATACTATCAAGTATTTAACTGAAGGAAAGTGGAGTGAATAAAGATAAACGTTACTCATAGCCAAAGGAACAGCTGGGAGTATGACAGATTGGCTAAGTTAGGTGGGGTAATAGATCAACTGAGTCAATAGCAGATGACGTCATAGTTTCACTCCATCACGTGACTGAGTTCTGCGTCGTTTGTTATAAGATTCGCGCGATAAATAGCCATTCATCTCAAAGCGAAATATTCTCGATGCCTTCTTGAATAAAATATTAGTATCGGTAATGTTTTTGTTTACGTAAAAGTTGTCGAGTAATTTGTTCTAAAATATGAATGAATGTACAACTATTATTAATTTATTACTATTGTGGTTATTGATCTGATCAATATCAATATTGCTATATTAACATGATTACAAGAATTTACTCTATTTTTGTGTATTCATGTCTATATGTATTAATTATAATAATTAATACGATATAAACATTTTTAAATATTTTGTTTGAAATTTTTACTTTAAACTTGTCTACAGCCGATCAACTATGACTTTAGGAGTTAATTTTGAAGAATGGGTGTGAAATATATAAATATTGTATGAACAATACGTCAGTTTCTCTTCGTAAGCTCTTCATCCTTGATTATATACTACTGGCATTATAGGAGTATAATATTTACGATTTTACAATTGGTAGGATTATATAATTGACGATCCATATCACTGGTGACCAGATTGTAAAGATCAGTATATAAAACTTGATATGATTATAATGTATGTTTAACATTAACTCTAACCACCCATATGTTAAATCAATAATACTAAATACAAAATTACACTTTAAGGATTTCAGGATTCGGATTCATATTACAAATTGCATTCAATTTTATTCGAAAGTGTGAAGCACTATGATATCAAATCTATCATTTTACCTCTAAGTGTCTCATCTTCAAGAAACCAATAAACATGCTGCATAATAGTATTGTGTATGATACCAAAGGCGTGCTGTAATAGTACTAAGGCGCAAGTACTGTCATTTAAGTATTAGGTGATTTTCAGCTCACATCAATCCCAAAATCAATGGATCCAAATTATATTTATGTATTATAATTTTGTAGAGCACAGTTTGCCTTATACAGTCTATGTTTCCCTGTAACATGGGAACAGGTCGATACCACTATTTAGATGTAATTCCAAATATATCTGAAAGGTAAGCTGACTCTGGCATTCCGTACTGCTGCAGGAGATCTTGAGTACGAGACATCATTTTAAATTGATATTTGGTATCATCAGCCATATTACTTTATAACTGATGATAGTCTTTACATACACGATGAAAAGTGCTTACCATATCTGAGGTCAGAATTCATACAATAGTTTTTATCTAAAAAACTGTATCCAATCTACTTATCGTTTTTCGTCTGAATATGACTAAAATCACCTCGCAAAACTTTCAAAACTGCCAACAGATAACAATAAAAAGTTCAAGTTGAACAAGCACTTGGTTGATTTCTCAATATTGCCATACAATGGTAGCTTTAGCGTCATTTATTACATATAAAACAGAAGTCTCACTGCAAAACGTTAACCACAATCTAAGAAATTGTAACCCTATGCATATAGCGGAGCCCTGGCGAATATATACTAGTCCTAGTACTAAAAACACAGTGAGGCGTAAAGGTCTGAGTTGTCTAATAGTCAGGGTGTAGTATTTATTTTTCATTACTTCAGTTATAATAATTAGATATGTAAATATAAATTGCTGAAATTTGTTTGGTTTTTTGTAATATCACAGATAACTTGTAAAACGAAAAGTAACATTACAATTCTTTTATATTTTAGTACGAATATGTCAAATGTGGATAAAATAGTCAAGTTTATCAGTTTGCAGTTTTATATAGATGTAAGATATTTATCTTAATCTCTATGCTCTCTGCAATATAAACGCTTAGTCAACGCATGTATTTTATTCCGGTGCATGTGATCCTACAGTTAACTACCCTGATCTCAATTGTATAAACAGTCTAGCGTCTCATCGTACAAAAAGGCGCAATATTGCTCTGAATGTCCTTATAACATTTGTATAATTCCCGTGTGTTTTACTTCTCTACCTTGTTCCAGGTATATCTTCCTGGCCATCTACACGGCGGAGATGATCATCAAGTCGATAGCGAAGGGGTTCATCCTGAACAAGTACACGTACCTGCGCAACCCCTGGAACTGGCTGGACTTCGTGGTCATCACTTCCGGATACGCGACCATCGGCATGGACGTTGGCAATCTCGCAGGCCTTCGGACTTTCCGGGTGCTCAGGGCGCTCAAGACTGTCTCTATCATGCCAGGTAAACACATGCATAGAGACATTCTCCTTGGTAGTCGAGCTGTTAGTGTCTTAACTTATTACACTAGGGTCCCGGGTTCAAATCTCGGTCCAAGTCACGCGATTTCTCTCGTTAGGCAATAATCATCTGAGCCTATCTTTAAATAATGTGGTAAAATCAACTACAAAAAAATGGCAACAATCTATGTGTTTATATCACGAAGTGACTAAGTATCGGGATAGTCAGTCACTGAAGGATCTGGTCGGAACTACAGTTTTGACCCTGATAACATTCACGATTACTTCAGGTTACTTAAAGAACAGAGAAATTATGACTGTCATACCTAAAATCACTAAGCTCAAAGACAGCCATGTTCTATTCTCTTGGAGGAACAAAACACTTTCTCTTTCAAATTAAAAGTCAAATTTACAGGAGCTATATGTAGGGCTAGATGGTAGTCAGCCTAATAGGTATTTTAATTTTAATTTTGGATTGAATTAATAAGACTCAGTTTGTTGTGTATCAGTCTTCTTCCCACTATCTTCTCTGTTTCCTCTCATACTTTTAATTCTTTATCCGGGGTTTTTTTGTACATTAATAATAATGTAAAATATAATATTGAGGAGATCAGGTGGCTGAGCACATATTATTAATAGGAGTCTACTTGTTCTTCCTAAAATATACTTTGCGAATATAAGTAATCCGTGCTTGTAGAATCGTGCTAACTATATCCGGTTTTGAGCGCATCAAAACCAAAATTACATCTGATTCGAATAAATAATATTTTACAATGTTATAGTTGAGTTTGCTTCGTTGCCCCGAACACGAAGTAAAAATAATAGGTCCGAAAAGCATTTTTCGGTCAATAGGCCCTTTTTACGTTCGTTCCAACATACTTCCGGTGTAAGAAGTGGGGAGAAAATCTCAATTTGCGGCTACGCCTTACTATAGTAGGTTAACTACCCATACGAGTATGCAGACTACAACATTTTCGGCTAGCACCATTTAATAAAATGAATTGTATAACAAGTGTCATTAATAAGGTTGTGCCAGGCTAGTGCTTCAAATATTAGTTAATCATACAATGTATATTACTTCAACTATACATCCATAAACAGCAGTAAGCAAATTACACAACTGGTGCCCATGTCGCAGTGCCGATATAGGGCAAACCGCGTACAACATTGTACTCCCTTATGATTAGTAGTTGACATCTGCAGACCCTACTGGGATCTCACGGGAAGATAGTATACTATTTAAACATTGCAGGTTTACAAAAGTTTGCTTTAGGTTTTATTAGGTATACAATTAAGACACTATTATTCTAATGAATAAAATTCTTATTTAAAAATGTTTCCATTGTTAAACCATGATATTTTCATCGATTGCTGCTGCTGTGTATCATTATCAAAATAACTGCTTAATTTAAATCTCTGTTATATTTAAAACCTCTTTTGGAATCAACTTTTAAAATTAAAACTACAAAACTGTAAAAGGAAGTTGTTCGAAAAGGACTTCTGGCAAGGGATAAAGATCAAAGGTAGGCTAAGAGGACTTATGTGGGAGGGACTCATTCTTTATCCGCTGTAACGTTTCATGGCATTAAATAGACCCTTCCTCTCCTCTCCATTTTACACAATCTGTAAAAGCTTGCAGTAGACCACCTCGCTTATCTTATTAAACATTTGCTATCAATTATGAAAGTGGCTTTGTTGTAATTACACTGCTAACATCTCTTACAAGAGTAAGTTGAATGTTGACTAGTTTTACGCTTCCATTAAGACATGTCGTCCTTGCAAGAAAATGTACGAGTAGTACGTCCTTGACGAAAAGCAACAACAATCAGATTACACAAGGTTTAATAATATGACGAAAATAATATATATTTTTCGTAAATAAAAAAGAAAAATTTTTAGATTTTTTTTAAGATTAGCTATTTGGGCTGTTCTTACTAACAGTAATATAGTACCTTCTTAAATTTGTAATGTTCTAGAGAATTAGAACCAGAGATCTGTAATGTGTACAACTCTTGAAATACGTATATTCTTTATTGTAAAAAATGTGTATATTCCCATACTGAACAGATTAAATTGAATAATATTCAGGAATTAGGAATTAAAAGTCAAATACAAAGTTTGTAGTTCATTCCTCTAAAATTCTCTTGTTGATACTGAAAACTCTAAAACCCTCTCAAAGCTTTTAGAGTTGTACTTTTCTGAAATATCATACCATAGAATATCGAAGATTATAACCTAAGCTCTTGCTCTTAATGTTTAATAACTTTTTGAATGGCATTAGTTTAGGAAACAGTGCATTATTTTCAAAGAAAAATGTTTTCTTGTAAAATTTTCTTTTAGTTGTTTAGGCCTAAACTATATTTAAGGGACCGAATCACAATTTAGTCTAATTCAATTTGTCGTTCCAAATTCGTCACAGAAAATGATACAAACAACTTTCAGAAGATATAACTTTCCACATTATTTAAATAAGATACAGTGATAGTGTAGTATAAAAAAGGAATGGAATTAAAATGATGCGAGGCGATAAACTGGCAACGTTTCGTGGATATTACTAATTGTGATTCGTGGTTTAATTATTACAAACGAGCTCTTGTACAGATGAAATATGGGGGAGGAGTCAGTGACTGCCAGATTGTGTTGTTTGATCAACTGCTGCGGGCAGCCTCAATTATTCGCCCAAACATATAAACACTTCAGCAGTTTCATGATGCCTATTAGTTTTAAACTTTTCTCTATAAACTATCCTCAATCAATAACTATGTAAACATTACATTGTAATAAGTTTGTATTATAATAAAGAACTTTTTACATTTTTAAATTAATTAAAATATATAAGAAGTAAATTTATTTTATCAATTTAAAATATAACTGTGTTGAATATTTTGAAACTAGGAACAAGTTTACGCTTGACAAATAACATGACCTAGTTGACACGCTCAGGGAGCCACGTCTCGCGTATCGTTTAGTAATGCTGTACAACAAAAGAACGAGTTTAAGATGTTGCTCACATGTTTTACATGCCAACCAAGAATGTTACAACTGCAGCTCCTCCTGTGATGTGGCCACGCGATTTCCCATGAGAGTTTCGTTGCATATGGAATATTCATCCAATTTATGTTTAGGTGACACACAGAACTAACTAAATTTCGTAATATTATTCAACTAACTACAATGCAATGCTGTAAAGCACGGTAGTGATGACAGCATCTTTCCCCTTCTGTCTGCTATAGTCTTTCTGGCTTAGTCGGAAGAAGTAGGTATGTTTTATGACAACTGAACTGTTAATAATCTATGTACTTCCCATGGGATTTACGTGTACTCACTATCTCAAAAATATAAAAAGTTTAAAAATTGTTTAATATTCGGAAACAATTTTTAATTTATTCCAGCTACTTCAGTAACAGATTTGTGAATAAAAAAATATCAAATTCCTCTATTTTGAAACGAAATGGTATACCAATCTGGCCAATCACGTTAGCCACGATATTTCTGAGATCAATTTTTACCTTATTTCACAGTTTCTTTCGCCAGTTCTTGGTCCTCAGAATATCCTATAGTACGTAATGTAACCAATATCTTGAAAACCAAAATATTTGAGAATAAAAACTTCGGGAAATTTTATAAGCAATCTAGAACAGTTATATTTTTCTCTAGGCTCATAAATAATGGACTTGAACATTTTTTATTAAGTTTTAAAGCAATTTTGCGAGTTAACTTATAATGGAGTAAAGAAGGTTAGAGACCGAAGTTGATTTAGATTCAACAGAGTATAAGAACTTCACTATTAAAAAGTGTCAGACTATAGTAAATACAGTATAAGTACTATATATTTCGATAATTTATTTTTACTTCATAGAACAAGCATTTTATAACTCTGTACATTTTCCAATAGTATAGAAATATAAAAATTACGAACAAAAGCAACTGTAGTTTTATAGAAACTATGTAATTAACGGTGGTATTACTAGTACATAAAAAAATTAAACAAGTTCAAATACCTTCTAAGATATGCGGTGATTGAGGAATATATATTTTGCGTTACGCATCAGCAGAAATTGGATGAATATTCCACAAACAGACAACGAAACTCTCGAGGGAAATCATGTGGCCACCAAACAGGTGGAACTACAACTGTAACATTCTTGGTTGGCATGTATGCAACATCTTACCTAGTTCTAGAATAGTATTAATACACGATGCGTGTAACATGGATCTATAGGCGTGAATGTGTTATACTGTGATGCAGTGTACGATAATAATACCAAATTTACTACATTAATTCAAACTCAAAACCTCAACAAATCAAAAACTGTTAACAAATTACTCAAATTAAAATTAAAAGTTCCAAAATGATTTTGTGTATACATAAAATTTTCATCAAGGAAATAAATCCTAAGTGGGTTAGAAAAATCTATTAAAGCAAATATATAGGTAATTAATTCAGACCGCCTGCAATTAATCATAAAAACAGTCACAGTCACAGACCCTTCTACCTATTTCATTTGTAAGATATCTCGTTTAAAATAACTAAACCATGAATCATAAAATATCTGTATAGCTGTTTTAATATAACGCAACCTTCCGCGATTTGAATGCAATTCCTCTGTTCGTGACATCTGTTGTTTTAGCTTAATAAATTAAATTAAAAAATCAATTATTTTTTATCCTCTTTTAATAAAGTCAGTTATCAACATAAAGGAATTTAATGTGAACCCTCATGCCAAGAAGAACCCTCAGAAGAAATAGTTGCCCCAGGTTTTAGTATTAGATTATGTTTTAGTATTACTCTAATAATAAAATTGAATTCAATTTAATAGATTCTGCCTCCAATCTATTTACACTATTTTCTGAACATACCTGTACTACATTCGTGAATGATTTTTTTATGAAGAATTCAGAAGTTCCAAATAGGAAATAAACGAAAATCATATATTTGATCTCTTAAAGTAGACATACATTTTCAGGAATATTCTCGCAATGTTGTTTCTTTTTTCTGAAACTGTTAGATGCCTGTATATTACATTTAAAAGGTAATAGAGTGGATTTAAATAACCCTTATAAGAAACTCCCAGTGATAACTCATTAGCTCACTCTGTTAGAAGCACGGAATAAATAAAATATAGTCTAGTTGTTTACACGAATTAAATTCTATACAGTATACGATTCTCGCCATAATTTACTAAAGCAATTCAGTAGCCTATTCATTTAACGACATAACAAAGATAGGGGCGTTAATAAATGATTAAAACTCTGCTCTCATTGCTATTCAATTGTTACCCTCCCCCGCAGCTCGCCTGAGCCAATTTTTTTTCTTTCATTGTGTCGCTCTGGCTTCAGTTTTCTGGTATCTAAACCACAAACATCACTGGAGAATTTACTACAAAAATAGTCTGGTAATAATGTAATAGGTTGTTTCAAGACGAAGGCTAGCATTTTTAATGATTGATGATTTTGGTGAAGTAAAGGTTATACGACTTAAAGTAAAAACTACGTCTAAACTGATTTCCTCCAATAAATAGGCTCTAAGCGATTGTAAGAGGTACAAATTGAGGCTAAGTGATAAAATTAAATAAAAAATATGATTTTGTTATAGGTTTACTAGTGAACATATAACCATAAACCTATTTAAGGTTGCTGATATAATTACGCACAGAACCTCCAATTTTAATATAGGATTTTAAAATTGAAATCAGGACCAATCAAGAATGATTATTTTATTATAATTACAATATCTTCGTCAAAAGAGCGCTATTAAGACATTGTGAGTATTGGAGAAACACTTCTAGAGTTATTGATGAGGACTCTAAAACGTGAAGTTAAAGATATACTAACAATTTATTGCTTTCTCGGTTTCCATCTTACGTGTTTTACTGTAAAAACTGGTACACGTCACTTGTATGTGGTAATAACTGTTAATGAAACATGTTGGAGGCACGAGATGAGACATGAAAAAACTGGTAATTTTATATCAATACAAATATATTGAGTTGTGTTACTTCATGTACAGAACTTGACACTAGGGTATGTTTTATTAAATTGTATATTTCTCAATCCATATCATGACGTAGTTGACACAGCATACACGGTCAGAAGGCCACTTCACACGTATGACGTACTAATAAAAGAACAAGATTAAGATGTTGTTTACATGTTTTCCATCATAGCCAATGTTACATTCCACCTGTGATGCGGTCATGTGATTTCCCTAGAGAGATCTGTTGTCTGTGGAATATTTTTCCAATCTCTGCTGACGCATCTCGCAACAATCAACAATAAAAACTATCACTTATTGTTATAATAATTTTAAAATATATAATTCTCTGTGTTATGGAATTCATTTGTAATGGATTTAAACATTTATTCCTATCCACTTTTTTGTTCTTTATTACGGGTTAATAGTATGCAAATGGCATTAATTGATTTATGAAAATAAATTACATGAACATAATGGCAGTTACGTATTCAATAAAATTGTTGAAAATGATTCCTTTTTAATCGTTGATATATCTCTTATAAATCACACACACACACACACACACACACACACACACACACACACACACACACACACACACACACACACACACACACACACACACACACACACACACACACACATATCATAATTTCACCAACTTTTGTTGCAAAATAGATATAATATTGTTACCTGGATTCCATTTTAAGGTTACAATAAGTGATCGTCAACATGTGCAAGTTGGTCCAAGATGTAACTATTCAATCCGATGATATGTTGTTTCTAGTAAATAAGGATTTACCCCACAAATCATTTTAATTTAATTTTAATCTTTTCCTTTGTTAAAAGCCCTTTGCATATACAAGAGTTTTTACTTTGAGTTTAATGAAAGTGTCTAGTTTAAACATTGTATGATATTTAATTTTAAAATGGTTTTTAAATACACTATATGGTTATCACGATATTCGTGATGAAATATTCATTCAACTACTGCTGGTAAGTTACGTAGAACGCAAAATGTTCTTCTAATTTCAAATTTCTTACGTTAGGCCTAATTGTAGGAAGGCATACGTCTCGTCATTATGATATATACTTGTAAGGGATTTTAAATGTTTTCTTTCTTATTTTTTGTAAATTATAACGTATCATGAGAGGCATATAAACCATATTCCTTAGTTGTGTTTTTTTACAAATATAACGTAACGAACAAATATAAACAATTATGCAGTTTTAAGTGTGTAACTGTATAATAACTCTATCTAAGTTTTCCATGCGCCTTATTTTTTATTTTTTGCAATAGCAGAAAATGTTAAAAGAAATAAAATGTCTCGCTTATAATAAATGTTTATCCAAATCAAACTTTATACAACAGAAATGTAACGAAACTCAACATACACAACATTGGCTGTCATTAGTACATAATAATAATATAATGAATAAAAAAGTTGTATGAACTAAATAACTGAATTCAAATAATTATAAACTCCATAAGGCTCAGCCATCTTACTAAAAAAACAAACTCTGTCTCTTAAGAAGGAAAATACTTTTTAATTATACAATCAGTAATAGTTAAGATAATCGTCCTAATAATAACATAAATAAATCACGTATTCTAACGTTTAAATACCATTAAATTACTGATTAATAACGACAATTTAAAACACAGGCCCTACATGGAATATAGATGTACTACGTAATTTTAGCTGAGAATCCAATACCAGTAAGTTATGCTGAAATATAACAAAAATGCATAGGCGAATACACAGCACTATATGAAGTCTCTCATCTTCACAAGTGTACAAAATTATTGTGCCAAAAAAATGAATAGGAAGCTCTCTTTTCAAAGCGTTGAGAAATACATTTTTAAATAGTAACCCATATCACATAATATCTTCTTGAGTGGGTAATAGGATTTCTATCTAAATCTTTACACCATATAAGTTACAAAAAACAGTACGTTTCGAAGATTGAAATCTGTCTTTTTATCCAGCTATTAAAAGCACTCAGAGAAAAAGCTTAAACATAAACATAAAACTAAAGACAAAACATGTCGCAGTTACTCAATACAGTTTAAATTTGAGAACAACGGAATACGAAAAAATTATATATCGTATTAGTAAGTTCAGACTGCTGAGAATGACCCGAAATAGTTAATTAGTTAGATACTCCTTATAATCAAACCTTTTTGGAGGTTTTCAATCCAATAACATTTTCTTGCGTTTTATGAGTCTAAGCGGTTTTTTGTCATGTAGGATAATAAAACTGCTCCTTAAGGCAGCTAGGAAGTTGCATATATGATCAATAATTGTCGATCTGATATTCGCAGCACGCTACACTAAATGTGGTCCTAGAAACTCTAGATTCCTAGAAGGTAAACCCCAGTGATTGTAGAACCCAAATAGTACGATACACTAAGAATTCCTACAGACAAGATAAGAGTTCCAGGTACATACATTGATTTGCAAGTATACTTTTCCTGTTCTTGATATAACCCCCTGAATAGGAGTTTATTTAGAGCAATGCTGGCTTTCAATAGTGAGTATAAAACCCTGGTGATTATGCTGCAATAAGGATTGCTGAATGGCTCTGCATGTTTCTTTCAGAGCTTAAACTAAGTATAAGTATTTTACAGGAAATATTCATCTAGGTTTCCATCAAATTTTGTATCTAATGTATTCTTTTTACTGAATGTACCGATCTCATATTTACAATCCACTTAAACTTTACACATTATACACAACACGTATACTTTAAACTACGCAAAGAGTGCATGTATAAATTTTGGTATGTAATCAAATATAATCAAACTTCCCTTAGAGAAATGTTTCATGAGCTATGGAAGATTACACTTTATGGTAATTTGTAAATAGTAATTTGTAAACAATAACTTAATTGTTTAAAACAAAATATTCCAAATAACTCTTAGATTACATTTAGGTCAAACAATGTTACGTGATTAGGACAAAACTGAATTGAAGTTAATTTTGTGTAAATTTTGAAAGGAACAAAATATAACAAAATTGCTGAGTTTGATAAAAAACACGAAGCCTTATTGTGAAAATTTCAAATCCTGAATATGTATGCCTAATTTCAGCAACAATGCTTTTACAATTTTTAATCCCTGTAGTTTTTTGGAGTCAGCAGTACATATTTGGACTTCCTAACAGTCACGTTTATAAAACCTCGATTATCTTTTGTTTATAAGGGTCTGTTATAATTTCTTTTAACATTTAAGTTAAAACGAATTAAAGTAAAAAGATTGAATTCTAATGGACCTTCGGTACAAACTTGGAATTCCGGAGACGATTCAATATTGGGATGGGGTAGAGATTGGTTATATGGAGGTTATAGCTTTTCCCTTTTAACCTAATTGTACACCGGTTATTGGTTTCCTATAGCAATCACAAACTTGGTATGCGCTCCGTAAATGGCGTAATAGAAGATAAGATAGATTTGCTCCTTAAGGTAAATATGATTAAAAGGGAACCTGATGTAATGAACAAACCAAAAACTTTAATGTTCCATATAAATAAATTAAACATTATTTATTTACCATGTTTAGGAACCATCATTAAATAGTGACACTATCTCTTTTTTCTTGTATTAATAAATAATTCACGATAGGAAAATCAGGTGTATGTCTTCACAGTTGAGTATTCCAATTAATTACATTCTGAACACGTCATCATGTTATTCAGACATACTGTGAAAAGGCTCTCACTATATTAAGTCATGTTAAAATAAATGTTATAATGTCTTATTAATATTATAAATGAGAAAGTTTGTGAAGAATATTCAGGATGTTAGGATATTCGTATGTTCGGATATATAATGTTTGATACTCAACCAAACACAATCTAGTGGAGAAACTTAGAAAAAAATGGGTATTTATATTGCTTAGACATAAGCATAACACAGACACACAGATTTACTCCAAAATACTACTTATTATAATATAGCTATTCCAGAGTTTGGTAACTGAATGGACAAAATACCATTTTTCGTAGTGAAATCAGAATTTACATTATTATTATCAAACTTTTGCTATAGATAAAAGCAGTGATGAATTCAAACCATTTAATTTACTATGGATATGCTCCACTATATACTAAATTAGTTTTCTTTGTCATTGTTGGATTACATATTAACAGTAGCTGAAGGAATAAAATAGAGTGAACGTACACTAATATGATTAAACGGACCATTTGCTTTGTGACTACAAGTTTAGGAAATAAACGCAGTGCACAGTGAGTCCATTGCAAATGGAATCATAAATCCATAAACCAGAAACATTGCAACTGTTTATGTCATAAAGTCATAGAGGATCAGTATCATCATGGTATAGATGTGTTTGATACTGATGAGGTCTATAAAAATGTGTATAACTCCTAGACTGAACCAAGGAAATAGGATGATATAGCGAGCTGAGATTGGAAAGCAAGGGCTATTCAGTGTCATGTATCAGTTTAACAGATATTCATCTATTTGTAGAACTAATTCTGAGAATACAAGCAAAGATATTGAGTTGGGTGGCTCGCACAATAGGCATACATTTTATATAACTCAAATGTGTCAACGGAAATTAATTCATTGGAACTATAAGTGCTCTTACACGCGCAAAACTTGCAATAAGATCAAATTTTCCTTAACCTCTCATCCTCTTAAAATAAACACTAGAATAATATCTACTCAATTCATGTCTATTTCTGCTTTAAAGTTCATCAAAACACTTATATTAAGTTACAAATGATTTCACTAAAAATACTAAAGACTTCAAAAGTATTATTCCCTCATACTTCATTAAAATGACCTTTCAAATGTTATTGAAATCATTAGAGCTTATGTATATCGAATATCGTGGAATCCTGCCAAGAAATTCAATCTGTTTGATTGTTATTTATATAATCTGTTTCAACCTCCGATGTCAGATCCTAAAATTGCTTCTTTTTAAACTTAAAGTTCAATTATTTATTTTAATTACACAAATATATTAACTTAATGATTCAAACCAGTATCTATTTTTGTGTATTAATATATAGTGACGAATCTACGCTGCAACCGTAACATAATGTATTATATAAATAAGTTACTCTATGGCACAACTTCTTGACTGCAGTTAATGGTCAGGTGTTGAGAGCAGCACGTAATGGAGCAGTGTTAAAAACGTCGTCTCCAGGCATCGCTTCCACTGCAACCATTCCACCGTGCATTTGCTACCAACCCTACCCAGCTGCGTATAGTATAGGTCGTAGGAGTGGGTTTCAGATACACAAGAAAGATTAATATGATGAGGATGTTTATTTTGGTATTAGTATCTAACCGTTCATTTCACTTTTAATTAAGGCCATTATGTGCACATGTATATATTTTTAAACAACCACTCATTGAAAAAAGGTTTCGAAAATTTGTTGTTAATTTGTGTTTCTCTGTAGCTCAGTTTCTTTTTTTAATCGCGGTTTAAACATAGAGTACCATGCCAAATTAGGATATATTTGGATTTACCAGCCCTTCGATTTACTCTAGTCACAAATTACTCATCAAAATTTTACCGTAGGATCGGCTCATAAAATCGCAGAGTCAAGTTTTGCTTGAATTCCTTTGATAAGGATCCCAGCAGAATGTTTAATGGAAATGATTTTTTATAAAGTCATTTTGAACAGAACAATTGCTAAAAATTGCTAACCAAATCCTAATGTAATATCAGATGGGGATTAAATATAGCCCCGTTTAAAACAACGTATTAATATTTTTTTGAATTAATTAAATAATATTGCTCAAACTATACTCTTTCTAATTATAATGCTTTTAAATATCTAATTCAATTAGGAACAAATATACAAAGCGTTAATATGAATAATTCTGTTCACGGCTTTTATACGGCTTTTTTGTGTTTGTATACTGCATGGTATATTAATTTATGAGTCAGTAAAGTGATCAATTGAAAAATTCGTATGTTGAAATGAAATTTGTCTAAAAATAATGTCTTGTTAAAACTTAAAAAAAAAACATTGGAATCTATTGAAATATTGAATAATTGTTTAATTTTACCACCAAAACTTTTTATAGTTTGTGTGTACATCTTAACATTATACGAAAGTTTAGATTTTTGTATGAAACATTGAACATTTGTAAAACGCTTACTCTGAAAACGCGTTCTGTACTCTTTCTAAGAAATGTACTGTCAAATTCTTTAAAATAATAAAACTAGTCCAAAATATTTAAGTATCGATTGGTACTTACATTTTTTAAAGAGTAATCATCTTGTATCGTTCAGATAATAAATATTAATTATTTTATATTTTGAACAATCTTAATTATGTTAATGTAACGAAAACATAAGAAACAGGAGAATTTTTTAGCATTTTAACAATATAAACCTACAACATTAGGCAATATAAAATTAGTTTTTGAAATTTTTTAACATGGTGAAGAGTCTAGATTTGATTTACTTTTGAGTTATAACTCGAGCTGCGTTCTTTGGGCACTACGATACATGGCTACTTGTACTTCATCTTATACTTGTGCAATCTCACTATCAAAGGAAGATGGATACTGCAGGAACATTATAGCAAGCAAGTAGCGTATACAGTAGTGCACGGGCCCGAAGACATGGCTGCAAAATACACGGCTCTCTGTCAGATGCATGACATTTTACCAGTCTAAATTTGAAATAATACATACACAGCATAAATAGCCCTTAGAAATTTCTATTTTACAAAAAGGCCATTTATTGATGTTTACACATGATGTCGGTAAAAAACTTACTAATGTTGATGCTTAATATCTGTGAACGATTTTCTGAGTTGCTGGTGTATGATATGGATAGGCAGATTACAAACCTTGGGTGGTTGTATGCCATTAACTGTCTAATAATGTTTAACAGATGGCAATTCTAACCTCATTCTTGTATATAATGATTATATTATGATTTATACATATTTTTATATCAAATTGTGCAACATTTGTTTAAATAATATATTTAGCCTAATAGGCTTGATTAATTTAAACATTTAACGTCATAAATGTTTAGCCATCACATAATATTACATATAATAAATACTATTAAAAAGTAAAAGGTTTAAATTTATGTCATTTGTAGTTACATTGTACAAGTATTTATTTATAGAACGTAACTTTCAAAATACAGCTGAAATATGTATTTGTCTAGCGAACTGCTGAAGCTGCTGGCAGCAAGTTGATCATAAAATACTTTCTGACTGGTCACTGTCTTCATATTTTGTCTGCATAAGATCAAGTCTGTAATAACTAAACCATGAATCACAATTGGTAAATTCCATTTAACTTTGTTCATTTATCACGCTTTCTACGACGTAAATTCAATTTCTCTGTTGACATCCGGTTATTTTATCTTAAATATAAGATGATAGAAAATGTCTTTTTCTCAAAAGTATGATGTAATTTACTTTATTAACTTTTTTATTGTAAATTACAATTTTAAACGAAATATTTAAATATCAAAGGTTAATCGTAATCGCCATACATTTTATCCCTCCAAATAGTATTATATTTTCTAAGCTATGCTCTATTTTCTACATTTTATTTTTTAAGATCGAGATATATATAGCCTACTTTTCTTATACTACTATATATAATTGTTATTGGGAATTTTCAATCTCTTCTGACGCATCATCAGAAATGGAATAAATATTCAATAAACAGACATCAAAATTTTCTAGGGAAATCTCGTGACCACACCACAGGTGGAACTACAGCATTCTGTAACATTCCTGGATGGGATTAGAGCAACACCTTAACCCTATTCTTGTTTAGTATTACTACCCGATGCGTATGATGTGCCTCGCTCAGTGTGAAGTGTCGACTTAGGTTACTTATTTTAACCTAGTTTGTAATTAATTATGTGTTAGGTTTATTTTCCTGAAGAAGAGATCAGATTGCAGATCTATAGACGTAGTGTTACTGACTTTTTGTTTCACTGAACGATGGCAAATGTCCGGAAAAACCAGTTTCCTTCACAATCCTTCCATCGTCAAAAATAAACTTCAAACAAAGAAGGTTACTCTATCCAAAAATAACATAATCGTAGAAAAATAGTATCTCAGCATTAATTATAATTTTGCTACTTAAAATATTTTACGACATTAAATTTTAATTCATTACATCAATTATATTTTCTTAATAGTTTTTATATTTTACAAAGCTAGGTTGAAAAGCTGTAGGTTATCTCAAAATATATTAACAATAAAAATTAAAGTATAAACTGCTGTTTTAAACAAGTTATTTAATATTCTTTAAAACTCAATATACTACAAAAAAGAAAAATAATTCAGGATACAGCAGTTAGTCAAAACAACACAATCTAGCTATACTGTCTCAGGCTGTGATGCGCAAATATTCATGCATCAGAGATCATTGTTAAATTAATTACATAACAAATCACATAAGTGGTTAACGTTACGTTTTTATGAATATTCGTGTTTTACTTTCATTTAAATAAAAACTCAAATACAATCTTAAGTTCCGAAAGTATACAGTCTTGTTACTTTGTTGAGTCTTTCTTCAAAAGTTCTTCTTATTTAAACATAATTTAGTAATTAGAGTAGGAGCTTCAAAAATTCCCAATCTTAGATCTCTTTTAATATTACTTTCTCGGGATTACCTCACGATATATATAATTTCTAAATCTTAAAACAAATCTTATCAGTGATATCGTTTTTAATAATTAGTTAATTATAACCATTAATCTATATTTCAATCTTTAATAACATTATTAAATAAGTTAAACACATAAAGGAGTTGTTTGTTTAATATCTAAAGCTTTTAATTATCAACACGTTATACAATCGTAAAGTTTACGGTTCTTCCCTAATCGTATTAGGATGCAGTAAGATTTATTAACACTAACGCGACAGCAAAGATGGTGTGACTTAACAAAGGTTTAGAACTCTGCTCTCGTCTCTATTCAATTATTTGCCTCCCCCCATCTCGCCTGAGCCAATTCTTTTTCATTCGTTACATCACCGTTGCTTGAGGCTCCTTGTACATCATCAACAAACCGTAGAACCGTCTTTAGAGTTTCAAAAATCGTAAACCTATTATTTCAGCCATGAGCTCACAAACTACAGTTGGACTCATAATACATTTCGTTACTCAAAACTTTTCCTACAACAAATTTTAAGCTAAGTGAATTTTGTCAACTTTAAACGATGGTAACTTGATGTTGCAATGTTAAAAAATATGTATATAACTTTAAAGATTATTTAGAATGTAACAGTGAGATTTATCTAAATTACGTTTATTTTATGTTATTATAAATGTTGTTAAAATAAATTTTAGTATGTTTTAGAAACTCTTATATTATGAATAATGTTTAAATAATATAAGTGGTTACAATCAAAATTAAGCTTTTGACATTATTGTTTTTAAATTCTTCAGTTTTTTTTTTTTTTTTTGTGTATACCTAGAGTAAAAAGAGCTATAGAACTTTAGGAATAGCGAGAGTGTTCAAAATTAGATATTACGCAAACTATTAATATAAAAATATTCAATTACTTTTAAAATTTGGATAGTTCAAAACAGTACACGATTTTGTAATATTGTAGACTGCATCGCATACAATTTCGTAATTAATACAAATCAATTTGGTTTTAAACCGGACCATATTTGTGGAAAGAGTTTTCTATACAAACAAGTATTCTAAATTATTGAAAATCGGATAAAAATGTTATCTGGGCAAACAAAGGAGTACAGTTAAAATAATCCAAGAGCTGATATCACATGAATATTATATATGTGAAACATTCCATAGATATCAGTAATTAATATTCGTGGTTTAATTATTACAAAATAGTTCTCTTGTAGATGAAAAAAGGAAGAGTCAGTGACTACCAGAACATGTTGTTCCGATCGACTTGCTTCGGCTGTTCGTTTTTATTCACCGAACACATTTTTATTGTCTAATTTATTAACAATTAACAAATAAAGTATTAACATTTACAGATTTTGTAGGATCATAAACGATTACAGAAATACTTTTGTTAATCAGTGGATCAGCGTAAAATACAGGATCCGTTTTTATGACGAGATCATTTTCTCTCTTTCTGCTATACTAATACTAGGCAACCAATCTCGCAACCTACTCTATTACACTGGCTCACACTTAACTAGCATGATAATGGTTTAATTCAATTTCAGTAGCAGCGCACTCAATACAACAATATGTTAAGTTTAGCTCTAGTTCATCTTCCAGCATCTGAAATCTGGTGTTGTCTCAGACTTGACTCCTGTAATCTAGAGTCATTTGCGCCCAAAGAGATCCAAAAATAGTCGGCGGCGAAGAACGAAGAAGCTCAAAACAAACTATTTGCATCGTTTAGACATCAGAGACACCTAGACTACAAAATGTAGTCACCAATATAGATAAAGAAGTATTCTCATTGTCTTATCAGGTGCACAATTGATTAAGATTTCAGATGCTGCACATAAAAGGAAGGTAAACTAAAGCTAAACTTAACATTCGCGTCGAATCAACCCTTCCTACCATAGCTGCGTATGTGTAATATGTTGAGTTTAGCATGACGCATCAACAGACATTATTTGAACATTCCACAAACAAACAAACAACACTCTGTAGGGAAATCACGTGGCCACTGCGTAGGTGAAACTACAGCTGTAACATTCACGGTTGCGCTGTAGGTAACGTCTTAACCTCATTCTTGTATACTGTTACTACAACATGTCCGTAACATGGTCTTTGATCATGTATCTCTAGATTATAATTATAATAATTCATGAAAAGATAAACCAACTACTTATACTTTAGTTTGTGAAAGTACTTGATTTAATATATCATGTACTCTTATATGTTTGTGAATGCATAACTACTAATTATATATTTTATTACAACAATAATAAATTTCGCTTTACTAGAATTATTAGTGGACAAAATTTGTTTTGTAAGCTGTTTAACATCTAATAATGTTCATACTTGTGGGAAATTTAACCTAATTCTTCTACTATATTACTGCACGATGAGGTTATGAATATTTTTGGCTTAAAACTGTAAGAAGTTTCTTTTGTTACAAAAATATCAACTTTTGTTTTTAAAACATTTGAGTAGTTGAAAAATTATTATTTGAGTTAATCATATTAATAATTAAAACTAATAAGGGATGTTGAAATCAAGATGTTAAAAATGTATCAGAGATAGATATACTTTCAAACCATTTTAGGCTTCATAGGCCTCAAAAACCTGTTCAATATACATTATTATTACATCAAATAACAGGTTCAAGGTAGGCTGTCTGCAGCAGTTGATCGAAACAACAATCTCTGGCGAGTCACTGCCACTCTCACCAACCTCACCTGTAGAAGACCTCGTTTGTATTAATTAAACGCCGAATCACAATTGGTAAAATCCATTTAACTTTGTTCATTTATCGTCATATCCATGACTTGAATTCAACTCCTCTTTTTATGTCAACTAGTGATATAAATGATATCCTGATATGTATTTCTAATTATTTGCAAGAATATGTATTTAATTTTCTTGCATTACGCCCATATGAGTCCTAAAACTTTTGAATAATAATTCTACAAGGTTATTCTTGTTAGACAAAAGTTTGAATTTTTACGATTAATAGCTTAGGCAAATAGAGAAGATTATAAAGTTTATATTATTCAAAGGCAAAACTTATTTAATTTAGATAGAAACCAAGCAAGATTGTTTCCGCATTTATGACAATTTTTCTTGCACTTAACTTTCTCTTGCTCTCTAGTTCTTTATATCAAGTATCTACACATGTGCTCTATAACTTCTCTCTACAAAGGTATACCACGTTATTGGTCAGATCAAGACGAACACATTTCACCGTATGAACATAGATCTCCGATGCTTAGTCTCCAATGTGTCTGTCTGTATGTAGTTTATATAAAAAATTAATATCTAAAATCTAATAAATTAAATTATATAAAATTTGGCTCGTGTTTACAAGGCCAATTACTGCAAAAGAATTATGATATTATCTTTGATATTTTCTAAATATCTGCCATTATAACATTAAACATCTTAGAAACCAGCAATGTGTCTTAAGAATTACAAGAACAGTATATTTTAAAGAATTCTATCACAAACGTAATGACACAAATTTATTTAAGTTGAGTAATAAATGACTGATTTAGAGTTAATTTACTGTGAGAAGACATGGCCCATATTGAGGTTCTCAGCGAATAGCAACATTACGAAAGAGAATAAACAACAGCTCCAGAATATTTTATGCCTGTTATAAGGCTTATTTTAACTGGGTTAACTGTTTCTATTAAGAGTAATAACCAACTAGCCTAATCTTACAGTAATTTTCAGAAAGCAATGTTTTTAAAATTGATAACAGCATAGAGTTTTATGGGGACTACATCTGATTTTCGTATGGCTTAATTTCAGTAAGGAAAATATCCTAAAACAAATTATACTAAAATAAATAAATTGACTAAATATTTGATATTTTTGTTATACTTACTTAAGTCTGAATGTGTGTATTTAAATCCTTTTGGATCATTAAACACAAAAGTAGCAAAACTTATAAAATATTCTGGAGCTGCCGTTACTTCAGTTTTTGTATTGTTGGCTATTATTCGCTGAGAACATCAATGTGGGCCATGCCTTGTCCCAGTAAAAATCGAAGAGACATTTTTGCCTTTCCTGACAGACAAGGGAGAAATTTGCAAAATTGGAAGACTGAAAGAGCACAGATGAAGTCTTTCTCGGGATATTTAGGAAACATATGGCACTATGGCACGTAATAAAAATGTCATGAGTATACTCAATATACAAAATTGGAAGACTGAAAGAGCACAGATGAAGTCTTTCTCGGGATATTTAGGAAACATATGGCACTATGGCACGTAATAAAAATGTCATGAGTATACTCAATATACAAAATTGGAAGACTGAAAGAGCACAGATGAAGTCTTTCTCGGGATATTTAGGAAACATATGGCACTATGGCACGTAATAAAAATGTCATGAGTATACTCAATATACAAAATTGGAAGACTGAAAGAGCACAGATGATGTCTTTCTCGGGATATTTAGGAAACATATGGCACTATGGCACGTAATAAAAATGTCATGAGTATACTCAATATACAAAATTGGAAGACTGAAAGAGCACAGATGAAGTCTTTCTCGGGATATTTAGGAAACATATGGCACTATGGCACGTAATAAAAATGTCATGAGTATACTCAATATACAAAATTGGAAGACTGAAAGAGCACAGATGAAGTCTTTCTCGGGATATTTAGGAAACATATGGCACTATGGCACGTAATAAAAATGTCATGAGTATACTCAATATACAAAATCATGTATTCTGCAATTTTATCGTAGTTATCAGATTACCTGTAAGATCAGTGTAAAAATGTTCGATTAATCTCAGCCAAATCTCATGGAGGGACATTCATTATTATTTTACTCGATTTTCTTTCCATAGAAGTGAAGCTTTATGCAAACTTTCAAGTTATAGGTAAGTTTTTCCTCGAGATATTGGACACGAACAGACAAACAAGAATTAAATATTTTGTTTTAATACAATTGCTAATTATTGCTTCAGCTTCACTGTCAATACTGTCTACTACTGTTCACAATATTAAAATTTACTGGTGCCGATGTTAGGACTAACCGCATCTACACTGTCCTACTCCCTCATGACTACTACTGAACAAGCTGCAGACCTACCGGACATCTCATGGGACATACGATATACTCTACAGATAATGTAGTCAAACAAAAGTAGATCTAAATCGTTTATTAATAACCCATTCTAGGCTTTGTGTATTGTGCATGTTGTTGAAAAGTATCATTTATGCATATAATACGTCTTTGTAATTATGCTGTTATCATTACTGGTGCTGTTATCATTTAATTAGAAATCACTCTTAGTTTAATATATATGTACCACATTTTATACTTAATATTTCAGCTGAAAATGTTAATTGTACACTATTGCGTAAATTATAAATAAAAGAGAAATTACTTATGATTTCTAACTATTTATTGAAAAACATTTCAACCGTAGTAGATAACCAAAATCAGCTTAAATAAACACGTATTTTAGTTAAATAATCAAAGTTGTGCAGAGCAATTGATCTAAATAACACAATTTGGCAGTCACTGACTCTTCGCCACACTTCATCTGTATTACAGCTCGTTTGCAATAATTAAACCACGAACTACATTTATTAATATCCTTTAACTATATTAATTTAACACTTTTTCATTATTTGAATTCTATTCCTATAATAATGCTTGCTAAATATGATTTACGAATTAAGTATAAACTATTGATTCTTCTGGAATTCTTCTCATAGTTTCATCTTTACACTTTAGGATATAAAGCACTTGATAAATTAAACTAAATCTGCATTACATAATAATGTACAGTAGTCCCGTTTTAGACAACGAAATTAAATCTTTTAAGTAAAATAGTAATTTTAGATAGCTTTTCCCCAGATAAATTCTCTCTTTTATAAACATAGTATCCGTAAAACATTTAAGATTCATTGTAAGAGCTAAACTAAAATCCAGTCTGCTATATGTTAAAGTACTATTTTCTATGAACAATTGTTTTCTAGAGACCTACTCACAATCTTTAAAACTATTTCCAATGCAATTGAAGTTTTAAACATTTAACAGAGAGCTTTACAACCAACCCTCGCATGAAAAAGTAGTTGTCACTCTTTCAATAGTGAACCTCATTAGAGCATGAGATGAACAAACAAAATTGTTTGTTTTACACAGAAATCTTGCTATTCATATTACTTGTAATTCTGCAAAGTTTTCAGTTGTTGCCAAACTTTGCCAAGTCTCAGTTTTGGATCCATTAACGCCACGACAAAGATGGCGAACCTCAACAAAAGATTAAAACTCTGCTCTCGTCTCTATTCAATTACTATCCTCCCCCACTGCTCGCGTGGGCCAATTCTTTTCCATTTGTTACAACAATCTGGCTTCAGGCGTTATGTATCCCATCCACAAAACAGAGAACACGTATGGAAATTCGTAAAACGTGTAAGCCATTTATACAAATTAGTGATAGTACTATCTTAAAAATTAAATTATTCTATAACTCAAACTACTTTATATGACTTTCTTGCTTACAACGAGTATTTAATTTTTTTTAATAGCAAACGTCTTTAACCTAATATGTATATATATATACAAGGTGTTTGAAAAGTCTGGGTACGGCTTAATATTTTACAAACCATAGCAGATAACATCTATAAACTTTGCACAGTGTCATATGGCTATGTAAACTATTTTTCCTTCCTATTACCATGACATGCCAACCATGAGGGGACGGCCCACAAAGGAAAACATGAAAATCTTAAAATGAAGCATGGGTCGAATGATTTCATTTGAAAGAGGTCACTTAGTAGAGTTGAATGCCGCAAACCGCATCTCAAAAGGTTTATCCAATCAGAAATGGCGGGTTGTTGTAGGTACACATTGTGAAGTACATTATGCGCTGCCATTTCTGACTGGATCGTCGTATTCTGATGCGGTAGGCGGCGTTTCACTTTACTAACCCATGTGTTTTCACTGACTTTTTTATTTAGCAAATTATGTCATAAATTTATAACACAATAAATAAAACACAATATATACTGATGTTTTTTAGCCTCTGGCAAATAACGACATACCTATATATTCGGCCATTTTTTGGGGTTTTAAGAGAAATCAGTTACGTTATAGAACAAACGCTTGTACACGGGACGTTTTCCATTATCTTTCTCATTGAGACCTACTATTTCTCTAGACTCTTGTGAGATCAGTTCTCCTTACATAATTACAGTGGTATTTTTGGTATTATGAATTATGGAACCCAAACTATGTGATATTTTATGACAGTATAGTTTTGCTTATTACTTTGTTAACTTTTTCTTCTTTGGATCAATCTTGTCAGTCTTTTACTATTTTAAAAATAATCCGAATGTTCAAAACATTCGTATATGGATTTTAAATGCTCAATTTGGCACTTCCAGGCTTAATACTATGCTGTCATGCAATACTCTAAGACATCGGTGTACATTAAACAATCACCAGTAATCAATTGATTAACTATAATCGACACCTATACCAGCTTTCACTAATTTATTCCGTGTTTGTATTGAAACAGTTTTCCTCCGTCAAGTGGGATTCCGTTTATTCAATAAACACGTACATTTTTAAAAAGAACTGTTACTACAATGCATTGGTTTTAATGATTTCCATTAATTAACATTCCCATCGATTGTTGATTTGGTTAATCTCAAGAGATAAAATATATTCGTTTATGAATTTTGTTGTTTATACAATTATAAACTTAGTTTATGTATTTTGCTATAATCGATTAGAAAACGTTATGATAATTCTATTGGAAACTTAATTTGTGAATCTAAACAAACAGTATAGGTAATACAACAAGAAATAATATTTATCTTACATTGTGTATGTAATTCTGCAATCAATTTTTTTAATTGCGCTCTGTACAATGCTAGGACTCATAAAGGTATGCAGGTCTATATGTACATTCAGCAATCTCCAAGATTTTTAAATAGTGCATTAAACTGTATTTAATGTATTGTAATTTACTGAAGTCACCGGCTTAGATGTCTTGTATGTTTTATATAACATCAAGAACATGCTCTAGTCTGATAAAGTGCATTTTAAGTTCATTGCGGGTATATGGTGAGTTCTGCGTGATGCATAAGCAGGTATTAGTTGAGTATTCCACAAACAGACAACAAAACTCTCTAGGGAAATCACGTGGCCACGGCGCAGGTGGAACTACGCTGTAACATTCTTGGCTGAGATGTAAAACATGAAAGTAACCTAACCTTATTCTTGTTGCATTACTACACGAATCGCGTGACGTGGCTTTCCGAGCGTGTGTGATGGGTTATTAAAATGTTAAATATATAAGTAAAACAAACTACTCATTTTACTACCAGTTCATTAAATAACGAGATTGTACACATTGTTGTTCGTTATATTACCAAGTAATATAAAATTATAATTTTACGTAACAATTTTACGTAATTGAATATAATCAAACGTAACAATACATTTCATTCAAATATGATTTAGTAGTTTACAAGCTTACTTCTCAAAACTAAGGGTCATCATACAATTGTTTAACAATAAACGCTACTAGTATAAAAGTTCATAACTATTTTGTATGTGTAAATAATGTGTTTTTATAATCTACTTATACCACTTTGCAGTTGCATAGTCAGACAGCTTTGTAAATTGTGTATTTGTGTTGACAAATACACTCATTCAGTCTGCTAGGATCAGATTTTATCGAAACAATAGTGCTCATATATAAAAACTGAACGTTTGACATTTTACTCATGAAGCGTATAATATCAAATACTTCAAAAGATAAATTGCACAATACTTGTCAGTGAAATAAAACTTATATACGCATTTTATTAAATACATGAATTAACTTTCACAGAAAACAGGTTTGTTTACAGAAAGATTATAGATTAAATGCAATTGACTCACATAATCATATACATTAAACAATTATTTATTTATAAATTAAGTTATATAAAGTATAAGTAAACCATTTTAACTTCTGCGTTGTGAAAATAAATTAAACCTTGTTAAAACGAGGTAACCATGCAAAAAGAAATTGCTTGAATGCGCATGGTTTTGATCAATAATTCAGCCATTGATCAAAACAACACTCTCCCAGTGACTGTCTGTTCCATCATATTTCATCCCTATCAGAGATCATTTTGTAACAACTAAACAACGCAGCACGATTACTAGAACCCATGTAATTACAGCCCATTCATTTATTGCTCTTTCCAATATTTTAAAATCATTCCACTAATTATATAACTGAATGTAGTTATGAAACAATAATTATTCCAATGAAACAATTTGCATTGGTTTTAATACTTTTATTGTTCATTAAAGAAGGAATGACTGTTAAACAACTAATTGGTCTAATATATAAAATTTAATCCAAGTATAACTCAATCTACCCGAATAGATTTGATTAGGTCAGTGCTAATTAGAGGCCTATTTGTAAACAGCTCTAAGATAGTGGCGGATACATGATTTTTATATGACGGTGAATTAATTATCGATTACGTTTTACACCTAACGCAGGTATGGTGGGAAGGGTTGATTCAATGCAAATGTTGATTTTAGCTCAACTTCACCTTCCTCTTACGTGAAGCATCTGAGACCTGATGCTGTCGCAAACTTGACTCTTGAAACCTGGAGTAATGTTCGTCTGCACGGATCCAAAAATAGTCTGTGATGAAGAACTTTGTAGTTCAAAACGAACTTTTTGCATTGTTTCGACATCAGAGACACCTAGACTACAACATTTAGTGCCGTCTACGTGAAAAATATTCTCATTCTCATTATCTCATTAGGTGTACAACTGAGTGCACTACGATGTTGACTGACATTATCTTAAAACTCGGCGGAGCAGCCGAGCGTAGCTTCTTAGCACCCACCGATGGAAGAAACTCAACATTCGAATCGTTATCTTTGTTCTTTTATATTTCCCAGCTTTGTAATGAATTGAGTTTTGTACTCTTTTACATCCGGGAGGAGTGGTAATTGTTTATTATTGCTACTTTTTTGTTGTGTTCTATGCTATTGAAATATGGGAATATCCCCTCATGTGTCCAGGGTCTTTTTGGGGCAAACAAAGAGCAATCCAGGTTTAAAAAGGACAGCCAATCCATTCGCTTGGAATTTTAACCATGTCTCCTCCTTACCTCTAAAAAACTAATCTTTTTTACATTGACCCAGGACCTCCAAACTGCTGCAAAAAATCCTCCGCACACCAGTAAATGGCCTTGCTCTGTCCGAGAGGGAAGCGTCTCATGCGGGAGTTCTTAATTTAATAATCTGGCTCTTAAAGACAAAAACAAAACAAATTAAAAACTTAATGAGCGTTCTTAAATAGTTCTTCGTAAAAAGAAGAATTTGCGGTGTTGCTAAATTTCTGTCTACCTGAGAGTGCACTTTGTTTTCTCTTTAATAAGCATACAATATACAATAGATTAATCTGTAGTTTTTGTTATTAAGTTTAAATATTAAGACACTTAGTGATATCTGAGATGTACTTCTTGTACGTAGGAATTCAGAACATGAACGATTGACTGAAATTATATAATGATTGATTGATCAGTTGATCATATAAATAATAAAAGCGATAGTTAATAACCAGCATTAAAGAGCGTTAATATTACATCGGTAAATTTGTAAACGATCACACAATTATAGGAAATCACTTTGGAAGTTTTTCATATAAATCTATATGGAGAAGCCAGCCTAGGCAAATTGTGGAGTTGTGGTTTTCTTTCAATTACTACGATTTACCTCAGAATTACTTTGAAATATCACTATTCGTGTTTGTTTTCGGAATGACGCCCTTATTGGAGCCAATATATAAAAACCTACCTGAAGTAACGTGACAGGATTGAATGTGGATATTTGGATTTTACAAACAACTATAAGTTACCTCATAATTGCTGTGCGATCTTTCCTAGTTTACATCAGGGTCCAAAACTCAATAGTCTCCTTTGACTCAAGTCCTTATCAGTCCTTTGAATCAAGACAAGGAGTAACAAGAGGGAATGTGATGCTGAGATATAGCTTTCTTCGAATTACCTTAACCGAAGGAAGCTTTCTCTTAGATGCTAACGGACATTTCGTTGTTCATATTAATGGTCCTTGTAACGTTCCTGTTAGTGACAATGAGGCAGGATTGAGTAAGAGATTGTTTTTTATCTGCACATGTTACGTCCAGAGTTGTTGTGCGAAGATTCCTAGTCATTATTAGTGTTCCAGATAATGGTGGACTCCTTTGACACATGACTCAACAACAACAAAGAATGAGTTGCCGAGATGTATATTTTCCGATGACCATAACCTAGCTGGGAAATGCTAGAGAACCTGTCTTTGTACAGAGTAATGGTTTGAGCCTTGTCCCTGTTAGAGCCTGCGTCGAGTCCGTCTGGATGTATGATAGAAAGTTGAGTGGCGAGATTAAATTTGTTTAAATCACCATTTGATACCTCAGTTAGTAGAGTTACTGTAGGAAGCTTTCCAGGTTACATGAGGCGTCCCTCAAGGAATCATGAGCAACGAGCCGGAATAAGTTGCTAAGATTTATAATTTTTTAATAACCATAACATAACTCAAATATGTTAAATAATACACTTTTGTTTATACATAATAATCGTTTGAGTGACATTTCAATTGGAAGCAATGTAGAAATTGTCTTAGAACAGTAAGGTAGGAGGGATTCAAGAAAGGGACGGTTTTAAAATAAACATATCTTACCCCACAGACACTTCTACTTGTATTTGTTTTCCTTCAAGAGGCCTTTGAAACATGACAAAGAGTAACATGGAATAAGTTGCCAAGCCGTACGATTATAGTACTAATATCGTTTACTTCAACTATGCTAAGAAATATTCAGTTCAACTATCCGGAATAATTCAAGGTTCTAAGCCTTGATTAAATGAATACCCCATTGATAATCGGAACAATATTTCCTCCTGCAATATAAGATATTTACTACTTGGAGTCAACAAATGTTATGATGTAGTCCCTGAACAACCTCATCTGTATTCCTAATAACAGGAAAGAATACACAACACTAGTCATTAAATATTAAAGTATTACAGTAATGTTAAAGTAAATATTAAGTAATAAAAACTTTTTATTAAAATAAACCGACTTCCTAATTGTCGGAAACCTTTAATTTTACAAAATGAAATTTACTCAAACTAATGTGGTATTAGCTAATACCACATAAGTTTTGAAGGCAGTGCCAAATTTTAAATTTATTATAAATCAATTGTGTGATACAAAAAGTTGCACTTAGAAAATAGAACACGGTTATGTAAAACAAGTTTAAAATAGTAAAGTTTCTTAGAACATGGTTATATGAATTACATGATTTCATTGATTTACTACGCTTTAAAGGTTGATTAAATACCTGTACTTATAACGCATGCTTTCATAGAGGGTACAACATCTCATATGCATTAACAGACAGTATAAATAATATGAATAGTACATGCATTGAACTTAACGGCCAATGCAGTACTCCTATCACTATTCAACTACCGAATGTATAAATTACTATGACGTGAGCTTCTGAATCTGAATATTTCCTTTCATTGCTTATAAAACATTACATACTAAATTTACAAGAACTTAAATAATGAGGAGTTTTAATATATAACTTTAGAAGTAATACATGTGTCCCTTAAAATGTGGCACTACTTTAAAAATGTTTGTGGTATTGGTTTGGAGTAACTTTCATTTGGCGAATGAAAATTATTTGTTTCATTTTAGTTCCTTGATTTTACACACAAGTATTAAATTCGGTTCATTTTTATTTTTAAAACTAAAAAAGATAAGAAGTATGTAATGTAACTATGTAATGACTTTAAATATTTTTAGTGCCATTTGCGTAAAATAACAGGTGAAATCAATTAAAGTATGACTGTTTTACTATTGGCCAGTAAGGAAGTTGAACTCCTTGGTTTAGGTGTGTTGGTGGTGTATGGTGGTGTACGGTGGTGTAGGGCGGTGTTGGTGGTGTAGGGGGGTGTTGGTGGTGTATGGTGGTGTTGGTGGGGTATGGCGGTGTTGGTGGTGTATGGTGGTGTTGGTGGTGTTAGTGGTTGTATGGCGTTGTTGGTGGTGTATGGTTATGTTGGTGGTGTTAGTGGTGTATGGCGTTGTTGGTGGTGTATGGTGGTGATGATGGTGTTAGTGGTGTATGGCGTTGTTGGTGGTGTATGGTGGTTGGTAGTCGTCTCCATTAAACCGTAGATCCTTAGGTTAATAAACAGAGTGGGCTTCTTAGCCCTAACTTGTCCTGTTGAAATAAGACCTTTCTTAACATTTTTATATGAGTGGAATCCTATGGAAAAGAGACAATAATATGAGAGAATATGAAGGGAAATATCGACAGTACTTAATTTATGGATACATATGGAATGGAAGGACGGACTACATATGGCTCCGAGTGTCTACAGCTACCTCACAGAACCGTGTTGAGTATCCCGAGCTGCTGAGACGTGTCCCAAACTCATTAAGAACTCTCTAGCCTGCGCAACCCAAGTTAAGCACTTATATGCCTCCGAGTGTCTACAGCTACCTCACAGAACCGTGTTGAGTATCCCGAGCTGCTGAGACGTGTCCCAAACTCATTAAGAACTCTCTAGCCTGCGCAGCCCAAGTTAAGCACTTATATGCCTCCGAGTGTCTACAGCTACCTCACAGAACCGTGTTGAGTATCCGAGCTGCTGAGACGTGTCCCAAACTCATTAAGAACTCTCTAGCCTGCGCAGCCCAAGTTAAGCACTTATATGCCTCCGAGTGTCTACAGCTACCTCAGAGAACCGTGTTGAGTATCCCGAGCTGCTGAGACGTGTCCCAAACTCATTAAGAACTCTCTAGCCTGCGCAGCCCAAGTTAAGCACTTATATGCCTCCGAGTGTCTACAGCTACCTCACAGAACTGTGTTGAGTATCCCGAGCTGCTGAGACGTGTCCCAAACTCATTAAGAACTCTCTAGCCTGCGCAACCCAAGTTAAGCACTTATATGCCTCCGAGTGTCTACAGCTACCTCACAGAACCGTGTTGAGTATCCCGAGCTGCTGAGACGTGTCCCAAACTCATTAAGAACTCTCTAGCCTGCGCAGCCCAAGTTAAGCACTTATATGCCTCCGAGTGTCTACAGCTACCTCAGAGAACCGTGTTGAGTATCCCGAGCTGCTGAGACGTGTCCCAAACTCATTAAGAACTCCCTAGCCTGCGCAGCCCAAGTTAAGCACTTATATGCCTCCGAGTGTCTACAGCTACCTCAGAGAACCGTGTTGAGTATCCCGAGCTGCTGAGACGTGTCCCAAACTCATTAAGAACTCTCTAGCCTGCGCAGCCCAAGTTAAGCTGAGACTTACTTATATGCCTCCGAGTGTCTACAGCTACCTCAGAGAACCGTGTTGAGTATCCCGAGCTGCTGAGACGTGTCCCAAACTCATTAAGAACTCTCTAGCCTGCGCAGCCCAAGTTAAGCACTTATATGCCTCCGAGTGTCTACAGCTACCTCACAGAACCGTGTTGAGTATCCCGAGCTGCTGAGACGTGTCCCAAACTCATTAAGAACTCTCTAGCCTGCGCAGCCCAAGTTAAGCACTTCAAACAATACTATCAGGAATAACTTGAATGCGAGTAATGGAAAATATCTTAGGAGGTAATTAAACATATCTTAATCTAATAACTCTTAGGAGAGTTCTAATAATATTACTCATAACCTTTACTGTAAATAATATTAATTGAGTAAGGGCGCAAAAAGTTCCCTGTTTTACGATCTGCATCAAAGCTTTTAGTTTAATAAAAAAAGAATGTGGCTTTTTAATTTGAATGAAACTCCAAATCTCTTCTTTATCTTTGATTACTGTAAAGCGTTTAATATAGTGCAATCAGTTTAATTATTGCTTTGCTTTCCTAAGAGGATATTAGATTACTTCCCTAAATACAAAACCTATATAACGCTTTTATTATTGTATGATGTATTTTAGGCATATTATGACACTTCCTCCAGCCATCTTTATATACATAATGTAAAAATATTACTTTATAAAGACTGGAAAAGTGAAAGTGTCTACAATAAATACCTATGGTTCCTCGTGGAATTACGAAAAGAGTTTCCTGTATTTACTGTTGTCAGAAAAGATGCCTGTAATAAATCAAATATTTTTATCTTCAAAACATTTGCTTAATATAAATAGCCTAATATAATAATTTAAAAAAATAATTTAAATATTAACACATATAGCCAAATTATCCCAAAACATTCAACATCAATTCGAGTCATAAAAATGATGACTCATGCAGACTTTATTATTAAAACACTATTATGAAAACCGATTTAATGAACAAACATGTCGATGTATCATATAGCAAAATATGTCGAGAAAGAGTTTATCTGTAGACTTTAAAATATGTACGAACTTTATTTCTTGACAGTCAAGTTCGTGAAGGTGCATGACTAGCCATGGAATTTGACTAAGTGGTACAGAAGTTATCAACTCAGTAGGCTGGCAGATTGTTCTTCAGACCACTTAGGGAATACAAAAATGTATATTTTGTCTAATTGTTTGTCCGCAGTACATGTCGAGAATAAAATTAAATGGACTTGGAACTTTGCATGCAACTTCTGCGAAGTCTGTTTGTGATATGTGGTTAGAGGTACTGCTACCGTGTAAATACAGGGTGTTTGAAAAGTATGGGTACGACTTAATATTTTAAAAACCATAGGAGATAACATCTATAAACTTTGCACAGTGTCATATGGCTATGTAAACTATTTTTTCTTGGTATTACCATGACATACCAACCATGGGGGGACGGCCCACAGAGGAAAACATGGAAATCTTAAATTGAAGCATGGGTCGAGTGATACCTCATTTGAAAGAGCTCACTTAGTAGAGTTGAATTCCGCAAACCACATCTCAAAAGGTTTATCCAATCAGAAATGGCGGGTTGTTTTAGGTACACATTGTGAAGTACATTATGCGCTGCCATTTCTGACTGGATCGTCGTATTCTGATGCGGTTGGCGGCGTTTCACTCTACTAACCAATGTGTTTTCACTGACTTTTTTTAATTAGCAAATTATGTCATAAATTTATAACACAATAAATAAAACTAAAAAACATTGGTATTTATTGTGTGTTTTTTAGTTTTATTTATTGTGTTATAAATTTATGACATAATTTGCTAATTAAAAAAAGTCAGTGAAAACACATTGGTTAGTAGAGTGAAAAAATAGTTTACATAGCCATATGACACTGTGCAAAGTTTATAGATGTTATCTCCTATGGTTTTTAAAATATTAAGCCGTACCCATACTTTTCAAACACCCTGTATATATTCAAAGTTTCTAAATTACATATGGCTTCAATGGTTTTTTAAATTTTTAAAAACTATAAAAACAAGTTGTTAGAATGGGAGTAAGACTTTGGATACTTTCAGTTGATTTAAATATTATACTTAGATTTCCTTTTGGGTTATAAACAAATTGTAGAGAGTTTTGATACACCTTATATATTAAAATGTAGTAATGATTTCTATACTGTACGTGTGATTGTACTTGCATATCAAGGCAAAAAGCAGTAATATATAATGGTATACATAATACTATATTTTATAATAAGAAATATTTTACTTGTTTCCTTATATTTCAGTTAAATTCCATTATTGAGGTGAGAATTGGCTGAATGAAGTGAAGCCTAACACTGGACGTGAAGCGAAAAATATGAATATTGTAAACACTACAGAGGCAGTATTTTCTGTCAAACTTCTGTTATATTTGGCAAGCACTTTATTCTCGTAACAACTTCTCTTATATAAATGTAATTTCGTTATTCAGCCCAATTAGAACACTGGGACAGAGCTCCGAGGTCAAGATAAGTTTTGCTAAATACTAATATTGGTAACATTCCATTTAAAAAATCATAACGAAATTTTACATAATAATTTTAAGTTCAAGATTTGGTTTTTAATTTGGTATAACCAGATGTGGCTAAGCTCCAGAATGCAAGCAGTGAATCAGGCGACTGGACTTGCTTAGTACCTTGTCTAAACGGATACTCTCCAAGAATGGTTTAAGTCTTATTTTATCTGAGTAACATTTTAAACAACTCCGTTTTATTGTGTTACAATAATCGAAAAGTTAACTCTAGCAAACTCATTTATATATCTAACCTTTGCTAGACCGCAGAACCGTTAACTTCCCTAATCAGGTTTATGTGAAGATTAAAAAATGTGACCTTCTTGTCAAAACGTATTATCTGACAAGCGGGCATTTTTTAATCTTTACATAAAGCTGACAAGATAGAGTTACCAGTTCTGTTTAAAATTTCATTCAGATCAGCAAAGAAGATAAATAGAGGAATATAGCAAAACATAAGTTGGAAGTAATTTCCCAGAAGTGCCCACATAATACGTCTAAACGTATTCAGTAGATCTTTTCTAACAATTTGAAGAATATTCCAGGTTCGTTATTAGTAACAATATCATAATAAAAATATTGCAATCATTTTTTGCGAACACATGAACTTCGATTTTAGCTTTAGTCCCTTAACAACCAGTTTTTTCTTTTCTTTTTTTTAGATTACGAGAAGGCCTACCAAGTTACTATGTTTCCACAGCATTAATTGTCATTTTGTGTTTTATTGAAAGCAAATTAAATCTGCATTTTTGTTAGTATTTCAAGTTAGTTTTAACGACATAGATAGAACATAGATTTAAAAAGTAAGTATTTACAATTAAAAACACAAGTGCCTTATTTTAGAACGACAAAAAACGACTAACTAGAAATTGAATGTGCTGGAGAATAAATTGGCAGAGCACTTCTCTGGACACCTTTTTATAGCCTAATTCTGCAGTTACGAGCTAAACCGTGAACGCCCGTAAAGCACCAATAAACCCACCAGAATGAAGCACGACACGGTTCCGTGACGTCACCGGTCCAGCTGTTGAGCCAGACCGTTATCAAGTTTGAGCTAAACTTTAGGCCCTAAACTTCCCTTTATGAGCGATAAACATTACAGTTAACCGTCCAAACAAATCTCTTCCCTTCCTCTTATCCCCCTCTCCGCGCGCCTACAGCGTGCCTCACTGGCCGCGCTGAAACTGAACTTTGAAAGGAACGAAGCTTCAAAAGCCCCTTTCAGGAGATGAGTTTACTTTAATGCAGAGGTTATCCTTCGAGACTCCCCGGTATTTTACCTAATGAGTTTGCTTACACTATAACAGCTCAACATGAGTAATGTCATGTTGTTTCTTAAACAAATATTTTGTTTCGACATTAATCATTCAATAATGTTAACGAGTGTCTTTTCCGCGTACGTGTTTTGTGTGTGTGTGTTCGTGTGTGTGTAAAACAGACTTTATTCAATAATTCTTTTATTGAAAGTGATCTCAGTATGACCACTAACAGATGCCTTATATTGAAATATTGATCAAAACTACTCTATTGTCAAAAACTTATCCGGTTTGTATTTTTGTATCTTAAACACAAATTACCTCGTGAGTCAATAAATTTCGTGTTTTCGTTCCATCTTCTAAGCTTTCTTATTTAGACATGAAATCCCAAATTCGTTACAATAACAATATTTTTTCATGGAGCATGCTTGTCATGGTGCATCTTGTCTAGGAATCTGGCCGCAGTTTATCATTCGAGTGGTCACATGTTCGATACTTTTGGTTAAAGTAAAGATTTTAAATGTTGTTTAATTGATTAAAGATGTCATCCACATCAAAAGAAATCCCACCAAAAGTGAGTGGTACTTTACAATCTAAAGTTATGACACAACAATAAAATTATAAAGATGAAATAAAAATACCCAACGACCCAAGTAAGAGTTAAATGTTCATATAATAGTAGCACAACTCATCAACATAGATATAACAATCGAATCTACCGTACATGAGCAAGGAGCACTACCCGGTGGTCTGGACCGGCCTTGTTAACGGGAAGACGGCGGTAGACCGCAGCTTTGACCGCAACCGCACGGCCACATCCCAACCTCCTCTAGGCCAAACCATGCGCCCTACCCATCGCTGTTCATGGATATTTTCTCCCACAATTTTGTTATTGTCCCCATCTGGACTACAATTAAATTTATATTAGATTGATGCAACAGAAATTTACATATTTAAATAACTTTATACCAGTTTCGTTAACTCGCCTAACCAATCAGTAGTTTTTTAAACACATCCCACTGGTGTCCAAGACTTGAGAAACGGGATCACTGCTGAGTGCAGACGCTTAACCAGAGAAACTTTTAGAAAGGTTAGGCAAGAATTTGAAAATAAGTTTTTTTCTAGAACAACAATGGCTGCCAATTTGAATATTTGATTTGAAGTTTACAAAGGATTCACAACAGTATTCATTGTGTAATTTAGTTGTTATTAGCAGTATTAGTTTGTAGACTAATAACTGTTGTGTAAGAAAAAATTACATTATTGGCTGCTGATACCAAACAGCTTGACCGATTTCAATTTTTTCCCCCAAAACATAGCATTTTTATGAGCTTCAATTTGAGGTGTCACAAGTTATTAGTTGTCATTTCCAAATTTTATCTTTGGGAAGAGGGATCATGGGGGTGAGCATCCCCATTTGGAAAATATTTTTTTGGTTCCCTCAGTTAATACTATACACTCCCGTTTACAGAATGTTGATAGTTGGGCTATAAGTATTTTAATACGAGTTTGAAGTTTTTAAATTAACACCCTGTATATATTACTTATTATATGTTACTTCGCTTTTAAATAATCTTAAAACACATACTTGTACTTACCTACATAAGACAATCAATCCGTTACAATTAAAATGTACAGTTCGGTGGCTGTATACTATTGTGGAGAATCGGCTGACTAACTTTACAAGGGTGGAGGAAGAAATGCAAAGTGTAACCAGTATATTTTTGAGTAGAGCCTATAGAGCATTCAAAGACGAACATCGTAAATAAATTTTGAAATATGAACGATCATATATTGTTGATGAAGTGCCGTTGAACTAAGTGACAAAGTAAATATTATATATCTTGTGACATATGTTCCTAGTTACTAAATGTTCTAAGTTTCAATATGGTAGCCATAAAAACCTGACAATTTGCACATGATTCCTGCCACACATTAAATGTAGTCCTTATCACTTCTCTGTTTCATGTCTATTCCAACTGCAAGTGATACTCATATCCGATTGTTGTATAAAGCTTTTAAACCAAACGTAATAACAAACTATTATATAGTCCATGATAAATTTAAATATTTTGATTTAAATATAAATTATTTTGTAAATTATACAAAACGAGAAGTATATAATCTTTGTGTTTCATATAATGAACATGAAACACTGCAGTAATAACCACCACTCGCTATGAAGTATGATAAATGTGGAGCAGTTGGGTTACACTTTGATTAGAAAACATAATTAAATTATATGCAAATAGCTTATAAATGACAACATAATCTACTTTGAATATTAATTGATATTGACTGTAATCAGTCAATGAGCCGGCATTTGTGCACCATCTTCATCAACTACCAATAATTGAATCCTCTTCCAATACAGTCCTCCCTCTCCTCCTCTGTTGACGTCTATTTGCTAACAAGCTCCAAATATTAGAGTGTGCTAACTGTAGTATTCTTTAATGTAGTTAAAGTATAGATAGATTACATCTTAAGGATAAAAGCTTCCAGCATTAAAGTAAAATTAAAAAATGTAGATGTTACATAATTTGTACGATAAATTGTAATGCCTACCATAGAGAGTTACTATATTTATAGCAAAACACTATTCTTTTAGAAGCAATAGATGCCTCGATATGGTACGAAAAATTCCAAATAGCAACTAAAACGTAATACTCCATAAAAATAATATGCTTAATATCTACGATATTTGGTTTTGTTTTCCAGTACCGATTTTAGAAGAAAGTTTATTTTAATGTATTGACCGTTTAAACACTACGTAGACACTGCTAAATAGTTTGTTTTAGAAAGACGTTTTTTTATTTTCCTTGCATTTTCTATTATATTCGTAAAAACGTGTAAGATTTATTTTATACCTAATGTTATATGTCGTATCAACGCTTTGCTCATCTCGTTCAGAGGTTGGCCGAGGTTTTATACCTAATGTGTGCGCACAATAGATACATTTTGGACTGCACTACCCGTTATTGTATTTAAGCGTTCAAAAACGATCATTAACGCTTTGCTTCACGGTTTCAGAGAATTGGCCGAGATATGACTCTGACGATCTTCTGCCTGATGTTGTGTGCCCTGATGATCCACACATTTTTATTTCACGATCTATACTGTTTTTCAAGGGTGAAGACGATCATCAACGCTTTGCTTCACTCGTTCAGACAGTTGGCCGAGGTTATGACGCTGACGATCTTCTGCCTGATGTTGTGTGCCCTGATGATCTGTAAATTTTTATTTCACGATCGATATTGTTTTTCAGGGTTGAAGACGATCATCAACGCTTTGCTTCACTCGTTCAGACAGTTGGCCGAGGTTATGACGCTGACGATCTTCTGCCTGATGTTGTGTGCCCTGATGATCTGTACAATTTTTATTTCACGATCGATATTGTTTTTCAGGGTTGAAGACGATCATCAACGCTTTGCTTCACTCGTTCAGACAGTTGGCCGAGGTTATGACGCTGACGATCTTCTGCCTGTTGTTGTGTGCCCTGATGATCTGTAAATTTTTATTTCACGATCGATATTGTTTTTCAGGGTTGAAGACGATCATCAACGCTTTGCTTCACTCGTTCAGACAGTTGGCCGAGGTTATGACGCTGACGATCTTCTGATGATCTGTAAATTTTTATTTCACGATCGATATTGTTTTTCAGGGTTGAAGACGATCATCAACGCTTTGCTTCACTCGTTCAGACAGTTGGCCGAGGTTATGACGCTAACGATCTTTTGCCTGATGGTGTTCGCGCTGTTCGCACTGCAGGTCTACATGGGAGAATTGCGGAATAAATGCGTTCTGTCGCCGAATATTAAGAACATCACCCATGAAGAATGGAAAGAGTAAGTGCCCTTAACGTCTTTAAATTTAAAAAATTAAATTAGTGCTTGTTTACTGAAATGTATAATCTTGTAACACAGTCTGGTTGTTATTATAAACATAAAAACAGTGTACTAATACTGCTCTTTATTATATTATCTGTATTTGTATTTATCATTTATCCTTCTTAATACTTGTTGTATATGTGTTAAAACTATAGCTTATGCCACTTAGCTAAGTACTTTAGTTATTATGTTACTGGACACTTTGAGTTTATTAACTATTTTGTTTTTGTGCATTTTGATTACATTTTTTCAAAATAGCTGCCACATAACTTGATATGTGGCAGTTTAATATCTAGAACATTATTACTTGTACCTTGATTTTATAAAAAGAAGAAATAAATCATTATTTTTATGTTTTACTGTAATTTTCGAGACAATCTGGTTATAAACGGGACAGCTGCAAAGTGGCCATCAGGAGACGAAACCTAATAGTCTTGACTGTCATTTTCTTAATCATTTACATAGGCTATTGGCTCTACTACAGATAGTAATTCAAATGTATTACTTCGGAACATTACTGTGTGAATTATTTGGTAATTATTAGTAACTATTTTTAATTATTAGTAACTTAGTAATAATGCCGTTTTCTATATTTAAACTGTGTTCATGTAATATTAGATCTTTATATTATTAATACCAGCGTATGAATGTTTTAGA
Organism: Homalodisca vitripennis; assembly: GCF_021130785.1. NCBI lineage: Eukaryota > Metazoa > Arthropoda > Insecta > Hemiptera > Cicadellidae > Homalodisca > Homalodisca vitripennis. The sequence goes on from NC_060208.1 coordinate 132,158,489, forward strand.
AATAATAAACAATATTTGGTATCGTCTTGAATATTAACATCATTCACTTTCCACGAGATACTTAGAACTACAAATGCATAATGATCTAACGTGGCAATCCAGTATCAACCAGTGTTTTAATCTGTCTTTTTCATCCTACTTAACATTTTAGTCTGAGAAATACAGTCAGAACCGTAGTCATGTCAACGCTTACTGTACTGTTTTCTCGTTGGGGCTGAGCTTTCATTTGATGTTAAAAAGGGTTTTCATCATATGAGGAAGATGAACACACGTATTTTGAAAGATCTAAGCCGAATAAATACATATATTATTTGTGGAATGTGATATTTTTTATTTCCATTTTTAGTTTATTCATACGGCTAAATAAACCTGGTCAGCCATTTGAGATTTTAACATGTGATATTAGCAAATGTCGATTGTTCATTCAGTAAACATAAAAATCAATAAAGTCAATGTTAAAAGTCGGTGACACAATCTTGCGATGTAATGGCCGCCCTACCTCACCGAGGTTGTAAGCTTATAGGAGTTCCATATAACAAAAGAGCAATGAAACCTAAATCAATGAATAAAACTTTGAATGTCTCATGTGGCAAGATATATCGATAAAAATCATCTGTAGACTTTAAATATTGTATAAAACTGAATTTTTTACTTAAACAAGAACGAATTCTATAATGGTTCATATCCAACCATGGAATTGGATTGAGCGAAATTAAAGCCTACCACAAATTGTGTGATAGGCTAACACAAGTTCTTTTGTTGCCTGCCGAGGGGCGTAAACATTTATTTCTGTATGACGCCTGTCAGTCTATCTAAGCGCAGGACATCTTAAGAATGAAATGAGCTATATGCTTAAGTTTTGCATGCAACCTTGGTAAAGCCTATTACGCGACACGTGATATGGTGTACTACTGCCTTGTGGGTAGTACAGTGTTCCATTGTCGATATAGGATTGAAACTACTATTGAAAATTATCTTGCGTGCACTTTATTGTTATGTTTATCATTACAGACCTCTATATTTTTTTACAAATATTTAAATACCACAAAAACCTGTTAAAAACAGATACACGTACCACTAGGTATAAAACTAATTGAAGTAGTAGTACCGTTCAATCAATGCGAGAGACTCAGTACTGGAGTTCCAACTATTAATGGGGAACCTCATTCAGTAGTTGAAAGCTAAAGTCTACTGCAAGCGCGAATCAATACAGCTCGATCCACATGCAGATCCACATGCAGATCCATGCCGGGCGGGACCCATTTGTATGGATGGTGGAAAGTTGATTAGCCCCGTCACCCTCATCGCAAAATCCATTTCCCCTTTGGAAATGCACCACCTTTGCCTCGCCTGCAGACTATTTTACGATTTCCATACTTTCAGGTAAATTTCCCATTTGGAATTCTGTCAACGTATTTCCTTTCCCAATGTTTCCCCACTTATAAATGTCTTGAATTCCGTGCCTCGTGATCTAAATTTAATTTTCATCCGTGGAACTTTCTCTTGTTTTCACCAGATTACACAAGCAGGATTTAACAAACGGGGTATGAATCTCAACTAACATAAATATTTTATAGCTTACATTACTTCATGATTTTAAATTTGTAAATCGTGACATTATATACATCTTTACTTCATTAACATTACCGTTGTTTATAACTATTACAGTACCATAATTTTTTCTTTATTTGAGTTTATGGTTTTCAATTTAAAATGTTTTAATATTGAGAATTTTCCGGTTAATTTATGTTACATTTTTATTTCGAAGTGTATTTAAAGCGAATGCATTAAAGTTATAAATTTGTTTAATAGACCTATTGGGACTTAAGTTAAGCACACAAGAAGACTATTCTGCTTCAAGAACAGAAAACTTTAACAATAAAGCCGCTATTAAGCCATAACCTTGGCAAGAGTATCATCCCCTGGGATATAACTTATCTACCGCAGAGTTCGGTTTATCATGATAGTTCTATATTGTATATTGTGATATATATATATATATATATATATATATATATATATATATATAATAATTTAGTAAAGTGCTTGTAAGTATTATATATACAGTATATATAATACTTACAAGCACTTTACTAAATTATTATTGCTGAGTGAGAAAATACTGAATATCAATAGCAGGATTTGAAAGATGGAGATCCCATTTTACAGAGATAAACTTCATGAATGTAGAAAAATAAAGAAATTCTCTTCAATGCAAATAATCCTTAAAGAGCGCTACAACAATCAGAAACCTGTTAAATAAATGAAAATAAAAAACCGCAATCGCTTGTTAGTTTAACCGTAACTTTAATACTATAAACTAAAATGTAAGCACATAACTGTTATACCACAAACTGAAATGTAAATGAATTGCTAATTATTATTCTAAACTTCCCAAAAGCACCTGATCCACTGTTAAGTGAATTGTTAACTATTACTGCAGACTGGCTATAAGCCCCTGGCCAACTGTTATTTTACAGGCTGAGCTATACGTGAATTATTATCTACTATTCTAGACTGGTCAACAGCACCTACCGAACTGTTATTTTACAGACTGAGCTATACGTGAATTGTTATCTACTATTCTAGACTGGTCAACAGCACCTACCTAACTGTTATTTTACAGACTGAGCTATACGTGAATTGTTATCTACTATTCTAGACTGGTCAACAGCACCTACCCAACTGTTATTTTACAGACTGAGCTATACGTGAATTGTTATCTACTATTCTAGACTGGTCAACAGCACCTACCCAACTGTTATTTTACAGACAGCTATACGTGAATTGTTATCTACTATTCTAGACTGGTCAACAGCACCTACCCAACTGTTATTTTACAGACTGAGCTATACGTGAATTATTATCTACTATTCTAGACTGGTCAACAGCACCTACCCAACTGTTATTTTACAGACTGAGCTATACGTGAATTGTTATCTACTATTCTAGACTGGTAAACAGCACCTACCCAACTGTTATTTTACAGACAGCTATACGTGAATTGTTATCTACTATTCTAGACTGGTCAACAGCACCTACCCAACTGTTATTTTACAGACTGAGCTATACGTGAATTGTTATCTACTATTCTAGACTGGTCAACAGCACCTACCCAACTGTTATTTTACAGACTGAGCTATACGTGGATTGTTATCTACTATTCTAGACTGGTCAACAGCACCTACCCAACTGTTATTTTACAGACTGAGCTATACGTGAATTGTTATCTACTATTCTAGACTGGTCAACAGCACCTACCCAACTGTTATTTTACAGACTGAGCTATACGTGAAGTGTTATCTACTATTCTAGACTGGTCAACAGCACCTACCCAACTGTTATTTTACAGGCTGAGCTATACGTGAATTGTTATCTACTATTCTAGACTGGTAATAAGCACCTACCCAACTGTTATTTTACAGACAGCTATACGTGAATTGTTATCTACTATTCTAGACTGGTAATAAGCACCTGCCCAACTGTTATTTTACAGACTCAGCTACACGTGAATTATTATCTACTATTCTAGACTGGTCAACAGCACCTACCCAACTGTTATTTTTTTTGTTTCCCAAATGAATATTATAATACAGAAACTACAATTGTAACTTTGAACTTCACTTCGTTCTTTCTGTGACTTCTTATCACATCTCACAATATCCTATTATTTTAACTATTTTCAGGATTTAACAGTTAAGTGTGAGCGAGGACAAGATGTCATTTAATAATTTGGAATAACTTTAAATTTATTTTAATATTGCTATATACAGAAATTACATATATATATATATATATATATATATATATATATATATATATATATATATATATATATATATATTAGCTTATACAAACAACTTAGAACAATACATATTTATTGCAATACACTTTCTCTTGAAACTTTATTGAGCCCATTTTATTAATATGGTATTATTCCAACTTTGATAAACCCCATTGTAAAATCCTTAGCTTGTACTATTGATATATATTCCCTTAGATCCATCATCCAGGTCATCCCTAGGTCAAATTGGTACAATCAAAACGAAATTTCTGTATGTTCTGCTAACATAACTGTTTCTACAACTTGTCGAATTGACGTATATTTACATCATATTAGTAAATATATTTCAAAACTCACTTATTTATACACAAGTTACCTATTCCGAGTGCAGTTGTCTGAGTCGTTCGGGCAAGAAGAACGAGACTTGACTTGGTGGTCACATATAGCAATTTATGACCTTTGGTGAAACTATACATCTATAATATATAAAATTAAATACAACGTCGAACAAAATACATATTTAAAACACTCGTTTGATGATAAGTAGATAGAATACTATTCAAACCAAGATAATATAGATAACATAATTAAATACGGTACACAATGTACTGTTTTGTAAATATAAAACTTAAGTGCCTATAAGGCAAATAAGTGTAAATATCTTCCGATAAGAAAGTGGATCACAGCGGAAGAGGCTTAATTACGGAAGCGTAAAAAGGCAGGCTTTACTAACAACACAATTAAATTGTGAATTGAATTTACATCTGGCTGAACTACTATGAAACCCAGAATGGACTTATAGAACTAAAACACAAAATTCATACAATTTTACTGGCATATACATTTCCAGGCTGTAACGATGCGTCAAGTATTGACACATTGTCAAAACAAACTCGGCTCGTCTAACGGATGGCTTAATAAGGAACGGTGTTTATTTAAGACAAACGCTTCCTCGTCTCAACACTTCTGGCGTAGTCCAGGACAGAACAAACTCGACTCATCTGTCGCATGGCGTAATAAGGAACGGTGTTTATTTAAGACAAACGATTCCTCGACTCAATACTTCTGGCGTAGTCCAGGACAGAACAAACTCGACTCATCTGTCGGATGGCGTAATAAGAAACGGTGTTTATTTAAGACAAACGATTCCTCGACTCAATACTTCTGGCGTAGTCCAGGACAGAACAAACTCGACTCATATGTCGGATGGGTTAATAATGATCAGTGTTTATTTAAGACAAACGATTCCTCGACTCAACACTTCTGGCTTAATCCAGGATAAAATAAACTCGGTTCGTCTAACGGATGGCTTAGTAAGGAACGGTGTTTAAGACAAACGATTCCTCGACTCAACTCTTCAGTGGAGTCCAGGACAAAACAAACTCGGTTCGTCTAACGGATGGCTTAATAAGGAACCGTGTTTATTTAAGACAAACGCTTCCTCGTCTCAACACTTCTGGCGTAGTCCAGGACAGAACAAACTCGACTCATCTGTCGCATGGCGTAATAAGGAACGGTGTTTATTTAAGACAAACGATTCCTCGACTCAATACTTCTGGCGTAGTCCAGGACAGAACATACTCGACTCATCTGTCGGATGGCGTAATAAGGAACGGTGTTTATTTAAGACAAACGATTCCTCGACTCAATACTTCTGGCGTAGTCCAGGACAGAACAAACTCGACTCATATGTCGGATGGGTTAATAATGATCAGTGTTTATTTAAGACAAACGATTCCTCGACTCAACACTTCTGGCTTAATCCAGGATAAAATAAACTCGGTTCGTCTAACGGATGGCTTAGTAAGGAACGGTGTTTAAGACAAACGATTCCTCGACTCAACTCTTCAGGTGGAGTCCAGGACAAAACAAACTCGGTTCGTCTAACGGATGGCTTAATAAGGAACCGTGTTTATTTAAGACAAACGCTTCCTCGTCTCAACACTTCTGGCGTAGTCCAGGACAAAACAAACTCGACTCATCTGTCGCATGGCGTAATAAGGAACGTGTTTATTTAAGACAAACGATTCCTCGACTCAATACTTCTGGCGTAGTCCAGGACAGAACAAACTCGACTCATCTGTCGGATGGCGTAATAAGGAACTGTGTTTATTTAAGACAAACGATTCCTCGACTCAATACTTCTGGCGTAGTCCAGGACAGAACAAACTCGACTCATATGTCGGATGGGTTAATAATGATCAGTGTTTATTTAAGACAAACGATTCCTCGACTCAACACTTCTGGCTTAATCCAGGACAAAATAAACTCGGTTCGTCTAACGGATGGCTTAGTAAGGAACGGTGTTTAAAACAAACGATTCCTCGACTCAACTCTTCAGGTGGAGTCCAGGACAAAAACAAACTCGGTTTCGTCTAACGGATGGCTTAATAAGGAACCGTGTTTATTTAAGACAAACGCTTCCTCGTCTCAACACTTCTGGCGTAGTCCAGGACAAAACAAACTCGACTCATCTGTCGCATGGCGTAATAAGGAACGGTGTTTATTTAAGACAAACGATTCCTCGACTCAATACTTCTGGCGTAGTCCAGGACAGAACAAACTCGACTCATCTGTCGGATGGCGTAATAAGGAACTGTGTTTATTTAAGACAAACGATTCCTCGACTCAATACTTCTGGCGTAGTCCAGGACAGAACAAACTCGACTCATATGTCGGATGGGTTAATAATGATCAGTGTTTATTTAAGACAAACGATTCCTCGACTCAACACTTCTGGCTTAATCCAGGACAAAATAAACTCGGTTCGTCTAACGGATGGCTTAGTAAGGAACGGTGTTTAAAACAAACGATTCCTCGACTCAACTCTTCAGGTGGAGTCCAGGACAAAACAAACTCGGTTCGTCTAACGGATGGCTTAATAAGGAACGGTGTTTATTTAAGACAAACGATTCCTCGACTCAACACTTCTAGCGGAGTCCAGGACAAAACAAACTACTCAACTAATTAAACTCTTGCCCTCTCGCTTCAACTGTTTAATCAGTCGTGGAACTCACCTGACTTTATTGCTCTCTGGTGGCTAACCAGCTTATGAGATCTGTTACAATGGAAGATTCTAAGATCTGTGCTATTATGTGCCTATACCTCATTTGTGTCAGTTCACGCGGTGTAGCTAAATGAAAGCAAAGTGTAAAAGGCATTCGTGGCGTTAATGGTCCATCCAGCTTTATTTCCTGTTTGTTCTTTTCCTGTTTTCACTCATAAACTTAAAATAATATTACAGCATAAATTCATTCAGATGTTTAACCTAAATTGTCAATACATAACTTATTACGGTATGACCTTGATATAATTTTATAATTACATATATATAAACACTGTTCTTTGCAACGTTACACATATTGTTTACTTTATACATATATAACACAGTTATTGAGAGCAATAACTTTTACAAACATCCCAAACAAGGTTAAACTTGGTACAATAATTAGTCTTATAAATTATCGGCCACATTCATTGGCTAGTTTGGTACACCATTTCGATCCGATACGGCAGGTGCTCCTATTTTGTATTGATAGTTTATATATGGACCTAAAGAAAAGTAAAAAAGTGTTCTGAAATGTGTATAACAGTGTTCTTAACATTGTAATTAACTATTTTTTTTATCTTCTCGAACGGTTTCCGTTATATTGATTACGTATAAATCTCGTAAGATAGCCTATAACTGATTAATATTTCTGTTGGCACAAAATTTAGTAACATCTTCCGAATATTAACAGAGCCGGAAGGATTATTACAGAAGGGACAAATCCCTTCATTCCGTTTCCGGCCTTCCTCATTGCTGATACGGGGCTGTACTAAGGAAGACAGTCGACACAGTGCTGCAATGCTCGCTGCACTGATAAGAAATGTAGCGGTCATAGGAAAGATTTAAACCAGCGCCATCTGAATCTTAAATCCAAAGTACGACTTCTTAGACAGTGAGTCCGCCAGCTATTCCCAAGAGATTTCTTGTCATATTATAAATAAATAAATATATATTTAAGTATATGTATGTGTGTGTGTGTGTGTGTGTGTGTGTGTGTGTGTGTGTGTGTGTGTGTGTGTGTGTGTGTGTGTGTGTGTGTGTGTGTGTGTGTTTTAGATAATTTATAGTGGTCAGTTGATAGAATACGGACTCATCGAACACGAAAGTGCAATACTTTATTGTACAGTAACAGTTAGGACATATATAAGTTTCAGTCTTTTATATTACGTTCCGATTTTAATAACACTTATTTGTAAATCTTATTTGAAACATTTCATTTAAACTATTAGCTTTTGATTATCTTTTTAGGCCTAGGATTAAGACGTCGGACTTTGCATTCGAGTTAGATATAGCGCAGTTCAAATCCTGTCTGCGACCATTTCACGTTTTATCAGTACCATCAACCTTGAACTGTATCGATTCTCCTCATTATGAATGCACAGGCAGCGATGCGACGAGATGCGACGCGAGATATCGAATTCAGTGAACATATGAAATAAACGCGTAGCTCTCTGTGTATTTGGACCTTTATTCTGTTTGATAAGATTTTTGCACAGTCCCATTGTCCAAGGGTACGGGCAGTCTACGGCTTAAAAGAAGATCCCCTCTCTAGAGCAGTACATCAACAAAAATTTATGTTCAATCATGTAAACACTAGATTTTTAAGTTCGGAAGATATGTTACTTATAACTTCACCACTAAAAACAAATGTGCTCATGCTTGATTATTCTAATTAGAATAAAAGATTGAAAACAAGCAATTTTAGGATTTTATTGAAAATCTATAAAAAAGACAGTTATTTCTTCACGTGCAGCGTAATACGTACATGTATGTAAAAGTGGAAGTCTCGTAATTTAGTTTTTACAAAATTTGCCCTAAGGGTTTAAAGGAATTGTCTCAAGATCCCATAAATACGGTAGTTGAAACCAGATATAGTGTGAATGTTAAGTTGAGCTCCAGTTCACCTTCCCCTTAGTGCAGCGTCTGGAATCTGACGCTGTCATAAACTCTACTCCTGAAGTTTGGAGTCGTGTTCGTCTGAAGAGAAATAAAACGTTGATGAAAATACGCTCAATATTAACACTTTATATCGTTTTAACATCGGAGGAAGTTTTTTGCCCAAAGAGGAAGGTGAACTGGAGCTAAACTCAACTTTAACATTGAATTAACCCTTTCCACCAATAGCAACGTTATGTAGAGATGTAGCGATTGTAAAAAACATAAGAATGTATATTTGCCGATGTAGAGTGCTCTGACCTCTGTCTTTTAGAAGAGCAGAAGTACTATATACATCTTTTTAGGTTCAAATTGTTTTAAAATAATACAAATTTAATAATTGTTTCCTCGTTTTCTGATCTTAAAGTGCATCGAATTACATATTAGACCTGAATCTTTTGTTTCTAAAATCAATCCAAAAATATTAGCTTTCGACCCCATAATTCATGAGTTTATAAAGGATACTAATTATTAAAATGTGAACAACAAATAAGATTAAAGTAATATTACCCTTGAACGGGAAATATTTATGGTTTGAAAGGTGTAAATTAAAATTGGGTTGAATTAATGGATTAAAAGTTCTAATGAGTTTTTACTTGATGAAAGTCACATGACCGAAATGTAACATGAAAGGCTAAGTTCGGAAATGTTGGTGAACTCCTGATGCATGAGACAGCGCGAAACTTGGAGCCAAAGCCGAGCCGAGCCATTCACTGAGTTATAAACGATGTCGATAGGGGGCCCAAGCCTAGCTCGCCATATATCATGAGCTGTATTGTGGAGGCGCTATTACTCTCAGGCTGACCCGATACCAGGAGCTTATTGGTGCTGCTAGTACTGTTAGACACTTTGTAACTTCTCCTTGCCTGTTGCTTGCATCGCTGGCCAGCATGTCATGTTACTAAACACCTTCCACTTGTTGTCGAAGTCCTGTTTTTATCTTTTAAATCACTAATAATGAAAAATTATTTTTCCTTTAAAAAACTGACTTACTTGCAAAGAATTAATTACGTGCTTTAAAATTCAAATTCTAAATCTATTTACATAGCTATCTATAATACGAGTTTAATAATATAAGTGAAATTTTGTTCTTACCTGAATACCTTAAAGACGAGTTCAACGATGTATGAATATATGACGATACGATTTGGTCTTCTATAATTAACTCTAGAATGGAATGAACTATATGCGAGTCATTTATTTTTACATAACTATTATAAAGGCTTTTGAATAAACAAATGCCACAATATAAATATCTCTGCAAAAATATATATTCCTATTTATTTGTAATTGTATAATACAAATAATTAATTGAATTGTATAATTTATGTGTACAGTTTTAACATTTATTCACCTACAATAAAATATATAAAATGTGTTTAAAATTCATCAAGTAACAAAAGCGTTACATTGAAAATCGAAACTTTCAACGTACATAGTTTTATATATTGCTCACCAACGTGATCAAAATTGTTGAATAACATAATATTTTTATAATCATAACTATGCATGATTTGAGTTTTCCATCGATCTGGGATTCATACTTATTGTCTATACAGTAGTATGTATAGTATATAGTTATTACCTGAAGAAGAGATCAGATTGCAGATCTCGAAACGTAGTGTTACTGATCTATTATTTCACTGAACGATGGCAAATGTCCGGAAAAATCATGTTTCCTTCACAATCCTTCCATCGTCAAAAAATAACCTTTAAACAAAGAATAGTATATGGCATCTCTGTAAAAGCTGTAGCTTAAACTCTCCTCCACCCCAACTTACAAAAAAAATATTGTTTTTACTTCTATAGCTACGGCTTAGATTACTATTAAAAGCTTGATCCCATGCTGCTTTTAAAATTAAATACCAAACATTTATTTTGGATTTACATTCTGTATCTGTGCCAAGATAAAATCTGTATAAAACGAATTTTGTAGATGATATGTGTAAACGCTAAAGAGTAGTTTATTACATATATAACAAGAATCATATTATTGAAGAAGCAGACTAGACAAACCACCCTTTTCCATAACAAAGATCGTCTGTAACAATACAAGGAATGAGATATCTTTCAAGCAATAATATTGGACTCGGATCCTAAACGTAGATCGAGGACTTGCCTTTGTAGTTATATATCAAAGATCAGCAAAAAAACAATGAAAGAAATACAATTGTGGTATGAAACTATATTACTATAAACATCTTTATGATAACTAATACGAAAAACTTTCCTATTTTCCCATACTTGGAGGGGTGACTGGAAGGTTATAATGTCAACCCTCAACCTTCCATATAACACTAAAAGATATGATGAAAAATATTAAAATCTGTCCAAAATGGCGGTGTATTAACCCTATAGTTATATTTTTATTCTTTGCTACGGCCTATTTCAGTACAACTTCCAAAGCAACAAACTGATTATAAATTAACATTTCCTTATGAAAACACTGTTCCAAATGCACATATAAGCAAACCATTCATTACATAAAAAAAAGAAGTTGTTATTTCATGTACAACCTTTAGCAAATACAATCTGTGGGTTTTCCATTATTTATTACATATACGCTGCGCATGGCACAATATCTCGCTGAACATTCTGAATCGGATTCAGAATCATTCAAACTCTGCTATACTTCCATTTTCAATTTGAAGCGATCAATCACGTATACCCAATTCGGGGTGCTGTTAGGTTGCTGTCGATGCTTACATGCTGTATGGTCCACAACGAACCTGAAAGGGTGATTTTTGTTCCGGGAGGAAGTCTTGTAGCTCAGTAGGTACAACATAAATTCTACGGCAACCCTTAGATTATGGTTGAATGGTATAGTTCTTACTTAATATGTCTCCTATTTCTTTTGCATACATAGATATAAACATGTATCTAGTTTTATACAAAATACAAAAATTGTTATCTAAAATCGACTACACTGTTGGATTATTTCAATAAGGAAAATATGTTAATACTCACATATATTACATTGTTCTAGAATGTATAAAGATACTGTAATATGGTCTGATAGTTTTACACATATTAGTGTTAATCATTTCTGTTAGTTTAAAGTGAAGTCCGGAATGCACATGGAAGAAGCAGAGACAGGAGAAACGGTCAGACGGTAATTAAGTGAGAAGGTTCAACGTGCCCTACTTAGAACAACCCTTGTGTTAACCTACTCTTAGGCTTTCATTAGCCCTGTCAGACTGTATTACCATGTAAGACACGTTCTGGATCTGGTTCTTGCTAACAGGACGTGATGGATTGTGTAGTTAAAGCTTGATACTTCAATTCATTGTGGACTTTAAACTTTTTCAATTAGCGATCGAGTTTCCATATGAAGTTGTACGGCAATAACCTACTTCAAGAGACGTCCATGACGATGGCTTGACCATTTCGGAATTTAATTAAAGAATTATGATAAGGTATTCATGTAATACTGCATGAGTTTCATTAAACACGGCAAATTAAACTTTGTACAAATTGCTCCATGACGGAAGTTCTTTAAATCAGTATTTACTATGACAGTGTTTATGCTGAATTATATTATAGAAATAAATCTAAGTGAAAGCCTACACTTTTTTTATATTAAAAGGCAGCAATAAATAAATATATATATATATATATATATATATATATATATCATATATATTTTATGTAGGCTACGCCACTTTCAAATATGAATTAATTCACACAAAAATCCAAGCAGGTATGATTTAATAAATAAACTAATCAATTCCATTTCATAATTAGACTTGTTTATTTTTTATTACATAAACTTTGTGGCTTTAAAAATAAAAAAATTATTTAAATTATTTGACTTTGGAGTGTAATTTATTTCTGGCTTATTTCACCGGCTCAATCTACATATATTAAAATCACACGCTTAAATTATTAACGATTTATGTAGACAAGATGTAGCATTCTGTTTGTTCTTCAGCTCTTTTGGTAAAATCTATGATGTAAGTTAAGCCGTCAACGAGGTAAAAATCTGGAAATGTACAGAGTGATACGATTGCTCAGCTTGGTTTAGGATACGTGTTTATGAGTCAAGAAACTTCAAATTTTGGAACTCTGTTATGTCATGAAATTTCTTGGGCGTCACCTGCCCAGTCAAACCGTGAGGGTGAAAACTCAGTACGGATGGGTCAAAAATGAATTCTAAATTGTTGTATAAAATATGTTGATAAAATTCCAAAATAGCCATGCTGGATATTCATCACTTTTTTGTCCAAATATAGCAAGTCCTAGCATTGCTACATAAATTAGTACGAAATTAGTATTATATCATAGTATTGTATTTATGAAATTCCGTCCAGGTGAGATTTAAAGATCTCTGACGGTATACACTAAATGTTAGTATATATTTAGTGTATAATATGGGTCTAACCAGTAACCGCAGATTTAAACTTTATTCGTGTTACAACCACCAGTGCCCCAAGTATTAATCTTTTGCCTTTCTCCATTCTCTGCTGCTTTGGAATAACGCACCAAGTAAAATAAAAATTAAAACTTCGTTTCACACCAACAAAATTGTATGAATAATTTGTTTGTACCTACTTTATTTGCGAATGTTTACACTGATTAATTTCTCCTCGTATATTTTATAATAGCCTCGTGTGTTCTGATAATAATAAAAAAATTGTAGTTGCTGAATTAAATTAATAGTTTTGACATAAAACCAGTAAAATATTAGTTCGTTAACTTTACATTTTTCTAAAAAATAACATAATAATAGCAATTTTTAATAGCTTAGTGAGATAATTCTATGCGTTTTACAATTCAAAAAGGTTGAATTAATAAAATGTTATTTATTTCTGATGTACAATCATTTATTTTTACGATGGAAGAAAAGTAGACCAAAACTTGTTTCAAATATCGAAGTAAGACATGCGCATGTAAGTGAGTTAAGAGGTGCAGTTTCGTGTTGGAGGAAACTCGGATAACTGGTTTAAAACCCTTTACCACCGGCCACTCACTTTAGCGTGTTAAAAGTACCTAAGTATTTACTGAAGACCTACAAGCTTTTATTTCAAAGATTGATATTATCTAATTTCTCACGATTACAAGTCCATTTGTTTATAATCTTGAATTTTGAAAAACTTTCATCAAAACCAAAATTCATTTGTTTATACTTTACAAACATGTTGAGTAAGAAGATTTTAGATTCTAGAGGTTTCTATTAGAATAATGGTTATTTTGCATTCTTTAGTGACTTTTGGGTGCCGAAAAAATGTAATTCATTGTGATTATTGACCATTGTGCCACATTATTTGCGCAAAAGATTCTTGCGCTAAAACTTGTTTCAAATTTAAGACAGAAATATTTATCAGTAGAATATAAATATTTCTTGATATTTGATATTTCTCGCTCTTGATGATAATTATTCAGTCACTACATCGACTTGCTTTAGTCACAACATTACACACATAACAGTACATTACAATTTCATATGTGTGGTTTGTTATTCAAATACATGTTACAGATTGCTAAATGTGTAACTTTAGACTAACAGGTAGTAATATTATGTTCTCAATTTCACTGCAGAGCTTCAGTAAATGATGTACCCAGCGAGTTATAGTAATCTGATTGTCCATACTGCACGTCGGATATAAAAGGGTTAATACCGATCCCATGATTAACGCTCAGAAACCTGTATAATTTTGGATGATTGAATTGTTCCAGATGGGTAACTGACGAGGAGAATTGGATGAAGGATGAGGAGCTGGGAGAGCCAGTCATCTGCGGCAATGTTACGGGAGCAAGGTAACAAATTATTCCATATCCTGTTTGTGTGGTGAATGTGAGCTTATGTGGTATTCATTTCAAAATACAAAAGCCTTGACATAAGTTCGAATTTACATTTTAGGAACTCATTAAAGAGAACATGAAATTTTTATTGCATACTGATTACTTTATGTAGTTTACTGAATTGTGCTTATTGTTCTAATTACTTACAAAATTAACAAAAAGTATTTTAAATCAGTCTTCATGAACACAAATATTATTTTTTTTTTTAAACAAATTATGATATACAAAAATTCGAAATCTATACTCCAAATATTTCTTACTCTTCCAGTCTCTGTCGCTTCGGTGGGGAGCAAGCTGAAGTTAATTAATAATTATTTAAGAAGGACATTGAAATAGATTATACAAATTTAAGTATCGTATCAATGAAACGTCAAAGAGCATTAAACTCTCATTTGGTGTAATCAATGTATTAACAGCCAAAAATCTATAAAAGTTCAATAAATTGTATTAAGTTAAAAAATAATATTCTTTCTTTTTAATAACGAGATAATAATAAAGTTTACTTGCAGATTTTAGTGTGCTTTTATGTAAAAATTTGAGTTTTTGTTTCGTTTATAAAAACAGCTTGTGGATTGTGTTATTGGTAATTCTGATTCAGTTCATTGGTACAAAACACCGTGAATTATAATGAATTACTTCTGGATTATTTACAAGTTGTTATAGAAGGATTATAAAAGTAAATGTTTTGTAACAATTAACTGAGTTCATTGGTAGGAAAGAGCGGCAATTTTAGGATTTGCCTTCTCTGGAAAAGTATGTAGTTGCGGTTCTGAACATGAGTAAATTGTGGAACATCATTCTGTTTATTTTAAGATGCAAAATTGTATATCGAAATCTTTTAATTTCACCTTATAAAAATAACATCCTATGTTTGAACAGCTCAAAGGATATGGCGTGTTCTAGACCTTCTACACATTTTAAAGTATCTAATGACTATTTTACTTTTAATCAACAAATATTTTCATCAATATTGAATCAGTATATGAAACACGAGAATTGTTTAAATACATCGTAGGCGGCTCTCACACTAATGAGAGTTTTTGTAATTTAATCAAAGAGCTACAAACTTGTAATCAATAGATACTGCTCGAGCAACAAACTTGGCGGACACGAACAGTTCGCCGCCTAACTAGCTGTGACAGCAAACTTTGCATTATACACTGTGGAACTCGCGCACTCCACTGACAACTTTAATCTTTACTTTGAGTAACAAACTTAACTTTTATACGCTAAACACACGGAAGTTTGTAGGGCTATTATTAGTCTTCCTTGTTAAAGTACTTCAACCTTTTATGGCTGTCTGATTTAAACAAATAGGGTTTAATTTTTTAGGTGGATTATCAGAAGGTGTAGACCGGAACCGTTTATAACATTACTTAAGCTAACCTCGGGTGGATATTTGGAGCGTTCAAAAATGTCATGCCCAAATCGGATTCGAACCCGGGCCCCTGGGGCGACAAGCTGACACGCTAACCCCTCAGCTACAGTATTAGGAACTGCAATAAATCTTTAATTAAGAGGAATTAAACGCCTCTGTGCAGGCTTTGGTAGTGTTAATTACTGCAATATACTGTCAGAGAGCGAGAGCCTGATGAAGTGAATGGGTCAATTTATACACTGAGTTCCCGAGCCTTGAGGCACTTAATCTGAGGGTCTCTCGACTTCTAAGTTAATCAATTGTGTTGCCTCTCATAAACACTTCGTTTCTAATACACTTGGATAACAGGTAATACCATTCATTAGGTTCTTTTGACTTCTCGGTGTCCTCTGTGCTTAGAACAGACATTCAGCATTTATTTTACTAGCATTTCAAATGGAGCATCAATTAGTCATAAAATAAACGGCACTATAGTGTGTTGCAAATATATTTTTGTAATTTTCAAGTTAAATCGTTCAAAACTGCGAATAAATCCTATAAAATCTGACGAGAATAAACTAAAATGAGGTTTTCATGAATAAGGTACCCAGCCATACTAAATTTGTTTCTTAACCTTTAATTTACACTGTTTGAAGGAAACTTTCACCTGAAATTATATATATAAACAAAGGTATAGAGTGTATAACAATGGTATAAAGCACGTCAAACTGATATGAGCATCATGGGACAAAAATAAAGTCAAATTATCAGTTTACACTAAAAATGTAAAACTTCTAAGATCTGTTCAAAAGTAACAGTTTTATGTCAAGGATTTATGTACACGTCTGTGCTAGATGGCGATAAACCACACAATAAGAGAATCTCGTGATAGAAGAGCTCGGAACGTGTCTGAAGTGACCTGGAAATGGAAGACTTCGAGAGAGATATACTTCAGAGTATGACAGGAAACAAAGGAATGATTCTCCTTGATGAAGGTCTTCATCGTTCCTCGCTAATGCTTCTTTCATACTTCAACAATACAATTTTATATCCATCCCGAAAATAAAAATCCTCTTCGCTTCTGCAATTGTCTTTTTTTAATTAACATATCGTGATGGTAAATACACAAACGCATTAACATTAAACACGCTGCATCCATTATTGCTTGAAATACATTCGAAAATTCATCTAAATTTATAATGTATCTCTAACTGAACTATAGACTATTTGCTTTATTACATACGTTCACCGATGTCTCCCTGCCAGAAGTAGAGAGAAGTACTAATTACTAATCATTAGTATGCTAACTAGCTGATGCTGATTAGCATCACAATAGGACGAAGAATATATCAGTAAATAATGTTTTTGTGATCTAAACTATCTAGTTAGAGATTAATAAGTATGCATTAATGTGTTCATAAATCGTTTTAAAATAAATTGTGCTTACAAAGAGGAGAGTCCGTTTCAGGCAGACACTTTTTATCAAGTAATCGATCGTTTTATGCAAACTATTTCAAACTATTCACTATTTTAAGAGGGTTTTCAACGAAAGTAGCATTTTATCAGTTAAATCAAACATTTTTAATAGAAAACTGTCCAAGCCCATTTCTCAAATTTGTATTGACCTCTCCAGGAATCGAACCCTTGCACTCTCGGTTAGAGAACCACAGCTTTACCCAACGCAATTGTGAAGGTCAATATTAGTTGATTATAATTGTAAATGTACCTAAACTAACTATGACACGATACCACACATTTCCAGTTCATAAAAAACTATTTATTTTCAAACTATTATTATTTAATTTTAAACCTTTTTGAAAAGTGGATTTTAGCATAAAAATAAACATATTTTTCCACTAATCGCATAGTATATCTTTGACACGTACATGGAATTGTACGACTAGTTTTAAGTCCCTTGGAGTCCTTTAAATAATTTATTTTTATTACTGCGTTAGTAGGTTGTGCAGTAGCAGAAATATCTCTTAAAAGTTTGTTTCTAATAGAAAGAGGTGAAATATTCTTTTTTAATATACTTTTACCGTACCGTAGAAACTAATGACAATGTGTTGTAGTAATTAGTAGCAGGACAATGTGAGCTTGTCACTGGCTTGTCAGTGCAATTAAGTTTACAAAGATATTCATACAGTTTCCGAAGATTTCACGAACTATATGATATCACATTCTTTAGCTACTTGTCTTATTTATTTATGTTATTGCAACCATTGGAGTTACGAATTTACATCTATATATTTCAGTGCACCATAATATAAGAACTAAAATTTGTGTGATGTAAACGTTCCACATTATTGTGTGTAAGGTGTATTCGTGTCACCCTTCAGCAGCAGCTTTTATATAACTGGCGTGAAAAGATGTTTAAAACGAGGAGTGACATTGTCTGTGAGGGCAATGTGTGAGACAATGCGTCTGGCATAGTGTAGTAGGCTTTTCTGGTGTTTCTGATTGTGCATTGTCTCGTCTCCTCACATCGCATTGCTGCTGCCTCTTTTCTGTGGTAAGACTTGCTCCCATTCCTCAGTTCAAAACACATCCTCAGATCACGTGACACTATTTCTTACAAGAAACTTGAAACAATTAAAAACTAATTAAACTTGAGGAAGCTCATAACTGAAACTATGTTTGCTAGGAGAAATAGAATCCGATTAAATTGTTGGTGATCAGAAGATTAAATAATCATCAGAGTACATAAAAGATTTCAAAATACACACCTCAAAACAATTAAAGGATCACTTTTTTTAACATAATATACTCGGTTAACGGTTCGAAATTTTATAATTATTTTTTTTTATTTCAAAGTCGGTGTTGAAAGTAAAATACATCGTATATGTTTTTTGTATGATATTTTATTTTAGGCTAGAACAGTAAACAAAGTTTAAAACCGCAAAATTAAAACGAAAACAATTCTCTTATTAAAGTACAAATGTAATAAGACATGAACCCGTCTTTTAAATCTCACTTTCAATACCTTGTATTGCCACCTCTAGCTGATATAACCGCACGAACACGCTGTGGCATGGTTCTGATGAGTCGTCTGAGGCTATCCTGAGGTAACCGCTCCCACTCTTCTCGTAACGCCATTTCCAGCTCATCCAAAGTCCTGGGTTGGTTTGGGCGGCCCCGGATACTTCGTCCTAGTTGGTCCCAGACGTGCTCAATCGGGTTTAGGTCCGGACTGCAGGCTGGCCACTCCAGCAGTGGTATGTTGTGTTCGCCCAGGTACTCACGGACCAATCTTGCTGCATGTGGTCGAGCACCGTCTTGCATAAATAAAAAATTTTGACCTGCTTGCTCTGCTCTCGGACGAATATGAACGTCTAACACCTCGTCCACATAACGCTGGGCTGTCAAAGTACCGTTTCGGATTATGACAAGGTCTGTACGACCGTCAATTGTTATGCCACCCCACACTAATACTGAGCCCCCGCTAAACGGAACTCTGGGAGCTAGGCAACAGTTAATAAACCGTTCATTTCCTCTTCTCCACACTCGAGCGCGGCCGTCATTACCAAAAATTGTAAATTTTGATTCGTCTGAGAACATTACCTTACGCCACTGTCTCAGCTGCCAACGCCTATGGTCTCTTGCAAACTGCAATCTGGCTCTCTTATGACGCGCAGTCAATCTCGGCACTCGGACAGGTCTCCAAGACCTCAATCCAGCTTCCCGGAGTCGATTTCTAACAGTCTGATCTGACACACACGATTTCCAGTCGCCTGGCTTAGATCGTTTTGAAGTTCTCTAGCAGTTAAAAATCGATTACGAAGTGCATTAACTCGTAAAAATTGATCTTCTATGTGCGCGGTGGATCTCGAGCGGCCTTGTCCTGGGCGTCGTCGAAGAGTTCCTAGCTCCTGATGTCGGTTCCATAATCTTGAAATTACTAACTGACTCACACCTAAGCGCCTACCCACGTCTCGTTGGGAAACTCCAACTTCTATCAAAGTATCAGCTCTACTGACATCACTCTCAGACAAAATCCGTCTAACACCCGCCATAACAATAAAAACACACAGGGCTAACTATAGAAGCCTAATCCAGACTGAACGAGATCAACTAGTGACAAAACTGAGCCTGAACCTTTCCTTATCTCATTCTTGTTTTGACATGATATCGAAATAATCGCTCTTATCTTTTACTGAATTAGTCAGAAATATTCAAGAATTATTTATCTTTGCTACCGAGAGGTTCCTTTATCAGTGTGCAAAGTTCAAACATTCTTCTGTTATTATTACTTGTTTTACAAGACGCAATAAAAGTGATCCTTTAATTGTTTTGAGGTGTGTATTTCTGGATTTTTACATATTTTCCAGCATCAATCCATTTTAATTATATTACCATTAAACATGTTTCTTACTCTTAGTATGATATGGAAAACATTACGAAGATACGAAAAGAGCTTATCCAGGATGAAGAGATAAGCCTTGAAAATCTTCGGATAATGTAACAACTATCACCGGTTCTTGACAAGCCCAGCTGGCAGGCTCTCCAAAATCCTCTATGTTTTTTTACAAGTGAACTTGATAAGATCTCCCATACGCCCAACCTTTATTCCTGTAATATTTGTTATCGCTCCAACTAACATCAATTCCACCTTTCTTATCATTCCAATTTTTCCGTATGTACCTGTGAGGATAACAACCATACGATAATTGAGTTTATCACATAACACGTGTTCAAAAACTCTAAATGTGTTAAAGGGCGTTATAGTTTTTCACTCACAATCTGTGGAGTCTACCTCACACACCTCAGAATATGGCACTGATCGTGTCCTCCGTTTGTCCCCAGGCACTGTCCTCGTAACTACACGTGCTACAGAGTGGGTGAGAACCCCAACCATGGCTATACCAACTTTGATAACTTCCTCTGGTCCATGCTCACTACCTTCCAGCTCATCACCCTAGATTATTGGGAAAACGTGTATAATATGGTGAGTACTTGTCTTACTGTACAATGCTAAATATTTATTATACTTTTACGTCACGATGCACAGATAAAATAATTGTTGTACCTTCTCTACGAATTTAATCAACCCGGTATTTTTGTTTCAGGTCCTGGCGTCGTGTGGACCACTTAGTGTTGTATTTTTTACCGTTGTTGTATTCTTTGGATCCTTTTATTTAATAAATTTAATGTTGGCTGTGGTAGCTTTAAGTTATGAAGAGGAAGCAGAAATCACAAATGAGGTAATTATATTATTTTTAAGTCTTTTTAACACATAATTGGTGCATCAAATAATACAGCTAAGATTTTTCTTTTGTTTCAAATATTTTTTTGCTAAACAAACCGTTTTTAAACCAATCGTATAGGGAAAATACTCATAACAAAAATTTAGTAGTTAATTTTCTGAAAACGATAGAAACTTAATGTATTATAGTAGTAATATTGATGTTACGGATTTACATATTACGTCAAGTGAATATGGTAATCACCAACATAGCTGAAATATTTCAAGATTTGCATTGTGTTAGCGATGTTTTGGCATGGTTGGAATATAAAATGTCAGATGACAACGGCCGCATATTACATAGTAATATGTACTGAAATCATATTTTAGCATTTTGTTAAAAATATATAATCTTAGAAATCTTTTAAAGTAACTGTAAGTTATTGAAATTGTATATTTTCTATCGTGAAATTAGTTATTCAAATACTTGATCTTTGTTAGAAAATTAAAATATTACACTATTTTGTAATAGCTTATTTATAAAGTACAATAATCTACTCTGGTTTCCCCCTGTCTGATTCACTGATTTTTGGTAAATTGGACATTTTACTTTTCATGCTTGGTTGACAACGCTTTATATTAAAATAAATAAATTGTCATTATATTCTGTAGAATATGAATAAGGCAAATTTATTGCATTATACTAATAGCGCATAATTTAGATAGTTAAAATGACGTATGAAAGGACCGACATTTTAGTACACAACGTTGCTGCCTATAATAATGTTTAATATTATACTGTAATAGCCAGAGAGAGGTTCTGCCTTCACACATTCAAGGGGGGTAATTAGTTTCATTACCTCAAATTGTTTACTCCAATTTACTGTTTCTATACCATTCAAACCACGACATTTAATTTTAAATACTTTCGTATATTTCAATAGGCTACAACAACTAAGATATTTTTTGTATGTTTATAACTTTTGTTAAGGTACTCGAACATCTCTTGGTTTCTGACATTTGCAATTAAACATTCTAATGGATGGGTTTCCGCCTATCACACACTATTTTCAGCTGATTATTATTAGGTTTCTTATAATCAAAGTGTTGACTAAACAGGTTTGGTTAATCATTCTTTATACCAAAATTAAAATTTGGGGTTTCGAAACTTTACTACCGAGAATGACTGAAATTACACGCTCAATCTAAATAGAAGTGAAATTTACTTTATTAAAGGAAACTTAATTTCCAGGAAAGGAGGAAAGACTTGACGGATCACAGAGACGACTCGACGTTTAGTTTCGACCCGTCGAACATCCCTGTGAAAACGTTAGAGAAATGCAATAGGAAGAAGATAGACTCAAGAAAGGGAGTTCTGCTGTCCTCCTACTCTAGGAAGAAGACAAGGAGACGGAAGAGGCGAGGAGGGGTGTCGGGGGCTGGAGTGGAGACGTCGACCGCAGGCAGTCGTAGTGTCACACCGAGCCCCCGACACAGCTTCGCCGAGCCCGTCGCTTCCCCTCCACCTCCACCACCCCTGCCACCTCCAGTAGTGCCAAACCCTGATACCCTGCACCCAGGTCTGTTCATTCAGATGTCTTCAACTCAAATTGTTATCATATACTACATAGACATGTTTGAAATATATACGTAGTACTCGACCAATAGTTTGATTGTATTAGTTACACATGACACTCATCCAATGGCACAGAAAAGTGAACGCTAGGATTTCCCTTTAGGATAGATTGCTAGGATAGAGTGACAGGTTCATGTAGTAAATATTTGAACGGTAGCAAAGTTGGCGCAGTCTAAGTGTCAGACCTCGGAACTAAGTAAAATAATCCCTCAGACCTCAGCACACCTCGTTCGTATGAATGAATTATTTCCTGTGTTAACTAATACTATCAAAGCTAATAGATATATTTCAAGTGATCAAGTCAGCACCTACTTGTAAACTAATATACTATTGCAGTTTAATTTATAAACATGTGAAGCTGTATAGTTTTCTAACAGAATAGTAACATTTTTAATTTTAAATTATTGTAGAAACTACAATTAGACATATAAAGATACTACTCAATGGGACATCTCGTAGGACGTAGTCGATTGTCCCCTGGGCTAAATTGGTAAGCGCGATGCTCACTGGTTATGAACCACTGATTCTGAAATTAGGAAACAATAATGGTATGAGTAATCTACGTACGACAGTAATTTGCAAAGAAAAAATATTTTATCACCACTTAATCGTACGGGTATTATTTCTGGTGGCAATTAAAATATTATTTGCCTCTCATATACAACTCTGGATATATCGACAAGTTAAGCAAACTACGTGAGGCAGTTCCGACTACATCTGTCACGTAGAGAAAGCATTGCGTTGGTTATCTTCTTATATGTCTAATTACTATCAAATACTAATAGCGTAGCAACTACCACAAAGGTCATTTTCAATAATCAAGAAAACCCTTTTTTAAATTGTAAAACTAATTATTAGCCTAAATAAAGAAAACGTTGAGGTTAGACAACCTACTAGAGGAGAAAGCTTACCATCGATGTTCCGCAGGTCGAATCAACCGAGGGCAGCTGAGCAGCCGACAAGGCAGCAGCAACAACAGTGACGGGAACAACAGGGAGTCCTCCCTGGACGACTCGGGGGTGGTGGACGACCACGAGGAGGCTGATGGCACATCAGAGGATGTCACTAACTTACTGTTGCACTCTCTTGGTCAGGTATAATAATATTAGTTGCCACACATCTCAAAAAATAATAGTAATAAAACTTATTTTATAGTTTTTTATCATTAGCCAGGTCTTTGTGTCCTTACCTAAACTCCAAAGGAAAGAAGGTATTAATTTACACGATCAAGGAACAACTGCCTTACAAAAGTCTAACCTAAGCCATTTGATTTTGACAGCAAAAGGTGGATCCAGTGACAGTACCACCCTTACCCACCCACAGAGAGAAGGAGGTCAAGGTCATCAAGTGCAATGGAGTCAGTCCTCTACACACAGTACAAAAGCCGCCAGTGTACACGTTGCCTTCAGCAGACTATATGTCTCAAGTTGTAGTATTAGGTGAGTAACACAGAATTTAGACAAACTGAAATTATCACTGTTATTTGTTCAGTTTTTATATGTTGTAAGAGTACTGTAGAACAGACAGAGACTGTATAATGAAGCTATGCAGTAGTGGAAATGACGGTAAAGTAATCGACCTATTTGAAGACTAAATATTAAAGACATACGAATAGATTAAATATGAGCATTAGTGTACTCGTTCATAGAAGTAATTTTGTACAATGTTGTCTGTTAGTGCAAAGACTACATGCGTTGATACACATTTGTTATTGTTGACTACTATCTACTATTTTTGTTGAATTTATATATAGACTTATCAACAATTAAAGGTTAGATCAAATATGGAACACGAGTTGAAAAAATTATAAATACGAGCGAAAGAACAGGTAATGTAAGGTAATAATGGTAATGGAAGGACGTCCCCATAGAGTAATAATATAATTGTTTTACTCTGTGGGAGTTCCCCTCTTGTGGCATAGAAAGTTGTTAGTTAGCTTTTTTAAAACACCAAGCTGAAAGAGAGCGCACTTAAACCCATGCTGCCAACATTAACAACTGTTCTTACAGTAAACTGTATACATAATATTTTGATAGGTTATTTGTTTCTACTAATTGTAACAATTTTAGCAATGATATCCACAACCCATACAATACAGCTTGAGAAACTAAAAGGAGGCGTTTTTAGACTGCATAATACGGTATCAATGGACAGTTGACAGTGGCGAAACTTATTGTCTCTACCGACCATGCTTATTGCCTGTTTAACATTACATAACTTGAACCCAAATTATCCTTTGCGATATTTTATTTGTATGATAAATAACAGATAAAATTTACACAATAATTGTTTGTATGAGTAAAACTATAGACTGTAACGATTTTTGTGTTCGTTCTTTTACTTTAGGACTATTTCTTAGAAAATCGTGATACCAAACTAAAACATTCAAAACTTTTTTGAAAATAGTCACCAAGTATTCTCATGTACACACTATAGGCCTGTAATTGAAACAATGAATTGAAGTTGTCCTATGATGTCAAATGTGGACGAGATACAGTAGTAAAGTTTAAAAGTAACAAATATAAATCCCTGGTAACAAAAAAAAAATTAAAGTATAACGATTTGATAGAAATGTAACAACAATATTCTACCCCATAGCTCAAGAGTTGAATAAATTTAACAAAATCCTATCACCTCGAATTGTCTTAATGCCTCCTCAGTGATGTAGGCGTTCAAGGTTTACGCTGTGACTTTACCCATCTCCTACCTTCCAGACTTCTTCAGAATAAAATAATTCAAATTGTTTATGTTAGGTTAGGATATGTTCACGTGACTTTCTCCACCATCCTGAAATTATTACTTTGACCAACTAGATTTAGCTATTCTTCACAATGACTAATCAAAAGGATTATTTTCCTAGTACTATTATAACTCGTTAAAGTCATTAATTTATAACTTTGAAAACCGAATTTCATCATTATGCATAATAACCAGACTATTCATAACTGACTTAACAGATATATATATATATATATATATATATAGTATGGCTTCAGTTACCGATACCTAAAATCAAATTCTACTATTCATAAGCAAACAAAAACTCGAGTCATAAAATAAACTATGAAACATCATTTCCATTTTCATAAATCCAAATCTAGTTCTTTAATCTATCCTGACGCTGCTTCATCTGCCGAATGAAGATGGGGTAGTCCCTCTGAAAAAGCACGCAAAGGACTGTCTTCAACTATATGACGCAATGTCTGGGCTTTAGCTCCACAATCGCAGGATTCAATAGGAGTCTGACCCAACCTAAATTTCTAAGAACCACGCCTACCCACGTCTGTGCGAAATCTATTCAAAAAAGATCTACTCTCCGAGGAAGTTGCACACCACCTACTATTTCTGTTGGCTTGGGAATCAGGAAATTGTGTCTGCCATCAAACTCATCCCAACACATTATCCTGGCGTTTTTTGGCTGAAATTCATATCTTTTTGGATGGCTGGCAGTTTAAAAGGGTGAATATCTGGAGTTGGACCCACCTGTCGTGTGGTAGGTCGTGAAGGATAGGCAATCCGGAGTTTGACATAATCTTGTCATACTAAAGCCTCATTGCGCCATATAGCAGGAGGTGCGATGATACTAAGTACCGGGAGCCAAGAAAGAGGAATGGGTGTCAGAGTGCCTCTTACTGACCTCATAACCCTGTTAAGTTGTACGTCAACTCTTCAAGTATGTTAACTGTTTAGTCAGTCAGGAGCACAGTATTCAGCTGCGGAGTAGACCAGAGATAGAGAGAGGTAGGTATGCAGAACTTGTGCGCTGGCTCCCAAAGAAGACCTAGCTAGATGCTGTATTATGTTCTAACATTACCCACAGTCTTTACTAGGTAGCTCTTAAACTTTAGCGAGTGCTCAAGTGTGACTCCCAGGTACTTAGGATATTCGATAGTAACTGATTACTCACAATTACTGTAACATATGCAGGCGAAAAATACATCAAAATTTAAATTATATGGCCTATTTCATTTGGGTCAACCAATAAGGTACAGTATAAGTAATACTTATATCTTTATAAAACCTGATCGTTGTTTTGATATCAAAACTGATCTCACATGAAAAACGAAAAAAAGTATTGTTAAAAAAATATGGAAGTGTTAGGCAAATTTTTCAACGCACCCTTGGATTTTTCTCATTAATTCATAGGCATGCCCCACTCCTGAGTCCCTAGATTTACACCACAAATATACCAGCAAAATATGATTTTAGTTTTTACTATCCATCCTTTACTACTATTAATGATTTAGTATTAATACGCAAACACTGCAAACCTGTTACTGTAACTTCAATCCTGCGCCTATTATTTGTTCATAATTTTGCGTATGTTGACTGTGATGTTCAGCTCCTCCTTCACTAAATGTAACATGTTCATCGACTGCTAGATAACATGGTATGACGCTGTGTTGTAGATGATCTAGTAGATCGAAACTGTGATAAGTGCATAGAATGCTGTGTGGACTACGAGGGGTGGTTGAGGATCCAGAACTGCCTGTACAAAGTGGTCAGAGACCCGTTGTTTGAGCTGCTCATCACACTCTGCATCATACTCAATACAATGTTCCTCGCCACGGAACATCACGGCATGAGTGAGAATATCCGCAGTGCACTAGACATAGGAAATAAAGTAAGTCATCGGGGATTTCTACATATGCTGTTGTTGAAACTCTGATTCAGTTAAATTGTATCCATTCTATTTATCAAGTAATTTAAAGTACTTCTCAAACATTAGGCACACAATAAAATTGACGAAACTCGGATTTATATTTTGTTTGCTCATCTTCTCGGTCTGAATTAGTTGAAACATAAAAACTTTGCCCAAAAGAGTTAAGGACCGCAAGCTAAGCCTGTTCCTTTTGTCTTCTTTAGAACAACTAAATCAAATGTTTTCTGGTCCGTAATAATTGTATTCAAAACTTTTTTATACCGAAATAACGCATTCGAATTTTAATGACTGTAGCATTAAGGTGTTTCAAAATAACGCTTAGGTCATCAAGATTCTAGGATGTTTATCTGTTAAAAAATTGTCTGGTGAATGAAACTTTATAATGGATTGGAATGGAATAGCTATGTGGTTTTAGAGAGGTTATAGAACCAGATATAGTGATATAAAATCACTCTTGATTTTAACTTAACGGGGTTATTTCATTAAATCTTTGCCCTCAACTGTTTAGTTATCAGTGGAAAATAATTATACACAAGTCGTATAACCTCTTTGTTAGACATTTGCCTGATGTCACAATTCACATTTTAAGGTACATGATTTATTTTAAGTAGTTAAAAATTAAGTGGTTCGTTAATATGTAGACCATATTTACAGTCTATGTTAGGCAAAATTCCATGTAGTAAATCTCAACTATTGACCACAACACACACAACAACATTTTTGACCAATTAAAATATAGAGTTCTGATAGTAACCAGTAATGGAAGAGGACACCATCATTTTATCAGGATCATAGCTGATAGAGTTTGTAAATCAACTACTTTACTAACATTAACCATTGTAACTTTCTGACACTGATTATTGCTTTTTTCCGATTTAATCAAAATTTATCTTGATATCATTTGTCCTAAGATGTGTCAATTCTATTAAGATTAATTTTTAAATCCAATATTTCAATAATAAAATTAAACTATTACTTTCCAGCATCAATAAATACTACAGTGATTATCTGTTTCCTAGTGTTAATATCAACATTTTGTTCATCATGCAATTAAAAAAAATAATTATTGTTAGTAAACAAACTTAATAGCCACATACTGGCTGTCCGTCAAATATCAAAATAAAAATATGCAATATACGTAATGTTTCCATTATTACTTAGCATTAACTATGGTATTTATAAACACTGTGTTTTAACATGGGTATGTTTCAGGTTTTCACCTCAATATTTACTCTTGAATGCACTCTGAAACTGATGGCTCTGAGCAAAGAGTTTTTTGCTTGTGGTTGGAATATATTCGATCTTATTATTGTTTCTGCTAGTCTTCTCGATCTTTCCTTTGAGTTAGTTGATGGTCTGTCAGTGCTACGAGGCCTCAGACTGGTAAGTGAAGTTTTACTTAACAGAACTTTGTCAGCTATAATTTAACCTATAAATGAGGGCTCCCAAGGATAGTAAGACGTTTGTTCATTCATGTTTTCCGCTTAATCCAATTTAGCACAGGATTTGTCGTCAGCTAATTAGCAATGAACTAATTTTTTTACTACCGTCTAATTTTTCAGTTCACATTACATCAAAACATTGCTTAAACAATTAAAAAAAATATATATATATATATATATATATACGTAATTCTTGAAATATTTCTGCTTGCTGTAGAGAGCTAGCTATCTTTAGTCAACAGATGATAAAGATAGGTGGTAGACTGAAAAACTTGATGTGAAGAGAGCTTTACCATGGGGAGAACAAAATATTTCAAGAATTTAATTGTTAAGCAATATTTTGATTCATTGTGAACCAGAAAACTTACATGATAGTTATGACACTGACCACACAAACCTAAGTCTATTTTTCTTACTGATTATTGTAACATGAAGCGGATTTTGTTGGATATTGTTCAGTTGATCCCATAGTGTCACTGTAGAAATCCTTGTTCTGTATGATAAAATTTCAAACGACAACGCTATCTATTTTACGTGTAAGAGTTTGGCTTGCTGGTAATTCTTGACGTCCAAAACACTATATACCTAGCAGCACTCATGAACAGGTTAATTCAGGTATGGTGGATTTTATAAAAATATATAACAAAGGAAAGTGCTTTCATTAAATATTAAACATTTTATGATTTCTATGTATTTCATAATAAATGATTCAAGACATTCTCTAACAATATTTTAATAACATCAAAAACTTAATTTTAAGTGCAAAACATGATACATACCTAAACTGAAACCAGAAACAACTCATCAAGTTTACTGCAATAGTTTGGGTTTTTTATCAACATTTCGCAACACTGTGGATTATTAATGTTGAAAATAACAAATAGTAGGTACTCACTTGGACAAAAACTGAACTAAGGATTAATGAATTAATTAATAAATATATTGCATGAATTTAGCTTTATTCCTAAAATACAATGTATATCTTTTTTAATACAAATAAAACAGAGCACAACTCCATAAACTTTATAAAACATAAAATAACTCTTGTAATAAAGTAAACAAATTTATTGAAATTTGAGTTAGAAAAGCTTTCACACTGAATAATTCGTAACTAAGCATATTTGATGTTCTGAAAATATCATCAAAACAAATATGAAATAATAAGCTGTCTCTTTTTCTATTATTGCTATTATAAATTAAACAATTTAATTTTGGTTTTTAGTGCCTTCTTCAATTCATTTAAGACACCATTGTTTAAACTTGAATCTTCATCACCCGTATTTGTATTGATTTGGTACTTTAAATAATTACTTTTTAAATTCATCTGTAATAATCAATTTGTTGATTTGAATGTTGCAGTTAAGAGTTTTGAAGTTAGCACAGTCCTGGACGACGATGAAGGTGTTATTAAGTATCATTATTTCTACAATTGGAGCCCTTGGAAATTTGACATTTGTGTTAGTTATTGTAATCTATATATTTGCTGTGATTGGAATGCAACTTTTTTCAAAAGACTATACAGCTGAAAAATTTGCTCCAGACCCCGTGCCAAGGTGTGTATATGTTTTTATTGATTTTAAACCTCCTTAACAATTTCAATTCCATATTGCATTCCTAATTTTTCTAGTGCTCTTTTTTATATACTATTATTTCAAGCTTGTAAATTCATAAATTAATATAACAGTCATCATGTACTACGAAGTACAACATTATATGTTCTCAAGCTTCAAATATAAGATGTTACATTATTTGATGTCAATATTTGGATGTCAAATTTAATGTTGAACAGATTTACTTTTAAAATTATGTTGTACCTCCTTTAGAAAACTTTGTGGTTTTATTTATAAATCAATACTTTAAAGCAGTAAAAAAATTAAAGAAATTTCAAGGCCTTATAATCTAGAGCTAACCCAAAATCTTATTTGTAATATCAGAACAGACTTATAGTGAATATTGTATTGTATATTATATTATTATTGTAGTATGGGACATATCATTGCAACCCTAAGTTGTGGCAAATAAACTATTGTTTAATACACTTATGTATGAGATATATTATTTAAACTCTACATGAGAATGGAAGATTACTTTCTAGCAATATCACTAGTACTAACATTCTTAATTGAGATCTTTTTACATTACTAGTATATAATGAAGCCAAACGGCCAGGTTTGCAATTACACGTCTGGTATAGATGATATTAGCTCAAAGATAACATTAATTACAATACATACACGTATATAAACTGTAATTCATAGCCTTCTATCTAGTTCAACTTCAAAATTTTGTGGGATAATTCATTTATAACCCCCTCTGGGTATGTCTCTCCATTAAATTGTCCTGAGGAGTAAATTATAATAAGAAAGAAAATATATGTAATGTAAATATTTATAATACCTACACTTTTTCAGCTATGCTGTAATAATCTGTTGCTGTTTATTTTTTTAGAGACCGGGATGTTTCTTCTTCATTATTGTGTTACACAATTCATAGTTAATTGTGCTAATAATAACATAATATTTTTCAGATGGAACTTTTCAGACTTTTTTCATTCATTTATGATGATTTTTCGAATTTTGTGTGGTGAATGGATTGAGCCCCTTTGGGACTGCATGAGAGCAGAAAAAATTGAAGTAAGCTTCATATTCATTTACTCTTATTTTTAAGTAGACCAATGTTTAAGTAGAATTATAGTACTATTGTAATTAATGTATGCAGTAATTATAAATAAAATTTTAATGACCACTTTAAATACTGTATTATAACATTTGAATAAGTGTTTACTGTAAATAAGGAAGATGTGTAACTTTGTCCAAAAAATGTGGAATAATGATTGTTTAAAATACCTGTCCATAAATTTATTCTTATCACAAATGTATTATTCAGGTTTATATCATTTATAAAATCAATAGACGTAATTATTTAAAATATAATCTATTATAAATATCATGATGACTAGTATCCAGTCAGATGACACAAGTGATGGAGAAAAATAACTGCTATCAATGTTTTTATGTAATTTATTTTGCTCCTCAGCTCACAAACTTGAAAAATATGAAATTAAAAAATTTTAAACTGTATTGCCTCTCCTCACCTAAATGAGATGAGCAACATGTAAATAATTCAGATTGTTTTCTTTGAAAACTTTGTTCTGTACCATTATTTTAAGTTATTAAGTTTGTATTTTTAATCACATACGGTTTTGACAATGTCACAATGTATGATAGAAATTAAAAAATAGAGAAACAATAATAGGCCAATGATACGTGTTTTCAAGTGATATATTTTTATATAGTATGATTTAAAACAAAATACAGCAGTAAAAGTATTTTAATGAGATTACTGACATTTTTGTAACCTACCATGACCCCTCCACACAACTGAAAGCTCACGGGTTTGATTCCAGAAAATATTAAAAAAAATAATGAGTCAAGATGATCTTTAATGTAAATATATACTGTAGCTTGAATCTGAAACTTCACAAAGACTTTAGCATAACAGTTAAAAAAAAAATTGTGACTGACATTATTTGAGCTGATGCTAGTTATTGTATTTGTACATTCTCTGCTTGCTCAAATCCATTGTATCATTCATTGCCCATAATCAGTTTACGATGCGGTACAATAAACCCCCACTCTCTCTGTACAGTAGCTTTTACTGTTTAATTTAAGTTAAAAACAATTTTCCTATTTAGAATGTAGCAATATATATATATATATATATATATATATATATATATATATATATATATATATATATATGAGAGACAGTAAATGTTACAATTTATTGTGGTCTTCAATTTTTCAACTTTCACATGCTAGCTATTTTTAATTTTTCCTATCTCAGTTTTCCTATTTATGTTTCTCTGTTTTGGACCTTTTCATTTTTATTTAATCCTTTGTCACTATTTTATTGTCACATTCAATACATGAAAGAAATATATCTCAGTTAAATACATGCAACCATCTGATACAAGTAATCATTTAAAAATAAGTATTATTGTGTTGTATTTGTAACTTTTGATAAAAAAAAACTCCTTATGTTTATTCTGATTATAGGGCCCTGGTACTTGCTTTGCTATTTTTCTACCCGCTTTGGTGATGGGCAATTTCATGGTTCTCAACCTCTTCTTGGCCTTGCTGCTCAACAGTTTCAATTCCGAGGAACTGAAATCTAAAAAAGAGGTCAGTGTTGATTTTTACTCTTTCAGAGGTTATATGGTATGATTATACTATTTTTATAGTCTACATTCTTTTTAAACCTTATCTTGTATCTCAGGCCTGTCTTTCTCAGATATATTAAGTAGTTTCACCTTTGATATCATATTCAATAGAAAGCTGTTTAATTTGCTAGTGGTTCGACCCTTTTATAAGTACTAGTATTTTCATTTAATTTCCCCTATGAAAGTAATGCATGAAATTTTTATTCATTTTCATATATTAACAACACAATACATAATTTAATAACATTATATAAACCTAAACATGTACAAATTTTACATTATTGTACTTCTGATGAAGTATATTGATCAAAACACAGAACACCGATAAAACAAAACTTTTATCACAATTATTATGATAATATAGTTTTATTTGGTTTACTCTCGGTCAGAACAAATATAAATGTAAGGTTTAAAATAATATCATTAAGTAAGGATATTTGAGGGTGAATCAAGCTTATGCCCTCATAGGCTGGTCCAGTCTATATTTTGCTTAGTCAACTATATGTAGCAGCTTATAGAATACATTCCTTTGATGCACTTATACCAGAAATTAACTACAATTTTAGAATTTGTCTCTCTCTTAAAACATGTAACCACTAAAACTGAATAATTAAAAAATATTTATAAACAATTAATTTTGGATTGTCTGTAAAATACAATTCCTACATTTTTTTCTCTAACCATGTTACTAATTGTAATATATTTCTTATGATATATTTTTATTTTAAATTGTTTATGCTCAAAACTGTAACACTTTTCTTAAGCTAAATTGTTTCCTTGAATTTCAGCAAAAAAGCTAACTGGTAATAAATATAATTCTATTTATGTTTATTTGGTTAGTTCAAGTTACAATCAATTTCAAAAGTAGTGTGATTTAACCCAAATATAGAGTTTTTAAATGTTGATCCTTTTCATCTTTATTACAAATTACTTGTATAAATTAATATAAAATATTGCTGTATTTGTGTTACTAAGGAGTTATTAATTCCAAGTTCATTGCTTATAAAGTATAAATTAATCATGCTTCTCTTTTATACATAACTACTGAGTCATGAACCAAAATAGAAATGTTAATTGTTGGAAATGTGTTGTTTTGATGTATGAAATCAGTTTTTAAGCATAGTTGAATTTCTTATACAAACAATAAGATCTAAACAAATTGTTTTTCATTGTAGATTATCTTTACTTATTGGATATACTTCTTATAAATTTAAAATCAAACAATCCAATAATCTTTTACAAATTGTTTTAATTTTGATATTGAAAATGAATAAATATCTAATAGTGAAATAAATCAATGTTCAATAACCAGCAAGGATTGAATTTTTATAGGAATTGAAATCAGTATTTTTATCTTAACAGATTACCATAAGCCAATGTAAAAAATATATGCTTATATGTTACAAATTCAATAGATATTTGTTTAAATACTTGTTAAAGATTTGAGATTTTCAATTAGTAATTTTGGTTGGGTCTTCAAACACCAGTTGGTCTATTACTGCTTGCTCAAATAAATGTCTTGATTTACTTATACATGTCAAGATTTTCTTACGGTATTTTACACTATTAATGCTCTTTAAACTGTTTTCATTGTACATACCAAAAACTATTTACATAAAACTTACATCAGAAATGCATAGCCAACATTACATGCATTCATTCATGCATTCTTAAATGACTCTCTGCATGACCCAACTGATTCAGTTTGCATTTTGAAACTTGAACGCTTGTCATTTCTACAAATGAGTAGTGTTGTGTTATGGCTTTTCCAAATTATTATTTATTTCCTTGTGTATTTGGCTTAGCCCGAGTATTTGGAGGAGGATGCTGAAGTGGCTGAGATGAAAGCATTGTGGTCTCATCATATGCAGGTGGCTGCTCGCTTCTGTGGCCAGTGTGGTCTACCCTTTTCCCCCACTTCTCCCCCTCCTGTAGTCACTCACTTGGGTTCTAGACCAAGGCACTTTGATCCCCCGTTGCACCCTATTCACAGCTCCCCCCCACGAGCATCTATAAAAAGCAAGAGTTTGCCGACTTTTCAGATTTCCCCTTTACCGAAAAGGAACCTTGTAACACTTTCGGCTCCTGCGAGAGTAATATTTTCTGACAATAAACCCTCCAGAACATCTGTTCATCTGGTAAAAACCCCTGTTGTCTCAAAAACAAACATGAAATGTAGTGTGACCAAAGAAGACAGATCTTCAGAATTGCCTGGAAAAACTCTCCTGACCCATCCTGACCCTAAGACCCCCGAGCCACTTGCCCCCTGGGAAGAGGTACTAAGGCTATAACTTCTACATGTCATAATGTTTTATTAAAGTGTTGGTCACTGCTGTCGTGGAAGTACGTACTTATCGTCAAAGCACAACTCATTCAACAATTGAATTAGTTTCGTTTTAATTCCGATCGTGAGAGCAATAATAAGTACAACCGACTTCAGAGTATATGCATTAAAAACTTTGTAGAACAGCAACTCATTTGTGAATTAACTTATCTGAAACATTTTTTATAAAAACCTTATTATTTGTAAGAATGAAATTCAAATTTCTTCTTTACCTTGGAGTACGCTTGATACCTTTAACCATGAATAAATGAGGTTAAATATAACAATTTGGTTAGTAAAGAAAATGTTATGATCAAGTCAATGTAAAGCTAGACAAAAAAATATGGCTTTTAATTTTTCAAGATTCCTTGATTTAACACAAAATCTTTGATAATCTGGACTCAGATTAGCATTATTCCAAAAATCTGGACTCCACAGTATTTGAGATGAATACCTTAGTGGAAATTGAATCAGTTTACAAATTTCCATTTAAATTAAAGTTCAATTAAATGTTTATATTAATATTTATACGGCCACATATGCAGCAATTGTAAAAATAAAGTAGTTTATATATTTACTTCAAAGTTTCCTGTTTGTTTTCTTGACAAATGATTTTCTAAGCTAATTTTGCAATCCTACAATAAAAAATAGTATTTAAAATCTTATTCAGTTCAATACAATAAGATACATAATTAATGCTGAATTCAAGACTGGAAATTGGACAGTCAAAAAAACTTTCAGAGATGATTTAAAACACATTTTAAACATTTAAAGGTAATCAAAAATGTAATGAGGTATTTATAAATGTGGCTTAATGATTTCAAAAAACATTATAAACATTTAAAGGTGATCAATAATATAATAAATCCTCTATATTTGTGGCTTTTATACAAATTTCAATCAGTAAATGTGTTTGTAACAACCAAACAAATAGATTGATTTTTACTAAATTTGGCATGCATGTGCATACATGGTAAATTCCTAGACTTATTAAATTTAAACTTTTAACTAAACTTATTAAACCCAAAAGTTGATTTCAATGAAAACAATGGAATTTTTATAACTCTAACAATTTTTACTAATTGTTTTCAGTCATAAACCTTAGTTACATGTTTCTAATTGCAATAACTCATCTCATTAAGAAGTTTTAATTAGAAGTTAAAGCAACATTTTAATTTTGGGGAAATTGTTACTGAGAAAGTAAATATGGTTTGATTTGCTGAAATTCAGTATAATAGTATAAATTTGTGAATATATCCACTAGATACAAAAATAATGTTTTTGTCTGAAAAATAAATATATAAAGGCTCAAGTGATTATGATAAAATTATCACTATTTACAGATTATTAAAGTTTTAGAAATGTCATAAATAGTATCTGTACAAAAATTACTTTTTAAATAAAAAGTTTTAAAAATATTTGAAATTAAGTAGCCTAAAAGGACATACCACTTTACAGAGAAAAACGTTGCAAATTTTGGCATTATTTATCAGTATTAAAATATAGTTTTGTTTAAAAAATATTATTCCAAAACTTGTTTTAATAAACACTGAGAGGGTTTTTTTATTATGAAATTAAAATCACACACTTCTCTTTCTCTAGTAGTTTATACATATCAGAATGAGTTGGGCTCTGCTTCTGTGTATCGAGGCACTTTACACTCAGTTAACACAGTAAAGCACAGCATGACAATGGTAACTCTATGGTGGCACCCAGCACTTTACAACAGCAGAGCAAACTGTGTTGTGTCGGTTCCCAGCTTGTGTAGTTTGTGTACAAGGTAAGTGTGTGTTGTGCCACTCGTTCAGAAGCAAGGAGAATATTGACATTTTTTTCTCAGACAATTCTAACTTTCATCTTACAGGTATGTTGTCACAATTATTTGTTTACTTTAAGTGGATATTTTTCTACTGTTGGTGAAGCACATGCAATTTTTTATTCATACACCACATTTCACTAAGATAATAAAAATTTTCCAGTTTCATTTAATTCTTTCAAATGTTGAAATTATAAGTTGTTTATTGCTCTTCTTATTTAAGTTGAATAACAGTGGGTAGATTTTTTTTATAGAATTTAATTGTTTCCTTTTAATTCTTATTTTTATTTGTCATTTTATGTGAACAAGGTATACTTGTCATATATTGTTATAAGTTAGTAATACAGACTGGCTTTTACCAACTCCTTCCTTATTTGCTTTAAGTATATACTGTACAAAATTTAAATGTTACTATTATTAGGATTTGATTCTAGTTTATTCTCTGTAATGAATTTATTTCATGAATTTTACTTGTTAATAATTTATAATAGGTGTGAACAGTATTTGTTTAATAAATGTAAAGAAAAAGTATTAAAACCTTACATCAGTATTTTAGGGGCAGCTCTTAGAGGTACTGATAATAGTCGCTTTCCATCTGATCTACCACTAAGGCCTTTCTGTGTGAATGTGAAATAGCCATTGTTCAACCAATGTAATAATAAAATTGTAATATATATAAAATGGTCCAATGAGTTATTTTTTTACTAACAGGAAGTAGGTGAAGAGTCCAAGATCGCTAGGAGTTTTGAAAGGATCAAATCAATAATAGCAAAAAACAAACGGAAAAGGAAAGAACTGGCTGAGAAGAACGAGAATGAAAAGAACTTCAGGCTAGAAGAGCTAGTGAAAGAAGTTGTAGCACAGAAAAAGGACTGTGGCGTCCAAGAAACTGCCATCTGTAACTCACCAAGAGATAGCGCAAGGTGAGAAAGAATTAGAATACACTCTCACAACATTTAAAATTAAACATTTCTCAATATTTAGTAGAGTTATTGTATAAGTTTTGAATGTCAAAAAAATCTTTTATTAATGCACTGACAAGCTCATTTATAGAAAATTGCAGAGTAGTTTCACTGTCTAGTATATATTCAAATTAGACAAGATTATAACTTAACTAGAAATAGTGGCACAGTGTTTGTTTAAATTATATTCTCAGCTAAACAGAATTTAGATGTATTTAAATTTTATAACTGGTGTTAAGAACAACAGCCATTGTTGAGAAGAGAAACCATGGACTTTATTGACTTCAGTTACGTAAATTATGATTTGCCAGCAGGAGTGGCCATCACATTCATATGTTTGGATTTGAAATTTTCATTTCAATAATTAGTGTATAATCTTAATTGAATTGCCTTCTCCTTTGGAGAAAAGTTCATTGGTATGATGGAGATAGAACACACCAAAAAACCCCTAAAAATTAAAAAATATATCTATATCAGCAATCCAAAATCTAATTTATTTTAATTTTAGTGTATTTCATTTGGTGTGGGTGTACTCTTCAATCAGATTCACGCCCCCCCTCCCAATTGTGTCACTGGTTCAATTTTTATGTGGATCACAACACTAATAATCAATAAATACTCCTTTTTTAGTTCTTTGGTTAGTCAAAACCCTTATAAGTGCATTTTTATATAAAAGAAGTAGGAGCCTGCCTCCCTGCACAGTTTTGTACATACTCTTAAAGATTTTGGTCTGAAACAAAAATAATAAACAATTTCCTTAAACTTATCTCTAAAGCTTGATTGGAAGTTTCATGAAGCCTTTGGATAAGAAGTCCCCAAGAAGTTGTCTCAAATCAAATCATATGCAACAGACGGAAATATTAAACACCTAAAAATACATAATGTATCATCACTCTCTCCTGAGATCTTGACAGACTTCTAATTATTCTATTATAATAATAGAATATTATGAATATTATATTAATGATAATATTATTATTATATTATATTAATTTGCAATAACATTCTACTTATATTTATAAATCATATTTTCCAAACTAACATTGTCTAAGTCTTAGTGAATTGCAGTCCATTTTAAAGAATCAAATTAAAATGTAACATTCAGCATTTGTTAAAATTAAGTAGTAAAAATTAAATAATACAAACTTTTTGAGTATATGTATATTTTTAGAATGGCATGGGTTTGTTCGTGTAAGTGGATAGACACATTTATGTTCAGAGAAAGGCTCATGATTCCTTCTATTCTTGGAGTCTTTATTCACAATACATCAAGAGTTGTGATGGTGTTGTAATACATAACAATGTTTACATGAGTTTTAGTTGCCTTCCTGGTCTAGATACTTTTGCAGTAAGTAGAAAATTCTCTGTGATAGCCAGTTTTCAAGCTTTCTCTTGAGCATCTTCCCTCTGAGGTTTCTTATTTCAGCTGATAAAAGTTCTGACAAATTTTGGGTCAATGTGGGATAGCTTCTTTGCATATAACAAAAGGTGGTGTTCAGGAAGAGTACACTGGGATCTACGCTGGGTGCCATTGCTGTGCAGATCATGGTGGTGGAGCAATTCTTTACTATCAGCATATAGGACCACTTGCATGATGTACAATGATACATGCGTAGTGAATACAGTCAGTATTCTCCATTTTTAAGGTTTCCTTGCAGCTATCTTAGCCAATATTTTCAAGTGTTCATATTGCTTTTTTATATAATCAGGATTCTTAGGAAGTTACCTGCTGAGGTGCTTCCCTACATGGCAATTCTGTACCTCAGGTGAGACTCAAAGAGTGAGTGATATGTCAGTATTCTGTAATAATGTCTTCTGAACAAGACATGAACTGTAAACTTTAACTAACACAATATCACTTATCACTCATCAGGTACACAGATGACCGAGCATACTGCCAGACTATACAGCAAGTAATGGAGGGGAAGTCCCGGGTCGACCTACAGTGTTACCAACAAAATACACCCAGCAGTCATAGCACACCTCAGCGCAACTCAGGGTAATGATAAATATTTATACTAGAATTATTACCAACAATACTGATCAAACCAGGTGTTTACACTCAATAAATTACAACTAATCCTGTACACAACACACTCAGCAGTAATAGCACACCTCAGCGCAACTCAGGTTAATTATAAATAATTATTCTAGAATTAGTACCAACAATACTGATCAAACCAGGTGTTTACACTCAATAAATTACAACTAATCCTGTACACAACACACTCAGCAGTAATAGCACACCTCAGCGCAACTCAGGTTAATTATAAATAATTATTCTAGAATTAGTACCAACAATACTGATCAAACCAGGTGTTTACACTCAATAAATTACAACTAATCCTGTACACAACACACTCAGCAGTAATAGCACACCTCAGCGCAACTCAGGTATTGATAAATAATTTATTCTAGAATTAGTACCAACAATACTGATCAAACCAGGTGTTTACACTCAATAAATTACAACTAATCCTGTACACAACACACTCAGCAGTCATAGCACACCTCAGCGCAACTCAGGGTAATGATAAATATTTATACTAGAATTAGTACCAACAATACTGATCAAACCAGGTGTTTACACTCAATAAATTACAACTAATCCTGTACACAACACACTCAGCAGTCATAGCACACCTCAGCCCAACTCAGGGTAATGATAAATATTTATACTAGAATTAGTACCAACAATACTGATCAAACCAGGTGTTTACACTCAATAAATTACAATTAATCCTGTACACAACACACCCAGCAGTCATAGCACACCTCAGCGCAACTCAGGGTAATGATAAATATTTATACTAGAATTAGTACCAACAATACTGATCAAACCAGGTGTTTACACTCAATAAATTACAATTAATCCTGTACACAACACACCCAGCAGTCATAGCACACCTCAGCGCAACTCAGGGTAATGATAAATATTTATACTAGAATTAGTACCAACAATACTGATCAAACCAGGTGTTTACACTCAATAAATTACAATTAATCCTGTACACAACACACTCAGCAGTAATAGCACACCTCAGCACAACTCAGGGTAATTATAAATAATTATTCTAGAATTAGTACCAACAATACTGATCAAACCAGGTGTTTACACTCAATAAATTACAACTAATCCTGTACACAACACACTCAGCAGTAATAGCACACCTCAGCACAACTCAGGGTAATTATAAATAATTATTCTAGAATTAGTACCAACAATACTGATCAAACCAGGTGTTTACACTCAATAAATTACAACTAATCCTGTACACAACACACTCAGCAGTCATAGCACACCTCAGCGCAACTCAAGTTAATGATAAATATTTACACTAGAATTAGTACCAACAATACTGATCAAACCAGGTGTTTACACTCAATAAATTACAATTAATCCTGTACACAACACACTCAGCAAGATTGATAAGTTTTTTTATTCTTGTTGATCTTTAAAAATTAATAATTTTCATTAAAATAATGTACAGTTGCAAGTAAAGTTGATTTTCAATTTATTATTTTTTAAATTGTTCAATAATTGGATGTTTTAAACCATTAAAATATCACTTTATATCAATGTAATTTTAATGATAGTTATGGAAATATAATAATTGAATTTGGTAGAGAATGGAGATTTTTCAATGTTCATAAATCAATTAATAATATCACCATTGCAAAAAAAGCCAACAGTCATCACTCAAATATGATTATTAATTTTTTTCTATGGCTGATGAACTGAGTCCCGGTAACCATGCAGAAGTATTGTTGGGAATTAGAAGATGGGTGAGAAGAAATTCCATCCTCTCTCTGAGATGCTGTTACTATATTATGTTACAATTATTCAGCACACTGCATTAAATCAGTATTTTATCGAGACCAATGAGACATAAAA
Source organism: Homalodisca vitripennis (assembly GCF_021130785.1). NCBI lineage: Eukaryota > Metazoa > Arthropoda > Insecta > Hemiptera > Cicadellidae > Homalodisca > Homalodisca vitripennis. The sequence goes on from NC_060208.1 coordinate 132,200,557, forward strand.
TAGATTCAGCAAAACCTGACAATGTTATTTACTTGTATGTCTCAGTCACAAATCACATATTAATCATAGTGATGGGACACCATTCATCCCTTCCCGGTAGCCTTTCCCCTTCAAAGCTTCAGCAAGTCTCCATGTTTCACTTAGTACACTACTGCTGTTGACGGTTGAAGACCTCCTATTCAAGTATATAACCAATAAATCTAGTTTATTTCAGTTGGTTTAAACTGCACTGATAATCATAATTTTAGAACTAGGAAGGGTTGTTTACAGATTCTCAGAAAAAAGGAACTTACATGTTAAATTATCACATTCACAAATGATAACTTTGCTAAAATGCTAAGATTTTATTATTCTCTGATCACCATTAACTGTAATGAATGTTTTGGATCTAAACTTTCATCAGGTATTACGAAGTGGCTTCCCCACCCACCCCAAGACTACATGTCGAGGTCTGCAAGACACCTTCTCCGCTGTGTGAAGTGATACCTCTTCACGGAGATGAGGTGAAGGTGCAGATAGAGGAAGACTCAGAGGAGGAGCGGAAGGAGATAGACATCAAAGAGGACGAGTTGTACACGAGCATAATGGCAGAGGCTATGAGTTTCGCTCCCACTCTGTCAGCCCCAGACTTGGACCTGCCCTCTGTAGATGACTCGCCCAAGTTTGTAGAACGAAGACGTTCCCTCTCCTCCCCTGTCAACACTCTCCATAGGCGGTCCTACCAGCTGGCAACTAGAAGGGAGAGTTCAGAAGGTGAGCTGATTAAGTAAGACGAACATATTAATGTTGTAAAGTCTTGCAGAATCATTACAAGAGGCGGAAAATAGGATAGTCCCTTGAAAGCATGAAGCATTAGAGGGCATTGGCTCCATTCAATTTCAATGTTGTATATTAACATACTCTGACACAGTTGAAATTAAGCTGTCTCTATTCAACCATATTTCAATGAGACATCTTATGACAAAAGCAATATTTTTATTGTATTTTTAGAAAGATTAACACATCATTTTAAACTTTAACAATTTACAGTTATTTATCTAAATCTTTGTTTTACTATAAGTTTATAAATTATTGCAAGTTACAGACTTTGCCGTACATTGTCACTTTGTGCCGCTTTTCAACACCACTAACCTTGCAGGCTGAAATCCTGCTACCCTCAAGTACTACTTGTGTGGCTGTTTATCAGTTTTATTGCTGCAAACTGTGGCTTACTATTTACAAAAGCTTGCATCTATGCTTGCCCAGCAAACAGCAAAATGTTGATACAAACAGTCATACATTGCAATTTTATTATATATGATAATTAAAACATAAAAAAGAGAGCAAGCGCTCAAAATAGTCTTAGTTGAACCTTAGTTTGTAAATGGAACAGACATTGTAAATAAATATAATCATACTTATAGTGGTATCCTAGTTTGTTTTTTTCTTAGTGATTTTTATTCTGTATTATAGTAGTTTAATAAAATAGAAGTCAATTAAAGAAACATAAATACTAGTAAAAAGTGAAGAAATACTATGCAAATAATACCAAAAACATATCAGTTCACATGTCTTGTTTGTTACATGTATTTCAATTTTTTGTATACTACATGCATTTACTGAGATTTCTCAAATGCTTTCACTCTTTTTCATAAAATTTCAAACTTTCTACAGATGACACTTCTGCTTCTAATCGCATGCAATTTTCAAGCGAACATCAAACTCTTTTGGGGCTGCTTCAGACAAAACTGTTTAAGGAAGAATGATACGTAAATGTTTAATTGTAATGCATTGTGCTATACATGTAGTGAATGGGTGTTTTAAAAACTGACTATTGTGCATAAACCTTCAAAATATTTTCATTACTCAAGAATAATTTGAAAGATCAAACTATCAATCAAAGCCCATAGTCTACTAACAAAACCTTTTTTTAATAAGAATTAGTTTAGACTATAACACTTGATGAAAAAACACAGGATTCTATATTTTGTTACAGTTGTAATGAAACTAATAATATGTACTCAATGGCTAACTAGTTTTTAAATAATAAAAAAATGATTCAATCACACATAATTCAATTAGTTTTTAAGTTAAATCTCAATTAAAAACAACATGTTCATGCCACTAAACTTCAACTAAACAAGTAACTTATTAAACACTTCATTCATAATTAAAAATAAGAAACACAAGTAGATCTAACTCACTCGAGCTTGTGGCCTTAATTTAATAACTAAGCTATTGTAACCAGTAACTTAAGTAAGCATGTTTAACATTACATAATTATATTAGATTTAAATGCATCTATGTTAACATGGACTTGACCCATTTTAACTAATCAGCTGGTTAAATATGTCACATTAAATAAGTAGAGAAAAGTCAGTCTGCTGGACAACTTCAGGGTTGCAAATCAACTGAAGAAAATGTTTAAAAAGGTAATTACAAATCTGTATTCAATAGAATGATTGGCATGTACTCGCCTGGTTTGTATAAAGTTTGTGGATCTATTTTTCTAGTTGCTTATGCATTTATCTTATGCTACCATATTTTCTTGCTACTCTAGTTCATATTTAAGCTGCATTTGTTGTAGATTTATAGATTTTTACCTCATATTGCAGTCATAAAAATTAAACATATGTTTCTGTAATATAATGTCTCATAAGCTGTTTTATTCAATAGCAACAGAATTATAAATTTTAAATTACCTGGTACCTAGTTAAAAAACGATTATGGTTACTTGACTCTTCATCCCAACTAAGTATAAACATTTGTATATTAAGAAGTTGAAATAAATTCATATGTTTGTTTGGTCTATTTTCAACTGTTACTTTTGTAAATAGACCAATGTATTATTTATTATTCATTTGGAACAGTTTTAGTATTTTGTATGCTATGCATGAAACAAACATTATGTAAACAGAAGTATTCATTATTATTATTATTATTATATCAACTCATATCTTATGAACTATGTAATAAAGCATTTGGAATGAAAACTCTTTTTGCATAATTATTTAGATTTATACTAAAAAATATGTATGTATATTAATATTAATTGAATTATATTTGACTTACAACAAGTATTTATGCTGTAACGGAACAGCACACCTGTTGCTTTTTCATTTATTAAACATAATTATGTTGCAATCTATAGATAGACAGTATTTTGAATTTAAATACGTCAATTATTTGATAGAAGAGTGTGCCATTATGTTAAACTTTCTGTAGAAGGAAAGTCAGTTTAAAACTACAAAAAGTAGCTTTTAACACTTTTTTGTGTAATAATACTGATAGTGCTCCACACAATTTATTAGCATAAGCACCTGTGATGCCATGACGAATACATCACAAATGATAATGGCATGGCATTAGTACTGAAGCCTATGTAACTAACCAGAAGTCTAAAAATTATTACATTTCAGAAAGCCTTATGTATAAAAAATAGTGGATTCGGTTGTTAAGGGGGATTTTTGTATTATGAAAGTCTGCAAAATTTACTAGAGAGGCAAGGAGGTACTCCACATAGAAATTAGGAAAAATATGAATAATATACTTTTTATCTGTAGTCTTCATGTACATTTGACATTTAAAACGAAAAAACTTTTATTAACAGTATTTGTTTACAACATTGCAATCTTAAACACTCTTTTAAACCCTCGGCATAGAAGTTAGCTCCCTGAGAATTTAACCAATAATGACGATCTTTGAGTTCACCGTCATCTTCAAACCATTGCTCATCAATCCATTTTTTCAACTACAAGTTAGGTGAAAACTTGGGGTTGTATATAAGGAGGTCAACGAACATCATGAATCTTCTTCTTGGTTAAGACAGCGATGTGAGAGTCTTCATAAAGAATTTACATTGTCATGAAGAAGGAATACATTGGACAACAGTTTTCCAAATTGGTGATTTTTTATTGTTTACTGTTTGGTACCTATACGTTATACAACACATGGAATATGCAATTACAGTATTAATCTATGTTCCAAAAACCATTAGCCACAATATTATTGAACTCAGTCTTGCCTATTAAGAAAAGAAGTTCAGAAGGCTTTTTACTAATGATCTACAAAAAGCCATGGACGAGTATACACTTTATTCAAACTCAATCTTGCGTATGTAGAAATCAAGTTACATAAAAAACTCTATAGCACATTTTTCTCTCAAGATATTCTATGGAATACAAACAAACTCATTTTCTAATGAGAATGCTGCTTGATCATTGTCTTTATTGCGTAGGTGCAAATATACTTAACGGAGAAGCACAACTGGACATTATAATGAGGCTTAAAGGTATTGGACAGTACAGTGTTTTAAAGCATCACTCACTGATTATTGATATATAAGAGGGGGTACCCAAAAAAAACCGGAATTATTTTATAAAAATTATATATTATCAAATTTTTTACAATACGACCTTATCTCCTTCAAAATAATCTCCATTACAACTAATGCACTTGTCCCAACGGTATTTCCATTGATCAAAACATTTTTTGTAGTCTTCTTTAGAAATGGCTGCAAGCTCGAGCTTCGTGTTTTTCTTAACCTCTTCAACGCTGTCAAATCGTTGACCTTTCAAGCCTCTTTTCATGTGTGGAAATAAAAAAAAAGTCGCATGGAGCGAGGTCAGGCGAGTAAGGTGCGTGGGGCAGCGGAACCATGCCGTTTTTGGCTAAAAACTGCCTAACTGAGATGGCTGTGTGTGCCGGTGCATTGTCGTGGTGGAAGAACCAGTCTCCAGTCTGCCACAAATCGGGTCTTTTCTGGCGAACACTGTTGCGCAATCTTCTTAAAATCTCCAAATAAAATGTTTGGTTGACAGTCTGACCTGAAGGAACAAACTCAGAATGAACAATGCCTTTAGCATCAAAAAAGCAAATCAACATGGTTTTGATGTTTGATTTGACTTGCCGACATTTTTTTGGACGAGGTGAAGATGGCGACTTCCATTGGCTTGACTGTTGCTTCGTTTCTGGGTCATAACCATAGCACCATGACTCATCACCAGTAATTACCTTTTCCAGAAAATCGGGATCATTTTCGAGATGTTCTTTCAGAAGGCAGCACAAATTTGGCAGCAACCCTTTTCAGTCCTAAATATCCTGTTAAAATTCGCTGAACCGAGCTCCAAGTTAACCCACTACTCTCTGATAGTTCCTCAATTGTCTGTCGACGGTCGGTGAGCACAAGTTCACGAATTTTCTCAACATTTTCGTCCGTTCGAGAGGTTGATGGACGTCCAGAACGAGGTTTGTCTTCAATCGACATGTCGCCATTTTTAAATCGAGCGAACCACTCTTAGACCTGAGTTTTCCCCATAGCATCATCTTTGTAAGCTGTATTCAACATTAAAATAGTTTCTGCAGCATTTTTACCAAGTAAAAAACAAAATTTCACAGCTGCACGTTGTTCACTTAAACTTGCCATGACAAAAAACGAAACAAGAACAAAACAGGGTTAGCGAAAACAGTCACTACGAACGAACTGAATGCACTAGGACAACGGAACTGGGGTCACTGAGCTCGCAATGGGTTGCGCGACACACGCCTAGCGGCAGGAATGTGTACTACGCGCTGCCGGCTGCCAGCAATACAATTCCGGTTACTTTTGGGTACCCCCTCATATACAGTTAATTTCAACTGTGAACCCGTACAAGATCAGTAATGTGTCATGCGCCTTTCGAATATGCGTGGTTATGAAGCCTTAAATTAGTGTAGCCAGTTGAAGTGTGTCGGTTGTGTGTGCAATATTGATGTTGCCTCACTTTGTTTGCGCCATTAATACGAAATCAGTGATGCCTTTCGTGGTTGCAGTCTGTATGAGTTCGGTGATGTGTCGTGATGGTGTATTATTTCTATGAGTTTAATGATGTTGTTATGTTGTTGGTGGTCAGTTGGTGTAGGTTCATAAATATTAAATGAGAATATGTTGTCGATCAGCCTAGCTTTACTGTGGTAGTCAATTGAATGAGGTTTCATAAATGTCTATATGTTGTTTGTCACAATTGATTAAATTTAGATAGTTTCACTTTATTCAGTTACATTTATAAAATTTCACTGTTACAAAAATTTGTTGTTATTAATTTGACATTTTCTCTTGGTAGATGGTGTTGAATAAAACAGAATCTCAAAATATGAATAAGTGTTCAAATATTCTTCTAATATACTCACCATTTGTGATAGATATTTTCTTCATATTGTTACTCGCTTAAAAAAATGTTATTTTCATAAACTGAATTTTTTTAAACTTGGTTGTGCAAATCCATCAAATTTTTCTCTATAAATTAATTTCCACAATAACTGCACACAGGGAAATATTTCCATTATACAGTCCATCTAAATCTTCTTCAGTTCACTTTAATATCACTGTAAAGAAATAACTTTGATACGATTTTGACTATCTATCACTAATTATAATCGGATATGTTTCTACGTAGAAAGCCAGTGAAGAAAGAACAATGCTGGGAGGAGCAGCGGATGACAGAAGTAGAACTATCCACTTTTAATCTCGGGCACAAATTACTACGTTTAAATTTTAATGTCTTGTTAACCTGTTGAGTAGTAGCTGAAAGTAGTTCCAAATGAGTACTGACGATTACAGCTATTGATTACAGTTTTTCCACCAAATGTCCTGCCACTTTCTTTTGCCAAGTCCATCAATAGGTTACTTTCGGATCTTGTAATTCATTAATCATTGATGTACGGTACTGACTAAAATACAACTTTGAGTGAGCGTGAAAGAAAAACTGCTTATGAGTGCACTAAATGTGTTTCAAAACATTACGATAATTTTTTGAAGTTTTAAAAAACATATTACGTTATACTATTCAAAATTGAATGTACTATTCAACAAATTACATATTATACCCTACCCCTATCAGATGGGGATCGCCTTTGATAATGGGAATAGCAGTCTTATGTGGAGTAACCTTGGATAGAGGACGTTGATATTGATTGCTGCAGAAAACGTTGAGTATACACATGGAGTTTCTTTTAAGACTTCCACAAGGTCCATGAACCATGTTGGACTTAATAATTTTGTGAATGATAGAATTAAGTTCAGGGTGAGGAATCCCCTCTGTATGACATTGTCATTGTTAGCAGGTATGATTCTGCCTTGCAGCCATAAAAGTATGTGGACACGAGAAAGATTCTATCACTACAAGGTGCAAATGCAACACTTTTTCAGAAGTGCCTCTAAAACTAGGTCATGTTGGGAATTGTTGATGTTATTCTCCACAGCAGAACATAAGAGGATATTGAAGAATGTCATAAGCATGATGAGATTCTCTAATTTGCATCAACTTAGTGTCTCTGCTGTGTAAAATAATGTCTCTATTTTCAAATTGTTGGCCAAAAAAACTAAAATAACTTATTGCTAGCGGTTTATAATGCCCTCTATATTACAACCTTAAAGTCTTGATCTTCTGGAGCATTTTGATTTTGCAGCATGTTTTAAGTTGACTGACTAATGAAGGCTTTACCATATGAAAGAGATTGACTGGAATTCAGTTAATTTCTCATATTTTTAACAACAAAATGTATAAAAATGAAGGTTCTTTTTCCAGCCAAGTTTCCTGTTCTGTTGTAAACCTGCCCTTGAATTTATTTTGAAAGTGGGCATAAAGCTTTTCTCATTCACCATTTAAGCTGCAAAAAAGTCTTCTTAGTCATCCATTGTACTCCTGTTTTTTTTTATTTTATTTTTATTTTATTTTTTTTTATTTTTTTTTTATTTAATGCTGCAATTATTCCTTCCATTTCTTTTCATCACACAACTGGAATTCAATAACTCCCTAGTAGAAACAATTTTCTCATTACTCTTATCTGTAGTGCTGCCGCATTTGAAAACCTGATAAGGACTTTTAGCATTGTATCTTCGAACAGCTACTAGATTAACTTTGGGTTTTTATCTGCATAGCTGTTTTTAGAAGCTCGACATAATCAGGATTTGTCTTGTGTATTTTGACTGCTTCTCTGTTAACTTCTGTATGGCTTTCACTGTATTTTTTAACTGCCTGCCAATCCACAATGGAGTTTTTCTGTGATTATCTCTCTATTAATGGTAGAAATTGTTTCAACACAGTTTTGACAGCCTTCCTCTGAAAGTCAGGATTTCTATCAGCATATCTCTTAGCTGCCTCCATACTAACTTTAGGGTTTATTTTTGTACATCTTTACAGCTTCTTTATTTTTTGTTTTTTGATTGTATTGTTTACCTCAAGTGGATTTCTACTTTTTTATCATTTGCTGGAGAAACAGTTGAACTGATGTTTGAGGAAGAGCAAGCTAAAAAAGGATTGAAGAATCGTAATTTGTATGACATGGCTTTGCAAGATTGCTTGAGTCAACTGAAATACAGGCTTGGAGGTCAGTAACAGTTGAAGGAGGACAAGGAACGCTTCGAGGAATGAGGGACTCAAAGTGTGCACTCATCATTGGACTAGTATATTTTAGGCAAAGTATGGGCCTTTCCTCTAAGTAGTTAAAGGGAGGTGGTATCGTACTTTTAATCAGTGCGTTAACACAGAGATCACGATTGAGGGGAGAGGAGTTTGAGTGTGGTTGGCACTGAAAATCCACACAAGGGAAACTTTACTATAAAAAACCAACTTTATACATGTAACTAGATATGCATACACAGACTTAATTTTGTTTTATAAACAAATTATAATAATTTGCTCCATGTTATTATGTAGTTCACTGTGTATTCTAAACGAGGAAATTTATTTCACTGAGCATTGTTCCTTATACATATTTTAGAATTAATTGTTTTTTTTAACTGATCTGATAATTGTAATATCAAAAGAATAATCCAAAGTATCAATTCATAATCAGAAGGAACAATGCTTTGTTTTGCTCAGAAACTCAAATCAAAACCCTTAATATCTTTTGTTTGTTCAGATTGAGTTAGAATGAGGATTGCTTTTTATTGTAATAAATTGTACTGTGAAAACTATGCTTCTTCTTCTTACTTTGCTGCTTTTTACAGTTCAAACCCGTTAATGCTTTTACCTGTACATGTTAAGTTTGATAGCCGATAACAAATATTTTAAATTTTTGAGCATTTTCTCTTGGTGCCAACTAGTTATTGTACTTAATATTTTAAACTTTTAATGCTACAGTGACTTTTCAAATAAACCTAATAGCAACTACTATATTTTTCATTTCTCGCTAAAAAACATAATAATATAAAAATTAGAGGTTTTAACCTGTATAAGTCCATATGATTAGTGCCAACCCTCAATTATTACAATAGTATGTTAACTAACTGCTTGATCTGCTCCAAATTCTGGGTGTATATGGGTTATGTGTGCTAGTAAAATATCACTTTATAGGTTTTTTAATATAAACTTATAAAGTTCTTGCTGTCAAGTAAAAATTAAAAGTCAAAACATTGAAAAATTAAAGAGAACGTCAAATATTGCAGCTAAAATTAAATAATCAAAGGGTACCTCAAATATCATAGTTAAAATGGTGAGAACCATAACAATGTCCCAACCTATACTTCCTAGGATTATCTGGCAATACTGTATGGAAACAGTGAAATAACTCTGCAATATCTAGTACTTACATGAATAAATATTTACCATATTTTGGCACGATTCATTATATTATCTTAAAGCGCTTTATAAAGTAATGGTATGCTTCTGTGTTTTCGGCTTCAATAATAATTATTTATTAATGCTATTCATTAGTTTTCAATGGTTTAATTCCAATAAAATAGGTTTCCAGACTTCTGCTTAGTTGCTTGAGCTATATTATACTGTACTTATAACGTAGATCATACAGTTTACTCATAATATTGCTAACTCGCTTGCAACTCTCTGCTGAATTTGCTGACAGAACATGCTTGCAGAAAGCGGATTTGTAACCTTAGAAATCATTACTCCCTGTCATACTTCCATGATTTCACCAAAACACATATTTCAGCTCATGTTTTGTACATAGTAACATATATGAACTTTGCTACTCTTTAATTTTGTAGAAGTAAGATATTCAAAGTTGTGTTTGACAAATCTTAACTTCACCTTTTCCATTAAAAAACTGTATTTACTGTAGTTTTTGTAATATCAGATTTTTTATCTCTTTTATCTCTGTAAATATTGAAATTTTCTTTTTTTACAACATTAATTACTAATTATTTGAAGCTTGAATTAAAAATAGGTTAAGTACTGTTACTCTTTTTTAACTGTGTATGTTCTTGGGTTCAGAATATTAAATTTATAGTTTCTTTATCTCAAAAGCACACCTTAAAATGTCAATTTACACAAATAGAGAAGGTATACAAGTATTTGGTAGAGTACTAATGATCATTTACATTTTGTTGTGGATCAAATCCTAATTCTGGTCTTTTATTGCGCTAATATAAGTGTCATTTAATGTATGAGTAGATCAACAAAATTCAATCACTACAATTTCAATATTGTGGTAGTCCCATGTTGTAATGCCACTTGATTTAGTTCAAATAAAAAATATATAATACAATATGAGTCACTGGTTCTATACTGTGCATGCCATTTCATATATATAGTTCACTTTAAAGTCTCAATACATCCTTTCAAGTTGTGGTGGTACTAGTCGAAGTCTAAATTTAAAATTTGTTATTTGTCTATTGTTAGCTCACAGCTTCTAGGTTTATGTGACATGTATAAAAATAAAAACTGTTTTTCAATGAAATTTAATTCAGTAAAACTATACAAATTTTAAAAAGTCTATGTTTTGTTTGTATCAAAAGCCAGTACTAATAAATAATCTGTCTTATTAATTTCTAAAATATTTTATCTTAATATTAAACTGCTCCTGCAACAATAATTTTTACAGTATTTGATATTAAATAACTACATAAGATACCAATTGTCGTTTATTTTTCTATCTCATCATTGTCATTCTGTCAGCTTCATTATTCCCTTCACTTAAAAAGTTATTCAAAATAGTTTGCTTTAATTTTCAATACTCAAAGAGTATGATAGCTTAATAAGTAGATAGGAAATATAAGACTATGTTTATTATATTTACCCTCCATGGGCAAATAAATGTTCACTTGCTTGAGTACTCAGTTTGTATTAACATACTCACTGCTCACTCAATTAAGTAGAATAGAATAGAGAATAGAGTACATCTGCTATGTTTTAAAGCAAATACTACATTTTAATTACATAAATACTTTACTTTGTGTAAATGATCACGCTCTACAAAAATGGTTTGAAAAATCACTGCAAAAATGAGAACTATTAAATTGTTCAAAGAAATTTCCCATTGGATATTATACTTTGTTCAGTGTAGTCCAATTTTGTTATCCCTCTTAAATAATGGAAGTAGACAATGTTCATAAAACACAATTGCTTTAGCTAATTCATCTTTAATTTAACCTCTTTCCAGCCAACCATTTTTCCATAATAGGGATAAGGAGATAATCCAAAAGGATCAAGTCTGAAGAATTGAAGACACATGGATCAAGATGGAAATAGGGTTCCAATTTAGTTTCAATTTATTTCTTCCATTCTATAGCACTACAGGTTTAATAGAATATAACGTATGTATAACATTATTGTTTCTTTTTCAAAAAAATTTGAAAATATTTACTCGTCTATTTCCATAAACAGTCTAGATAATCGTTTACGCTGAAGAAACAATATTTACTTTTTTATACTCTGTGGCAATTTACTGTCTGGACTGCTCAAGTAAGTAATATTGACTTCAGGTACACATATAATGAAAGTCTTAGGATTCTGCTACAAAAGCTATAATCTGATCTTGGACAACATTACACAATTTTTAGAACTTTGTTGAGTCTTTTTAAATCAATTTAGCCTACTTGCATGATCCTACTTGGTGAATGCTAAAAACAGATTATTGATGCAATAGGGCTCAAATAAATTGGCTCAAAGAGATGCTTCTGACAAATAAATAAAATTGTCACCTACTCATCTCTTTCAATTGCATGGACTTTTCAAAATTATCTCTCTATTTGTAGAGAGGACAGTAAAGTACACTCTATCTATTAACTATGCATTTGGCCTTAGTAGTTGCATGAATATTCTATTATAAACTCTATCTAATGCATTTTTTGTTTTGTTTTCAGATGAGTGCCTGAAGAAGAGAGACTCTTGTTGTCAAGATTCCGAAAGTCAAAAAGGAAGTCAGAAAGAAGCCACTCCTCCAAACAAAAAAAAACCTTGGCTAACCCTTGTTTCTTATGTTGATGAACTTACAGTTGGTGGCAGAAGAGACTCTCAGGGGAATTTCGTGGATGGAATTGGAAGTTTTCCAGGCTTTGGACACAATAAGACTGTTAAAGTGCCCCAGGATTGTTTTCCCCAACACTGTTATCAAAGGTAAATGTTACATTTGTATTGCAGAAAAGGTTAAGACAAATAATTAATACTGTCATTGTAGCTCTAATACTGAGTTATCTTGAGTACTCTAAAACCCAATATGTTCTATCATGTCTGCCATAGTGACATGTTCAACTACTGCACAATACATGTCTAGCTATAATACATCAGTATAGAAATTAATTCCTGATACATCTGGATATAAATTAATTCATATATCGATATAAAATCTCCATCATACCTATTAAAAACTCTGTATAGTTTTGTTTAGTCGTAAATTTGTTACACTCCCTTTTAAAGGGGGTTTTGGGGGGCAACTTTAAGTTTGCAAATTGCAACTAATATCTTGTGATATACTATTTGAAAGGTCTACGCAACAGGAACACAATCCCATTCAGAAAACACCTCCCCATCTCCTCTCCTAAAATACAAATAGATTTGGCAGTTCAATTTTAACTAACACCATCACTTCTGCTACCAACAAATTTCGTTATTTTTAGTAGCTTAGGAGCGTATGGTAGTTGACGATGCCAGTAGCTGCACACAAAACTACTCATAGTCAGAGCACATGTAAGTGCCTTTCTGGCCTCTTTGGTGCCTGCGTAATTTTGTTTTTGTAAACATTGTACTGTCTACAAAGTGCTGCTATCTTTTTTTAATAAATATATAAATTCCCTGGCCATCATCATCAGAAAAGTCACAATGTTTATAACCCAAATCCAGGAGTACACAAATAAAAAAAACAACAATATTTCCTCATCTTTATTACAATTATATCCTACAATGCCGACAAGAGCACTAATAAAAATATAAAACAAATTTAATATCAACATAACACACGCATTGATAGTTTGATTGTTCCTTACATAGCCCATAAAATGCAGTAGCACTGCACAGTGAATGTAGATGTAGAACAGCTAATGTAGACATTGCCAGAAGAAACGAAAATATTCAAGTGAATATTTAAAATATTATTTATCATTTACTGGAAAAGAAGAAAATCTAAATCCTTTATGTGTTATATGTTGAGAAGTTTTAAGTAATGGTAGCATGAAACATTCCTTACTTTTGCGTCACCTTGATACTAAATACTGCCAGTACAAAAAAAGTTAAGATCATTTTTATTCATGGAATAATTGCTAAAGTTTCATCTTACTTAGTGTCATGCAACAAAGACAACAAAAATGCTATAGAAGCCTCTTATAGAATTAGTTATCACACTGAAAGGTACGGTAAAAACCACACCATTGCTGAGGATTTGATAGCTCCTTGTATAAAAGATACTGTGCAGTGTATGTTTGGTCAAGGTATGTTAGTAAAATAAATAATATCCCGTTATCAAACAATACAGTTTCACTACAAATTCAAGATATGTCAGACCATAATTGAAGAAATGGTAATTCAACAAGTACAATAATGCCCACTTTCTCAATTCAAGTTGATGAAAGCACAAACATTGATTCTCTAGCAATTCTACTTATTACTGCAAGGTATATTAATACTATTAAGGAATGTTAAGAACATTTTTTGCTTTCTTATACAATGACTGAACAAACTACAGGATGAGACATATTCAATGTAATTTACGGTTACTTTTATGAAAAAGGTAGATTTAGCCAAATTGTGTGGCATACGTACAGACGGAGAAAATCCATGACTGGGTGGTATATCGACCTTCATGGGAGTACACAAAAATTGCTTCCTATGTAGCATGGCGCCATTGCTGCATCCACAGGTAGAGCCTAGCATCCAGAAGGTTGCCAAACTCATTACAATGAGTATTTAATGAACCTGTAAAAGTTGTAAAAGCTAACTCAACAAACTCCAGATTATTTAATTTTTTTTGTGCCGATATGGATAGTATTTACTCCACACTGTTTTTACACACAGAAGACAGGTGGCTATCTTGTGGAAAATTTCTCACACAATTATTTCAGCTGTGACATTCATTAACAGTATTTTTTTAAGAACAAATCTGTCTTCACAATCTTCAAACAGTAACTGCCTAAAAAGCTTACTTACTCATGGCAGAAATTTTTCACAAATAAATTAATTCAACTTGGGACTACAGAACAGCTCAATTACAGTATTTAAAGTAGCAAATAAAATTGAGTCCATGTTGAAAAAATGTACTTCTGGAAAATCTGTATTGAAGACAATCAGGCTGAGAATTTTAAAACACTGTACAGCTTCTTAATAGAAAATTATACGATCCTATCTGCTGAGGTTAAACATAAAATAGTGTCATACTTAACAAACCTTAAGGAATACTTTCATTCAGGAAGTATTTCCCTAAATGAAAGGAGGGGAAAAACTGGATTGAAGATCCTTTCAGTGAAAAAAACTTTCAGACTGCTGTAATGTTCATTCCAGAAAAGGAAAATCTCAGTGAACTTTCAACAGATTCTACATTGAAGTAAAATTTCAAGTTAATATCCCTTAGACATTTATAGACAAGTATTATTGATTAATATGGACCTCTGACTAAAAAATGTGCTTCAAGTTTTAGTAGCATTTACAAATACTGGACTAGAAGAAATTTGTTGAACTTGAAATGGTAAGTGTGGCAAAACAGGCTCAAGGGTCACATTAACAGAAAACAAATAAGTTCATCAGTTTTAAAGACTTAATAGAGACAGAAATATTTTTTCTTTAATTTATTATTGCTATTTATTTATTGCGAATTTGCTTTAACACTGTAACTTCAAACATATTACTACTGATTGGTTTCAATAAAATTCAAGTTAAACTGCTTAAAATTATTTTATTCAGTAAAATGATTTCATCTTCATTGGCACAAGTAAAAAAAAGTAAAATTCAAGTTATTGAATTAATTATGTTTTGCATTTTATTAAAACAATCTATATTTAAAGCAGAAAAAAACCATTTAAAAATAAATATTATCCTACTCGTGTGTGTGTTTTGTTGGCTGAAAGTCATATAATAAATGAATTGGTAAAAAAATGGGGGTACAAATTTTGTAACAAATGTACAAAGGAAAACAGGAGGGATAATGGTTGGGAACTGCTGTTCTAGATTGACTTTTTGTACTATAGATGGTCATTGTATTTAAGTAGTCATTAATTCAGATTGTTTGAAGTTAGGTAACCTGTGTACAGTTTGATCTAAATTTTACTTAATATATATATTCTACACTACACTTCACACTTAACCCACAGGAAGTCACACGTCTGTCTTTTCAACCGACACACAACATTTTTGTTTATTATACAATGTGTTGTGAATAACTGGTTTCTCCATTATGACTTCTTGTAGCTAATGTACAGTGTGCAGGGGTATAGAATTTTGCGAATCAGTTGAAGTTGGAGCGACCATGGGAGTGAATAAAGTAATTTAATGTAAATATCATTCAATAGTTAATATGCAATGTAATTATTTTTATTTTTTAATAATAGTTCTTTGCAATATTAGCCATTTAAGTAATATTTTTAATGTTGATTATTCTCAGAGTAAATGAATTATGTTTAAAATAAATTGTCTTTAATTACTTTATTATTAAATAAGTAAATGTAAACGTAATCATGTTATAAACACCATATAAACAAAAAAAGACACTTTTTTCTAAACATACTCTACTACTAAACTTTTGTCAAAATTACAGATTGCAAAAAATCAAGTTACGCAAACGTTTGTGACCAATGACAAGTTAAATCATTATTATTTCATTAAATTAGTTAATTCTGATGTATTTTTTTAACTGAATAGATACAAATATTAAGGTTCAACTGAACTCCACCCTTGACATTTATATGAAATTTGTTACTACAGAATTATATGGGCTGATTATTTACTATTCTTTATTACATAACTATATGAGTGATGATTCTTATAATTTTGCTACATTAATAATCCACCATACTTATTTTTTTGGCTCCACAGGTCCCCCTGCTGTGATGACTGTATGAACTCATGTCTGGGTGTATGGTGGCTCGGAGTCCGAACCTCTGTACTGGAGGTGGTCGACACTCCCGTGTTCGAATGGGTCATTCTGGTCC
This sequence comes from Homalodisca vitripennis, assembly GCF_021130785.1. NCBI lineage: Eukaryota > Metazoa > Arthropoda > Insecta > Hemiptera > Cicadellidae > Homalodisca > Homalodisca vitripennis. The sequence continues at coordinate 132,216,887 of NC_060208.1, forward strand.
TCATCTTCGCCTCCAGTATCACCCTTTGCTTCGAGGACATTTACCTCGATAAGAACGTCTTCCTCAAGAACATTCTCTACTGGACAAACTTCGGCTTCTGTCTACTATTCACCGTAGAAATGATGCTCAAATGGGTGGCGCTCGGGTTTTACAGATATTTCACTAGCTTTTGGACAACTTTAGATTTTGTAATAGTTTTTGTAAGTACTAAGGGAGATTTAAATTTAATTTATTAGAGTCGACACTCGATAACTCAAATTCCAAAAACATAATAACTTAACTTTGAACTGAATTACACATAGTTACATTAACGTAAGTTAGCCAAGCAAATGAAAGTAAAAGAAAGTAGTTTAAAAAATGTTAGCAGAGGTTGATTAGAGCTTAGATCCCACATGGGCAAATTGCAACAAGCTTCTTTTTCTCCAGAGGGTTTAAGCCATTGAATTTTGAGTCATTGAGAAACAATTTCCTGGGAGAACACTGTACTACATAATCATATTTAGTTCAATACACTGAATGTGCATAGGATTTAAAATAATATTTTAACATCAAATATATAATATTAAGTGCACAAGGAAAAAGACACATATAAAAATAAATTTGGAATGTTAATGTGTATAGTTTATTCAGTTCAAAAATCTGTAAAACTTCAAATCAACTTTTATTAAATTAACATATTATTAATGTCAATATTTAAAAATCAAATTTCTTAACCGCACTTTGAAGCTTAAAAATATTATCAAATATACTAATTTAGTCCCGACTCTTTTTAGTTTTATAACTATATGTACACTTAAGCAAAATTTTTAATTGGTTTCAGAAATGTATCAATATTTATAACTTCTAAAAATTTTGTCCACTAACACTGTTAAATTTGTATGACAGATTTAAAATTTACACATAACACATTTGTATTACTATGGAAAAAATCCACATATCAAATGTATACGTTTTGGATGACAGAGAATTTTAATGTGTAAACAAAAGGGTCAGTACTGCAGAATTTTTCCAACTGCATATTTATAACTTTTGAATAAATAATATATGATTCAATAGAATTTCATATTGTTGAAAAGAAACAAACATGTAGAAATTCAGGAAAATTCAGAGCAAATCATTTTTCAAAGGGACATCAAGAATGGGAATACTTAAAACAATTTTCCTGTTGAACAACTTCTTTGATGTCTAATATTGAGTTTTGGAGGGAAATGTTTAAAAAACCACATATAATTTAATTTAAGTACAGCTCTATATATATATATATATATATATATATATATATATATATATATATATATGTATATATACTTAATGGTGCGATCAGTAACTTTAATTCATTTCAGTGTTTATTTACTGACTGACCTTTGTTCTTGGAGATATCGATATTTAGTTTGTTAACTACATTTGTGACTACAGTTACTAACAATGCTATGAAATAAATAATTCAGAAACTCAAGTTTAATAGTAATAAATATCTTAGAAACATAGTTAAATACATTTGAGTCTAATAGTATAGTATAGTACAGTTGTACTTTATTATGCATCAATAAGGTACAATGTAGTCTGATCTGAATCCATACAACAGATATTTAGCTACAAAATTAAAACATTAACATCGCAATGTGACATAGAACAACTAGTATAACACATTCCTTGAGTAAGGAAGCATTGTCAATAACACCAACCATAATTATTGCAGAAATGTTTTATATAGTTTGATTTTCAATTCAACGTTGCCAGCAGTTAATATTCACTGTTGGGGATGAACTTAATTTTGAAACACTTCACATTATGACTTTTCAAAAAATATCAATACTTTATTTGAGTCATATCAAATATGACCCAATAAAGGGAGGGAATACTCATTATTTGCAAGCACTAGTGGTTACCAGAAACTCAGCATATGACATCATTTCTCAGGGAACCTGCAAAAAGAGTGCAGAGTTTCGGTGAACAGTATTCACTAAACAAAACCATGCTAAATAAGTCCATGGCCACAAACACAAATTGTTGGCAGTTTATGTGATTTTTATGACTTATTCATGATCTTTCCAAGTATCGTTCATTATTCTTAATTCACTGTTACATGGTGCGATCACTAACTTTCAGTCATTTGTGTTATTTACTGACAGACCTTTGTTCTTGCAGGTATCAATATTTAGTTTGTTAATAGAAGAAAATGAGAACCTCAAAGTTCTAAGGTCGCTAAGAACGCTTAGAGCACTGAGACCTCTTCGAGCAATCTCCAGATGGCAAGGAATGAGGGTTAGTACTGATTAACTCTTGAATGAGTTATTTAACAGCTCATATAAATTAATTGTGCAGTGTCTTTTAGTGATAAAGAAAATTAATACAATATTTAGAACATGTTTAATTTATGAACAAACACTCCAATAAATGAGAAATTTTTACAAAGCGGATAAAAGTAACACAATTAATTGTTATATTAGATAAAAGTGAATATTATTCAAGAGTGGAAAATATGCTTCAAGATGGTCCTTATATAGAAATCAACAAAAATCCTCTAAATCAACACATTGCATCGGTAACAGCTTCACTAAAACACTGCAAGACAATAATATCGAAAGAAATTTCAAAATCACTCACAGTATCAAATCCAATTATACCAAGATTGTACTGTCTTCCTAAAATACATAAACCAGGTAACTTAATGAGGCCCATAGTTTCTGGTATAAATTTGCCATCTTATTTTATATCAAAATGGTTAGTGCAAGAGTTTCAACAATTTGAATTCCCCCCAACTTTTTCCATTAAAGATAGATATGATTTCTTAAATTCTATAAAAGATATTAAGATCGAACAAGACGAATATCTTGTATCATTTGATGTGGTATCTCTTTATCCTAATGTACCTATTAAAGATAGCATACAAATCATCGAGGACTGGCTGATTTCCATATATTTAGAAAAAACTATTTTTAAAGAATACATTAATTTAGTCAACCTTAGCATGTCACAAAATGTGTTTCAATTTCGAGACAAATATTACACACAGTGTTATGGTACTGCCATGGGAAATCCCCTTTCATGTTTTATCGCCAACATATTTCTCAGTAAATTTGAAACTCATGCAAAAGAAACAATGGATTATTTTCCAAGAATCTGGAAGCCATATGTAGGTGATATATTTGCTGTTTTTGACAAGAAACAATATCTTCAAAATTGTATTATTTCTCTCAACTTATTTTACCCTTCCATAAAATTTACTTGTGAAATAGAACGTAACAATCAACTCCCATTTCTGGATTTATTAATTATAAAAAATACAAATGGCCATTTTGAATTTGATATACAGTATACAGAAAATCAACACAAAACGACAGATTTATCCCATTTGATTCATTTCATCCCCCTTCACAAAAAAGAGCAGCTTTTCACAGTTTAATCCACAGGCTCTTACATACCCCTCTATCAATTGAAAATTATAAAAAAGAAGTAAGGAAAATTAAAGAAATTGCATTATTTAATGGTTAACAAATTGAAATGATTGACAACATGATAAAAAAGAAAAAGAAATTATTGAAAGAAATTCTAGAACAACTCTCTATCAGACTAAACGCAAAGAACCTGAAAAAATGGATATCTGTTTCTTACAACAATTTAACTACATAAATTGCTAAAAGTTTTAAAAAACATGCCAGTATTAATGTATCCTCAAATTCCAAAATAAAACTAAAAAATATATTAGGAAATCCAAAGAATAAAATAGACGATGATGAAAAATCTGGACTCGATCAAATTAATTGTGACAACTGTAATTTAAAACACAATGGCCAAACAAAAAGGAAAATAAAAAAGAGAGTCAAGGAACATAAAGCATGTCTGAAGTATCAACAAGAGGAAAGATCAGCCATGGCAAAACATGGACTTCATACTGGACACTGCTTTTCAAATGCAAAATTATTAACAGAAATCAAAAACAAAAAAATTCCTCGATGCTTACAAAACTATTTTTATGCAGAAGAACCAAAATTATTTAGAAAATAATAAGCCTGGACCTCTACAAAATTCACCGTTACTGCCTTTAATCTAATGAAATATTAATTTTTACATATACAGTTGACATACTTCCTAGACTTTAAAATTGTATCTCTTTGTATTTTTAAAGACATGTGTTTTTATTTAAGTCTAAATTGTTTGTATTATTACTTTACTTTTATTTCAGTTATGTGGGTCTGACGATGTGTTCATTGAACACAAAAGGCCTCTTAAAAAAACAAAAATAAAAAGTTCTCATTTATTGGAGTGTTTGTTCATAAAGTAAGCATTTGGTTTCCAATAAGAAGAAGCTGGTAAAATGTATTTAGAACATGTTTCCAATTTTAAATCACATCAGTAATTACAAAAAAAATAAAATGCAAAATTTGTTCAGTAAAGTTTTAACTTAATTCAAAATGAGTGTAATTCTATTTAGATTGTGTAAATAATGCAATTTATTTTAAAGGTAGAAAGTATTGAGAGATTTTGTAAGTTATAATTTTAAATGTAATGTTCATTCATTAAAAATAATACTTAACCATTTTATTTTAAAATTAAAGAACACAATCAGCGCTATTGTAATGTTAAAATAAAAACTGCAATATAGTAGATAAAAGCATTAATTCATATTGAGGGTTTTTCCAGTTATTCACATCTCTAACAGTATTTTTTCTTCATTCCACTGATTTGATAAAAACTGAATTATTCTGAAAGGTTTTGGTTCTTTTCTAAGCCAGCTGGTGTTCAGGGGTACCCTCGTCTTAACATGCAGTGCTTTAAGTATAACAATAGTTGTTTTTAGTGGAACGTTATTCAAAGGTATTCGTATGTTGGACACATTTGAATTATTGATGTAGATATAATATTTATTCATGCTATAGTATGAACATGTGATTGTAAGCCTGGGTATTTAGCTTTATTATAATACTCCAAAGAGATATCAATTAATCATTTTAATACTAGAGTTATCACAAGAAACTAATCTTCTAAACCCGTACAAAATTTAAGCAATGTATTTCAGGCCTAAGTACATTAAACATTAGTTTATTTGTCACAGTGTGCATAATATGTCTCGTACTATAGTTATCACAACATAGTACATAAGCCTCATATGAAAAAATTATATGCTAAAAAGGACATACAGTTTTAAATGAAACTTTTTAGAATCAAACCATATAACTATTATCTGTCACATCTTCCCCAACATATTATACCTTTAATAAATCATATTTACAAAATAAGATATCTAATGCCCTCTCTAAGACAATTGTGAGTTATGTTATTGTGAGTTTGGGCCCTCCCCAAATAAGAATTCTGAATTTACTAATACTGTTTTAACTTAATGACTTATAGTTCTTTAAACATAATTAATGGACTTTTTACAATCCTACTATCTAAAAAAAAATAGCAGCACTGTATGAAGTAAAGTAATTTTTTATTCCAAATAATTAAATACTTTATGTTCTCTACATTTTCAATGTTTTTTTTTAATAACTGCATCTGAACCTGTGCATATCTTGTCCGTTGGTGTGTGCTTCTCTAGTTTAATTTTAAATAAAAATGTTTCAAATGAATTAATTATTTATAATGCTATTTCTGATTTATCATTCCATTTTGTTTAATTTTTCAATGTATTTTGCAGATAGTCGTGAACGCACTGATGTATGCAATTCCCTCTATCTTCAACGTGCTCCTTGTTTGTTTGGTTTTTTGGCTCATATTTTCTATTATGGGTGTTCAATTTTTTGGAGGGAAGTTCTTTAAATGCGTAGACGACGATGGGGATCTACTTCCTGTTTCTGTAAGTCTTACTTGCATTTAATCTAATATGTAATACATTTAATCACCAATAATCCAAAAGCATTGAATTTTCAAAATGTGTTTTAAAAAGTAGAAACTAAATTAAATTTAACCATTTTGGAAGTAATGACATTCTGTAAGATTAGTATTTTATGTGTTCATAACAATAAGGGCATATGGACTATACATTAACCAAAATATTAAAAGATGTCATCTATTCTCAGATGAATATTAATAAACTACTTTTAACTGTTATTGATGGAGTGTTAGCAAAGCCTATCAATCATGGGGGTGGAAACATTTCTTTCTGTTTGTCTTTCCTATCTGTCTGCACAATATCTCGAAATCTAACTCACGCTATGAAACTTAACTCAATGATAAAAAATGTGAATGTATAATATGGCAATATATCTCGTTAAAGAACATGTACAGGCTTTAAATTTTGCATGAAACGTGTCCAAACTTCCAAAATGTCCAACTATGGAATGTGACTGTGCCATTGAAACACTTAGTAGGCTGACACAAATCTTATTTGTCTGCTGGAAGGATGTAAAAATATCTTACCTGTATGATGCATGTCTGTCTATCTGGCAGCAGGACATCTTGAGAATTAAATGAGCTATAGGCTTGAAATTTTGCATGCAACCTTAGCAAAGTCTGTTCCGTGACCCATGTGGTGTGAGACGTTCTCCTACCTTTTTGTAAAAATAACTATTTTGAATATGTGAAGCAGACAGAGCAATTATTAGTCTATCATTATTGTAACAGAATGCAACTTATAAAGACATTACTATTTCACACCAGTTGTATTGTTAACTGTTAAGTGAAAAAAAAACTCCTCAGTCATTGAAGGTTAGAATCAATTGATAGTTTTTAGTTACATAGGAAATTGTGCACAGACATTATTGATTAGCAACAGATAGATATCTCCTACCAAATCCTTGCAATATTTAGTCTTTTGTTATGCTCTTTCCTAATTTATTAAATGCAAAAACATCCAGCTTTGTTTGCTATGGTTAATATTCTTATACAAATTTCATATTTCAACTAAACTATAACAATTTATTAAAAAACTTGTTTATAGAAATATTAAATATATTACACTAAGGCATGTCACTACTGTCGAAGCAAATTAGGAAATGACATTCTGGAGTGTAAATTTATTGAGTAGCAAATACATATGCTCATGAAAGGGTTAAGAGTACATGTAAGGTTTTGTAAGGTTTTCTAATGTAGTTATAGTTTACATTTGTTGGGTTTAATATTAAAACAGCTCAATATTTTATTACACTGATATAATATGATAGAGGCATTGTATTGAAGACAATTTGTAATTTTACAAAGAGTAAAGGTTTTCTCATGAACTTTTTGACTTATTAATTATTAAGTTTGTGAATATTATACATTTACCTTTTTAATGCTTAAAATAAATCATTTACAGAGATTCACAATAAATTTAACATACTGTATTAAATTTCTAAGTAAGATTTTACACAACAGACAAAGCCTATCATATGAAGATATGTGTACCTGTAAAATAATATATAATAAAATGAACATTTAGTTACAAAGACTCAGTCTAAGTAAATATTCTCACCAAGTTTTCTAGTCACACAGAGTCAAAATATTGTTAACTGTTCTGATATTTCAAAATCTTGCTGTGGAAATCTATCTTCCATTAGCAAATGATAGACACAAATTGGTATTGTATGAACAGAATATCTTATTTATAAGTCTATTACATGCATGAGTAAATAAATTATGAATTACTTCTATACTACGTTCTTAGTGCAATCACAAAATATTATAATGAATTGCAGGTTGTGAGAAATATCCATGACTGCAAATACAATAATTTTACATGGATCAACTCCAAAATTACCTTTGACAATGTTGGAAACGCTTATTTAGCCCTTTTTCAAGTGGTAAGTTACTGGTACTTTTTTAAACAATTTTTAGTTTAGCTTCACATGATTATTTGTTAACACCTGATTATAACAATTTTTAATTTATTGTAATATTATTTTAAATTTGTAATAAGAAGAAAATTTAATTATAATTATTCATTAATTGCCAAAACCAAGTGTAATATAAATAGATAGATATTCTTTACCCTAATAATACATACTAGGTTAACCTGTGAGCATTACTGTAAGTTTTGTTCTATCGTTAGTAGTAAAACTATTTAGTTTCACTTTTAAAATAATTTTTATAGCTTCTTTTAACCAAAACTTTGTTATACTTGAATATGGTACTTGGTCCAAGTAGTTCTACAACCATAGTGACTTGGAAAAAGACTGATATTTGGTTAGTTGGTCAGACGTCTTCTGATTTTAGCCAGACAAAACTCCCGTCATAAAAAGAGGTACTATAAATCTTTTTTTGTTATAAAAATTAACAAAACAAACAGTACGAGAATCAGCAAATTCCACTGCTAAAAATGTCTTAGAGATCTGGAGTAAAGCAAGAATACCAACTAGATTTAAAAAAACATGTTGTGGGGAAGCTTGAAAACATATTTAAAAATGGCAAAACCTAAAGAAAAACAAGGATGCTCTAAAATGATTCACGTAGAAGAGGATAGACAATTTTAGCTAACTCAGTGAAAAAAATGCCGACCAGGAAAATAGGAATTACTGACAGAAAATTAGCTAAAAAAAAGTTTGAAATTGAAAATATAAAGGCATGTTAGGAAAACTTAAAAGAAAAAGAGAAGCAGGACATAAAACGGATCACAGAAAAAGAATCTATACCTCAAAATTAAGATTCTAGTGATAGTGTTTGTAAAAGTGAGTCATCAGAATACATTTCCAAGTCGGAACTGGCTACTCAAAAACTTTCAACAAAATAGAGGGTAGATTATTCAATTTAGTAAAGATCAACTAAAAGAATTCCATCCTAGGGATTATTACAAGGAACCCTTGTAACTGACTATCATTTTCCTAGGAGGAATGCTTGAAAAATAATTGTCATTCAAAGCAGCTGCTGGTGTACACAGAGCTAGGTAGATGGCCAAGGCCATTTACGCATTGAAAATTTACTTTTTTCACAGTCAATTTCAACTGACTAAAAGAGAGCTGACTGGTACCTATTTAAGATATTTGTATTTTTCTGTAACTATTTACATTAAGAACTGGTTCTAAGCACATTCACCTGATTACACTCTATTGTATGATCTGCAACTCTTAAAAGATTTGGTAGCTTTCAAAGATGTTAATAACACTGTAGCAGAGAAAACTTTAAACAAAATAAAAGATCATCTGTGGTATCTTTTTGAAACACTTGTGGCTCTATCATTGTGGCTCTATCTATTGTTGATGATCAAGTAACAAAAAAAACTAAAAAGAAAATCGTGACAGCTCTACAAAATAATGGTTCTGATCATCCACCAGTGAAAGCATTCAGTTAATTTAAGTCATTCAAATAAGAAACCTTGAAAATTTCATCTCCAACAACACAAAAAACTTCTTTAGAACACATGGTCTAGAGATGGAGTTCATGGACACTAATGTAGACAACTGGAATCAGGAAGAAAGTTACATGAAGAACATGAAAGTTGTGAAGTCCATTAGAGTTCTGAATAAAAAAGAATATAACAAACTCATAACTAAGAATGAAAAGCACAACATTCTTGGTTCAAGTGGTTAAAGAGTTCAAGAAAAAGTTTCCCATTCACAAAAAAGAAACATGTTACTCAAAATATTTTAGTTCCCACATTTCCGATTTGATTTTTTTAAGTCAAATGATTTAAAATGATTAAAACCCTAAAACCATTAACTAGTAAAACAACTATAAAAAAATAAACAAGTTAAAAATGTTTTGATTTATGTAGAAATTATGTTATTAAATAAAGATGCATTCTTTGCAAAAACGTGTGTTGTTTTTACTATTACCAATTTTTTAAGATTAAAAACCGTTGTCACTAGCATAATTTAATGTAATTTAGCACATTTTTTGAGTTTTAAAGTTTGCTTTAAAGTCTAAAGAGGCCCATAGAGATGAGATTATTTAAAATAGATCAAATTTTGCTTCTACAAAAATTCAGGTTTTTTATTTTTTTTTATCTGAAAATGTAATCCTATAAGTTTTGGTAGCGACGCCTAAAACTGTGATAAAAATGATCAAAAAATTACTGGAGGCATATTTTAGGAAGCAGAACAAAATAAAAGGGTGCCAGTACAAATATATAAAAAATTTGCTTGTTCACTTAAGCAGCACCATACTGAAAATCTTGAGCACAAAGTTTGCATTGTATTGCCAGAAACTTGGCCATTCTGCTTCAGAAAAGATCTGTATGATATTCAAAGTTTTTGGTGACCAGTCTGTTGGGATGTCTCGTCATTGGACCATGCACTGCGGCTATGTTACAGCTCATTCATCAAATCGTATTCAGAACATTTTAGTGTAATACAATATTTAATTACTTTAACAGTCTCCCTACATTCCTGATATAGTTGCATGTTATTACTGGTTGTTCCCAAAATTAAAAACTCCTTTGATATGTAAAATATTTGAGGGCCAAGAGGGACTCAGATAAAATGTGACAAGTAATCTGTTAGCCAAAAATGAGTTCAATGATAATTTTCAAAATTGCGAGGAGTTTTGGTTTATTGCGGTGGATTGAACTCAGTGCGTGAGTCATTCAGTGGCATATACATCTGTTCAATCCACCACAATAAACCAATACTCCTATGCTATAAGAACCTATTGTGAATCTATCAATATGCTATAAGATGACAGTTTATTTGGCCTTTACATATTTTTAGAATTACTAGTATTATTTAAGTTTCTGTCTCTCTTCAATGTTATAAAACTATCTTCATTTTATGGATTTTCTAATTAAGTAACCAATCAACAATCAAACGTTATAGTTTTGGAACTTTGTAGCACTTTTTACATGCAATATTGCATCCAGTACAAAATTACACATGATAAACATACAAAAGATTTCAAACCTAAGATGATTTTCTACAGCTAAAACCCTGTTTCTATTACTTGGAATTACACCTGCTTGAACTGATATCTATATCCTTTTCTCAATGTATTTTGATGTGATGCTTCCCCCAAACTTTTATAGTATAATGTTCTTTCTCAGACATGAAATTTGATATGTTATTGTAATCTAGCTTGATATCCTGTACACAATATGTTTCATTGATATATACATGCTGCCTTTTTTTAACATTTTACATTGATATAATCTCCTCTACAACTTATGATATAAGGTAATTTGTTTAACAAATAATTTCTTATTCTAACAGTGTTTTGAAGTCTGATGTTTTATGTAAAATTGTTTTACACATAAAAATGTAAATTTGTTAACATTATGTTCATGTTTGCACAGGCCACATTCGAGGGATGGATGGAAGTAATGGCTGATGCTGTGGATGCTAGAGGAGTTGATGAACAGCCTGAATACGAGGCCAATCTTTATGCCTATATTTATTTTGTCATATTTATAGTTTGTGGCTCCTTTTTCACGCTTAATTTGTTCATAGGAGTAATTATAGACAATTTTAATATGCTCAAGAAAAAGGTAAATGACGTGTTATTAAACTATAATTATACTAAGGCCAGTAAAGTATAAACTGAACTTTCTTTTACATGACAGATTTATTGAATGAAGAACACAGTCGAGAGGGATTAGAGAGGAAGGGGAGAGTGGGATGGAGATGAACACATTGTCTCCTTCACATACTTTGTTCATGAATAAAGGTTCATTATTTTCAATGCTGCAAGTAAACTGATGATAAAAATTTCATCAGAAACACTATTAAACATAAAATTGAATTTATTATTGTTGGACTTGAATCAGAGACTTTTGAAAATATGTGTTCTACAAAAATATTCTGTATTACTCAATCTATATTTATTTATCAAAAACCATGTAATCCAGCATATACAAATTCTGCACGAACCCATACTCGCTGTTGAGATGTCATTATCATGAATTGTCAAATATGAATTCCTTCATTGTACTATAATGTTCCACTATTATTAAATATGAAACTAAAGGTGGATACTGTTGTCTAACATTGTAACTGGTGATGAATTGTAACTTATACTTTTTATTATTCCAAATTTATCCTCATAATTTTTAGGTCATTTGCGTACTGTAAACACAGCAATTTCTTATCCAAAAGTGTGGAGGAAAAGTGGTCTTGTAAAAGATACATAGTATTTAGAGCTTTTGTTAGTTAAACACTTCAATAATTTGATCTACAACTGTTGGTATAGTCTATACCTTTGAAATATGATTGTAGTTTTGAGCAAAAACTTAATATATTTGTTTCCTTATTCCATTCCAAATATGTCAGCAGTACTACTAAATTCAGTTAGTTTACCAATCATATACATGGAAATTCCAGTTTATAACTTAAATATATATAATATTATATATATAATAATAATATATATATATATAATATATATATAATATATATTATAATATTAAAAATAACTTATAACTATACACTCAATTTCTGGTGCTGAAATATTCCATACATGGAAAATACACAATGTTTCTGCAATATACAAAATTTGTGTACTGTATTTTAAAGACTTCATTTCTTAATCAATAATCATTGATGCTACATGTAATCTTAAAGATTATCAATAAAGAATCTCTGATTTCTGATTTCATGACTTCATAATTTTTACTTTACTTATACTAACAAAAACATATAACAAATTTATTAAACTTATAGTTACCAATCAATGCATTACTAATACAACAAACAATCATATTTCCAATAAAAGAAATTTTGATTTACTCCTCACATGGTCTGCTGAGGTGTCTAGCAGATTAATATCATTTCAGTCAATGGAAATATATTATTATACATTCACTTATTTTATAGACAATTTTTTTCTTGTAATTTTACTGAACAGTTTATTAATACAAAATAATACTTATACTCATGCTTTCCTCAAATTGTGAAAAAAAAACATTAAATAGTAGCCTATATGTTACAGCAATGTGTTTATTAGAAATGATTTTTGGTAATGAAGATTTTACTTACTTAATTCTAAAAATGTACATATTTAAAATAGACAAATTCAAATCTAACTTTGTAATTATATTACTTGCATTTATATTCCTAATGCAACTATTATGCAAATTCCTCCTGAAAATATACTATATAAGATGTATATAGCCTACTAAAGGCCAGAGTAAATACACATCTTTTTAAACACTATGGTCCTGACCTTTCTTGTCAACAGAAATCTAAATCTGTATTTTTGCCATTTTGTAAATATAATAATAAAGGTTGAAAATAACATAAATGTATACCATAAGTATTAAAAAATAAATAAACAATAGTTATCTTGAAATTAATTATTTCACTTGCATATATAAAGTATTCATAGTAACAAAAATTTAATATGAACTCTTACTTTAAGTTTATTCAATAGCCTATTATTTATTCTTAACAATTTCTTTTACATTTATTAAATTTGTATAAGTGACAATTTCTTTTGTTATTCACATATAAAAAAGTACAATACTAAGTCAAACCCATAGTAAAAACACTTTTTATAGACAAAAATTCTCTGTCTAATCAGTAGACATCTAATTCAGTATATTTTTGCAACTTAGAAAAAATAAATAAGAATCCTGTTAAATGTAAATTGTGATATTACATTTTTATTGATCCATGGAATTCAAAAGTATGTCTAATGCATTGTTGAAAGTTGATAAGATTGTTAATATTCTTGATAACAAGGAATCAATTCCACCTTTTTCAAAGTAGTACAACTAAAAAAATCTTTATATTAATAGAATGATATCAAGTGGATAAAAACAGCATTCACAAATCACACACTGGACCAGAACCAAAACCAAAAGTACTGGTGGCTTGATGTGGAGAACAATAAACATGTACTACACATCTAGACTATCTACTTATTTAGTGCTGATACATCAACTCAATTGTAAGGTTATTTATAGTGTGCAATTATCAATTTCAGTATGAAGGTGGTGTGCTGGAAATGTTCCTAACCGAAAGCCAAAAGCATTACTACACAGCGATGAAGAAGCTGGGGAGAAAGAAGCCACAAAAAGTTATAAAAAGGCCCATTAATCAGTTCCTAGCTATGTTTTATGATTTATCAAATTCCAGAAGGTAATTAAAATGTTACCTAAGATATTAGTAAAATTACTTTTATTATAAAACCATATCACATTGGATATTACATAATGGATCCAAGTATAGTTCACAACCCAAATACAGAGCTCTCGAAGAAAGTTATCGCTAACAATGTGAATTTAGTACACTTAAGTAAAATTTAGTCAGTAGATAACAAAACCATTGTTACTTAACTTGACCTTTTTAAAGTAATTAAAAATGTAAACCTCTGTTTAGATGTAAGTACCAAAATCTTAAATTGTGAATAATTTTATCAAGTACTAGTTTAAAACAAAGGAAACTGCAAAGCAACTTTACCGGACAGGCTGGAGATTATCAGTCCACAGAGCAGCCTCGTGTGAAAAACCATCATATGTTGGATTAAAATTATTCAACAAACTGCTACTACATCTGGAAGAATATTTACAAGACCACAACCCAGAAACCATGAAGAAAACCCTACGGTGATAGCTACAAGACCAAACTTTCTATACACTGAATGAGTTCCTCTCTCGTGGAACGAGAACCTTGACTACACCATATCACTTTGTTTTATTACTTTACAAAAAAAACTAACTCCTCAAACTGTATGATACTGTAAGATATCTTAATGACATTGTTAATAAAGGATATTGTCAATTGTCAAAACACATCATACTGGGCTATTCAAATCAAGAGTTTAATTCAAATAAACTATGCACTCTTTTTAATGAAGTTTAAGCTTGGTTAATTAAATTGAAATAAATCAACTGAGGTCAACTCATAGTAAGATTTGCCAGTGAGTTGTATTTACTCACTTCTGAAAATGATGTTTACTCAACAAAATTATAATTTGGACTGAGATAGTAATTGCCTGTTGTTTTATAACAAGTGTAATGGTACAGTTTTAAGTGTATAAACTAGGATATATAGAAAAAAAGCATTCTTGACTCGTAATACTGTAATTTTTAATAGCCTATTTTAAACAGTGGGCTTTAATTTAAACATTATCATTCACATTACACACAGTTCAACGGTCTTTCCTTTCTTTTTTTTATACAAGTAATTTTATAAATATATCAAATTAAGTATTAAAACTTAATTATTTTGAAATATATGCTATGATAAAAACAGCCCATGATAGGTAAAAACTAAGAGTTCTGACAGGCCTTTGCTTAGAATGACTTCCTGAGGAAGCTTGGTTATCATCGCTCCTAAACCAAAGACCCAAATAAGTCAGAATATCAATTCTGGTATATCAGCAGCTCGGCTGTTTATTCTAGAAGAATCAAAGTTTGGGATTTTATCCTTATAATAACGTACCTACATCATGGTTTGAGATATGATCCTAAGAACATATTCTGCCAAGATAAACTGGGAATTGATTTTGATGTCACCAGCACATCATACAAGTTTATACTTCTCAACTGGAGGAAAAGATCCAGAGCTTTAGTTTTTCATGATATGAAATAAGAATTGTCCATTCTCAACTTAACTATACAGTATAGCTGATTGCCTTGCTTGAAGATAGTGATCAAGACTGAGCTAGTATATTTCCAACAAGGCAGAAATAAGGGGTAATAATAGATACTAGATCATATTAATTAACAGATACAATGGAGTACTGAAGTACCCGACAGAATGTAGCTAAGGAGTTATTGCACAGACAGACGAACTACTTTCTACCTTTTTACGGTCTAGAGGGAAATCCTATCTAACTCATGTCTATTTCCGGTATAAGGGAAAAATCCTTATTAAGTTCGTGCAACTTTTCAAAATGGTTTTGCATTATAGAAGTACTGTTTTTTCAGACTGTAGACTGGTAAGAATGGATCGTTGAGGCATTTTATTGTTAATTTCACAGTTTTCCCTTGAGCCACTGTTAAATGCTATAAGCCCACCAATAACCAGGAATGTCAAGGAATCCCACCAGTTTCGAGTACCTTAGGTGAAAACATTCACAGCTTTTTTATTACAGCTGATTTTATAACAGTGTTTAAATTTACAATGCATTAGATTTTTTAATTAGTTACTGGCATAATCTGGAATAATGTAAGGTATTAGCTTTGTCTTTGCTATCTGCATTATAGTGATACCAAAATACTGAATACTTAATATTTTATAAAATTTTAATGTGATTCTGCCACTTTTTCGAACTTCACTAGAAAGTATCAAATGATTGTTGGCTTCAATCTAACAGCTGTTTAGAGTCAGATAAATTTGGGTTGTGAAACAAATATTATAATTTTGTTCTGGATTCAAAAATATTTCAGATATCTTTTCTAATCTCTCTTCATATAAACCTCCCTAGAATTTCGACAAATATTTTACAAAAGAAATTACCCGAGTTGGTCCAACTGTTCTCAAGATTAGCACTTAGCAACACATTTTATGATTCATTTTTATTTATAAGATATTATTTATAATACACTGCTTACTGGTAAGGTAATATTTACGTATTACAGGCATAATTGGTGTTTGTTTTCTTCCCTACTTATAAACTATCTCATTGGTTTACTTTTTTTCAGGTTTGAAATTGTAATATTTGTATTAATTTTCCTAAACATGTTAACAATGGGCATAGAGCACTACAATCAGCACCATGCTATATTTTTTGTGTTGGAAGTGAGCAATGCCTTCTTCACTACTGTCTTCGGTCTCGGTGAGTACATAAAACACCTTTATGGTTTTTAATTTTAAATATACATTATTCAGTAAGCTAATGTTCAAAATGGTCTGCAATCAACTCATCCGCCAATTATGAAGTACATGATGTTAATAGATTTCTTTTATGAAAGAAACTGCTATCAGTGGATATTCATTTTGAGTTGTGTTCTATGTATGGAGAAGACATTATGAGAATGTCTCACAGTTAATACGCGGTGCTGATTGTTTCATGAAGGACAAACTACAAAAACTTTGAATTCACGCTATTAAACTCACTAACAAATCATTTTCATTAAGATTGACCTCTTCTGAATCTATAAATTTTTTGGTATACCATGTATGAAAAGTGTGTAAAAACTGAATACAAAAAAATTTGATTCAATGTCAATTTCTGTTACAGAGGCGATGGTGAAAATAATAGGATTAAGGTATCACTATTTCACAGTGCCATGGAACATGTTTGACTTCCTACTAGTATTAGCATCAATTCTGGGCATACTTATGGAGGACATTATGATAGATTTTCCTGTGTCTCCCACGCTATTGAGGGTTGTTAGAGTCTTCCGAATCGGCCGCATTTTGAGGCTCATAAAGGTGAGAACAGGCTATATTTGATTCTATGTTATCATATTTATGTTTGTGTATTTTTTGTGTTGTTTACTAACAGATTAATTATCATTATTTGAATTTTCTCACATAATTGGGATCTGTTATTCCAAGTCTCATCCAACTACCTTTCCTTCTTTACTTTTCCAGAATCCTGAATCAGTCCTCTTCTCTTCTCTCCTTGGATTCTTTCACATTCTTCAATTAACTGTTTCTTGATCTCCTTCCTTCTTGTCTCTCTTATACCTTGTTTTACAACCTTAGTTCTATTCCCTTCAAACATTCAAATAATCTTGACTGGTTGTACTCAAACTTCTCTAACACTGATTCTTCCAAGACTTTCCTTCAAGTTAGTTTGTCTATCAACTCAATGCTTCTCTGAAACCTCTCTTAACATGATCTTGCCAATCTGCCCAATTATGTAAGTATCTGTTCCATACTGCAGTATAACATATAAGTTAGTCAAACAGTACAAAACAACTAGATTAAGATTATTTGTCACTAAATCGAGTTGATAAAAATCATCTGAAATGGAGAATTAAAACTAATTTAAGAGAATGACGGAAGTTTGAGGAAATGCTGATTACCATATTAGCTTGTATGTTGGAAGACCATGTGAGAGCGGCCTGAACAGGAACCTGGAGAGAGTGCTGCAACGTCCAATAATTCTTAAAGATGTGGTGGTAGACCTGGTTGTATTCACAATGCATCATGAGAGTCTACCTTACAACCACACAAGCATGTCTAGATATCTTGATCACAGTAGTAGATAACTCCCACATGAAACTGATAATTTAGAGTGACAAAAAGAGCCTATCTTAATTTATACATCTCTTTTTATACAAAAATTAAAAGTAATGTTGGATGGGGGTCTAGATTTATTGGAAGAATTGGATTTGTGCAATCTTTAAACAGCAAGATTTCAATTATACCTGCAGACCAACATTCTCATGAAATCTGCACTAAACTATGGATAGTTGAAAAGTACGAGTATGTACTGAATGATGTGCTATTAAAAAGTCTTTACTTTTCATCTTTAAAAATGTTTTAAATTCAACTACTTAGAGTGAAATAGAAATAGATCATTCATTATTGAACTTCAAAATTAAAATATTTTCAAACATAAATATATCAGCAATATTAAGCTATGATTTTGAATTAATGCCAAATCTTCAGTGAGAAATGTGAGTGCATGCAGTTGCTTAGTTATCTGCCAAAAAACAGCAATGTTGCTATTTGTCAAAATGTTTGGGAAAACATAGCAAAATTTTGTATAAAGAGGTAAACAATATATCTTTATAAAAAACATTCATCTATTTTGAGCCTAAACACAATTAATGAAAGTTATTTTCAAAATTAATTTACATCTAATTAGCATATGTAACCCAGATCATGACAAATATAAAGAGTTTGAAACTAGATTATGTTATGTTTACAAACTAAGACTGATTAGTCCTATGAAATAAATATAGTTCAGTGTTCAGATAAATGAATTATTTTAATGTAACATCGCTGAGTATTCTATGATGATGTTTTATTGTGTTGTGGTAATATATCTGTCTAAAACTCTGAACAAATAGAAACTTTCAGACACAAATGTCAAACACATAATTTATATGTTGGTATGTTTCAGGCTGCTAAAGGAATTCGTAAGTTATTGTTTGCGCTGGTGGTATCGCTGCCAGCTTTGTTCAACATCGGAGCGTTGTTAGCGCTCATCACTTTTATCTATGCCATCATTGGGATGTCTGTGTTTGGCCATGTGAAACAACAGAGAGCTCTCGATGACATGGTCAACTTCACTACGTTTGGTCGTAGCATGCAGCTTCTCTTTAGGTAGGCTGTAGATTTAGTGAAGTACAATAGATTTCCTTGAAAAATATTTAAAATGAATTCCAGAAACCATTAGTAAATGCTTTACTACTAAAAAACATGTATTTTTAACATGTTGACTGTGCAAATGCCCTTGAGCGCTCACTGTCTAATTAGAATATTTATCATTACTCAGTATAGACCAGCAGTGAAGGTGTTAAGACAGAAACAAAGGCAACATTACATTATGTCTATTGCATCTGAAGTCATGTGAAAACTGTGTTGGGGCATATATAAAAGTTCAAATCAGACATATTTGTTTAAACTTGTTTTTAAAATATGCACCCCTTTCAAACAATCCTCCAAGATGCAAAGAAGCTTATAAATTGCACTTAGTCCTATAAGAACCTTAACGCTGCTTCCGGAGTGACAGGATATTCAGGATGGGTAAGGTTAGGGGGTAGGGGCTGCCTCCTACCCAGATCCATGAGGAAGAATAAAAACTTGTACTATATTGGCAATCCCACGAAAAAAAAAAGATTCTGTGTTATCATTCTCTCATTCTTCTTCCTTGTTGATGTTATGTGACAAAGCTTTCATCTTCAAACTACATTTTCAGAAAAGTAATACACCGTTGTTTAAAAATGCCTTGTCATGCCTAACTAATAGTGCAGATAGACAAAAACAATATTCTAAAATATCTAATTTTTACTCATCTGAAAGAGAACATTCTCAAAACCCTTTTTAAATTTCTAATTGTCATTCTTTTTCATTATGAAAAATTAGTTCTACTACACTTGGTCATTCAAATTTCATTACATGATCAAGTAGTGTACTCACCATTAAAAATGTATTTTGGGACCCATTGGAATAAGATCAGCTACAAAAATAAAAATCAGCTGCTAAAAATGAAAATGAATTGTTTCGTCACTTAAATGTTATCTATAAGTTTTGTCGCATATGTAAAGATTAATCTGTATACGAAAAGGTTCATTTTCAAAAGATAACTATTTTTACATAAATCTTACTGTATTTTAAAAATTAAAAATCAAATGATTTGGATTCTGTAACCTTCAATTGATAAGTAATTGATTTATATTAATACAATTGAGTGTGTAAATAAGTAAAAATATACAGAAAAACATGTTCAAACATAACATATAAAAGAAAAATCATACCAGAACATTTTAAATGAGGAACTTAAACTTTAAAAAAATAAAATTATAGCATCTAGATCAAGCTTATAAAACTATTCTACATAAATAAAAAATTACTTGTTTAAGAATGAACACTATGTCTAGGCTAATGACATCAGCAGGATGGAATGATGTACTCGAGTCACTGATGATTCAGCCACCTGACTGTGACCCGACATTCAATGACCAGCCCAATGGCAACTGTGGCCATCCACTGCTTGCAATCACTTACTTCACCAGCTTTATCATCATCAGCTACATGATTGTCATCAACATGTACATCGCCATCATCCTAGAGAACTTCAACCAGGCTCACCAGGAGGAGGAGATAGGCATAGTTGAAGACGATCTAGAGATGTTCTACATCCGCTGGTCCAAGTACGAACTGTCTTATACAACACATTCTATTACTAATACACAAATCGTAACATTTAAGTAAAAACTTACTAAACATACAATGGAGAGCAAAACAATAAAATACTGCATGTTGAACAATTCTTTAAATTATATAATAGAGACACCTCCAGAATTTCAATACCACATTTACATTTTTATACATCAGGCTCTTACACTCACAATCAGCAATTTAATAATCATTAACACTCCAAATACCCATTTTGCAAGCACTAAGTGGAAAGTCCTGTTTCCTTTAAAAGGTTTTTAAAATATTCATAAAATGTACATGCTTTATTCAAATATACAGCTTATTGTATATTTTTGTCAAGATAAATAAAACATAACCCTCACAAATATTCACTGCACACAATAAAACTTACAAGATTACTAATTTTCAATGATGCATAATTATTACAAAACAATAAAATTATAAAAATGGTATACATTTTATAAAAATATTGTAAAGCAAATAAAAAACGCAATGCTTTTTAGATATGCTAATATAAAACATTGCAGACATACAAGCCTAACATGTGTTACATAAGCTTGTGTATGTATAAGCAATATAAGAATTTTATTATCCATTTAGCATACTTTATATAAAGTAATAGGAACACATAGATACCATATTTCTTGAACTTATAACTCTGATGGTTTATTACATGGTTTAATTGGAAATAAGAAACCGGCACACTTTGAGTTGGGCCACTGCCATGCTATGTTCATTTCAACTCACTCATTCAGTTTTGGTGACCAATGACTAAATTTAAACTATTTCCTGGCTATTTGAATTATATAGGTTTCTAAATATTAAGCTTTAATTATACTGTTTAATATCAATTAACACTTTGAATTATATACTTGAGAATGGCTCACAAATATATAACGTGGGACAGTAAATTTTATCAATACTGTCCAGTTGTTATTTATGAGGTTCAACTGTTTCATATTTTTTATTAATCAATGAGAGATTACGTTTGATTGTTATCAGCTACTCACCTTACTGTGAGGTATATAGAAAAAAAGTACCAGTTGTACTACTACTTTTACGCAACTTGTTGCACAAATATTGCTTGCCTTATGTTTTTAAAATTGTGCCATTTTACCGTTGTTCGTTAATGTATTTATTTGATTTTGGTAGATATAGAATATTTTTCAATATAAAATGGTCTTTCTTTAATACAGAACACATTTATAGGAAAAATAAAGTACAGAAATATATGATTTTATTAATGGAAGTTTATGCATGGATATTGATAATGGATCCATCCCTCAAGTCATTGTGTATTACTATTTAATGTACTTTTAATCTCCTCCTAGCCATTTCATGACCTATTATTCTGTTTTCACACACTTTATTAATTTTCAGTGCTTTACGAATGCTGATTTAAATGCTAACCTACAAATTTAATTTTGAAACATGTCTCAAAGTCCAAGTTTTTAAGTATATGACATGGTTATTTTCAAGTTTTAAATATAAATATAAAAATAGTCAAATATCATGTATTAAACATAATTTTGTTTAAGAAAAACATGCACTGTAAGGTAAAGAAAACCCAAAATACTTACAATTTTTTGTTTAAAAAGATGGTCTATTGACACACAGACTAAAAAACTGTTTTTATTTTTTTTAATTGATGAATTATAATTGTTTTTATGTAGTGATAAAAATGCAAAACATAAAAATTGTTTTAAATTTTATTCTTAATAAAACAAACTTTGCACCAAAGCTTATTGAATCAGCCAGTGTGGCTTGCGTCAGCTGACTCATTTCTCAAACATCTCATATCTTCCAAATTAGTACTTTCAGTATTACCAGTGTATAGAGGAATTTTTTATGCATTATACTTTATAGATAACCCAAATATTGAATAAACCATTCTTATTCAATATTTATTCAATACCACAGTAGGACGCTAGCACTTTGATGGTTAACATATTGACTGTGGTAGACCCCTTACAGCAGACAATTAGATTGGGAATACTTAAGATCACTCAGTATAGAGCCGCAGTGAAAGTTTTAAATTTCATATAGGTGTCAGATCTCTTAACAATACAAGTTTAGGAACAGTATTGAAACTTAATAATGTAATTTACTTCATAAATTTAATGTACACATCAATAAAAAATTTCTCTAGCAAGAACACTTCAACACTTGTGATTCCAGGTTTGATCCGCATGCAACCCAGTTTATCAGATTTGGTCAATTGTCGGACTTTATCGCCAGTCTGGACCCACCTCTGGGAATTCCTAAGCCGAACATAGTAGCTCTGGTGAGTTTCAACCTGCCCATTGCGCGCGGCAACAAGATCCACTGCCTCGACATCCTGCATGCGCTCGTCAAACATGTATTGGGCCACGTAGAGGAGACAGAGGAGTTCAAAAAGGTATAATTCAGTTTTGTTCTGTTGTGTTGTAAATTTATTTATTTCTTTTTTATTCATTTCACTTCTTTAATTTTTCTCCTCATTTCAATCTATTTCTCACTTATGAATAATAAGTTAAACACAATTATTTTTACTCTTTTATGTGCTTTCTTGTCTTTTCCCAAATTTTTATAATCATTTTGGTTTCCTTTAAAATTCTCACTTCACTTTTTTTCAAATTCAGTATTAAGTTCAAACTACATGGGTTAAGTTTCATGAAATATATACCAAATGTTACATTTCATAGGTTATATTGGGCATTCCAGGAATCAGCAAATGATTTCACATTGATTTCAACTTTTTAGATTACTTCCACAGAAAAGTTTTATATAAATATCTCTATAAGTAAACTTTAAGACAGTTCAGAAAAGGTTTAAAGTTGGACTCAAAGTAAAAAAAATTTTATTGAATGGAAGAAAGATTTTAAAATTAAATTCAGAGAAAGGTGGAAAGATTTCATAGAAGTTGAAAATGTAAGTTAAAATTGAAAAGCAACTCATGAACCTAACTTGCATTCAGTAGAAAATAAAATTATCTCCAGTTGTTTGACAATACTCTCTAAATAATCAGTTTGTAAAATATTAATGTCCAGCTATCATTGTACTTTAAAGATGTTAATTCATCAAACAATATGTTTGGCAACATGGAGTATTAGTTTGTGGCAAAGGTGTTTTCTTACCATCTATCATCGACTGATTTCAATGTCATAAATGTTGATTAGAGTAGACTGGTTTTATAAAAGTGGTTTTAGTTTTCGCAATTTATTTTTAAAGTTCCAATTTATAGTTTTCATACGAAAATTTAAGGATATTTACTACACAGCAAACAATATACTCAATACATTGGTAAATACACAAACAAAACAATTGTTTATTGCAGCTGCAAGACCAGATGGACATCAAGTTTAAAAAGCAGTTTCCTACCAGGAAAGAGCTTGAGATTGTATCGTCAACGAGGATGTGGAAACGTCAAGACAAGGCTGCGAGAACGATACAAAGATGCTTCAGGGAGTACAAAAAGTGAGTACTGTGTGCACAAGCCATGAGCAACAAACAACTAATACCTCTCCCCCCACAACTGACACCAAAAACAACAACTGTGACATAATTGGTGCTCCCGGCTTGTGCAAGATGTTTTTAAATGGTCATGCTCGCTTATGCGCTGATGGATTTCATTGAAAAAAGTAACATTGGAATTGTTATAAAAAAAGTACCTTGTAAATGTTTTATAACTAAACTGGTTTTCTTTTTTTATTTCACTTTAAAAACTTTAAACAGATGTTGTTTTATTAATATTTAAAAAAATAACACAATTTATTTTCTTTTTTTTCCTCTTATCTATTAAAACCTATGTGCCAAATTTGGTTTCTTTAGTTTAACTAGTTTTAGAGACAATAATTTTTTTATAAACAATACAAAACGGCGGCTAGTGGCTAAATGATAAGTTTCTCAACCTATGTTTACATGATATTTTTTGTTTGAAATTATGAGTACTATTACCCACAGAAGTTTGTGACACTCTTTTGTGAACATCCTGTGAAGATGATAATTAATCTGTACAAAAGATAGTACAAAACGATGTATACGCTTGTACAAGCTATGAAACCTAGCTTTTAGAGAATTTAATTCCAAATAGAATAATGTAAAATAGGCTAACGATAAACAAACACAAAGTTAAAAAATTTAATCCTTAATTAAATCAACACATGAAAAATAAGACAGAACTTACAATATATCTTTATTAAATTAATGTTCTTCATAAAAACAAAACATTTCAATTGCTGATCTTTCTTTTATTCCAATTTCCATACCTTATAAATAGTATTAAAAATAATTTCCTTGGTAATTTATACACAATCTAGTGTGTTTAACGAAACCATGTGTAGCTTTTCTAAAATCATCTCGGTCATTCTTAAGTAGTAGTTCAGAAGCGCTTAAAATTCAGTTCAATAATTCTTTTTTAGAATTAACTGGTTCTGTATATACAAGTTGCTTTAAATGACCCCAAAGGTAGTAAGCCAAGGGATTTAAATCAGGGGACCTAGGAGGCCAATTAATTGATCCACCTCGACCTATCCATCTGCCTATAAAACTTATCTGCAAGTGCTCTGTAACATTTTGTAAATTATGTGCCGGTGGAATATCATTTGATATCTTCTTTCAATTGGTACATCTTCAAGTATAATTGACAGTTGATTCTCTTAACAAATTTTTGCAAACAAGACCAGTAAGGTGGTTTTCAAAAACAAATGGACCAATTAACTGGTCCCTAATTATACCACACTATACATTTATAAAAAATCGAATTTGAAAGTTTGACTCTACAACTGCTTTTGGATTTTCAGTTGACCACCAGTGACTATTTTTCAAATTTAGAATTTCATATCTTTTAAACATCGATTCATCTGTGAAAAGACAACTTACATTATTTCAAATTTCTAATAGACAAAGACTGTCAGTTGGATGAAGATTTTGAATGCTTTGTAATTTATATGGATAAAATTTGTTTCCTTTAAATGTTTTCCAAACTATACTACAAGATATGTTTAATCTATTTGAGTGCTAAGTTGAGGAAAGCGTTGTATCATGTCAATTATATTATCTTGTTCGCGTACAAGCTGTATTACAGGATGTTCTCTTGAACAATTAACGGTTAGAAAAGATCCATTTGTTTGTAAGTTATTAAAAACCAATGCAAATGTTATGTGAGTTCTTCTATTCAGAAATCGTCTTTTGTATTCATGTTTAGCTGCATGACTATTTCCATTGGCAAAATGATAGACGAAAACAATATCTGCATAATCTTGATTTGAAAATGTAAATGACATGTTGTTGTTAAAAAACATGAATAAAGTACAAATAATACACACACACTGCGCAAACCAAAGATGATAGACGAGTTACTGCAACAACTAAATTGTTGGACAGCTGTACAATAATAACTTGTATTCAGCTATTGTTGCTGCAGTGTTGCCAATTCTTGATTTTCAATAAACTAAAAGCATATCAATTGGCACTGTATTTTTAAAATCTTGTTTATCAACCTACAATGTTTTATACTGTAAATATTTTGTGATTATTTACTTGATGAAAAAAAAACATCTTTAAATGTTTTGTGTTTACAAAGAACTTTTTTTAATAAACATACATTGCATTTTCCGTCTTGTTTTTCATATGTGTTGATTTAATTAAACATTAATATTTGAAACTTTATGTTTGCTTATTATTGGCTTATTTCACATCATTCTCTTCAGAATTACATTATTTATAAGTTTTGGTTATAAAGTTTGCGTGTTTAATACCCATTTAATGAAGTTAATGTTCTTCGAATCTAAACAAAGCATGTTTTTCGAGACAGAATTTTGCTTATTTTGTCTGATATCTCAGAAATGGGTGGTTTTACAGATCTGGGATATACGAGGTGTGATCAAAAAGTTCCAGGACTGAATTTTTATACATTTATTCATACAACATACAGGTTATTTGAATTTGTCTCCTTCAAAGTACTCCCTTTGGGAAGCTACACACTTTTCCCACCGGTGTTTCCACTGATCAAAGGCCCCAGAAAACTCTATTGTAAAGAAAATTCTTTTGTAAAGGTGTTTAGCAGCTCCGTCGTTTTTTCTTTAATTTCATCAACTGTTTGAAATCTTCATCCTTTCAGGGGTCTCTTGAGCTTCGGGAAGAGAAAAAAGTCTGCTGGAGCCAGATCAGGTGAGTAGGGGGGCTGAGGAATGACAGTCATTGCGTTTTTTACAAAAAAGTCACGGATAACTAATGCAGAGTAAACAGGAGCATTGTCATGGTGAAGGACCCAATCACCACTTTGCCACAGCTCAGGTCTCTTTCTTCTCACAGCATTACGCAATTTTCGGAGGGTTTCAAGATAAACAAAACGATTAATTGTTTGACGTTGTGGAAGGAATTCATAGTAGACGACACCTTTACAGTCAAAGAAAACCGTAAGCATGACCTTCACATTTGATTTGACTTGACGTGCTTTCTTGGGTCTTGGAGAGCCTTTTGATGTCCATTGTGATGATTGGGCTTTTGTTTCCACATCGTAACCAAAAACCCATGTCTCGTCTCCTGTAATGACATGATCCAAGAAGCTTTTGTCGTCATTTGCCTTTTGAAGAAGTTCCTCAGAAACATGAATTCGGTGTTGTTTTTGGTCTTTAGTCAACAGTTTTGGCACAAACTTTGCTGCAACACGACGCATTTGAAGTTTTTCAGTTAAAATTTCCTGACAAGACCCAAATGAAATGTTACACTCTTCTACCATTTCACGGATTGTTAGTCGACGGTCTGATCATACGAGAGCGTTCACTTTAGCAACATTGTCATCATTGATTGACGTTGAAAGGCGTCCGGAACGAGCATCGTTGTCTGTGGAAGTTCGGCCATCTTTAAACCTCTTGAACCACTGATGGCAGCATGATCGGCTTAGATATTCTTCACCAAAAGCCTCTTGTAACATCAAAAAGGTTTCAGAAAACGTTTTGTTCAGTTTCACACAAAACTTCACACAAACA
This sequence comes from Homalodisca vitripennis, assembly GCF_021130785.1. Lineage (NCBI taxonomy): Eukaryota > Metazoa > Arthropoda > Insecta > Hemiptera > Cicadellidae > Homalodisca > Homalodisca vitripennis. Next base: position 132,244,431 of record NC_060208.1, read on the forward strand.
CGTTGCTCTTCTTTCACATTCATTTTCATTAAACAAAAAAATAGCCAAACTCTATAAAACTAATCTCAAACAAACTGTGCTAATGTTACTTTCAGTGATGTTATGATTGATCTGCAAACACAGCTGTGTTACTATTGAGTCAGGGAATACAATGCTGCCAACCGCATCGCTGTGAGACATTGCATTCCCATAGTATATAAAAAGTCCTGGAACTTTTTGATCACACGTCATATATATTTTTTAATTTCTTAGTTTATTTTACATTAAATCCAATAAATTTAACAACTTACGCGATTTACATGATAAAAACATCAGTTTTGCTTTATTTCCGTCTATTCCTAAAAAATCAGGCGAAATCTTTTGCTATCCATAGCTTGCTAACAAAGCGTTTCCAGACATATGTTTATATGAACTTTTTTCATTATTTTGATGAGAGTAATCCACCTAATAAGTTTGTCAGGTTACTCGTGGGACACTCTATGTACAGAGTGTTTAGTAAGTGTTCCAATAGTTTGGAAATGACTGTATGTGTTTTTTTTTAATATTCCTTTTGAACCAGTTATGAAACTTGAGAATTGTATTAACCTTTGCTATACCTTGTATTTTAATACAGTCTTAGTTTTGTGTGTGCCATAGTTGATTGGTCAAAAGAATTTACTTTTGGCCATAGTAATTTACTTCCAGTCTAAGATATTTCTGGTGCTTCAATTGAGTTTGCTTTTTTGCCCAAATCAAGAAGACGGATCCAAAAACCCTACTTCTGTCAAAAGACAACTAAGACGAGTTTTATAAAATGATTTAAATTTATAGTAAAAGTTAGATAGTAACTTTGTCTTTGATATCTGCATTATAGTACTGACCAATATACCGCAAAATACTAAATATTTGCTAAAACGTTCAGTTAGAAGTATATTTGCCAAAACTTTCAATTTTCTCATCTGGATATTTTCTTATTCTTAGCTCAACTGCAGTTGTAGAACAGGTTGTAAAGGTATCAAGCTTACTCTATGCTTTCAAGACTATAAATGTAAAATTAATTTAAAACCGTTATGAAATTAATTAAACATATTGGTTGTGCTGCCACTAAAGTGAGTTTACATAGAGTTCATTTAATTGAACAGGCTCTTTCAATTATTGTTTGCTGTAATGCATTCTCATAGAATTTTTCACAACTTTATAGGCCAGTGGGGTGTAGCCTAAGTTGGTTTTCAAAATAGGAATAAGCCTATATATTAATCAAGGCTTATTCCTATTTTGAATATAGTTAAGAATGCCCATGTAAGATTTCAGTACAGTTGGCCAAGTAGTTTTTATGTAGTTGAGTAAAACATACAGGCAGATAGGATTAGATTCATATATATATATATATATATATATATATATATATATATATATATATACTAGATGTTCTAACTGAATGATTCATCAACGCCCAGCAAAAAAAGTATCAAAAATAGAGGTATGAAATTTGGTACATATTATTATTACCTTGTGCCCTAGAAATGAACTAAATAAGATTTTCTCTCTGACCTCAGGGCCCAGCCCCTCTTTCCCCTGAAACTTAAAAAAAGTATTACTATTTTGGAGTAAAGTGAAACTGGTTTGAAGAAAATCTAGCAATGCTTATGCTACGGTCAAAATTTCTAATGAAACATCTTGAAACGATGGCTATCATCATGCCCAGTGTCACAAACTTTTTACAGCTATAAAAGTACCACCCGATTTTCAATGGCAAAATGAAATAACACAGAAAAGTGCACAGAAATCTGATGATATATCAGAACTTGCTCAAGAGAGGTCCGAATTATCTATTTCTAGCACTTCCCAAATGCAGATTGCTAGTACAACAGTAGGCGAGTAAGTATTAATGTATTATTAAACAAATAGTCCATTAAAAAGTCACATTTGGGTTTGGGGTCGCCACTCTTGTCTCTCGGCCGCCACCTTGAAAAAAGGAATGCAAACTATTGGTTTTACAAAAACACTTTTTAAACATTTTTTGGTACTAATAAAATTTTGTATAACTTTACTTCTGTAACTTTTTGTTGTAAAATGAAAATTAACGAAGTTATTAACAAAAGAGGGTGAACCTTTTGGGACAAATTTATAGTTTTATATCAACAAATGATAGAATTGTACACCCATATATATATGTACATTTTTTTATTACATTCAGTAAGCATTCAATAAGTAAAAATATTTCTCACTGCCTGATTACCAATCTTCCTCTATATAATTGTCAGATTATCATTTAGGATAACTGGTACATCAAGTTGAACCGTCTGTATAAAAGTCTGACGCGTTCTATTTCAAGGTTGCATTTTTTTACATCTTCAAAAATCTGTCATGACTTTTGGTTGTGTCCAAATCGTCAGACATCTGAATAGGACAGTGTTTTTAGTTCACTTTATAACTCCCTCTGAATATCTGACACATTCGAATAACTTTTTTTCTTTTTTCCTATATCTTTTTATGACAACTTTCCGCTCACTACTCATCAGATCAATATCTCTCGGTTATCAGAAAGACATAGCCCGTATACACTATGGATGTTTGACATGCTTGAATATTTCCATGTGACTGTTTTTTCTTATATTTTTGAAAAGTTGTACACGCTCACCTCCCCACTAAGATGGCAAACTTAACATACACTTTTTTGTTTTAGGACCTAATCTTCACAATCCAATACGACCCTATGACGCATTAGTAACTGCAAATTTAACATCCCAGGCTCCCCCACTAATAGTGGTATATCAAGGAATCGACAATTGTCAATAACTGCCCTCGTGTCACTTGATCCTGATACAAATATTTGATTACAAAGTAATAAATAAAACCAACAGAAATTCTCAAAACCGATTTCAAAGGTAACAATGTCTTATTTTATGCATTCATCTATACAAGTAAAAATGAAATGCTGTTCATTGGTAAGCACATCACCAATTCACAATCACTTTGGTCCAATTTCTTATTTTTTGTTTTAAAATGTTTGTAATAATCCAAATTAAGTTGTTATGGAATGATAAATTGAGAATAATTGGAGATATTTTATTGAAGGAAGCAATCTCTAGTGTTTCGAAAATAGTAGTGAGTATGAATGACAATAATATTATGTACCTTTTACTATAGATCACTCCACAAATAAATTTATCCAACTGCTCCAAGAGTCTTCTATATTTAAGTTTGTCTAAGTTGTAAGTCTTCTTTTAATGAAGGGTATTGTTGGAACTTCTTCACATCTGCACTGTATCAGGTTTGCCGATATTAATACTATCAAAGAATGAAAACCGAGGACACAAACTAATACAGTAAGGCAGGTGGTCTACAAAACAGGCAGATGTTTCTTTTAGGAATTTAACTTAATTGTACATATTTAAGATATTGTTTAAATGTTGTGATCGTGTTATGTAAAATCTACGAGTACTAAATATAAATATCATGAAAATGTTCATAAATGGTCAAATAATGCAGTTTCAAAATTATCAAAGGACTCCTACATATTATATCATAAGTTCTCTTACTAGGGAAGCTAACAAACTCCTGCATTAAGATAGGCCAAGTACTACTGAATTCTTTTGAACTGTTCAATAAAACATAATGGAATGTTGCACAGAAATTCTAATGGAAATATATTCCAATAGCCATCAGTTATTTCAAGAACGCAATGCCATTTAGAAAATATCTGCCTATGAAGTCCCTGTTATTCTGCAAGAAATTGCATGAGAAGCTGCATGTAACAGCTAGTTTATTATTGAATTTTAGTACCATTTACTGAGGACTTGTTTAAATAAATATAGGAAATTTTGTAGAAAAGTAATATTTACTTAGTACCTTGTATAGTAGCACTCAAATTTATTCATAGCCATCACTGTTTGTTTATTTGTAAGTGCAAATAGGTTTATCACAATTATGGTTATAATTTTTTGTTATTTGAAAATAGACTTTATACCTATTAGTTACCTCTCACAAAATCATTGTGCCTTCATATAATATTAATTCCATTATGTAAAGTCTTTTACATTTTGTTTTTTCAAAACTGAAGTACTATCTATAAAGAATGTCTTTATTATTTTAAAGCTTTGGTAATATCATTTATATAAAACAAAAACAGAGAAGTTCCCATCACTTTGTGGTACCAAGATTTTCTACTCCAATTGCTATTGTTTATGTAAAGAATGTGCGGGTTTTAATGAAGAAAAGCATGCATCTCCATTATAATAACCCCTGGAATTTAAAAATAAATGTAGAATGTTCGACACATTCAATGTTTGATTCAATAGTTGATACACCCTATAAACTACATTTAATCACTTTGAATCTTTCCTTTTAATAGACAATAGACAATAGACAATTTATTGGCCATTAATAATTTTCAATAAAATTACAATAGGCTTCGTCAAATATTAAGGCTTAAATTACTAGCCTAATCTAAAGTTAAAAATCCTTATGAACGATCTCACAGCTAAAATATTCATTAATATTATAGAAAGGTCTATTTTTTAGCCAAGAATACAATTTATTATTAAAAACTTGACATGGTAAAGTTTGAACAGCATAAGGTAACAAATTGAACATTTTAATGCCTAAGGTTGTATGGTAATTCATGGTTTTTACCTAATCTAGCTCTATCTACATTTAACTTATCTTTATTTCTTGTATTATAGTGATGAACATCATTTCTTTTCAAAACCATGTGTGACTTTTTTCTTACATCTACTAATACCTCATAAATATACAGATTTATAACAGTTAAAACACCAATATTTACAAACAAAGGTTTACAATGATCTAACACAGGTGCATCCGCTAAAATTCTCACAGCCTTCTTTTGGATTACTAGCACCTGATCAATGCCTGTACCATTACCCCAAATTATTAAACCATATCTAATAATACTTTCAAAAAATGCAAAGTAGGCCATTTTTATATACCTTTGTGATACTATTTTTTTTAAAATTACACAATAAGTAAATAACCCTAGACAATCTCTTGCATACATAATCAATGTGTTGTTTCCAAGATAGCCTGTTGTCCACTATTATCCCCAATAACTTAACAAAAACTTCAGATTCAAATATAGGCCTATTAATATTCTTAAGAGTTATTAACATTTGTTTTGTTTTTTCTGCGTTTAAATAGAGACCATTTACATTAAACCAGTTAACAGTTTCATCCATTGTAGTCTCTACCAAGTTGTTTAAGTAAAGCAAATTTGTGTGACTATTTAACAAAGCTATTAATGTGTAGCTTCATACACACTCCTCATATCCTACCAACTGTTTCTAGACGGAAGAAGGACCTGGACCAACAGGACGTGGAGGATGAGAACACTCACAACTCGAGTCCTGGCGGTTGGCAAGGACGACTCTCTGCATTTCTTCATGTGCACCGTGGGTCACGTGCATCATCACGCAAGTCATCTCGTGCTAGTGATGCCAGTGACATCTCAGAACTTGGCACCATGTGGTTGAACCTGCCACTGTTACTGCTTACCGGAACACAAGCTAATGGCGAAGAAGAAGGAGATGACATCCCAGCAAGGTCAGTCACTACTCTTTTCTCTCCCACTACAGTTATCCCCCCGCATAACCGATCCCAGTTTTCAATTCACAAATAATTTTTGGTACGATTGTTTTGCACTTTTCGCCCAACAGGTTTAATCAAACATAGTTTGAAATTAGGATAGGAAATTTTGAAGCGAGGGCTTGTATTAGCGAGCAGGTAAAATAGTGCAAACTGTTTAGATTAGTTTTTAACTCCTATTTATCATGAATATTATAAGAACGTGAATGCCATTTTTATAACTATATGAATGAATAACTGTAGTGTATTAGGGACCAGATTATATTTCAGCATGTGACATGAATTTATAATCTAATAATAAATTATAACATGCTAAATAAACTACAGTACCTATATTTTCAAAATAAAATAACTGAGATCAATTTAATACTTTTATCTGAATTCATTACAGCATTAAAATGTTAAAATGATTGGCTTTACTTAAAGCAAGATTTATTACTTGTCAATTGTGATATGCTAAAAAAAGTTATTTTTCTTTTTTAAATGTTTTACATTCATTTTAGTATTTAGGATAAAGATTAAAAAGTATGTTAACAGCCTATATTCTTTTTTGCGCTTTTGGACATCTAATTGAAATTTATTAATATTTAATCTACCAGCCTACGTTAAAATAACATCTCTGAAATGTAATTTTTAATAAAACTTGGGAGAGCCAATGGCTAAAGTCTCATACATCGGACATTTGAATCTGTGTTAAAGATAGCAGTTTCAAATTCTTTCTGTGACTGTTTTACTTTTTATTAGTACCATCAACTTTATACTGTATGGACTCTCTCCTTTATTCTGTTTGATAAGATCCTTACATAGGCCAGTGGCCCGAGGACAGACACAATAAGATGTAAAAAGAGATCAGCACTTCCTTAAAAAAAGATTTAACTAGTTTTAATATGTTTTTCCATTGCTAACTTGATCCTTAATTTTTGGAACCAAGAATTATTTTATTTTTATTTTACCATTATTTATAAGTACCAAAATTAATTCCTCTAAGTAAAACTATAGTTTATTATTTAGGTAATGGTCAAAGACATTATCAATATTGTTGGTAAAGTAAGAAGTTGACCACCATCTTGCAAAGAACCTATTTTAAAGTAAAATGAGACAAATATTACAAATCTAGATATCGATATTGAGAAATTGTATACAAATGTACAGTCATTAACTCAGATTGTCACAGATTTTTTTCTAAATAAGTTCTTGTAGTTTTGACATTGGTTTTAAAAACTCCACGATTTAAAGGATCTAATCTTTAAACATTTTTAAAGTACATTTTTGTATATAAATATTCAATTATATTTCAGTCGCTTTCTGGTATTTATGTTACAAAATATTTAAAAGTTGTGTTTTGAACACAACATTTGCATAATGTATATTGCAAGAAATGTACAAACATTATATTATTTTCATGTGTAAATATGAGGAAACTAGTTTGTGAATATATGTTATAGCTTTGATATAGAAAACAAATTTTAAAGCTGTATAATAATAACTTGGCAAGTGAAATCCTTAAAAAGAAATTACTGCTTTGTTCTTGTGGATTGTTTCACTTTAATTAAAACAAAAAAGGGTTTTGTATTTAAATCCTTCTGTTGAAATTGTGTCAATAGAACTTGAAATTTAACAATATTATGAAAGTTAAAATGGGCAACTTTTAATAATTTTATTTTAATTTGTCAAGTAGTTTATCTTGGGAAAGGGACAGGAAAAGAAATTATTTTTAAATTATATTTATAATATACAGAAATTTAGAGTATGAACTAATTAAAAAGTTCTAATAAAACAGTGTTGTGGAAGAACTAGGTACCTTCATTATTTAGGCCATTTATATTCAATGGATATTGAAAATAGAAGTTACAGGATAATAAAAGTTTAGTCCATTGTATATAAATGATGTTCATAGCATCAAAGTAATTTTATTTTAAAGTAAAATGCCAGACAATTTGTTTTTGTCAAAATTTTCTCACTTACTACAAGCATAAAGTTTCTTTAAGTATCCATTCTACATATGAGGGTGAGTCGAACATAAGGAAAACCACATATAAGTTGATTTCACTTTTCTCTCTCTGATTCTACAATGTTTAAAGAATGGGTTATCCATAAAAATCCCACGGAAAATTACCCAGGGAAAATTACCAAGGGAAAATAATCTCATGCACAAGACAATGTGTACCTATCCAAAGAAATTCACGTGTAATGACAGGTGATTTCTATTTTATTGTGTTTTCAATATGCAGTTATTTGTGGTCCTAAAGGTCAAGCACTGAGAAATCTTAAACAATGTTTGAGGTCCTGTAAGACTAAACTCTTAGCTCAGATTTCCCAGAGCATCTGCCTTATGTTCTGAGCAACTCTGTTATAGCTGAAAAAAATCCTGTAACATTATTGATTCTATCCAAGGCATAAATTATCTAATAATATTTCCAAAAAAGTTCTGATATAAAGATACAAAAGTCAGATGAAGACATGTGTAGCCTGTTTATACATTAAAAAAATTTTCTTTATTACATAAAACACTTTCAAATATAAATCATGATATTATTCATAGAAGTTATGTAGACATTCCATAAAAAAACAAGCACTAACATGTCATGCAATCGTTGATTTAATCTGTATCCTGGCTAATTGTGGGTGTACTTATGAACAAAATTACATTATTTTGCTTTATCTCTCTGTATTTCTTTCCTACTGTACTTTTGCATGGCTACACATTTCACTTGTACACCAACTCCAAAGATGTTATATGACTCGCTCTCATGTAATCCTTAGATACGAGATGCTTTTATCGAAATACAGACCATAGTCCATACCAGTAAACCCAATTATATTTAAATCTAAATATACAACATAACAACCATATTTTTATTTTTACCATTTCATATTATGGGTTAAATATAAAACCATTAAAACATCGTAAATCATTTACTTTAAAGCATCAATATTTGTAAATTTCAGTTTAAATAGTTCATTGATGTCATATGATGTTTCATTAAGGAATAAAATGGTAACGAATACATAGTTACTTTTTAAAATTATGTATGATTGGAAAACCTTAAATTTATCACTCAAAAATCTATGTAAAATTTGTGATTACGTCCCCCAACAAAAGTGTTCTATTATTCCCTACAGCCTTTCAGACTCCTCGTCGTGAAGGTAAGATTTGCCAAGTTATTTTTAGCTAGAGAAAGATTGCGATTGCATCTTACATCTTGCTAGTGGCATGCTGCTTCTCTGCTGTACCGTACTCTCTCCACCGAGTCATCGTACAAGCAGCTTCATCTTTCTACTTTCCAATGCTTCCTCCATCTATCTTAGACGTAGAGGGGTCATGCGTATTTACTTCCAACTGTACTTCATCTTCGACTGATGATACTGTAGAACTCAGTCAAATAGAAATAGTTGGCTGTTACTTAAAAATGTAGACTAAGTTATTTGTAGTCTAGGTCAAAAAACAGATTCAAAAACAGATCTCTTAATCAACAATAATTTATATTAACATTTTAATGTATTAAATGAAACTTATAGTGTTATAATATCTTTTTTTGAGTTTTTTTGCGTATTCAATTGTTTAATTTATCATTTTACAAAAACTATATATACTTGTGGTAGGAAGAACAATTTTTCATCTTTTTGTGTATCACAAGATAGACCTTCAGAAAAAAAATACAATTTTCCTACATCAAATCGGGCAGTTATGTTAAAAGTTACAGCTCAATTTTAATGGAACATAGTTTCCTCATTGATAATATGTTGCAAATAGTCACCAAAACTATAAAAGTTTACAAACTTATTAAAATGCAATTGTCACAAAATTCATGACATAATTTTTAAAATAATACATCTAAAGTAAATAAACAAACTTCTAATATTTAAAAACATATAAATAATTAATAAAGTAGTTATAAAAATCTTTATGTAGTTCTGAGATATGAAAATGTCATGCTATAATAAGCATTTATGAAAACCATTATTTATAAAAGAAAAACACAAAATATAGTAAACTAATTGAAATATGTAACTTTATCTATTGTTGTTCACAACTTTTTATATAATGAACACTCATTTATGTTACACGTTTTAATACTTCGTTACTTTCTATTTCTACATCTTCATGACTATCATTAAAAACAGTGTCATTCTGTTCTAAGCCAATTTGACAAAACTGTGAAATAAACAACCTAACAAATTTTAAATCCAAATTCATTTGAATACAGGTAATGTTAATTTTAATAGCACATTTTACACCACTAAAAACAGTACCTACAAATTTACATTTTCAGAGTACTATTAAAATATCTATGCAATTTATATAATGATTAATTAAAGGAAATGTTCTTTTTATTTCTTCCTTGAATTTACTGTTCTACGATTATAAAATTGCACTATAAAAAATAACAGTCTGACACTGTGGAAATATAGTGAAAGTTTAATTTACAACTGTTTACTTTTATATTTTTTATATAAGTGTTTATTTCTGTGTATACATGTAGTGATCTAATATGTGTCTCTGTTACTAACAACACTTAAGGCGTTATTGAACACAACATAAAATAAAAAATATAAGAACTACTACTGCATTTCTCATTTATATATAGAGAGATGTAAAACTTTATTGTTGCTATAATAATGATATTAATTATTTGTTTTCTAATCATAAAACTTTTAATATTTATAAATAATTTATTTATCATGACACTATCCGAGAGATATATATATATATATATATATATATATATATATATATATATATATATATATATATATATACTGTATATATATATATACTGTATATATATATATATATATATATATATATATATATATATAAAACATATTAAATAACAACAGTTATTAATGCATTTTTGTTTCACAGCAAAATCCATTACGCATTGTAGAACTGATCACTATAAGCTATTTACTTTTATGCATATAGTATACTAAACTAACACATAATTAATTGTTAATTTAATTCAAGTTACAATTAATGTATTGCAAATTGAAATGTCACCTGTAGTTTCAAATACTGTTTGTCATACAATTGAATCAACATTTAAGGCTATTTATAAAAATAGTTCTAAAAAATAATTACTTGTAAGGTTTTAACACCTTAAACTATTTTACAATGAGATTATTTCTATGATGCTAATTTAACACCATTTGCATATATTCTAGTTTACTGAACATGTAAGAAATTTACTAGGATCTAGGAGGTACTTCATACTTATTGTACATACACCTTTATTTTCCATGTTTTACCTATTTCACACTGTTAAACAAAATTAGAGATATTTCGATCTTAATATATTTATTTCTATACATTTGTATTTTACACTTGGAACCTCAGAAAAATTGGGTGCAAATGTGATTTTGGTTTAAAATTTACAGAAATTTTTAAGGAAAAAGTTTAAGATCATACATGAGTTTGATTTATCAGAAAAATATAACAGCCTCATTAAAAATCAAAAATATTTTGGATTTAGAACGTTTTAGTTAAAGCATTGATTTATTTTTTCTCAGTTCAATTCAACACTGCCTTTATTTTTTTATTCCCATGTAGAGACTCAATTTTTGTATAGAAATTGTATTTAGTACAGCAATTTAAGGCTTTGTCTTACACAGAGTGGACTTGTCTAAACTTGTATATGTAGAGTATTGAATTTTCATAATTTTTATTTACCTAGCTGGTTTTGCTTACACTTGTGAATGAATGAAGTTAATAACTTTTATGCTTTTCCATTATTTATAGTTTTGTAAATATAACTTTAAAAGCTTCAACTTTTAAACACTTGTACATTTAAGCTTAGAATGGAGAATACAATGTAACATAAATTTAAGTAAAACATTTGATTACTACCAAATCAAATACTTATACATTATCTATCCTAGTGAGTATATAAATATGATATGTGAGCTATCCGGGAAATAGCTTTGCTTTTCATCTAGTACCTGAAGTGAAGAAGCTCACTAAATAGAGCTTGATGATCCAGCTTGGTTTGTATCTGGCAATGGAATGACAAGGTTATTGTACCATTTTTTCCAGCAGTACTAATGTCATTGACATACATCCTGTCGACTGATGTACGCATTGTTTTTTGCTTCTAAAATATGTTGATGTTGTATAAATACTTGAATAGCCTGCAGTTTGTGGACCAAATATTTATATATTGAAACTTCATGAGGGATACTGCCTTTGCAATTTAAACTATTCATAACCAGACACATCCATAACCCAAGAAATAATTTTTTAACTGTTTTATACATGAGATAGACAAAATAGATTTAGAAAAAAATATCAGGCATATATGAATCAGTTATTATACACTTTTAAACTAGGAATATGCCTAAGGGCTTAACTGTATGTAATTTCCTCATCTCTTAACCTCTTTAGTGCTGGGTTTATAACGAAAAGTGCTAGTTTTTATGTGGTAAATGCTACGTATTTGACAAACACATCAACGAAGTTTATTGATATTACTGGAGCTGAAAATTGTTATTATATAATTCCAAAAGTCTTAGAGTAACGTTTTTGTTTATTTGATCATGGGTAACAGACCGATTCTATTTTTTTGAAGTGAAATAAAAACAATGTTATTGTTATTATATTAAATTAATTATGTATATTTGATTACAGGTTTTAACCAAGTAAAGTGTATTACATGTGTAATTTATTAGTTTCTCAGTGTTCTAAAATGGTGAATTGCATTATTTATCATTATATTTCGTATTTGTGCCAAATTATATTTGTTTATTGTGACAATATCCAATGAAACTTTTACTGGTGATGAAGACTATTACATAATGCTGTCTAATGTTACTGAATTATTTCTTTACTTTGTAAATATTAGTATTAAAAGATTTTCATATTCATGATAACTATTGTATTATTGTTAATCACAAATGATCGGAATTATATTTGCATAGACAACAATTTGTATATTTCATCCATACTTCTTTATTTTTTTAATAACAAAGAAAAAATATATAAAATTTGTTCTGTTTTGCTTCTATTTATAATGATACGAGGACCATTCAGTAATTAAAGAGATAAACAAGTCTAGAGAGGAAACAATTTATTTTTCCAAAACAACACTTGTACTACTTTTTTTCATAATCCCTTTGAACATTTATGCACTTGTTCTAATGGACCACAAGCTTTTTTACACCAGCTGCTAAGAAATCTTTATCTTGGTGTTTGAGCCAATTTCCCACAAACTTTTTGACGTCCTTGTTATCCTGGAACCTCTTTCCACGCAATTCCTCCTTCAGCGGACCAAACAAGTGGAAATCACTTGGTGCTAAATCGGGACTGTAAGGGGGATGAGGCAGTACTTCCCAGCCCACCCATTTTGTTAATGGTTTCTCGGGTTAGTTGAGCAGTATGAGAACGTGCATTGTCTTCTTGGAGAATCACGACTCTCTTCTGATATCCAAGACATTTCTCATGGCTGGCTTCACTTTGTTCAAAAGCATATCCGAGTATTATTGGCTGATAATTGTAAGCTGCTCTTCAAGATTATCACAAAAAACTGGACCTTCAGCATCCCAAAACACCGTCAACATGACCTTTCCTGCTGATGCTCGGGTTTTGAACTTTTTCCTGACAGGTGGGCTGGTGCGCTTTCCTCCGTACTTTATCTTTTTGATTCTGGCTCATAATAGTGAACCCAAGTTTCATCACATGTTAACATTTTATTGAGGAAGTGCTCACCTTCTCTCTCATAATGTTCCTGTAGTTCTATGCACAATCTTAACCTTGTTTCCTTGTGTAGCCATGTCAACTTCTTTGGGACCCATCTAGCACGTTTTGCGGAACTTCAACTTGTTTTTAATAATGTTATGAACTGTACCCATACTCACATGAACTTTTTCTACTATCATTTCAACAGTGACTCAGCGGTAAGCACAAATTATGTCATCAATTCGACTTTCCAGTGAGGGAGTTGAAACTTCAACTGATCGGCCAGGAGGGTGTTTGTCAGTCACTGCGTCTCATCCATTTTTGAACTGTTCTACTTACTTGTAAAAATTTGCACGATTCAAACAGTTTTCACCATACACTTTAGTCATTCTAGAGTATATATTCACTGGTTTTTAACCTTCAGCAAGTAAAAGACAAATAACAGAATGTTGTTCAACTAAAGTGGAATTTTCAAGTGGACTTGCCATTATAATCAAATGTATTTTTGAGGTTATAAAGACAACAATATTAATCAATCGGCTGATCAGGGCTTATCCCAGTGATGCCTACTTAAAGCTATAAAAGTACCAAAATTACCCTACCAACAGTTTTCTTCCCAGACCTGTTTGTCTCTTTAATTATTGAATGATCTTCGTAGTTTGAGAAAAAAGCATCAACATTTGTCATATAATTTATTATCTGTACAAACACAGATAAAAGAGTTTTAAATAATTTTATGTAAACGCATTTTATATACTTATGGACTCATTTGTAAAAATATTTTTACATGCATTCTGTGATCATTCTTTTTAAATATACAAAAATAAATAAGGTATTACCTCAAATTAGAAAATATTAAAGATTTGCCAAAACTATACATTTTTGCATTAATTGCTCAGCACCTTTCCTTATAACAATAGGTCAAGGGCCATAGCACTAAAAAGCTTAAGGAATTTAAAAAATATTAAATTAATAGAAAACATATAAAATGTAAATTTAATACAAAAAATCCTCCAAAAACTTATTTCTTTAACCGTGTTCAGCAAGTTAATCATGAATTCATCCAACATAATTCAAAAAGGCTTGTGATGAATTCTAAGATCAATGAGGGGCCTGCCCACACACATGTGCACTGGTGCACTCACACATACATGCACTTATGTACAAGAGTTTACTCTTAAAAATTAAACAAAATTGTTCTTTGAGTTACAAACGTACAGTTTGTTCAGTTTAGATGTAACATCAACAGTACTGCCTGAAGATTGTTTTCAACAATGAGCTTGAAATACTTCAATATTTTAATTTAATCGTGTTAACAATGTTTTAATACACTTTGAATAAGAAAACTTAGATGACAGTTGTGACACCAGTTGCGTAAGCCTAAGAGTTAAGAATTGTTCAAACTTCTGAAATTTAACCCTCCAAGGTATTAGTATTTATGCAGTTACTTCTGGAAAAGCCAAAATGTATGTTCAAAGTTTAATTCTGTACAGGAATCTGTAACATCTTCCCTTCCAGTAAAATTTTTAGAATTGATGCTAACTTTTACAAGAAAAATTTGGGTTAAAAACAAAGCAAGACTTCTTTTTAGGTACATTATTTTTAATAAAGATAAAAATTAAACGAATCTGATATTTATTTAGTTTGTTATGCCAAAGCATTATTGGAAAAATTTAACTTGGAAGTTTTCCCATTTAAATAAGTATGTATTTTTAGAAGATAAATTAGGACGATGTGCTAAATCAATTTCTGTCAGGTAACTTGACATCTGCACTTCAAAGCAAGCATTTACACAATCATATTTATAGGAATAAATATGCTTGTTTTGACTTCCTGAATTAGTTCCTGAGATCTTGCAAAGGTTCAAAATTATTATGTTTGTATAGCTATAGTTCTAATGCCATAAACGTTACAGCACTCCGTAGTTGGTACCTTCTGACTTTAATCTGTATTGTATACAAAGAGTGTGTCATTTATAAGTCATTCTAGTCACTTATAAATAATACCCGAGTCCTGTATGTTTTGTCCTCTTTTCTTCAGTAAAAGACTTTTGATATCTGAAAGTAAATTATTTTCTAAAAGTCATTTCGATCTGGAACATTCTAATAACTATCACTGTAGTAGACAAATAATACTGATTAGATTTTGTGTAAACAAGTTTACAGTAAGAATTGTAATGTTTGTGAAACTAAAAATGGTACGCTCTTAAGATTCAAGACTTTTTATTGCTTTTGTGTATAAAGATAATAAGTACTTTTTTGGAGTTATGTACTTATGTAATTCTTCTCCAAAAATATCTTATGTAAATAAATTCCATTTATGATTTCCAACCTGTATACAACTTTTAACAATAACTTGAAATATTCACTTTATTTCAATTCTTAAAGTTTGATTTCAGAACAAATACAACAAGGGAGTGACAATCATATTGCTACAATCTTTATTTTCTGTTCAGGAATGACGTATGTATAATGGTGAGCGAACCTTCACCTGAGGCACCCCCAACTCTTCCACAACATTGCACTCTTGATCTTCCAGACACAGGGGTGTCCATCACCGTGACAGAGCCGTCCCCGGAGAGCCCTGCCCCTGCCTTGCCTGTTCCCTCCCCTCCACCACCACCACCTCCACCCCCACCACTTCCCGCCCACCTACGGCGTGCTGCCTTCCGTCGCATGAGCGAAGCGACAATTGTCCACGCTGCCCTGGTCCACAGGGAGTCAGAGGAGTATGAACTCGATGGCGATGGAACCAGCTGATCCAGACCGTAGTTTGTCTGAGCACTTCAGTAGCTTTTGTCTTTGCCTTTGTCTCTATTGCCCTGTGAAATGATCTGCCTATCAATATTAGTATTTTCGTAAAGTTTTTCAAGTATGCTTACAAGATATGTTTTGAAAGTTAAAGATAAATGAAATTGGGAAGTAATTTTTTTATGGCAAAGCATTTTTTGTATGTACAGAATGTAAATAGAAGAACAGACTTAAAACTGCTTCTCAGTGAATTCCTTAGGAATTAAATCAAAATTTGATGTTACCATAAGTGTGCATTATTACTAGAGGATGCAAAACTTTATCTACCAATGTAAACCAAATATTATCAACTACTTTCAGAAATCCTTGAATCCTTCCTCTGTATTACTCTTCTTTTAGAAATTGTATTGTGAACTTATCATCATTATTTAGTAATGTAACAGAGTTGAGATTTAAACATTTTTAAATATGCTTCCAGTTTTTATTTAGAATATAATAATATTTTAACAATTTATATAATTGTTTCACATTATTTGTTTTGTTATCTACTGAAATCTGCTGATAAAACACATTTTATTACATCTTTGGAAGTATGGTCAACTGGATACCAAAAAGTAAAGATCTTTTATAATTTATTTTTTAAAGTTAATTTTTACAAATTTTTATCAAACATAACTTTATTTTTAAAACTTATTATTCTAATAAAAGTTAAATTTACTTAAAAACATCCTAAATTTTTAAAAACATTACTGTGTTTTATTTTATTTGATTTCTCCAAAAAACTAAATACTTAAAGAATCAATTGAATATAATTTTTTTTATAAAATCTTAAATCAAAAATAGAAAAACTATCATTTTTATTATTTTCAGCAAAATATCATTCACTTCAGAAATGTCTATTTCATAGCTGATGATTATTACATTTTATTTAATATTATACACTTCCTTATACATGTACTCATTAGCCTTATTGGTAAGGTTTGTAAATAGTTTAATGGATTTTTAATGAGTTTTACAAGTGTTGCTGTATGTTCAATAGAAACGTTAGAACTGTGTTGTATTGGCTAGTTGGAGATGAGATCTCATATTTACTAATAAGGGATTTGCTAGGTTGTTACATTTTCTCTTCTTTTGGAAGGAGACAAATATTAAATATTGTCGTTTGTATTAGGAATCAACAAATATTGTGTTCACTCACTGTATTGTACATAGACAATATCATACGATTACGAAATCAAGTATTCCAGTTGATCACATTTATATTTGGTTAGAAAAATATTACAATTGCAATAATGATAGACAAATATAGGCCTAATTATTGAAACATGTGTGTGAAATTGTAAATATGATCTTATTTGTACATAGCTGATTTTATATGAAAGCGGTTGTTTAGTTTGTTTTATATTATTCTTTGAAACTGTAATTAAAGGGTATTAAGAGTTAATTTTTGTGATATAATTAATTATAAATGTGTATAATAATGTAGATAATTTGTACAAATGCTTAATTTTATTAATATTGTTACATAGATCATTAGAGTTCAACACTAATAATGTTATTGCTGAAAATGTTTAGTTGAAAAGGTTGGTTGTGATATTGTAAATACAGTATAACATTTATAACACAGTTAAATAACATTTGGTTCATATAAATAATTTTATTGGGTGCTTTTCAAAGCATTTTTTGCTTTATCACAACAGTTTACAGAGATGGTACTTTATTTATCTCAAGTACGTTGTTTATAAAAACCTCCACATACTATAAAACATCCATTAATGAACATTTCAAATTTACAGAATATGAGTAGCATTTGTATATATTTTACTAGTTTACTGAATTAGAGTTTAGAAATATAATTTTTTCAATCAAAATATGATTTGTTTTAATGCATTAAAACATATCATGAGGCACAACTAAGTAAAAACATGTCTAGTGTAGTTTTACTTGACAGGCTTCTCTTTCAAATCATGATTTCCTAATCATTTTTATGGTAATATTAATTTTTTCTATCATCATGGTATTACAACAAAAGGCATTATAACACTTAAAAAGAGAGTGTATTAACATTCTATCTTCTATTTACATCTAACTAATCAAAAATTTATTATGCCAAAAAATATTTTTCCGATAAAAAAATTCCTGAGCTTCACTTTTATGTATATTTTGCTCTAACAAGAATTTATTAAGAATAAGTAACCTAAAATTTTAAGCTCACAAGAAAAAGCTTTCTGCCTGAAAGTACTAATGTAGAGAGTTAATGATAAGCATCAATAATCTTGTCTAAACTTCTCATATTTAAATCACACTAAATATGTATTCTAGAAAAATAATTGACAACAATAACTTTGTCTTAATTAGATAAACATAATAAAAAAATGGTCATTTCATGTGTATTACACATTAAATATTTATTAATGCATAACTAATGGGAACTGTTTTTATAAAAACAATTCTGATATTTAAAAAAAGAACATCAGAGTTCCCTAGTTTACAAGACTATTTTAAATATTTTCCTCAATCTTCAATTTTAGTTTTTAAGTCAAAATATAAAGTCAACTAAGAGGTTCATCTGAACATTCAGCCGTCCACTATTAAACATAATAATTCAATTTCCACTGGTTTTGTTCATCATATCTAAAAAAGTCTCAGTGCCTCCTAGTAACCTTGATTGGATTTTTTCAACATGGATCACACAATATACCTACTTTAATTAGTTAGAATCATCAATTTTCCTGTGTATTTCTTTATATGTGAAAAGCATTTGTGATGGCAATGATGAATAAAGTCTAAATGTTCTTTACAAATGGATCTTACATTTTAAGGTTTTGAGTCTACCGGTTTGATCAATATATTCTCATTTGCTTACATATGGGTTTAAAGAGCAATAACCTAGGGTGGCAAATTTTGGGGAGTTGTAAATTGGGGGATAAACTTCAGAAATATATATAAGTTAACAGATAAAGTTCTGAGTGATAAAATGTATAACAACAAAACTTTGCAGTGTTCATTTACATATTGAATATGCTAATGTTGTTGTCAAAAGGACAGTTGGTTGTAGCTGGCCTGAGTATGAG
The DNA here is from genome assembly GCF_021130785.1 of Homalodisca vitripennis. Lineage (NCBI taxonomy): Eukaryota > Metazoa > Arthropoda > Insecta > Hemiptera > Cicadellidae > Homalodisca > Homalodisca vitripennis. Next base: position 132,263,510 of record NC_060208.1, read on the forward strand.
GCAAATAAACTTAAAAGAAGAAGATGCTAGGTGATGGAATGGTTTGAATAGGCAGGATTTTCAAGAAGTCATTTAAATATAAAGCTTGTAAAAAATTAATTTTATTAAGTAATTAGGTCTTTGTAACAAAGCTTTAAAATAAAGGCAACTTATTACAACAATCCATTTTCAAATTAAAAACTGCTAAGTGAAAATTACAAAATTGCAACTATTTGGGTAAGTTCCAAGTATTTGCAAGTTTGAATTTAATATTTTGGTTTGTCTCTGGTCTAGGAATAACATCTGGAAAGGTTGGTGGAGAGTTCAGAAACACCTGCATATTTATCATTCCCATTTCATTTGCCACTAATTAGCGTACAATCCAAACATTTCCAGTATCAACCAATTTCAGCATTTTATGATACAGGTGCTCGTAAAGCATTAATAAATATGGAAAGCCTGGGAGATGCAAAACAGTGGTCATCAGTTGGGTGGGGGGAGGAGTGGCACTATCGTGATAGCAGATTTTAAAATCCGTCTTTGGTTCCCGGGTCAATTGGGAACAACCAAGGGAATATACCAGGTTACCTGAATTTTCAAAATCAAATCAAGTCGTTCAGGTTTCAGTGGGAACAAGATTCAAGGTTATGCTTTATTAATCAGCTAGTGACAACAGAACAATACCTCAATTGTTCAGAACCGCATTGAAGTGGAAGTTTCTTCGGTTCTTTAGTACTAAGCTATTACTTAGAGTAGTTTTCAAATCAAGGTAATTTTATAAAAACATTTGGCATTGATGACGTTTACTTTTGATCTGAACACTATTACAGTAACCTTTTTTTATGGGTCATCTGCCCAAACACATTTATAAATTAAAAAATACACACACACAAACATACACACTCGTTTCAAACAATTAATCTTATTTAAGACTATATTATTCTGTCAAAAAAGTGTAAAAGCTTTGGTGTGTAAAATATATAATACTACAAGTTTTTATCTTCTGACTGTCCAAATTCTGGTTGATGTTGGTGAATGTTTCACACCAGCATCTCAAAAGAGTATTGAAATGTCTGTACAGGAGAATTATAAATTTTGCAAGGCAGCAAAATGGAACCCATCTAACATGTTGAATGAAAAAATAAATAGCGAGATCAACTCCCTGACATTAGAGACATCAGCAACACATCAGATCCAGGACAAGGTCCACTAACAGTGAACTACTCATCAGTAGTGTCTAACTGATCATCACGAGTCTCTGGTAAAATTAATAGGCATGTTTCAAGTACCAGTGCACTCACTTTTAACTATAAATATTCATATAATGTAATTTTATTTATTTGTTCTTACTAGTGTTTTAATTTTAAGTTCTATGAAGAATGGTTAAGATGTTGGAAGACTTGATGATAACGCTGCGCTGGTGAAACATATTGTCAACCAGAATTTTAAATAGTCAGAAGGTAAATATTTCAACAGCATTATTGTGACATCCTATATAGGCAAAACGAATACTTTTACAATAAAAAAAACTACATACATATCCAAAGATTCATATATTCAGGTACAGTATTCATCCTACTGTATTCAGTATCCACTGTTAAATGTAAAATACACTGGAGCTATATTGTATCATCTTCTTTTGGAATAAATAGATTAATAAAAAAACTTAAATTTAAATAGCTGAAATTTTAATTCCCCGGAAATTAAAATCATGTGTAATAAAACACACAGGTATTTGTTTTATCTGCTTGAGTTAGTAAAGTAATGAGATTATGAAATACTTGTTTTATTGCGTTTAATTTACAAAAATAAAGAAAACTGGAACCAGTTGTGGACATTGCAACTTAGCCTCAATATATCTACCCGTAGTGCAATGAAAAGCATCCAAATAGTAAATTGGTGAATTTAAAAATGTAGTCTCATATAAGTAGTTGAGATATTAAAATCTGTTGTCGACTTTATCAGTCAATTACCAAACCAACAGCATAATAAATCTTTAAATTAATTAGTCAATTTTGTATTGGATAACCAATCTTGTTCCTCCAGTGACCACAATCATTTCGTAACAACGATCATAGCCTGTAGAATTTGTGATACAGAGTGCAACTGACACTCTACTCAATAAATTATTTCCTTTAATGGCTTGCTTGTTTTATTCCAAAACCTTGTGTGTTTATTACAATTTTTTATTGGATAAACCAATCTTGTTCCTCCAGTGACCACAATCATTTCGTAACAACGATCATAGCCTGTAGAATTTGTGATACAGAGTGCAACTGACACTCTACTCAATAAATTATTTCCTTTAATGGCTTGCTTGTTTTATTCCAAAACCTTGTGTTTATTACAATTTTTTATTGGATAACCAATCTTGTTCCTCCAGTGACCACAATCATTTCGTAACAACGATCATAGCCTGTAGAATTTGTGATACAGAGTGCAACTGACACTCTACTCAATAAATTATTTCCTTTAATGGCTTGCTTGTTTTATTCCAAAACCTTGTGTTTATTACAATTTTTTATTGGATAACCAATCTTGTTCCTCCAGTGACCACAATCATTTCGTAACAACGATCATAGCCTGTAGAATTTGTGATACAGAGTGCAACTGACACTCTACTCAATAAATTATTTCCTTTAATGGCTTGCTTGTTTTATTCCAAAACCTTGTGTTTATTACAATTTTTTATTGGATAACCAATCTTGTTCCTCCAGTGACCACAATCATTTCGTAACAACGATCATAGCCTGTAGAATTTGTGATACAGAGTGCAACTGACACTCTACTCAATAAATTATTTCCTTTAATGGCTTGCTTGTTTTATTCCAAAACCTTGTGTTTATTACAATTTTTTATTGGATAAACAATCTTGATCCTCCAGTTCCCACAATCATTTCATAACAAAAATCATAACCTATAGAATTAGAGTGCTACTGACACCCTACTGAATAAATTATTTCCTTTGATGGCTTGCTTGTTTTATTCCAACACCCTATGTTTGTCACAACTTTCTATAGAATAACCAATCTCGATCCTCCAGCTCTCACAATCATTTCATTATAATGTTCATGACCTGTAGAATTTGTGGTACAGAGTGCAACCAGTATTTTTCAATTTGCCTTGTAGAAATATGTAATCTGCAAGAAAATTTTTGTTATTTCAACTAATTGTTTCAACAGGATCATTACTAGGTATTGTAACATAAAGCATTACAGGACTGAGGAAAGTTTCCATCGGTATGTTTTACAAAACAACTTAAACACATTTCATGAATGGTTTTTACTTTCTTCTTCAGATGTAAAATTCTAAAATCATAGTTTCTGGAGTAAAACAAACATTCAAGTTGTTAGTAAAAATTCATACCTGGAACTCTACACTAAGGAAAGTAAACACAAAGAAAACACCACTACATAACACAGAGCACAATATACTCAGTTTACATTTTTGTTTAAAATATACTTGTTTACAACAGCCACCAGATGACTATTGTTAGCTAATTTTAATGATTCAAAACACATTGGAAATATATTAAAAAATGTACCTTAAAATTTTGATGTTGGTATCTGCAAAATAAATCAAATGGAAGATGCTGAAATTGTTTATAAAACTTATTTTTATAATGGAACACATTTCTTATGGCCATACAGACACAATTAAGTTGTATTAAAGAATCAGAATCATTTATTGTTTTTAAACACACAATGTGCGATTAACAAAGTCAAGCCTTATAATAATATTAACAAATCCGACTTACATGAGTAATGCTCTAAAAAGAAAATTTAACAACAGTAGAGCTAAATAGTAACAATATAATCAACAAATTATTCAACAACAGTTATTTACTAACAACGAGGACTCAATAAATAAATAAATAAACAAAAAGATTCAGACACCTTTCGTATTCCCTAAAAACTACTCTAGACACTAATGTCAATATCATAGGCCAAATATTCGTCGATTGAATAAAAAACAATTTCCTTTAGAAACTTTTTTAGTTTTATTTCAAACTGCTTCAAGGTCAAACACCATAATTCTTTTGGCAATTTATTAAATAATTTTATTTTCATGACTAGTCTTTTCCAACCTTACTGGTATTGTTCCGAGAAGGTAGTTTTGCCTAGTAGGATAATTATGTGTTTCTCGTCGTGTAGGAAGATTATTTAAAGATTGCTTGATATCCATCACGCAACAGTAAAATAAATATAAAGATTAGGGAGAGTCATTATTTGATACTCTTTAAACAATGGCACACAGGATTCCCTAGCAGATACATTTTTAATTACCCTCAGAGCCTTTTTCTGCCATTTAAAAACAGTTTGTGCCCCACAAGAGTTGCCCCATAGAGTTATCCCATACCTCATATGGAAATGGAAAAAAGCATAATATGCAGTTATCAGCGTATTAAGAGTGACTCAGGTTCTTAGTTTTCGAAGAAAAAAGATAACTCTAGATAGTTTTTTACATAACTGTTCCATATGACAGTCCCAGCTTAACCTACTATCTATATGGATACCCAACAGCTTAACAGGCTTGTATTCTTTATAAATAGAATGGTTCAGTGAAAATACAATAGTTTCAGTTTTTTGGTCATTTACAATCAAAGAGTTAGAGTGGAACCATTCTATTGCTATATCTAAGGCATGTTTTTCTTGAATAATAAGCTTATCTAAATCTTTATTATAATTAACAAGCGTTGTATCATCCGCATATAGAATTGAAGGGCAAGGAACATTGAAAGGAAAATCATTTACAGAGATAATAAAAAGTAGAGGCCCAAGGACTGATCCCTGTGGAACTCCCATCTCTACTTTTCTAAAAACAGATTTATCCTCTCCCTGGACAACCATTTGTTTCCTGTCACTTAAGTATGATATCAATAGACTGAGCTCTTTGTCCCTTATACCATAGCAAAAAAGCTTTTGTTTTAGAATCTCAGGATTAATGCAGTCAAAAGCTTTTGACAGATCAATCAGTAACGCAGATGACAACAGTTTATTTTCAAAATTTGCCAGAACTTTTCTGACCACATTTTCTACTGCATTGATTGTATTTTTACCTGACATAAAACCAAACTGTTCCTCACAGAACAAGTTATTGCTAATAAAAAAAGAATTAATCTGACCATTTATGCATGATTCAAAAATTTTACTAATAATTGGGACAAGAGAAATGGGTCGATAACTTGACGGGCTCAATCTTTCACCTTTTTCGTAAACTGGTATCACCTTGGTATCACCATTAAAGCCCATCTACTGCTATGCACTGGCACTGGTATCAGGGTTCAACAAAAGCCTCAAAAGAATATCAGAAGAATTCCCTTGAGATATTATTTACACATATAAAAAGTGCACTACCACAACATAAAAACCATAAATATTCAGAAACATAATGATTTATAAAGTCTGTCTGAAGAAATATCCCCTGCTTAATATCTCTAGAGAATTCTTATGTGGCTTTTGTTTGATGTTGTATAAAGATAGACTTTTTTATTAGAAATCAATTCTTTTTGTACAACAAGAAACGTGTTTCATCATAAAAATAATTTTTATATGTCATAATTACTACATTTTAGTAATGAAAAGAAAAAAAACAATAATTAATAAAATCATCTCTAACAGAGATGCTATTGGCCATGTTATTTTTTTCTATTGCAGATATAAACGTCACAACTTTAGTACTTAGAAAATGTTTTCAACGCTATGCAAACATTTATACAAATGAGTTGATATATACTCACCTAGTTACTAAGTTCAATGTAAACACCTTGATGTAACACAGAATACGTGCTCCACTACACAAGATGAACAGAGTGAACTAGCCATCATTGTGTGGTAGCATGATTCAGCAGACTGTTTGTGAACAGACAGAAGACTGGAAGCCATAAGCGAGAGAGGACTTTTGATTTATTATTCAGTCTAAATTTCTTCACTATTAATATTATCTCCTGTTATCAAGGTCATCATGGAAGTGTTCTCTTCTGATTGGATGAGATTCTTTTATTTTTATGTTCCCAAGTCAAGTAATTTTAGGTAGACATCAATAAATTTATTGCCTATCTAATAAAATCAAGACCATAGCACAACTACCTCATACATTTCACCATTCCCGAGTAAAGACATTACAATTAAAAAGCGTATATACGTCCAAGAAGAGGCTGAAGGAGAGGTTATAATTTTTTAAATGTATATCTTGGACTATATGGTCTAATAAGTGGAACTGTTAGGTTACATTAACCTTTCCCATTCTATGTTGGATGTCTTCCCACATCACAGAATTCCTGCCCCTATCCTCTGTTCGAGCTGTTTAGGTACATTTAGCTATTTCACTATCCATAATGGATACTAATGTACAGTAGTTGCCAATAATTCTGGTAGATCACAGGGGCATTAATCTTGTTTAGATTTCTATAATAATTACATAACTGTTGGAATGTTATTTGCAATTCAATTTAAAGATTTTAGCTTGCAAAAGTTTGTTATGTCAGCAAATGTGGCATCATTTAAGCCTCATTTTATGATGCAACATAAACATTTTTATAGAACATTTTTCTATCTAGTGACAGATCAGTATGGACTGTGAGGCAACAAACCTCTTACTTTTTGGAAGGCATAAAAGAAAATCAGATTTAATTCTGGACTTTATTTTAAGATTATTATATGAGCTAAAAAATGTGTTAAATATTTTGTATTTTGCTCTTAAGAATTAGATACAGTTTAAAATAGATATCCAGTTACAATTATAAATGTAGCAACCCAAATTCAATCTAAATAATTGTATATACCGTTCCTCTTATTTCTTACCTAGTTTTATTCAAAGTGTTCTAGAATTGAATATAAAAATAAATCCATGGGAAAGAGTTAAAGCTATTTCAATTAAGCACTCAATAATACCCACCATTGTAACTTATAAAGATGGTAGTGATTGTAAGGGGTGAAATTTAATGTAAATTAATTTTTGTTCACAGAGTTATAAGATGATGATGAAACAGTCGGAAATAAGTTACTATGCCCTAAAATCTTGTCATATGTAGCACTCCGTAGACTAGCTGGTGTTGTGTGGCCACGTCATGATGCAGTCAGAACATACATAGTAATGAGCTATACAGTTAGAATATGTTCTTAAATGACAATAAGTTTCCAAATTAATTTACAGTATTTTATTATTTCAATTATTTAAATCTTAATGAAAACTAATTTGAATTCAATTTAAGACTGAACGAACGTGTGAATTTAATTTTTTCTCCTGATTAAATTCATGCCTGAAATTAAATAAATTCTGGAATATGAAGAACAATGATATTAATTTACTTTCAAGTAATGGGAATATGATTTAACAATTTTCAAATTCACTGATCAGTGACTAATAAATGCGTCAAATTGAATAAATTTTGAAATTTAAAGAGCTCCCTTGTAAATTGACTTTTGATTAATTTAAATTTGATACAACACTTCTTTTTAAATCACCAGATCTTATCTGATGTCATTATATGCTTCAATGCAAGTGCCTCAAAATATAGTTATGGTTGGAAGGGTTCATTCAATGTGAATATTGAGTTCAACCCCATTTTTCAGATTTCAGACGCTACAGTAAGCGGAAGGTGAAATAGAGCTGAACTCAACAAGCACAAGTATATCATTTTCAGATCTTTAAAAACTCGAATCAACAAAATTTAAAACATAAAACATAGTAAAAACACATACACAAACACAAATCAATAAATAAAACCTTCATAAATAGAACATTAAACACGTACTTAGGAAGTATACCTCGTATACACACAAGACATTGAGCCCAAAGGTGAAGGGAGGGTGGAAATACAGATGAGTCATCAGGTCCCCTTGCTTTGCAGATCGTTTTGTACCTTGAAGTGTCCATGTTATTGTTTGTGTCGGTAAATCGTTACATAAAAAGTAACTCACCCATATATATCAATGGAAGTTTTAGGCAGACATGAATTGCTCACTAAACTGAAAGCGAAGAAAATAGATCCACCTTATATATTGAAAGATCTTTTAACGAGCTTTGATATGGAAATAATACTGGAAATTGTAAGTTTTCTTAAATCTATAAATAAGGTAATATAAAAAAAAAAAAAACTGGTCATACATACAAGAATGTTTATCGAGGTTCCATGCTCAAAGTAAGCAGAACCTGCTGAAATTCAGCAAACAAGAAGAAAGAAAGAAAGGATTAAAGATCACAATTTAATTTTTATTTCCTATTAAACTCACCTTCACCAATGACATCCTTCTTTTAACATATTCATTGAAAGGGAAATATCTCAATTTCAATCAGTTCAAAATAATGAAATGACACTCTATAATATAGAAAATTATTGGTTGCATGATCTTAATCATTTACAAAGAAAAACAAAATGCAATCATATAAAAAATATTTTACTTTTAATATAGGTACATCGCATGGTTGGTCTCAATTTTTCACTGTTTCCACACTATAATTAAATTCAGTACAAAGTGCACAATATACTATTAAACAAATAAAAAATTCGAATAATGTAAGTTACAGGATGGCTCACTTAATTAGGTCGATTAAAGCTGTTGGGTGGGAAGCACTCAGGTAATTTACATGTTGTTGAAGTTGAACTATGCGATTTTGTGAGTCTCTGAAGTTTTCTGAGAGTAAACAGACCTCCATTTGAAGTTTAGACCGTATCTACAAAAGGTATCAATAATTATTCAAAACAAATCAGAAAATTTTTATTGCCATAAAAATCACAGATCATTGACAAAGTATTGTTACAGATTTTATTTATGCCCTCAGCTGAATATAGAGGCAATTAGAGCTGTATACATACAGAGCATAGGCAATGGCAATAACTCATTAAAAACAATTTTATACAATATTTTTGTATGAAATAAATTAAATATGAATAGAAATAAAAATCTGGCACTCTCAATCCCACTCATTATAAATCTTAAAATCAATTACTTATTACATAATTATACAGAAGTTGAATTATAATTGTATTCAATTTCTGTAAATTTTCTGTTTTTACTAATTCTTTTCTAGAGTTTATATGATATAATAACAATGTATGTAGCACATAATATTTTAATTTAAAACAGCTTTATTCATAGTATACACACATTTTGAACAATTAAATAGAGCCAAAGTTACAATATTTTGGTCCCTTATTTTTTACCTTTATTTTTGTGAAGAATAAAGATATAAGAGAGTTTATAAAAAGCAACATTATAAAAAGTTTCATTAGTTAACGATCGATAAATATGAATTAATTTAGCATGCCTTTCAATCTACAAACAGTGCATAAAATATTCAAAAACAAGCAGTTGTCTATCAGTGATGTATAAATACTACCCTAATATAACTATTAAAACACCAATAAATATATAATAATGAAATTCAATAAATAAAATATAAAGTCAAGATATTAAAAAATGTTGTTAATATAAAAATATAAAATATGCAATAAATAATAAAGTACTGTTGTTGGAAGGATTACCAGTGTACCCCCTCCAGTGACATGTTCAACATAGACAGCCCTGGCTCCACTTGATGGCCTACAAGACAGTGCCGGGCCAGGGCTGATCCTCTGCGGAAATCTTCTAGATGTCTGAGGGTGGTCTGGTTGACAGAATCCCACGTGCCGAAAGAACCCACCACAAAGGCATCCACAGATGTTCTGAAGCCAACAACCGAGAGCAACCGCACAACAGCATCATACTTGCGTAGCTTCCTCTCTCTGAATTCTGACAATCTTATTGGTTCTATCATCATTAACCAAGGTCCACACCAAGCCACCTCCTCCAGAACATGCACATCTCATAGCAGTTCCTTGGTTAGCACTCTCCTGTCAAGTCGCATCTTCAACAAATGTTTCTTCCTATGACCTGAATCGACACCACCAAGATGTCCAGGATGGCGTCATGTCGTCTTGTGATTGATGTCATCATTGGGAGGTAGTGACACAGCAACACTAATATGTCTAACTAACCCTTTGACTGCCACACCTGTATTAATAAGGGCAACCCCTCTTTTGCCTCCAGCCGTGTTTATTTGAACTACTACAACTCCACAGTAGTTGTGTTTGATTGCGATTGATAGTGCCAATCTATAGACCAGATCTGACGAATCAGGTGAATCTGATGGCAGTTCGGTAAATGAAGATCATCGTAGGCGAGAAACTGTAGAGTAGCTCAGTGCACTACAGTCCCGTGATTAAAACTTACTTAAAAAAACTAATAATAGGAGTGAATTTTCTTGTAAGTAGAGTATAAATAACAATGTTATATAGCTAGGAAATTATAAATTATCATTAGAATATGTTCAATTACAAGGTTAAGTAAAAATCTTAATTTTGTTAATAGGCTACAACCATTTGACCCCCTTCAAACCACCTTTTCACCTCTTTACACCCCCTTTTCACCATCACATTTTACTTCCCCATGCATAAATAGGTTACACTTTGAATCACATATTACTAATATGTTCCCATGTCTTCAATGTGAGAAAATACTTCCAAAATACATCAGTAATCATTTCATATATCTAATCAGTGCAACATTCATAGTGGTCTGAGCTTGAAAGATCTCGATGGATATTTTTCTTATTTCATCAGAAGTGCAGGTGGCGCCAAAAGTATCCATATTTATTTTGTGTTGTATTTTTCCAAGCCAAATCATCCAACAGATCACATGTACACATCAAGTCCTCTTCAGGTTGAATGAGATTAGAAATGGTGCAGTGTGTGGACAATGAACATCTTATTGCTGCCTAAATCTCAATTTATCTTTCTGTCTTCAGTCAAGTTTGATTTATTTCTTTACTTCTATATCACAAACATGTAAAAGTTATTACAAACTAAAATAAAATAGATGAAAATCACATAGTTGAAATTGTATATGAAGGCAGAATATTGTAGCTATTACTTTGTAATTGTATTCATTTATTCATTGTAAAAAATGCATTGTGAAATATGTTTCAATAGTAAATAACTTGAAGTTGATACAGTAATAGTAAAGAATTAACCTAACTCCCATTCTTGTTTCATAGAGTCAAAGTCAAAGTTGAAATCATTTGGTCATAAAATCAAGGATCATTGACAGTTATTTTTTTATAGCTCTCATTGACAGCCAAGTCTTAAGTCAAATAAAATGTGAGTAAAAGTATGAATAAATGAAATATACAGTAGATGAAATTATAAACAAAATTACAATATCAGTTTATCAGCTTACCTCATCCCGCTCGCGGTTGGCGAATGCAGTTGCGGCACGACATGTAGCCACCTCTCTCTCCATCTCACCTATCTGGGCCTGCAGACACTTACGAATCATTTCACTGCGCTCCTTCACTCTGGCTACCTGCCGTGCTGATTCTTCTCTAAGGGTTTCCAGCTGCTGGGTCATCTGCAGCAACTCATGAGATTTTTCTTCCAGTTTTTGAGCCTGGTTGACCTGCAGTCCCTCCAGCTGACCCACCATTCCCCTACAATTATTTCATATTAACTATTATAATGTAAGACTCAGACAAATAAATTGTAACAAAGAAGAAAAAGTAGTAGTTGATTTCCAAATTAAAATTTTCTCAAGAGTCTATGAATAGGGAGCCTATGGAGTACCACAAGCATGCATACTACAAACATATGTGCAGCCACTAATCATATTTGGAGGTTCTGCCATGTTCTATCACTGGTTAAAATATATGCCTCATTTATTGTTTGGTTATTAAATTTAATTTGTAATATTTTTAATATTTTGTTCATGTTTTTGTTGTTTTATTGACTACTTACTGAAGAAAAGTGATGTTCTTAAATTAATAAGACAATTTGAACATCATCAGTTTTATTACAATAATTGTTTTAAACAAAGTGGATATTTTTAATATACTAAATTTTAAATAAACTTCTTAAGTTGGCATGCTTTGGTGAACATTTTCGATGAAATAATTGTATATAACTATAAAATATTGTATATATCTAAAAAGAAAATAGTTTCTCAGTCTTTGGCTTGAGCTGCTTGTCTGATTTCTACTGCTAAGAGAATAAGTTTATCTTACAAGGGTGTTTTTTTCATCCTCCGATCTCACACCAGACTGCCAGACATGTAGCAGGTTCATGGTATGAGCAGTAGTCAATCGCGCATATTCCGTCACATAAACATAACCAACTCTATTAATTCTCCTGCAAAATGTGAACTAAGGAGTTTTATTCGTTTTTGCAAGCAGCAGAGATCCATTGGAGAAAGCACCGTGTTTACGGAGAAAACATTATAAGTGAATATGTTGTACGTGAATGATGTAGAAAGCCAAAGATGTTAACTGACACCCACAAAAATCACCAAATAGTTTAGCTTCGGCCAACTTATATTCGGCCATAATTAAACTTTAGACATGATTAACACACAACACCATCACTCATGTTTTCTCTCGATAAACATGGCACATTCTAGGAATTTCCACTGCACTATTTCTTTCTGCATAATTAGATCTGCAGTGATAAGTCGTTTCCATCTCAGATGAACAGGTATTACCTCCCCATTGGTTGGGGTTGCCAATGATCACAGGTACCTAGCAATCCCAGACAAGTTTGGAACTGAACACACAAGAGTCCAACACCTTCAGTGCTGCCTGGTTATATGTGAAATTGCTAATAATCTTACTCCTACACCGCAGACAAAGATTCTAATGAGCACACTCCATAATGGCTGTGACTTCTGCCTGAAAGACTGTAGGACAAACGTGTGACAGTGCATTAAGATTACAATTTTGTCAATGGGTGTTAGAAAATCTAAATAATGTAAGTTGTTTCTTATTCACGGACGAATCATTGTTTACAAGATACAGAATTCCAAATCTGAAAAATAGTCACCAGTGGTCAACTGAGAGCTGCCATTTATTCAGTGTTTTTATTGTTGGCTATTCACTGAGAACCCCAATGTGGGCTATGTCCTGTCACAGTAAATCTAAATCAGCTATTTATAATTCGATTTAAATAATTTTTGTGTCATTACATTTGTGATATAATCCTCTAGCTGTTCTTGTAATTATTAAGAAAAATTGCAGGTTCTGAAGATATTCAAGTTGTGCGCTGGCAGTCAGAGCGTTCGGGTGTAGTCTTGTCTCGCTCACGTTACCATAACCTCAACTATAACTCTGACTCATATATTATAATGCGCCGCTCTTCCATTTTAATGTATTAGTTTATCAGTCGTTTACATTTTATTTTTCAAAGTGGTTGCTATCATCGTGCACGTGATAAATAATTTGTTTTTGGAAATGATATCTAAACATGAGTGTTTGTGTTAAGTGTTCTAAACCTGTTGCTAGATCGGATAAAAACAAAGTGCAGTGTAAGTCTTGCCGAGGATATTTCCACTGGAGTTGTGTGAAATTAACGGAGGCTGAAATTGAAGTATTTGCTGCTACTAACACCGCCTGGAACTGTGACGCTTGTACAAAAAAGAAAAGAGTGAGTAGGAAGTTTTTCTGATTCTTCTTCAGTAAGTGCGAGTCCCCAGTAAAATGTCTGTATCTATAGAAGATATTAAGTCCTTACTTGAAGAGATGAAAAAGGAAATATTACAGGGTCAAACTAATCTGGAGTCGGAGCTTGGGAAGTCTCTGGGGCAGTGCTCAGAGGGGATTGCTGAAATTAACAGATTAATCGAAAGTCAGCAGAAGCGTCTTGAGGAACAACAAGAAGGCGATATCGAGTCTTCAGGAGGAAAACAACCGGCTGCGTGTTCAAGTTAAGGAACTGTCAAAAACCGTCAGGTTGATCTTGAGCAGTACTCAAGACGTAATACGTTGGAGATTTTTGGGGTGCCTGAAGGTCCAAATGAAACCTCGGAAGCTTTGAAAAGGAAGGTTGTGGAGATTGGAACACAGCGTTGGTTGCGACTCTTTCTGAGGCCGGAATTGATGCTTGTCATCGCATCAACGGAGGCAGCAACCGACCGACGTCCGGAATAATCGTCAAGTTCCTTCGTAGGGATGACGCAGACGCCCTGATCGAGAGAAGGAAGGTGAAGAGGGACTTTCTCCACCAGACACCTGTCTGGCTATCAGCAGGACTCTCCAGTGTACGTCAACCTGTCCTTGGCACCAGCAAGAAGGGTACTATTTGCGAAGGCCTGTAAAGTTAAAAAATGACTTTAATTATAAATATGTTTGGGTGGATAGGGCTGGGTCGGGTGAAAGTCAGAAAATCGGATGATAAGGCTAGTAGGGTGATTGTGATTAACAATGAGGATGAGCTGGCTGGACTGGTTGTTGGTAGGGAGGCAAAGGGTCTTAGATTTGTTTGTGGTTAATCTGAATTTTACTCTGTCAAAATATATTGTTTCACTTTGTTAATGTTACTTGTTTGTAGTTTAATTTATATATATATATATATATATATGTTTGTAAATTTAAAGTTAATGTACGTAAGTCTGTACGGTTTGATCTACTATACAACAGTACTTTGAGTTTATTTAATTTTTTCGTCATTGATTATTATTCTAATTTAATAGTAATGAAGGCATATTTGGTTTTATTTGATTACAAATGGAAAATCAGCATAGTTGTAAATATTTACTATCAAAATGTGCGTGGCATGAGAACGAAAACTTTTGAGTTTTATGAATCTATACTAGGTGAGGGATTTTGACTTAATAGCATTAACTGAAACATGGCTCGAACCCGGTATAAGCAGTTCTGAAATCTTTGATGCAAGATATGAAGTTTTTCGTAAGGATAGGGATCAGATGGCGACAGGTAAAGAGCGGGGGAGGAGGAGTATTGTTGGCAGTGCACCGGCGCGTCTCAGCTGTGTTGATGAACTCATCCACTGATAGCGGACGACCTTGACTTGCTCTTGGTTCGGCTGACACTGCCGCCGCCCGCCGCCGCAAGGCACGGTTCTTGTGAGCTTACTGTATATTCCTCCCGGTTCGCTCAGCTCATCTTTACACTAACTATTGTAATTCATATGATAATTTGAATATTAAATATGATGGTTTCATAATTCTGGGTGATTTTAATATTCCTAGAATAAACGGTACAAATTTTGACTTCTCTGTTGCTAGATCCTCAGGCCGGAGTAATTAATACACTCCCTGTGTGAATATAATTTGAACTCCTTTCATAACATACGTAATTGTGATAATTTTTACATTAGATTTAGTTTTAAGTAACTTAAAGGATGTTAAAGTTGAAAAAAGTGAGTCTCCCCTGTTGGCACCAGATACTTATCACCCTCCACTATCTATATCTTTTATGAGTGATTGTAGCCAATTTAAATTTACAAATGTTTGTCTGCCAAAGAAATATTATGTTTTTAAAGATGCGAAATTTTTTGACTTGTATTGTAGACTGAGAGACATTAATTGGTTTGAAATGTATAGTCTTACTTGTGTGGATGACTGTTTAGATTTTTTCTATAAGTTTTCTTCTCTTGTGTCGATAGTACTGTACCCCAGAAAAGCTTTGTAGTAAAAAAGTAAATATCCAGTTTGGTTTATGTCTGAAATTAAACATTGACTTAAAAATGAAAAATAAATTATCCAAAAAAGAGAAAGTACTCAAAGTATCATGACGAATTATTTAAGCAATTAAGGAAACGTATTAAAGAAAATATTAGACTTGCCCATAGAAATTATATACGTAACGTTGAAAATAGCATTAAAACTAATGTTAAAAATTTTTGGAATTATTTTAAGACAATAAATAGCAGAAGTGGCTTTGATATTGGTACACTTAAGAGTATGACTTGTGAGGGTAATACTATCAGTAATAAGGAAATTCCAAATGCATTTGCAGGTTATTTTTTCTTCTGTGTATGATAGTTTCTCCTTCCCAATAACAGTTAAGTTGTGAGTCTTCATCTGTGGATAACTTTCAAATATCACCTTTTACTCCATCAGAAGTACGTATTGCAATAAAAGAAATGAAATCAAAAAGTCATCGGGACCTGACGGTATACCAGCGTATGTTGTAAAGGGTTGTGGTGAAGTATTAGCTGAACCTTTATGTTTTTTTGTTTAATTTATCGCTTTCGTCCTGTGTATTTCCGCACAGATGGAAGGAAGCAAAGGTGACTCCTATTTTTAGATCTGGCGATAAAGAGAAAATAGAAAATTATAGGCCTATCTCTTTATTAAATTCATTTGCTAAGGTCTATGAACTACTTTTATTTAAACAAATTTTCAATGCGATTAGGAGTAAAAATTCGCCCTGAGCAACATGGTTTTTCTTCCTAAACGGTCTTCCGCGACTAATCTAATGGAATTTTCTTTTAATAATTTCTTCTGAACTCGATGTTGGGGGTAGGCTGGATGTAATACATACAGATTTTTCTAAGGCATTTGACAAAGTTAACCATGATATTCTGTTAAATAAATTATTAAATTTGGGGTTCTCAATGAGGGCTTGCAGTTTTTGATGGCTTCATATCTAAAAAATCGACCTCAGTATGTCTCAATTTTCTGGTACTAGATCTTCAATATTTCACAGTTCCTCGGGTGTGCCCCAGGGCTCAAATTTGGGGCCTCTTCTTTTCTTAATTTTTATTAATGATCTACCAGACTGCTTCTCTGACTGCAAGTGTTTGTTGTTTGCTGATGATTTAAAAATATTCAAGCCAATAAACAGTACATTAGATACACAACTGTTACAAATCTCAATTGATCAACTTAGTTCCTGGTGTTTATTTAATAAATTATATCTCAATGTCCAGAAATGTTTTGCTATGTCATACTCTCGGAGAAATGTTTCTATCAATAATTTATATCATATTGGAAGTACTCCGTTAAAGTCAGTCAATGCAATATAAACGACTTGGGCATAATCTTTGATTCCACTCTTACTTTTAATGATCACGTATATAGCTTGATAGCTGAATCTTATAAGCTGTTAGGGTTTGTTAAAAGAAATACTAGGTCTTTTCCAAGATACAGAAGCCATAATAAGGTTGTACCAAACTTTAATCAGAAGCAAATTGGAATACTGTGCGGTAGTGTGGGATTCAATAACCAAGTCCTGATTGTGATAAAATAGAAATTCTCCAGAAACAAATTTCTAAGATATTTATATTTCAAAAGATTTTCTCGTTCATGTCCCCTTTGATTTTCCTACTTCCGATTTGAGAAACATTTTTGCTGCCCCTAAACTGTCTCTGAGAAGAAAACTTTCATTAGCATCCTTAACACACAAGTTTTAAATGGTTCTATCGATAGCAGGTTTTTATTAGAGAACATTCATTTATATGTACCTGGACGAAGTGTAAGAAACATTTAATTTGTTTTCCTTACCAAGGTGTAAAAACACTGTCACATTTTAACTTTCCTTTATACAAAATATTGAGATTATTAAAATTGTTATGCTTCCGATCTAGATGTTTTTAATGATAAGTTAAGTGTATTTTTAATGAAATGTAGCAACCTTTTTGATTTAGATTTAGTTATATTGATATTCCTGTTTAGTTTAACTAATTGAGTTTAGAGTTATTCATAGAATTAGTTTAAGTTTAGATAAAAATATGCTTTTGGTTATTTTTTTAACGTGACTGTCAGAATATTATTTTCATTATAACTTGTACATTACTATTTATGTCTATGTTTCTGTAGCTGTCATGTAAAAATTGTTTGAATAAATAAATAAAGTTTAAAAGTTTTAATGGCCGCCATCTTGAAAATGCTAAAGATAATTCTATAATATATTTTTTAGTAACTAGCCTTGTTATCATAAGAATTTGAGCCAAATTTGGTATAGTTTAATTTATTAGTTTTTAAGATATTAATTTTTATATAAAAAACACATACAGGCAAACAGATGGGAAACTAAACATCGGAGGTCCATGTTCACATGGTGAAATATTTTTGTCTTGACCTGAGCAATAACATGTTATACCTTTATCCAGAGAATGACAGGACACTCTGTATAATATACATACATATATACGAGAACAACAGAAAACTTAAATAAACTAACATATTCAAACTAGTATTGAAGAAATAGAACACTAAGATAACCAATAACATGCATTGCCATATTGTTATGTGAAGTCTGCACAAGTATGTATAACGTTTACCATTGAAGGTAGATGATTTAAAAAGATACAAAATTACAGATTAGAATCTTTAGTATTACAATGTAAGAAACACCAAATATTTTTAGGAATGGAATCTGTTGTCTTATATGATTTCAATATACAACCTTTTTGTTGATAACTTTGATGTATTCATCACCAATGAGTTATATCTAAATTGTTCTACCTGATAAATTTTATTTGGTTGTCTAGAAAGAGTTCTACTTTAGCAACCAAGACAGTTTTGTCTGTAAAAAGTAACAAAAAACCCCTTCTGATGATTTACTATAAGAAGGCTATCAGCACCTCAAACGTACTTTTATAATATAGCAGCCTCAATATATGCTTATATTCATAGTTAAAATTGTTAACATAAAAACATCGGTTTAATGAATATGTATATACTTTCATCTCTAAAGTTTATTAAACACTACTTGCAATCTTAATATACGATAATTTTTATTTGTGACTAGATTACCTGAATTTAAAGTAATTATTCATTGATAGTAGTGACTAATTTATAACTGTACTATCTGATATTTAACAAATTATCATAAAACTTGCTCTAAACCAATACATACTTCAAGTGTGCATTTTCATTCTCCATGGCATTCAGTTTCTTATCAGCATTTTCTAAACTGTTCATCAAGTTAATATTTAGGTCACCATCTGTTTTGGCAGAATCCACTTTCTTTCTAAGTGTATCAACCTGAAATTATAGAAAATTGTACAAAAAATATTTAGTCATGTTCTTAAACTTTTTGGTTTGTCACTGATTTATCTTCACAATTGATCCAGTTTGTCCTTAACAAATTAAAATAATTATTTTGGACATTCTTTGATTTACCTAAGTGGATCATGACATTGTGATTTTACTCTCGTTACTTAATAGATACATTTTTCGTTACGTACATACAATGTTCACAATTATTCGGGCTAATTTAAATTAAAGCAATATATTTGAAAGTATACCACTTTTATGCTTAGCATCTCACTACACACCAATCAGAAAATTAATACTACAAGCCATCCATTTCACTGTTTACTAGCAGCTAATATTTAATTACATAAGATTATTTCATACATTTATTATGCATACAGATAAAATTGAAAATATGAACTGAGATACTTTTTTTTAATTAAAACTATGGCAAGGAAATACTCTGGCTAATAAATTTTGTTTTATAAAAACCTTATTTTTTTAAAAAAAAGCACTTGTTTTTACGATCAGGAATCTTAAAATTAAAATTAAGTGAATGCGACAAATATTAGCCTACATAGGTCAAACCAGTTGACATTTATATTAAGATTTTCAGAACATATTAAGCTCTACAAACATCAAATTAACATGGAATAAAATTTTACTGAACATTTAATAAAAAGTAATGTCAAATTTCTTTATTTATACAGAGAGACAAATAAGTCTTAGGGCAACTTTATAACTTCTAAACAGCAAGAGATACAGAAACATTTTGAAAGCCCAGAGGGAAACATTTTGAACACCTACTTTGAAATTAGTTCACTAAAATGTATTCCCACATACTGTTAACTTGTAACAGGTACTGTGTTAGTTATTTCCTATTTACAATTCATTAACAATTTTAAAAATTTTAAACAGTGATTTCTCCCAAATGGATCAACCTTTTGAAGTACGGTTTGCAGCATTGTTTTCAATTCAACTAGAACTGTAAAATGATGTACAACTCAACATAGGCTTGTACGAGGCCCGTATTAAATATTTTCTTCTTACCCCCAACATACTTCAAAGGTGACATCCGATCACCATGTACTCAAAAAAGTAGCTTACTATTACCAGTAACAGTATGCCAAATTTGGATTAGATAATTGGATAATTGTCACCCTGTATATGGTATACATTTTTACAGTAAATAGCATAAAAATTCAGATTAACCTTATTTATCCTTAACCCTTTTTCTTCCAGGCCGTAAGCCAAATGTTGGTGAATTAACCACCAGGACCATATTGGTGCAGATTATTATGTATTAGGCCAACCGTGCTAGTCCAGTCAATGACCATTTTCCCGTGTATTTATGTATACAGCACCGATTTTTATAAAAATGTGGATTTAGATTCCACTTATCCTCAATTTCAAAGTCTATCCTGTGCCGGGGATTGCTTTTTCCCTGGGGTAGGATGCTACCTACCCCTTCTCGGGGGTGAGCAATTTTTCATTGAAAATAAGTGAAGGAATCAATAAATTCACTAATTCTAAGCAACTTTTGTTCTATGAAGTTTTTTCTTAAAGTCAATACTTTTCGAGTTATTCGTGAGTAAAATTGTCAGTTTTCAGGCAAAAAAACCACTTTTTCAGACAGTTTTTTGCGAATAACTGGAAAAATATGTATATTATCAAACAATCTGTAGAGAGCAAAAATTATAGATTATAAAATAACAACAAAATCGTGTATTTATGATACATGCAGACCCAATGGAAATATTGGTTGTTGAAAGATTATTGCTATTTTCAAACACCAAAATGGAAAGTTTGTACGTACAATAACCAAAAATCAATGCATTTTTTCGGGAAAAACTCACAGAAACTCACGAGTCCTTTAAAAATCCTTTATTTTTATTTTTTATAAAATTCCTATCATTAAAACTAAGCAAGTTATGAAGACAATAATTGTTGATTTCTATTTTTTTGTTGGACAAAAATAGTGAAAATCTCACCCTTTCTTCCTTCCCATTTGGAAAAAAATGTTGCCACTTTACAATTCACTTTATTTATGTTCTTATAATACATTCTGAGTGTTTGCCCAGTTTAAAGTACTTATTTTGGAAAAAAATTGAGCTTGAAAATAGAAAATCATTTATGTAATTTATTTAAACATCTTTTTTTTCAAAACAACTCAAAAACTATTAATGATACACAAAATGTTGTAGTACAATTTTGAAAGTTTTTCTTTTCTGAAAATGTTTATGTTTATTTTTTTGTAGGGTAAAAATTGAGTAAGATATGGCCATTTAAAGTTTGCATGCATTCGTGCAAAGTACTTTTTTGAGCCCTTTTAGCATGAACCTTTTTAAAAATAAGATATGAAAAAAAAATTATTTAGATGAGCTCTTAAAAAAATACAAAATGCTTTTTTGAAGGATTTGATTGCTTAAAAACTAAGGGGGTTATGAGAAAAAAACTAAAATCACATTTTTGTAGAAATTATAACATATATATTAGTATATTTATGAATACACATAGTGGCTATATTTTTGGCTTAGTTAAACTGTCACTTATATACAGAGTGTCCTATGAGTAAACCGAAAAACTTATCATGTGGTTTCCTCTCATCAAAATACTGAAAAAATTTATATAAGCATATATCCGGAAAGATTTCTCCCGATTTTCTGGCAAAGAATGGAAATAAAGCAAAACTGATGTTTTTATGGTGCAAAGATAATGTTAAACTTATCAGATTTTATATAAAATGAACTTAAAAATTGAATCTAATACATACCAGACCTGTAAGGCCCTGTTTATTTTAACCTAGTTCGTAATAATTATGTGTTAGTTATTTACCTGAAGGAGAGATCAGATTGCAGATCTCGAAACGTATTGTTACTGATTTTTTGTTTCACTGAACGATGGCAAATGTCCAGAAAAATCCTGTTTCCTTCACACCCATATCTGAGATATCAGACAAAATATGCAAAATTTGTTTTTGAAAAACCTGCTTTGTTTAGATGTGAAGTATATTAATTTCATTAAATGAGTAATAAACACGCAAACTTGTCACCCAAAAGTTGTAGATAATTTAATTCTAAAGAGAATGATATAAAATAGGCCAATAACATGTTTATTATTATTTGGTCAAATAAAATTAGATCAAAGAATAAATTTGTATCACATTTTGTGTGAAAAATTAAATAATGTTTGGGAAATGTTAAGGCCTATGGTGAGTATACTATGAGTAAAACAAGGGTTTATGAGCGGTATAAAAATTTCAAAGATGGCCGTGCAGATATTGAAGATGACAAACACTCCAGACGCCTCAGCAACTGGAAGAAATGGTTATGAACGACCACCGTATTCTGATCAGAGAAGTAATATCAGAACCAATTAGAAGTCACTGATGATGTTGGCGTATCAATTGGCTCATGCCATGACATTTTTTCGAATAGCTTGGGTATTAAACGTGTGGCAGCAAAAGTTGTTTATTTTTAAACAAAAATAGCCGCTAATTGAAGTTTCTCAGGAGTCACTAAATGAAGTCAACAACAATGCAGAATTACAGAAATGTGTTATAACAGGTGACGAAACATGGGTTTATGGATATGACATTGAAACTAAGGCTCAATCATCCCAGTGGAGGCATTCTGGATTGCCAAGACTGAAAAAGACTCAACAAGTGCAATCGAACGTGAAGATTATGCTGTGTACTTTGATTTTAATGGGATAGTGCATCTTGAATTCTTGCCACAAAGTCAAATGGTTAATATGGAGTAGTTCAATGCCATTTGCATGAAGCAATCCAAAAAAAGCTTGGATATGTAGTAAAACAAATTATGGCTTTTGCCTCATGACAATGCACATGTTCATACTTCATTGCTTGTTTGTGAAATTTTAACCCAAAAACAGTACTGTGATGATGTGCTAGCCTCCATATTCTCTAGATATGGCTCCGTGTGACTCAATTTTTTTAATGCCACCGTTTTACAAGCATCGTTGAAAGAACTAAAGGCTATCCCAAAGATTGAGTTTGAGAAGTGTTTCTAGGATTGGAAGATGCACTGGACAATTAAATAAACACCCTCAGACTGATCTACTACACTAGATGTTCATAGGCATCACACAAGAAATAAATACCTGTTAGACCTGCCCTCAGTTAGACAATAGACAATTTTCTTTATTTCACATATTCATAGAGAACAGTACAATGCGTCAATACATGAGATAGTTAAAGAATGTTAATAGTTGAGAGTTACAGGATTTAAAAATTCTTGAATAGAGTAGAAAAGTCGCTCCTGGAGCCAGGCTGTGAGATGTTTCTTGAGGTGGCATTCTGGTTTTTCTCTGAGGTGGACTGGTAGTTGATTGTAGAGCAAGGCTCCCTTATAGGAAGGCTTGCTTGTAAAGAGTGTTAGATGGTGAGGCGGCAGAGCAAAATCTGAAGCATGGCGTGTATTTTGGTTGTGTATGTCTCTTTGTCGGGTTTG
This sequence comes from Homalodisca vitripennis, assembly GCF_021130785.1. Taxonomy (NCBI): domain Eukaryota; kingdom Metazoa; phylum Arthropoda; class Insecta; order Hemiptera; family Cicadellidae; genus Homalodisca; species Homalodisca vitripennis. The sequence continues at coordinate 132,286,710 of NC_060208.1, forward strand.
ATTTGGTGAGAACAGCATGCATGATTGCCTCTTGCATGTAGAGCGCTGGGACCATCAGGATCTTGAGTTCCTTGAAGGGATCACGACAGCTTTTGAGGTAGTTTAGGCCTGCTAGACATCTTATTGCCCTTTTTTGAAGTTTTAGGATTCTTTGCAGGTTGGTAGCAGATGTTCCGCCCCAGGTCACAATTCCGTACCTGAGATGAGATTCAAATATTGCGTAATAGGCTATCTTTGCAGTTTCCAGATTGCTTGTGTGTTTTACCCTTCTTATTACATAAGTGCTTGAAGAGAGTTTTTTACAAAGTAATTCTATGTGTGCTTTCCATGTGAGCTTTGAATCCATTGTAATGCCCAGGTATTTGACTGTATCCTGAGCTACAGTTCCAGGGATTGGTAGAGGTAATTCTTTGTTTTTTTGTGGTGAAAATTAGCTGTATTGTTTTTTTCTCATTAAGGGCAAGGTCATTTCTTAGGCAATATTGTTTTGTGTAACTAAAAGCAGTGTCAGTAGTTCTTTTCAGGGTTTGAATGGATTTATTTGCTATGGTGAAGACTGTGTCATCTGCATACATTGTTGATTCATAGTATTCCTTTAGGTAGTCTGGAAGATCGTTTGTTAGGAGGAGAAACAGTACCGGCCCCAGTACTGACCCTTGTGGTACTCCTCTGGCAATGCTTGTCATGTCCGAATAGAATTTTTTTTCGCTTGTTTTGTTCTTCATGCTCAATTTCAACTATTTGCTTTCTGTCACTTAGGTAACTATGGAACCATTCTCCCGTCTTCCCATTTATCCCTAGGGACTTCATTTTGTTAAGGAGTTGGTCATGGTTAAGGCAGTCAAATGCCTTACTGAAGTCAAGAAACAGGCTAGTGACTGCATGTCCGTTGTCGAGTTGGTCAATGATGTACTCCATTAACTGTATTAGAGCAGTAGTTGTTGACCGTCCCTTTAGGAATCCATGTTGCTGGTTGGTCACTAGATTGTTTTGTTCTAGGTAGGATAATAGCTTATCTAAGACAATTTTCTCGTAGATTTTTGAAAAGGTTGATATCAGGGAGATCGGTCTGTAGTTCATTAAGTCATTCGTTGATCCACTTTTATGTTTCGGGTAGACCTTAGCTATTTTTAGCATAGTGGGGAATATTCCTTGTTGAAGCGATTTATTTATTAGAGCAGTCAAGGGTTTAGTGAGTTCATGTTTGCAGGTTTTGATGAGTTTAGCCGAGATCTCGTCTATACCCGAGGATGTTTTGGGTTTTAGGGAGTTTATGGCTTTTATAACGTCAGTCTCTGTTGCTGGTCGTAGATTTAGGTTGCTATTTGTCATGTTGGGTGGATTGTAGATATTAAGTAGCCCATTGTTTAGATTGTTTGGTTTTAGCGTCCTTTCTGCGACTGTGGCAAAGAAGGAGTTGAAGGTGTTTGCTACTTTTTTGGGATCTTGCAGTACTTCCCCGTCTGTGACAATTTGCCATTTACTGAGATTTAGCCTGTTGTTTTTTCTTTCGTTGTTTATTATTTGCCACAGTGCTTTTGATTTATTGTCGGCCTGAGAGATGTGGTCTGATGTTTGTTGTTTTTTTAGCGTCTTGAGCTTCACGTCATATTCCTTTTTTCTCCGTGCTGATTTAGCTTTGTCTTCAGGTTTTCCAGTACAAAGTTCCTTGTTTAAGGCTTCTATATACGAATTTTTTAAGGTGGTGCATTCATCGTCCCAGCAAGTTGTTTTCTTTCGGCAAGTGATTGCTACACTTTTGACTGGGCAGCTGCTTTTTAGGACGGTTTGTATGATGAGGTGGAAATTTGTATATGCTTGATTTGCATCTTCCGTATTGTATATGCTATTCCACTTGTGTGTTTTGAGCGTATCCTTTATGAGAGTCATGGTTTTCTTGTTAAAAATGCGTTTTCTCTCAGTTACAGTTCTGCTATATTTTCCTGCTGTCAGATGTAGTGTGGCTAGTTGGGATGTATGGTCCGAAAGGCCAGAGAGAACGACTGAAGCTTGAATGGCTTGGGGTCGATATTCGTGCATATCCAGTCAATAGAGGTCTCTGTGTCTTTAGTGAGTCTGGTGGGGGGCAGGCTAAGTCTTTTGAGGTCAAATGATGTTAACCCTTAAAGCGCCAAACAGTTTCAGCTAAACTCGTGATTAGCGCTCATTTATTATAAAAAATTAAAATTAGATTTTCTCAACGCTAATTTTAATTCCTTTTTTTAGGTAACAAAATAAAACAGAAACTGCAAAAACATATCTTTTATCATATTTATTGTCCAAAATACACATGATTTACTATGTAGCATTCCAGCTCCTTTATAAATTTTACCCAATGCTTACTGTTTCCTTTTATTATTATATGTATCAATGATGACATTGCGTGCTTATATGTACTAGAATAGAACTAGAAAATAAGTATATTACATATTTAATACAAAGTTATTATAAAAAATTAAATTTACATGCCAAAAATTTGAAAACCAAATATTTTCCAAATTCTTAGTCCTCTAACGGGTGTTATTTTTATAATTACAAAATGGTTTTCAGATGTTTATAGAAGTAAATAAAAGATTGTAACACTTATTGGAGTAAAAACAAGCCTAAATATAAATAATAAAAATAAATGTAGAATTTCGGAACAAGAGCTAAAATACATAATTATAAATATAAGGAATAAAAATATTTCTACAAGGAAAAAAGACTTTTTATCGCCATTCAAGAAACTGTTTATTTCAAAAGTTTATAAATATATAACTTTCATAAAAAGATGATCATATAACATAAAACTACACAGAAGTTTACCGATCAACTATTCGCACTGCTTCAACAGGATATGAAGAAGAACACAAGAGCTGCCCGGCGAGGCAGTGACGTACGCATAAATGCGCTTGCGGCGTTGAGCAATACTACCAAACTGCCAGCTGTTCAACAAAAAACCGGTTCAGTATCGATCGATAAACACAAAGATTGTCACGTGATGTGGCACAGCCCCACTACACTACTGTAACATACACCCCTCACAGTCTAGCAGACAAACTCTGAACTAACAGTGCAAAATAGTAAAAACAAGTATATTGCGCGTCTACGCGCTTACGGCGTTCAGAGCAAAGTCGATCCTCGCGCGCATATGCGCTTACGGCGCTTTAAGGGTTAAAAATTCGTTAAGCTTCATGTTGTTACTGTCGTTTGCTTGGTTCCCCAGATTGTCAACATTTATATCCCCAACAATGACCATTGGTTTGGTTGTTTGCATGGCGCTTTCCAGCTGGTCCGTTAGAATGTCAATTGATTGTTCAATGTTTGATGTCGGGGGCCTATAAGTGCCAAGTACTTGGATTACTTCTTTGTTAATTTTTATCTCGAACAAAGCTGTTTCACACACTAGCTCTGACTCTTCATTACTAGTTCTTATTAGTTTGATGGTCTTTTCTAATTCGTTCTTTACATATCCTGCGACCCCTCCTTTCTTATGTAACTTCCTGCAGAAGCCTCCTATCAGAGTATAGCCATCAATCCGTGTATTTTCTAAGCTGTCTTGTGTGAGCCCATGTTCTGTTAGTATTAAAAGGTCAGGTCTGTGATTGGCGAGGAAATGTGACAGTCTGTTTGTTTTACCAGCGAGCCAATTTATGTTTTGGTGGGCAATTTTTATTATATTTTGCTGAGATGGCTTGCTTTTTTTATTAGGTTTGAGTTCATAAAAATTCTGAACCTTTTCCTCTTCCGCTGAGTCATCTCTAAAAAATGTTGAGTTTCTGGAGAAATTTGTCTAGGGAGTGGTGATTTCATGGGTTGGTCAGATTGTGAGACCAGTTCCAGATTGTCATTGAGTTGTCCAGTCAAGGTTGGGGGGACTTCCCCAGCAGTGTTTTGGTTTAGTTTTTTAGGCAGGGTTTGGCTGGCTCCCTCAGTAGTGTTTTGGTTCAGTTTTTTAGACAGGGTTTGGCTGGCTCCCTCAGTACAGTTAAAGTTAATCATGCTCAAGCTATGTCCAGTGGTAAAAATATTACCCCTTTTACTATACTTGTCAAGATGTTTGGTGAGGAACTCCTCGTATGTTTCCCCCTCACTAAGTGTGCAGTACATGGAGGAGACATTTTTTTCATGCCCTGAGTTTTCGTTACAAGTGAGTGAGTGAGATTTTCGTTCACAGGAGTTGGGGATGGTTCTGGGAGGTGGCTATTCTGTTTAGAAGGTTGGATGAGTGACTGCTGTTTTCCAGTATGGGGTGGCACAGTTTGCTTGCTTTTTACAACTTGTAAGGACACGCTGAAATGATTTTTTCCCTTGTGTTGTCTTCTTATTTTGCTTCTGTCCAGGTTGAAGCCATTCGATTGAGTAGGGGAATTTAATAATTGTGTTGACTTTGATTGGGGACTTTGATTATTAGCACATATTGTAGAGCTTCCTTGGAAGTCCTTTGAGCATTGTTCTAGCTTTTTTTTCAAAATGTCAAGTTCGGATTCCATGTGATCTTGTCTCATTTTTAACTCGATAAGCTCATGTGTGGGGGGTAAGTACTGTTTCACTGGCACTAGGGTTTTTTTCAGCAAGCTGTTTTGTCTGAGTAATTGCATCACAAGTAGAAACTTTACAGACTGACTCCTTTTGTGTTTCTAGTGTAGATTCAAGTACCAAAATAATATTTTCCAATTTAGCAATTTTTTCATGTTGATCATTAATGAGGTGAGTTTGTTCACTGTCACTATCCTCATACAGTTTTTTGAACTCTAATGTCATATTGTTTTCTCTGTTCAGTTGAGCTTGCAGGTCTCCTACTTGTTGTTGGAGTTCTTCCATTCTGTTCCTAAACCTCTCTGCCTTTGCCTCCAGTTCTTCTATAACATCCTCTCCACTTGATAACAACCCTTCAATTCTTAGGACCTTTTTTTGTACAAAACTGAGTTCTTCTTTTAGTTTGGCATTTTCCTGTACCAATACATTACCAGCTTCAGTTGCAAGGTTTAAGGATGTTTCTAGGTCCATATCGTCAATGTTCTCAATGTTCTGAATTTTGTCCTCAATTGTGTCCTTGTTATTGTTTAGCGGTGGATTAAGTTGAGATTGTAATTGAGATGGGCTGTCAATTTTCAGAGCATACTGATTAGTCAGGCTGTTTTTATTGGGGCTTTTAAATGCATTAATACAGTTACTGCAGGACCAGTTGTCAACTTCTGCTTTAGTCAATTTTTTTAGGGTTTTATCAGAGATATTGGCACATGCAGCATGATGCCACATTCTACAAGGTCCTGTGCAGCATATGGCAGAATATTTGACTCCAATGCTGCATACTCCACAGGGGTTTTTGGATAGGTGTTTGTTTTTAGACATTTTTTTTCACAATAAGCAGTTTTATTTAAATACTGGTAGGCTATATACGGTTGTCAAATTATAAAGATGTATAAAAGTATTCAGTTGATTATCAACTGAGTGTACAGTATAGCCAGCTGTGCTGTGCTAGATGGTGTAGTGACTGATCAGCACTTGACTAGGTCAGTGATGAGGTGCACAGTCTGCAGGTTTGAGGTCTTCAATCCTCATATATGAGACACATGCCAGGTCTCCTTCACAGCTGCGGGATGGATATGAGTTGGCGGCCGGTGTAGTGACGTGTAATCTATCTTTCTTGTGTGTTGGCGATATGAGTGACGTCACTTGATAATTGAGTTCTGTCCAATTTAGAAGTAATAAATAACTCAGTGAGTGTTAATTTTGCTTGGACGTGTTTCCAAAGATTATTATTAAGGAATTTATTCCTCAAAAGTTAGCATGATTATCATAAAAGTTTATCATAAATCAGTTCTAATGTGCAATTCTTTGTCATGATTCTTGGATTTCTTTTCTTGTCTTCCAGGTATGTAAGAAGTTATTATGTATGATTATAATAGACTTACAGTTGATATGTTGTAGTTCTTGTAAAGTTAAGTAAGTATTTTGTTGAGTTTACCACTTAAACTTCACTATAATATGGAGCACTTTCACACTAGATGATGGGTGTCCGCCATGTTTTTATTGATTCACAAAAAGTAACCAAGTTAGTAGATTACATCAAATTAAAAATAACCATGATTACCTGACCTGTAATATTATCTCATTAGTGTTTTAAACCTATTTTAACTTCGTAATAGGATTTTAATTAATAAAAAGGTGTTATTTATTATCTTCATTGTAAAATCTTCATGGTTCATTGTAAAATCTTATCACTTTTTCAATCACAACATAAATATTGTTAACACTTGATAAAAGAAGTTACTTTTTAATAAAAATTCATTGTAAAACAGTAGTTACTTACTTCGTTGTTGGCATTCTCCAGCTTTTTAGTTATATCTGCAATGGTTTCCAAGGCAATATTATGCATCTGCTCTGTCTCCTTGAGCTTCTGTTGAGTGATCCTCAATAAATCTTTGATTGGGCTCAGTTCTTCTAATTGTTCTTGCATTTCAAGCTTAAACACAAAAATGATAATAGTGAAACATTGACATTAACTATCCAAGAAATTGTAAGAGACAGAAGAGGAAGGTCAACTCACATTTAATTTTAGATTATATGATGGTATAATGGTATATGATAGTTATGCGGATGAGAAATTTATCTGGCAAGCAAATCACTTACACATACCACTGAGCTGGTTCAAAGTCTTAAGCCCAGTTATCTCCCCGGCTCATGTATAATCAGGGGTATGTTCAGCCAATAGCACTGCAATTGATGATATTATGGTACAGCTGTGAATTAAATTATCACATTGAATAAGTATAGATTTACCTTGACATACATTAAACATTAAAGTATTAACCTCAAAAATACATGAATCAAGCCTGTCTCTATACTCAGAACATGTTCACATATATGGCATTCCAGATATAGATCATTTTAAAAATAAACTATTTAACCAAGCTCTAATAGATGCTGAGATAGCCTTTAAAGCCTCCATACTGTCTCCCACACAGTGCCAGCTAGACGACTGCACACTTACACATGAAGTCCAAACCACTACTGCTAGCGAGCTGACTGATAACCACTCAAATAACTCCATCAGCCTATCTCCTTCAACAACTATCATGGAAGACATTGAAACAAAACTCCAAAACAGCCAAAATGTTGACCTAGAAACATCACTCACCTTGGCTGCAGAGGTAGGAAATGCTCTTCTCTCGGAAAATAGCAAGCTGAAACGTGACATACTCAACATGTCCCTAAAAAATGGAGAGTTATTAAAACAAATTATGGAGACAAGCAACTCTGGAAAAATAAATTATCAATACAGAATAGAAGAACTTGAAAGTGAAAGAGAAACTATACTGGATAAAAATATTAAATACTTTGAAATTATCAACAATCTTGAGAAACAACTTGTCAAGGAAAAGAAATTGCGAGAAGAACTTGTATCCATCTTTGAGGAACAAGATAAAGAAAAAGAATCCACTATTCACAACCATGAATCAGAAATAACAAGGCTACAAAAAATAATACAGCATATGGAAAATGAAAGTATAAATAGGAAATATGAAGAAATTCCTATTAAGTGGAAAAACGCGGAATCACAAACCCTTGCTACAGTAATAGAGACAGAAAGGCAGAGTCATTCCTCGTACATCCTCTCTCAATTGGCTGAGTTGAAAAATCGTCAAAGTCAACTTGAGCTTGAGATGCAGAAATTTAAAGAACACCAGCTTAGCCAATTTGAGTTGAAACAGACAATGTCGCTGGAACGGGGTAGACCTCTCACAGCCACTACACCACTCCTTTCCAGTCCAATACACTCACCAAGGACCAAAAGAAGGGAGGACAAGAAGAAAAATATTTTTAGTGTATCACTACAAGTAGTGAAAAACCAAGCCCTTAAGTCTATGGGACAACCTAATATAAATAAGAACACACTGGGAACCAGCCAAACCCAGACTAAAAAACTGATACCTCAAATGACAGTGGGAACCAGCCAAACCCAAACTAAAAAACTGACACCCCCTGTCACCAACACAGGGGAGGCAAAAATGACAAATACTGACCATAACTTAACTTTGAGTACGGTGGGAATCAGCCAAACCCAGATGAAAAAACTGTCTCTTACAACCTCTCAGACACTGCTAGAGGCAGATAGAAACATGGTTGAAAGTAAAAATTTTTTAGGACTGAGTCACTGGAAAAAGGAACGGAAGAAAAAAGTCTACAAAACAAAAATCTACCTCAACTCACAACAAACCACAAAGGTAATACCAAGAACCCTATGAAAATAACACACTAAAACATTGATAGGATATCAAACAAAATTGAACGAATAGTTCATTTCCTATCTGATAATAAACCAGACCTCATAATTTTAACAGAACATGGACTAACAGAGGCAAACCTACAACTTACTAAACTTGTCAACTACTCACTTGTGGGCGGCTTCTGCAGGAAAAACCACTTAAAAGGCGGAGTAACTGCATATGCCAAAGAAGAACTAACGGACCAAGTCAAGCTCATTAGTACCAGTAATGAAACATCTGAATTAACATGTGAGACCGCACTCTATGAACTCAAAAATGGCAAAGAAAGCCTTCTGGTACTAGGAGTCTATAGACCACCAGGCTCAAATATCAATGATGTCATTGATGTATTAACAGAAGTGTTAGACAAAAATTTGGGAAAGGATAACAAGTTGCTTATTATGGGGGATATTAATGTTGACAGTAAGACTGACATAAATGAAACAACTAAATTAAACAACCTCCTGGGAAGTTACAACATCGAACGACTGACCCTACCTCCAACAAGAATTACACCTACTTCACAAAGATCTATAGACTGGGTCTTCACAAATTTTGGAAAAAAGACCTAGATGTAAAAGTTACACTGTCTGGCCTCTCAGACCATACAGCACAAACAGTCACTGTTAACCTTACCAAACAACCTAGTATAATGCAAAAAGAAAAAGTACGTGTTTTCAGTAACCGTAACTTAAATAACCTCAAATCTCTCCTAAAAGAACAGAACTGGCAATCAGTACTACAGACGCATAACACTAACGATGCCTATGCAATTTTTAATGAAATAATTCAAACTGCCTTAAACTCATCCTGCCCGCCTATTCTTAAGAGAGCAAAAAGAAAACAAAAGAACCTTATATGGGACGAAGAAACAGACAGCTTAAAAAAAGAATATATTAAAGCCCTTGAGAAAGAAAGGTGCACAGGACTGCAATCTGACAAATGGAAAACGGCCTTAAAAAAGAAAGAATACGACTTAAAGTTGAAAATTCTGAAAAAACAGCAAGTAAACAAGCATATTCAGGAGTCAGGAAATAAATCAAAAGCCCTATGGGATATTATAAATGGTAAAAGAAAAGCCAAGACAAAATCAAATGCCAAACTAACACTCAATATAGAAGGAAAAATTACTGAAGACCCAATGAAAATCGCCAATCACTTTAATTACTTCTTCGCCAATATTGCTGAGAAAACCTTACAACAGAATAAACAAGTACCTATCACACAACCACAGCAACATCATACAGAAAACAGACAGCTTTTTCTCATCCCAACTACAGAAAATGAAGTCCGAAGAATAATTGAAAATATGAAACAAAAAACATCATGTGGACTAGATGAGATTTCCTCAATGCTTGTTAAAATGTGCAAAGAAGAAATTTCCCTCCCCTTAACACACATCATAAATTGTTCAATAAATGAAGGTGTTTTCCCAGAAAAACTAAAAATTGCAAAAGTTTATCCAAAGTACAAAACTGGTGCAACTACAGATGCAAGCAGCTATCGTCCCATATCAGTAACATCAACTTTTTCCAAAATAATAGAAAAGACTATCCTGCAGAGACTTATGAATTATTTGAACCTCAACAACCTCTTAACAGACAACCAGCATGGATTTTTAAAGAAAAAATCTACTGTAACTGCCATAATCCAATTAGTTGAATATATTATTGACCAAATTGAAAGTTGTAATACAGTTACCAGTTTGTTCCTCGATTTCAGTAAAGCGTTTGACTGCATTGACCACGATCTACTGCTTAATAAACTACAACACCTTGGAATAAATGGGATACCAGGAAACTGGTTCAGGAGCTACCTCAGTGGGAGAAAACAACTAGTGGAACTGAAACACAATTTAAATGGAACAACTAGCAAATTTCAGTCTGAAACACTCCCCATGAACCGAGGAGTGCCACAAGGATCGGTCCTTGGGCCAGTTCTTTTCCTCTTGCTTACGAACGATTTACCTAAGTGCATGGACAGGTTCTGCCAAACAGTAATGTATGCAGATGATACTGTACTTACACTAGCTAACACACATAAAGACCACCTTAAAGAAGAAACACACATGGCTTTCAACTTAGTTAAACAGTACTGCAATTCAAACAACCTTGTTCTAAATGAAAATAAAACAGTACAAATGACATACAGCAGAAGAGGAAGGGAAATTGATGGCCTACCCACTGTAAAAGTGGATAAAAACACAAAATACCTTGGTATTACCCTTGACATGAACCTTAAATGGGATGCCCACATTGACATTTTATGTAAAAAACTCGCATCAGGCATTTATGTCATAAAAAGAATTTAAAAAATATCTGGAACACCTGCAGCAAAAACTGCTTATTTTTCACTCTTCGAGGCCCACGTAAGATATGGCATTGCAGCATGGGGTGGAACAAGTAATCAAAACATGGATAGAGTATTTCTGCAGCAGAAAAAGGCAATGAGGAGTCTAGCAGGCATAGGATACAGAGACAGTTGTCGACATGTCTTTCAAGAACAAAAAATACTCACAATACCAGCACTGTATATTGGTGAGGTGATTCTACTGGTGGTATCATCAAACAAGCCAAAACTTGGAGACTATCACCAGTATAACACCAGAAATGCCTCAAACTTCTCACTCCCGTCACACCACCTCAGTCTATCAGAGAAGAAGCCAACTTACAAAGGAGCAGTCTGCTTCAACAAGCTACCTGATCACCTTAAGCAAGTTACTGGAAGAGGCTTCAAAAAACAACTCCAAAAATGGCTTGAAGACCACCCGTTTTATTCAGAAAAGGAATTGCTGGAATGGAGAAATTAACTGGACAGTGTCTTAAGCACATACTCTTCTTTATAGTCTAGTCTTTAAAAATATAACTTTAGTAATATGCTTTTACTTTTTGACGCCAACACCATTCTCTATGATTGTGTGAATAAAGAACTTTTTGATTTTTTTGATTAAAATACAAGAAAGTGTTAGTATTCTGTTTACAATAAAGAAAGGCATACAATTTTCATTGATATTCTTGTTATATATTGTACATAATGCTTTCTTTTGATGAAGGAAAAACTCCTTCACGCCACTAGAATTACCCCAGAGAAGAGTACTATACTGGAGGTGAGAATTAAAAAGAGTGAAATAGATGTTAATAACTAAACTATAGTACAGAATTTATGTTTTTAGCAAAAGAATTACTCTAGAAAGACAAGCACTGAGAGAGACTGTATGTATTTCCCATGTAAGCTTAGTTTCAAGGTTGATTCAAGCAATAATTTAATAGGTTTCTATAACAGAATTAGTGCTTAAACTAAAAACAATGTGTTCAGACTTATCTTTATTAACACACATGTTATTGGCGGAAAACAAAAGGTAAGGTCTTTCTTTCATACGAGGGCTGTTCGGAAATTTGATTACGTTTTGCGCTGTGGCCGCCAGGGGCGGGACTAGCGCGGCCATATTGGTGTCAGGACGTCCCACCGCTCAGTGGCTATCCAGCCGTGCTAGTAGGAAGTTCGTGTTTTAACGCGTCTAGTCACAGTGCCTGTTTGAAATGTCTGCCGCAATTGAAAATCCCGCCAACTGTAAGGTGCACGCAGTATTAGGTTTTTGACTGCCGAAAACTGTAAGCCTATAGAAATCTATCAGCAGTTGTGTAAAGTTTATGGGAACAACATTATCACTGAAGGTGGAGTGCGACAATGGGTCATTAAGTTTAAATTGGCCGAACAAATGTTCATGACGAAGAGCGAAGTGGAAGACCCAGCATAGTGACTGACGAACTTGTTGAGAAAGTTGACGCAAAGGTCCGAGAAAATCGACGGTTAACCATAACGGAACTGTCGCTTAGTTTCCCTCAAATTTCACGAACTTTGTTATACGAAATCGTAACTGATAAGCTTGGCTTCCACAAGTTTTGTGCAAGATGGGTACCGAAAATCCTGACCGACGTCCACAAAAACCAGCGCATGGCTGCAGCGTTAACAATTTTGGATGCTTACGACAAAGAGGGTGAATCACAACTCGATCGCATCGTAACTGGCGATGAAACATGGGTGAAACATGTTAACTGCGAGACCAAATTGCAGTCAATGGAGTGGGGACACACAAGTTTACCTCACAAACCAAGAAAATGTTTGCAAACGATGTCGGCAAGAAAGGTTATGGCGACGGTTTTTTGGGACAATAAAGGTGTAATTCTTGTTGATTTCCTGGAACGAGGCACTACAATCAACTCAGAAAGGTATTGCCAAACGTTAAACAACACAGGCGGCAGAATTTTATGAGGAAGGCATTGTCAAGCTCATCCATCGATATGATAAGTGTCTAAATTTGAATGGCGACTGTGTTGAAAAGTAGTATTTAACCCTTTGAACCCCAGACCAAAATATTGATGGTGGAAAAAACGTACCAAAATCATTTGACCTAAGAACTACCGAGAATCCCCGGAGCAAAAACAGCTGTTTTGCATACTGTTTGTAAAAAATTAATACTTTTGCTATTTTTTATGCTATTGTCTTGTATTACACACCAAAATGTCCAGAATGAAATTGTATACACAGAAAAAGATTAGTCTGAAGTATAAAAAAAATGTTTAACAGCATTAAAATAATTTTAAAATATATGTATATAGATTTTTAGGCAAAAAAATTGATTTTAAGATTTTTTAAATTAAAAAATAAGAAATATTTTTACTATGGGCACCCCACATTTTATTTTTCTAAATTTAGTTTTGTGTATGTACAAAAAAAATTATATTGATATCTCTAAAAATAAACTTTTTTTGAATTTTTATATAAAAGTATGTGACTTGTAAAAACCTCTAGGCGTACAACACAAAAATCACTGATATTACCTAAATAAATAAATTAGTAAATAAATAAATAAAAAAAATTAGTATTTTAATAAAATACATATAAATATGTATTAATACTCATAAAATAAGTATTTTACGATTTCAAATAAATATGTATTAAACGCATATACCATGGCGACGATATTACGTCGCCCGGGGATTCTCGCAACTTCATTGGCGACGATACATCGTCGCCGCGGGGATCTTCGCATATCTTCTCGGCGACGATATTTCGTCGCCTGGGGTTCAAAGGGTTAAGTGTGGCTTTCATATGTATATAATAAAAATTGTTTCCTATACTTTGTTAATTTTTAATTCCAAAACGTAATCTACTTTCCGAATAGCCCTCGTATAATTGGTCACAATATTTAGTAGTTTACTAGGACACATCAACATAGTATTATTTGCATATAGAACACATTTACTGGGCACAAAACAAGGTTATTGATTGTCCAACAAGAAGAAGGAGTCCAGGATAAAATTCTGAGGCACTACAGCTGCCAATCACTTCAGTTCAGATTTTTGCCCACCAAGTACTCAAACAAATGTCAAACATGTGTATTCAAAAACATTAATGATGATGTAACCAATCTTCCCCTAATACATTCAAGTATAGTGTTAGGACTCATGTAACACATAATTCATTATGTTCTTTAGTATAAAAATACAACTAGCTTGCCTAACACATTGGTTAGAAACTGTTAAAACAACTTTTTGGAATTAGAAATTTTAACTATTTTTCACTAGTACGTATAAGGAACACACTACTAGTGCTTTTAATATGTAGCATTTTTTAGTAACCTACTAACTACTCTAAGTTTAACTCACCATTATAACACCAGAAGGATAAGTATGTTTTCTTTGTTACGTGTTGGAACTACTTACAAAGACGCCATCATATGTAGGAATTAATTTTTAACATTTATATTCTTTTGAAGAAGGTTTGAAAAAAAACATAACCAGTTATTTGAGGTATAGTATTTTAATTTTGTTTTATGGAATATTAAAATTTGTTCTGAAAATTCTTGACACATTCATACTGTACTCTTCCTAAATTTCATGAAAAAAGTTTTGGTTGATTATATGTTTTTAACAATCAATGAGACATACATTTTCTCAACAACTTAGACACTAGAAAGGTCAAAATTGGTTATGGTTACAAAAATCTAAGTCTTGTAATAATTTACAGTTTGTTTAACTCACCTTTACTTTTTGGATTTCAACAGCAATTTGGTCAGCACATTCTCTTTCTTTGAATTCATTTTCCTTCTTCAATTCTTCTGCAATTTGCAGTGTTTTCATGTACTGAAAGTAGCCATTAATTCAAATTAAAGGTCTGAATATAAAATTACAAAGCACAATTAAAAGTAAAAAATGGGTTTCATCTGTTAATTAATTAAAACAGTACTGTACCAATGTTACTTCTAAAAGTATAGGCAATGAGAATAAGAAAGTGTTCAATGTATGAGAATGAGTTCTTTAAGATGTCTAAAACAATTTTATTTTTTTATTATAAACCACTCTCATTATACTATATTACTAAGTTATGTAATCCAGTTTCTCATTACAAGATTTATATTTTCATATATTTGTACAAGTTTTTATCAATTCAAGACATATTTTGGAATTTGGTCAGATTTTGAACAACTTTCTTAATAAAATTGATTGTACAACCATACAGTACATGATTTTAATGTTATTATCCACTTTTCAATTGAACTAAGTTATAAAATTTACAAGTAACAAAACGATATTCAAATACTAATTTACTAGTTTAACATGCTTACACAGTCAACAATCATCAGTACCTTGTTCCTATAATCATCTAGTTGTGTAGCCTGTTCTTCTATAAGTAACCTCATCTCTTCCATCTCTTCTTGACCTGTCTTGTACATCTGCTTAGCTACATTAGCTTGCTGCTCCAAGTCATTCATTTTATCTTTCAATTCTTGCATCTACAAAAAAACAAAAATCCTATTACATACATCTTTATTTACAGGTTGTCTTCTCAACAGTTCTTTTAGAATTTTCAGCAAATCTACTGTATTTTCACTTCAAAGAATAGTTAACCATCTTAAAGAAAAAAAAAAAAAAAACAATACTTCATCAAAAATATCTCTGTTTGTTTGTTTGTACTCTAACTATCTAGCAAGTTTGAAAGATCACATTATGAAACTACTAAATAAGCATATATTTAACTGATAACTCCAAATTGTGTTCAAAATTTGAATTTGAATGTTGATTTTAGTTCCAGTTTCAATAATTGAGAGCAAATATTTGAATATTTTACCTGATTTTTCTCTGCCATTAAGG
The DNA here is from genome assembly GCF_021130785.1 of Homalodisca vitripennis. NCBI lineage: Eukaryota > Metazoa > Arthropoda > Insecta > Hemiptera > Cicadellidae > Homalodisca > Homalodisca vitripennis. Next base: position 132,302,116 of record NC_060208.1, read on the forward strand.
CTGTATTCTCATCCAATGTCTTCTGGTGTATTGCTTCCAGTTCATGATGTAGTATTGTTATGGCGTCCAGCTCCTTTTTGATTTTCTCCAGATCAACTCGGACAGATGCGACCTCAGTTACTTTGTTTTTAAAGTCACTATGGAGCCTTTGGTATTGCTCTCTCAGGTCTTTCATCTTGGGATCCTTGTCTGTAGCAAACAGAATGTCCTTTTCCTTGTCCGCATCCGTTTGGGTTGATTTTTGTGGCAACTTGAAACAGAAAACATCATAATGAATTTTAAAGCATTTAAAAAATTAAAAAATTCTAACTAAGGAATTATTAGTTTTATTAAATTATTGATAATGATGTGGTATTACCAACCCTATACAATATGTATTGTTCAATGCCATTTCTATCACTTTAAAATTAATTTAGGAAATAAAAGTGAGCCAATCCGATTTATTTAATTCTTTTTCTTAAACTTTAAATTTATTTTAGTTTTTTAAAACCATTATTAATTTAAATATTAACCCTTAAAGCGCCAAACAGTTTCAGCCTAACTCTGGATTAGCGCTCATTTATTATAAAAAAATTAAAATTAGATTTTCTCAACGCTAATTTTAATTTCTTTTTTCAGGTAACAAAATAAAACAAAAAATGCAAAAAAATATCTTTTATCATATTTATTGCCCAAAATACACATGATTTACTATTTAGCATTCCAGCTCCTTTATAAATTTTACCCAATGCTTAAAGAACTCTGTTACTCAGTGGTGTAGTGGGGCCGGAGCGGTCCGGAGCGGCGCTCCGGCACAGCTTTAAGAAGCGGAGCGTCGCTCCGGCATAGCATCTAGAGCCGGAGCTGTGAACTGGAGCGCCATCCGCCTGTAAAAAGTGGTAGGTGGGTGACAAGTCGCTGGATAATAAAAAGGCCAGAACAAACCCGCATCACTTATATGTCCGTTGAGTGGTATCAAGGTAATTGTAGGCGCTGTGCAATAGACAACTCTTGTAACTCGCAACTAGCGCCTTCATAAAAATCAGGATGCTCTCTCACTCTCTCTCTCCCCCTCCCATGACAGGTGTGCCACACCACCCCGCCCGTCCATCTCCTACTAACTGCAGGAAGTGTATACTTACAATACTTACACCGACAGGTCGAGACTTGTTATTCGCGTTCCCGGTGTCTAGGTTGTGAGTGCGTGTATTAAGCTGTTATCGGCGAAAGTCTGTCGTAGTGGTTGAGTTCAAACAGCGTACCGTATATACTGTTACTTTTGTTTGAGTTGAGTCCTCTATAATACATTTGTGAAAGCCTATTACTAATTTTTTAATTATTAGTGTGTGAATTTTGTGAAGTGATGGAACCAAAACCTAAACAAAAATATATAACGTCATTTTTATTGCCCCTAATATGACTGACTCAAATCCAGTTCCTGGAACATCAAATCCAAAAGCTAAAATTAAAATAAGTAACCTCGCTGAGCCTGAACCTAATGAAAAGGAAGTTCCAGCAGATGACCCCCCCCCCCCCCCCCACAGAACGCAGTGGCCTGAACTATGGACAGAAGATATGTGGGAGAGGGAATGTAAATTAGGCTGTAAAATTTGTTTTGAAGTCGGTAATTTGGGAGCCTACAAAAAAGAACATGCTTCGCTTTCTTATGAGGGGCGTTCGTACAAAGTTTGTTTTTATGGCTCAAATAGAACAAATTAACTCAAATCTTTGAGGAAAAAGATTATTGAACATAAAACAGTTGAAAGCTCACCAAATCGCTCAAACAATTATTGACAAATCAAACAAACATTCGATGCCACAAGTAATTGATCAAATGAATCCAGCTCAGCACGATTCAACTAAGGCTGTGTTTAGACTTCAACTAGGCATATTTTATTGCTCAAAACGACCGTCCGTACAGCGACCATTTCGGATTGCTTGAGCAACAAAAACTAAATGGGGTAGATATCGGCGTAGGCCTTCATTCAAGGTATAGCGCGGTCGAAATAATAGATCATATTTCAAAAGAAATGAAAATGCGCATTTTGAATCAAGTAAAGGAAATTTCTGGAAAACTGTCAATAATCATTGATGAATCCACAAGCATTAGTTCTAAATCCGTCCTCATTGTATATTTAAAATGTGAATTTAGCAAGGATAAACCACCAAGTACTTTATTTTTGGACTTAGTCGAGCTTTCCGATCAAAAAGCTGAGACAGTTTTTTAACAGTGTTCACCATTGCCTTGAAGGATATGGTTTTAATGGCGAGTACTTAAAACAAAACTTGGTTTCCTTTACAAGCGACGGAGCGAACACCATGTTGGGAAAGCACTCAGGTGTAGCAAGGAGATTTTTATCTGTTTACCCTAATATTATCATATGGCACTGTATGAACCACAGACTGGAACTGGCTATTGGGGATGCCATAAGTGAAGTAGCCGGGGTTAACCATTTCCAGTCATTCATGGATAAACTTTATTCATTGTACAGCACATCTCCAAAGAATAAGCGAGAGTTAAAATAATGTGCACAGGAGCTCGATATTCAAATGAATAAAATCGGCAGAATTTTAAGCACAAGGTGGGTAGCAAGCAGTTTTCGTACTGTTTCCGCCATGTGGTTTGGTTATCAAGCCTTAGTCAGGCACTTCTCTAAAGCAATGGATGATCCTTCCACTGAGATAACATCCACTGATAGATGCAAATATAATGATTTATTAAAGAAGCTGACTTCCCATAAGTTTTTGTTAAACTTAGCATTTATGTATGACATTCTTGCTGAATTGGCTTTGTTGTCTGAAAGTCTGGAAAACAGAAGCACGTCCCTTGTATTTACAGACAAACTGATTCATATATCAATCAGATATCTGGAATATTTGAAAGAAAAACCTGGGACAAGAGTTCTGGAGGCACAAGTCGCCATGAGGGAAGGCTGTTTTGCTTCTGTAAAGTTAAATGAAAACCCTAAAATCGTATCATTTAATGGTAAGCAGTTGATTTCTAGGTTAATCAGCAACTTAAAGAAGAGAATGTTTACCGCTAGCTTAGGCGAAGAAATTGTCAAGAATGAGGAGTTTGTAGAGCAACTAAAAGTTTTGGAACCCGAATACTGGCCTACTGATATTCAACCTGGGTTTGGCGAAACTCAAGTGGAGCAGCTATGGAAACGCTTCAAGTTGAACATCGACAGAGCTGTGACTACTTACAGAGATTACTTGGACAACAGGCGGATACCTGATGGACTGCAAGAGCTTATAAACTGCACTAAAATAATACCCTGTAGTTCCACTGACTGTAAAAGAGAGTTCAGCAGTATGAATAACATACTCACACCATTAAGGAATTCATTGACAGTAAGTCATGTCTCAGCCCTACTGTTTTTAAAACTCCAAGGTCCCCCGCTCCGCAGATGGAAGCCTGGCCCCTATGTCATGACATGGCTAAGAATACATTGTTCAGCAGCCGACACTCAAACAAGAATAGCAGAACCTCCTAAGAAAGGAAATGGGAATGGAAAAGGAGAGGAATTTTGAGACATACTTTAGAGGTTATCGCACAATATTCATGTTCGTGTTACCATTGAAAATATGTTAAAATATTACTTTTACAATATTTAATAGTTTTTACAATGCATTTTTACGGTATTCTTTTTCAGGCTACAATAATGTATTAGCACAGTAATTTTTCTAAGTATGTCTAAAACCATAGCTTATCTGTTTGTCATTACAAATTGTGTTAGCCTAGTTTACGAAATAAAATGTCTTTTATTAATAATCAATAAGGTTTTTATTGCTATACCCAGCAACTCGCCGCTCCCATGGTGTAGGTATAATATATTTATATTACAGTTTTCACCATGAAATAACTACTGTTATAAAGTGTATTTAATAATGAACCAGAATATATAACATTTATTATAATCGCTCTAGTTTAAGTGGGTAAAACGACAGTTTAAGTGGAAGTCTGCAAATGTAACGCCGCCGTCGGAATGCCAGCCAAGCTGACAACACGTGCCCGACCTATGCGAGGGAGGCGGGGGAATCTGCGTGGTAGCACACCTATTATACTTACACCATGGTTGCTCCGGCACAGCTAAATTCGGCACTACACCACTGCTGTTACTGTTTCCTTTTTTTAATTATGTATATAAATGATGACATTGCGTGCTTATATGTACTAGAATAGAACTAGAAAATAAGTATATTACATATTTAATACAAAGTTATTATAAAAAATTAAATTTACATGCAATAAATATGAAAACCAAATATTTTCCAAATTCTTAGTCCTCTAAAGGGTGTTATTTTTCTAATTACAAAGTAGTTTTCATATGTTTATAGAAGTAAATAAAAGATTGTAACACTTATTGGAGTAAAAATAAGCTTAAATATAAATAAAAATAAATGTAAAATTTCGGAACAAGAGCCAAAATACATAATTATAAATATAAGGAGTAAAAATATTTCTACGAGGAAAAAAGACTTTTATACAGTAAATGTAGGATTAACAAATAAAAAAAGTATACATTTGGTATGTAATACTGGGTAATATGCATATCGTAAAAGTTGGGCAGGGTGTGAAAGGCCTCAAAGCACTCTTCCAGATGAAGCCCAAGATGTGAAACACAGGTCTTGCACACATAAATTGTCTCTTTCTGTAAACCTTTCTTTAACCCTAGAGCTGATATGAAACGAATTTTCGTTGCTAAAGGCCCGTCTGATTTGGCAACGACGAATATTCGTCACCAAAGTAGACATGTACAGTTATTGAAATTTTAAGCAATTTAGGTTATATAAATGATTTTTATTTGATATATTCTGGAAGAGCATTAACTATAGTACCGATTTACTGTTCTTACTTCGATTATTGTCTTCTTTGTTTACCGTAAAACATTGTTTTTTTTTGGACAGCTGACGTGAACGTAGTACGGGTCAAACACATTGTTGTGAAACTGTAAACAAGTGCCGGGTATTGTGTTTGAGGTTACGAATCCAATAGTATTTATTTGGTGTTGTTATTATTGTTTTTTTAGCTTTCTTAAGTTATAGTTTTAGTTGTTCAGTATGGGTGAAAACTTTAGAGACCGATCAAATGATCTTAGAGAGCTCGCAGGGCGGGATCTAGTGACGCTGAGTGAAAAATTAATCTTTGTATATATTGTACATATGTAAGATTAAGGTAAGATTAAAATTTATTATTTTGTTTTATTTTTGTTTTTACTCTCACACTTATATAAGTATAAATGCAGTCAAGAGATTATGTTTACCCACGAACAATATTTCTTATTTAGAAATGTACGCATTTTTGAAAATAAGTAAATATGGGTGCTTTTTCATACAAAGCCCTGTAACACACACGTTTTAAGGTAAAAGTTACAATAATTATATATTTTTGTAATCAGGACAAAATTTTGCATAAGTTATACATTTACGGTTTTCATGTAAAGCTTATTGCTAAGAAGTTAAACAACGGAATATTTACAAAAAAAATTTCCAAAAAACATTTTTCTTACATTTTGTAAAAAAATAAATATATGTTTCCATGGAAACAATAAGATATTGTTATTATAAGGCTCTCCATATAGTTGTGAATACGTTGACATAATAATAGTTTATATTTGGACTAACAGTTATGAAATGTGATACATTATAAGAAACGTCTGCGAGGCTGTTAAAATAGAGCCGCCAGTACAGAGTGACACCATTGCCAGTTCTAGGGTTAAACACACAACACATCTGGATCTTCCACCATTAGGTTTCCTTGCCATGAAATGTTTTCCATGAAGTCTTTGTTCAGGTGGCCCTTGCGCGGATTGTCCCCTCTTGCTTGGTGTAGGTCGCGTTGAAACTTTTTCAGCAACTAGTGCAGCTACTAAACTTTTGCAAAACTTCATATGGCTCATTGGCTTTTTTTGATGTTGAAGTTGAACGGTTTTATACAAGATGTAACAGTTTATTATGCCGACCTCTAGAAGCCAGAAGAACATTTTTCTATACAATTTACGTGTTCTTCGCATAAATTGATAACTTGAGATAAAATGGTCACTTCTGTCTAATCAGAAATCAGAAATCAGAAATCAGAAATTCTTTATTGATAATCTTTAAGATTACAAGTAGCGTCAATTAACAAAAAGTTTACATAGTTATAAAATATAAAAGTTCATGTTTGTCTCTGTCAAGTTGTCAGTCTCCATAAGTAAAATTCCTCCACTGTGTAGATGGTTCTTTGCAAGAGCCAGTTCTTTATTGCAGTCTTCATGTTAATGTGATTGTTTCCTATTTTCTTAATTTCTTCTGGCAGAGCATTAAAAAGTTTTTTTTCCCAGCATAGGTTGGTTTTTTCTCAAATACAGCTGTTCTGTGAAGAGGTAGTGGAAAGTCTTGACCATGTCTTGTGTTATGTTCATGAAGATTACTATTTCGAGGAAAGTCTTTTAATAAGCAGTACAATATCGTTTCCAGAATATATACAGAAGTCACTGTCAGTATATTCAATTCTTTAAAAGTAGCTCTGCAGCTTTCTCTAGGTCCTAGCTTCCCCATTAACCGGATTGCTTTCTTCTGAATTTTGAGGACTTTTAGTAGGTTAAATTGAGTTGTGCCCCCCCATGCTGCTATCCCATACCTGAGATAGCACTAATGCCCCCATGTGTTTGGTGTACTTTATAACCACATCTGGTTTTAGAGTTGGTGGTTTATTCGGCCATTTACTAGGAACCTCGGTCATAAACGTCTTACTTCCTTTACTGAAAGTACTGAGAAGAGTGACTACTCTTTTGTCCTTCCAGCTGACCACTAGCATGTTATGTTTTCTTTTGGACATAATCTGACCTTTTTTCAAAGTTTTAGTACCAGATTTTAGGTTTGCTGGCATGCCTGTTCTAGTTGGCATGACAGTACCGGTTATGTATGTATTTATGGATAATAGTTCTTGGGCTATCTCTGGACCAGTATAGTACCGGTCAGTAAAAATATGTAAAACAGTATTAGGGGGAGCTTTCTGGATTCTTATAAACTACTGATTCAGCTAAAGTTTTGACAATTTGGATTGTTTTTAGCAAGGTGGAATTCGGTATTATATGCCCTTTACCGTAGTATGGAATAAAATTATATATATAGGTAGCCATTTTCACAGTCTGACAACACAAATACTTTCAAGCCAAATTTAGTGGGTTTCATTGGGTTATAACACCTAAAACTAACTTTCCCTTTAAAACAAATTGTGCTTTCATCAATAGCTACATCACTGGAGGTTGTATAAAATAGTTTACACATTTTTTTCATATGACTAACAATTGGTTCTATTTTGTACCCCTTTGGTTTAGGTCTAGGGTCAGTGTCGTTGCAAAAATGTATATTCCAAAAAATGTTCAGAAATTCATTTTTTTTAAATATATATATCTAAATAAAAAGGGATACAATCTGCCCAATTTTTCGAAAAATAGTCTTCAATATTTGGTAAGGGCATTGTTCCCATATTGATTACTGTTCCCAGAAAAGCCCTCAAATCAGGTAATGAAATGTCTATCCACTTGTTTATTCTAGCATGTGGGGAGTTTACATGAGACTTGCGCCGGTTGGCGTACTAGTTAGTTTCAAAACAAATGGTTTCCATTATATTTTCATTAAAAAAATAAGTTGAAATATTCTATAGGTATTTTCTTCATCAAAAATTTGTGGTAATACTGGCCATAATACTGGCCGTCTGGATTTGCCATTCAAGAAACTGTTTATTTCAAAAGTTTATAAATATATAACTTTCATAAAAAGATGTTCATATAACACATAAAACTACACAGTAGTTTACCGATCAACTATTTGCACTGCTTCAACAGGATATGAAGAAGAACACAAGAGCTGCCCGGCGAGGCAGTGACGTACGCATAAATGCGCTTGCGACGTTGAGCAGTACTACCAAACTGCCAGCTGTTCAACAAATACCGATCCAGTATCAATCGATAAACACAAAGGTTGTCACGTGATGTGGCACAGCCCCGCTACACTACTGTAACATACACCCCGCACAGTCTAGCGGACAAACTCTGAACTAACAGTGCAAAATAGTAAAAACAAGTATATTGCGCGTCTACGCGCTTACGGCGTTTAGAGCAAAGTCGATCCTCGCGCGCATATGCGCTTACGGCACTTTAAGGGTTAAGTAATACATTTAATCTAAATCCCTTGACTAAAGACAAGAAATCTCAAAAATTTACAAAATTGTAAATAGAGGTGTTTGATTATATAGGATACGTCAGGTTTACACTGTATATACCCGCTAATTACATTTTATGCGCCCACAAAATAGATTACCAGTACCTATTTCATTAACACATAGAACAACATACATGCTTAACACAGCTAACCTCTGCTGTCCACAAGTCAGTATACGTCTTGTGTCACAGAAAAGATGTTAATCGAAAGATCTTAATGCACTATGAGGACACCACTGGTGGCTCTCTTTTATTAACTGTTATTAATTATTCATTTGTAAAGAGCAATTAGATTGGCCCACAGCTTTATCACCAAATACTAAAGCTGATCTAATTAGCCTGTAAATATTTTGCACTGAATATGTATTTGGTTCTAGGGACACCAAGGTTTAAAACCTTCAGTAATCATTTACCACTCCCCACACACGACTACTATAACATACAGGGTGATTCATGAAGTTCTCCCCCCACTTCTACAGCACATTGTACTAGTAAAAATAATGAAAAAATGTTATATAAACATAGGTCCGAAAACGCTTCGTTAGCGAGTTACAGCTAGCGAAAGATTTCGCCTGAATTCCTGGGTAAAGAGTAAAATAAAGCCATAACTGAACTTTTTGGAAAGGTTAATTAATAAGAAATATCGTGGATTCTTATGTATTTTTACCTGATAAAGCTAATAAAATAGGTTTCAGAACTGTACCTGTAGTAGTTTTTGAGGGATTCAGGGTTAAATGCAAAAAATTGGGGCACGAAACAATGTTTTTTTTTAAGTTTGATGTACAATAACTTTGTTAAATTGGTAATAAATACATAAAATCAACAGACATTAATTGTAGAGAATATAATTCTGAGAAAATTGATATAATCAAAGTCTAAAAATAAAACAGAAATAAGTACCCAAAAAATCGATTTTTATTCAGTATAATACATTACTAGTTTTAAGCAAAATTAATCAGGTTGGGCCAACCGTACGCACCTTTTTATAATAGATGTTCGAAAATGAGGCCATCATTATCAATAAATTTTTGCAGCACGTTTGTGTATTGCTTTTGTTGCGTTTCTTAATTTTTCAGGACTTCCCTGTATCTGCACAGCCGAATCCATAATACGGGCAATTAATTATCATCACGAGAAATTCACTTTGTCTTGTATACAATGTCTTTCATCCATCCCCAGATGGAATAATCCAATGGAGATAGATCTGGTGATCTTGGTGGCCAAGGGTGAGGCCCTCCACGACCAATCCAGTTGTCCAGGAAATTGATGATTTAAGTAAGCAGAAACGGCACGTGAAAAGTGGGGAGGTGCTCCGTCATGCTGGAAGTACAAATTTTGTCTGAGATGTAAAGGAACATTCTCTAACAGCTGCGGCAACTCTTCTTGAAGGAAATGCAAATAGAACTCAGCATTTAGGCGTCCAGGTAATATGAAAAGGTCCCAATCAGCCGATTGTGTAAAAGGCCACACCAGACATTGATGCTAAATCAGTGTTTGAAAGTTCTGTTCCACTACCTCATGTGGATTTTCTTCTGCCCATGAGTGTTCATTGTGCAAGTTATTGACACCATCCCGATTGAATTGTGCCTCATCCGTAAACAAAATACGCTTGTAGAGTTGATTATTAATATTAAAAAAGTTGCAAAACTCCAAGCGAAGCGGACCATCCCCTAGCTGTAGTTGTTGAACCTTTTGTTTTATGAAACGGATAAAATTTGTTTCGATTAAGTGACCTCCACACACCGTTGACTGCGAAACTCCTATCCGCCTAGAAATACGTCGTGTACTTACACCTGGACTGCGATGAACCAGCATTAACCCTAGAACTGTTAATCGACATAAATTATGTCGGTTAATGCCGCTTTTGTGGTGTTAACCGTCAAAATTTTGTCGATCAAACATTCCCTCGTATAATTACTTTTTATAATATACTCCGGTAACGTATCAATATAATTCATGCACCATTTGATTCGGGGAAGAAAAATGCTAAAGGAACAGATGATTTTATTTCCTCTTTGTATTATGGTTATGACGTAGCAAGCTTGTTATTTTGAACGTAAAAGAAAACGCGACGCCGTTTGTTGTGACCGCCATATTGCCGCTGCCGTTCTGTATCACTTTCGTGCCGAGCTGTGGATATTTGTAAGTTTTAATAGTTTTACGCGTGTTTTAGTGTCGTATTTAATGTGTAGTGTGTTGTTTGATGTCGTAGTAGTGTAAACATATATATTTTAGAATAAATCAATTTCTATTTACTGAAATATGTTTGAGAAATTACCGGCTTTGTGTAGGCTATGGCAAAATGACTTGGCTAAAATTCATTTCACATAGTTTGTTATTGTTTTCACTTACTAAACGTTATTTATAGCACTCTTTTAGCTCTGAAGTAACTATTTTATTTTTTGGTAAATAGATAGTTTTCACAATAAAATATATATTTCCTGTAATTTCTTTGGTTATATATAATAACTGTTTTGGGTTATTTATATTTTTTCAATATCTTTAGTTATATTTTATAGTTTTCTAACTACATAATATTTCCTATTTACTTATAAAACCATAAATTTATAAATTTTGATATAGTACAAGCTTTAGAAACTATTTTATATTTTGCTGAATGAAAATTTTTCGCAAAATTTTTGAATAATGGCAAAATTTAACTTTTTTTTACTTTTCAAAAAAATAATTTATGGTAATTATTTCATTACTACTGTATATTCTATGTTATTCTAAATAATAAAATATGCAAAATAACATGTATTCATAGATAAATGTATTAGCAAAACTTGTTTTAAAACCAAAGTCTTACGTGTACACCCGATTTTCAGAATTTATACGCATCGCTGCTTTTTTGTTCTATAGCTTTAATGATGCTTTCATAAATGTGTATAATGTTTATGTTTTTCTGAAACTAGATAAAATTTGACACAGAATGGCTATCTCACTTATAAATATTTCTCACTATAACTTCATTTGCTAGGTATGGTCCCCCCCAAATTTAAGAAATATTTTTCGTAAATTTTATATTTGATTAAATAAAGTGTTTATTAGAAAATTTTTATGCTTAATTTTACAATATAGTGCAATTCTACGTTTAATTCTGAAACACAAAATCTAAATATACTCTTATTTATATTGCTTTTATTTATATTTTTAATAATTTTTTTTAAAAAAAACCTTGCGCGAAGCTCCAAAACAGCCCGACACTACAGGATGAAATGACCGCCAGTTCTAGGTTAATAACAATATCATCATCAAGTTGGACAGCTCGTTCATAATTGGTTCTAGTACTTGGTAGTGATCCTGTTTCCCGAAGAGTACGAAAAGTTCCTGAAATTGTTTTGGTATCTGGAATCCTCCTATTAGGGTAACGTAGTTCATATTCTTCTACAGCAGCTCTAGCATTACCATTACAGTAACCCAAAATAAAAACCATATCAGCGTATTCCTCTGATGTAAATAAGTAAGGCAATTTTTCGCTGAATAAACAATCGAATTATAACTCACAGAAAAATTGCATTTAATAACACGATTCACAGAACCCGATCTCCTGCTGTAGCTTGCAAAACACCACTAATACACAGTTCTAACGGTAACAGTACAGAATACCATTGTTGATCAGCTGTTATTCGTGCGTTACCAACTTAGAAATTAATAAAACAAAAAACTGCATTTCGATGATTAGTAAACAATAATGGGAAAATGTTTTGCTTCATTTATTTTCGAACATTTGATGTAAATTTTTAATTAAAAAAAAAATACAAAGTAATAAAACATGATATTTTTTATTTACAAAACAAACTTATTTAACAGTTAATCTTGTTTTCTCAATTTATCTCATCATTAAGGAACAAACATTTTGTTTTTGTTTTATTTTAACTAAATACCGTACGGTATTTCTTTACAGCTAGTAATGTATTATACTGGAATAAAATCGACTTTTTGGTACTTATTTCTGTTTTATTTTAGACTTTGATTATATCAATTTTCTCAGAATTAAATTCTCTACAATTAATGTTTGTTGATTTTATGTATTTATTACCAATTTTAACAAAGTTATTGTACATCAAACTTAAAAAAAACATTGTTTCGTGCCCCCAATTTTTTGCATTTAACCCTGGAATCCCTCAAAAACTACTACAGGTACAGTTCTGAAACCTATTTTATTAGCTTTATCAGGTAAAAATACATAAGAATCCACGATATTTCTTACTTAATTAACCTTTCCAAAAGTTCAGTTATGGCTTTATTTTACTCTTTAACCCAGGAATTCAGGCGAAATCTTTCGCTAGCTGTAACTCGCTAACGAAGCGTTTTCGGACCTATGTTTTATATAACATTTTTTCATTATTTTTACTAGTACAATGTGCTGTAGAAGTGGGGGGGAGAACTTCATGAATTACCCTGTATATACTGTTCTTAAACCCTGAATACAAAATGCTTACAGGAGTATAATAACAATAATAATAATAAATGAGGATAATTTATATTTTTGGCAATTTAAAAATAAAGTTTGTAATATTCTCCAAACAAAAAGATAATTTTAAATGTTCATTGTGGTATCAGATACCCATAATTTTGAAATACATTACACAGATACAGTAACAAAATAACAAATCAAAATACTACAAATTACTCACCATACGCTTACAGACTGGCTTCCTAGGGGAACCTGAACCTCCAAAGTTGAACCTCTCCATCATACATACTCCTTCAGGGTACATGTTATTTGTGTCACCACAACATGCATTAGTTTCTTCCTCCTAAAAAAATAAGAGCAGGTACATTTCAAATCACAATATTTACCAAAGTTCTTTTGAAAATAGCCCTCAATACTGGAATCTTTTTTTTGTTATATAATAAAACAACTTTTTACATTGCCAAAAACAAGAAGAAAGAGGAAAAGAGATAATAAAAAGTAAGGAAAGGATTGATACAAGCACACTGTTATCCACGACATTAAGTTTCTTTTAATTTACGCAACACTGATACTTGGGATGTGAGGACAGATCCCACAAAACTCCCACAGCTCTGTTACAAAATTTCATACAACAACAAATATCCGTGATCATTCACTCATTCACAATGTTAATGGCTCCGACATTGTACTTCTATGACAGAAGCAATCTCAATGACTGGTTATCTCTACTACTTAAGACACTTTTGCAGCATGCAAACCACTCTACACAGAAGATCTACAAGTACTTTGAATATACATGACACACAAGTCTTCGATATTTTATTGTATGGAATCCTTCAACAGTATCTATTCCAGAACTGCACCTGTACTAATGCCCAACAAACATCAGATAAAGCTAAAGATCCATTTTGCTTATACCATAATGTTTGATATGACCACAATGTGTTCGGTGGTAACTCTGTATCGCACGGACAGCAAGCTCTTAACGTGGCAACCTTCAGCACTGGATATTCAAAGTAGTTTTTTTTGCCATGTTTATTTTTGTTGGGAAGCCTGCTTTTTTGGCTTTGGGATTTTTTACCACTATGAAATAAAATGTTCAATGTGATGTTTGTTTCACTTTTTTAAAATTTTGTTTTCTAGTTAGTATATATTCCTGAATTTTCTCCTTGAATTTAAATGCAGCCTTGATTATACAATTGAAGCAGTGACAGATGGACGCTGTCTAAGATCAAAAGAATCTGCCTATAAACTGACCTGGGCCACTACTTCTCTCGTAGTAGTACATTATACTCAAATTATTTGTTTCAGTTTGCCTCCACAGCTTCTGTTTATTTTAGTATATTTTCAGTCTAGTACAGCAGTTTAGCTTACAAATAGTACAAAATGTTTAAGAAAATTAACTGACTTTGTCTTTGGATAGAACATGAGTGGCAACCACGACCTGGTTTCATGCAAAGTACTCATTCAAAGGCTACTAAAATTGACCAATGCCCTTCCACTTCCTGAAACAATTCCTTGCACTCGTTTTTCTGAATTGTCAACAGATCTCTCACTGTATTTTGTCACTATATACAAGGTTATTCAGAAAAATGTTGTAAAAATACGGTTAATATATTTTTGTAGGCAAAGACAATGACAAAAAGTGTATAAAACAATTTGTCACTAAGAGTTTTAATGTACAAAAAAACAATTTTATTGATCACTACAAAATGTTCAAATGAGTGTAATTAGTTACTCTGTAAATACCCTCAGGTGCTAGTGATGAATTGCACTGGTGTGTGCACAGGAGGTGCCACAGGTGCACAGACACCTGCTAATAAGTTAATTTTTGGTATATAACTTTAGTGCAAAAATTTACTACTACTGAAGTACAAGAATTATGTTATTCGGCTCGCCAGTGCCGGGTTTTACGTATTATTTATATTGTTATGTTTTTAATGCGTTGTTTCCCTCTGTCATATCCTACTCAATCTCCTCACTACCACTTGAATGGTGTATAGCCCACTGCAAAATAGTGCTGTGGTTTTTAAGAGTTTTATTTTTTAACAATTGTCAAAAAGCATAAAAAATTCATAATTTTGAGTAAAATGTTCATACATTTTCCAGGGGTGGGCCAGAATCCCTCTTTCTGTTGGAAGAAAACTTCTTCCCCCCCCCCCATATATCAGGCACCAAATCATGAACCCTGCACATGGCTATGATGAATGGTACAAAACCAAACAGTTGGTACTTCTAGTTATATGATTATTTTAAATCAAATGGAAAGGGCATGTTTATAAGTTTATTTTGATAAGGTCATATATGTTTATTTTGGTAAGGTTGTATTTTGTCTTAATTAATCAGCTGACTAATGCTAATTCTCTCATTTAATAATGTAATAGAATCCTGCTCATTTGAATTGCACAGCTCATACACTCGAAACATATTAATATTGCTTTATATATTGCATAAGAAATTGTGTTATGCAGTTTTAATGATTTTGTAACTCTGTTTGCAAAAATAATAAACTTATTTTATTGTGCACCACTCTTATTGAATAACCCTCTCTATTTACCTACCATGTAACTCAAGTGCCCAACTTCTGAAGTTGAGGGTATTTTCTGCATGCCCTCTCCATCAAATCCAATCTTCTTAGCTTCTTCATCTGCCTTACTCAAATTTTCATCCTAGCAAAAGACATTTTTAATTATTTGTTTATTGTACCTAGCACTCTTTGTTTTCAACTTGTCTGTTCCTGTTTGTATTTAATTGGAAAAGTAAAAGTCATAATTAGAATTAGGAAATATGATTACAACAACAATAATATACTGTATTATATTATGAACTCTTATAACTATTTAGTTGGGATGATAGCAACTAAGATATAAATAATACAAGATAGAGTTCCTGAAAGGACTCTGTCATATACTTATGTATGAAGACGAAACCACCCTTCTGTTTTAAGGGAATTCTGCTGATCAACTGGCAGTAAGCTAATATATATATATATATATATATATATATATATATATATATATATATATATATATATATATATATACCAAGTTCCAAGTCTTCCAGAAGTTGAAGTGAAACCACAGGCCAAATTTCTAGGAATGAATATTGACAAAAATATGTCATGGACATATCATGTTGACGTCCTGTGTAAGAAATTGAAAACAAGCCTTTACATCTTAAAACGAATAAAACCAATCAGCAACACTGCAACAACAAAATCAACATACTTTGCCGTAATTGAAACACACATATAATATGGCATAGCTATCTGGGGAGGAACATTTCAAGGGAACTTACAAAGAATTCTGTATCTTCAGAAGCAAGCAGTGAGGATCCTAAATTGCCTGGAACCAAGGGACATCTGCAGAGGATCTTTACAGACCCCAGAATTATGATTGTGATATCCCTCTATATCCAGGAAGTTATATTACATGTTGATGGGAGAAACTTACCTCGAGCAACCGACCTCCATGACTACCCCACCAAACATGCTGCAGACTACCATCTACCGGCACACCATCTCACGCTGTACCAAAAGAAACTGTCATATGCAGGCCAGAAGCTGTTCAACCTACTACCAGCAGAAATGAAAATTCTCAAAGGAAAGAAACTAAAGAAATCGCTGAATGAATGGCTGACTTCAACACCTTTCTATACATTTGAATGATACCTGCACTGGGAAGATTAAAAAAAAAAAGAACTTAGCATTTTAACTTTATAAACAAATATATGTGCTCTTGTGCAAACATTATTTTTGTAAATATTACAGATTAAATTATTGTAAATTGACACTATAATTTTCTTAAAGATATTGTAATAAATAGTTTTCTGATTTCTGGTTATAGTGCATTTTATTAGTTTTCTACTCCTGTACAAGGTCGATGATCATCTCAGGTGATTTGTCATCTCCAGGATGTAGGGGACCAGAAATATGTCTACTCCTTAACCTAAAGTTTCTAACATTTGAGAATAATCCGTTTTGAAAATGCTCATGGTAGTCCTGAAGTTGGGAATCTATATCATGACTAGCATGATAGGGTAATAACAAACCTTCAATTATTAATTTGGTGTTATTGCTTTTTATAAAACACCTGACCAAAGACTTTTTAATTTATGGAGTTGCACTTCTCTAATCCAAGAGCTGACTCTATTCTTGAAGATTGTAAAACATCAATACACTTAACAAGAAAATTGTATACATATTTTAATACTAGTTTTATTAATATTCACATGTTATTAAAAGAAATATTTAACTTTATTTCTAGTTGTACATTTGAGGATTTAGAATAAATGGAAAACACTTATAGAAGAAACTCTTCAGTTTTTCCTGACTAAATATCCTCGCATTTTAACTTTTCCAAAACGATATAAATTTCATTATCATTGTATGCTTTATTAAAACGTTAGCTGCCGGCGGCATATTTTCAAATTTTTGGCGTAATGCCAAATTTAACCGTCAGTTATTTTTACTTTAGTTGTGTTTATTATACACTATGACAATAAGATATACTTTAAAACTTTTAAAATAAATCGTTTAAAATTCTGGACCGATTGGGTTGGCATCAATATTTTTTAACGAATATTGATTGAAAAAACAAACTTGCCGACCCGATTGGTCGCCCGTGTATACTGGCATATATTTCGTTTGAGAGGTTGGTAGCACGTCAGCTGTTCTTATGCAACGACTCTCGAGTATCCCGCCAGCTGTTTCGCGCCTTTTAGCCAAACTTGAGTTTGTTTTCTTATTTCTATTGTCAGTTTGGCGCTTTTTCGCAGTCTACTTCGAGCTGTTGTTCTTTCTGCTGAAGTTTGATTAGTTAATCATGAGTGACAATCTAGACAGTGATGACATATTAAGAGCAATCGAAGCCCCTTCTAGTGAATTTGACCCAAATATGGATGGTGTAAGTGATGATGGTTGGGGCAGTAATGTAAATAGTGAGATGGACGATACGGACGAAGACCCCGACTTCCTCCATAGTGATGACTCAGTGCCAGGCAGTGAATCCGATGACAATGAAGTTGGTATTATAGAGAGTATGGATTGTTCGGATGAAATGATTGATTCTGTTATTGAAGATGTGATTGTATCGAGTGAAAGTGAAAATGTAAATATTGAAAATGTCGAAAGAGAAGTTGTAAATATTGAAGGTATAGATAGACAAGATTTCACTGTTAATTTAGGAGAAAATTTTAAAAGTTTGAAAACAGGTTGCAAATGAAAAAAGATGAACTTGAAAAATGGCAGCTGTTTGAAGGTAAACAGAAACACATTGTTTTTGACGAAATATCAAACTTTGCTTTTGGCCTGCCTCAAAATGCGAAACCAGAAGAATATTTTTATGAATACTTATCTGATGATCTAATACAAATGATGGTAGACAAAACTAATCGGAATGCTGCTCAGGTGTTAAGTACACTGAGATTGAATCGTAGTAGCAGACTCCGCAAGTGGCGGCCAACTAATCCAAATGAAATGAAAAAATTTCTTGGCCTTTTATTATCGATCGTCTAAACGACTCTTTTAAGATGAAGGAAAACTCCCGGTGAAGATGTAGTGATTGACAAAAGCATGATCCCGTTCAGAGGAAGACTTCTTTTTCGCCAGTACCTACCCAATAAAACCCACAAGTATGGGATTAAGCTATTCAAAATATGTGACACTACTGGCTACACATACAAGATGAAAGTTTACATGGGCGCCGGGACAGGAACTGAAGATAACCTGAGCGGCATCAGTGGTCATGGATCTCATGAGAGATTATCCAGATAAAGGGCATACCCTGTATGTCGATAATTTTTACACCTCTGTCGATCTTGCCCACATGCTTTTAGCAAGGAACACTCACCTCGTCGGAA
The DNA here is from genome assembly GCF_021130785.1 of Homalodisca vitripennis. Classification (NCBI taxonomy): domain Eukaryota; kingdom Metazoa; phylum Arthropoda; class Insecta; order Hemiptera; family Cicadellidae; genus Homalodisca; species Homalodisca vitripennis. The sequence continues at coordinate 132,320,584 of NC_060208.1, forward strand.
GTGTAATCAGCAACAGGTCCTGGTTCCTTCACAAAAAAAAACCATTCCTGGTAATTCCGATGACCAGTTGAATCTGAAGAAGGGTCAAATGAGCTGTCTTGAACACCCAAGTGGTATTGTTTACACCAAATGGTTTGATAAAAGAGAAGTGAAAATGATGTAGACCAAACATCCTGCTGATTATGTTGACACTGGGAAAAAAAACCAGACAGGGCGAACCCAGTCTCAAACCTCTTGTGGTCGTCGAATACAACAAGGTGAAGATGGGAATTGATGTTTCTGACCAGATGTCATCGTATAGCACAGCCATCAGAAAATCTATGCGATGGTATCATAAAGTCGCAGAAGAGTTCCTGCTGGGTATAGCGGTCGTCAATGCCTGGCTCGTCTACAAGGATGCTGCGGGGGTCAACTCTCAAAGTAAAAACAAACATCTCTACTCCATTACGACCTTAAGGGAGAAAATTGTGTATGCACTTCAAGGGTTGCAAAATGGACAACTCGAGCCAGTCAAACAAGTTGGACATCACCACTTATCCGAAACGGCAATATTTGTAGGCGAGGGGAAGAACAAGAGGAGAGCCCGGAAAAACTGCAAAGTTTGTTATGCCAGAGCTTCACGAACTGGAGACCGAAAAGCAACCAAGAATCTCAAGAAGATTACTACATTTTGTGAAAAATGTCCTGCAAAACCATTTCTTTGTAAAGAGTGTTTTAAGAACTTACATAAATAGGAAGGATCTTTGTGAAAGTAGTTTTTAACGTATAACATGTAACATTAAAAAAATATTCTGACACATTTACAGTTTTATATTTATTATGTTCCGCAAAAAATATTACAACTGGGTTCAAATTTTATTCATATTTCAGCAAAATAACAGTGTACAAACTAAAAAATTTAATGTGCCGACCCGATCGGTCGGCAAAATATCGTCTATTATCCAACAGTATTTATGTAGAATACAAATTTTTTATTTACAAAAGTAATATTCTATAACATTTATACTATTTTTTTCTTATAGTATGACTCTTAAAATAGTCGCTAACGACCACTGATAAACGTCACAGATCGATTTACTAAAGTCCTGTAAAATCCCGCCGCCGACCCAATCGGGTCGGCGTGGCAGCTAACGTGTTAAAACAGCACAGACATGTAAATGAGCATGTGACATATTAAATATAGCCTCTCTGAAAATGTGAGCATCAGATCGGTGATGTTGTAGTTGTTACAAGATTACTCTCATCATTGTCTTCTACAGTCAGGCAGCACAGCGTTTCTATCAAAGAAATAACAGTCCTGGGTCTGACTTGTGGTGGAGTGGGGGAGGGGAAGATTGGAATGATCTGTTATTCTGAGTTGCTGGGGGAGGAAGCAATGTGGTGAGCAGTATTTTTGTGTCACAGAACCCCTCAAGAACTGGACCGTCCAGTAGAGTGACAGTGAATGATGTTGCATATCTGCGTACTTTTTATTTCAATTTTGTTTGGTGAGAGCTAAATGTGTTCTTCATCACAATGTCCAACAAACATATATGTTTTATTTCCTTAATAAAAAGTTAAGTTAACAAGAACAATGTAATTTGACATTGGAAAATATATTATGGAAAGTCTTGTGTAGAGGAAAATGTTTCTCAATAGCCAGTAGATTCAATCTCAACTGATGCCAATACTGAAGCGAGGGTTACAAGTGAGGAGCCTGCTTTTAGTCCTCAAACGCCACATATTTCACGAGGGCCTTTTCAGCCAAAAAACTGTTTCAAAGTAAATTAAATAAATTCAAAACTTACGCAATCCAAAGAGATGTGGTATTCTGAGTTTTAGTGACTTGAGTACAGTTCTATTATAGACTCTGGATTTTGCTTTCCCTGTCGCTTATTCTATAACATTAAAAGTGGCCATGGGGAATAATCGTCTACAAATAAATGAGTGTCAAACTGGAAAAAATGCCTTAGAAAAGTTTAGAAAGTAAGAAAAAAGTAAGATGCATTTCAAATCGACACAATTTTTGTCAGAATACAAGCAAATTGGTGAAAGTGTTGCAGATCAGTTTTAGATCAGTATACATTAGTTATATTATCAATCAGATGTTGCTGGCATAAACAGGTGATAATACAGTACATACTTCACTATTAAAAGAATTTTGCAAGAAATAGGAATAAATATTAACAAAATGAGAGGGTAAACATATGATGGAGCAAGTTATATGAGAGGAAAAATCAAGATTACAAGACAAATTCAAAGCTAACGATTCGAGGCATTTATACACAAATTACCATGCTCAGCTTTTGGACTTAGCTGTGATGCGTTACTGTGAAGATTAACTGCCTCTCAGTTGTAAATAGCTTGAACAATTTCATCAATGCTTCTGCAAAAACATTTTCAATTTGTGAAAAAATATGCAAAAATAAGATATACAGATGAGGAGGCTTATCAGTTTATCAAAAAGTAGATGCACAGTGCGACATGGCACACTCCATGTCATAATTGGACAGATGCCAGAAGTCATTCAAATTTCTAAGTTGTAGGTGAATAAAAAGTTTTTTTTTAAGTAATTTAAAATGTTTCTTTCTTAATCCTTCATCTATTAACCACAAAATCTGTTTAGATGAAAATCGATACATCTATATATAATGTATTTTGTTTCTTTATGTACAGCCTTAATACTCTCATTTTAAAATAATGTTTTAGCTAGTGGAGTAAGTTTAGTTTTTATGTTCAGTTATGATAGATTAGTTAGTATTTTAATAAAATATGTAAGGTTGCATCTGGACATATTTTCGAATGGAGGAGCAAGAAAAATCTTGCCCCTCAAAGTATCAAAATGTTAATATGCTTTGCGTACCCCCCCCCCCTCCAATATTGGTCACGGTACCCCTCCGGTAAACTCATTATGCTTTGATTTAAACTTTTCACCAGTTTTCATAGTTTATTCCACTTTAGACTTTATGTGAGAATAGATCCATATCAGAATTGTGCAACAGAAAAGTTGCACAGTAATAGCCAGTACTGTGTAATAACAAGTAGATAGTACTGCTGCACTAAAATTTTTGCTTTTTTTAATTGCAACTAATTTTTAAGTAAATTACTTCAATAAATTACATTTAAATTAAATAATTTCTTTGTTATTATAGTTTGAGTTTACTTATTACATTAAATGGAGCACTAATGGTGAAATGTAATAAAAATTACAGTTTGTATCGTGAGCAACAAGGATGTTTCAGAATGGCAACAGAGTTTTGCATAGAATGGCAAATCTTTTCACAGAATACTACACAAAGTTGGATAATTTAGGTAGATTTTGTATACAAAATCAGTTTATTTCAATTATACTCATGGTAGCACTTAGACAACGTTCTAAATAACTTCATCGAACATGACCCCCAGAACCCAAAACCACCTTCCGTTCAAAAGTTTATTTATATAATACATATGCTAAATAAAAAGGTGTGTTGAAATGATAACTATACCAACAAGTCCCAACAAGTAGAACCTACATAAAATAATTGATGGTATAAAAATATCCTGTCTAAGTTTTTGGTCAGCTTGGTACGCAATTTCGTTTCAAAATGGCAGCTGATCAAATTTTAAAATTTCACAACACCATTCATGAACCTAAAGTTTTTTGGGAATGCCCTTAAAATTTGCAAAACATTTCATAATTAACAGTATTTGAGATATTGAATATGCATAGATTGTATGAGAATAAATAAATTATAATATTTCAGGTGTCACAAAACTACCTATTTATTCCAACTAACCCGGAAGGACTGTTTTATTTGTTTAGTGTTGTGTTTAGAAAGTTCTGATTAGGATATGCCATCAAATTAGGAGGGGAACTGTTGGGCTATTTTCATTCAAAAAGTTGCTAATCAACACCATTTTCAATATTGTCATATCTAGACAACCAAACAAGCAAAACATGACACATTTCCACAAATAAAAATTATTTTTGTTCATAACAGTCAATTCTAAAACTACAAACATTAATACATTTATAAATTATATTAATTAAGTATTTACTCTACATAATTTTTCATTTGATAACTAAAATAAAACTTATCACACACATCCACTTGGATCATCTCTGTTCCACCAATACTACGAACTTGAAGTATGAGTGTTTGTCAAAAAAAGTTATATTCATGTAGAAACAATGATATGTTAATCTCTTAACTTTAGATAGTCATGGAGTGGATGATTTAAAAATATTTGATACACAATTAACTGAACTGTTAGTCCTGTACTTACCATACATACCCTTTTCTTTACTGATGTAGAATACCCCAGAGCCAGTTTTTCTTTCTGCATACATTCTAGCTCGGAATATATATTCTTGACATCACCACCCATCTTTTCCAATTCTTGTTCCTAGCACAAGCAATCGCCACTGCAGCGATAATTTTGTAATTTGAGTCTGTATATCCACTTTCAATATCAAGCTCACCAACAAAAAATACTCAGGTCGTATTTTACTTTACAAAATACAAATATGAACTAACAGTACAATGGATTATGATTATCATTTTTATATTGAACTTAAATCTGTTTTTATATTTTCTTCGTCTGAACTTTGAATTTTGAATTCTCCAATGTTATAGAGAAGCTATTACAGTTTCCCTAACTTTCATGATCCTAAACTATCATTTTATCCAATGCCAGAGATTTGCATGGAAAAATATTTTAAAAATTTAACCCTGTTCAGTGTTGGGAAACATTTTTTTCTAAAAACTTTAATTGTACTGTAACTTGAAATATTTGTTTTTTTCTTGGAAGCACAATATAAATTGGTTATCTGTTCAAATTTACAGTTAAATTATTAATGAAAAAAAGAATGTTGGAAAAGAAATTCTAAGATAAATTTACACAAAAGCAATTCAGTTATAATTTTGCATTTTAATAAGTAAATAAAATAAAAGCAGATCATGTTGTGTAATGTCGTTTACTACTGTAAGTGTACATTAATGATTTTTAGATGTTATTAACGATAATTCCTCTGTTTACATCGACATACCAGGTCCTTGTTACCCCCCATGGGGCACGCATCAGGCGATGTTCCTCTCAACTTCATGTAGAGCTCACGTTTGCACATCGGTGGGTCTCCGGGCTTCTGTGACATTATCAATCGCTTTTGTAATTCACAGTTCTCAGATTGGATTCTGTACTTCTCGCACTCCATAGTCATCATTTTCTGTTTCATGCAGTCAAGCATATCTTGCTTGTCCAGAAGTTCTTGTTGGAGTTGGTGTCTGTAGTTGAAATAATTACATCAAATAAATTAAAAATAAAATTCATCATGATTAGATATACAATTTGCAATAATAACATTCATATTAGTCTTTTCAACAGAATGAGACCTCAGTTAAGATTCGATTAAGTTGGCACTATATGTTATTATTTGTTAAAAACAGATGATATATATTCGTATGATTTGATTTAATGGCAAATTCAGTTCAATATTGAAGATCAAATTTATATTGGTTACTTACATTGTAGTACATCACTGCATCACTGATTCATTTAATTTTAAAATTAGTTATATACTACAGTGTATTTAAAGTTTATGTTTATTTGACCAAAACTTGTTCAATGGCCACAGTTGACTAGTATGTTCACTAAAAAGTGAACTATTTCAAATTCTTTTTAATATTTAAACAGTAAACAAAACATCAAATATAAATATTAAATATGGTACAATAACAAATAAATTTAATCTCATAACATATCATCCAAACCAACCTCATTAATTTAGGATGGACACTCGTGTCAGTTTTATCTCAGACTGGAGACCAAAGCCAGACTGGAATATTCCCAAATTCTAGCATAAAAGATAGAGTGCTATTAGACCAACAAGCCTCTACTTCTGAGCAGTAGGGCATTAGACTAGGTGTCACATACATAGAGAATCCACTGAACTAGAAGTGATTGCTTTTCACTTAAAAGTAACAGTGTCTGTGTAAAAGGTATAAATGTGCTATTTTTTCATATCCCTGGGTCTATATTCATATTACATACATTATATTAACACTTTTACCGTATCACCGGTCTGTGTGACCGGAGGGGAATTTCATGTTTCTGAAATTGGCACTTCTGGTGTTCGGTTGCCCCCTCCACGCTCAGTAGCTGTCAATTGGTTTCTCCTGAGCCGTTTTTCATTGGTTTTAGTTTGTCTAGGGCGTTTGACCTTGAATCAGTCCTGTTATTTTGTGAGCGCTACGGTCTACTGTACCGGATGATACGGTTACTGTAACTATTCTACCGGTCTGTCATACCGGGTGATACGGTTAAAGTGTAAATAGTTATTATGTGTTTATATATTATTGTTTTTATGTTTTATTATAACTTGTTATAGTCATGAGTGACTCGGAAATTTTAAGAGTGAACGATGTAAGATTTAACGAGCGACTTTTACAACTCCTACATAAGGTTGAAGGGGATGATAGTGACGATGAGCCTGTTGACGATTCGGATGAAGATCCAAACTATGTAGTGTTTGATAACGAACTAAACCAAAGTGAAAGTGATGATAGTTTTGCTGTTGATGAACCCCAACTGGAAGATGAAGATGACATCCACTATAGTGTCGAAAATTATTTGGTTCAGGAATCTGAAGATGACTTTTTTGGGGGAAAGATGGTAGCGTATGGTGCAGAAAGGAGCCACCCAAGCAGCGCAGAACACCTCAACATAACATTTTGAGGGGACCATTACCCGGGCCTACTGCAAGAGCAAGAGCCTTAGGTAACAATCCACTAATTACAAGACTTGAATTCATAAAACGTCTGACCTTAAAACTTACAAAGCCTCACATGACAAGACGCCTAGAAATTCAAAATTTGCCAAGGGATATTAGACGCGTCATCACGGAGTACGTTGGAGAAACAGAAGCTGCAAATCCTAATGAATGTGTTCCTAATGACAAACAGGAAAAAACGGAAGACATGTTCCAAGTGCCCAGCTGCTAGGGAAAGAAAAACCAATTACAAATGTATCAAATGCGGACAACCCATCTGTTTGGAGTGCAGCAGAAAGTTGTGCATTTCATGTGTCCAGAATATCTAAAATCTGTGGATACTTTTGTTGTATGTACTTATGCCTTTTTTTAGTTTTAATTGCTTTGGTAAAAACGTATGTGTATTTCTGATACTTGTAAATACAGATTTATACTATACCAGTATTCTAGAATATAATTGTCCATCCTAAATTCGCCAAATTATTAAATTTTGTAATTTTTTGCAATTATAAAAATTTAAAAAAATATTAATTGTAGTTTTTTTACCAACAGGGAATAATTGTAAATATATTTTGTGTTTAAATCTGAACTAAAAAACAAGAATAGCCCAAAAACAGCAAAAAACCTCCCTCAGGTCTGTGAGACCGGATGATACTGTAAGTGATTGTAATTTCATGATACGGTAAAAGTGTTAAACTTATTAAAAGAATTCATAAACATTAATTAATTGTATATTTTTTCTTACAAATACTTTTGCTAAAATATAATGGGCCATATGTAAGTTACATAACCCCCATAGGTGGAGGTGGAGGATGTTTATTAGCATTACATGCCATTATGTCACTATTAAACTTAACAACTAATTTTTGGAATATTGTTCACTAAATTTGCTAAATGTTCCTCCCAAAATTTAGTGTTATATGCCCCCTTTCTCAAAAGAGCAAAGGGAAAGAAGTCAGAGTTCTCTTAAGAAGACAAAACTTTGTGAAACATTGTGGGTGAATCATGTCTCTATCATGAATTAAACTATTCAAGCTGGTAAAATATATGACTAAGTGGTCCATCATTTTAGGAGTGACTGATGTGACAAGCACATAGACGCTGGATCATCTGTCAGTGCATGCGCATTACAGTTAATGTAACAGTACGCCGAGAGATAGAGTAGTGATTGTCTCACTATAGTATGGTTACATTTAGATTTTATTTAAAATATCTAAAAGGAGACAGGGAAAACTATTTCAATAATTTATTTTAAATTGCAAAAACTTACATAGCAAGAAGAAACAAAAAAACAGTTAAAAATGATGTTTTACAAGTTTTCGAATGTTAATTTTATATCAGTAAATAACAGTTTATTTTGAAGATTGAAATTGTCATAATTATATTACAATTTTAGAGTAATATAAAAGTTAGGGGAGTTGTTGGTAGCAATGTTACGTAAGTATTGAGGGTTTTTTTTGTTCTCTCAAGACAAGTAGGTGAAGAATTAAATTTTTTTGTGATTCTGGAGTGGCAGAATATTCTGGATGGATAAGGTTGGGGAGTAGGTGCAGCCTCATCAAGATCCAGGAGATAAGGCCATGGGCAGCCATGTCTCCTTAGAGGAAAGGAAAGCCAGCTAGCCTTGTATCAGCCTCTCCAGTCAAAGCAAGCAGGAGGTGGCACTATCTTATGTCAAGTAACAACCCTTAAAACTTGGCGGAGCTCCACCAACTCCAACAGTCATCTCCCGCAATAGACTAGACCTATCGATCTACCCTTGTATCCCCAATATCTCAATATTTGTGGTTAGTTTGTTGTTAGATGTGCAGCTCCTGGACATTCATAATGTAGCTCATATTTAAGTGACACTTTGGATTTAACTGTACCCAGTGTAAGTTCAACTGGAAGGTATAAATCAGCCAGAAGAGGGTCTAAACTAGCCCTCCTGGGTATTGAGAGGGCTAGTTTTACCGTTATAAGTCCGTTATAAGTGGGAGGGGGTCTGAAAAGGCCAGTTTTAGCATTAAGTAATTAAGGAACATGACTTAAGAAACATGATTTAAAAATTCTGCATATCTACAAATAATGTGGTATATAACGGCCCAATTAATGAGCATGATCCAAATATCACTCATTTCTTTACTTAGTCTTGCTATGAACCTCATTTTTATAGCAGTAATGAGGTTCTTTAGGCGATAAGAGATATTATATGAAAATTTTATAATGTTGTCAAGTCCAGGATAAGATAAATTCAATCATTACCTCATTTTAGCCATTTCTGCATTTTCAGCAGCTAGTTCTTGCTGAGTTTCAAGACATTTGTTTAACTTCTGGATAACACCTGCACCTTCACCAACACTACCAACTCCTCCCTAATAAACAAATATTAAATATACACTTAGTTTATTTAAGTTTTTTGGATGTAAAATATCCACAAAATCCTTGTTTCCAATTCTATCTAGAAAAATTATCATTAGTATAAGTTTCTTTTATTGAGATATTCACTTAAAAGTCTGCACCATTACCACTAGATGACGTTTTTCTTCTAAAACAGACTTTTGTATTTTGCACTAAACAATTGAGTTGGAATAAAATTAAGATTTTATGGTGTATTAACCTTGTATTTGATTTGGTATTAATATTTTATGTACTAATTAATAATATAGTAGTAATAGTTAAGTTAAACTAGTCTGGAGTCCTGTCTGGAAAATCATGTGATGATGAGACTAAAAGACTGAAGTACATGAACCCTCCCACACCAAATACACTCCAGAGCTACACTATTTGTCACCCAAAACAGAGTGACATAGCTGCTGAAACAAATTTTTCAGGAGGGTAAAACCAGGAGGGTAAAACTTTCATGAGCAATCAGTGCTGTCATGGATACATTTAATCACAAATTAATATTGTTACATCATACGGTTAACTTTTTCTGATAGTTTAAAGTCAAGATCTGGGAAAATATTATCACATTTTTAAATTTTGGCAGTAAGGCCACTTCATATTTGGGCTGACGAATTGCCTGTATAGTGTTGTCACAATGTTTCATATGAAGTTTTCTTAATTTAAACATTGATCAGTTTGAACAAATACATATTACATGTATATACTAGATAGACCACATACAACTATGCTGCTGTTGGCCTCCTAAAACACTTTCAACATAGTTTTATTTTCTGTAAAACAGAAACAATGTGTGATAAAATGAGAACACTTAGTGGATCATTGTGTTGTAAACTTGCATAAGAAATTTTCCAAACATAACTAACCTTTTGAAAGTAAACAGTTTCTTCAATCCCATTAAATAACATGATTTTTAAGCACAAATAAAGCAGACAGTACAGGACAACATCAATATTAAAATATTATGCCCCATAAGTGGGCTTTGAAATCTTAATATCAATGAAAAATAGGAGTAAAGCTGAAGTGGTGAGGTATGAACATGACTAATAAAGTAGATTATAGAGGGTTACAGAAAAAATAAAAATTCAAACTTTTGGATAACAAATATTTTTAGTGCTAGTGAATATTATTAGACTGATGATTCTGGTGGAGGGTCAATTGAATAATCAACTGAATAATCTTTTACCTGCTGGACAGCATGGCTTTTTACCAGAAAAATCAACATTGACTGCTCTTACAGAACTTGTAGAAAAGATTATTGACTGCATTGAAGCTGGAAACACGGTTAATAGCACATTTTTGGATCTGAGCAAAGCATTTGATTGCCTTGACCACAGTTTAATTTTAACAAAACTTGACAGGCTAGGAATCAAAGACACTGCACTTCAATGGTTTCATAGCTATCTAAGTGAACGAAGACAAATAGTAGAACTGAAACAGACTATTAATGGAAGAACAGTAAATATAAAATCTGCTTCACGAGAAGTAAAAAGAGGAGTTCCCCAAGGGTCTGTGTTGGGACCAGTCTTGTTCGTTCTGTTCACTTGCGACCTCTCCACATTCATGGAACCTTACAGTCAGACAATCATGTATGCTGATGACACTGTGCTGCTATCCAACAACAAATCAGCTGAGGCTTTAGAAATGGCCTCATACATATCTGTCAGCATGGCTCATGAGTACTGTATAGCAAACGACTTGGTCTTTAACGAAGAGAAGACAACACAGATGATTTTGGGTAAGCACAAGAACAAAGTCTCTGGAACACCCAAGATCGCAACTGTTAAACAAACGAAGCACCTTGGAATGATTTTTGACGACAAACTTTCATGGGACAGCCACATTGATTCTCTTTGCTTAAAACTCAACACCGCTTTGTATGTACTGAGAAGAACCACGGCAGTGAGTACAGAATTGACTACAAAGACAGTCTATCACTCGCTCTTTGAGTCTCATGTTAGATATGGAGTGATTCTATGGGGCAGCTCGTCCTCAAAGAACCTTCAGCGGATCCTACTCATTCAAAAGCGAGCAGTAAGAATCATGGCCTCCCTCAAACATCAAGATAGTTGTAGAGAGGTATTTAAAACACTAAGAATATTGACAGTTGTGGCTATTTATATAATTGAAGTCATTGTACATGCCTCCAAACAAAAACTTACTAGAAATGGTGATCTTCATGGCCTGCAAACAAGACATGCTCAAGACTTCAGCCTGGCAATACACAGGACATCTCTATTTTCCAAAAAACCATCATATGTAGGAGCGAAACTCTATAATCTACTCCCACCTAAGCTGAAAGAAGACAATCCTGAAATTCTAAAACGAAGCCTGAAGACCTGGTTGCTGAGAGAATCAATCTACAGCCTGGAAGAATTTGTGACATGCTGTAGAACATCCCAAGGAGAGACATGACGTTATGTATTACTTAGATTTAATTTTTTTATTTGTTTTATCGATTGTTGAACCTTATTCTGTACTTGATGTTCACGAATAAAGCCTACTGATTGATTGATTGAAGAAACAACAATAAACAAGCAAGTATTTTTTTTTATATAAAAAAACTCTCAAGGGACTATTTGGTATGCTCAGAAAGTTCAGGATCAATATTGTATGCTTCTTACACATTATATTGGAGTCAAAGATTAAATTGGTTAATAAAGGTATACAAAGTTGGAACATGCCGTGTTAATTCAGTAACATGTTGTATTACCACTGTGGTTATATACTCGTTCGTATTTGAAAATTGGGCATCCTCATAATATTGGCCTTTTTTTATTATTGATTGATTGAAGAAACAACAATAAACAAGCAAGTATTTTTTTTATATAAAAAAACTCAAGGGACTATTTGGTATGCTCAGAAAGTTCAGGATCAATATTGTATGCTTCTTACACATTATATTGGAGTCAAAGATTAAATTGGTTAATAAAGGTATACAAAGTTGGAACATGCCGTGTTAATTCAGTAACATGTTGTATTATCACTGTGGTTATATACTCGTTCGTATTTGAAAATTGGGCATCCTCATAATATTGGCCTTTTTTATTATTGTTTCATGCTAGATGAACTTCTTAAAACTATACCGTGACTCCGCATTGGTTTATTACAAATATCTAATCTGTTTGATACTTTTGATTTTCTTTTTAGTTCATTTTTCAGAATTGGCAACCAAAGCGGCCTAATCTTGACTGATTGGTTGGTCTGCTAATTTAATGTATGTAGCCTCGATTAATTTTCTTTTAAAGAAATGAGGTTCCCGATGTATTATGTTGGCTTCATCCCAATTCATCTTTGGTTTCCTGATGGTCTTTTTCCTGAAATCCTGTTTCCTTCACAATCCTTCCATCGTCTAAAACAAACTTCACACAAAGAACCAGTGTTTAAATCATAAAAATTTATACACCAAGCTACTATAAAATGATATTGTATGTGTTAGGATAGGTTAGACTGCATGTGTTAATATGTCACATATTTGAATCTCTAAATCTCTTATGGATGTATTGAGTTTGTTTACTAATAGATTTATTCCGGTATTACCATTGCCATTAGACCTATGAAACAATATTTTGTAACCTCAACCAAATCTTATGGAGTGACATGCACCATCATAGAACTCAGTGTTCCTCATATAGGAATGAAGTTTCATGCAATTTCAAATCTATAGGTCAGTTCATATTTTAGATTCCAAAAATACCTGACGTAGAAATTGAAAACCACGTTAAATTTCTAGGAGTCATCCTGGATGGAAGTCTAAACTGGACAGAGCATGTAGATGGCATGTGTAAAAAAATCAGCACAGGTATATATGCTGTGCGGCGCATAAAATGGACTGGAAATTTAGAAACAGCTAAAACAGCTTACTATTCACTAGTAGAAACGCACATGAGGTATGGGCTTGCTGTATGGGGTGGGTCCTCTGCTGGGAACCTCAACAGGGTGCTCATCCTACAGAAAAAAGCCATCAGAATCCTTGCTGACCTTGTACCTCAACAAAGCTGCAGGCAAGCCTTCCAAGCCCTTGGCATAAAGACTATCACTGCTCTGTACATTCAAGAAGTTATTCTACATGCTCATAGTCTGAGTCTTCAAACAGGGAAAGACTTCCACTCGTACAATACTCGTCATGCAACTAACTATGTTCTGCCCCCACATCGCACAGCAATCTTTGAGGAAAAGCCATCCTACATCGGCCGGAAATTGTGGAATGCTCTACCAGATACAATGAAAGGATTGAAGAGGAATGCCCTACAAAGAAGACTGCATAACCTCCTAGTAAATCAACCTTTTTATACACTGGATGAGTTCCTGAACGCCTGCAATGGAGAATGGAGACTACAAAAACCTTGACTTTGTTTCATTATAAGCTAACTTTTTGTAATATGTGACTCTATTACTATTCTTTAAGAATATGTCAATAAAGAAACTTGTCTATTGTCTATTGTCTATAGATATTGTGCAAGCAGACAGGTAAATAGACACACAGACAGGCAGAGAGACAGAAATGGTATTTTTCTAGAAGGCATTATTAAAGCTCAGCCAATAAACTTAGCTGACTGCACTGTGTAACTACAATGAATTTACCAAGGTGCAAATATTCATGACAAAGGGCCAAGGAAGTGCTGACATCTAGTAGAGAATGCCTAGACTACTTCCACACCTGGTTGTCATATAAATTCTTCTTGTGCAATATTACAGCAGACAACAGATTAAACCAAGGACAATATAACAATGTGTAATATTATGTCAAAAACTGTGAAAAGGTTAAGAAAATTATCATTTTATACTACTTACTGATGACTTAGAAAAAGGCTCCAAGTCGGCTCTCTTCAACGGCTCACAAACTATAATCCTTGGGACATTGTCACCCATATCTGTCCCACACATGATTAGCTTCGGCAACTTGTCCTCCAAATCAGTGTCCAGTACAGACAGTTCAGGCTGCTTCTCGGGAGCAGGAGTCTCCTGTCAACATTTATCCATCTATCACTAGCTGAGCCAAGTAAAGTTTCAACCTAAGTAACAATACTTGCACAACCATTTTTATTAATTTAGATTGTAGTGCAGTTACAGTATGTAAAGGCGACACAAAAGATGGTAAACTAATACAAGTAAAGATTTATTAGCTTGGAGATAAATTATTTCTTCTCCTGCTATGGTCCATCAAACAAACTTACAAAATGTCTACATATGAGATTTGGATAAAAAAATAACTGACGTAGGAAAAAACAGTGACCATTCTTACTTCTTTAAAACTTAACTTGCCTCCGAGAAAAATTAAGAACATAATTTAAGCAAGTGTACATTTTTTGTCATATTGGACATAACATAGATAGGTATTAGAGTTCTTTCACTATAACATTCATCTCCACTATATCAAGATCAACATTACACCCTAAAATAACCCTAAAACCTCCACAATCCATATGAATTTTTAATTGGTCAAAGTTATCTACAGAAAATATTCTTATGATCTAGGAGCCTTTATCTTTAAAAGTCTCAACTATCTCAAATACTGTTCCTAATTCACAGTTCGATTTTCAGGCTCCCAAATCGTGAACACAGTCACATGCATAAAAAAGAATTTCCTTCAATACAGATTTTAACCTTTAATTTTAATTGTTCTTCACTCTAGGTGACCAGTTCATAAGTGAGTGATAAACCACAATTTATCAAAGTGAATACTAAAATCCCTTTAAACCTTCATGGGACTCATTAAAAAGTGATAATTTCTGTATCTGGATGTACTTAAATTTACAGTTAAAATACACTGTTGTAGATTATGAAAAAAATAATGGACTTTTTTAATGACTAGGCTTAAAACGCAGAGTAAAACTAGGTATAAAACATTGCTTCTTGTGACACTATTACATGTTTACTTTATAATTCAATAATAAACTGTTTACAAACCTATCTGGACCCTGGTAAACAGTGAAAGGAAAAAGAAAGCCTCCCAATATCTCATATGTAGACCATATCATAATTTTCAATTCAAAAATTGAGGATGCAACAGAAATTGCTAATAGTTTTAATGCATTTTTTTACCTCTATAGCAGATGAAACACAAACAAATGAATCTTCAAGAAAAACCTGCAGTTAGAAAAGTATTTCCTCTGAATGTCAGGATACCATTAAATGTGCTACAACCTTCTTCTGAAAGAGAATTGAGAACAATAATAAGAAAAATTCAATCCAAACCCTCTGCCTGTCTAGATGAGTACTCTTCTATGATGGTTAAAAACTGCATGGAGAAATTACTTTCACTCTTACTTCACATCGTTGACCTCAGTTTAAGTGAAGGTTGCTTCCCAAGTAAGT
Source organism: Homalodisca vitripennis (assembly GCF_021130785.1). Lineage (NCBI taxonomy): Eukaryota > Metazoa > Arthropoda > Insecta > Hemiptera > Cicadellidae > Homalodisca > Homalodisca vitripennis. Next base: position 132,336,017 of record NC_060208.1, read on the forward strand.
TGAAGACTGCAAAGGTCATGCCCTTACACAAAACATGACAAATGAGTGATATGGGAATCTACAGACTGATATCGCTGACATCAACCTTTGCGATAATGATAGAGAAGGTTATTCTTGTAAGAATCTTTGAACATCTGAGAGCAAACAACATTGATTTAACAAGTCAAAATGGGTTCCTTCGAAACAGATCAACTTCAACTGCTTTAGTGGATCTTGTTGAATTGATTTTAAACAAACTGGAAGAAAGCAATAATGTCATAAGCATCCATATAGACATGAGTAAGGCATTTGATTGTCTTACTCACAAGCTTATTTTTGATGAACTTGGACATCTTGGTTTCTAGGGAACAGTATGTCATTGGTTCAGAACTTATCTGGAGGATAGTGAACAGCTGGTAGAATTGAAGGAATCTGGGAACGGAGCAAGATTTACAGTAAAATCTACCAAACATCCCATCACTAGAGGAGTACCCCAGGAGTCTGACCTGGGCCCAGAAAGGTTCATACGTTTCACTTTCAACCTTCCTTATTTTGCAGACCAATACTGTTGAATCATGATGTATGCTGACTCTGTCCTTATGAGTTAATCAGGGGTTGTGGAGTATCTTGAAATGCAGATAAACATAGCTTTCAACATGGCTCTTGACTTTTGCAGCTCCAATGATTTTGTTCTAAATTAAAGCAAAACCATACAAATAAACTATGGAAGCAAGAGAGATGACATTCATGCTCTTCCTAATTTACTTGTGCTAAGTCAAATAAGCATCTAGGAGTCATACTACACAACCATATTTCCTGCGCTAATCGTATAGACCAATTATGCAGCAAGCTGAGCAGCTCACTTTTCATCTTGAGACGGATGTTGGCTACAGCCTTGCCTCAGGCAGCCAAAACTAGCTATAATGCACTTTTCGAGGGACACTTAAGATATGGCATCGTGCTTTGGGGGCCTAATTGCACGATCACCTTGAGCGAGTGCTAATAATGCAGAAGGAGGCCATGAGGTTGCTGCATAGTCTAGGAAAAAGGGAAAGCTGTAGAGCCACCTTAAAGGGTAAAATATTTATCTATTGGAAACCATCGGTCTAGCTAATTCAAAAGGCCTTGTACAGAATGGACAATTCCATTCTTATGGTACTAGGCATTCAAATGACTTCAACCTGGTTTCTCACAGCACTGAAAGATTTAAAAGGAAACCTACATATGCTGGTGCTAAATTCTACAATAGACTGCCTGCTGAAATCAAGAAAACCGAATCAAGAGGTTTCAGAGCACATCTTCAAGCTTCATAGACCATTTTACAACATAGCAGAATATCTGGACTGGCCTAACAACTTCCCATGAATATATCTGTATCAAACTACTCCATTTTTTTTGTACTACACCATTCTCAATTTTGATAATTGTAAAATAAAGTTTCTCTCACTCATAACAATTTCGTTTTACTATTTTTAAGCTAAAGTTTAATATACATTTTGAAACTATTGGTGCATCAAGTCATATTTTTAATGTACATTGTTTCTACAATTTTTTGTAGCATATTTCTACTGAATAATTAAATTCTACAAAAGAAAATGTAGGTTAAATATAAATGCAGTGCTTATTTTTCTCCTCACCGGTTTTTGCTGGCTTTGAGAATGGAGGTCCCGACATAGTCATGTCAAGTTGTGAAGTTGGCACATCTGCCATCCCCATCAGCCTCTCCAGGCTCCTAGTCATGTCTTCGTACTCGCCAAGTTTCTCAAGAAAAGCTGCATGGTACTTTTTCAGATTTGCAATATCATCATCAGTGGGATTTTCTTTCTAATTTATGAAAAATAAAAATGTATGTGTTATTGAAACAAGCTACATCCTTCTAGGAATAGTGATTTAAAATTATATAGTATAAAATGTATACATCTAGCTTCTAAGCAAGATATTAAAGCAGAATTGTAGAGCAGGAATTCAAATGTGGAACAATGGGTAAAATACAGTCAAAAGATGTCACATCCAGGCACATTAAGTCAAAGAAGTGAATATTTTAAAAAAATCTAAGTAATTCAGACAGAAAATTCTTGATACAGTTTAAATTCAAAATCTGCAATTCTGGTTGCCATCTTGTTTTATCTATTCTTAATTTCTTTTGAATTTTTCCTGAATATCCTCTAAGACAACCTAAGAAATACAACAAAACTATGTTAAGCCCAGATTTACTATAATCCTAATTTCTATGTTTATATACATGACTATCTTACAAAACAAGCATTTAACAATAACACATATAAGTTCTAAATAATAAGGTACTGGATATTAGTTTTAATTATACAGGATATAATACTTTTAAAATTAATAAATTCAAAAAGATTCTTACCTCTTTGTACTCTTTAACTTTCCCTTGCAAATCACCGATCAGCACTGCTACTGCTGCCCGTTTCTGTTTGAACTCTTCCAATTTTTCCCGCACAAATGACTCAGTTTCCAGCAAACTGCCTTTACTATCAAAGAGTTTTTTGGTTTCCTTTTTCTTATCCTATGAAAGAAAAGTGTAATTATAATATATGGTCCTTAGAAAGGGGCAAAAGTGATTTAATTTTTGTAATTATAAACCGGGCCAACTAACTTTGTCTCAACATAAAAATACATTCACTCAAATTAATCCATCTCATTAATAAGTTACGTAATATTAAGCAAGAAATTCAGTCGAAAATTCTAAAATTCATATTTATTGCCTTCTCTTTTGCAGCATCCTCTGTCTTTCCCTCATCTTCTTTCTGTCCCTCCTCTTCTTGCTGTTCATCACCTCCTTCATCACCAGCTAGAACAAAGACGACGATTATTACATTATCCAGAGTTATAGGTAAAAAGTATGTGAATGCTTAACTTGACGAAGGAGATTAATAACTTAAGCACTAGTAATAATAAAGTAACTATTTATAAATTAAACATACAATATTGTTTTTAATTAAAGGCACTCATTTAAATCATCTCAAATTTCAACTTCAAAGTACACAAACAAACTAAAAATTAATGCTTATTACGGTAATTAAGTAATTTTACCATAGGAGACAGTTTTTTTATTCATTTTTAACTTAGATCTAGTTTGTACAGTAGGACTATTAAGTATGCATGTATTTTAAGTTGCATGTAGTTTATAACTAATATTGAGTTCTTAACACTTTGAAACACTATTTTTAACACAGGTTTTTCATGGTTTAGTGTTATTATGGTTTAAATAGTTTTTAACTCTTAAATCTATTATTAAGGTCACGATTTAATATATGCAAAACATAAAATAACACAAAGTGGATGTTTTTTTATTAAAAAAAAAAATAAAAACAGATGTCTTGTACACTTAAACAATAATAACACTGATCTCATCAATTTTCACCCAATCCAACCACCTGTAAGTTAGGGTGGGCCCTCCAGAAGCTTTACACATGGACCAGTGACTCTCACATGTACACCAGACACCACAAATCCCTAATGTCAGGTAAAGGAATCAAACCCCTGACTCAAAGATCAACACCAGCCATCCTGACAATGTCTTGGATGCGCAGATAGCTCACTTACGATTTTGCTACCTACCCCGAAAGATGCTTCCCCTTGTGCTTCTATCAAGGATTTCTGGTGTGTATCATTGTATGAACAAATGTTTCTGTTGAAGCATCCCAATGAGTTTTAACTATTTATAGCAGATAATAAGGAATTCAGATAAGGTAAAATTTTTCCTTGACCCTTTACAATATTTGTTTAAATATTGGTTCTAAAAAATACATTGAAAGTTTCATATTACTACAGAAAATAATTGCTTCTCTTTTGCATTAATTGAGACCAGAAGTAATCTAAATAAACAAACATACAAATAACAAAAATAAAAGTAAATATCAGAACTTTAAGCATCACATCTAGGCAATGCGATCCCGCATATTATTCTCAATAAATGGTTTTCCACTGAAAGGGTAATATTTGACATCATTAATCAATGGAAAATCTACCTAAATTAAATTGAAATTCACAAGTAAAAAGGCTGAATAGACCTACTTAAAGGGGCGCACTAGATTTTTTGGTTAGTAAAGTTTATTTTTATTTTAAATTAATATAACTCTTAAAATAATATTCTAAAAACAAAAACATAAACAAATTTTATTTTACAACTATGAGATGTTATAGGCATTTACGCTCGGAAATTATGCAATTTTGTAATCAGCCTCAAATAAAAACTGTTGAAGATAAAAATGTAACATTAGTTTTATACTTATGAGCTATAGCTTCAGGGAAACAAGAAGAGCATACAGCTGTAGTTGCAATCAGCTATATTACTATAACCTACTAGTGTAGACCATTCTGATGTAGGGTAGGCACCAGTAGGAAAATTACACAAGCGTAATGTATCTCAGGAAAAACTTGTAAGCGTCATGGAGGTAAAGTTAACTAATAATTGAATTTTCCTTTGTTTACACACCACAATTATTCAAAGATAAATTATATATATATATATATATATATATAATATATATATATATATATATATATAAATATGAGTACATGAAAAAGAACCAGGTATAAAGTTTCAACAAACTTACCAGTTATAATTATATATATATATTCTGAGAGCTGCCATACACAGTATGTAAAGAATCTGTCCCCAGAGGTCTTACTTTAAGAGCTGCAGTACGGATTAAAATTTCTACAATTATATAACATTATTGTCAAATTCATTAATTAACTGAGGATACCCTAAGAAATTGACTAATAGTGAAATGGCTAAACCCAAAAACCAAAACCAAGTTTAAAATATTGTGAAAAGAGATGCCATATTTATAACTCAGTATCATCCTGGATTACACAGAATAAATGGAATCATGACAACCGGCAACATTTTTAGAACAATCTCCATAAACAAAGAATATTTTTAATATACCTCCTAGCATTATTTTGTAAAATGCCACCTAATTTGAAGAATTTATAAAATCTTCAAAATCTATTCAAAGTAATAGCAACAATTTAGATTTCAAAGACAAACACCATCAATGTAATAAATGTCAATGTCGCCATGGAATATGCAATATGATGCAGTTGAAAAACTGTTACAAAAGCTGCATTACTAAAAATAAAACAATTGCAGAAGAAATCACTTGTAACAGCAAAAATGTACTATATAAATATAAAATTATAACTGTAAAAATTTCCTTAAAGATTACATTGGAGAAATATTAACATCACTAATCAACATCACTAAAGCTAAGTATGAACAATCATCGTTTGATGTTCGACATCAAAAATTTACTTAGATCCGTATCTGCCCATGCTGTGCAACACAATCAAACCTTTAAAAATTGTTTCTCTCTAAATAGGTATCAGGAAATTTAAAAATTATCAAAATAAAGATTACAAAAAATATTATTAAGAAGATATGAACAAATCAAATATTATTAAGAAGATATGAACAAATCAAAATATTGGCTCTCCAAATAAAACCACCAGGTACATTAAATCTAAAGCATAGTTAATTTAAATTTTTCAAACTTCTATATCTTTTTCTGTGTTTAGGGAAAGTTACATGATTTATTTATTTGTTTAGATACCGTGTGTTACTGTTGTTTGTAATATATTTCCAATCATATTTCTTTCTTTATATTTTTTATTATATATACTTTTGATAATGTCACTGAAAATGACAAAATACTAAGCACTAAAAAGTGAAGAAAAGTGTCTTGTTTTCTTTTTTACCTATATATATATATATATAAATATATATATATATATATATATATATATTATACAGGGTGTCAATTAAGTCTGGAACCTCTTTTTTAATTTTTAAACCACAATATAAAAAAAATACCAAAGTTCACACGTGTTTACTGGTGATAGTAACGCATACATCTGCCCAATTACCGACCAGATAATCCCTATGGGGGACGGTCCACAAGGAGTCAGACAAAATTCTTAAATAGCAGCATAGGTCAAGTTTGGTATCAAATTAAAGGTCTTACTTAGCAGAGTACAATGCCGTAAACCGGACTTCAAAAGGTGGATTCATTCAGTAGTTATAGCTATTTGAATTTTAAAACAATTGAACAATGTAAATTATTAAGTATTACAAGTAAACACCAATTTTTAAGTACCTGTAATCAAAGTAAGTGTTCAAAATGTTCCCCTCCCCCATCGTCTGGCAATGTCCTAGGCAGTTTTAAAAGCCATCCACTGCATTTTGAAGATAGTCACGAGTAATATCTTGAAGCTTCTTGGACTATGAGATTTCTTAGGTGCGCCAAAATCTCGAGGCTTAGTACGATAAACTTTATCTTTGAGGTATCCCCAAAGAAAAAAAATCCAGCGGAGATAAATCATCAGGGGAACGAGCAGGCCACTCTAACTGCACCACGTCTTCCAATCCATCTGTGAAGGAATATTGTATCCAAGTATTCTTTAACAAGGAGAGCAAAGTGTGGTGGGACGCCATCTTGCTGGAAATAAATTCTTTGAAATTGACGACCAAGAGCAGCTTTTAGTGCAGGAATTATCTCATTTTGGAGCATTGCTAGATACAAGTCACCATTTAAAGTACCATTAATAAATAATGGGCCCATAATTTGATTTCCTGTAATACCTGCCCAAACGTTAAGTTTCTGTGGATGCTGTGTATGACTCAATCTGTCACTTTCACATTCTAACAGTAGTTGTGTTATTGGTAATAATTATTAATTCCTGGCTTCGATTACTACATTGTCAGATGATGGGAGGGGAACATTTTGAACACTTACTTTGATCCCAGGTACTTTAAAATTGGTGTTTACTTGTAATACCTAATATTTTATATTGTTCAATTGTTTTAAAATTCAAATAACTATACCTACTGAATGAATCCACCTTTTGAAGTCCGGTTTGCGGCGTTGTACTCTGCTAAGTGAGACCTTTAATTTGATACCAAACTTGACCTATGCTGCTATTTAAGAATTTTGTCTGACTCCTTGTGGACCGTCCCCCAAAGGGATTATCCGGTCGGTAATTGGGCAGATGTATGCGTTACTATCACCAGTAAGCACGTGTGAACTTTGGTATTTTTTTATATTGTGGTTTAAAAATTAAAAAAGAGGTTCCAGACTTAATTGACACCCTGTATATATACTGTAGTAAATGTTATGCACTGTGTTAAAATTTATGTTTTCTTTATTCTTGTTTACTTGATTACCATATATGACTGGTTTAAATAGAAGAAAAGAAAAGAATATTTTTCACTTCAATATTTAGGGGGATACCCACATCTTCCAGAAGTTTTAAATACAAATTAACACATTAGAACAAAAAAATTATAAGTAAAAAAAGAATCAAGAAAACATAAATGTTAACACAGTGCATATCATTTACTAAAGTCCAGCAATTGTTTCTAATTTAATTTTCATGGTCATAAAACTGTATTTAAAAGTCAGTATTGTAGCAAATAATAACAACTAGTACAATATTTATAAATTAAATAACATGAACGATTTACAAATAATATACAAATATACAATATTAAATAACAATACCTATACAAATAAACAGAGCCAATACTATTTTACAATCACAAGTCAAATACAGTAATTAAATTCAACAACAATAACAGGTTACTACACTATCTAAAACATTAAACAGAATTATTCTCTTCCACATTTCATTAAAGACATAATATGCTACAGATAGTCCTGTAAAACCTCATATGCTCTGTGGCAGGTTTTATCTACAAGTATCAGCAACGGAAAATACTCCTGAAGTCTGTCGGACCTCTATGTCTTTTAATGATTTTAATTATATTTATTTTATTTCTTATTTTAAATATGCATTTAAATTTATGAACAGATTGAAAAGACATTTGATGGAGGATATATATACTTATATGATTCTTGTTTTTTGTGGAGGTTTCATACTGTGTTTAGCCATACTTAAGGTACCTTTGACTTTTGTAATATTGAGAAGAATAATCTTACAATTGTACATGTAATTTAGTGTTTAGTACTATGTAATTAACTGACTTTCTTTATATATAAGACTGAATCTCATAAAAATAGAACATGTTATATTGCATACAAGGTCTTTCGTCTATAGTTTAATTTCCAACACTTCTGACATAAAATAATTTGAAAGACAATTATAATATAATTATGGTTGGAAATAATTTTAGTTAAAAAATTAAGAGCAGATAGTGTTCTGTCTACCACTTAAATAATCCGATTTAAAAATCTAATACATAATACAGATACATAATCTAATGCATACCATATTAAAAAACTAATAAAAGTTAAAATACCTGCTGGAGGTTCCTCTCCTGTGGGTTCAGCTTCTCCCTCATCTTCTGCAGCTGAAAATGGTATAAAAAACTAATATATTAAAGATTATTTACATTTTCATACATAAAATACTATGGTCTGCATAAACTAAGTGACTGTCATAAATTTGTATTTAATTAAAACAAAAATCATTTGTGAGATGATGGAACGCCTTTTCTTCTGGTAAAACAGTTGAAGCTGTGTTGTTAACCCAAGGAGAGAAAGTCCCTCAGAAGATATTTTTGCATTGAGGAGTAGATATAAGCAATATATCTTAGGCAGTTATATATAGAAAATAATTTTATTTTTATAAAATCATTTTAAATAAATGAATTGTTATTTTAAGACTAAATGATCACCCAAGAAACAACATGGCTTCAGATCAGGAATGTCAACTATTACTGCTTTGACACTGTTTTGGCTACTTTCCTTCAACTTTTTTTGGAATCACCACTTGTACGGTCTATGCAAAAAAACTTGGGTCAGCTCTATTTGCCCCAAAGAAGATTAAGTCTATTGGCACAGCAACTGCAACAATAACTGCATATCCCAATCTTGTAAAATCAAAAATTTGCTATAGAATAAAGTTATGGAGAAGCTCTTCAAAGAACAGCCCACATTGTGTTATTATCCTACAAAAGCATGCTATGAGAATTATGGACTATTTTCAACCTCATGACAGCTGTAGAGAATCATTCAATACCTTAAGAGTTTGCACAGTTACATACCTATACATTAATTAGTAATTAGGTAATACTTGGTAATACTCAATGTCTTAAAAACTGTGGTTTGTCAAGAAGAGTTGATAATCATGAACATCACATAAGGTGTGCTAATGACTTCGATCTGCTGACACATAGGACTACCTTTTCACCCAGAAATCCCCCTACCCTGGTGCAAGATTAGTTTGCTCCCTCACGATATCAAGAGATCTTTAGTAGTCCAAATACCAAAATTCACTTACCTAGCTCGATACACTTAAAACTGATTGTCAGACACGTTAAAATTCTTAGGGATTATAGTGCAGTCCAACTTAAATGGCAGACCTAGATATAATTTGTAATACCAAAACTAACCAGAGGCAGTACCGCATTTCCCTATAGGCCCACTAGGCCCAGGCCTAGGGTGCAAAATTTTAGGGGGCGCATAAATTTTAAAGTACACAAAAGAAAAAAGTTGCGGCGGCTGGTGGTGTTGGCGCTCGGCGGGGCGGGTGGCCAAGGTCAACTAGGTCCGGGGTGCGACGTTGACTCATTCATTGGTTCATTGCTTTTATTTATTCAAAACACTCCTATATATATACTATTGTAATTATCTTTCATCAAAATTACGTAATTAAGAAATTTACTGGATTTCTACGTCAGTGTAATAAGAGTCCTCTGGGGGGGGGGGGGGGGCGCTCTTTGGTCTGTAGGCCTAGGGGCGCCGAATTTGTAAATGCGGCCCTGACCAGAGGGATTTTCATGATTAGGAGACTATGTACAACCATATCTATGCACATACTATTGTTAATTTATTGACAATGTATATAGTCATCTGTATTACAGTGCAACTTTTTGGGGTAATAGTGCTCACTTTCAAGCCATATTAACTTTGCAGAAAAGGGCATTTCGAGCTCTGTATAAGGTACTAGATAGAGTCAGTTGCAGACCTGTTGTTCATGGCTCTTCCATGTATTTCTATTTTTAAATTTTTGATCTATGACAGGAGAAACATATATAATTTTTAATTAAATTGTGGTATACAAAATTGAGGCTGGTCAATAGGCATATATGCCCTTTTTCCAAGTTTTATAAGATCCACCACGTTGTTATGAATATTCCCAACAAGTTTTGCTAGGATATCTTTACTCTGTGGGCTGAAAGCGACCTTTTTGTAAATATTTGCTGGTCAGGTGACTGGTTGTTGGGCTACAGTGCAGCTTGTGAGGTTATGTTATATTCTTAACTGTGGAACCTAATGTTTAAGTATTTAACTATTATTTTACAGTAGTTCAAATGGATCCAGCTTTAAAGAAGAAGAGAAGGATTGTTTTCTGTGATGAAAGTTTTAAATTTAAAGATAGAAAATCAAAGAAAGTGCGGGGTGAACAACACATAATAAACTCTTCTGGTAATGTTGATCAAAGCAGTTTTTTCTCGTCGTAAAGACAAATGCTTAAGTGAAATACTTGAAACTGTTTGAAGAGAAGTTTAGGTATGGATTTCACAGACTTAAAATCGGTGTTTGTGATTTTGTGCACATTTTGTGCACAAATGAATGAAACACCATCTCGGAATCCAAATGACCCCTGCAAGCCAGCTTTTCAAATCTACAAAAGTTGCTAGCCATCAACCATTAAAAAAAGACTTCATTTCAATTGTAAAAAAGGAGAAAGCAGACCATCTCTTTGTTGAGTTTGAGTACAGTCAAAACGTGATCGGGTCAGCACATCCAAGGTTCAAAGTGATTGTTACATAACAAGCTAATTCTTCCCCATTTGGAAATGATAATGGACAGTAATATGATTAGGGACTAGGAATCAGCTCTTGCCCAATTTTTCCTAAAAGAAACTTTTTCTAAAAACAAAGTACATGAATGTAAGTTCATGAAGTATCTTATCATGAAATACACCATCTCAGGCAGTCTACATGCTCCAAGAAATATATACCTATGTACTCTCCATTCAAGTATCTTTCTACCATAACACAGTCTCATTAAGAAGTATAAATCTTCAACCAGAACCTTTAGTCCCTATTTAACAAGCAAAGGAGAAAGATGTGAGGATTATGTTCTTGCCTTAAGAAGACAATGACTCGATTGAGTTTATCCTAAATGAAAAAGATTAATACTGTTTAGACGTACACAAGTCTTGTAGATTATTTCAAGTGAAGTTTTCCTTGTAAATAAATTGTTATATCTGTATAAATTTTATTTTTCACTCATATTTCATTTTTGTTTTTTTAAGGGCTCATAGCATTCAATTTTGTATTACTATTTTGAAAATAAAATAAAGTTAATTGTTAAAAATTCTGTTATATCAACAATTACACTTACATTTTTTAGAAAAGAATACTCACATCAATAATACAATAATTTTCCAACAAATTGTTTGTACAGTAAATGTTTTACCTTGATTTTCTTGAAATAACAAAATGCCTCATGGGCCCTTCTTCCAGAAACTACCTCAATTATGATACCAGAAATAAATTTAAGTTGATAACGATTATCTGACTTGCAGCACTGCCCAGGACAGCTTTAGATATACAGCCATACGAGGTGTGTTAGAAAAGTAATGAGATTGGTAACACTGCGGGAGATCTGGCAACGTTGTGTCTACCGGCTGACGCTAAACCTGTTTATTTATCCCTTCCACTTCCTCAGTCCGAGTTACAACTCCGTACAGTTAACACATTAGTTTTGACAGCGCCATTAGTAAAGTTGTGTTTTAATTGTGCGTCACAGAAATGGAGCATCGAAATTTAGAGCAACGTTGTGCAATAAAGTTTTGTGCTAAACTTGGTGAATCCGCGAGTGTGACTTTTGAAAAGTTGAAACAGGTCTATGGGAAACAGTGCTTATCGAGAGCACAAGTTTTCCGCTGGCACAAATCATTTTTGGAAGGCCGAGAACACGTTGAAGATGAACCTCGCTCAGGGAGACCTTTGACTTCAAGAACGGACGAAAACATGGATCGTGTGAGGGCGCTTGTGAGATCAGACCGTCGTTTAACAATAAAGATGATCAGTGAACAGCTAAATTTAAACACTTTCACCGTGCATCAAATTGTGACAGATGATTTGAACATGCGAAAGGTTTGTGCCAAATTGGTGCCGAAAAATCTCACAACTGAACAGAAGGACAATCGAAAAAATGTGTGCGTTGATCTTCTTGAGAGGATTGCTAATGACCAAGAATTCTTCAATTGTGTGATCACTGGTGATGAATCCTGGATATTTGAGTACGATCCTGAAACAAAGCGGCAAAGTAAAGAATGGCACACTTCGTCATCTCCTCGGCCGAAGAAATGTCGAATGAGCAAATCAAAGATCAAGACCATGCTAATTTGTTTTTTTGACAGGAAAGGTATCGTACACAAAGAATTTGTTCCACCAGGACAAACTGTCAACCAAGTGTTTTATAAAAGTGTCCTTGAAAATTTGAGGAAAAGAGTGATCCGTGTGAGACCGGAAATTGCAGACAAGTGGATGCTTCATCATGACAATGCTCCATGTCACACGGCCATTTCCATCTGTGAATTTTTGAACTCAAAACGCATTACTGTTGTTCCTCAACCCCCCTATTCACCTGATTTAAGTCCTTGTGACTTTTTTCCTCTTCACGAAATTGAAACATGTCCTAAAAGGACGTCATTTTGGAACTCTGGAGAACATTCAAAAGACTGTGACCGACCAGTTAAAAGCCATACCAATTGAAGACTTCCAGCGCTGCTACCAAGAGTGGGAACGACGACTCCGCCGATGTATAGCTGCCCAAGGAAACTACTTTGAAGGGGATAACATTGTTGTTTGAAAATAATAAAAACTTTGGTTAGTATGAAATCAGTCTCATTATTTTTCTAACACACCTCGTAGGTATGTCCAGCGGAGGTGCCGTCGCTGCCATGGCACCACTACCAGATTGAGATTCGATCTGCGTAAAATATTATTGGTACGTAGAAACAAGGAAACTGCAAGATTCCACATCTGCACTATTTAAAAGCCAATTCATATATCTAATTAAGTATCATTTCGTAAGGCATTTGCTGCATATAAAAAATGTGCCATCTGCAGCCATTACGTTGTGAAACAGCTACACACAAAGTATTGTAGTTGCCACTGTTGCCACAGGGCCTCACTCAGTAATAGTAACTTGCAACGCTGGTGCCATGTTGGTGGGCAGGACTGCTGGTGATTGTAACTACAAGTATATGCCTCATGTCATAGACTCAGTCAGACATGGACGTTCAGTGCACACACATCAGTACCTTTTGATATTTTGGATCGCTTATTAAAAAATAACATTTTTATGATATATAAACAGCTAATTAAAAACCAAAGGCTATCAAGGATTTGGACACTCAACCAAAAAGAGGTGAATTATTTTTATTAGAAAAATGTAAAAATATGCAAAATAGGGACACTAGTTACAAATTTGTTCAAATCTCTGAAAGTTTGTTTTATAATTTATATGTGAGTGTAATTGTACTTATTCATTTTGTAAACTGTCAAATTAATGTACTAATGAAATAATAGTAGAACTTTCCAATGTCCATAACTAAAGCCAATCATCTAAATTGGTTTCAGTACATTAGTTTCACAATTAATAGGTACAAATAATATGGTCAAATAATCTATATTGAGAATTTTGAAACATAAATGTTTGGCCTGTCACCCATGACATTACCTTCAAATAGACTCTGAAATAGTATGTACTCTTTTCAGACCCATCTGCTGTTATTAGTGCCAGTTCCAGTTTTGAAGTTACTCAAAGTGATAATGATAGAAAGAAGGTTGATGCTGAAGGACCACTGGAGAGAACAGCAGAGCTTGATGATCCTTCCCATGACTTACCAAAGAACAGGCAAGTTCGGCTAGGATTTCTCGTGACTCATACCAACCACAAATTTCAAAACTAACCTTTAAAAGAAGTTAGCAAGGGAAAAATTATAGAATTAGGTCTTTTCAACCTAAATGGTTCAAAAATTACAAATGACTGGAGTACAGCTTGGAAAAGAATGCTGCCTATTGTTCTTACTGTCGTTGCTTTCTTCTAAATGAAAGTTCGTTTCCTGGATTTGTTGAAAATTCATTTACAAAAGCTAGATTTAGTTTTTTGCATACAGCTAATGAAATGTTTAGATCCCACAAAAAAAGTAAGTGCCATGTATCGAATATGATTGGCTGAAAAATTTTTCACTGGCACACCAGTCTATGTATTGTTGGATAATTTAAAAAATGTGAATTAAAAGAGAGAGAAAATGTTATGGCTTGTCAATCTTGTCTGTTTGTTAGCTTAAAGTGGGAAATCTCTTATAGTCCGATAAAATAAGGATGCAACCTCGGAATGAAAGATAATAAGCTAAAAATTTGCATATGTCTTTATTTTTATGGTAAAAAACCTACCTCAAAAGTCTCATATAATTACGTGTACACGTCTTAAGATATTTAAGGTCAAAGGTCATGAAAATCAGAATACCATATTTATAGATATTAATTATTATAAACTTTGTTTCAACTACAGATGATCAAATATCTTCTCTAATAATCGCTGCAGCAGCTTCTACTATTCGTAATCGTTCTTCTTCGGGTGAGCTTTTTTACTCTCGTACCAAGCTTTGGATAAAATATTTGACTGTGTGTTACGAAAAGATATAATAGTGAATGACCCAACCTTAGTTGTAATTATTATATCAGTCAAATACTTCTCCCTCAATATAGAAATGATAGTCTTATCATCCGGTACGTACTCGGTAGGAATATCTTTCAACTCTTTTAATGTAAATTATGAATCATTATTATTTTCTATATAAAAAAATCTCTTTCATGGCCTGTGTGATGTTATCATCTTTGAGATGCTTTTTATCAGTAGGTATTCAGTTTAAAAAATGAGAGTGGCAAGTAGCATGATATTTAGCCTCAGCAGCTACCAAGTCATGTTCAAAAAGTATACGATTTTTTACTAATTTTCCTAACAAGTCGCCTCTTTCTTCAGCTTTCGTCAAAACATTATTTTTAAAATCAAGAGTACTTACTTTACTGATGGTGCGTTTATACTTTTCTTTTTTTTCTGCGACTTCATCAGCTACTTGACCACAAAACAAGCAAGATGTTTTAAAATCAAATACCTCTTCTCGTTTTTTACGAGGTGGACTTTCTGCAGTTGGAGTTTCATCGTCTTCTGCACGTCGCTTCGATGCAGCAATTAAATTTTTACTTATATACACTTTTCTACAATCAACATGCACCATCACAGAAGTAAAAGTATTTAAATAATTTATATGACCGTCATTTCTGTCAATACTTGCAGTTTTTAATGTTTGTAAGCCATGCACAACACTCACAGAAGCACTTTCTGATATTAATTTATTACAAATAAAACAACAATCAGCCATTGCAATTAAAAGATACACTCAAAATTGTACACCTCTTAATGGTAATATGTCGTTTTCAACTAACGGATAAAATAAATTTTTATTGGTATAGAAATACTAACACAGAGAAATATCCTACCATTCCCATCATCAAGTAAAATATCTCGCCACCACTACTGTACTTATACATAGAAATTCCAAACTCATTCGTTACGGTGTCTAGAAAGTAAAAAAAAAAAAAACTGGTGATATATAACAATGGAGCATCTGCTACAGCTTCGCAGAAACAGCAAACATTGTACAAAAGATTTGTATTTCGAGATATAATATTCATAGTAATATAGCAATATGGACGAAAATTATTTCTTTTAATATTGTATGTTTGGTAAAAATAAAATAAGTATTATTTAGAGAATATATAATTTATAATTAATATCTATAAATATGGTATATTAAATCATAAATAATAATAAAAATACAATAATAATGATAATAATAATAACAATAATAATAGTATTAAGTAATAATAATAATATTTAGTGGATAATTAACAATATAACTCATTTATTTATTGTATTCTACTGGCTGACCTCGCATTATCGTATATAAAGGTAAGCGGTCCCCTACTCTTTGCGCTGTATCTCAAAAAGGGTTGAACGTACATAAAATTACTTCAGAAAAAAGTTGAAGAGAATTTTTTGTTCTACAATTTCTCTAACCACCTTCAAAGTCATTTAGCGTAAGGGAAACGAGATATTTGCAAAAAACTGATTTTCGTGACCTTTGACCTTAAATATCTTAAGGCGCGTACACGTGATTATATGAGACTTTTGAGGTAAGTTTTATACCATCAAAATAAAGACGTTGCAAATTTTTAGCTTATTATCTTTCATTCCGAGGTTGCATCCTTATTTTGCCTTATTTTACTGAGTTATTAGAGAATATGACGAGTTTAAGGATAGTATAGAGAAAGGTCTTTTCCTATAAGTTGTTGCTATCATGTAAGAATATGACTTTTTTCAAAACTACCAATTTGGAAAAGGCCCCTAAGAACTGTTCTTATCTTAGCAAGCTAATTAAAAATAACATATTATCGTCATTTCAAGCTAAGATATTGAAAAACTGTTAAGTGATGAAATCAACAGACAGGCCTTTGCAATTATAGCCGATGAAACGTCTGATGTGAGCCATCACAAGCAATTAGCAGTTGTGTTTCCCTACATTCCAAAAGGAAGAGCCTATCCTATTAAAAGTTCGGTATTCTTATAAAAATTGATACTGAAAACATATTTAAGTCAATAAACTATATATGCTGCTTGACGTAGATGTGCTTGCTGAATAAAGATGTAGTTACCGGAGTACAGACTAGATGTAAAGCTGTCAATCCTTCCATTATGTATATTCACTGTTATAACATTGTTTAAACCTAGCTTCAGTTAGTGCTGAGCAAAGATATTTTACTTCTTTGGAATAGTACAGATGATTTTTAACTTCAATGAATGATATCCAAGAATGCATACAGTCTTTGAGGATATCACCAAACAAACTTAAACTAAAGACTCTGAAATCCCTTTCAGACACTAGATGGTTCAGAGGCGGTGTCTGTAATCTATGTTCACTTACACGAAAAAAGACATTGAATAGTGTATGGAGTCTAGTACATATAGCCACTGGTAAAGGTATTTTGCTAGAAGTGAAATCATTAAATTTTATTTCATCTTTGCAAATTATGCATCCTGTACTTCAGCTTGTTGTGATAGTGAGTAAAGCTCTCCAAAGCCCTAAAAGACCGCCAAGCAGTTGATGATGTTTTTTAGAAATGAGAAATACTGAAGAACAGTTTGAGGACATAACAAAACATAGGAAATGTGTAGTACACTAGATATCAAAATTCAAATCAACTCGATTTGATCAAGAAAAAAAAGTTATCTCTGTTAAAACAAAATTTATGGGCTTAAATATTAATAAATTTTACAAGTGTGAAAATGAAAACTTTGAAATTCTCGCAAAACAATTCAATGTCAATTTGGCAGCACTAGCAGTAGAATTTAAGCTTTTGAAATCAAAGAAACATGGGAAAACTGATACAAGTCTTCTGCCTAAAAATAATCTAGAATGGATTGACTGGTTATCCATGAGGTTCAACCTTTGAAATTTTAGTGCTGATTTTGTAAATTTTATACAATATGTGTAATGAGCTGCACAGATGACAGTCTTCTCAAAACGCAGTGTCTTGACATCCAAGCTCAGATCTAAAATGCTTCAAGATTGTTTAGAAAACTTGATGGCTCCATTTGTGAAACAAGAACTGGCTATTAACGTAATAACATGTGATATGACTGACATCTTCAAGAACAGTGTTGCATTCAACCGTTGGATGATTCAAAGTGATGTGAAACATCAATGTGTAATACTGAACTTTAAGAGACATGTATTTTAGTTTTAACTTTGACTTTTTAAACTACAAAATAATAAACCTTAACCTCTTTTATCTTGATTTGTACACATTGATGTAATAGTCTATTAGAAGATATGTCAAATGCTAAAATCAATCCCCACAATAGACATTGGATTGGGTGCTGCCTAGTAATAAACAAAAGAAACATTAATGATAAACTACAGTAAGTATTGAACATGTTATACTGAATAAACCCTGGTGATAACCAAAGATACCAAATATTGAAATGTAATGAATAAAAATGAGATCAGTACAATGAGATGTATCAGTCGATTGCAATTGAAATGCTAGCAATAATAATAGTAGAGCCCATCTCTTCAGCCATACTCCACTGTTTTGACAGTTTTACATATTGTAATGCATTCTATCACTTTCTTTTGAAGTTTATTTTCTTAGTTTTTATATGCTGTTCTCAGATCTGCCTTCTGGGCTAAAACAATTCACGCATTTGTAAATCAAATCCAGCTTTACAATGACTGGTTTATTATGTTTTACATTTTTAATCCACCTGAAATGGAAAAAGTAAAAACTTAAATCTCACGAAACTTTTTAACTGAAAATCTTGAAATGCTGACTAAGTATTTTTAACACTTATCCAATGTAGATACACTTTGATAATGTTTAATTTTTACCTGGAGCTGCTGCTTCTTCCTCGCCTTCAGCTGCTTCATCTGCTGGGGCTGCATCATCTGAATAAAACACATTTTACCATCACACATTTACTAACATTCACATAATACTTGTAAAATGTATAATAGGTAGTAAATAAACTTAGTACTCAATTGTTTTATTTGTAGTAAATAAATTGTTAATTCTCGAACAAGACCAAACAGTAATTACCAAATAATGTTAGAAATTAAATCCCTTATAATTTTGCTAATTTATTTATTCTTCTTAAGTAAAAATATACATATCAGTTTTCAAGAACAAAATGGGCATTCACATTAATTTAGATATTTTTGAAAATACCTGTGTATTTGTCTTGTATATAATTTTAGAATACTTATGAAATTGGGTTGTGCCTACAAACAATTTCAGTGACTATTCGAAAATATTGTATCTCAAATAAACTCATACAGTCAGTGCAATTTAATCAGAAACTAGTAACAACATAATTATGGAAATGAGAATTGTAAAGTGTGAAAGACTGTAAAGGCAAAACTGTTTCATCATGATTTATGATATCTAGTACATACCTTCAGTATGATCATAATTATGCAGGTTTAATGTGGTTTGTTAGAGACAGCAGGAATTATTTTAGGTAGACTTTGTACATAAAATTGGTCTATTGCAGTACTCATGGTAGCATTTAAATAATATTTGTACTTAACTTCACCAAACATTACTACCAGTGACTAAAACCATGTCCAGTGCCAAAGTATATATATGCGCTATATAATGCGGATGGCGAAAATAATAAATATCCCACAAAAGACTCAAACAAGTTAAAATTTGATATACAAAGTGTTAAATATCTTGGCCAAGTTTATTGCCCAGCTTGGTATGCAATTTCATTCTAATATGGCAGCTGTTCGAACATTTAAAAAATTAACAACTCCATTATTTATGGGCCTAGAAACATATTTACTAGTTACAATTGTAGTCAGAACCCTGTATTTCTCAAATAGATAATATTAATATTTCAGTTGCTACAAAATCTTTCTACTTCATTTCACTGATTTGGAAGTAATATTTCAGTTATAGCAAATTCTAGTGTAGAAAGAACCTGAAAAAAAACAGCCATAACTCAACTACCTCCTTTACAGTATAAAATTAGCCATTAATTAAAAACCAAAAGTAATCAAAGCAGTTTTAACCATAAAAGCTATCCTGAAATCTAGCCTATTATTCGGAACAACATTATAAACCAACATGCTCAGTGTTAGGCCCTTGTTAATTCATCTCCTTTAAAAATGACATTTCTAGTAACATCAATGATAAAGTAGTTGAATACAATGAGTTCAGATTATACAAGGCTCTTCTCTACAAATGGCACAATATGTAAATCTAATTTGTGTCAATAAACTGATATTTTAATAATGACTTCAAATCTGACATAGTTATAAAACTGGATAAAACCATACAGAATATGAACCAGAACTTCCCAATATTACAGTAACTGCTTGGTTTAAACTACTGATGTTAATACCTCTTAGGCAGATCAAGTATTACAACCTAGTGAAAAATATACATCCAATATATCTATATCGTAAGAATAATATGGTGGATGAAGCAGCAATACAAGATTTTATAGATGAGCTACTTTGAAAGCAACCTGCGCGAAGCTTTCTTGCACATAGGGGGAGGGAGGAGCAGAAACTCGACCACACCTACCGCCACCCCCTCTTTCACTGCTCGTTCTATTTCCTTTACAAGATACAAGTGGGAACAGAGTGTTTTGCTTCTCTGCGTTGGCTTTTTGGAGCATCACACTATGTTTTGTTATTCTCGTTGTTATGGAATAACAATTATTATTATTAAATATTATTATTTATGTTAAGAATAGTCAATTGTATCTATTTAATATGTTAGTATAAAATTAAAAAGTATTTTAACAAATGTTTATTTTTAACAGCCGTTGTTATTATTACTGGGTTTGGACAGCTGTTATGTAACACATACCCTACAATTAGTGGTAAAATCACGACAGGAGTGGTTGGTAAGGAATATGAAGTGGGAAGTACACTTCTCCTCCCTCTCTACATCTCTCTCTCACTCTCACTCCTCTCCGCACTGTTCACTTAACAGGTTACTTTCAAAGCGGCTCATCTATAGCAAGAACAGAAACTGCTCAGTCTACAAATCCTTGTGGAATGAATCCTTATCAGATATGGGTTAATCTCATAGAGAGGAGCACTTAAACATAGTGTTGTTTTATGTAACGTAATTTAAATGTATTATTACTTCCCGTATTTCTTTGGTTTTTTTGACATTTGAAGAAGAGGACAGATACCAGTTCTTGAGTTGGTACAGTATTAAGGTTTATTTATGTTTGTTATCCAAGAGAGTGTTATACCGATGAGAAACAGAGAACCAACAAAGCCAACATCAAGCAAACGATGATGACCATACTCAGATTATCAGAGATTAGTCTGACACTAACTCGATAAAATATTAATTTCTTTATCTCCTGTCAAACATATATGAACATTAGATCAGCGTGTGATATTGCCATGCAGAAGACCAACGTAGATTTAAGAAAGATGTTCTGTAAATATTATAGATTTGTTTGAGTCAAATAAATTAGAAGATTATAAGTAACTAGGTATAACAGGAAAGGTCAGTAATTAACATGAAAATCAAGACATGTTTCAAATTATTCTATAAACTTAAAATATGTTGTATACAAATATTTTTTTACTATTTGTTAAATGAACATTGGTTAGATAAAAATAATAAAAATATTTTGGAAAATATCTCTGATTATTATACATTAACATAAGGAATTATGGTGGATTCTAAACATAAATAAACGAAAGCTTAAACTTTGTAAACAGAGAACATCTTAAATATAATAACAAATTATTATTATTTTGAAGGTTCTCAATTTCCTTATTCTCTAATAAATAGCAACAAGAAAATGTTGAATACAAAATTTAAAAACCTATTTACTTTATTAACACTTAAAACGTTGAGAACGTTTGTCCTGGATACAGTTAACATGCATTTACATTAAACTAATAAATAAAACAATTTTTCTAGTAGCCACCAGCTGACAGTTAGCTGTACAGGCACACTGCCATTGTATCATTCACAATGGCCCAGCCTGCTTTACATGTCTTGTTACTTAAACTTTCTATAACATTAGAATTGTAATTTATTTAAGCTTTATTAATGGCCGCTCGATAAGACTATTTAAGTCAGAATCAGAATCAGAATATCTTTATTGTCATTTGTCAATATTACAATTGCTATAGACAACGTCAATATAACTAATATTAATAAATAAAAATGTTATAAGGCTACTAGTTTATTTGAATGTCATTAACTGATATAAATATATTGAACTAATTCGTACAGTGTATTTGTCAATTTAAAAAAATGTAACTGTAGTATTAGTAAATACATGACAAAATAAATAGTTGAAACAATAAATTAAATTACAACTAATCAACAACTCCATTCTAGGCCTAAGGAAGGTAACAATTCGTAGCAAAAAAATTCTTCAAGGGAATAAAATGCCTTACTTATAAGCCAGTTCGACAGTTTAGCTGCAAATGGTTGAAGTTCTAAGCTTCTAAACGTTTGAGGTAATTTGTTAAAAACATTTAATTTGTAAATATTTATGGCTAACTAATGTTTTCCTAAGTCTAGAGGAAGGTGCAACAATATCCCGAGCTCCCCTAGTGTCATAATCATGAATTGTCATCAAAGCAGATAAAGTCTTCAAAATTCTCCTTTACATATATTACATTTTGAAATATGAAAATGCCAGGAACAGTCATTATATTGTAGTCAATAAAGCATTGTTTACAATCATCTTGATAACCCAACTTGGCTAAAATTCTTACTGCTTTCTTTGCCACGCAAAAACTTGACTGGCACCCCTACTGTTACCCATAGCATTGAGGCATAAAGTAAGTGTGAGTGAAAGTCACTGAAATAAGAAGAGAGCAACATATTTCTACCAACACAGTTTTGTAATTTACGTAACAGAAAACAAGCCTTAGATAGTTTAGAAATTACTGAGTTAGTTTGAGCTTCCCATGATAGTTTTTTGATCTAATGTTACTCCAAGTAATTTCACTGGCTTAATACAGCTCTCTGCTATGTGCAACTTTTTTTAGTGTGAAACAAATTGTTTCAGTTTTATCCCCATTGACTTTAAGATGGTTGACATCAAACCACGAGTTTGCAATTTCCATCACTCGGTCACTTTGTGCTTCCACTTCTTGGAAAACTTTGCCAGTAACTAAAAAAGAAGTGTCATCTGCATATAGAATAGTCCTTACATGGAATATTGGTTGGCAGATCATTTATATACATAATAAACAAGAGTGGGCCCAAAACTGACCCCTGTGGAACCCCAGCAAGGACCTCCTGAAATGAGGATTCTGAACCGGCCACTGAGACTTTGTGTAATCTGCCACAAAGATAAGTTTTAAGGAAGTGCAACGGTTTATCATCAATACCATAGTATTTTCAGTTTACTCAGTAGAGTTTCATGTGATATACTATCAAAGGCCTTACTGAGATCCACAAGAAGTCATATTAAACATATTCACAGTTCTCAAAGCTATTTATGATATTAGTTACAACTTCATTTAGAGCTTTAGTTGTAGATCGACCAGGACGAAAGCCAAAATTGGCTATTACTTAAAATGTTATATAGATCAAAGAATTCTAACAGTTGGTTCTTAACGCAATGACTCCATTATTTTTGAAAACAACAGATACAATACATATTGTTCTATAGTTGTCAATACATGATTATTACCTTTCTTAAAAAGAGGTAACACTCCTAGACTTTTTTAAGCAATCTGGAAATTTAGAACAGTGAAATGAAAGATTGATCAAAAATGTTAATGGCTTAACAATAGCATCAGCAATAAGTTTTGATAACTTTGTTACTAAAACCAAACACATCTTCACTGTTAGAGGGTTTTAATGATCTTATTACCTTAAGTACATCAAGCTCGCTGACATATTTCAAGTAAAAGTTTTCTGGAGGCTGTTCAACATTACTTAGAAAGGAAAAATGACTAATATTATTCTTATTAATTGCCTTAGCACTATCAACTACATTTTTCCCAATGCCAATATAATAGTTATTAAATTCTTCAGCTGTAATAGGTGGTATTGGATTTTCCCGTTTATAGTAAATTACCAGCCTTCAGACTTTATTATTTTCCATGCGGCTGAACATTTATTCTTTGAATTTTTTAATATGTTCTCATTATGCAAGATTTTTGCTTCTTTAATTTTACTCCTGTAAAACTTCTTTTTGGCAGTGTAACACATCTTAAGTAATATATTGTTTTTGTAATGAGGAATTTTTAGCAAATCCTGTAACATAATTACCGTGCTTCACATTTTTCTTAAGCCACTGTCAAACCAAGAAGTATTATTCTTACTTTGATTTTCTCTGTTTAACATTTTTAGTTTTTTCTTGGACAACTGTTATTGTATACTATTGATAATTTACTTAAAAAATAATCATATGCAATATCTACAATCTTCAATGTTATACAACAAGTTCCAATTTAATAAAGAACTTATTTCTGTGAACTCTTGCAATGTTTCATCACTTAGCTTCCTATAAGAGATTTTAACAGTTTGGGGAACAGTAAGTGGAGCAGTGAATTCAAAATAAACAATAGAATGGTCTGAGATTCTCTCCTTCCATAAGCGGTTTTTTATACAAATTATTATCTAAGTCTGTAGCTATATTGTCAATACAACTGTTATTTCTTGTTGGGAGTTTATTTACGCAGTAAAGATTGAATGATTTTAGAAGGTTTACAAACATTACAGTGTCTTGCTCTCCACTCTTTAGAATGTCAATATTAAAATCCCCCCCTAATACAATTTTACATTTAGGCTTTTTTCTTTGAATAAAGCATAAGAGATTATCAAGATTAGCCAAAAATATTTGGGCACATAGAGCTAGGAGTCCTATATACCGATATAAAAATTACATTCCAAAAATATTTACATGTATACAAACAGCTTCAAGTAAACCAATTTGGGTTAAATGGGCGATATCAATCACCTCAAAAGCAATATTGTCATTAACAAGAATAGAAGCACCTCCATAAGCATTTTTCTCTGCAAAAGGCAGCAGCTAAATTAAAACCTACAGGAACATACAAGGAGACTTCCATTTTTGTGCAGCCAGTGCTCATTAATAAGGACAATGTCGCAATTGGCTTCATCTAAAATAACAGCTAACTCATTTAACTTGTTCCTTATTGACTGGATATTTAAATGCATGATGCATACAGTTTTGGTGTTATTTGATTTCAAATTAACCAGTTTGTGACTTAAACTAGACTTAAAATTATATACAGAATTTACATCAATCACTCTTGTTGCACACTAGGTCATCAGGTGTTGGACTGCCATTGGTAAGTTTCCCGCTGTAGACCCAGGTACTGCTGACTGCTGAGGGCTTCCTGGTGTGTTGTCTACTGTTGCAGGCTGCTCGCTGTTGCTCGGTTTCTCAGATGGGGGGTGACGGTGAATCAGCTTTCTCTTTCGCCGCCCTCACATATCTTGCTCACCAACCACAGCTTTCCCGTACGATTTAGGTGCATACCATGCCTTGTGTGGAGGTCCCTAGTGGCTTTGCTGGCTTCCACAAGAGTGACATTACTGAAACCATCGCAAATGTTCTTTAGGGCTACATTAGTTTTCTTAGTTTCCTTGTTTACGCAAGACCAGTCCAACAAATCATACCGGTTAGGAAGGTCAACCAGAATGATTCTTTTTGTATTATATCTTTTTAAGGTGCTAGTAATGGCGTCAATGGCTAGGTGCGCTTCATTATGAGATACATCGTTTAGTGCCACAGGAAATCACCAAAATTATCCTTGTCCTTCAACTCCTCCCCATCAATGTTTTTATGATCCAAAACCTGACTAGCTCTGCCGCCAGGTCTTACAAAAACCAATTGCATCGTATGGATGTTTGTGTTTATTGATTATACCATGCTAGGTCTTTTACCATGGCTATCAGTGCAAAGCAACATTCTTGGCAGAGTGACTTCCCCAGCTCTTGCTTTGTCATCAGTGTTTGTGATTGCTAGTTTCTAGATCGTCATCTATGTGAGAAGAGCTGCAAAGGGATTTTGGGTCGTAAAAGAAACTCTTCGTTATGTTATCCAATGTTGGAGGTTTCTCCTGTGCCACTGAACGACCTCTTTTGTAACCAACCTTATTAAACCTTGGTCTGATCCTTGAGTATGGGCCTGAACCTTGTTGGAAAGAGGAAGGGAAGCATTTGAGACATTTTTTGACACATAATTTCTCGTCGGCTTTTTAGTTTAGTTTGTTAGATCAAAACATTGTCTTTCTGCAGCACCTCAATGACTTCCTCTAGGCTCTTAATTGAGGACAACATTTTGGACACTTCCTCCTGGTATATTTTACATGGTTTGCATTGATTTTGAGAGTTCTGAATGTCCCTTCTGTATTCCTCCTTTTCTTGATCACATAGTATGATTAGCTCGGCTTTTTTTGAGTTTGCTCAGTCTTCAACCTAGCCTTTAAGCGAGTATTTTCCTCGTATAGTTGTTTTTCCATTAGATTGTATTTTTTTATTTAATTCTTCTATTTCCTCTTCTTTTTGCATAATCTTATCCTCAAGCTCCAGTTCACGAGATGATTTACTGTTTTAAAATGTAGTAAATTTTAATAGGAGTATTTGTCATCCAGAAATGGTGTTTGCGAATCATCTCAGGACGTAGGAGATTCGAAACTTGTAAACCTCTTTTCGGTGAATTAAAAATACTTACTCTGGCTGGGTCTGGTTACAAGTCTGGCATACATAAGAATTTTTACCATCCATGGAAAGTGAAACTTCAAACATGTCATAGATAACAATTAATAAAGATCTAAGATTTTTCAAGTTATAACTGAAGTAATTAATTCTCTTTTTAGTTTTTTTATTAAGCTTACAACTAAACTCCTTAATATAAATGTTATTATCTAAATGAGATATAAATACCCTAAAGAACCTGTTGAAGGAAGTGTGAGCATAATTAAAGTACAAAACACTAAAACCTAAAACATAAGACCAGTTGATCCTCGAGAGTTTATTTCTTAGTTCTCGACCTGAAGATAGACTCACTTCTTCACCAGTTGATCCCCTACAGATGTTGGGTGAACATTTGTAGAATTACTGTTCACATAAATCCTGAAGCATAGCATGTCGTGTTCCAAGTATAGTAAATTTCCCACAAGAGAAATAGTTTTTAATTGGAATATTTGAGAAAACATTATCCAGATTTGCATCAGAGCAAGAGAGTTCAGAGTTGTATGTATTTCAAGATTTCAAGATCTTTATTCGTAAATGCAAAATACATTTTTACATTACATGTCAAAATACTAAAACTATATCTAACTCAACAAATCTCTTACACAGTAAAAACATTTATCAAGAAAGTGTGTCTTTAGTTTTTTTTTAAATAAACGTAGATTTTGCTCATTTTTAATATTCAATGGCAATGCATTGAAAGCTTTTGCACCCAGGTGGTATGGACCCCTCTCAAATGCGCTAGTACTATGTGCAGCCACAGATATCAGCCCTCTTGATCTGGTCTGATACTGATGGTAGTATCCATTGCTTACAAAAAGCTTTGGATTGCCCTTAACAAAAGAGCATAGCTCGTACCCCACCAGACCCGCCAGAGTAAGTATTTTTAATTCACCGAAAAGAGGTTTACAAGTTTCGAATCTCCTACGTCCTGAGATGATTCGCAAACACCATTTCTGGATGACAAATACTCTATTAAAATTTACTACACTGGATGGACCCCAGAACATTAACCCGTACCTCAAAATCGATTGAACGTGAGAAAAATATACTGTTCGTAGAACATCTTGGCTACAGACCTTGGCGAGACGGCTGAGAGCAAATCCCATGGTTTGAAGCCTTTTGCAGACATGTTCCACGTGGCCGCCCCATGTGAGCCTATTATCGATATATAAACCCAGAAATTTAACTGAGATTTCTTGCTTGGCTTCCTCGCTTCCTAGTTTGATAAGACCCTGGATATTAAACTGGTTTGTGTTCCCTAGATGAAACTGGATGATATTAGTTTTGCTGATGTTTAATTTAAGTTTATTTAAATTGAACCACTGATTTAAACTTTGCAACTGGATGTTTGAATTCGACATAGCCAAATGTGGGGATTTATTGGAAACAAGAAAAGAACAATCATCAGCAAACATCGTAACTTTGAGGTCTGTTGAAATTTTTGGAAGATCGTTTACATAAATGAGAAATAATACAGGACCAAGAATAGAGCCTTGAGGAACACCACAAGTAATGGCTCTATATCATGAGAAAACTTTATTTTGGCCATCATGGATTTGGACAGTTTGATTCCTATCAGACAAATACGACTTCATGAATTGAAAAGAGTGACCTCTAACTCCATATTTTTCTAGTTTTCCAAGGAGAATATTATGATCAACGGAATCAAACGCTTTGCTTAAATCACAGAAAACACCAAGGGAATGAAGTCTATTGTCCAAAGAAAGCGATAGTTCGTTTATAAAATTGAAGATGGCTGATGTAGTGGATTTCCCTTGGCAGAAGCCATGATGCTGAGTAGAGAGAATGTTGTTGATTTCTAGGAAAGCCACAAGTTTGAAGTGGAAGTATTGAAATGTCTCAAGAAATTTGAGAATTCTCTTACATACCTTGTATCTGTGGTTGTAAAAAAAGTGTGTGATAATGTCACCACCACACACAAGTTTATAATTTTCCCACTTATCAATGAAAAATATCAAAAAGCTTTCAAGTTTCTCTATAAGCAAATATTCATCACTTGCAGGGGTATGGTACAAACTTACAACAATAATCTTGAGTTCTTCAATCAATAAAGCACATGCCTCAAATGGTTGTAAACACATAAAATCTAAACATAAACACTACAAAATATTAGTCTATTAGAGGCATAAATAAGCATACCACCATAATTGTTAACTTGCCTCTTATATATTAAAACTAAATTAGTTTGTTGAGTTGTTAATTTCAGAACTGTTCAACCAACGCCTGAATAAACACACAATATCATAGTTATTATTTTAAAAATCACAGAGTCAAGGACGTTTAGCTTGCTGAGCAATCCACCATAGATGATTAAAAATAAGAAAGAAAAAAATCAATTTGTATAAATAGACTCAGACTTATTGTTCCCAAACTATGGCTTAGTTTTTAATGTAGTCTTTTCCTTTTCAAAACACAATAAAAACCTTTTTCATAACTTCTAAAGATTTAAACCATATATTTTTTCCACAATTTCTTATTTTGTGTTTTTAGCATAGAGTGATTTGAAATATTCTGAAATACTGTATATAGTGCTTTAGATTACATTTAAATGTATTGTAATTTTACCACCTCTTTATTTCATTCGGACACTGTTGTAATGAATGTTTTTACCCATATAACTAGTTACATTTATAAGAATATACTTGGTTCAGAGTACTAGAGCAGTTGTATTTTTCAAAGCGAACTTCATTGTGTTGAATCTTTATATACTCTATTGTTCCCTTTACATAATTATATATTTTCCTGTAAGGATTTTAACTTATGTAAAGGAGTGTTTTACAGTAAGCTGAATTTTTCAAATCCGTGATTCTCAAAGGTGATTCTTATGAGTTTTTTTGTTCATAACATATAGCAACTGAACCTAGAAACCTACCTTCTTAGTTTGAACAAAAACTCCCATAATTGAACCACAAAGAATTTGGAAAAATAGTTTTTAATGCCCAAATTAATAGCTCAAAATGGCACTTTCTGGAGGTGTTTTAAAGATTTTCAAATGTAAAAGTAGGTCAAGCTATACATTATTTTAAAGATTTCTTCTATTTATTGGTCATTTTGAAAAATAAATGTTTTAATTTATTTCGCTTCTTTTATACAGGATGGTCCAAAATTTCAAAGTTGTAACAGCTTTTTTTTACTGCTACTTTATTATTTTGTATCATGACAATGCACCTGCTTAAACATAATTGCTTGGTCCTCATCAACTGTTGAATGTTTGGCCAAAAACAGTACTGTAGCGATGCCCCACCCTCCATATTCCCCAAACATGGCTCCATATGAATTTTTTTATTTACAAAAAAAGAGAACCTTAAACGGCCATCGTTTTACAAGTTTAGATGACATTAAATTGCATTGATGAAAGAGCTAAAAGCTATCCCAAGGATCGAGTTTGAGAAGTGTTTCGAGGGCTGGAAGAAGACTCTCAACCACAAGTGTATAATACCTAACAGGGACTACTTTGAACAAGATAAAATTAATGTAGACAAATAAATAAATATTGTTTTCAAGAAATTCAAACTCCTGTTAATTTTTGAACATACCTGGTTCATCCAGATACTACTTTTAAATGCCTAAAATTCCTCACTGAATAATTAGACATATTTTTACTTATATTTTATTCATAAGCTCTAATCTTATTAAATTTCATTAGAATAATTTCAAGATTACATATTAGAGAGTTATGTATAGATGCTTTCATGGAGGTTACTAATTTTACCCAGCCTCTATATTCTTGAGGTGATTATGTACTTCTCAAAGTGTATTTTGGTGAAGAGGAAATGGAGGTTCACAATTACGAGACAGAGTTAGGAGCAACTATTAACTACAACACAGAATAACAGCTTTTGCTCTACTCACAAAACTACTTAAATGTCCGACTAATCAACTGACTTCCTGAAATGCTTAAAAACATTGAAAATTTTACTAAATTTAAAGCTTGTTTAAAACTCCTTTTAGTATCAGGTGTGTTTTATTCTGTTCATGACTTCCTGACGCGCCACTGGGATAATTAAGTCCCACATAAAATCTTGATCAGATAATAATGGAATGAATGAGTGAATGGTCTTATCATGTATGATTGAATGTAACAGGAATTGTTTATTTTTATGTAAAACAGACTTTGATATCTATATTATTATAATGATGCTTGCAATCTACATTTGTCTTACTGCAATAAAGAATTATTATATTATTATTATTTTAACTATTTTTATTACTGTCAGTAATTATGTAAGTTATATACTGGTTACAAATAAACCAATAATTAAAACTTTAAAAATCAATGTAGCCCTCACAGTGCTTTTCTTATCCCTATTTTATCAGTTTAATATAATTAAGTTTAGCATAAATATGTCATTAGTACTGCAATTGACTTCATTAAACTCTATAGTATTATATTTATTTAAGTTTTTCATCCCTTTATATTCCAGATCAAATGGTCAATGTACCCTATAGACTTCAATCAGTCCGAAATTACGAAATCTGAGGGCTGATGAATCAAGTTTGCAATATATTACTATTTTAGGTTAACTAGTTTTTACAGTGTTATTCATTTAAATTTTCATTTATCTCCAGTTACCTTTGCACTAACCACAACTGTATTGTTTATATCTACATAATAATACTTGGGCTTTTTCACAATAAGCTGATATTATGAACCAGTATTTATAAAATAATTAATTCACAAAAAGTCCTCAAGGCATAGATTTTTTAAGTTTTCCCCAAACATTTTTTCGTTCAGCTTGATGATGTCATGATGCAGCAGGATGAGAATGAGTCTGACAGTGAATGTCTCTTCAGTGATTATTCCTGAGTTTCTTATCTATACTTAGGAATATCCCATTATACAAAAGCTTGGTGACCAAGAGATTTTTGAGTATGGCATAGTGAGTTGTTACGGGTTTGGATAGGATAATAACTTCCAAATAATCACAATTAACCTCAGATTACTAAATTTTTAAGCTTACTTATTAAAAAATTCACAATCTAATGTCAGTCTCCTCCATATGCTTAATAACATCCTCGAAGGAGGCAACGAACTTCTGTGACACATGTAGCAAACAGGACTGCTACCAAGGTGGAGATACTATGTGATAACGATAGTTCACCTAAGTAATGTTAAGAGTATTTTACTATCTGGGTAGGTATAGCCAATCACACCAGATTGTTCAGCAATAGTCTAGACAATCGAACCCCTTCTCACTGAGGTTAGTAACCAGAACCAGTTAATAGAATTTGCTAGTGCGCATGTCACCCCTATGGAATGGTAGTTCCTATAACTAAGTATAGCTAATCACATCAGGTTGTGCAGGTTGTTAAGCGATAGTCAGGAGCAAAGACAATCGAACCCCTTCTCACTGAGGTTAGTAACCAGGACCAGTTAATAGAATTTGCTAGTGCGCATGTCACCCCTATGGAATGGTAGTTCCTATAACTAAGTATAGCTAATCACATCAGGTTGTGCAGGTTGTTAAGCGATAGTCAGGAGCAAAGACAATCGAACCCTTTCTCACTGAGGTTAGTAACCAGGACCAGTTAATAGAATTTGCTAGTGCGCATGTCACCCCTATGGAATGGTAGTTCCTATAACTAAGTATAGCTAATCACATCAGGTTGTGCAGGTTGTTAAGCGATAGTCAGGAGCAAAGACAATCGAATCCCTTCTCACTGAGGTTAGTAACTAAGACCAGTTAATAGAATTTGCTAGTGCGCATGTCACCCTTATGGAATGGTAGTTCCTATAACTAAGTATAGCTAATCACATCAGGTTGTTAAGCGATAGTTATTTAACTATTGTATGACTAAATAAAGCTACATTACTAATAAATCGTATTTTTAAATAGCTCTGTTCATAATTAATTGTTTATTTATTTTCAAAACTTTAAACTTTTCTTGATCAGATCACTAATAGAGTTCTTAAGTTGAAAATTAGATTTTTACAGATTCGATAATAAAGAGCAATAGTTGTTATAATTTCAGCTTCCGAAAAAAAAATTGTTTACATTACTTCATAAGTTCTTTATGATAAAATATTACCATTAACATATAACAGACAGAAAGGGCATAGTTGATACATTCTAACTGAGAGTATACATACATATTTTCTATGTTTCATATAAAATAACGCACTTGCCCCCAAAAGAGATTCTTGTGCTCGCCGCATTTCAAGTTCTTTGTTGTTATATCAATTGTCTCAGCAACTGGTAGAGTTGGTCTTTGTAGAAGTAGCTTAACAATTAAAGTTCAGTTCAAGATTTGAAATAGAATCTTGAGAAGTTCAAAGAAAATCCTGAAAGCAGTAGGAGTAGAACCGCTAATAAACCAGAGCATCGCAATCAATATTTTTATCCATCTAATTTTGTTATAATCCACCTTAGAAATAGATACTAAGAATACTTAGGAAATTTATTATTTCCTCTATGTATTAATGATGAAATGTATTTAAATACTTCTTTCAACAAATTAGCCTTGTCTAACTTCTTAGATAAGATAAAGTTATAAGATCATATTGACTTAACCTGCTAACACGTTTGATCACACAGTAGAAAGCCAAAATAACTGTAATGCTAATTTAAAATTTTTAATTTAAATTCTTAATATATATCACTGTTTTAAGGCCATAGTTCGTAGTTTGTTTATAAATTTCATATATCAAAATATACTGTTACATATAATGACATATATCTACCTGTGATATCAAAACACAGGTACATAGTGAGAACACCCAAGCATGTATATGTTTAAAATCAATTGAAAGTATGATACTAAAGTTAATTCTAGTACATGTGACTAAAACATTTTTTAACTTGGTGCTAATATTTTACCATTCTTAATTTTATTTATGACAAATGTGAATACATGTTTA
Source organism: Homalodisca vitripennis (assembly GCF_021130785.1). NCBI lineage: Eukaryota > Metazoa > Arthropoda > Insecta > Hemiptera > Cicadellidae > Homalodisca > Homalodisca vitripennis. The sequence continues at coordinate 132,369,193 of NC_060208.1, forward strand.
CAGCTATAAAACCATGGAAGTATTACTGGTATGCGTACTATGTTATATGTTATAAGACCACAGAGTAAATTCATTATTCTAGTTAGACATTTTATTAGAATACTGAAATTCATTAACATTTTTTAGGCAATATTAGAGCAAAACTAAAAAAATATTAAATTACATTCAGAAACAGACCATAACTTTAGCACTCTAGAATAATATTCAAACAATTGGATGCTTGCAGAAGGTAAATTAACTTAATTTTGGTGAAGTGACAACAGAATACATACAAAATAAATGTATTCTGCACTGCACGCACACTTCACCAGACTAAGAGTTAAGCATCTGTAATGTTCCAAAATAAAGCATGGACAACCGAGTCCTAAAAATCAAAACTGATTGAGGTCAAACCCTAATCTTATTAAAAAATTTTCCAATTCACCAAAATAACTAATGAACTAAAGACAAAGGTTAAATCAGGCTATGTCAATTAATGCATTGCATCCTAGGACCATTTCTATTGTTACTGTACAGCACAAAGAATTTCAGAGGGTTCCCACTTAACGTCTATTGCTAAAAAAAGGTAAAATTGGAGCGACTCAAGTTTCCATACATCCATAATTTCTTATAAACTTGACAATTGCTCAATAATTTATCAAAATATGACAAGCAACACGTTTTTTAATAACACAATATTTTGAGTTGCAACTTTATGTCTCAATATGCAATTTAAGTATCATTATTAAATCCCTTAAATATAAATTAGTTTAATTGAATTGTTAGTAATTTTTAAAATAGCGACTGTAATTTAAATATCAAATATTTTATACTTTTATGTTATTTGAATTTAAATTAATCATTAAGTAAATAATAAATTTCTTTATTATTATTATCAAATCAAATCAAATCATGTATTGCCAAACAACTTTTCAGTACAGGAATCTGTCATGTTTTTTCTTAAAGATAGTCACAGTTATTGTATTAAAACTATCCTTTTACCCTAAACACTATTTAATACTAATACTAAAGTTTTGACATATGAATCATTTTCTGTAATATGGGAAAAAACAATGTACATAATGTCCAACAAAGAGGTTTAAAAGTTTGATTTTAAATTACTTACCCATTTATGCACTGAACATTTTTAAACTCTACACAATTAATAAAGTAGGTTTTAAAAATATTCTGTGAAAATTAAAGCTCCCTTACAATTGTAGAAACAAAATGGTGACATATTGAAAATTTTACCATTTTGCTTCCTATAAAAATTCATTTCTTGAATTACCTGATTTGATTACTGCATTGCAGTTTTAAAGAACAGCTGTTCAATAACACTCACTGTTGAAAACAGTTGTTTGATTGATTAATAATGCTTGTGCTATAAAAACATAACCTAACCTCCTCCATTACAGTTTTACTGATATTGAAGTTCGAGATATGACTTTTAATGTTGAACAAAAAGTGAAGTGTTGTGTGTGAGCTATTGCTCTTGGCAACATTACAAAAGCAATTAGACAATTTCAGGTTGCCTACACAGGAGTTGAACCACCTAGCAATCCAACAATAACTAAGTGGAAAAACCTTTTGTTAGAAACTGCAAGTGTCATAGAAAAGTACTCTAGAGGATCAAATGAGGAAAGAGAAGTACTAGTACGCGCATCAATGCTCCAATCTCCAGGTAAACTGAAATCCCTAAGGAAGGTTGAACTTGAAACTGGTGTTTCAAAGTCTTCAGTACAGAGAATAATTAAGAAAAACAAAATTAAATTTTACGAAAGTCACCTAGTCCATAATCTTCTTGAAGATGGTCTGGACAGGAGAGTGTTATTTTATTCTCGTATCATTGAGTTTCATTAGCTAGATCCTAACTGGCATACTCAAATTGTTTTTCAGACAAGTCCACTTTTTACCACAATGGTGCTGTAAATAGGCATAATTATAATTATTACAACACCGTAATCCACACATTCTTGAACAGACTCTACTCAAATAAAAAGGAATTACTGTTTGGGCAGCTGTCAGTTGTAATTGGGTGCTATCTTACGCCATTTCAGACAGTACAATGTGTAGGGATAGGTAAGAACAGGTTTTAAATGAACAAGTCTTGCTTCATTTTACGGTTCCAGAAATGGATCAAGCAATCTTCCAACAATATGGCGCTCCTCCTCATTTCACAAATCCTGTCAAGCGATTACTAAATTACAAACTTCATGGCGGTTGGATTGGTATGGAAGTAATTTTTTAGATTGGTCACTCCAATCTCCAGATCGGAGTATGTGATTTCTTACTATGGGGTTACTTAAAGGAAAAAGTTTATAATCGTAGCTTCAATAATAATGAGGATTTAAAACAATCAATTGAAGAGGAAGTTCTCCAGATACCACAGAATTTCTTATTCTTATTTTTTAAGCACTGTTATCAGTAATGCTGTAGATGGAGCTTATATTGGTCACTGTTAAATTACATTAAAAACATAAAACCAATATTTAATACATTTTATTGTTTTGTGAGGCCTTTCGATATCCAAGATATCTTCTTCAGACACATCACAAAATAAATACAAAAGTAAATTTGATTATTAATAATAGTTAACATATGTGATTTAATATTAATTTGTCCTGTGTGGTGTAGTCTGTAAATATAATTAAATTATTACTGGTATTATACTATATAAATTTTGAATGTTATTTTTGTAATCTTCGTTTAAGTAATATTCAATTTTGAATTGGTCCATCTTCTTGATTTAGTAGATCATCTGTATTTGTTTGATTTATGTAATATGACTCCCATGCATTTAAGTATTTTGGAGTGTTAACATGTTTTAATAGTTTTAAGTTTTTCTGTGATATAGTGTGTCCAGTATTGATGCAGTGGTGTGCGACGGCAGATTTTTCTTTTCTGTTGAATTTAATGTGGGAGCAATGTTCTTTATATTGTGTATGAATTTTTCTTCTTGTTTGTCCAATGTATTTTTTGTTGCAGTCATCACATTTAATTTGGTATATACCTGATTTATTAATAATTTCTTCTTCATCTTTTGGATTTTCAATTTATTCTTCAATTGACTTGATGTTTTATATGTGACGTTTTTATTTGTATGTTTTTTGAATGATTTTTGTACATCTTTAGATATATTTGTCCATGTAGTGCTTATCCAATTTGTGTTTGTATCTTTAATAGGTAAAAGTGTTGTTTTTGACTTTTGACATATCCTAACGTACCTATGAACACTACGATTCTCTTAATACAAGATTGGCTTCAGTCTATACATTTATCAAGCAAAGAAGTTGAAGAGTTCATGCTTCTAATTAATCTATGTATGAATCAAAATTGTTTTCAATTCAAAAACTTATTTTATTTTCAAACTAATGGAACAGCAATGGGAAATCCTTTGTCATGCTTCATTGCAAATATTTTCATGAGTCACTTTGAAATTTTAGTGAAAGAATCTCTACCATACTTTCCAAGAATTAGGATTCGATATGTTGATGATATATTTGCAGTGTTCAACAAAAATGAAAACCTTAATAACTTTATAAATCACCTAAATTCATTTTACTCCAGCATAAAATTTACTCATGAAATTGAATCCAACAACTCACTTCCATTTTAGATATTTTAGTAATAAAAAACACAATTTAAAAGCAATTAGAATTCGATATATATCGTAAACCAACACACACACTGATCGTTATATAACAAATGACTCAAATCATCCACCAACACAAAAACGAGCAGTCTTCCATTCATTGATATATAGATTATTAAACACTCCTCTATCAAAAGAAAAATTCAAAAAAGAACTTCAGTATATAAAAGATGTTGCCGTTTTTAATGGATATAAAACAGATTTAGTCGAACATATATTTAAAAAAGCAAAAAAGAAACATGACAAAAAGTCAAAAAACAACACTTTTACCTATTAAAGATACAAACACAAATTGGATAAGCACTACATGGACAAATATATCTAAAGATGTACAAAAATCATTCAAAAAACATACAAATAAAAACGTCACATATAAAACAACAAGTCAATTGAAGAATAAATTGAAAAATCCAAAAGATGAAGAAGAAATTATTAATAAATCAGGTATATACCAAATTAAATGTGATGACTGTAACAAAAAAATACATTAGACAAACAAGAAGAAAAATTCATACACGTTATAAAGAACATTGCTCCCACATTAAATTCAACAGAAAAGAAAAATCTGCCGTCGCACACCACTGCATCAATACTGGACACACTATATCACAGAAAAACTTAAAACTATTAAAACATGTTAACACTCCAAAATACTTAAATGCATGGGAGTCATATTACATAAATCAAACAAATACAGATGATCTACTAAACCAAGAAGATGGACCAATTCAAAATTGAATATATTACTTAAACGAAGATTACAAAAATAACATTCAAAATTTATATAGTATAATACCAGTAATAATTTAATTATATTTACACACTACGCCACACAGGACAAATTAATATTAAATCACATATGTTAACTATTATTAATAATCAAATTTACTTTTGTATTTATTTTGTGATGTGTCTGAAGAAGATATCTTGGATATCGAAAGGCCTCACAAAACAATAAAATGTATTAAATATTGGTTTTATGTTTTTAATGTAATAAACTGTTATCAGTGTTGCTGTGGACTGATTACAGTTAGAATAATTGTGAACTGTAATTGTAGGTTTTAAAATAGGCTTTGTTCTAATTTTCTGATTGAAATGCTTTATTTCTCTAGAATATGACAATAAATAATTTTACAAAACCCAAAATACTGTTTTTTTTTTTTACTTAATGAATTGTGTAAAGTTTGAAAATTTTCGGTGCATAAGTGAGCAAGTAATATAAAATAAAACGTTTAAACCTCTTCGTGGGATACCCTGTATATGGCATTAAAATTGGTAAAAGCAAAATAATAACAAAAAAGAACAATTAATTAACCAATAACAAACAACAATTAACAAATATCAACAAATAACAATTAAAACCTTAATGTAAAAAAGTCTCCCTCCTATAGATTATAAACAGTTTTCCGTTTTTATATTTATGTATCTTTTAAAGGAATGAAGAGTGAGTTCTTTTATTTCTGTAGGCAAAAAGTTTAAAAAAAGTCTATTCCTGCTACCATAAAAACTTGAGTAAGACTTGCTGTATGAACAAAAATTGTAAATGAATTTGAAACGATTTCTGGTTTAAGATCTGTGTACTTTGAATAATCACTAATTCTCTATCCATTCCTCTTCATAAAGTCAAACAATGTAAGATATAAATAAAAAACACTGTTGGAATTCTATACTTTAAAAATAGTGAACAGTGTTCATCTTGCCTGGCTCCAGACATGATTTGTAAAGGTCTTTTCTGCAGCACAAATATGCGTGAGACTGATGAATGGTGCCCCCGTACAGTAGTGCGAAAAATAGTAAGAAAAATAATTATGAACATGGGCATAATATAAACTGTTTAAAACATCTTTATTCTCTCACTTGATCGCCGAAGGATAAAAATTCCTTTGGAAACTCTGTTTGCAACTGACTCTACATGGTTATCCCAATTCAGATTCAACTGTATTGTAACATCTAAAAAATTTTACTGTGTCAAACTCATGACCATGTTTAAAAACACGTTCGCTCCCAAGTGGCACATATTTGTGCTGGGCCAAGTGTACACACTGCCCTCGCATAATGCTAAGAGTTTCATAGTGTACCACCATTGAAAATATTACACTATCCACAGCCCAAAGTTGAAAATTGCTAAAATTAGGTTTTTTTGCGCAAACAATGAGTTATAATATATATGAAATTCTAATATATTAGTTTATTTCACTTTTAGAGCTTGTTTTTTGATGGCACATATATGTGCCGCTTTGGCTACAGCAATATAAAGTCTTGGTTTTATTGCTGTAGCCCAGCTGGCCGCATAATAATGTTTTCTCTAAAATTGATGTTTGTTTGAATAAAACAAACATTATACAGTCGTTAGGTTTTATTTATAGAAAACCCGCTACACAAAATATTTGACTTCACTATACGTTATTACAAATTGTCAAAGTATTCAAAACTGCTAAAAAAAAATTACTTTCTTACGCGCACTTTACGACACATTACTTAGAAAGTTCGTTCATCTGCTGCTCATTTTTCATGCCACGCCTTGAAGCAGTCTGGCATACAAAGTCCAAAGCTCTTGTTCTCATCATCTTTGCAGTCACCACACACGAAAAACGTAGTTTTCCGTTTCTTCTCTGTTAGGCGACAATTGATGCACCTAACCCTCTTCTCTAGCTTCTTTGGAAAGTGCTGCTGAACCGAGCTGTGCCTTGAGGGGCCAGGGCGAGGAGTGGGCAGAACCTGGATGAAGCTCTCAATTACTGTGTCCCTGTACTGGTGGTAGGTCATCTTCGAGTTTGGGCACAACTTTGAATGGATAAACTTACCATTCCAAAGGCAGGCATCCAACAGATGGAAAAAAACTTTAACATACCATCTTAGACTTTTCCGGGGGTTGAGTAGTAACTGATCATCTGATCACTCCTATCTATACCACTCATTGATCTATTATATGCAACAACCATACTTGGTTTGTTGACTGGATTCCCCCTCTTATTTGTCACTACCTCAAACTCGGGCCCGTTAGTTGTTGAAATTGTCAACACATTTCGTTTATCCCTCCACTTCATGATGGTTAAGTTGCCTTTTTGTCTGCTGATATACTCTCCCTTCTTCAACTTTTGCTGAATTACAGCTTGAGGATTACCTTCTCGGTTTTGCTGTAAGGTGCCACACATGTTGGTCTGTTTTTCCATGAGACCTTCAGCAAGAGCAACACTGTTGTAAAAATTATCTAAGAATAGGGAATGTCCTTTTTCCAGATATTTTTCCATTAGTCGCATCACTACCTCATACGTATGACCTTTGCTGTCATGTACGATTGTTCCCTTGCCTGTATAAATCAGAATGTTCAAAATAAACCCATCATGGGTGCACAGTTCATAGAGCTTAATGCCGTATTTATGCCTTTTATTTTTGATGTACTGTCTAAAAGACAGTCTCCCTCTCCACAGTATCATGGCTTCATCAAGAGACAGATTTTTGCCAGGGCTGAACACTTTGGCAATATTAGCTAACACATGACTCAGTACGTTGTCAATTTTATGAAGCTTATTTCCAGTGGCATCACTATCAGCATCATAAAAACAAAGGCACTGCAAAATTACTTGGAAACGGTTCCTGCTCATTGTTTTTTTTTTTAAATCGGGTGGTCATACAATGGGGAAGTGGACCAGAAGTGGCGAATACTTGGGAAATTTAAATTTCCCATCAGCATACAGAGCCCTAGAAACTTTTTCAGTTCTTCTGCAACTACAGGAAACCAGTTATTCAAGTTGGAATGACGTAATAAAGGGTTTCCCCTAACTGAATCAGCACGTTTGTTAATCCAACAACAAATTTTCTCAATAAGTTCGTTGTCAAATAAAATACTAAAAATTTCTAGTGGGTCAGTAGCCTCAGTATGTACTTGTTCTTGGCCAACAAAATCGTGAATCGTGGGTAAATTAGATGTATTTTTCCACTGTCCCTGTGTTTCTTCATATTTACTATGGATACTGTCCACAACGAACTGGACGTTGGGATCATTAGCAACATCATTGTTTTCATCATTTGGATGAACAAACTCAACATCAAGATTGTGTGGGTTTAGTCCTACAGTAAAATAAATATCCCCTTCTGGGTTAGGCAACTGAACATTTGGTTCATCAGGATCGTTTACGTCATTAGGCCTATGATTGTAATCTGAATCAGTATCTTCATTCGAGTAATCTGAAGGGTTGTACTCACTTTGTCCATCGGAACTAAACAAAGAACTAAGATCAGAATCCCCTCCCAACTCTCTGTCTAAGTCACTGCTGTCATCCAAAATCACATGCTCCATACGTGGTCGTTTACGTCGTTCCATAACTGCTTTTATGTTTCACAGCACCACATATAAGTAAATCACTTCAAAACAATACTTTGCGACACTTGTAGGTTGGATTTAACTCTTAAAAAACACTTCGCCTACAACATCTGAAATATAAACAAAGCAACAGGTGTACCAAACAGGAGTGCCAACATAACATTGTATTTACCTTCACTAAATTGAAGTACCCAGAAACCGAGCGGCACACATGTGAGCCACACATCTCTATAGACCGTATACGAAGTTTCAGAACTTTACCATAACCCGTATCTAAATAAATTAATGAAGAGTGAGGAGGAGTCAGTGGCACACATTTGTGCCACTGGGCTATGGTGAAATACCACGCGGCACAAATATGTGCCACCCGGTCTATATTTACGGAAATATATTTGCATTGCGGGAGAGTGAACGTGTTAAAAGAAAATTCTTTGTTTTGAGTTTTTTAACAAAAACAAATCAGTATATAGTTTGTGACAGTTATAAATAGGGCAGATTAACCTCTCCTTTACATTCACACAATTTCCCACATACATTGTTTTTACACCCACTACTATACTCATACTTTGCCATCAGACCCGTTTTTTATCAATTATCAATACCCCAGTGACCATACAAGTAATATCCAATACAGTAAAAGCCCTGTAACCTCAATATACATTTTAAGTGAGATTTACATTTTTTTTAAATCATTTCATTGCTTATAATACCATTAATTAGCTTAATACAAACCTGTTGCTCCATTCTGTAATTGTCTCTTTCCCTAGTCCTAAATAATGGAAAAATCCCTGCCCTAAACCAAATTACAAAGTTAGACTTTGATTTGTAATACAAGATCAACTCAGGACACAAAGGCAAGCCAGGTCAGCACACCAAGACCCCTAAAGGCATTCCTACAAGATTCTCTAAAATGCAATTTTGAAATAACACTGATTTCTTTTGAAATCTAAACCTCTCTGAAACTTGTTTGAAGCACAACTGCTTCCTTACTACAGTTACTTAGATAAAGTGAGGGTATATATCACAAATAATAATAATGCAGGCTCAAGAATTTAACCTTGTGTAATCAATAATTTTTTCTGAACTTGAAAGGGTTTTTCAATCGAATCCGATCACACTGTACTCTGTTAAGAAAGACGAGCCATTTATGTTGCAGACCTCGATACTCTTATAACCAATGCAGAAGTGTCTCAGATACATATGATCATGGGCTTTGAAGAGGTTGAGAATTATGATAAGCACATGTTATCATTTCTCCAGTCCATCAACAACTAATTCAATGATATTGGCAATTACATAAATTATTGATTTTTACTTCTAGAACCCATGTTCCATATTCAGAACTCCAAATCTTTTTAAATACTCCATTAGCCCTTGCCGGATTAAGAAAATAGTTTACTTATTAAAAAATGTACTAGCTTGATGAGTGGTTTGGACAATTGCTTGGAACAATACTTAAAAAGCCACAAAGATGAGCAATCGATGTGGTTATTCAATCTGAATAATCCAGGCCACCTCCTTCTCACCCACTGGCATCATAACCATGGAAGAAGTGGGGAAGGGATGTACCACATCTTTGGTAGAGTTTTACTTCGAGGGGATTAAAGAAGAGCTAAGGTTAAAATAAAATTTAGAGCTATTCTGCAACTTATGAAGGGTTTCTGTCAGTGTACCACCCATGTAGATTTTAATTTGTTTCGATTGTACTACTGGATTTAACTTAAGGGCAGTCCGACCTCCATAAGAACATAATGTTTAACTTGGGAACCTATATCTCTGTAATGGTTTTATAGATAGAGTCCTGATTTTTATTTTACTTATTAAATAGCTTATAATCTAGGTCTTATCATGAGGTTTTTAAATTTGAAAAAAAAATTAAAAAGTTATAATTTTTTTTATAATTTATTGTTTTTAACTAACTTTTTTATAAGTAAAAATGTTTACTGTGCCTCATTGACAAGAGATATTTATAAATTCCCATGAGGGGAAACTAGGCAATAGTAAGTAGAATACTGTATAAAAATTTGACTGGGTAGGCCTAGTAGTTTTTGAGTTATAGGGCCCCAAAGTTAAAAAATAACAAGTTTCGGCAAATCAAGAAAAAGCAAGAAGGTAGCATATTTTGGACTCATACCTTGGTTTAATGATGGCCTGCACTGTAGGAAGGGTTGTCTGGATCCTCTGCTTCTTGATACAGATCCTCCAGCTTCCTTTTGGCTAAAGTCCTTGATTGCCTGATTTTTTTTTTCAATGTCGGTAGCCGCTTTATCTGCTTTGCGAATCCGCTGGGTGTCGAGACGTTTTAAAGCTAACCGCATATTCAGTCCTGGTTCTAGCCCAATGTGCTCTAAAACTTTCACTTTGGAGCTGTACCCATCATTGAATGATAGGACTGCCTCATAGACACCTAGCCTAAGAGCACACTAGTGTAACAAAGGTGCGTTTAGGGAGCCGAGCCCAAATGACATTATTCATAGACTCATTAGGATTTTGAGATTTTCCTTTGAGACATTTTCTGAGTAGTTTCTAGGCTGCACAAAGATTTAAAAATAGGTTTGATTGCTTTCATTAGAACAGGTGAGAGGTGAAAATGCTGGCTGTGGTCATATTTAGTTTTTTCTTTGGCGGCTTTGTTATACTTTACACCATGTGTCTTCGGTGTCTGGGCATAAAATATGTAAAGGCGTATCGTTAGTAGACTGAACATGACAGTACAACGCCCAAAACTGCTCGCCTCATGGCTTCCACGCTGTGTGTATTCCTACGGATGGCTAGTCCATAGTATATTTGGATTTTGTTGGATCGCCTTCCCTGTTAGCCTACCTTTCCCAGAAAGAGATTTTCCGTCAGAAAGCTTCAAGCCTTTATTTTTCATGATAAAGTCCCTTATTCTTGTCCCCATCCTCTTCTGGACGTGTCCTACACATTCCAACTTCTGAATGGACACATCTGGGCCATATGGTGCTTCTGCCACAACTGCTGCATAGCCATTGGAGTCACCATCTCCAAGGTACTCCACATAGCGAACACCGTATTTAGTCTCGGATCTTTTGAACATTGCAGTCGCACCTTCAGCTTCCATACCTCCACTGCTACCTACATAATTTGCCTTGCATATTTCTAAGTGTTGGTTGCTTGTTTCTCTGAGGGCAGTTACAGTATTTTGACATTGAATAAATATCTATTACTTTACCCCGTATCTGCTGAAGTAATTGTGACAACGCCATTTAGCGAGGTGTGGCCTCGCTTTTGCCAGCTTCCGTCAACCGCAACACACATAAGTCATTAGAATTTCCATTTTCAATAACTGCTTCTGTCACTGCTCTCTTCATAGAGTTTTCACACACACTTTCTACATGGCTGGACAAAAACTGTTCATGTTGATTGAACTTGCTGGCGGGAGCGGGTAAATTCATCATGCCGCAAAGAGTTTGGGCAGCAGTATAGCCCTTTCCTATTACACGACAAGCCGTATACTAACCTTAGGTTTCAAGTCATAGTAGCATTGTGAACTTTTGCTTGGTGCCTCAATAGGCCTAGGCCTAATATCTGTTGCTTTGGGGACAGTTGTCAAAAGCTTTTGTCATGCCACAGCTACAGGAGGACGGAAATTTGTACTGCGAGCCCTGCTAATGGTTTTCGACTAAATGATAGGTTGCCATGACAAACCCTACACACTGCAACATCTTTCAAAACTGATTCTAGCTGTACAATGTTTACTATGTTCATACTGTAAGGTATCAGTTGAATTATCATAGCAGGCTAGGTTAGGGCTCAATTCTCATTGGATGTGGAAACAACTTTGGGTGTGTTCTAGCCTATCCTCTTCATTACCTGAAGTTACTACTGTTTTTTCTTGCTACGAAACAACAGTCTTCTTCTTGTAACATAGTTTCTTAGTTCCTACTCTCTTCTTATTACCCATTTTAATCTACATTCAATTACAATAAACTCCTTTACAAATAAAAACAACAGGGAAACTTGCAAATCACAAAACACAGTATTTCAAAACTTCACAATAACCTCCAAACATAAAATAATAACAACAGATGACATCTGTCATATTGCTGACAGTGGTGTGATATCAGCTAAAACCAGACTAAAAGCAAAACAGTACCAACATAACAAAACCAATTAATATCTATTTTATAGATTGTTGTTTACTATAAGGAGTGGTGCTCAACGCCAAAACAACAGTTGCAAGCCTTTATATATATATATTTTTTATATAAGGTTAATATTATAGTAATAAGGTATATTATATACCATTTTAAAGAGAAAAATTCTAAAGAATATTAATAAAATAAAAAACCAAAATTCCCCAAAAAAAAATTTTTTTTTCATGTCAGACTGCCCTTAATGGAAGTATTGATTATTGACCAGAGTTTTAGAACAATTTTCAAAATTTTGTAATGTTCTATACTACTATTTACGTAATAAACTTCAGCTTTTCCTGTGACTTATATAAATTTCTTTAACATAATTTGATTTCTTCACTGTCGGTGTTCATTATAAACATCAAATGATAATAATTAAAGTTGTCTGTGCATTTTAAAATACCACATATGATAAAAGTATTTCTAGGAGGTTTCTGCTTCTTTGAACCTTCTGAACTTGGTAAGGTGTTTTAAATAAAGTTCTACTTAAATTAAGGCAATCAAATAGAGATCATTTCATGTAATGATACATTACTGGGTGAGGCTGGTGGTTGCAATGGGTGGGACACTATGCCAAAACACTTCAGCAAGACTAGACACTAGAACATTTCATATATTGCTCACTTTTGTGAGATAACAGAAAACTGACACAGGTGTTCAAGCAGTTATTGAATGCATTGAACCTCTCATCTCTATGTCCATATTATTCAAAAGTTCAAAATTTTTTTCTTCATTATTTTGTTGAGTTATTCAATATTTATTCTATGATATATTGTTTTACATTTTATATATTGGAGGTTGTGGTTTTCAACCGTAAGTCAGAACTTGCACATAATGATCATAAATGGCTCTCTGAATTACAAAGACCAAAGTTTATGGAATATTAATGATAATGTTGTTGATGGGTGTGCTAGATGTAGGTGTAACTTCAGTTAGTTAGTTCACAAACCAATTCATAGACTAAAACCCAAAGAACATCATGCATTTGTTGGGTGTGTGCATCAAGACTTCTTGTTAAGATCTCCAAGAAAGATAAATTTATTTTTATTTTAAAAAATGTAAAAGAAACTTTTTTTAATTAAAAAAATTACAACTTTGAACATTTGGTGGAAGCCAATTATAAATAATTTGCCTTTCTAAATAGGACTGACTATTATGTCTGCTGCTCAAAATCAAGTTCATCAGCAAAATTAGTATCAAAATGATGAAATGGCTTTCTTAACAAATATTGCAACATTACCACTTATGTGAGCCACATGATTTAATAATATAGGGTTTTTCATTTTGGGCGGTTAGATGTTGAGATGAAATAAAATAAGCTATGTATGATATATTAACAAAATTTATTTTTCATATGAAAGGCCCATTATGCCATTATGTATGGAATATGACACCGTTCAAATGTCCACCGCGGTTTCTCACAATGGTATGGATTCGAGTGGTCCAATTTTCAATTACTCTGCCACATAAATCCAGTTGAATTTAAGCGATGGCCTGGGTTATCGTTCATGCAAATTGTTCATGGTGTCGTTCGCTGTGTGGCACATAGCATCATCCTGCTGAAACCACATGTCGTTTACGTACATATTGTTCAATTAGAGCCGTTATCATCATCCATATCATTTCAAAAGAAATCCGTTGTCATCGTTTGCTGTTGACAATGATGGCCTCACCAACGTTGTTTTAAAAAAAATACGGACCAATCACACCGCCAACCCAAAATCCACACCAAACAGTAACTTTTTGTGGTGCATCACTACCTGGTGAATCTCATGTGGGTTGGTTTTGTCCCATATACGGCAATTATGCTTGTTAACATATGTAGCTATTCATCCAGAAATGTGCTTCGTCGCTGAAGATAATTTTTCGGCCAAAATTAGGGTCCTCTTCCAAACACTCCAAAGCCCACTCAGCGAACAAACAGCGTCTATGGTCATAAACTCTGAGCTCTCCTGGATCAGTTGGATTTTGTACGGATGCAGGCCTAAATCCAGACGCAACATTCACCAAGTTGAAGTTGAAAGGCCAAGTTCTTGTGCAAGGCGAGGAATTGGCTGCCTCGGGTTCTTCTGTACACTTTCACAGACAGCGGTGACGTTCTTGATAGATCTGCTGTTCCTTTGACATCTGGGTGTAGCCTGGTTCTTTACCGAATCTGTTTTCTTGAATTTAGCTACCAAACTTTGAAGAGTTGACAATGAAGGGCCTCCGCGTCTGCCGTAAAATGGTCACAACGCATGTAACATTTTAACTAGTGAACACTCATTTTGATAATAAAGTTTAATCATCTCAACGTGCTGCTCAAATTATGTAACTTGTCATAATGAAATAACTTGTCATGAAATGGCAGCACTTACTGAACAACAAAACACTAATCAAACAGCTGACACAAAACAACATGGCCACCACAGGCTGCCAACATCTACCCGCCCAAAATGAAAAACTCTTTAGAATGATTGTTTTTTACTATAGAGTGTAATTTTTCTTTCAAATATCAATATTTTGTTATTTCAATTCATACACTGTAAATTTTGGATCTACCATTTTTTTCAGGAACCTTACTATAATTAAAATATACAAAGTTAAATTTGATTTCTCTTGTTTACAGTATTTGTATCTTTGATTTGTTCAACATCCTCTTACATTAGTTTATTAAACCATGAAGTAAAAAATTACAGCTTATCTAAACCTCTATTTTAGTAAAATTTTTCTTTTTTTATTATTTAATGAAATAATCAATCAAAACCTCAGATTTGTTGTAAACCTTGATTACAATACGACCCTGATAATTAAGATAACTGGGGTTGACACTAACTCAAAACTAAAAAAATCATGGCTGCTTGAAATATTGGTAAAATAAAACGTAAATATTGTTTTAAGGTTTGTGGGAACTGTTGCATATTGCCCACAGTCGTAATATAAGAAGGCATATGAAAAACAGTAATATGTAAGGAGCACTTTATAATCGTTGCTGTATAAGTTGTCAGGCTACTGTGGATTCTCAAACTAAATATACACAGAGCTTATGCGACTTACCAGGATTTTCTGCTACTACTGCGTCATCTGGTGGCTGTAATATAAAGTTCTAAATTATTCATCAGTTGTCAACATGAAAATTATTTTTTGTTTACAAATATACAATAGCATTAAAATGGCCTTACTGACAAAGGAGTACATAAACTAACAAATGAGGTTCAGACTATTATTTCTCTAGGATCCTTCTAGTAAAAATAAAAACAAACTAAAACAAGGTTGGGTTTAGTAAACAATGTAAATGAGGAAATACAATACCCAAATGATCAAAATAGTTGGATCAATCCAACATAAATTTATTACACTTTTTATTTAACCAGATTTCAATAAAACATTTTAAGGATAATGTTAAATACCAAATTATATTACATTGAATTTTTTCATTAATACATTTTTTTACTTTATATAAAGTTATTTGTAGGTTTTAAGATGGTGCAATCAATTTTATGTTTGGAAAATCTTATGTTAAATTCATAGTACTTTCACTAAACACAGAAAAAGTTAAGATATTTTGCATAACTCCATGTGAAATTACAGGAATTTAAAGTAGAACATTTATGCATTTTGTAATATAAGTCATGTGCATACTGCAAAATTTCACATTTGCACCTTCAGCTTTTTTCTCAGAATACAAAATGCCTACATTTTTTTAATTTATATTTTTCTTAGTCTATTACAAGGCAACCTCTATGCTAAATTTCATTAAAATTGGAGGAAAGTAATAGGGGAAACCTAGGGTTGGTTGAAGTATAATTAACTTTGAAATGTAAACTTCATTGTTAGAATGTATGTTGGTCTTTGAAAAATTCATTCTATACCCTATAAAGTAATGTGAAAACTCTTGTGATAAAGTAAAATGTACTTAACCTAGAAATAAGAAAAAATAATGCAGAATGTATTATATTATACTTTGAGGAAAGTGACTCTCATTCACCTTCACATCCCACCGATCTAAGAGATCTTTTAAGAAATCTAGATTCCCAAATGTCCCAAAGACTAAATAATGCGATACTTAAAGAAATAAGACCTAAAAACAAGAAAAGTGTGAGCGATTGGCCACTGAATCATAGCTAAAATTTGTATATTCCATTCAATCTCTCAAAGTTTTTATAAAAAAGTTCAATCTATGAAAAATGCCTACAATCACATCCAGAAATAAATACAAACATCCAGGTCTCTCATATAAAAGACATAAGAATTCTAGAATCTAAAAATGTATTTGATGATAGTAGTGTGGCGAAATTACAGAAAGAACTCAGCCTCTATATGAGTTTGTGAATAATAAGAAAAGTGAAGCTTCTTGTACAAATTTATTCAGATCACTATGCAAACTTCTAGATTGGAAAAGAAATAAATCGAAGATTTTCTTTTTTTTCTGAGTGAAAATTTGACATGGCTTCAAATTGTCGCTCTGTAAAACATTACATATATACAAGTCCAAGTTTGGCCTGCTCTTCAAAATTTCACTCTTCAGTTTTACATTTACAACTCTGCCAACTCTTTTACAACTCTGCCAATAAAGAGATTTAAATATAATCAGCATGTACATAGCTAAACATTAAAGACATGAAAGAACGTAAAACTGCCCTTACTGTTATTCTTTCAAACTTCTGACAATAATATTGACTGAATTTATGTTTTAAATTAGATTGCCAACATCAATATTTTTAAGGAAGAGGAATAAAAATTAAATTGACCATGTGTGTACTGAAGCTGATTGTCAGTCAGACTTATTATCTACACCCAAACTGAGTGACTGGCATCTAGAATGAAATCTCCTCCAGTTTTTATTTATCATATATATTTTCTACACAGAGATTACCCAGTTAGGATTCATCTCTGGCTGTATGAATTCACTTCTACAGTTGAATTCATATTCTAAAACAAAACCAATAAACTTGTTGATTAATATCTGAGCAAGCTAATGGACATCCAGAAGTAACACATGTCACTATCTCATAGTATAAGTAACAGAAGTATATTCAGTTAAATATAATCACTGTTGAGGTGTGTTGGTGTGTTGAAGGAGTATTCAAGCTTGCTCCCAGTGTTATCAAAAGGTTAAGTCTAGACTTTAATGGCATTATTTTATTTGAATATGACAGCAAGACCTCCTTTCTATGTTTGGAGGTCAGCTATTGTTGTTACTTAAACTTACTGTGATTAGATCCTAGTTTAGAATATCATCTTAAATGTTATGTAATGTTAGAATATATATATATATTTTTTTTTAACTGCCATTTCCTCTCTGCCTCAGTGCTGTAAAACGTCCAATATTAATCATAGTATTGTTTTGGATTAAATAATAAATTTCAAAACTCCAGAAGGATTCACTTATGGCTGGTTTATGTTTGTCCAGTGTACAAGTTAAGTTGGGTGTAGCCTTCCCAAAAACTATAATACAATATATTTTTGAGTGATTTTCTTTCTTTTTATAATGTCACTTAAATTAATGCAATCAAATAGAGATCATTTCATGTTATGATACACTACTGGGCGAAGTTGGTGATTGCAATGGGTGGGACACTGTGTCAAGTCATTTCAACAAGACTAGACATTAGAACATTTCATACCTTGCTTACTTTTGTAGGACAATAGCAAATCATTAGCTTCCCTACTTCCAAGATGGCATACCTCAACCTGAAACAACCCTTCTTCCCCTCCCTGTGGTGTCTGTTACTTAGGATCTTGAGAAGGGGCAATCCCAATTCCTTTTACAGTACCTATTCTGATTTCTATTACTCTACGACCCACTCATAGAAGTTTTCAATTTAAGCGCAATGATAATTTCCTTAGCTTCTTGATGTATAAGCCAAAAAAGCCTCTTGCGTCCTGGTCTGAAGGAAGAAAGAGTAATAAGAATAATATCTTCTTAAAACTTACATCCTCATAATAAGCCATCCTAGTCAGTTAGAATAAAAACTAAGTAATGATGCAAAAAGTGTACTTGTGAGTGCTTACCTGGTTTTCATCATCGGCCATATTCTTTCGTTTGGTATACCAATGTATTCAGAGGAATAATTTAAATGGAGTGTCTGAAAAAAAATTCTTAATCATTCCTGTTCCCTATAGTTCTAGATAAATACAACATAACAGTGGTATGTTTAAAGGTTCTAAGTTTCTCTATACAAATATTGTGGTCTGACTTTATAATATGTATATTTGTCAAAGTTGATTCTATACATAACGATCTCTGTGTAAATCCAATTATTTTTGTTAACCCTTCGACCCCAACATTCGATTGATCAGCTGTACAGGAAAAATATATTAAAACATTCATTTATTAAATTTATGTTGGACTTGAATTAAATAAGACTGGCTGTAAACAATAAAAGTTGGTAGTGTTCACAACCGCTTGTCATTGCTGTTTGTTTTTACTGGAAAAATCATTAAATGTTGAATTAATCGTTTTTGTGAGTGGTAGAGTGAGTACAATCCAAGATAGCAATGGAAAACACTGAATAAAGACTACTTTTACAAAAACTGCAAGAGTTGTCCACTCTTTATGCTTTTCTAAACATACGTGTTAAAAATTAATGTGAACAAAGGTAAATACTTGGAAATATATACAAATATAATAAATAATAAGCAGATAAATAAATATTAATATTATTTGATTTACCTGCTTTTTGTAAAGAAACCCCATAAACATAATTAATTATTGGTTGTGGAAAATTGGCCACTGTTATTACAGACTATTATCTAAGTAATAACATATGCTACAAAACATTGAAATTACAATACTTTTAGTAATACATGTTTAATGTTGATGCTTTCAAATAAATTTTGACTGAACTACAGTATTTTATTTTAATTTTTTTAGAGTTCTGAAAATTTGTAAAGAGCAATACATAAGTAACAATTTATATACAATACATAAATGTTTGTGTCAAATACAAAAAAAACCTTATTTTCCTAGTTCCGAAAAGGTTAACCCTTTGTCTAAATGTTAACATCTAAACACAAACAAATTAAATTAACACTTTTTATTGATATAAAATCAGAGATCATTGACAAAATCTCATTACAGTTTTCATTGATAGCCAAAACAGTTTAAAAAATAAATATAAGTTATATAATAATGTATTGCAAAAACGCGAAATAAGCCGTTTTACATAATTTGTATCAACACAGAATGTAAACCGGGGCAAGATAAATTACTATAGACAATTTTTTTGACTACACCTCAACCATGTTACATAATCAAACTGTTCATCCCGTTTTCAGCATTTTGTAAGCTTTGTTTACCACACATACAAGATTTACTCTCATTAAACATTGTTTTCTTTTTCAGGAAATGTAGACTAGGATTATGTTAAATAAAATAATAAATTAGTTTTTTTAACAATTCTTCAAGCAAGATATTGAAGAATTTTTTTTAATTTCACTAAAAACACATCATTTTAGCATTATTTTATCATCATAAATGTTTTGAAGGAAATCCAAAGTTACCCAATTTCATATTGAAAATAGAGATGTAAATAATTTTGTAAGCATGTGAAAAAAATGCACCTTATGAATTATGCATTATAAAATTGTAATACAAAAAAAAACCTTCTTAGTAATATACATAACCCATCCAGGCAAATGAAATCTCAGAATATTATGTTATGAAACCTCCTTTTTCAATTGGTACCGAAATAAATGGAAATTCCATCATAAAATTGATAATATAATAAAAAAATGCTATCAACATGTCACATGGGCAACAGATCCCAGTACCATAAACATCGACACAAAAGTGTCGATGTGACAGATCTAGTGCTAACATTTACCAGAGATAGAATGATGGTAAATTATCAAATTGGGATTAATAATAGAGCTAATCCTTACCATCAATTTATTATTGATCTAACTTAAAACCATACTTCTTCAATACCTATAACTTAAACTAGTTTGCCATTTAAAATCCAAATTGTAGAATAATTAAAAAATACAGGAATAGATTAATAATTATAAGTTACATTGGGTAAATTGATGAAAACCTAATAACAAAATAGTATTCTGCAAACTGGTTTGTAAACTATTTGTTTGTTGCTATTCCAGTAAAAATATATTACTGTGACTTAAGCGTATTTGCAAGTAAAAGGTATGAATTTTTAATATAAAAATTGTAGAAACAAATAACATATACATTGCCACTGTACTTGCGGCCAGCCAGCAATTCCCCAAATACCATACACATAACTTTACTTTGAATTAATTTGAAATAATAATGTCGAACCGAATTACGTTATAGACTTTTAAGATGGTCTAAACACTATTCTGTAAAATAAAAATAGCTAGCAATTATTAATTATGATTAACTATATGTCAAATGTTTTTTATATTTAATAGTTTAGATATTTCTAATTGTAGATTTGATTGTCATGGTGGCCACTTACTATACTGCATCCACTCTAAAACCTGACTGCCTATGAAATATTTTCTAACTACCTAATTGATTTGGACTCTGGCTATACAACTGGTTACCAGTTTCATTAATGCTTTATTAATTAAATTAAATAAACATAATGTTGACTGAAACCATTTGTAATGTCCACTAAACAGCAGTAAGCTATTGACTACTAACTGGAAAGTACTATAAGGTAAATATTTTAATAGCTCCTCACTTTAGAATAATAACATTATTCAGTTAAATAATAAAATATGCAACTGCATAAAGTTATTTTATTTAAATATTTTTTAATATTAAAATAATTGTTTACCTGATAATTTTAAATGTTTGAAAATCAAATTGAGGTGTCCGGTTTACGTTGCTTTCCTTGTAGCTTGTATAGATAAAAAGAAATTTGTTAGCGGATTGACAGTTCAAAACGTCATGTTCATTGTTGGAAATGTGTATAATCAGCTCTGCTAACTTGTCAATTGTAACATAAACCATAGAGTACGAAAGTGACATATACTACAGTGTTTATTGTAATCCTCATATAGGAATGAATCTGTACTTACTTGATACACCATTAAAAGAGAATAAACCTTACATCCATATAGGGATTGTGTGGCAGAAATTCTGCTTGGTAATGTGTAGACACCGCTACTATACTAAATTTGTATTTAGAATTGTAATCCATTTTATTTTTATAATAATGACCTTATTTTTATTAATTAAATTTAAAAGGTTTGTTATTTTTATTACTGTTAAAGTTGACTGAACTTAACTTGTTTAATATTAATGTTTTAATACTGAGCAGCCACAACGTTTCAAGTGGCAATATATTTTGCATTGTATGCATTATAGACGGTTTAATAATTTTATTGTCTTCATAAAGGGCCAAAATATTTTTATAAAGGGTAGCAATACTTTTCATTCTTAAAACGTTTACACAATTTAACTTCTTATTTTTTAGTGAAGGCCAGGAAAATTAGGCCTTACTCTCACCTAAAATAGTAAGTCTACGATGAAACAAATTAGAATCTACAAGATTAGTATTCTATGATTTGTGATTTAGCATCCTGCCTGTGCATTTTCAAATACGTACGTGAGCTAGTCAACATTTTTAAATATATGAATAATTTTAATACTGAGAATGAAATACGGTAACTCAAACTTAATTAGCTGTAATGCTGAGCTTTCAGAAACATTGTAGAAAAAATTAATTTCACTGATTTTTTTCCAATATCTTATCGGACTGTTTATTAAAATCCATGAATCGTCCATCAATCTCTTTGTTATTAGCCGTTAAAATTGGACTATCCTACTTACTTTGAAGAATAACTATAAATTTTAGAGCTCCGTTGCTCCGTTTCCGTTTCTGGTGACAAGAGTAGTACCGTAACATTTGGAAACGTGATAGGTTTTATTTTGAAGTGAAAACTTCTTTAGGCGCGTTGAGCGTTTTGGTAGAGGGTAAAATCCTCGGTTCGCGTCACCGACATGCTAATGATACTAACCTGCATGAAAAAGTCAGTCTCGCTGTGTTTTTTAACCGTAGACTTGGCCGCGGACTACTAACCTGCATGAAAAAGTCATTCTCGCTGTGTTAAAACTGTCCCGGCGGAGTATGAAAACAGACTGCGAAAATCAGTGACCTTTACGGCTTCCTCTCGCGATTTAAAAGTGAAGCCAATGTCGTACAATTCTGTAAGATGCGTCAAATTAAAGCTCTTAATATTAGCAATCTATTGGTTACATGTTTAAATATTAAAAAAATTTCGAAATAATTTTGATTATTGTTTACATTTTACATAGCGTTTACAATGACAAGAAAAAAGTAGTAAGCGAGGATTTTTTTTTTATTTTTTGGTCAGACAAAATTTGTCAGCGAGAAAGTTGTGTGAAAATAGATGAATATTTTTTTTTGTAATTTATCATTTTTTTATTGGAAGTTTAGTTTAGCCTGTAGTAGCGTATGAAGTGATGATGAGTGAACGTTTCTGCCGGAACTGTAGTTGGCGCATTGGCTCACTGATACCGTATTAACTCAATAAATTAGTTTATTGTGCAATAAAAATACCTTTACGAAAGAACCAAGTTAATTTAACTAATTTATTAGTTTTAAAAATATTGTGGGTTTAATTGTTATTGCAATTATATACTTTATCCGTAGCAATAACTGTATTATTTACAACGGTGTTCAACTCACTGTTGTTCACTCGGTGTTTACTCACTTATAAATGAATAATGAAAACAACGAATATATTTTTAAACATTTTTAATATTTGTACGAATATTTGTATTTAAAATTTAGCAATATTCATTTTAATTATGATTTTAATATTTAACCTCTTCGTCATGAAATGAGTATTATTACGGTATAAGATTTACTGCGTGGTAAAATGTATGATGTACTGCTACTATAACGTATTGTTAATTACTCTCAACCTAATAGTTCCGTTTTCACTTCTATCGGCAGTCCCACGACTGCTACTGTTTTTTTTTTTTTTTTTTTTTTTTTTTTTTTTTTTTTTTTTTTTTTTTTAAATTAGATTAATTTAAACCAAAAATCGTATCAGGATTGGATGAACTTAATTCTGAATTTGGCTTTGTGCAGGATTACAACCACCTTATTTACAAGTACGAGCTCAGCCAATCGATTGCTAAATTTCTAACGTGCCGAGTAGAAAGCTTGCCAATTGGTATTTCAGCATTTCTAGAATATAAAAGAAAATATTTACAAATTTTCAGCAGTTATTAATCAGAAGCTTTAATAAATTGACAAACATGCATTGGCAATCTCTATCATCTCAGTTGCCTCTATGTGTAAACATGAAATCAATGTTGTTTAAATTACTGAAGACATTTTACCTTTCTACTACTATTATATAGAGATCTATTAATTATTTTCAAATGTTTTATTAGCCGGTTAGATATTGTTTACAATGATGATCAAGACCAATAATAAGTGTAGCATCACTCCTTCTAAAAAGAGGCTTAAAACTGACAATATTAGCGTTTTGGAAAGGGCAACTGTTTATTATCATGTAAACGAAATCCAGTAATGCTCGATTTATCTCTTTGTAACCAAATTTTAAGACTTTCGTACATTAAATGATCAATCACAGGAGACGCTTTTAGATTGAAATTCCGAAACAGATTCCGTATCGTTTCTTCACCTATTAGGGATGTTAAGTGGTAGAGAGGACTTTTAAGTCCTAACTTCGCCTCTGTAAATAAAGGCATTTTTCATTTCATTTTTTCATTTTTCATTTCATTTCATTAGCCTGCGAGTATCTAAATACGGTATGAGTTATTGATTTGCTTAACAACAAAAACAATTCTTCTTAATGATTTTTACGTTTCTTTGATTTTGTCATATATACTTATAGTTTCGAATTATTCACTAAAACACTTACTAACTAAAATTCTATTATTGATTATTTTACTCAAGTCTACTTTAAGTCATGTTTTGAACATTCTCATTATATTTTCTCTAAAGATCACATTGGATACTGAGTACTCTTCAGTACATTAACCATCTAGTACGCACCGGTGCGTCTGCCGTAGTCAATGTGTTAATGTCTTACGATATTAATACAAGTTAATTATATTAACCCACATTATACATCTCACAGTCAGTTCAATATTAACTAATTTTATATATCCATACACGAACATTTAGTTGATGCATTGATGATTGTAATCGTTTTGTTGTCTTCATGTATTTAGACAATGAAAACAAATTAAAATAGGTTTAAAAAAACAAATATACATGTGTCTAAAAATGCTTGATCTATTAAAAGCATTTTTTAAATAGGAGTTCTGGTCTATAAATTAAATATGATATTTGGCGACATATTTATCTGGTTTATGAAACGGTTAAACAGAGATATCATTAGCACCTTAGGTTTTATTAGTTGTGCAACTATGCTACGAGACATATTATTGCAAGTCTGACAGTTGGGCTGTAGCACTTATTAGCAATGTAAAGAAATCTCAATCAATAATTTTAATACTAGTGTCACTGCAAACTAATTTTGTATACTCATATGAAGTTTAAACAATATATGTTAGGCCTAAACGATTAAACGGCGGTTGATTTGCCAGCCAAGGCTTACAGTGATATGTTTCGTACTAGTTTTAAGGCCATGTCACACTGCCGTGGCGTCGCGTCCGTCCATCTGCGGATGGATTTTTAAAATAATCGCTAACCATGTTGTCAAATAGGACAAGTCACACTGACATAAGCGACGTGGCGCTGGCGCAACGTTCGTCGCGTCGGCCACCGTCTGCTGCGCTATGCGGCTGGAGCGATCCTTGCTCCTTGGCCGACGTCGGCGATGCTACGAAGGCTCGCGCATGCGCATAAAGCACCTCCCCAACCCCCTCACAGGGGCACCGCGCGCTCTTGCCACTGCCTACTCCTTTTATTTTATATTTTTAATAATTTGTTTAAAAAAACCTTGCGCGAAGCTCTAAAACAGCCCGACACTCCAGGATGAAATGACCGCCAGTTCTAGGGTTAATGAATACTCTGGTGTCATGTTTATATGCAATCATTTTATTTGTTATTTTTCATATTATGTTTGATCTATAACAAAATTAAATAGGCCTTATTTTAAAAACATAAAGACTTATTAAAAAACTGAAAACACCAACACAAAAATTACAAAATAATCCTTTGAAGTGCATCTTATATATAAAAACCAATAGTTTTAAAGAGGTATATCAAAGTATTGAATGTCCTAATTACTAAGTTCATAATAGAAATAGTATTGCATGTAATAATGAAAATATAATTTTGATAATAATAATTATTAATGAATACGCTCCAGAACAATAAATTAATTTTGTAGAGCTATAACAAACTATTAATTCCACTATCAGTGTATAACTAAACAAATTCAAAGTAGTTGAAATGCATAAGCAACTCCTAGAAAGACGTGGCGTTGGCCGCGGACGCGGACGCGTGTCTGGTAGTTTGACGGGATTCGAGACCGTCGCGGCATACGCGGACGTTCATACTATGGATGGACGGACGCGACGCCACGGCAGTGTGACATGGCCTTTAGTAATCAATCAAAGCTGGAACTCCGTTCACAATGTTGACTGACGACACGACATAGCAACTACCATTGGCAAGTCAGCACATTACTAAAGAATTCTGTTGACTAGCATTTGTTATTAATCTCAGTAGACGGATTTTATCATTATTAAAACGAAATGAAACTATTGATTAAATGATTTCTCTGTATTATCGGAAGCAGTAAAACTGTAAATACAAGACACTATATTATTATAATATACATAACCCAATACTTTAAGATTCATTCTCCAAAAGTATTTAATTTTATAGTTACTATGTTTTACGACCTAGTTTACCATATAGGTAAATATATTTTTATTTTTTAAATATATTCTCCCTGTTTTTGAGTAAAATGTGTATCAAACAAATCTATATATAATATAACAAAACTATCATTTTCACAAGAACCAATTAAATATTATGACTAATATAAGTTTTACAACAAAAGATAAATAGATATACAAGTTAAGAAAAATAAAATAATAATTAATAGTAACACAAGTATATAAAACATTTTATTGATATGGAACCACAATAGAGAGAGAGGTTCTGGGGAGTGCTCTGAGGTTTCATGGCAAAAGTAGTTTGCTGTGTTGTGTGAAATAGAAAAACGTTGTTTATTCTTTTAGTTTAGGCTGTGGCTATATGGCCGGCTACCGTCTGTAGTTTAGACAGACGGGCAATGAGTGGTGACGTCAAACGTGACGTAACGAAAGGGCAGCCATAACTGTCACCTTTAACCACTGCCTTAGAAATATAAAAAACACGATTTGTAGACTATTTTATTAATTGCATATTATGCATTGGTAATTGTATTTGAAACGGTAATGTAATAAAATTGTACGCTTAAATAAATTTAAAAGAAGAAATATACAACTAAAAATTAACCATGTACCAGAATCTACACTTCGTAGTTTATTAAGATATAGTTTTGTTTCTCTCAATTTTACTGGAGTGTTTCAAATAATAGTCATATAAGAGAAATCATAATTAATTATAAATAATTTTTTGTCATATTAAATATGTATGTCATTTTAATAGCATAAAATAAACTGGAACATTTGTTTTATTTACTAATAACACTCAAATGGTTATGATTTCATTGTATATTGTATGTAAGTGGTAAGAGGGAAATTAGTCTCTCGTCTTGAGATATTTGAAAATCAATTCTTCCATTTACTGATTAAAAAAATAGTTTTATTGAAGTGAAAACTTCTTTAGGCGCGTTGAGCGTTTTGGTAGAGGGTAAAATCCTCGGTTCGGTTCGCGTCACCGACATGCTAATGATACTAACCTGCATGAAAAAGTCAGTCTCGCTGTGTTTTTTAACCGTAGACTTGGCCGCGGACTACTAACCTGCATGAAAAAGTCAGTCTCGCTGTGTTAAAACTGTCCCGGCGGAGTATGCAAACAGACTGCGAAAATCAGTGACCTTTACGGCTTCCTCTCGCGATTTAAAAGTGAAGCCAATGTCGTACAATTCTGTAAGATGCGTCAAATTAAAGCTCTTAATATTGGCAATCTATTGGTTACATTTTTAAATATTGAAAAAATTTCGAAATAATTTTGATTATTGTTTACATTTTACATAGCGTTTACAATGACAAGAAAAAAGTAGTAAAGCGAGGATTTTTTTTATTTTTTTAGTCAGACAAAATTTGTCAGCGAGAAAGTTGTGTGAAAATAGATGAATATTTTTTTGTAATTTATCATTTTTTATTGGAAGTTTAGTTTAGCCTGTAGTAGCGTATGAAGTGATGAGTGAACGTTTCTGCCGGAAACTGTAGTTGGCGCATTGGCTCACTGATACCGTATTAACTCAATAAATTAGTTTATTGTGCAATAAAAATACCTTTACGAAAGAACCAAGTTAATTTAACTAATTTATTAGTTTTAAAAATATTGTGGGTTTAATTGTTATTGCAATTATATACTTTATCCGTAGCAATAACTGTATTATTTACAACGGTGTTCAACTCACTGTTGTTCACTCACTTGTATTCTATGTTTAACTAAACTATTAATATTGAGCAATTACAACATATTTTTATACAGATAAATGAATAATGAAAACAACGAATATATTTTTAAACATTTTTAATATTTTTACGAATATTTGTATTTAAAATTTAGCATTATTCATTTTAATTATGTTTTTAATATTTAACCTCTTCATCATGAAATGAGTATTATTACGGTATACGATTTATCTTAGTAGCGTGGTAAAATAGATTTCTAGTTATTTGATAATATTTTTTCGTGGATTTTAAAATTGGAAAATTAAAAACGCGTCACATTTACAATTACAGATGTACTGCTACTATAACGTATTGTTAATTACTCTCAACTTAATAGTTCCGTTTTCACTTCTATCGGCAGCAGTCCCACGACTGCTACTGTTTTTTTTATTAATCACTTATGTACTATCGGACTTTAGCAGGACTGTAAGTTCTTATAGAAGGGATATTGGTACAGTTTTAAAGTATATAGCATATCTCGAATCACTTATTCTTAATTGAATATGGTCCGTACTTTCTTTATTACTGATAAAAATTTTCAACTGGTCAAAAGAAACTAAACTTTCTACAGCCCGCCGTTTTAATAACAATGCACAGTGCTAGAGCTACTTCAAAACCTTTGGCGTCACAGTCTGTGACGTCATAGTCGTTCCCGTTCTTTGAAACCAAGACCGGTGACCGGGCATATAGCCACTCCGTTTAGTTTAGTTTAGGTTATGTTTTTGTTTGGTTACATGTTATGAAGTTATAACCTCAAAGAGCTAATTGTCGAGCTTCATTTAGATTCTTATAATAGTTCAGTGTTAATACACAGTTTTTGTAGCTATACGAATAAAAATATTGTGATTTTAATGTCAGACATGAATTCATCAGAGGAAGACATACCTTCATTAATTCCTGCTCAATATAAACCTGTGCCAGTAACAATAATTACAGGTTATTTGGGTGCAGGAAAAACAACACTCCTTAATTACATTTTGAAAGAGCAACACAATAAAAGGATAGCAGTGATATTAAATGAATTTGGAGAAGGTATTTTATCATAATATTTAGATAATGGGTAGATTATTCTGAAATAACAATAAAAATTAAACATTCCTAATTTAGGCTACTTCCAAGTCTTGGGTATTAATAACACCAAATTTATAACTATAGGAAATAACTAATTATTTAATAGGATTCTATTCACTTTGCTATATTATTAATGGCAGCTAATACACACTAGGAGTTAGGAGGGATAATGTCAAGAGGATATATCCTATTTCAATCATGTTTTAATTTCTGAGTCCAAAATTGCATTATTTTATACATTGTTATATTTAACACCAGCTGCCATCAACTGATTAGATCCCTACCAATCTTTTGGAACTGCCAGTGGTACTCGAAACTTGCAGAAAATTATTACACTACAATTCAACTCAAATTAAAGCCTGAGTTGTTCTATTTGATAAGTTCAACCGACATAGTTAAAAAAAAATTAGTTTATTCTGTAGTACTACTTTGAGTGGGTAGGGTACGATAAGCGGACCCGGTTTTTTTATATCGAAGAATGTAATCATCGATACCTAATATTTTCATCTCAAATCCTACACCATCAATCGATATAAAAGTATCTATATTCCTCAATAACAATCATATGTTTTAAATTAAAATATTAATTTAATATTTACAGTGATCAAACAAATTATTATAACCAAAATTAGGAAAACTGAAGACGACCATATTTGCTCCTCTCACAGTTACAGTTGTTTCTTTCCCACAAATTTCACATAATGGGTTTTTCAGTACGAGTCCATGTTGAAGTCACAAAAAACATGTCTTATCATCTTTCAAAGCATTGTCGTTTAGTTTTCTAAAACTTACTGTCATTTTTAATAGTATAATGTTACTTATAAATAATTGAAATATTACAGTACAAGTATTATTTGAAAGTGTTTACAGCTGTTGATGTAGATTATTTAAGATAATGGTTCAAAATAATTAATCAGTATCTCAGTATCGATTGATTATATCGATGGTTATGATTAAGTAATATTGTTTACCAATTTCGATATAAAAAACCGGGTCCGCTTATTGTACCCTACCCCTTTGAGTCGCTGTTGATATACTTCTGTGCTGGCCATGGTATTTGCTGCTATCAGATGCCCGGTTCCATATGATTGCGCTTGTAATTTTGAAATGTCTTATTCATTTCAGAGTTATAATAACTATTGTTACTGATACAATTTGTGTAATTTATGGAAACATTTATTTTTATCTGTAGTGGACTGGGGTAGGGTACGATAAGCGGACCCGGTTTTTTTATATCGAAGAATGTAATCATCGATACCTAATATTCGCATCTCAAATCCTAGACTATCAATCGATATAAAAGTATCGATATAGTCTGTTTCCTGCAACAGTGATAGGCTACCCTAAAGCTCAGCAAATTGACAGGGAAAACACACACCTTTACATTTCTGTTTCTGCTAAACAAACACCAATTATCTGTAATCCATGCCTTATATCTCCAAGATAAACAGATCTATCATGTAAATGGGTTTCTCTCAACTTAATAAATTAAATGAAAATTTAGGAACTATGTTATAACAAATATAACATTTATAACTTCTTGCATTTTGACGAAATTGTTCTCCATGAATTCTCTGTTAATTGTTCATGAATTCTAACATTACTCTTAAATCTTTTTAGGTAAGAGAATACTGTATAGATCTATGGCAGGTGTATATTCAAATAACACGATCCATAATATATTACTCGTATATACCCGAATGCATACAATAATGTACTTACTTAATGATCAAGATCATGTTTAGCTATCTTTTAAACTCATTAATAATGAAAGAAATGTAGTAGACAATATATTTCTCTAAAGTCTGTATATAGCATATAGTTTTTCCAGTTTCAATTTTAATCTATAATTAAATCTTAAATTATTTCCTTAAAAAAATTTCCTTAGCAAGGACAAAGCTTGTTCTGAAAAAAAAAAACTCAATGTATCCAGTCTGCCATGGCCCATTCCCCCCAAACCATTCAAAGATGTTTACTCATATAGCAAAGAGATCTGTGGTAACCATGGGTGACTCGAATTACTGGTAACAAACAACCAACAGGCTATTAGAGTTAGGACCCTACTTAAATGAAATTGTTAGGCATGACTTGTAGATGTCTGGAGGGTCAATTAATTGTGCCAAAGGAAAGCCATCATACTGCAAGGAAGATAAAATCTCTAGTATTTTCCAGATGTTAAGCTGCTATCTAAAAAAATGCTTAAAATAGTACTTTTGAGATTTCTGGTTAAATAAATACCATTTTAAGGGCAAAAATCATAAAAAATAAGGTTATCATTGCTTGTGCACAATTTATTTTTCCCAATGCATAAATAAAAGTAAATTAAACAATTAATTGTTTGATTAATTGAATTGAAATTATTATTAAAACTTAAATGTCATTTGACACATATAAAAAATAATATTTGTTAACATGTCATTATGAAGCAGTTAGAATGCCTGTTCCTTCTCTCCTTAACTTCTTTTTCCATGTGCAATGTACTTAGAAATAAAAAATGTATTAAAATATCATCTTGAATCAATATGAAACTTAATTTTAATATGATTGCTTAAATTGTTTTCTTATCACAGTTTTCAAAATAGAAATATTTAATGTATTTTATTAACTTTATATATTTGAGGCTTGTTTTGGCCATTCATAAAATATTTATTTATCTGTCAAAATAAATTCCTAACTTTACAGGAAGTGCTTTGGAAAAAAGTGTTTCAATTGGACAAGAGGGTGAACTCTATGAAGAATGGCTTGAGCTGCGAAATGGGTGCCTTTGCTGTTCTGTGAAGTGAGTTGACTTCTATATCTTGTTGCATTATTTCAATGGGTTAATGTTATTCATATTACAGGTGCCAAATTGATTAAGATCTTCAAGTTTCTAAGCTGTGAGTGGTTAGAGGTGGTTGAACTGCTCAAAACCATTGGAGCGTTGACGTGCAGCAGAGAATACCTTTGCTGATCATCCTTCATCTCTTTTCCAATATGGCTTGTCCTAAATTCCGGTGTAGTTCGTCATAATATTACCCTGTTGTTGTTGTCCTGTTGTCAATGTAATCAATAATCAGTATACCCTTGGAATCCCAGAAAACTGTGGCCATCACTTTTCTGAACTTCCTAGATGGTGGAGATCCCTTACACCGCCGCCACTGCCATGAACTACTGCTTGATTTCAGGATTCCATTGGTAAAGTCATGTTTCATCCCCAGTCACTAGTTGGGCCATCAAGTCTTCTGGGTCATTTTCATAGAGGCACAAAAACTACCAAGAGAAAGTTACACGATGATGAATAGAAAGGTTTCAAGGAACCCATCTGAGCTGAGACTTTGAACATGCCCAGAACATAATGAATTATCGTGAATGCACGTGAATAGCAACTTCAGAGACCTTCATTAGCTGATTTTCCAAAGTGAGGGTTTTAGCATGGGCAACATGATCTGGATCAGTCGAGGTGGAAGGTCTCCTTGACCGTGAGTCGTCTTTCATGGTTACGTGTCTACGCTCAAACTCATTGAACCACCAAGATATTGTAGAAAAAGGACATTTATCATTGTACACATTCACCATTCTATTGTAAATTTTCTTCGTGGAACTCCCCTCTTTACATAAAAATCAATTACACTGCAGTATTCAGATTTAAACTCACTGGAATCTTGTATGTTTGTTGAGCGGCTGCAGAACTCAGATTGAACTAAAGGTGATATTAGGAATGCACTTTCTTAGAGAGATAAGATAAGGAATCAGGCTAATAGATAAGCCAGGGTTGTTTCCTTTATACCTTAGTTGCAAAACTTTTTGATCTGCCCTTGTATCTTAAAAATGTTCATTTTTAAGACTATTAAAAAATAAAATTATCAAATGGTGTTTCACTGAATTTTAACTTATTTTCAAAAATCAACATATTCAGAAGTAAATTAAACTTTTTTGATTCTGTTTTGTGATATGTTATTAAAGTCTCAGCTAAAACCAACCTATATAAAAGCCATTCTGAACTCTAATTTGATGGTTCCAATGTGATAAATTTGGGGCAACCAGCACAAAATCTAGTGGTGATCGTGTCCTGAATGTGATACTTGACACCATACCAAGCTACAATTGAACTACAACTTCCAGTAATATCGAGTGTTTGTTCCTGCACAGTGCCATCTCATTACATTCTTATTGTTAGTGTTTAAATTCCTTCTAATTACCCAGCTTCTGATCAACCTGATTTCAATAACACTATTGATGAATCCTCTATGTATACTGATTACATTATGTTGTTGGTTGGTGACTTCACCTTCTATCACATGGACTGGAGTGATCACAGATACATTTCAGGATTGGAATCATGTTGTCTCATATCACATTTTTGGCTTGGTTACATTTTTTACTGATTGAGTGAGAAAGGCTTTTATTTCAATACCAATTGAAAGATGAGGTTTTATACTATAAAATTGGAACTCCTTGGATCAATACTCCGTTACATTAGAGCAATAATTATAAGTAAATATAGAATGATTGTTTCATTATAACAGTATACTTTTCAATTAAAAGTTTGCAGTATTTTTTATTGGTTGTTGTGTCAAGCTATTGTGTTTTAATGACCGACCAATGCCACCTTAAGCATAACTTGTAAGCTTAACTCTGCAAGCTTAACTTGTAAGTTTTTGGTGGTGGTTCGGTATTCACCTTTAAGCCGTTGGTCCCCCATTCTATTTATTTCACTTTCTTTCAAACTCAAAGCTAATTTCAAATGTTAGTAGTCAGTTATTCAAATAATAAGAAAGAAACATTATCTTGTTTGTTTAAGTAAAAATAAAATCACAATTGAAATTTCAGGGATAATGGAATTAAGGCAATTGAGAATCTGATGGCCAAAAGAGGAAAGTTTGACTACATTCTTCTAGAAACAACAGGCCTCGCTGATCCAGGTTGGTTTCATACTAAGAGATAATACAAGTTGTACATAATATTGTTAATGAAATTATTAGAATAGTGAAATAGTTAATACTGGGTGGCGCAAAAAGGATGGTCGGATTTGAACTGCGTAGTACCAGTGGAAGGTGAGGAGGCGGGACCACTGCCGGCCATCTGCAAGTCGGCCATTACACCCAGTTTGCCACGAGATGGCGCAGTGGACGGTCGAGCATCGTGTTTTTGCTGTGGAACAGTTTTTCAGAAATAATGAATCTTTTATTACCGTGCAACGATTGTTTCGACAACGTTTTGGTGTAGCGCGTGATGAACCCATTCCAGATCGCAGATCCATATCACGTTGGGTGACTGCATTCCGGACAACAGGGTCTGTCATGAGTGGTAAATCTACTGGGCGTCCACGTACGGCAGTTACTCCACAGAACATTGAGAATGTTAGAGCGTCAGTGCTTCACAGTCCGCGTCGTTCCACCAGGCGTCGTGCTCAAACTTTGGGCCTCAGCCGTCGTTCGTTGCAGCGCATTTTAAGCCGTGAGTTACAGTTTCACCCATACAAAATTATGATCACGCAAAAGCTCTATGATCGTGATTTTGAGCACCGAAGACGATTTTGTGAAACAATGTTGGACATTTTGTACTCTAATAATGATGTTGTGCTTTTAATGTCAGATGAAGCCCATTTCCATTTAGACGGCTATGTCAACAAACAAAACTGTAGGTATTGGGCAGCAACTAATCCCAGAGAATTGCACCAAAAGCCTCTTCATAGTGCTAAAGTAACAGTCTGGTGTGGAATGTCAAAATTGGGGATTGTTGGTCCTTATTTTTTTGAGGAGAACAACGCTACAGTCACTGTGAACTCGGAACGTTACGTTAACATGCTACGTAGCTTTTTGGGGCCGAAACTGCGAGAGTTACGTGTAAATCGAGATCGAATTTGGTTTCAACAGGACGGGGCCACGGCCCACACAGCCAATGACTCCATGTGTGTCTTAAGGCGGATGTTCCCCCACCACATCATCTCGCGTTTTGGAGATGTCCACTGGCCCGCTAGATCACCTGACCTCTCAGCCTGTGATTTTTTTCTTTGATGATACCTAAAGTCAAAAGTCTACGTAAACAAGCCCCGAAACTTAATTGATCTGAAGGAGGCAATTAGTGCGGAAATTATGGCAATTCAAGAAGAAACTGTAGTGAAAGTGATGGAAAATTTCAAGGAAAGACTTGTGGAATGCATCACCGAGGAAGGACACCATCTTCCGGAAGTTATTTTCCGTACATGAATTTTGGAGGTTATTTCTTGTAATTGGGTGCCTGGGAGCATTTAGTTACGTAATTGAATAAAATTAATTTGTAAAACTGATGGAGTTATAGTTATTTAAAATCCGACCATCCTTTTTGCGCCACCCAGTATAAAGTATACATTAGTTGTGTAATTATGTATAAATTAAAATAAAACAAGTATGTAAAAAGTAAATTTTTGTGGAAATTTGTAAAAATAGATATTCGTACTCAAATTGTTATAACTGAGTATATTTTGTTTATTTGGTTTGTATGTATACAAATGTGCAAATAAATATTTTAGAACTATATGTGTAGGTGTGAATAGGTACTCTAAAAATGTCAGAGTTATAAACCATTTAAATTAAAAACACATCTATTGAATTGAATTTTGAATTGAATTGAATTTATTTTTGAATTGAATTGAATTTGAATTGAATTGAATTTGAATTGATTGAATTTATTTCATGTCTTTAGGCCTTGTGAGCAATGGACACAGTCATCTTACAATTAATCAGTCAGCATAATATTATATACTAGAGTAACTTATAAACTAAACACCAACAATGTTGAGTCAACAAGAAAACAAATAATCAACAAGTCAATAACAAAAAATATAAAAAATCTATAAAATTGATAACAAGATAAAATCCTAAAAATATAAAATTTAACAAGACAAAATCAACAAGATAGAATCAACGAGATAAAATTTAGTAGATAAATAAAAATGTTGGACTTTCTTAAGTTAAAAACTACAATCTACATTTTTACAAGTCAGGTACTCATTGATTGAATAGAAAAGGGTTTTTTACAAGCCAAATGGAAATAACCTGTTTGAATTTCTTTAAGTCTACAGAATTTGCCATACGACGACCGAGTTTATTAAAAAAGGTAATGGATAATAACCAAAGTTCTTTTGAGTTTTGCTTAATCTACAGTAATCTTTGTCTAGTAAATGCCTATTTCTAGTATTGTGAGAGTGCACATCACTCCTATGGACAAGAATCATTTGAATTCTTCTTAACATAAACAAGACAGGTGTATATATAAAGATTTATTACTGTAAGAATGGATTCTTGTATAAATAAAGGTCTACAACTAGCACTTCTGTACTGAGTTTGTTAAAATCCTAATTGCTTTCTTTTGTATTAGAAGAAGAACTCTATCAATTCCAACTCCGTTTCCCCAAAAAAGTAAGCCGTATAAGAGTATGCTGTTAAAAAAGGCAAAATAAGAGTTTTTTTAAGTATTCTTTAGGTACAAAGTGTTTTAGCTGTCTTAACAAAAATACAACTCTAGATAATCTAGAACAAACTTGGCTAATGTGATCTGACCATGTTAGTTTACTATCTAAGCAATTCCCAACAGTTTGACATTTAGGTAAAAAAGTGCACTGATCGGGTTGTAGTGCAAATAATATTTGTTGTGTCTTACATTCATTTCAGAGCAAGTTCATTAGCCTGAAAACCATGTCCTAGCCTCGAGTGCAAAAGCCTCGTCAATAAACTTACATAAGTTAATGGTATTTTTGTCAGAGCTAAACAGAGTAGAATCATCAGCATACAGAATGGCGTTGGCCTTAACATTACAAGGGAGATCATTAATAACAATTAAGAATAACAAGGGTCCGAGTACCGATCCCTGCGGCAACGCCAAACTCGACCGAGCGATAGGCAGAATGAACACCACCAACACAAACTCTCTGCCCACGCTCAGCCAGGTATGATTTTAAAAGCGCCAATTTCAGGTTGTTTTATGCCATAAAAAGATAATTTGAGAGAGCAGGATTTCTCTCGGGACACAATCAAAAGCCCTGGTAAGATCGAAAAGAGTCGCCAAGGGTGGCAGCTTTAGATTCAAAACCATCGAAAAATCGATCTCACCAAAGCTCCGACCGCATCCAAAGTACTTCTTCCTGCTCGAAAGCCGAATTGAGAGTTTTGAAAAAGGTTTGAAACATTCAAAGTATTTACCGAGTTGATCATTCATGATGAATTCCAAAATTTTTGAAAAAACGGGTACCACAGAGATCGGTCTATAGGAACCAGGTAAATCTTTGGGACCCTTCTTATAGATAGGCACAGTTTTAGATGTTTTTAAAGATTTTGGGAAAACAACCAATACACAGGCACTGATTTTATACACCAGGTGAGAGGCAATATGATAGAGAAACAGATTCTCTTTAAAAGAACACTAGACAGGCCATAGATATCTTTACTATTTGAAGATTTCATATCTTTCACCACTTTGCAAAACCTTCATCACAAGACACTGGCTTCCATTTAAAGGTGTTAGGAGTACGTGGAGCTTGACCAGGAGATCCTCAGCAGACACGTTACTGGGGAGATATGCTTTGTCGTACCTCTTTCACTGTCTCAACGAAGAAGTCGGAGAAAGCCTCCGGCGAAATATCTGGGAACTGGATGGAGGGGTAGGGCTCCTTACTGCAGCAATAATGGACCATGCAGTTTTACAAGGATTAGACGCAGAGCTGATTAACCTCTCATTTGCTTTAAGCTTTGCCTTCTTCAGTTCATTTTTATACTTGTTTCTTTCACCGACGTAGGCCCTTCGTGAAGGTTCAGACTTGGTATGACAGTAAACTGTATAAATTGCCATTAGATGTTTCTCTTTAGATCCCTTAAATGGTCGGTATACCAGTTGAGTTTAACACGCTTTTCAACTTAGAGTTGCTAACGATTTTAAGATTTTTTTTGTTTTAACAGGGCAACATAGATCAAAAATAGTTACAAATCTGTCCAAAAAAATGTCAAATAATATTGTTTCCTTGTTATTTACTGCAAGAATGGTTGGCCAATCAATCAATGTCAGATGAGAGATTAAGTTTTCAATATTGCTAGGAGCTAAACATCTCACCTCGAATTTGCTTCTCCTTGACAATTCTTCTTAGTCTGGGGTTCAGGAAACGAAAGAAATTTCAATCATGTTGTGGTCGGACAGACACTCATTTAAGACCTTAACTTGAAAGTAATTATCATCCCGATTAGTCACAATATTGTCTAGGCAAGCATTGCCTCTTGTGGGAGTATTTATAGTCAATTTACAGTCCACTGATCTTAGAATGTCTTTCAAACCACGAACATTGGAAGAGTTTACATTCAAAAAATTAATATTGAAATCACCACAACATATAATAAAACATTTAAACTTAATCAGGTGATCAAACAATCGTTCAAAGAGACTCATAAAAGTGTCCATATTCCCCCCAGGAGGTCCTATAGAGTGCAAGTAAGATAATTTTTATACTCCCGTTAACATAACTGCTGCCACTTCAATGTTCATCTCACTGCAAAATTCATCAACATCTACAACAGTGAACTTGATTCCCTGCCTCAGAAGTACAACCCGAGCCACCCCGGTTGACTATTGATCGGCAGTACATGCTAGCTGGCACAAAGTCTTGGATGTTAACCATATCAGAAGTTAGCTCCGAGCACCAGTGTTCACTGACACAGAGTCCAATAAAGCAAGATTCCGCCAAAACAATCTCAAGCATGTCACGTTTGTCCATCAATGACTGAGCATTTAAATAAAGTATTTTAGCATTGAAGGTGTCTACAGATGTAATGCAGGAGACATCACTCGAACATACTGATAGGTTGGGTGAAGCCAAACCTAACCCCGTTATTTGGAAAATGTCTCAATTAAAATTCTCTGACAATATACTGGAACACTATTGTGGTTTAAATCTAAACAAGCCAAGAACTTGGGTTATCATTGTGTAGAAGACCAGTGTTAAGAACCAATACATGTATAGCAAAATTATAAATTATTTTAAATGTCTTGCAAAACAAAAAATGTATGAAAATGTGTATAAGCTTTGTTGGTACTTTATAATTACTAATAACTTGTTATTAACTGAATTCCAATATTTGTTCAAAGTAATTACTCTTTGGAAAAGAATGTATTAGCAATGAATATAATATTACCTAATAGCTGAGAATATAAGCTTTTTTATCAATATACAATATCTGTATCAAAGTTGAAATATTGTATCAAGTTTCAGTGAGCACGAACTGTGTGCTTTATTAAAGTTGATCAGTAACATTTCTTTGGATTGTAATTATTTTTTTTAAGTTTGATTCATAGTAAACAAAACATGACACCAAGCAGATTTTTGTTAGTAGCCAATATGAGAGACAGTAAGTGGCAATCTTCAAGATACCAGGAGTTGCTGCCAGAGATTGGGAGCTTCTAAGTGCAGGATGCTTCTAGTGGCTTATAATTATCAGATACCTAGAACTCTCAGTGGCAGAAAACTCTCAGAAGCTAGGCTCTTATTTCAGAGAGCTCTCAAAGACCACAATCTTCTAGACGTTAGGAGCTTCCAGAGTCAATGAACTCTCTGAGTGCTTTACATGCACATATTTACAATTTTATTAATTAATTTTAATTTTACAGAAAGCTAAAATTAACATCCACAATGAACTAAATGGTTTTAACTCATCACTGATCCCATCTATAGTAAAAGTTAATTAGTATTGTTGTCATTGTTTTTTGTAGTACACTACTACCTCTTGAATCATTTAATTTTCTTTTAAAACAATTCATGTAGCTATTCTCAAGTGATGCATTTAACATGCAATTAATGAAAAAATAATTATGTTTTTATGGATGTGGTTACTCTGTGAACCCTGTCAATAAGTTGTTGACTGGGTGCCAACATAACAGTATTTGGTACTTGGTGCGTCTTCTAATTGATCCCTAGGCACTGGAGTCGTCAATATGCTCATTACAGGATCGTATAACGCTGTACAATCGTGTTAGAGGAGGCGTTCTGCTTTCCAAGTAGTCTACCAATAAATAAAAACTATAATGTTTAAAAAAAGTCTGTCAATCCTCTTTTGAATTTCTCAAATGTTTCTTGAGATATTATTTTCAATGGATTTTTTCTTTTTTTTTGTCTTAAGATCTTATGTTGTGTAAAGTTTAAGTCTATGGCGTATTTTTAAATCATTGTTATAGTTGTGGTTTGTGTTTTTATATTCAGGAGTGTGCAATTTAATATGGATAGATGCTTCTAATATGTACAGTTAAAATATTTAATTTCTGAAAAGTGGCCTACAATGTGTGATTGGCGATAAATTCAAAGTACAGCCAATAACTTTTTTGCTAAATGAAAATTTGGTTGATTTTTAATTAAATGGCCCATAGGATTATTGAGAAGGAGATGTGAGATTCAACTAAACAGTCGTAAATTGTTTTCAATAGATTTTTATCATTGAGATTTTTGAGATTTTGAAGCACAGAAGTTCCTTTAGCCGAAGAAACGGACTGCAGCATGTGATGTCACAATATTTGAAGTATTTTCATCAAAGGCCTAATTTGCAAGTTATGTCAAGATTGTAGATCTATGATATCAAACTTGTAATACACAGATTTTCCCTACTATAACACTTTGATATCTATTGATTTGAAAAGAATTACTGAATTAAAAGGGTAAATCTTAGTATATAAAATAGAGCCATGATTACAGCTTACGGTCTATCACCAGGCAGTACTGCCAACTGTGTAAAGATTATGAGAATATTGAAATACGTATTAATACAGTAGAATATTTTGTTTTGCTTTAGGTCCCATTGCTACAATGTTTTGGCTGGATGAAGATTTGGGAAGTGACATTTATCTGGATGGTGAGTATTATTATCTACTCAAAGGGTGGGCTGACAGAGATGGATTCAAATTTATATAAAAACAAATTGTTTGTAACTATAAGTGGTGCAAACGCTCTCAAAATCTGTATGTTTTGTAATATGTAAGTTGTAAATAGTAAACTCCATAAGTTTTTTAGAAACATGAGACTTTATTAGACTTGACGATACCTTTAATGCTATGCTGATGCTATAATTGCTTCATTATACTTTTTTAATTAACTCTTTGACGACTACGTTGCAGTTTATTGCCATCATGGAATGTGTGCAAAAGGTGCAGATAGTAAATATAGTGCCATTAGGTTCTTTCTGCAGCCTTTTTGTAATACACTATTAAAATTAAAGTATCTTTCGAACACGTTGGTTAGGTAATAATTTGATTTCCTCCAGTTTTACTTTATTGCTAATTATTTTTTGAAGTGTAAATTAAAGTGCTTTTTTCTAATATCTAAAAAGCTAAATATATTTGTCATTATAAAATAAACCTTTAGATCTTATTATGCTATCTACAAGTCAAACTAAAACATGTCTAGAGAAAGATACTCTGTTATTAATTACTTTATCATATCAAAATAAACTTTGCTATTGAATTTTTATGGGAAAATATATACTGAATGTAAATTAAACCATTGGTATTAACAGATGACCATATTTTAAACAATTCCTTACTATTTAGAAACTAAAGTATAAGTTTTTTAGTGTAATAATTATAGATTTGTATCGAGTTCCATTTATAACACAGTTTTAAATTTTGCCTTAAGATAAAAGCTGAGCCTTAGAGGTGCAGATGGTAGTTTTTTTCACTTGTATTTAATTTCAAGAAACATTGTTATTCTGTAGGTATGTAGATCACTATTAAAATACTAACAACTACTGCAAATATCCTAATTTCTTTATGTATTTTTATGAAATAACTTTAAGTTCTTCAATTTATTTAATTTTTACTGTTGCTATTATTAATGCACTTTAATATTATTTCATAAATATTACACGTGTTTCAAGAAAAACTAGTTTGAAATATACTGAAATTATGTTCAATCAGTATTATGCTTTACCTTCTGCTTCATCTGAAAATATATGTGTCAATTATATGAATACAGGCTAATCTATTGTGATAAACTGAAACTT
This sequence comes from Homalodisca vitripennis, assembly GCF_021130785.1. Lineage (NCBI taxonomy): Eukaryota > Metazoa > Arthropoda > Insecta > Hemiptera > Cicadellidae > Homalodisca > Homalodisca vitripennis. Next base: position 132,410,879 of record NC_060208.1, read on the forward strand.
AAATAAGTATTTTATGAATAATTTTATACCTTTAATTTTACAAAACTTACACTATTTCAAAGTACGAAATAGAAATACTATCAGAAAATAATACCATTGTAATTTCAAAGAACCGATTAGCATTTTCTTTAAGAAATTTAGTTTTATATGGAGACAAAAGTTGTTGAAGATTAGAAAGTTTTAGATTTTTTTATATGTAGATACAATGTAACTTTATTTTTTCATCCACAACAATTTATTTTAGTTTCCTGCTAACTAGTAGGAAAACCACTCTTGGACTAAAAATCGAAGATACAGTGGAACCTTGTTGAGTCCGGACCGGTTTATGAAACAAATATTTTTTAATTTGTACCTGTTTGACGGGTAAAAAGTGTCAAGTAACAACTTCTGTGCAATTTTAAATGAGAAATGCATATATCTATTGTGATATAAAAGATATGACACTCAATGATGAGTCAAAACAAGACTAAATTAGAGAACAGAGTAAGCTAGTGTCATCTGACATTATGTGTATGTCTTCCCCCACCACTGCCTCGTCATGGTGATGTGGCCTGTGATGTTATACTGATGAGATTGTCATGTTGGTGGCTTGTGCATGATATGGAGATTTGATTGGAGGCTGATAATGATGGAGGATATAGCGTACCTACTGATGAGCAAATTATTGCTGCCAGTACAAATACAAATGACGAATGCAGCAATCATTCAGAGGAAGAAAGATTAAAAAGCGTGCTGTTTTCATCCATATAGAAGTAGCATCTGCTGTACATTTATTTTCATTTCTGTTGATGATTTATTTTCAGCATCAATAAAAAATGCATCTGGCTGAGATACTTATGTTGAAGTGAACACGTGATCCCACAGTGTGTAAATGACACAGCTTATGAAAAAACTAACAAGATTTTTTTCTAGAAGTAAACAACAGTTATTCTTTAATTTGTGGAGTGTTATTTTTATAGTATCATATTTTATAGTGTTCACATATCGTTTCTTTATAATAAATATATTTTGTTGTATTGTTTACAGATTATATTCGTATTTTTCCTGGTATCTCCATAAAGCCAAAACTTTTGTTATCTCGGATCGGGATATGGTCCCGGCTATTCCAAATTAACAAGGTTCCACTGTAGCTGAGTTTGAAAGTTAATCACAAGCTAACCAGTGGAATTACAGTAATGGGAGTTGCATTAAAATTTAGTTTTTTTATGTTTGCATTTAGACTCATATAACGATAAATAGTACAGGGTTTTTGGTTATTTTGAACTAAACTGCATCTTTGAAATTCATAACTTGAAAAATTGTAATCTGATTAAGACCCAAATTTTGTACAGTATAGGCATAAATTTGGTAGCTTTAAATATTTAGTTTTGGAATTATAAAACTATATGAAAAAGTTGTTTATAACTTATCAAGTTAACTTTTATTTTTGTCCGGGCAGTAAAAAAAATCAACATTGATCTCATTATTGAGTTCTTAAAATCATTATTTATGTTGGTAATTATGGTAATTAATTTAATTTAACAGTTAATTAATTGGTAAACCACTAATAAAAATTTGTATTTTTAACACAGATTTAACTGAGCAGATTTTAAAAATTTACTGTAGCCAGTACCTGCTCGTTTAAACACATAAACCGCCAGACTGCCGAGGCAACACTGTCCCATTTGTGTCTAAAAATCCCTTTACGTGTATAACAGAAATAAACAAGCAAAGTTTTAATTAAACTCCTGTTAGTTTGTGCTTAATTTTTAAACTTGGGTACCTATACTTTTTTCCCCAAGATTAGGCTTATAATTGTCATGAAAGTTGTACAGATCAATAATATATGTTACAGGGATAATAACTGTCATAGACTGCAAACATGGGCTCTCAGTAAGTAAAACTCTGAATTAATTATTTAAATTTATTGAAAAGTAATTGGCTTGTTGGTAATTAATTGTGTCTAAATCTTTATATTCAATTCAATTGGTGAATTTTTTCATCAAGACTTGACTTAAACAGTTAAAATTTGTTTGCTCTCTATAATTTCAATGATGTACTGTTATTGTAAGCCCACGTATTGGCTGTAACTAGATAATATTCAGGGTATAAAAATTTAATTTATTTAATTATCCCTTCCACATAGCTACGTTATGTGTATTTAAGGGATGTTAGAAAATTATTTTTGTTTGACACACCGGTGAATCATATTGGGGAGAAAGTGTTAAATAGAAGTTGAGCAATAAACAGGTTAAGATCAACTTGCTAGTCATTTCTAATGTATCAGGACAACTAATCTTAATTATGATACTAAGAAGTAATATAATGATACAATAACATTTAACACAGATGTTCAGTCAATGTTTAATTTGATAAAAGTTCCATTAACACCGAATATTTGGCCACAGTCATTAACAGAATCACTTGGTCGTTTTGATTCGTCTGTCATTCGTTTGCCTTCCTCAATAACAGATTCTCGGACTGACTCAATTGTTTTCTGCCAAGCTCCTGTCAACATACATAAAACAGTTTTGATTCATCAGTCGTTTGTTTACCTTCCTCAGGCATAGAGTATCAGATTAAGTTAATGATGTTCTGCTAAGCTTCTAAAAACAAATAAAAACATAGAACTCTGTTGTCTAAGAGCACATATTTCATATTATTTTATAAATTAGATTTTATTTTTTTTTTATAATTATGGTTAAAAAATATCTAGTATTTGAACTAAGTTTGGAACATCTTGTCTATGAAACATGATCACTATGAAGTAAATGAGAAGAGTTGTGAAATAAATGTAGAATAATATTCTTCCATAAAGGTATTACTCTTAATGAAAATTTGTGATGTAACATTTTTTGGTAGATGTTAGAAGTACTTTTTATCAAGGATTCCAGACAACGTTAACTATTGCATTTTGTCTGGTTTCAGGATAGAAATATTCTCTAAACTTCCAGTATGTTTTTTATTATAGATATACCATACATTACATAAATGTAAATAAACAGAAAACCTATGTTAATTCAGTAATAAAACGTACATATTATTTTTAGTCAAACTATAATTTTGGTGGAAATATATGAAAATATTCATTGACAGAAAGTGGAATTCCTGGCAGATTCTAATAAAAGAGTTTATCTAAGATGATGTCTGTCACTGGATTTACTGTTGACTAATGATTTCCATGTAAGTAATCTAGCATAATATATCAAACCAAAAATTGATAAGGAGGCTTCAAACCCAGCCTTCTGGGTGATCTTCAAAGAGACCAGCCCATCATTAATGGATTAAATACTTAAGACTTTTCTGTCATTCTCATATATTATTTACATAGAGACTGAGTGAATTAGCACATATTTCATATTCTTTGCCACATTTCACATAAGATATTCAGTAGAATTTTATTGCTGCATGGTATCCAAAGGCTGAAACAAATCCACTTTAATCCAAAATCTAGGAAAGACTTACTGCTCGATTCCTCAACAGTGAGACCATCACCTCCGTAGTCTGCGGGGAGGATTCTCTGAGGAATGTATTTGTAGAGGTCACCATAGTTGTGGAAAATTTGGATCTGGAAAAAATTTGATCAGGAAAAATTTGATCAGGAAAAATTTGATCTGGAAAAAGCAATATCTAAAACATTAAAGCAATCAAAGTTTGATAGCTAGCTTCTGTGGAAAGATGAAAAAGGATTGAGTTGTAATAATTGACTTCATTTATGAACTCTACAGATGGTTAAAATTTATTTTTGTAGTAAAAATTAACCCTTTAAGTGTTGAGTTTTTAACAGTGCTATCACATGGTACTGCTGGGTTTATTTGCCACACACAGAGCTGCATCCCAGACAGCATACTCGTAGCGTGATTCTTGTCTACCATGATTAATTTCATCAACAACATTTACAACTACTGCTGCCAGAATCTGATTCGTCACGTCAGATTGTGTTTAATAAATTGAGTTCACATTCCAATCGCCATTATTCTTAGAAAAGTTACACGATGCTGAATGCCTAACTCACAACAACCATCTGGACAAATCTAAAATTGATAAAACACTCTTAACATTACTACAAATAATTCCTGCCATACCAACGGTACCACAATCAAAATAGAAAATAAAAAAACTACAATCACAAAAATATTGAAAAATCAAGAAAACATCAAAATTTTGTTATAAACTGCAGGTAAAACTTCACCATGTGCTTTCATAATAATTTCTTAGTTGTCTGTACGAGTGTAGTAGCAATTAAACACCACTACTGTGGATATGTAGTATTTAAAATAAGCACTACTAGAGCCCAATGTATTTGTATCATCTTGGCTGCCAAGTGTCATGTAGTGAACCAGCTGTCTGGAACTTGATGACACACAGGCATGGCAGTTGAATGCATAGCGGGATTGCCATACTAACATAGGCGTAGCGGTTTAGGAGTTAAAAATAAGAAGAGTATTCCTATTGTTGTGCCATCTATGGTCATATAGCATTTTCTGTTCTTATATAAAAAAAGTTTCTTGGCTGAATCTACATAATCTAACTAAACAAAATTCAACCTAAGTGTAAGAATTTTCTTAAAATAATCTTCTACTTTGTATTGAACAAGTAAAGAGCAATAAATTTAATGCCAATAATGTTATAATTAGAAACATTAATTGGAACATCCTGATTGCAGTGATCGTTTAACTGTATAGTAAGTGTGATATTTCTTGTACACTAGACATTTGGTACTCATAGGGTTAACGAGTTATATTCTAGCTAGTTAAGTAATGTGAAAATAGTCTGGTCAATAGACGATGATTTCACTGTACAGTTAGTGTGAATTTCCTGATATGCTGAAACATCAGCTGTACAACTGATTGCTGAACTCGTTGTTGTGCGTTAGATTGAATGGCAGATATTACTTAGATGACTTGTGGAGCAATGAAAATATAGTTGTGAAAGTGACAGAAACACCTGTAGTTTCCCACATCTGACTTGATGGATGCTGGTAGCACAAAACTTTATAGACCAATAATCTTGGTGTATATCAATTTACATGAGAGTCATTACACTTGGGGGATTATTTACCCTATCATCTATGCAGCATGAATTTTGAATGTCATTACATACCATACAACATAATTTCAAAATTTTATCTTCAGAATTTTAATTTATGTACTTTTAAAATATCTAATGTCTATAATTATTAAATACGCTTATGCAACAAATACCAAGTAATAATTAATAATTGTCCATTCAAACATTAATATTTTATTTAAAAAAATCTGACTTACCCTTTTCTTCATTTTGTCTTTTAGAATGGGTTTGAACACATTTAATATGATATCAAAGAAGGTGGGGCAGTTCACTATAAATATCCCCTTGATTCGTAAGGGCAAGGCTTCCTGAAACATTGTATTATTATTCCTTATACACTTTCGAATAAAAAGTAGTGCCTTCGTTACAAGTCAGGAATGGAAAAGTAGCGTAACATATTGAAAATATGGTTTAAATTAAGGGCTGATTTAGGAATGTAGCTTGTACGCATTCTAGTTCAGGTTACCAGTCTCTGAGATCAGTGACTGGCTGTTCATTTTATGCCAGTTATTGTTCTGTTCCTGCATTAACAGATAGTTTTATATCATACTGCACAAAAATAGCAGTTTTTTTACTGTGGTTGAGAAGAGTGAGTTTAGTTTAATACAGATCTGGAATTTGCATTTCTGTTTTGGGATTGCAATGGTAAGAATCTGTTGGGCTGGTTACTCAAAGTATGAGTATATCTATAGAATTAAACTCCTGGAGTTTTTTTTTTGTATAAGTAACATGGCTATTGTGAGGCATCTGTTTTCGTACAGAATCAATTGGAGTCTAGCTAAAAAAAATGAAAATAAATTTGTTTATATAACCAAAGTTAGATCTTTATGTAATCCTATTTTACATAACCTCTTAAAATTAATATTTAAAAATACTAGGATTAGATAAAAGTTTAATATCTTAGTCCGAATAAATTAAAGTACAAAATAAATATGAAAGTTATAAAAATAGATTTAGTCAAACTTCAAGATAAAGATTATAAAAATGAATAAAAATAATGGAATTTTAAAAGTTAATGAAATAAGTAAAAAGTAAATAAAGTGAAATTAAAAGTAATGTTATAACACTGTATAAAATACTCAATCAAATAGACTCATTCAATCACATGCACCTTCAACAGTAAAGACTGGTGCTGTGTGCTGATCCCCAGCAGTTGTATGTTTGTAGTAATATTTCTTTAATGCAACACCAACTTGATAATGACTTTTAATGTATTTAAAGACATTAGGAATAGAATTCCAAGTTTGGAGAGCGTTAACTAACTATAAGTTTACCAAAAAATTTAGTTTCATAGGTGTACAGAGCAATGATAATTATAATAAGAATTTGCTATGCCACAATTGGACAAATGCTGAAAAGAATTGCTTAAGCAGGGATGCTACAGGTCAGGGAAATCAGGGAAGTCAGGGAAAAGTCAGGGAAAAAAAAACAGGACTGGAAATCAGGGAAAAGTCAGGGAATCCGGTCACAAGTCAGGGAAAAGTCAGGGAATTTTGACGTAGGTCAGGGAAAAATATAAAATCCCTTTACACAAATAAACTTACTGCCGCCGCGATCATTTAATCAGTTCATTTAAGGCAATCTTTTTGTACGTTTTAAACTGTGTTCACTTTATTTTTTGCTTTTTTATATTTGCCACCCTGTTAGCCTCAACACCGCTTTTTTTCCACCCATTAATTGCCAAAAACCCTGGGGATTGCGTCGAAAAAAGTCAGGGAAAAATGAAAAATTTTGGTCGGAAATCAGGGAAAAGTCAGGGAATTTCATTATTGGACTCCTGTAGCAACCCTGTTAAGAATCAAGTAAATGTACATATGATTATTGCATACAATATTATCACTAACTTAATATGCTCAATACTAAGATTAATTCAATTCTATTTTAGTTATAAGGTTTATGAAGTCATGTGAAAACTATCTTCTATGTTTTCCAGTTCACACTGTGAAGAAAAATTGCAAAACACAATAATTGAAATCTTGAAGTAATTCGGTCTCGCTGTAGAGAACTATTTTTAGTTTCAGTTCAACATAAATATGTTGACTGTAGATAGCTCTCCACAATGAGACTGAAATATTTAATGATAATAATTGTGTCATTATTGTTATGTGGTGTGAACTGCAAAAGGTAGAAGATAGTCAACTTAAATTTGGCCGTTATTTACTATAGTACCCAGTGTATTTATTCATTGCCACGAACCTGACCAAATGCTGCAAATTTCCGCATGAAGAGCCAAGGCAGCTCAGTGAGGTGTGATGCACTCAGTCCAGACGTATCAAACAGGACATATTGCCCTCTAAATAATTCACCTCGTTGAAACCAGATATCGTTTAGTGCAACAGTACGCTTGAACAGGGCCTTTATGTCTTTCGTTGTACACTTCCTGCTCTTGTCGGGATTGAATGATAATACAATGACTATATTACCGTCATCTGTCATCTCTGATAGTGGGAAATATCGTCTGAAAAAAGATGGTTAAGTTATACAATCTTACTACATTAAAAAAAATCATTTATAACGGACATTTGTAAAGTAATGGATACAACTGTTGAACATAACATCTTCTATATTTGTGTTTATTCGTACCTGTTTTTAAATTTATTTTTACCCATTAACACTCATTCTTTATTATTCTGAGTAAACATGTGTTTGGCTGTGTAAAATAAAATCTTAATTTACTGTAGTCTCCATCACACAATTATTAGTGGACATTTATTCTGATATTCAATTCTGACTTATCATAAACATAATGACTAGATTTGTCATAATAATTTCAATTAAAACCTGCAAATAAATGGATTTTATATTGCTTAATGTATATTAGTAGCATTATTGTTAATAGCAAAAGTCTAATATATGTAATAATTATTATTTTGAAAATAGAATTTCTACGATTAAGATGAATTTTCTCACAATAAAAAAATCTTGTCGACGAATAATCAAATTAAGGGATTCGTAACATACTGGATTATAGATAGTAAAGAAAGTAATGCATTAATCCTCAATAGTTTATCATTTTTATTATTTATAAATTGTCAATAGGATGAGGAAGGAACAAAGGCTTAGGCGCGTTTGATCACAACAATTTTAAAGTAGTTTGAAATCCAATCTTAACTTCAGAATCAATTCTTAAAATCATAATTTTCATCAAAATATTTTAATGCAGCGAATCTCTTTCTCTTTGGATTAAAAAACCATTCAAATTCAAATTAACTTTATTCATATTATTGGTACAATTACATTTGAATTTATACAAATAAGGAATGGAATCATCTTACATTTTTTATTTTATTATATCCTATGTGTCCATATATTCTCCAAATGAATACAAAGCCTTATCTGTCAAAAATTTTTTTAAATGTTTTTTAAACAATAAATCATTTTCTATGTTAAATAAATTCCTAAGGACTTGGTTTATAAATTTAATACCTGCCGAGCTAGGTTTTTTATAATGAAATTCCAATGCATGTTTATGTACTGCCAATTGATTTCTATTTCTAGTAAAGTAGTTGTGATTTGACCCCAATCGGGGTAATTTGTCAAAATTTGATCTAACCATCATAACAGTTTCCAGTATATACATTCCGTAAATAGTTAAAATTCCTAATTTTGAAAAATACTCTTTCACAGATACCCCATCCTTTAAGTTCATGATTATCCTAATTGCTTTTTTTTGAAGTTGAAGAATGCTTAACAGATTTGAATTACTAGTGGCCCCGTACAACACAACACCAAAGTTTATATGAGAATGTATGTGGGCATAATAAATGGTTTTCAAAATTTCAGTTGAGCAATATTTTGACATGGTTTTAAGAGCAAACAATCTGGAAGAAATCTTTTTTTGCAAAGCCAAAATATGTTTCGTTCCAAGTTAAGTTCTCGTCTAGAAGTAATCCTAAAAATTTAGTGTTAGTTAATTGAGAAATTTGTATATTGTCTATTGTTATGTTTGGCATAAGTTTTTTTCTATTTTGTTTTGTGCAGAAAGAGATCATATTTGTTTTATTAAAGTTTAGTAATAAATTTTTACTGCAAAAATAATTATTAATACACATGAGTTCCGTTTTACCTGCAATTTCTATTTCATTCAAACTTTTACCAGCAACTATTAAATTAGAGTCATCTGCATATAGACACAGCTTGCTCTAATCTTTTGTCAGAACATTTGGCAAACCCAAAATATAAAGTAAGAAAAGAATTGGCCCCAGAATGGAACCCTATGGCACTCCATGCCTTGATATTTTTAAAGAAGATTTTGCATGAGTGATTTGATTTAATTTGGTTACAAACTGCAAGTCAACATACTGTGGTCTATTTGAAATATAAGAAGCAAACCAGTTTAATGTAACATCTTTAATACCAATATTTTTTAAAATTTCTATTAATATTTCATGTGATACACTATCAAAGGCCTTGGTAAAATCCATAAAAATGCCAACCACATAATTTCCCTTATCAATATTGTCCACTATGGTTTCAATAAAATCCATCCCAGCAGTTATGACAGACTTACCAGCTCTGAAGCCATGCTGTTCTCTGTCAAATATATTATTGGTTTCAAGAAAATCAACTAGTCGTAAATACATTACACGTTCAAAAATTTTTGAAAAAGTAGACAAAATGGACAAAGGTCGATAATTATTAGGGTCAGTTTCACTTCCTTTTTTGAAAACAGTTATAATTTTAGAGATTTTCAGTTTTTCAGGAAAGATTCTAGACACAAAAGAGGAATTTATAACATGAGTCAGGGGCTTGATCAGGTACATTTTAGGTTGCTTGACAATTGGCATTGGAATTTCATCGTGGCCTGCTGAATATTTGTTAGGAAATGACATTATAATCTGATTTAATTCTTCCTCACTTACTGGTTGGGTGTGCAACTTTTTAGCATTAGAAGTTTTAAAGGTACCAGTGTTAACAGTGATGTGTGATGACAAGTTTGGCAATATTTCATTATCTACAATGTCAATAAAATGATTGTTAAAAATTTCACAGATTTCCTCTGGTTCAGAATATTCATGGTTTTCATAAATCAATTTAATATGTTTATTAAAATTGTGATAATTTTTTGTTTCATTATTAATTATTTTCCAAGTAGATTTACATACGTTTTCAGAATTTCTAATTTTATTTTCAATATATTCCTTTTTTGAAGAGTTTAATTTTTTGCTGTAATTTTTTTTCAACTGTTTTAATAGCTTATTTAGTCTTCTATCTTTGGTTAATCTTGTAGTTTGACTTAAACTTATAATTTCCGCTTTTTCTTTTTCCAAATCATAATTGATCCATTTGTCTTTATTAAAATTTACCCTAGACTTGACCAGAGGAAAACTAACATCAAAATAGTACATCAAAATTTTATGAAAAACATTGTATTTAGTGTCTACTGTTGCATTGTAGACTTCCAACCAAGTTTCATTGCTCAACACATTTTTAAAGATCTCAATGTTTTCTCTTGTATATTTTCTACAAAACTGTGTTAAGGTCTTAAAAGATGTCTTTTTATTACTACATACATTAATTTTCAAAAGTTGGGCATCATGATCAGAGAGCTCAGTAATAACACCTTCAACCATAAGTGACTTTTTCGGTAAATTTGTTATAATATTATCAATTGCACTTTCACAATCCAGGGTAACTCTAGTCGGAAAATTCACCAAGTACTGCATGTTATGTTGCCTTAAAATATTACTTAATCTATCATGACTTTTAGAACAATGCAATACATTTATGTTTATATCCCCAGCTAAAATTACATGCTCATAAGTTTCAGTTAAAATAGTTAAAACAATATCAAGTTTATCCAAAAAGAGGCCATCATAAATTAAACCTGGAGTTCTATACAACCCCACTAATACAAAAGAAAAATCAAAAGCTCGGCAGGAAACAATACAGCATTCAAACTCTTTATCTATACATAAGTTATTAATTCTAGGAATTACAACTCTCTTAACTTGGTAAGAGTTGCTGCCCAAAATCATAACTCCTCCACCACCACATGTTTGGCATTTTAACAGTGGCTTATGGGAAAACAGAGAAATTAATACTAACATGCCTCAACGTATCAAAAAACTTTTATTTTGGAATGTTGCATAACCTTAATAAGGATTTCTCCCTTATACCGAAAGTAGATAGGAAATGGGTAGGACTTCTCCCCAGGCCGTAATAGGCTTCTAAGTCCTACTTATGGGTATATTTTCTTCATCAGGACCAAAAGGCAAACCCAACTACAGTGCAATCTCGCTAATCCGGCAGTATATCGGGATTGGTAGTGTCGGATTACCGAAATTGCTGGATTAATGGATGTATGGGTAAAAACGTAAGAAAAACATGCAAATGTACATTGAAATTTATTAGAAACCAGTTAAAGTATTAGTTTAACATAACTAGGCCTACTTATGTTTAACACTAGGCCTACTTTTGAAAAACGATTCAATTTTGTCCTTTTTGTTTTTAATGTAGTGTATTGTTACACGACCAATGTTGTATTCTTTGGCCAAATGAGACAACTTATCACCTTTCTCTAAACGTTTTAGAATCTCGTACTTTTTATCGATTGTTAATGTCACATGTTTACGTTTTTCCGACATCGCACTCAACTATTATAAAATATCGTAATAACACACACGAGCACACAAGTCAACGAAACGAAGCTGTATACAGTAGTACTGGAGCCAGAGCGCAAGTAGGCAAGCAACTGACGAGTGACTAGTGGCGGCGCGGTGGGCCGGTGAGTCATCCGTGCTTGCAGTGACATGAACCGAAGGGCATTGACCCGACCCGTCATCGCTCGCACAGTGCCGGATTACTGGACGTGCCCTATTAGCGCACGGCCGGATTATAGAGACTGCACTGTATGTCCCTGGAAATATTTGAGATGGAAAGTATATTACAGAAGCCCATAGTAGATGATTTTGACCAAAGTAGAGTTCCAAGAACTGCATAATCGAACTATATAGTATTTTGATCGAGGCAATACGGCAAGCTAAATTGTGACATAGTAAGTGAATTTAAACGGTCTGCAGTAGGTACTTTTTAATCGAAGTAGGGTTCTTGGCCCTATACGTAAGTATACTTTTTTTCTTCGACAGGACAAGGTAAACTCTAATATGGTACTAGAAATATCTTAGACCTGAAATATGTGATAAAGGCTAGAAATAGACGCTTTTTGACCGAAGTAAGTTTTCAAGACCTGTGTATTGTATTTTCTTGATCGGGGTAACAATGCAGGCTCAGCTGTGTGACATTGGAAACATAATTAATTTGAACCAGAAATGCTCTTCCATGTGCAAAACATGATATATTAATTAAATTAAACTCTGATACTATTTACCATGAACTTAAATAATGTCCACTTGATGTATGCCTACTTACGTTTTAAAATTTTCATAGAACTCCATCATATTACATCATAAGTGCTTTTACTAAGTAATATAATAGAATGTAACATTGTAAGAGTTATAAAACTGAATTCATATACCTCTACTGTCAATATTATGTTATAACTGTGGAGAATTAAAACTGTAGCCGTATCGCTCATGCTGTGTGAAGGATTAAACGTTATTAAAATTAATATTAATTAATTAATAGTTAATTGTTAGGTATGTGAATTTCAGTTTGAAAGGATTTATAATTGTTAATATTTGTATTAAATCTTTTAGTAGATACAATTTTTTATAATATTCAAAGATTAAGAAGAGAGGAGATGAATTGTAAATTTAATACATTCAATTCAGTCTTCTCTTGACCTGAATAGAGTGTGTTTTGGTTGCATCAAGTTCTTTGAGACTAATGTTAAATTTGAACATGTAAAGTAAAGTAGAAGGCATGTAAGTAAATGTGTTCGTGACCTTGTCCAGTAAGATTGGTGGGGAGGCATGGCGCGGGGTAGACTGTGTGCGTTTCTGTAAACATAGACTAGGCTTTACCACTCCTTTCCTTTCATGCTTGCTGGTGGTTGTACACAGACTGATGTTATAACACATGAATTTGGTCTCGTAAAACTTTTGTCTGTGTTGGTCACATGTACAGCTACTTGGTTCCTTATGTATGTGAAACTATAAAACTGAATACGTAAATGATTTAACCTACATTTTATCAACACTGTCTCTGACATCTTTGAGTGTTGGGTCTATGTTGAGAAAGATTTCCGGAAATTGGTGTCTCATGGCGTAAAACGTGTCTAGTTTGTACTTTGTTCTCTCAGTACTCATTTTAGTTCCCAGCAGAATTGTAAAAATAATTTTTTCAGACATCTCATCTGAAACATAATATTAGCTTGTCATATTACTCATATCTACTTAGTTTTTAAGTGACATCAAAGAAAATTTAATTTGAAAGTTGAGTTTAGGGTTGTCAGTTTCCCAGAATTTCTTAATTTTTTCCTACATGTGTTTACATATAATTTCTTCAATTCTAAAGGAATGTCCATGATTTTTGTTGGTTTGATAAAGAGAGCAATCATGCTTGTATTACTTTCAAAGGAAATCCCTAGATTTATCCTTAAAAAAAATGGGTTTTATTGATTATCTATTGTTTTATTTACTTGAGATACTAATAATAATGCTTAAAATTGTGCTTTGTTTTTAAAACTAATCATGAAGAAATCCTAAAAATATAATAGATATAAGGAATATTACTTTTTTCTGTTTTATTTGCAAAAAATCAGGTTTTTCATGTATTCTTAAAAAATGTGATTATTTTAATCAAATAGTTTTTTGATTGACATGTTAACTGACAGTTCACTCCAAAGAGTGTTTTAAGTTTCAAGATGATGTACCTGTTATATGACAAATTTTGTTGTGTGTTGTTTTATATAGAATGTATACACCTCTGTCACCCGGAAAATCATTTGCAAATCTACATTGAATAGAATTGCAAAAATATAAAAAAGATACAGACCTGTCAGACATACAAAGGTAGCTTAATTCTTTTGTGCATTTATATATGTATATATAACCAAATGATTCAAACAGTTCTAAGTGAACACTAATTTTTTAACTTGTTATGTATATAATATTATATTTAAACTGTTTATTAGCTGAAGGTTAGCAAACCTATCACTTGAGGAACTGGAAAATTTTCATTTCTGTCTATCTGACTGTCTTCAGGATATCCCGAAAATAAACTGAGCTAAAGAATTGAAATATTGCAAGAAACTCCATTTCTATATAGGCAACCTAGAGTTCGATGATGGTGCATGTCACTCCATGAGATTTGGCTAAACTTTTTATATTGGTTTTATGGATAATCATGATGGGCCTTGAAAATATGTTTTAATTTCATGATGTGTGTGCAGCTTCCTGACCACATTCAGAATATATTTTACTAAATATAGCAAACAATAATATTGACTTAAACACCAATCAAAGCTGAACATTTATCACTAGGGTATATGCAAGAAAGCCCCGATGAAGTTACATCCTTCATGCATTACTATATTGAAGATGAGCTTAGAAACTCCAAAATCAAGAGTCTTGGAGGCTAAAATATACAAATCACACACTAGTGAGGTATTGCAGTGCATTAGTAGATATTGATAGATTTGAGGAAATAGAACAGTTATATCTGTTAAGGAGGTGAGAGTTAATTTATGCTATGTGACTGAAACAATCTATAGTATATCTATAATGTTTCTGTATATAACTACTCCTTGACATGAAGCCTTTCTTTTGTGTGATAGCAAACTTCATCCCAGAAAAACAAATCATGACTTCTTCCAGTAAGATTTAGAAAAGGCTGAAGTAAAAATTCATGACTCAATGGTACACAAACGACTCTTAAAAGAAGAGAAAAGATCCATGTGGCTGGCTGCAAAGGAAACAACTTCTGACAGCGCGTATGATGAAAAAAACTACACTAGGCAAAGAAATATGCTCACTGGAGCGCAAAAGATTAGAAAAAGTGTTATTTTCTGATGGGACACACTTCCTTTAGCAAGGCCAGCGATAAAAATTTGTTCAAAGGGCAGTCAATAAATCACTTTCTGCTAACCATTTTAACCAAACAGTTAAACATCCCACCAAGAAAATGTTCTGGGAATGTTTTTCATACTCAGGAACTGGCACTCTTATGATATGAAGATATGATGAACAGTGAAAAGCACAAAGTATTGCTGGAGCAATGCTTAGCTATAGAGCTTGACAAAGTCCATGCCAAAGCGACTGCAATTTTTCAACAAGACTCAACTCTGTGTCATTTAGCAAAGACTATGAGGGAATAGTTCAAGGATAATAATATTACCCTTCTTGATTGTCTTGGGAATTCACATGATTTGTTGATCTATTGAGAATTTGTGGGTAATATGTAAGGCTATATAAAAATTGCTACAAATGGACTGTACAACAAAAACTAAACTAGTGGATGCAGTGATTCAGGTGTGGTTTAGACATGAAGCGATCACAAACAATTGCAAAAAACTTGTGGATTCCATGCCAAGAAGAGTCCAGAAAGTTATAAAAGTAAAAGGGGGACCATATTCAATACTAATTAATGGTAACAATCTCATGTAAGTGTACCTAAATGTAGCTTTGGCCTAAATAAATCATATTTACAAATTAATTCTGTTTGTTCACATTAATTTGCACAATACTGTACTAAGGGCCAAGCACTATGCAAGCAGTTCAGTGGCAGCATCATTACCTTTGAGCACTTTGCTCTAAGACTTCCAAAGAAAATCAGCCAAAAGGAAGTTATAGCTTTGCCTACATACTTTTGCTACTTAAAAAAACAATACCCATAAAAATTACTTCTACAATGACGTTTTAAACTGGCCTACAACAAGAAAAGATAACGTCACTAATGAACAAGAGCAGGGCTAGAAAGTTTACTAATAAAATAAGGTGTTTTGCTGCTAATTGGTTTATTGTAAATAGCTGAATACTGTAGGAACATAAAAAAATAACAAATATTAATTATAAATTTTGTTTTCAGTTATTCTAAGCAATAATTTCCTTTGAAAATATTAATTTATTAGAAGAGCAAAATAGAGACAGTATTGCTTTTTTAAATTGTAATTATGTGAATAAAATATAAACAAATATGTGAAGAACTTGTTGAAGTTTAATTTACACAATAAGATCAATTCTGTAAGGTAAATGGTGCATAAAATCCAGAAGTGGAGCATTCCATGTTTTTGTGGAAGTGTGTGATGTTTAACATTGTTCTTTTGAGGCTTAAAATAAGGATGGCTGCTACTACCTTTACTGAGTGTATCTATGATAATTGATCAACTAACTTTGAATATATGAAGACAAGTATAAAATTGTGTTATAAAAAAATATGACAATTGAAGTTAACTTTACTATTGAATCTTTTACCTGACTTTCAGATAACTTTACCTGGAAGTTGAGGTAGATGTGGTTGTTTTTTCATCCATTCTTTCACTTGTTGAATTTTGCTTTGCATTTGGGCATCGTCATAACTGATATCTTCTATCAGCTGTTTCCTCTGCTCTTCAGTAATTGGAACAATGGACATTGTATTTTACTGAAAAATTCAGTGTGTTGATTAATGTCACCGAGAAACCAAACTTTAAAATTATTATATAGTATTAAATAAGTATTATATAGTGATGGTCTTTAGAACAATTAGGTAGTTTAGCAGCTGAAGTCTGATAATTTTGGATAGTTATAAATCAATATTAAATATTTTGTTTAATTGTATTATTGATAATGGATAATGTTATGTTATCTACGCTACTCTCTTGAATAGATACTGTAAACATAATGGAGTTGCTTTTACTGCCAGATATATCCATATTTTAAATCAATTAAGAGATAAAAAATGTGAAAAGTAGAATTTTCATTACATACTAATTTTATTTGCAGGCATATAATGTTATAATATTATACACTTCTCAGACTGTTTCCCAGTAGTATAGGAATTGAATCAATAAAAAGATCAGTTCATAATCCCAGTTGTGTATTTTTGTAAAAATTTGTCAACTCTTTCAAAACAAACTAATTTAATATACAATACTTTGACTTAATAAACTTCTTATAAAAGTCATTTTTGAGAGGAGGGACTTTCATAATTTTGAGATACGGTTGAAAAAAGTAAGAAAAACTATTTAGTTTCAATAGAAGTGGAATCTGAGTTTGAAAAGATTAATATAATGTTTAGGCTAAGATCTTAAAATTGAATAAAAATCAGTAAGGATAAAATTTGTCATTTATGGCCCAATGATACAAGAATAAATTTTCATGTGTAAATTATTGTTTATCTTTAATATTATATAAGGCTGACTATTCATTGCTTATCTCATTGTACATACATGTACATTAAGATGTATTACAAAACTAACAAGCATATTAGGATAGTTAAAGTAAGGATAGTCAGAACTGTTTTGAGAGATCCAGTCACAAAAGAGAATCATTTAAAAAAAGACAAATTTGTGTTAGTATAAACAAGGTTACTTACTCAGCTGCAGTGGTGGTTTTAGTGTGAGAGAAAGATAACATATCAGAGCAACATATTCAGGTTGACCTTATCTCCTTATCTGTGTAATTGTTTACATGATTACACAAATACTTTAACACAAGAACTAGCAACTAAATTATCTATTGGTTGGCCAATTTTCCAGGTTTTGGAAGGGTATTTTATAAAAAAACAAGGAATACTAAAAGTTATATGATTATGTCATATATATTTTTTCATAAAATGTCTGTATTTTTTACTAGATATATTTATAAGTAAAACTGTTATAAACTAAAGATAAAATACTTGGAACAAAAAAAATGTTAACATAAAAGTACCAATACGTAAACAATAACAAAGCAGTGACGTGAATTAAAATTAAATATAATCTTCTCTCCGACTTGCAAGCAGAGGTTTGCACACCCTTATGTCTAGGCTACTAACAGCTCTTAACACTTAGAGAGCCCCACCAACTCTAACAGTTATCTCCTGCAGTAGATTAGACTATAGACCTACTTTTCCACCCCAATATCTCGACATTTGCGATTAGTTTTATGACACTCCTGGACATCAATAGGTTCAACTGGAAATTATAAATCAGCCAAAAGTGAACCTTACTTGGTAGACCAAACTTCATGCTAATTGATAAATCAATTTATCCATTATCGAATGCTACCATTACTTTGATCAATAAGTGTTATTTTTTCTATATAAAGTGGCTTTTTTGCGGAGATGTTGACAATCACTGCAGCAACAGCCACTAATTGTTGAGAGTTGTTGACCGTTCCTGCAGCAATGGTCATCATTACCTGTTTTAGAGCACATAGTAAATACTACTTATCAAATTTGGGAAAAAATTCCTTATCAAACAGTATAAATATCAATTCTTATCTAACTTGAGTGTTCCTAATTATACTAGATAAAATTCTGTGCATAATCGAAAAATTATGTTTTCATTATTAAGGATCCACAATGTGGACCTTAAAATCATGTCATTGTCTGACCGTCAGTCTGTGTGATAATTCGATAGAGGGAGATAGAGAGAGAGAGAATATATCTTTATTTTACTATCTTCAAGATTGAAAATGGTGTCACTTAATACAATACATTTGTAATAGTAATTTCAGTCGAGAACTTGCTTTATATAGTAAAATTCGGCCAGTCCAGAAATTCACTTGTGGTGTAGAACGGTCATTGGAGCAACCAAGCTTGAAGTTTTTTCTTTAAGATAATTGGGTCAGCTCTCTTGATTGTGTCATGAAGGATGTTGAAAAACTTGGCTCCAGCATATGAAGGCTTTGATTGAAAGCGATTACTGTGGTGAATCGCCAGAGCAAAGTCTGTGGCATTCCTGGTTTGGTAGGTGTGAGTGTCGATGTGGCGCTGCAGTTGTCTTGAGGATGCCAGGTAGATGTTAGTGACTGTCAGTATTCCCATTTCTTTAAAAGCACTCCTCCAGCTGTCTCTCCAGTCAAGATCAGCCAATATTCTTATAACCTTTTTTGAATGATGAGAACACGCTCCAGGTTGCCACTCGCCGTAGCGCCCCACAAGACAATGTCATATCTGAGATAGGACTCGAACAGAGTTGTAAGCTGTTCTTACTGTATCCTCTGTGCCAACATGCTTGATTCTTCTAACTGCAAAGATGGCACTACTCAGTCTGCCGCACAGTTTATCAACATGGTCCATCCATGATATTCTGTTGTCGACCACAACACCAAGATGCTCAACTGAATTAACAGAGTCAAGGTTGGGAAATCCTGAAAATTGTTCTTTCAAGCTGCCAAGAGTCATTGCTTTCGTCTTTGATTCATTCACCATTCAAGCAAGGTCGCATGATCCAAGCAATCAAAGGCTTTACTTAAGTCCAAGTAGAAACCTACAACGCTTTCACCCTCCTCGATCTATTTATCACATGTTCTACAAGATCTACGAGTGCAGTTGTAGTAGACTTTTGCTGGGTGAACCCATGTTGCCCTGATAAAAGTAGGTTATTTGCCACCAGATGGACTGATATTCTTGCCAGTATTATTTTCTCTATCAACTTGGAGAATGTAGGCACCAAAGAAATGGGTCTGTAGTTTTCTAATTTGTGCCTGCTGCCCTTCTTATGTAGGGGTACAACTTTATAGAGGTCTTCATTTTACTCGGAAATAGACCCTGGCCAAGGCTGAGATTGCAAACATGTAACAATGGAATCAATAATTCATAACGGCAGTACTTGAGCATCACTGAAGAGAAATCATCCAGGCCAGCAGATGTCTGCTTTTCATTGAAGAGATAATCCTAAGTAGCTCTTCCCCAGATGTTGGCGCCCATGTTGACGTGGGACTCTCCACCTCCCAGTCTTTGAACTAAAAGCGATGTCCACCCTCTCCCGGATTCGCCTTCAATGTTCCTCTGCAATAGTGGTAAAGTAGGAGTTAAATTGGTTGGCAATATCAACAGGCTCAGTCAACGATAAATCTCCAAACTCTAGGCGTCTAATGTCCGCCGGCTCAGCTTTGCCTTTCCTCTCACTATTGATCACTCTCCGAACTACTTTGGACTTGTTGTCAGAATCAGCAATAAAAGCAGCACATGCCTTTCTCCTGAGAGTCCTAAGTTTTAAGTCGTACAATTTCATTAATTCAGATGATATTTTTTTTGTCTTCATTTTGTTCACTTAGTGTATAAGTATCTAGTGCAGTGAGAAATTGTTTCTTGAGGTGACTTGCTTCAGCATCGAACATATGCTTTACTGAGCTGTTTGGTCTCTGTCGGAGTTTCCTTAATGGACAATATTTATTTTTTCTTTTGCTTTATTTATTTATTAACCCATTCTTTGCCCTTGCTTAACTAGCTATTGATATAAATAAATAAACATTTGATTTACAATTGTTATTGAGTTTATTTGTCACATACAGGGTTTCGTAAATTATACTGCCATGGGCACATAAAAAAAATTATATCCAACATATAAAATGTTTTGGTGCATATAAGGTTTGAATTTATACAAAAATAGGTTGAATTTTGAAAGATTTGGAATCTTAAATTGGGTAGATCTTACTTGAGTTCGAATCCAGTTTTACTTTGTATGTTCCATTGACACTTATTCATATTCCAATCATCCTTGTCGGTTTAGTGTAGATTTAATACTGGTAGTAGTAATCCTTGCAGATCTGAGAGTTCTGGTTGCCATCCAATATTCCAGTGTTCATCATCTAGTATATGTCTATTCTGTTCTTTTACAAAATTTGAGATTCACCAATTTAACACAAATAATAAAATGTATTACTGTATCTAATAACTCAAATGTTGATTAACTTTGATGAAAAAAGGTTCTTCTGTCTCATATTAAGCCATCATTTAAAGGAATCAAATTCCATTATTGTAAATTCACCAGCTGATCTAAATTCACTTTATAACTCCAGGTGTTGTAAACTTACTTTGCATAACAATCTCCTTGATATTAAGATTTAATTTATTCTGTGGTATTTGGTCTAAAGAAATTACTTTATTTTGTCTGATGATTCAATTTTACAATAGTTTATGTATTTCTATCTTGTATGTGTGACAATTTGTTTTATGTTAATATTAACTCTAAAATAGGTTGCTAGTTTATCTTAATTTTAAAATCTATTGATTTATATATGTTTATTGTAAGTTATCAAAATGTATGGGTGTATGTTCTTCTTCTTGTATGGATTCCTGTGTGTGTATACATATGTGGTATAAACTCCTTTAGTTACTTATTAATCTTTTATAAACAAACATAAAATAATATGAACTATTAACTTTTCAAAACAAAACTGTAATAACAACTTGTGTTAAGAACTAGGGTGATAATCATTAAAAATGCACTATATGCTCTATCCAAGTTGTTACATTCCAAGACCTCTTTCCAGGACTGTAATGAGAGGAAGAACCTTAGATTTTCCAAGGAGTTACTATTTATGCATCTACATGTTGATGAAATTGTAAGCGTCTTCTTCATCTTGAAATTTAATGTACATAGTTGCCCAGTGTGATCTGAGATTCCGGTATTAGTGATTTGGATATTTACATAATATTTATGCTCAGCAGAAATGCAGAAGATGTCTATAGAGGTGCTGCTGGTGTTAGTGATTCGTGTAGGAGGGAGATCCAACCTATGGATGTTGTAGCTCACCAGGAGTTCCACAAGCTGCCTTCCTTCAGGAGATGGGATGATGGAATCTACGTTGAAGTCCCCAATGACAATAGTAATATTATCCTGAGATATCTACATGTGGAGCACTGAGGAAAGAGTATGCAGCGCAGCAGTATAAGATTTTTTTGGAGGATGGTAAATTCCTAGTAGGTAAATAGTTTCCCTCTTATTAAGTTTGATTGTGACTGCTGATACCTCATATATTAAAGGAATGCTTATATTTTCAATTTCCAACGATTCTATTTCATTTCCCAAGCTGATCTGTTTATATATATAGCCACTCCACCCTTTAGGATATTCTGCCGACAAAAAGATGAAACCAAACTGTAGTCACTAAGCCTAGTGTTAGCCATCTCAATATTATTCTGGCGATGTTCAGTAACAATCAGTAGATCAGGGGACATCGCGTGAAGCAGATGGTTGAGTCTGTCAATCTTATTTTTTATTCTATCTGTGTTTTGATGGAAGATTGTAAGCCCATTTCTGTCTATCTGTTTAAATTCATGAACAGCCTCTCGAGTACTACGCACGTTCAGAGTATTGTTCTTCTCTCAAGTATATATTCTCAGTGATGAATTTACTACAGTTCTGATGTTGAATATCATTTTTTGTCTTGATTTATTTGTCTGGCGATAGAATAAAAAATGAGAAGGTGAGTTTCTAGGTGCGTGAAATGCAGCTTCATCTGATTCTTTAGGCTGGATCTGAAAAGCTTCCTTAGTAGCTATTTGATTAGAGCTATTGGTCCAGGAGGCAGCTGTCTTAACATTGTTAATGTGTTCTCTAAAGAAGTCCTTGTGTGATTGCCCTTCTCTTAACTTAATGGCTGAGGAAGGAGGCTTACACTTTCTTCAATGCTGGAGCAGAGTGATAAACCTGAGCCTCAACAACTATGACATCATAATCTTCATGATCACTCGGTGCAGACGGGTTCTCCTTTGAGTAAGTGTCTTCGGTCAATGAGTTAGTCAGCCTTATTGCCAGTAAATTTGTCGTGTGGATAAAATCTTTTTCCACATTTGTTAGAGACAGTTTTTCTGTCGGGGTTTGACTGATTCCCCCTGACAACCCTGGTGCCTGAAAAGTTGTCATGTGGCTAGAAGTCTATGTCATAGTTGAAGGCAGTTTTTCTGACAGGGTTTGGCTGGTTTTCCCTGTTAAGTCTGTTGCCATTAAATTTGTTAGGTTGTTAGAAATCCCTGCTATTGTTTTACTTTTTGCTACATGCAAAGAGAAACTGAAAATATTCTCTTTTTTATCAGATGTTTTAGGTTTTATTAACCTAGGGATTGCCTGGTCTTTTGGTTTTGTTTTACATTGTTTTGATTTTCTTAGGTCTAGACTAGAAATTTTACTGTTTTGATCATGTTCAGTTTTGAGCTTTTCACTAAGCTGAGCAGAAAGTTCCTTAATCTTTAGTTCTATTTTATCTTGCGTCTTACTTAGCTGCATCATTTCAAAAAGTAGGGGTATGCCTGACACAGAAGCCAAAATTCCGTCATGTGTTTGGGTTTCTACTGTCTTGTAATATTTTGGATTTTTTGTTTCAGTACTGAAAAATAAATGATTTTCTTCATTTTTAAGTTTTACAATAGTTTTTTTTTCCAGATTGCTTATCTTTGCTGTATTTTGTGCTAGCAGTTTAATTTGAGACTGATCATGGTCCTCAAAAATATTTTGTAGCTCTATCTGGTGTTTTTTACTTTTCTCTAGCTGTAGAAGTGTGTCTTGTAGTTTATCTTGAAGCGCTTCAATTTTAGTTATATAGTTTTCCTCACTTGTTAAAAGTTCCTCCATTTTGGCTTCCATGCTGGCTAAATTTGCTTCTAGGGTTGTCTTATAATTATGCATATTTTCGATATCTTGCTTCAGTTTAATATTTTCATGTAATAGTGCATTTCCCGCCTCTGCAGCTAAAGCCAATGAAGTTTCCAAGTCATTTTCATCTAGTGTTTCATGGGCCTGTACCTTTGACTTCACTCCTTCCAGCTCTGAGACCTGATTACTGCTCTTTGATTCAAAAGAGTTACAGTTATTGCAAGACCAGGTCTCATCTAACTTGCACATCTTTGACAGACTTTTATTAGATAACCCAACACATAGTGCATGAAACCACAGTTGACAGTTACCCTTACACTGTATCCCTGTTTACTTTACTCCAACACTACATACACCACAGGGATATTTAGTAGTTGGCATTTTACACAGTAGAGATGGTCAACTGGATGTATTATCAGATATCTAATTTTATCAGATTTTTAATAGAAAAGTACTAGAGAAATTGATACATAAATTCATTTTAGTCCAAGGAAAAACTATTGATTTTGGTTTCAAAATTAATGCCAAGAATAAAATTCTAATATTTTTGCAATGGTCTTATGAGTAACCATAATGGAAATGAAAAATATCATATAATTAACTAATTAATTACATGATATTATTATGTGATACAGTAACAGATGTGAAGTTCCATTGTTGGATTGGTTGGTAAGATTTTCATTAGGTTTTGTCGAGTCCTTCAATACTCTATTGTTTTAGTTTATCTATATGTTAAAAGAATTTATGAAAATCAAGTCAGAACGGTAGTTCTATGTGGCATATTTCCTTCATTTTGATTTAAATGAGAGGTATTTGTTTTCAAATCAGGCATCAAGTATTAAAAGTCACTTAGCTTTGGTATTTTTCACGTTTTACTCAAAAATGTTTTACTCATATACATTTCTTATGGGTGTCTGAAATATACTGTTACCATTTCTCCTATATTAATGAACCTACATAGTTTGTTTTTATTTAAGAATACTCAGTAAAATGTGCGCTTTATTTTAAGCTCTTATCACTCAAATTGGTTAAGGCTGAGAAGACTTACGCATGGAAATTCAACCTAATTTTTTTATGGAAAAGGATTTTTTTATGTTGTGAAGCCATTTTCAGCTGTACATTATGCATCTCAAGAGAAGTTTATATTCAGTGTCAGCTGTAGGTTTGTTTACATTCAGATTATTTTATCCAACGAATTGTAGTATAGTTAGTTGATTTTATCGTGTTCATGTAATTTTAATGTAGCTGTTGATCTGGCCACTTTACACATTTCTGTAGTTGCTTTATAAGTTTTGTGAGTATTTTTTACATTAAATTATGGGTCTTGGAAGGAAAACAAAAGATGCTTGCAGGAATAGTGAAAAACAGAAATTGCAGAGTGAAGGAACTCATTTAATGAGATATGGTCTTTTAACCACAAGAAAAAGACAAGTGATGATTTTATTATCTCTTACACGCCAAGGTAGCCTTTGCAAACATTTCAGAAACGCTAAAATTACATTGTTGCTCTCTGTCATCCTTTGATTTATCTACTACTGACAACTTATCTCAAACTATGGAGGAACTACAGAGGAGATTTGAGTTTATAAACTAATACAAATGATACAAAACCAACAAACATTCCTCAATGTGTATTAATCGACCTTTGAAAGATATAATGAATAACAATGTACCATTTTAACTCTATGGTCTCTTTTCAAAGTCATGAAAAATATGAGGGCTAATGCCAATAATGTGAATTTGCAAAATTTCTGCTTGAAAATGGTAATTGTCAATACCCACCAATGATGACGTTTTAGTGAAGTTGCCTTTGTCCTTTGATTTCAGACTCAGATTATTGTTAGTGAAATATATGGTCAAAATTCATCATTCTCTCTTGACACTTCCTACCTTTCAAGCCATGCAATTCTGGCACCTAAGAATGAGCAATTGCTATGAGATCAATAAAAGGGTTTTAAATCTCCTTCCAGGTTTATCAAGAACTTACATGAGTGTAAATACTTTAATAACTGAAGATGAGAGTGAACTGCTACAATTTCCTACTGAATCCCATGGGTTGACTTTGAAGGAAGGTGCAGTTGTAATGCTGTTGAGAAACCTTAGTTCAATGAAAGAGTTACTAAATGAAAACAGACTAATTTTAAAAACAATGTTTGAGAACTGTTTGGATTTGGAAATTATTACTGGTAGAGAGGTTCAATAATGGGTATAATTACCTCGCCTTGACTATCACCATCTGACACTACTGTTGCATTTTCATTAAAGCAAAACATTTTCCTACCAAAGTGGCATTGTGCATGACAATTAACAATGTGCTGGGACAAACAATCAACTGAGTCGGAATATACTTACCTGAAGAACCAGTGTTCAGTCATGGTCAGTTGTATGTGACAATATCACATGGGAAATCATTCAAAAATGTTAAGGTAGAAGGTTGCTCACATCCAATGTGGTTTGGAAGGAAGTATTGTGAAATTAGATAGTCTCTTTTTGTGAACGAGGTTGGAACTACATGTCAAGAAATTACAATATTTATAATATGTGATTTTTCATGTGACATTAAAAATGTAGGAACTGATTTCTTGACTTAGTATGTTCATCCTCATATAAGATTCAAAAGATTCAAAATTTCTTTATTTACATAATCGTTAAGATTAGTAATGGCGTCAAATACAAAGTTACTAACTATTACAGTGTAGAACATTAATTAACATATTATAAAACATGTAATGTTACATGATCAGTGATTATTACTTGTCACAAATGTTAAAACTGTTAAACATAAAAAATAAAGCAGTGTTAAATGAATACAATCTGGCTGCTTATGAAACTTCTACAGAGAAAAATGTACATATGAAATAGAATGAAAAAAATCTAAAGTTAACATTGATGATACAAAATGAAACAAGTTGGAGTTAAAAATGGACATGTCAGAGTTTGTGTTAAAATGCTCTATCAAAGTGGTAAAATAATTTCAAGTTAGGTATACTATTTTCTCCCTTGACAATGTAAACAATTACTAATGTACCCCCCCTTCCCCTTTAATTACAATATTGGGTAATGCTGTGGAGTAGTATGAGTCCACTAGTCAAACTTTTTGTTTTGATATACTGATTGAGAAGTTTGACCACCTTCTGATATTTTTAATCTACTACTTGGGCTATTTAACTTGTTGATTATGATCAATATCTGCTGATGGTGATCATAGTTTATTCTTATATAGTACCAGAAATAAAGTGCCAAAGCTCTAAACATTTTTTCAGTCAAAACAAAATAAAAGAACCAAAAGATTGAACTGGATTTAAATTTTTCAATCAGACTATAATTCTTTCAAAATATTGATGTACAAAAGCTATGTGATCAGAAATGTATGCCAACCTCTAATTATATCAGTTGTTTCATATCCTAAAATTATAGTTTTAGTCTAATTATTTTGAAATGGTTTAGGGTATGGTTTTTCCACTGGTTGCGGAGTTAACATGTTTTATATAATCTTCTACTTTTCAATAATGGTGAGCCTTATACACTATCTGTAATATTTTTAGTCACATCTTAAAACACGTCCTGAATCACAGTTACTTAAAGTGCACATTTTTCTTAGTTGTATTTCAATAAAAATATAATTTTTTAGTAGTATTTCATCATGAAATGTATGAGGTCAAAGTTGAAAATCATCAATACATTATTTACTTTCTTAGTTTTTAATATTGTGGCCACATATTATCCTCTGATATCTATTTATGTTAACAACATCATTTGTAGCGATTACATGTATAGTTTTATAAGTTATATAAAGTCTTCATTCTGTTGAGATTGTGTGTGATGGCCTTGGGTTTTTCCGGCAGTAATGTGATACATAAACCTTGTCAGGTGAATGATGAAGTAGAAAATTGATTGCTTATAAGTGGATTACTTATCGTTGAATTAATTTACACTTGTTTCTTCTTTTAAACATTGACGTTTTAATCTTAAGTTCAACAATACTTAAAATATATTTTGGTAATTAGACAATTCTGTTGCTGTGAAACTAGTAGACAAGTCAAATACTGAGCTAAGTAATATTTTGTGTCTCATACTAATATAGCTGTAATTTTAATTGTTCAATTTATTTTTTGTATAAAATTTCATTCCGATATGTTTAAATTAATTGACAAATTTTATTATTGATTTTAACAGTTGTATGTTGCTGTCAGTAAGTTTCTTTAAAGCGGATTTTAAAATTTGGAAAAAAGGTACTTATACATTATACCATACTGACTATACTTACTTCAGGTATGTTTTAGTGCAAAGGATGAATTTGATCTGAACTTTGGTTTTAACATAATAATAAACATATTTAACCCTTTTAGTGCCAGAGAGAAAATCAAATAAATCCATGTTGAAAAGTGCTGAGTTTTTTTTTGTGTGACTATGCGAAAAGTGCCAGAGGGATTTTGTCAAAAACGCAAGGTTTTAGAAAAAAATGTTTATAACATTTATTTTTTATCATAAAAAGCTTCTTTTTACAGGTAAATAGATTAAGTATAAGAAACTATTTAACATTTCAATTTTTATTTAATTTTTTTATATTAATAAATCACTTTAAACAGCAACATTTCCATGGGAACAAAATAAAAATCAAGTTTGAGGTAAAATAACTATTATAAAAATAATTTATTTAAAAAAAATTATGGTTGCCTGTAAAGTCGGTTTTACGGGCGAAGATTTTACGTGACAACGTCTTTTTCTCGGTAGAATATTTATTGATATGAATATTATTAAATTGCACAATAGGAACAAGGAATTGAATGAAAATAAGAATTGCACAAATTTTAACTATAGAAATATATTTTGTTTACTAAAACATTGTACATAATTTGAAATTAATTAAAATTTGTTATTGTAAATGGTAAAGTTGAATAAAACATTTACTAAAATTGGAATTTGAAATTCTTGCTAAACACAGTTAAATTCTAACTCCGCGCGTGGTGATTGGTCGGTTTAGTTCGTTTGTTTGGTCGCACTGTTATGACAGGTTAGAGGTTATAATTTGTTATTTTAAATGTTTGACTAGCAATACGCGCTGTTTCTTCTCAATCGACTGAATTACGATTGATTGCAGAGTGATTTAAACTAATAATTTATTTAACACTATCAACATTTTTCAATAGTATGACATAACCTATAAACTCAGTTTCTCAACTTTTGTGTCAATCTAACAATTAATCAATCAATCATAGTTTACGATAATGAAATATCAGTGTACAATTATTTACCTTTATTGTTGTAGTTGTTGTAAATGACGAATCTAAGCACTCCACATTTTCACGAATAAACATAGTTATCTGCTTTATCCCGTGCGGATCCCGTGCGGCGGACCCACTGAACGGGCATCGTAACGTTACCGGGCGTTACACTTTTTCATGAGTGACTCCGAGCCGCAACCTAATTTAAGACGTTGTCACGTCAAAATTGCAATACTTTTAAAATTATGTGTAATATAACAATAATTAC
The DNA here is from genome assembly GCF_021130785.1 of Homalodisca vitripennis. Classification (NCBI taxonomy): domain Eukaryota; kingdom Metazoa; phylum Arthropoda; class Insecta; order Hemiptera; family Cicadellidae; genus Homalodisca; species Homalodisca vitripennis. The sequence goes on from NC_060208.1 coordinate 132,439,827, forward strand.
TAAAATGAAACTCAAAACATAAACATAACCTTATTCAAGAAATTTTCAAACAAACTCCACAACACTGTCTTTATGAGCACTCGGAATTGACTCTCATCACTTTTTTATTAATTTTAATAGCTAATATAACTTAGAAACATTTGTAATAAAAACGCACAATTATATAACCTCGAAAATGCTCCGCTACCCGTTACGACACTGCGATCGCGAGCCAACACTGACAAATTGTTGTATTTTAGTTAGTTGTTTACGTCACCTAACAGCATTAAAAGGTATAAATATTAGTTTTAAATGTTAGTTTAGTTCATGTATTGGCCTTTGGTATGATATCAGGCAGTATGGGATAAGTTATAGAGGCACTACAAATGAAATAGAAATCGTCTCGTCCCGAGACTCCGGCACTCTTTGCGTAGAAACGTATCGTCTCGGAGCGAGACTCGGCACTCAAGCGTTTTTTAACATCGTCTCGTAGCGAGATCCCTGGCACTCAAAGGGTTAACATGTGATCAAACAGTTGTGTGATTCAAACTAGGAGTTTATAAACACAATATGAAAACAGCTGATGTTAATCATATTGCATAGTTATGTTAGAAGAAAAAGTTTCCTAAGGTGTAGAAACAAAGTAACAAAATCCACCCAAATATAATCACAGTGCATTGTAACGGTGAAATTAGGCCAGCCCATCTGTGGTTGTGCACGAATTCATGTGTGTCGGGCCTCCTTCAATACCTGAGTTGAAAGGATGAAACACTTGATCTAATATTACTTGATTTTTATTCTGTTTGTTCAATTTATCATATGTGGGGGTTTGCCATTCAAAAACGTTGAGTTTTCAACATTTTATGATAGACCAAAAAGTAGATCTCATTAACCTTCAAAGATTCCCAAGTTTTTATTTCAATAGGTTAAACTGTCTAGAAATGACAGGGGTGGCTGACTTTTGGATGACCCTATCTAACATAACCCAACAAGCTCTAGGTTTTCAATGTTAACTCTTTGGATATTAGGTGAGAAAGTGTGTAGCCTCAAGTTTCACTTACAGCAGATGTAAGATATCTGATACTTAAAGGGTGGTTATTAAATGAATGTATAGTTCATGAAAGTCTTATAAATCACTTCTCTGTGCTTTTAAGACAGTGTTTAATTGTTACTTCAGTATAAAATATACTTAAGTCTTGTTTGAGTTCTTAGTACAAAAAATGTTTCTTTCAGTAAATAAATACCACAAATCTTACTTCAAAATAAAAGTATATTATATGTATTACGTGTAATATCATTATCTTCTTTAGTTACATTACAAATTATAAAAATCATCGTTCTAGAAATAAAATAAACAACTTATTAAAAGTAAATAGGTCAAATATTCAGATTTAGCTCAAAATTAAATTGACCTGATAAGGAAAACAGGCCAAAATTAAGGCGATTAGGGTGAAAGGGGTTAATAATAATAATAATAAAATTAATGTATATATTAAACACACTCAAAAACATGTTTTAGAATGTACCTGTATGTTTAGTACACAATTCAAAAAGCTACTAAGCATTTCTATTTTGTGATTTGTTTTATAATCTCATGATATTTTTTCATAAAATTACCTTTTTTGAACCTTTGTCCAATACAATCCAATTTAATTCAGGTACTTGTTCTCCCTTCTTGTACTGTTGGTTTGCCTCAATCGTTGTAGTTGAAATGTTAATTCCGGACTATATAATACTGCTGATGATTTTTTTGGAGGAGGTTACATATTTACAAAGTGATGAAGTACTTAATGGAAACAGTTCTTTCATGATTTTTCTCACAGTAAATCACTGATGTCATTCTTACATTCAATGGGATTACCTTGACAGTACACATTTAATTCTCCAGATTACACTGTTTAATGAATATATAGCTAACAAGTTACTTAAACACATAACACAAACTGGGGGGGATCGACTTAAAGCCATTTCACAAACATACATTAGTTTAAAAATAAAACATCTCACTTACCCTTCTTCATTTTTTTTGGTGAGAATGGGTTTGACTCAGCCTCTTAAAGAGTTCTTTGACTCATTTAATTAATTTCTACCTCAAAAATGTTTTCTGCTTTTAACCGGCGAAAGCGCTTTTTTAAATAAATTTTATGTGGAAGTATATAAAAATTGTCTTTTCCATTAAAACTCAAAAATGTTTTCTGATGCTCTTAAATGTTCTTAATGTAACACTAATTTAAAAAATGGCAAACTTGATAACTATCATGCAATTAACATTCTCCCTTGGAAGTGTCTGAAGTTGTAATTCTTAACACACTTACAAGTCATTTTGAAAAAATAAACGTTTAAAACCTTGCAATATGGATTTAGGAAGGGAAGTGTGCTTTAATGCTTTTCATGAGATTGCCTCTATAGTATTGAGAGACACAAATGTACATGAGATTGTTTTGTTCAATATATAACTTATTTTTCTACATAATCATTTTGTGTGTCTTGGGCTTATGTATGTATGTTTAGTTTTTAATTTCTCCATCAAAGTTATCTCCTGCTATCTCACACAGTGTTTAAAAGTGATTTTTACACCTAAAAGAGGTTTCATCTTGGTGAAAAATACGTCAATAATAGTTACTACTTGAAAAGTCAGAACTTTGTAGTGTGTGAAGCAAACATTCCACTCAAATTGTTCCAGAATATCAGTTTTAAACAATCTGTATATGGAAGAGTTATGCATCAGGTAGACTTCTTTAGTGAATATCTAATAGTATAAATTATGTGTTCATTATTTCACCTCCAGTAATTAAACCGAAATTTGGCTCTTTTGGTCCACAAAATTGTTGCTATGATTTTTGTGTTGTGTACAGACAGGCACTGTGGTCTTTGTCTTCATGAACGAGAGACTTCTTTAATTTGATGAACTCACTTCAACATATCATAGGAATTCACTACTATTGAACAATAACTCTCCTTATGCACCAAAAGCTAACAATGGATTTCAACTATTGAATAACCTCCAAGGTGAACATTTAAAACATGACATGTACATCACAGTTCATACTTTATAGAATCTTTTATGGTGTTTGATTCAAGTTTCAATATACATGCTCATTGCTACCATTCAAAACCACAATTCCCAGAGAAATACGTTTAAGCAACATGTTCTTATGCCTAGTTCTTTTCCTTTGGGTGGCAACACAGCAATCTTGAGATTAAAAATTTTCTTTTAATTTGCAAAAATATGATATTGTTACTTACCGAACATACCTCATAATATTATGCTAAACTATTTTAATGACACTCACCAGACATAGTGCTGTGACCTTCTGCATGCAAAGCCAAGGTAGCTCAGTTAGGTGTATGCAAATATGTCTGACATATCGAACACAGTGTACAGCCCCTCTGTCATTATCTATGTGCATTAGACATAAGTCATTTACTGCTGCTATAAGCTTATACATAACCTTCATGTCTCTTGCTGTACACTTTTTGACCCTGTCGGGATTGAATGAAGTACAAGGACTCTGATAGCATCATGAGTCATTTTGGATAATTGGGAGTAATGTCTAAAATAGGAGATACAAAGGTTACAAATCATTTGTTTTTTTATATTTAAAGTGTTTTATTGATATTGGATGATTTGAAAGGATAATGGGATTTTGAAAAATTTGCCATAGTCATAATTTGTGTATTTTTTAATAAAATGTAACAATGACATTTCTTTCTATAAAACATTCACTTATTAAAATAGTGGTGTACTCGTATATTTAGTTCTCTGCATGCATACTAGTTATGACATTTCATTCTGTGAAGTAGAACTTTTTATATACAAATTTTTCACAAGTATTTTATTTCCTCAATATTGATTAAAAATCATTTGTCATTTTGGAGTTAAATGCTCATTCAAATAAAATCAGGGTGGGAAGCTGAGTTAGGCAAGGTAAGGAATAGGAAACTCTATTTACATTGTAACCTTTTTTGTTACCGTATTCCACTTCACATTTATATATAATCTCTGTATTTAATGTTTTGGAATAAAAAGTGGTGTGTATAAATTATGTATTATACATGAGAATTTAATGAAATCTACAACTCAATAATAAAAACAGTATTGTAGACTTTCCCTCTACATGTTACAAAAACTTTCTTATGTAGGTTTTCATCTTTTAAATGTACAATCAGTGAAAACAATGATTTTCTTCTTATCTGTATAATTAGATAAGACAACGTTCTGTTATTCGGCAATGATGTCTTTAAACTTTACACAGCATTAATATTTCTCAGTGAGCACATACATCTCATTTACCCAAGTAGTTGTGTGGTTAAACATAAGTCACTATATAAGTGTAAATAATAATAAATTACTTGAAATGACAAATACATGGTAAAATTTAATATGATTCACATTTTTAGGTTCCTATTACTAATATCCTTAGGGTCTATAAGTGTACTCTTAGCATTAATTTTTATGGTAATCGCATTGTAAACGGCTGTTTCACCCTGTAGTTTAGCGCTCACTAAATTTAGATTTTTCAGACAAGTTATATATGCTGGGCTTTCAGGAAGTTTTTGCACTTAAAATGAGTGGAATCATTAATACATAGCAGTAAAGTGCTGTATGTAAGTTTGATAATCTGATTACTTACATCTTATCAACACTCTCTCTGATGTCCTTGAGTGTTGGGTCTCTGTTGAGATAAATTTCTAGAAGCTAGTGTCTCACAGTATGTACTAATTTGTACTTTGTTATATCTCTGTGCTCATTTTTGTTCTGACCAAAAACATAAATGTAAGTTTCTCTAAAATATTGTCTGAAACACAGTTTGAGATATCGCATGTCAGTATGATAATACTGAACTTAGGTTTTTATGCTTGCATTAAAAAGCACTAATGTCCTATTAACTATCGTAGGCTTCTGAAAATGTATTATTCTAGAGAAATGCATTGCACAATTTACTCAATAGTTTATTTGCCTAGCAGATTTTATTTTGAAGGGAAAATACCTAAATAGTGTGGTTATTAGACACTCTTTAGCGTAGTACAATAACCTGGTACCACTTGACACATTACATCATCAAGTTAAGCCATCTGATTTCAAGTTCTTAGAAGTGCTTTGTTGAATGTGCTAGATGTTTCAAGATCAACCTTTTATTATCAATCAGCACTGTCCAAGTTTAATGTGCCACTTGCGATTATATGTCCTCATAGTTAGTTTAAAATGATTGATAGTTTATTTGCCTATCAAATAATAAACAATGGCAATAGAAGACAAACATTTCTTAGATTGCTTGTATAAATGAATATTAATGATTTCTCTTAATTTATTTTACTAAATAGTTCAGTATTGGTTTATATTTATTATTTGAATTAACATTTGTTTACAAAATTGCAAAATTAATCTGTGAATACGCACAGAAATATTTACATGTTTCAAGGTTGGGTTCAGATGCCTCTTTATTACTTTATGAAAATGCGCTTTAAAATGAGAGGTAATTCCATTATGCAAACCACTCAACAGGTTGTAAATAAGACAGAGTTGAGAATAATCTAATACATGTAACAGTTAGTCAAAGTATTATCAAAAATTAATTTCTTGAACTGCAGCTAATCAAATTTAAGTTAACTTTTTACATCAGATTTTTTTCTTTTTGTCGTGTCACCTTGAAATTTCAGTAGGTGTGGTTGTTTCTTCATCCATTCTTTCACTTGTTGAATTTAGTTTTTGTGTTTGACTATCGTCGTACCCGACATCCTCCATAACATATTTATTCTGTGCTTCTGTAATTGGAGCAATAGACATAGTGTTTTGCTGAAAATGTTACAGCATATTTAGTGCTAGTATCATTTATAGACATTAGATTTTATTAAAATCTCAAATTATTAGTAGCTATAAATTGTTAGTTGTATACATTTAAAAAACATATCACTTATTGCTATTGATAACACAATTTATATCCTAATAATGCTAATTGAAAACCTACTTATCTAAAATAAAATAAAAATGTAATATTGAGCATCTTCTTAGATTACTCCTAAAGCATTTCATTGCCTCAACTATAAAAAAAATATTTTATTCATAATTGAAAGGTTATAGGAGTTGATGATAGTCCTCCAGATGGTTGAAAACTTACTTATATACTTAGACAATACAACATACTGTGTTTAATTAATTAGTTAAACTATCATTGGAAAAAAAAAAAAAAATAGAGGAATTCAAATCTGATCCGCAGGGAAAGAACAATGTAGTTTCTTTGGCTCATTCTTGGGATTTTTATCATACATAGTTTTTACAATTGATATGATAGAATATCATATACAATATTTTTCATTGTTAATTTACACAGACAGAATAGTTCTAGAATCAGCTTTATGTAATAGAGAATTTGGAATTTTATTACTGTCATAAAAATTAATATGCTGTAAATAAAAGATAAAGAGCAGGCAAAGCAAAAGTTTTAGATATTTCTAATGACATGGATCTAGGATAAGATCGATAAGTAGATCTAAAGTATTAAAACATTAGTTTATGAGTTATTTATTAAAAATATTGAAATACATCTCAGGTAGTTGTAAAATAAAAATAAAAAACTACTTTGGTTGAATGGAAACGCATATCATTGTGGTCTTGTAACCTGAAGCAACTCTATAAAATAACAAATCTTACCAAGAGTGCTCGTATAACAGAGGATGGTAATTAGAGCCAAGGCCAACTTGTAACTATTTCTATTTGCATGCAGAATTCAAACAATTGTTTACACGTGTTTAACTCTCACAATGATTTTATTTTATATCTTGCTGCTTCAGTAATTGCTATACCTAGAAGTACTGATACCCAATCATACTTAACGTACTAGGTGTTCAGCCAGTCACTACTGTCGGCACAATACCATGCACTCTTTGGAAAGAAACACTCTTATATTGAGAGGAGTGATATCCATAGTTGGAGTAGGGCTATGATCAGATGCAGATACAGTTACCCAAAATACATCGTGAATATGAAAGAGTAGATGTAAATACAAAGTTTTGCTTTATACTATTTGTTTTATACTTAGATGGACTAAGGCTATGGCCAGATGCCTATACACTGTACATTATGAATGTGAGAGAGAGATGTGTATACCAATTTTACGTTGTACTATTTGTTTTTATACGTAGTTTAAGGTGGGCTATGGCCAGATGCCTATACAATTGACAGTTTAAAACCTAATAACCATGACATCCTGATGCTTGAAAATGAGTTGGCAACACAAAATATGAGAAGAATTCCTCTCCCAGCAACTCGCATTACACCTGACACAAGCACATCAATTGACTGCATATGTACTAATATTCCAGACCATGACCTTAGTGCAACAGTCTTACAAACTGGGCTATCAGATCATACAGCTCAAATGTGCAGTCTGGTCTTCAGCAAAAATAATACCACTTCACAAACTCTAAGGCGACAAATGGGTAGGAAAAACCTTGACCAGCTGAAATCCCTGCTCTCCATAAAAAACTGGGATGCTGTCCACAATGCCGAAGATGCAGAATCAGCCTTTAACACTTTCGAAGGAGCACTGCGAACTGCCTTGGACATACGGGGGTCGTCCAGAAAGTAAAGAACGTTTTGTTATAAGTCAATAAAAACAAAAGATAAGAGCATGAAAATTTATTTATAAATACTTATAAACTTACTCTATTTTTCTACAAAATCGCCGGAACTGTCAAGGCACTTGTTGTAGCGTGGCACCAGTTTTTCTATACCGACGTTATACTGTTCTGCCGCCAAGGAATGAAGCCACGTTTTTACTCCTTCTTTGAGGTCTTCGTCACCCAAAAAGTTTTTTCCGCCTAAAAACACTTTCAACTTTGGAAACAAGTGATAGTCACTCGGAGCCAGATCTGGACTATACGGAGGGTGTCCGAAGATTTGCCATTTGAAAGAATTGAGTTCTGCTTTGGTTCGTGCACTGCAATGAGGCCGAGCATTGTCGTGGATCAGCACCACTTTCGACGACAGCATTCCGCGTCGTTTGTTCTGAATAGCGCGGCGAAGCCGATGCAAGGTCTCGATGTAGGCCTCTGAGTTGATTGTTTCGCCTCTCGGCATGAACTCCACATGGATTAGGCCTTTTCGGTCCCAAAAAACTGTTGCCATCAATTTCCTGGTGTTCAAATTTGGTTTTTCTTTCCTGTTTTTTGTTGGTGAATTCGAGTGAGTGATGCCATTCCATTGACTGGAGCTTTGTCACCGTAAACTGCCTTAATTTGCCTATAAATTTCAATAGGTCGAACATTCTGTGCATTCAGAAACCGTATCACACTACGCAGTTCACACTTGGCGGGATTTTCAATTAACGCCGCCATTTTAAACTTTCACAGGAGACGCAAACGTGACCTCACGGTACCGCTACTCAGCTCACACTGAGGCAGAAGGTGTGGTTAACGAACAAGCTATCTACCGCGGTGGTGGGGGAACTGCGCCGCCCGTGATGCGCAATCGTTCTTTACTTTCTGGACGACCCTCGTATCTTGCCCACAAAGGAAGAACAAAAATAAAATAAAAAGCAAGCCTATTGACTACTATGACCGAGAATCAGCTGAGATCAAAGCTGCCTACTTACGGGCTCTGAAAACCTATGAATTAACTGGAAAGGCACAAGACAAAGCAACAATGGTTAACATAAAAAAGACGTATGACATCACACTAAGGACATTACAGCAAAATGCTAATGCACAGAAAATAATTACCTCTAACAATAAGTCAAAAGCTGTATGGGATCTTATAAACACAGAAATAAATGCCAAACAACCTAGTCAAAACTGCCCTAGGCTCAACATCAACAATACAGTTGTTGACAATCCTATTCAGGTAGCTGACCAATTCAACACTTACTTTACTCAGATAGCAGAAGTAACAGTTAAACAGAACAATCAGCAATTGGGAGGCTGCAGACTGGAAGAGGATCAAAACCCTTCAAACACTCCTTTAACACAATCATTTTATCTGACTCCCACAACATGCAAAGAAGTAAATCAAGTCATACATAGCTTAAAAAACAAACCATCTAGTGGCATAGACGAATTCTCATCAAAAACCGTAAAACACTGTGCAGAAGAATTAACTACCCCTCTCACATCCATAATAAATAAATCTTTCTCATTAGGGCAGTTTCCAACCAAACTGAAAGTCTCCAGGGTATATCCAAAGCATAAAAAAGGACCAAAAACCGACCCAAAAAATTACAGGCCCATATCATTAATTTCAACTTTTTCAAAAATTATAGAAAAAATAGTACTAAACAGGTTAATGACCCATCTCAAAAATCAAGCCTTAATTACTGACTGTCAGCATGGATTCCAAAAAGGAAAATCAACTATTTCTGCCATCATAAGCCTTGTTGAGTCTATAATCGACAGCATAGATGAAAGACAATTTGTAACAGCCTTATTTATAGACTACAGCAAGGCTTTCGACTGTTTGGGACATGAGCTGATCTCTAAAAAACTTATAACTTTAGGAGTAAGAGACTTAGAAAACAAATGGTTTGTCAGCTACCTTAAAGAGAGATCCCAAGTTGTAGACATCCAACATACTACAGCTGGCCTTACTACCATGTTCAGATCAGATCCTAAACCAATTACAAGAGGAGTTCCTCAGGGATCCGTGCTGGGACCCATTCTATTCATTTTGTTGGCAAACGACTTCCCAGCTCTAATTCACAACTACAGTACCAGCCGCATAATGTATGCAGACGATACAACCCTCCTTTTAAAAAATGACACAGCTCAAGAATTGTACGACAACTCTGTTGCATCTCTTCAAAAAGCCATAGCCTACAGTAAACAAAATGATTTAGCAATAAACCCTGACAAGACAACACAAGTACATTTTAGCAGAAAAAAAATTCTACCCACTAGTATCCCCAATATAGCAGTGGCTGATCAGATTAAGTTTCTAGGAATAACTCTAGATAATGGACTCACATGGGCAAACCATGTAAACAACATCTGCAATAAAATCAGCACTGGTGTCTATGTTGTTAAACGCATTAAATGGGTTGGCACTCAGGAAGCGGCAAAAATGGCATACTACGCTCTAGTAGAATCTCATATTAGATATGGTCTTACAATCTGGGGAAGCTCCTCGGGAAATCTGAAGAGAGTACTTGTACTACAAAAGAAGGCAATTAGGACAATTGCGAACCTGGAGTCCCAGCAAAGCTGTCGTCAAGCCTATCAGACCCTATGCATACTAACAGTACCTGCGCTCTACATCTATGAAGCCATTTTATATGCAGACACACTAAACCTGCAGACTCACATGGACCTTCACAGCTACCCCACACGCCATGCCTCTAGATTCGTCCTACCCCAACATAGAACAGCCCTCTTCGAGAAAAAACCGTCATACGTAGGCCAAAAACTGAAAAACCTCCTTCCAGACCACCTCCGGACCCTGACTGGCAATAGACTGAAGAGCTTGTTTAAAGAATTCCTGTTGAAGAATCCTGTGTACAAGATAGAAGAGTTCCTGGAATTAATGAACACATCTCCTTAATTCTACTTATTGTAACTTGACAAATTACTGTTCTTAATGTTCATGTAATAAATAAATAAATTACCCATTCTACATCATGAATGTGAGAGACTGGATATGACTAAGTAGTTTTACTTTGCACTATTTGTTTTATACGTTGTTCTTAAATTTTAACTCCCTAATATTTTTACAATATTTAAATTATCTATATCACCTTAATGTTATTACACTCTTTTTAAACATAAGGTTCAGAAATAGATATATTTTTATTCAGAATTTCATATTTTTTGCTTTGTGTTTCTCATAAAATCTTAAGAGATTGTATTGACATAACTGACCAGCTAAATACTATAACCATATGTATTTTGTAATAGTTAGTTTGTTGATAAATGTTAGTACACTAATTGAAAATTTTAAGTTTGTTATATTTTGCAAATTCATTTTTAATGATGTTACCTTTTTGTACACAAGGTGAGAGATGAATTTTCCACAGCATAAATCTCAAGATTAATTTCTCAAATCTCATCTCTTTTAGTACATAGATTTGCAAGTTTTGTAAGTGTTATATAAATGTTATCCTCTTGTTGGAGTTAATCTATAGAAAATTAATCACCTTTCCCTTAACGCGGGTAAGTATCAATTGGAATGCATTTAACTTTCCTTGCATCTTTGTGGGCAAAAACATATGAAGGAATTATAAAAAATAAAAGGTAAAATAAATTGATATTTTTGACATTGTCCTAAGAAGTATTTAAAAATTGTCACATATATTTAATTCTTTATTTCAGAGTACTATGAGTGCATTTAAAGATTAGGGTGTTAAGAATTTTAGTAATTTTTATTCTTAGGCTTATCTACCTGGTCTTGTTTATTAGCTAAATTTTACGGTTACAGCATGTCTAGAACATGCTAACACAATTCAAATTTTGAAATATTTTATCCTCACTATATAGCCATCTTCAGAGAACAAATGATAAACCAAAACTGGCAGGCTAGTAATGGACATCTGTCTGTAAATGATAGCGGCAGAACTTATAGTTATTGGCTGAAGATTAATCAGCGATCAATGTGGATTATTATATAGGTCGCCAGGTCTTCAATAATCTGATGCTATCTTTTTTGTAGAATTTATTTGTTGTGTAGATTATTTCTAAGGTTTATTCAATTATCATTGGATAAAAATATACAATTTTGCAAGTATCTTTGTTTTGTCGAATCATATGACGTGTTTGGTTTTTTAACTATGTTCTGCAATGTTCTGCTGTTTTTTCCATATTTTAATATTTTGTGTAGCTGATGTGTTCATAAATATGTGTAGATATGAAACGTTTTGTTTATCAATGTAAACTGAGCCATAACTACATGAAATATTTTTGATTCGAGGTATACAAATTGGATTTATGTCCTTTACTGGTCTGAAATAATACTGGTTGTTAAATTTTAAAACTGGCTCCAATGCAGTTTTTGTATTGTTTCTCTTTAATATTCTTATTTTATCAGGTGTTCCTTGCAATTAAAGACAACAGGAAAGTTTGGACTTTCTTCATTTTTTGTTTGGATCTAAATGTGGCTTTTTCTAACAGTTATTTTTGTAATTTCTGATTTTATTACTGCATTGTATAGTATACAGTCCTCTTGAAGACTTGTATCATATCCTCTTCTCTATTCCAGTTGATTTAACTTTTATCTAGATAATAGGAATAATTAGTTTATTCGATACCCACAATTTCTGAGCTGGGTAATGGTAAGATATTATTCAGATATATAGTGATGTGTGTTGATTTCTTATTTCAGCTAATAGTCAACAATACCTATAAGCTATACTTTCCAAATTATTGTAGAAATTTTTAGTGGTTGTTAACAAAATGGTGCGAGAGAAGTTAAACTGGACAAGATTGAAATAAGTAAAAATACATTTTATAACCTAAGTTAATTTTATACAACATAGAAAAATGTTAAATTATTACTACTGGTAGGATAAGTTTTAATTAAAAATAAAAGTAAATAATCATGGTATTATATTGTTATTTATATTTTCAGGATAAATGTATATTCTTGCTCAAAAGTGAAAGACACAACAACTAAAGGCCTTTTTATGTCCACAATTGAACATAAAAATGTTGCAACAATAAATTATTTAGAAAATTTGTTTTACCTGAAAACACATTACAAATCAATTCTAAAACAAGTTTCTCTTATTTTATTTTATTAATATGTGCACTGTTTTAAGTAATAATACATAATAGTAACCAGTAACCACAAGAACCTCATTTTATAAATAAAAAAAATTGGGTCAGTATATATTTAAATTTAATTTTTATTTCTGTTTTTGTTATTATTCAGAAGTATACATTTTGACTGATTTAAAGCTCTGGAAAAAACTATAAGTACACAAATAATTAACTCTAACTCCTGTTTTATCAGCAATGACTTTGTATACTTCTATTTTAAACTGATTTGCTGCATGCTTTAAAAATATATGTTCACTTTAAAATGTAACGTTATATTGTTCAAGTAAGTACACAATTGAAGTCAAATTAAAAGCAAGGAAAATAAGAACCTGAAGTCTCTCTTAATTAAAAGATCATAATTTTAAAACGTAATTACAAACCACCAATAATTAAAATGATGTAATCCTTAGATCTTGGGAAGTAGCTGTCCCCGGCACAAATTACTATACTTGCATATCAGCTGCAATTTGAATTATGTGAAGTATCTATACTACTCAGAGATTATTGCACTAGATAAGCCTTTGAATTTTCTTGTTATCCTTGACTAGAAACCCGGTTCCCCTTCCTCATTTCACCTTGGTAGAATGCTGTTTTCAATTTTCCTAGCTGCAACTATTGCACCATGTAAATAACTCCACAAGTGTAGAATAGAAGGTCAGTTTAATTGGCTGAAAAAAGTTAATTGCAGTCTGTCTGTCTATCTGTCCATCTCTCTGTCTGTCCACATTATATTTTGAAAATGAACTGAGATATAGACTTGAAATATTGTGACTGAAACTTCACTTATATACAAGAAACACTGAGTTTGATGGTGCATGGTAACCATGATGGTAACAAAAAAAAATATATATATAGCAGAATAAATAAATTTATGAACAAGGTCAGTATACTTATAAGAGAATTTAACATGTGACATATGAACGCATGTAGCCAACTATCCCAACACATTCAATATCATTTTATGGTCACTTGGTGTGGAGACTTTTATTATTCAAAGACAGGAAACCCAATTTAATGATAAAAAATTTAATGCATTATACAACATGATATCTCGAGAAAGATGTCATCTGTATACTTCAAATTATGTATGAAACTTCATTTCTACATAGACAAGAATGAGTTATATGATGTTGCATATCTAACCATATAATTTGGCTGAGAGTCATTGAAGCCTATCCTATGATATATAGACTTGAAATTATGCATGGAACCTCCAGGGCCGCATTTACAAATTCGGCGCCCCTAGGCCTACAGACCAAAGAGCGCCTTAAATTCTTCTACGTCCAGGCTTTCAGTGAGGTCGGATTCTATCGTCAAACAGAAATTGCATTTAATTTGCACTGCTTAGAGAGTTTCGTAAATGGTTTTTTTTCACTCGTTTTAAGACAGAAAACGAGCGTTCACCGCTGCAGTTGGTGACAGCTATACTTAAAACTGTTCTTAAAAACAATTTCCATGGTTGGAAATATGTGCTGCAAGCTCTTGCCATAAATTAATTGGAGAAGAGTCTTGAAGAATGGTTTTCTGTTTCGTCTTATTTCGTTTTCCCTTTCCCTCTCTGAGTTTTCACTTTTAAATAGAACTTAAATTGGACACATTCATCTAAGAAGCATTCTTCCAAATCATCTTTGTAGAGTTTTCAACTAGCTCTTTGCATTTTGATTTGATGACGTTGTCTCCAATGTCTCCAACTTCAACAAAAATCCAAACTTGTGCTCGACGCCCGTGTAAGCGTTTTGCCCTTTTGTCGAGTCTGTAGATAATCTATCTACAATTTACGAAAAACATGTTAACTTCGGAACATTTCTTTGGGGTCAACAGCTCGTTATTTTCATTGTTGTTGCTTTTCATCAAAAAAAATGTTCCGTATTCTTGCTCTTCTTTCCCCCCAATCACCTGTGTTAGCCAACTTTTTGCTGATGCTGATGCATATTCGTCAAACTTGTTTCTTAGTTGATTGACATAAGATTTGAGCGAGTCAAATAGTGCTCCTGCGGTTCCAAGGTCGATACTTTCCGCGTTGCAGAGTAGCATTTACCATCCAAAAATCGTTCCATTACCTCTTTCCAAAAGGATAAGTAAGAAGGCGTTTTTCAAGTTTCATCATTTTATTTTTTTTTATTCCTTTTTGGCCTCTTGTCGAGTTGCAGGCTTTTCATTTACATAATTTATTATGGATTCTAGTGCCTTTATTATTTCTGTGAATGAATTATAAACTGCTTTGAGGGGCGTCGGCCCGAGCTGACCAACCTGGTTAACTGAAAGTGATTTTACAACTGGGAATCTATCTTTAAGGATACTTTTGAGAATCTCCCAGCGATGAGTTGAAGCAGAAAAAAAATTGTATATCCCCTGCACTAGGTCGAAAAATGCTACAGCTTTATTTTCATTGCCTCTGCTGAAGCTACTCCAACTAAGTTCAAGGAGTGTGAGGAGCATGGAATGTAATCTTGCCAGTGGACATTGTTCCTTCAATTCTGGCTTGAAGACCAGAGTACACTCCTGCCATGTTAGATGCATTGTCATAACTCTGGCCCACGACAATCTTTTATATTAATACCATTTGACACTCTAAGATTTTCAACAAAGCTGTAGCCAACTGTTCCGATACTTGTCGCAGTGTTTGCAGGAGGAACTGTAAAAACCTCTCAACTGGCGCAGTGTCCCCTTCCATTGGGCAAGACATAATCGCACAACTACAGTAAGTTGATCTACATGGGCAATATCTGGGGTGGAATCCACAATTATGGAGTAGTATTTAGCTTCCTTCAATTCTCGGATAATTTTTTTGGGCACAGTGTTTGCCCATTATTAAAAATTATTTCATCGCAAGTGAAATGTGAAAGGTAAGATGTACTACCTTGGCCTTTGTAGGCATTTTTGTTAGATATATGCTGGGATAAGAAATGGATCAAATTGTGCCAATAGTTTCAAGTGCGCCTATATATGCACCGTTTCTGCTTGAACCGAATAAATTGTCTGATCCTCTGAAGGGGTAACCTCTAGTAGCAAGGTATTTAATGGTCGCAACAACGCGTTTTAAAACTTCACGCCAATATTTTATATCAGATTCACAAGCTTCAACAATCTTTTTTTGTCTATGATGCGGTTTTTCTACTGTAGCTCTACTAACATAAGATAAAAAACCGAATTTCGGTGGGCGGGAGAGTTTTCATGAGACTGTAAGTACGGCTACAGCATTTTTTCCAGTCATTAAATCCTTTCTTCATATAAAGAGGATGCAGGTGCAGGGTGCCCAAAAAGTCTGCAATAAGCACAAAAAACTGATGCCTTTGAAGAAGAGTAAACAATCCAATCACAGGTTTTAATTTCACCATTCTTAAGGCGTTTTTCAAAATAACCCTTAGTAACACCACCTTTTTTTTTGTACCCCGTAAATCCGCTCAGAAGCCAAAAAATCAGCTTCAACATTTTGTTTGAACCCATTTTTAACTATGTGTTTCTCTAGTTTTAATCGTCTATGTTCCACAAAGCAGTGTCATTAGATATATTTATTTCTGTTTGGGACTCTGGCTCTGCCTCTAAAATAAGTCCATAGACTTTGCAAGTTCTCTGAATTGGCAACACCAACACAAACAACACCTTCATCATTCAAGTACATCATCCACGATCTGACTTCCCGAATTCTGCTAACATTAATTTCTACAGTAACTGGACAAGCAACACTTACACTGGCATTAAAAACACCAACACCTTCATGTTCAACTACATCGACCAGGTTCTGACTTTTGGGTGCCAAAAAGTTACACTTTCACTAGCAAGATGCAACAGCAACTGAACAGGGTTGTTTCTTTCCTGTCAGAAAATAACCACTAATTTTCGGAACTTTAGATAATATCTGTTCATTCTATCTTCTTTTTGTTTAGCTCTTCTTCGAAAATCCAGCACCACTTAGTTTTTTTTAAAACATTGTTGTTTTTGTTATATTAATGTGGAGTAGAAAACATATTTCAACTTAAATTGTTGTAGCCTATACCAATATAATTATGTAAACAGTAAGAACGTACACACTTAAGCTATCAACCACAAGCAGATTATTGCAATCTCATTATTATTACCGGTATACAGATTTTTCAGTGATACAGTATACAGATTTCAGTTTCTATTGAAATTTTCATCAAATGTTTGAAATTTCCGCAAATACAACAGTGTATTATGACACTCAAACATGAACACTTTACTGGAAGCATTAGAACTTTCTTTGCATTTAAGAAAATTCGACCCCATCCTTAAATTCTTCGGATGAACAAATATAATCCCTAAGATTTATAAAAGTAATTAAAACAATAATTCACCCCACCCTTATTTTTAAAATGTTGCAATTTTATTGAAAATAATTATATGTTATTAAGAAAATGTCTGAATTTTTCGCCCATAAGAAGCCATGTTATGTAAATATTTACCCGATAAAGAATACTTTGTAAACAATAGTACTGAGTTTAGGATATGTTAAAATTACGATTAAAAAACTGTTATGTTTTTTTATACAATTGCAATCGATCAAAACGTATTTTATACGAAAAAAAAAATGTGATAACTGATAAAACCCAACTTACGGTAGTTTTCTAAACCGTTCTACCACTTAACCAGTTAACTAATTTAGACCTACAAATCAGGAATCAAACAAGTAATCTACATACAAAATTTTACAAGTGTATGTTTTCAGTCAACAGTTGTTGTGCCCATATAGGCCTATATAAATAAAAATTTTAATGGCAATTATTTTTGGCTCACTTCCTCCTGTGCTTCAAAACAAACTATATAGTGGTATCCGGCAACGTGTCCGTGAGGCCCAGGATAAAAGCTAATTTTGTAAATTAAAAGTTTCTAAAACGTTGTATTTATTAACAAACAGTGAATGTGCTGCTTTGCTGAGTAAATCTTAAGTGAGGTATTAAAAAACATCAAGTCCTTGTTTATGTATTTTTTACGCTAGTTTGAATGATGGTATTAATTTTGTAATCAATAAAGTAAAAATTATTGATCAATGCAAAAAAACCTGTTTTTAAAAGTCGTTATTTTCCCTAAAATTACATTTTATTATTGTGGAATATTTCAAAAGCCTTCCTCGTGCATCCATGAGAGCCCAAGCCCAATTGACATAAATATACCAAATTTCATCAAAATTGGACCAGTAGTTTTTGCTGTACATCGGGATAACGGACACACAGACAGACATATATACAGACATTTTGTAAAAGTAAAACCCATTTTTTTTACTCTGGGGAACCTAAAAACGGATAATTCCATTAAAATTTCAAAAAAAATTCGATTTTTTTACAATCACGTCAATCACAATACTTTCTCTATACTATAGTATATGTGAGAAAGTAAAACTTCACCTATCACTCTTCACCAACGCAGACATAAAACTTAATTATTAAAACAGTCGTCGCATCTCAAGCCACTACACTAAAAATAACTAACTATCATAAAGAACAAGAACTGACTCTTAATAGCATAATATACGATTAATATACGAGTCTGACAGTTACAATAAATGAGTAAAAAAATATAAAACCAAGACCTGCTTGTAGTTAACAGCTTATACAGATTCACAATCACAATCACAACACTGACAACACACTTCACGTCGGGGACGCGGTCAATGGCCGACAACCAAAACACATACACAGTGACTACTGACTAACAGGTGCAATGCAATTAGCTACTGTCTCGTGGAGTGGCTGGCTGGACGACTTCAACCATTTGTCAAAAGGGGAGTCAACGTCGCACCCCGGACCTAGTTGACCTTGGCCACCCACCCCCGCCGAGCGCCAACACCACCCGCCCGCCGCAAACTTTTTTCTTTTGTGTACTTTAAAATTTATGCGCCCCCTAAAATTTTGTGCCCTAGGCCTGGGCCTAGTGGGCCTATAGGGAAATGCGGTACTGGGAACCTCAGTGAAGCCTGTTATGTGTGGCGTACTCCTACCTTATAGGACTGAAAATTTTTATGGTTCAGCTCAAAAGATAGAAACACACAGACAAAGGTTCACAGCTATAAACCTCACAGGGTGTGCAAAGAATACTCCCTTTAAACAATAATAAAATAGAGAAATTCATCTGGAAAATCTGATTACACACAATTTACATTTTTTTGAAATTAATAAATTCATTTCCCTAAAGAATGAAATTGATCATGTCACTCTAATTTTGAACAACTGGTTGATAATTGAAATGTATTAAAAACGTTAAACTATGAAATTATCATTTTATAGATGATTTTTTGAGGAATATATTTGACATGCACAATTATGAATGGTTAAATCTATTCAAGTAAATGTCTTATCATCAAATATATAATTATACATTAGTTTAGGGTTGTAGCCATTCAAAAAATAGTAAATCCACCTACAGTGAGTGCCGAAACATTTCCATGTTCTCGTACTTCATAAAGATGCATAATCAGCCTAAAATGGTTCTTTATTGGAGGAAGGTTTGTTTACCTTCCGTGAAAATGGACTGACGGTGAAGGCTATGTTGTAATTATTTATATTCAAGTGACCATACAACTACTTGTGATGTGTCTGATACTTCTACATGCATCCATGCAAGTATAGATTAAATAAATTAAATTTTTTATCAGCCAAATTCAATATTTTTGACAGTGTAAACATTTTCCCACATCTGGAAACTTTCAGTGATATTAATATTCTGTTTATAACAAATTTAATGCCAAAATGTAAAAACTCATGCTAGGTTTTGTTTAAATATTGGTTGAATTATTTTAAACTAGAATATATAATTTAATTTCAATAAACATTGAATCACAAAAAGTACTTGCTCCACCGGGACCCGAACCCAGATATCTCACTTGCCGGGTGAATGTGCTACCATTACACCACATAGCCCTTAATTTTTAAAATTCAGTTATTTTGTATTTGGCCGTTTCTGTTACATCTGTGTTTAAATAACCATACAAGCATATGATCGGAACACTAAATACCTATCAAACGTCTTTGATTTACATTCTTTAAATTTTTATAAATGGCAATAGACTAATTTAATTTCAATAAACATTGAATCACAAAAAGTACTTGCTCTGCCGGGACTCGAATCCGGCAAGTGAAATCATCCCATCTTGTATCATCCTTTGGTAAGCAGAATCTTATTCGTAGTGGTACTGCTGTTCTTACTGAGGAAAAACAATGTTCCCTGGCTTGTGAAATCTCAAGATGACGTAGTACAGCACAGTCAGACACATCATTTGGAGGTGGCGGTGGTCTCTTTCCCGGAACTGCGATCTATAAATGTCTATATAGATCTCTGAACAGACAATTGAATATTTTCTTTGACGAGATGTCGAATATGTTAACTAATCTTTCAAAAGAGAAGAACAAAATTCTTCTCTTAGAAGATTTTAACATTAATATTCCTGAATCGTCCCGAGACAGCTTTTTATTCAAGGACCTCTTGAATAGCTTTGATCTCATCCCTACTATACACGAGATTACTAACAAATCTGAAAAAGAAGGGTCTTGTCTGGATAATATTATTATCACCAATTTTCAGTGTTCTTACCTCAAGTCTCATGTTGTTCCTACATGTTTGTCTTACCATGAAGGTCAAAAATAAATTTTTTCACAAAGAAGTTGCTTAAATCCACTGAAAAGAAAATTTTCATACAAGAAAATACACTAATCATAACAAAGCGATTTTCAGAAAATTTCTTCAAAGAGAAACTTGGATAGTGTTTTATTGGAATTATCAATTGAGACCAAATTTTGTAAATTCAATGACATGCTCATGAACTTCCTTGAAATGTCATTTCCTATTGTAAATAAAGTTCTGACTGGTCCTTGGAGATCATGGAGGCTGACTGGGCAGGTAATGGAGGGCCCGTGGCAGCTGCAGGATGCCTTTTTTTTGCAGCATTGCGGTCCTCCTGAGCTCAAGGCTTACTATAGACTTCTAAGGGACTTCACCGCTATCTTATCGCTGAAAGTAAATTTGGATGGGCCTTCCAATCCATTTCTAAAAGCAGTAACCTTGCAGGTAACTTAGGAGGTCATTAATAGCTGCAAATCTAAAAAGAAGTTTTTAAAAGGGGTGTGTAAACTAGAAATTGAGAGAGAGATAATATTACCGATCCCTTCCTGTTGCCTTATCTCGTAATAATACTTTCATTAATGTGGCCGATAGATTGGCTCATTCATCACTCCCCTGCACTAAACGTTCTCAACATCAACCCTCTGTCATTTCAAATACAGTCAAATCAGTCTTTCTTTTTTTAAATGTCAGCTACAATTAAATCCCAAAAGCACTTCCTTCATTAAACATTTTAAATTAAACAATATTTTCATATTTTTAATTTCTCCTTTAAAGGAGTTTGTTTCTGAACCCTTTACTATTCTCACTCATCTTTTTAGTAGTTCTTTAAATGAAGAGATATTTCCATTTGGCCTAAAAGTAACTAACATTAGACTTTTAACAAAAAGTTGCAAAATGTTTGATCCCGATTCCTTCAGACCAATAGCCATAATCCCAATATTTGCAAAGGTATTTGAAAAAAAGATGCATCGAAGAATTTATGATTTCCTGGAAATGAGTAAAATTCTAACCCCATGTCAATTTGGCTTTAAACCATAAAATACCGAACTGGCCATAGCTAACTCTATAAAAAGAGTTATATTATCTCTTGATTGTAAAGAGCACACCCTTGGCCTTTTTTGTGACCTCAGCAGGTCATTTGATGTTGTAGATCATCATATACTTGCTAATAAACTTGAAAGATATGGATTTTGAGGATTTGTACTTTAGTGGTTTAAAACTTACTTTCTGGGGCGCATTCAATGTGTTGAAATCCGCAATAATTCCCAACAGTATTTTTCAGATTTTTCTGTTATCAAAGACCAGAGTGTCTCAGGGATCTACCCTTTGATCCCTACTTTTCCTCCTATACATTAATGATCTTCCAAAACATATTAAAAGTCATTTCAATAGAACCATAAAACCTGCTGTCCTAATTTTCGCGGATGAAATAACTGTTGGTTAGTCTAAGCACTGGCAGAACAAATGATAAAAGCAGCTGCCTTTAAAAATCTTGGCAGTCCTGAGACATACATTGAAGGAGAGCAGCCACTTAATATACTAATTAAGTAATTGTCTTATCTGTGTACAGTTTAAGTTTATTGAAACCATGATTTAGCAAGCCATTTATATATAAATAAATAATAAAGACCTCAAAGTATACCCTTGTTGCACACTGATTTTAATATTTTTTCTATGTAGATATAGATAAAATATTACATTTTAATTTCTTTGTTGACAGCTTTCCACATAGGAGTCGCACTCAGAAAATTGTCACTTCTAAAATTACAAAAGCTTTAGAAGAAGGATATCATTGCCAACACACAAATATCAAAAACCTTGAAAAAATCATAAAACAACATCTACTGTGCCTGTGGTGTATACAAAATTCTAACTGGTCAGATATAAAATTTCCCAGAAGATTTTATGAATGACCATCCGCCAATCTTTCAAAGGTTTTAGAAAATTTGAGAATTGTTGAGACTCTTTTATGTTTATCTGAATTACTCATCTCCCCCTTTTAAAAGAAATTTGAGTTCTGAACATTTCAAACTTTAAGGAAAATTAATGTTGGAAATAATTAGGAGTCTCAAGCCTCAAAAGTGTTTGGAAAATTGTAAAATGTTGTTAAAAATTATATGGACTACAAAGTAGTAACAGAACTACAGAGGGCATCCACTCATTTTGCACTTTATTTATACACAAATTTTGGGCTATGGGCTTAAAAAAATACTTGGATCGTATATCAAATAGTCTAATGAACATTGCCAAAGATTTTTATTTGATTTCTTTTTTATATCACATAATTTGTGTAACGAAAACCTCTCTTCTGATTGAAAGTAATGTATTTTAGTTCAGTCAATTGCTAATTTGTTGAAGGTTCCGTCAACACCAAATACCTGTCCACAATCATTGTGAGATTCTTTTGGTCGTTTGGATTCATCAGTGATTCTTGTTCCATCCTCAATGAGGAAGTCACGAATCGATTCTATGGTTTTCTGCCATTCTCCTGCAACATTTACATAATATATATTAATATAAAAAAATCAGAACATATTTCATATATTATTTATGTGTTAATTTGCCCTTTACATTGTACCTTAATTTAGATGTTATGTTGATGGTGTATAACACTAGGTTTGAAACGAGAATGTTTTTTTAATATTTACTGTAAGGAAACCAAGAAGTGGAATAAGCTATTAAAGTTGCGTTTTAAAGGTTGGGAGAAAGCACATAATATTCTACAAAAAGCATAGAGTCTCCCCTCCATAATACTGCTGACTTATGACTGTTGCCAATGAAGAAACTTTTTTACTTAAAAATACTTTTTAGAATTTCGACACAGATTTCAAATAACTGGGAGTGATGATGACAAAACTTAAGAAAGAAAGAAGGCATATGATCACAGTCTTAAAACTCTAAGACAAAGGGCATCAGCTCACTAGAACAGGTAACAAGTTTAAGGCAGTCTGGAACATCATTGGCATAGTCAGACATAGTAAACAAAGCCTGACAAAGAAATAACCCTTGATATAGATGGGTTAATAAAGACAAAATCGGAAGAAGTAGCAAACCACCTCAGTAGTTTTTTTGTGAATGTAGCATCCTAAAACAAATTAAGGACAAGAATAGAAGTATCCTTAGCTGTACCATAGTGTCTGCATCCCATAATTTTCCTGTCATTCAAATGAGTATAAATTAAAGTATTACATCAAACTACAAAGCCTAAAAACTCAGCTGGAATCAAAGAAATTTCCTAAAAATTGTTAAAACTGGTGAAGAACTTGCCTCCAGCTCGACAGCAGTTTTCAAAAAATTATTTCCCCAGGGAGTTTTCCTATTAGCCAGAAAATAACCGCAGTGTCCTTTGCTTAAGAAGGAAAATGTCTGTGAACCTAATAACTTCAGACCGATATCACTAAAGTAAACTTTTTAAAAACCTTGTGAGAGGCTAGTTCTGGAGAGATTACTCAAATACTGTGCTCAACATAACACACTAAAGAGTTCTCAAAATGGCTTTACAAAAGGAAAATCTACAACAGCCATGATCAAACTCAAAGAAAACAATTTTGTGAATGGTCAAAAGTAGTTGAACATTTAATGGATTTGAGCAAAGCATTTGACAGTTTGGATCATGGCCTCATAAAAAAACGAAGTTATCCTGTTACTTGCCGGCAGTGATGTTGTGTCATACTTGTACTAAAAATTCATGTGTTGTAGACCAATCAAATGTTGTATTTTTCATTATTTATTTATTTGTTGTATTTTGTAAATTGTTACCTATGATGAATCTAGATGGATAATCATCACTTTTTTATTCATAAATTAATTAAACTTCTTAAAATGAGTTTCTGTTATGATATATATATATATATATATATATATATATATATATATATATATATATAAAATTATGTTGAATTTTTATCATCCTTTCAAATCATCCATCATCAATATTAAACTCCATGCAAAGATTTGTTTTGAATAATTGAACAATATTAACAATAATCTGTTTCTGGAAATATAATCATTCACAGAAAGGAAGAGAACCAATTTGATTGTCACTAATCTGTTTGAGATTATTAATGTATTGCTGCATCTGTCTTCATAAAGTTTAAGGGATCTATCAGTACTCAGATTAAATTATAATAGTGCTCAGAAATATATTTACCTATAAGGATTATCTTAAAAGAATGATCCGTAACAACATACATGTCACAACATTGAATAAAACAAAGATGAATACATAACAAGAACATTGGTGTAAATGTGTCTGTGTGTATGCACACAACACATATGTATGTGTGTAAATGATTACTGTTTGGTGTGTCCAACAGTTCAGTTCAATCACTGATTTCGTACCAAAAGTTAGGAAGGACTTACTGCTTGATTCCTCGAGAGTGGGACCATCACCCCCATAGTTCGAAGGGAGGATTCTCTTGGGAATGTATTTGTAAAGGTCCTTGTAGTTAGGAAGAATTTGCAGCTGTGAAAAGAACATTTATAAAATAAAAGTTAAGAGTAGTTTGAATACTCATTATTCAATTTTATCAATCAATTATATAAAATTACATGACAATCCCTCCCCCAAAAAAAATGATTACATTTTTGGAAACCATTTGTGTATTTATAACTATTTAGATTCAATGTGAAATTCAAGATTTTGGGGCCTTGAAAATTAAATCACTGTTTAATTCATAAATTAATTAAACTTCTTAAAATGAGTTTCTGTTTTATTTATATATATAATTTATATATATATATATATATATATATATATATATATATATATAATTTATATATATATAATTATATATATATATATAATTTATATATATATATATAATTTATATATATATATATATATATATATATATATATATAATAATTATGTTGAATCTGAACAAAGAAATGCATTACACAATCAGCTGTAATGGAATGTTAAATGGTTCAACATTCCAGCCGTTAAATACTTCTCATAGCAACCTTCTTTATGTGTTTTAATGCATCTTCTATCTGATATTTCACAGTTGCACTCATACTATATACTCTACAATCGTTCCAACTAATTAGGAAAAAAATAATTCGGCTAACTAAATCATTGTCTCAATCAAAATTGGTTTAACAAACATTGGTGTGTTTTTAAGAACTTTATTGCTACTCTCTATGCTCATAACAATGATAAAAATGTTTCATTTATGTAAAGTCCAATATTTAAATGATTTAATTGGCCTATTTGGTTTATATTATGAAGTATAGAATATTTTCCAATTGAACTTGTCAAATCCGACAGTAAGGGTTTTTAGAAAGTAGTTCTGTTTGCCTGACATAAAAATAAAAATACAATAAATTATGTATATACACATATAAAATGAAATTTTGTATATGCACAAGTTAAAGCTATTATTATTAGGTGGACTTCAACAAATATAAAAACAGAATTAACTAAATTAGTCCGACGGTTCGGGAGATTAACGCTTTTCAAGCAAGACATTTAACAATTCATTTTTAATTATAAGATTTTTTAGCAATGTCACTAATAATTAAAGTCTTTTACCTTTTAAAGTTCTTTTTAAGTAGGTTTCTTTTTGTAAAACAAGAAACAACTTTTACAATATTACAAATATTACAAATACATAAACACTTCACTTACCCTTTTCTTCATTTTTTCTGAAAGGATTGGTTTGAACAGATTATATATAGTATCAAAGAAGGTGGGGGCGTTAATGATAAAAATCCCCTTCAGTCGGGCAGGAAGAGCTTCCTGTAACATTAACTCTTAAGTAGCTTGCTGAATGTAAAACAATACAATTATCTTACAAAACACAGAAGTAAAGAATTTTAACACTGTTTTAACTGTTAAGTATATATATTTTAACTAAAATAAATATACAATATACTAAATATTAAATTTTATTTACCTCTTTATTGAATGGTTTTCCGAGCTTATTAAATTACATTCTAGAATTTGTTTGATCATGTTCTGATTTTGAGGCTTCAACGCCTTCAAACGATAAAACTGACATTTCTTAATGTAAATACAATGTTACTATTAATACATAGCATAACTGATGGACTTTGGAGTAATATATATTTGTGTATTTCCAATAGTTTTGAGTCTCTAAAAATAAAAGAGCTGTTATAACCACAATATTTGTTCTATTGTTATGTTAGAGCGTGTTTAGTGCATAACTATATTTTCTGATACAGAAAAAGCATCAGAAAACAGTTCAGGATCAGTTGTTGCTGGCTACATTTAAAACTGTAATTTTTACTTTAGTGTGGATTTGACGCAAATACAGAAAAGATCTACCCCATTAAAATCAAATATGATGTTAGTTCTAGTACTTCTAAGAAACTAGATCAGTTGTAAAGTAGAAATCTACTAGTACATCAATAGTATCAGACGAATCGGTTGAACTAATTAGGCAATCAGCACTCTGAAGTATCAAGACATCCTCTAGACAAAGCTTAGCGTTAAGTATTTCAAGAAGAACAGTTCACAAAGTGTGACTGAGAAAGACAGAAATTACGCACATATAAAATCAAGCTATTGAAGGAATTGAAACCTGATTACTGTGTAAAACGTATCAGTTTTGATCTTGAAATGTTGCACACGATTGAAGAAAAAACATCATCTTTAGATGATATAAGTTTTACAGACAAAGCTACAATTGATATCAATGGGTGGGTTAACAGGCACAATCCATGCATGCAGGAATTTGAAACACACATGAATTCTTTGAGAAACATTGTGACTCACCTAATGTGGCTGTTTGGTTGTGATGTGATAAAAATCATGTGTTAGGTTCTGTCTTCTTTGGAGTCAAGATGATTAATGGAATTTTGTATCTTGATATGTTAATAAATGATTGCTCTCCTCTACTGGATAAACTCAAAAACATTAAAAGAATAAGATGATGTACCCCTGCACTATCATAAATAATTTGTCTCAGAGATTTTGGATGAAAACTTTGGACATTAATGGATAGATCAAGGAGGACCTTCCAAGGAATCTAAACCTTGCAAATTTGTATTGTGAGAGTATTAAAAAAAATTGTTCATGACAAATATATTCAATATCTATATCACTCAAAGAACAGAATTACTCAAGCAATGACA
The DNA here is from genome assembly GCF_021130785.1 of Homalodisca vitripennis. Classification (NCBI taxonomy): domain Eukaryota; kingdom Metazoa; phylum Arthropoda; class Insecta; order Hemiptera; family Cicadellidae; genus Homalodisca; species Homalodisca vitripennis. Next base: position 132,467,223 of record NC_060208.1, read on the forward strand.
ATCGCCAATGAAAATAAACAGCGTTTTGAGCAGAACTTAAATATTGATTATATATATATATATATATATATATATATATATATATATATAGATTTACCAATGGAGTTCATATAAAAATGTATTAATTATGTAAAAATATTTTTTGATGAATAAATAACAATTCTATAAGTAATTCTGTTTATATTAAAATCATATTTAAAACCTCACAATTTTTTTAATGAAAACTCTGTAATAATTAGTAGAGGGTAAGGAAATTACACAGATTTGTGAACAATAAATGATATTTTTTTTAATAAGTAAACATCATGATTCTTTGGTTTATTTTAGGGTTTGTTTAAAATGTTATTTTAAGATAAAAATATTTTGAAAAATGAAAATGTTTCCTGGAAATACTTGAAATTGAACTGATTTGCCAAATGTAATCAACATTTAACCATCCACACAGTTTCTATCACAGTTTCAACTAGATTGCATAAAAAAGTTTTTTTTTTCATAAATATAGATACAGTTTATATAATTTAGTTAAATATCTAACAAACTATAAATATTCAACATTTACTCAAAATCATTAGAAGATTGTTTTTCAGAAAATGATGGTATTTTCTAAATTTTTTTAGTTAGGAAGCCTAATAATGTTAACTGTCTTTGATTGCAGGATAAAATTATATATGCATTCACTTAGTACACATTCTCTCCCAAATTTAAATCATTCATTGTTCACAGCTCATGCTTTTAATCATACACAATGGTACATGGATTTATCCAGGAACACCTTTTTTATTTAGGTTGTCCCAAAATTGATATTTATAGCTGAAAATATAAATTAAACTTGTTATACTGCCACAATAACTTCTTCTACTCCTCCTTTTACGTGGATAATCTCCTCCTGAATACCAAAATTACAGTCATTAATTTATTCAATATTATATAAGCAGAAAATGAAACTCAGTCAGTTCCTTTGTTTTATATCATATGTATAAAATTAAATCCATAAAGTACAAAAAATAACTAAACTATTATTTTTATGTTTAAGTTAATATGTCACCCCTATATTACAACTTCATATACGTAATATTCATTAGTGCAATAAGATTAATGATTTTACCAACACTCACCAGACCGAGAGCAGTAAATTTCTGCATGTAGAGCCAAGGTAGCTCAGTGAGGTGTGATGCAGACAATCCAGACAAATCACAAATGGTGTAGACTCCACTGTTATAAGTAGCGTGTAGTAAAATGAAATCAAGTACTGCTGTTATGCGCTTATACAAATTTTTTATGTCTTTGGCTGCACACCTGTTGTCCTTGTCAGGATTGAACGATATTATATAGATTCCAATAGCGTCATGTGTCATCTCCGATAAATGCATAAATCGTCTGAAAAAAAACTCATAGTTTATAAATTATTGGTTGTATTGAGTCTGTGCATTAGAACTATAATTATTAATCTGTTACTTCTGTGTGAGATGGGCCATTGCATTCAAGAATATTGATTGTGACTTTTGAAATGATCATTTCTACTATGAGAATGGACAGTTGCAACAACAGCATCCCCATTAACATATTTTTTCCTTAAAAATAATAATTTCTTATTTTGTCATTCCAAGGTAATTTGTTTATTAAGCTGAATTTAGTGTGGGAAGTGGAGTTTAGGTGTGGAAGTGTAAAACAGTTGCTTTGGTTTTTTCATATATACTTAGGAATGGGAAATCTTAATCACACATATTTCTATAAAACATTATTTGGGTAAATTTTCCAGTAATACAAATTTTGTGAAGAGACAACTTATTATACTAGTTTAGTTTAATATTATACTGATCGCTCCTTGTATCAAAACTGTTCAGTCAAAATACAATATTTTCATGTAATTAATTTAGAATGTTTAAGGTGTAAATAAAGAGGGTTTTAAGTAAATTGGTTCCAGTCTCTCCATGTCTACCATTCCTCTCCATCTTTATTATATGCTAATAATCTTTAAATAATAATTGACGACAATCATGAACAAATTTTTTTAATTGTTGTCAATTTTCTTTAAACTCTGTTTGGTCTCTTTCTACCAGCTTTTATACAATATTGAAAACTGTATTCAAAGTCAGTAGTTTGTTCTTGATACTTGTTCTCTCTCAAACCATAACAAGCAACATTATACAAGTTTTACATCTATTCAACCTAATTACAACAAAATTCAATGATATAATAAATTGAAATTATTCATTCATTGTTCAATGTTAACAGATAGTGGGGAATATAAATTAATTTTACTTAATATAAAATGTGTGTGTGTGTACCTACCTTAGGTACTTTACTCATATCGAAATCATGTGCTTCATCATGTAAGGATGGTAAGCATATTTTGTGAGTAAAAGATGGACCCAAATTTAAATTGAGAAAGAGAGTAGTTATAGTTGAGTGTGTGTGTGTGTGTGTGTGTGCAAGTGCATATGTGCGTGTGCACATGTATTTGAATTGTAAATACCCCTTTGCTATAAACAAAGAATTTTTGTTCAAGTGAATAAAATGTAACTCTACAGTTAATATGCTAGAATGTAAATATACAACATTTTCAAATCTTGGCTTAGTTATTAATTGTTGTTGTTATCATGCTCCATACTGTTATAATGCTGTTATGATATTCGTTTCCTGTCATTTTTGTCATCGGTTAAAATTTGAATCAGTCTAAGAGACAGTCGTAATTCAGCAAGATTTTATGCTGTCAAATTTTAATTACATGAAGTTATACTATACCTAAGTTTGATAAACAGTTAAACTCACATTTTATCAACACTGTCCCTGACATCTTTCATTGTTGGATCTCTGTTGAGATAGACATCCGGAAATTGGTGTCTCATGGCGTAGAATGTGTCTAGTTTGTACTTTGCTCTTTCAGTGCTCATTTTTGTTCCAATCAAAAATGAACATATAAAGGTGTCGTATATCTCATCTGAAATAACTGTGAAATTAGTATGAGGGTATTGCACTTTTAACTGCAAAATCTCAACTTTTTTTAACCCTCAAAAATGTTTATGAAGCCCTGCACAAACACAATGATGCATGTTCACAATGTGTCATCATGAGGAAAACAATAAAGTGTTATCTCTCATATGAAATTTCAATTTAAGAGATAATGGCATTGATATTTATTGTTATGATATTCGTACCAACAATTCTCTTAAGTATGATCAAAATTTTGCATCTCCTCCACTTACTATCATATCATCTTAGTTTAAGAAAACACCATTTGTTACTCTAAATACTAAATTTCAAGTCTTCTTCAAGTAAATGTAATTTTTTCAGAAACAACCTGCCCTACTTTCATAAAAGAATAAAATGTTAAGGAAAAATGCAGAATAACTTGATGGTTTCACCAGTATTGTTGCTAACCACAGGTAGTTATATTACCCTTTAGCAAACACCTGCTTAATAAGTGTAATAATGGAAATCTAGGAATGTTTTGAACCTACCTCATCTTGTTCTTTACTCGTATTAAAATCAAGTACTTCATCATTTAAGGATGGTAAGCATATTTTGTGAACAAAAGATGGACCCAAATTTAAATTGAAAACGAGAGTAGTTATAGTTGAGTAAAGCAAATCTTAGGGCTAAAAATGTGGAATTTTGAGGAACATTAGCTGAAAATTCCATGTTATTTTCAACAGTTTGATTCAATAGTTATAGCCAGATTCAAGTTTTACGTTTGTGGAAAATGAATCACTTTTCTCGTCAACAATGTGTGCGGTTAACTTGACAATTTATATTCAAATTTAGTTTTCATTCAAATTATTTGTACTAAAACCTGGTAATTATTGTAACATTTTATTAGACATACTCTTTAAACACCAACAATGGTTGTTGTTTTTAATTTTCCTTAATCTTCAATAATAATATATTACTGTACTCAATTTTTCACATTTGAAATTATAATAGTTAGAATTTAACTATTTTAAAAATAGTTTTACCTGATGTTTTAATAGAAATGTACTAAATATTTATTATAATATATTAAAATACAATTTAAAAGTTATAAATAGATTTTTTGCAATGTACATTGAGATTGACAATCTATGAAAAGAACATCACTTTATGATTCTTATAGATGACAAATCGGAATGGCCCAAATTTAGATACAATGGATTTTTCAACCTATACATATACCAACTACTGGCTCTAAATTTGTACCTGGGCATATTATACTATTACACAACTTCATTTGGAACATTAAAAAAAAATTATGAAATTGTGTGTGCATAATTACAGGCCAAGTTTCAAATTCAACTTCTATACTCTTTCTGTTATAAAAGTCTGGGCTATAAGTTGAATATAAGAGAAAGATGCATTCTTGAGTCGAATATTCAGTATTTAGCCCATTGAGTGCCAGTCATATTTCACAGGTATATGCTAAATATGCCAGGGTGTTTTTTTTTATCATAAAGCATGCTTTTAGTTAAAACACAACTTTTTTTAATTTTTCAAAATATCTAGTTAAATTTTGTATATTTTTGCTTCTAACTAACTGTACATATCATGTGTAAACTCAAAACTACATTTCCTTTACAAAAATTAGTGAATTAAATTGTAAAAAGTTATTAAAAACATTGACTATGCATCATTGAAAATCTTCAGTTAAACAAATCTAGCATCTAAGTTGAGATTTGGATGGTATTCTAGATTTATCTATGAGTAAATACAAACACATTGGTAATCCTACCTTTCTTAGAAGTTAAAGTACAGCAAATTTTCCATTTTTTGACAACGGTTCAGATTTGCATGTTTTTAACTAGTTTTTGTTCTACATATACAATTTTTGTTTTAATTATTTTTTGCTTAAAAAGTAAATCAGGTACTAAACTGGCATACAATAAAATATTTGGTTCATGAAAATATCTCATATTTACTTCAAAACTATATATACACTATTTACAAGACAAAACAAAAAAGCACTGAAGCAAGTTGGATAGTCTCCCTTTTCACAATTTTTGCAGAAGTACCTATCTTTGGGTAGTGTACAATAAGCGGACCCAGATTTTTATATCAATAATAACAAACGATATTACTTAATTATAACTTTTGATATCACTAACCAATTATGATTTTTTAACAATTACTAACTTGTATAAACTATAAACAACTTTTCATATGATAAACACATTTTTTTTATAGATAATAACAGACAGTCGAAAACTCGTGAAGGACCATGAACTAAGTTTAAAAAGTGGCATACCAGCCGACCTGCTTGCAGATCATCTCTGTGAGTATTTGTACATAAGAGAAGTAGAGTTTTCAGGAGAAGATGCTTCAACAACTTCTCGAAAGCGGGTTAATCATTGCTACCCATGAGAAAACATAAATAATTACACATATTTAGTATTTCCTGTTATAAATGTTTATGTTGTTATTATTTCATTATTATTTATGAGTTTTTCATATTTCCAGTTCTAATTTTATTGTTTGTTTGATGGTTAGAACTCATTTATTGTTTATAAGATTATATTAATTATTTTAATTTAAAATATGAGTGTGATTATGACTTTAGATATGATTTATATACCCACATTTGATATAAACCCACATTTGAAGTATCAATGATTGTACTAACGATATAAAAAACCGGGTCCGCTTATTGCACTCTATCCCCTATTATATATTTTCCCAAATTTGTATACACTAATTGAATATAATAAAATGTAATAACAAATAAATAATGTAATTGTAACCTAGAAACAGGTAACAATTACACTCAACGTAAACAAAAACTACTAAATCATCTGAACTATCATTCAATGCTACAGACTACCAAAATACGAAATACAACATAAACACGATGCATCAATCATAAATGAGACTATTGAACATTGCATCATCCAAATATGAGGCATTTTAGATAACTAACCATGCAGACTATAATCTCGATAAAACTTTGTATCCATACTCTATGAATGTTGGCGTTGAAAGAGATAGAGAGTTAGTATCTAGATGCTCTAGTAAGAATAGCCTATGTTGCTATTTTCCATATCCTGTTTGTTAAAAATTAAGTACATACTGATAATAAACTATTAACACAGAATTTGTATTTCATGAGATGAGATAAGGAAACATAGTTATAATTATTTTTCCAAAATACCTAAAGATCTTATAACCCAACTGTACTAGCAATTGAAAAGTATACCCAAATATATTGAACTGTAATACAATGCATGAATTCTTTTTTTATCACATTTCCATTTATGCACTTGGGAATATGGTGTATTCACTAAAAAAACGTATGCTTTTGTGTTGTTAATTTACTTATTATTCCATTAGGTGTACTTAAATATATTAACAGATAATATCAACTAGAATTTGTAAAAAAAGTATTTATACTAAGAAGTAAATTTGTTTTGTAAAAAATTGTAGTTGTGGGATTTTCTTGAACTGTGATCTGTATTATTATATTCCATTCTGACAATAATAAAGCTTATACAAAGAAGCACGTGCTTAGGATCCGTAAGTAGCAAATTCTGGTTGTACCAAAGGACCCAGTCTCCAAACTTAGTATTTGAATGGTTGAGAACTATCAAATTTGTTTTGGGATTTGTAATAACATTGTCTGAGAATATTTTTTATAGATTTCATAATTGCTCCCCTCTTGCCAAAATTACTGATGGAGAAAAGCTCAAAAGTTTTAAGGGGTACTCTACTGAATATAAGTACAATTTGAATAAAAGTACAATTTTAACTTTTATCAGATGGTATATATATATATATATATATATATATATATATATATATATATATATATATATATATATATAAAATGTATTAAAATAAGATGACAAAATCGATTTACACTTTAAAAATGTAAACCCTTCCCTCAAAAATAGAGAGTTAAGTGTAAGTTAAATACTTGTGACAGTATTACATTATTTGACACCCCATTTATAAAGGTCTTTATAAAAGAAGAATAATGGTGAAAATTTAAGGTTTTTAAGTAGACTCAACGCAACATTACATCTCATTAGATTTAGAGTGTTTTTTTTTTCAAACGTTATGCATTTTGGACTAGTGGTGAGAAAGTTATTTTCTTGGTTTTTTTTGTTTTGTCACATTAAGAGCTATTGATGAGTTATTCCCTCAACCTCAACATTCTCAAACATTCAAAAGTTATGATGGAGGGAGGGACTTATGGAACATTCAAATTAAGGAGTTTTAATGCTGGTCCTACTACTTAACTTGCATTTTCTTTCCTATTATGATTATTTATACTCAAAACATGAAAATATTAAAATTGCAATGCTAATTTCAACTTTAAAATTTTTAGTTTTTTCAGCCTTTTGATGTTCACCTCTGGGCTTCAGTAAATTTTCCAGCCCCCTGTTAACTATGTTGTTTAAGGCTGGTAAGTCTAACTTTCTAAAAAACAGCATTTCTAACTCTGATATTTTTCAATTTGGACACTTTTAGATGTTCCTATTGGATCAACCAACACATCACCAAAATGAATACTCAGTTGAAAATATTAAATTAAAGGTAAATTTTCACAATGGATATTTTTCATATCACATCACCTGGAAGTTGTGGTAGGTGTGGTTGTTTTTTCATCCATTCCTTTACTTGCTGAATTTTGTTTTGCATTTGAGTGTCATCGTAACCAATGTCTTTCATCACACATTTCTTCTGTTCCTCAGTAATAGGAGCTATAGACATTGTGTTTTCTGAAAATTCAGAATATAAGTGTTTTTTAAAGTCACAATATTATTTGTTAGTGATTGTTATGACATATGATTTTTTACATTTTGAAATCTTTTGTAGCAGGATTTACACTCTCTTATGCTAGTCATTTAGCTGGTATATACATTTTTAACACAGTACTTCAGAACATGCAGGGTTATGTAATTCTATTTAAAAATTGAGAAAAAAATCATAGTTTATTGGATGTGAAAAATTTACTGTTTACGTTATTCACAAATAAGACCTACATGTACATTTTTCTAAAATCAAAACCATTTTTTATCCTGGTTTAAATATTAATTTGACCAAAAACAGAAGTTCAAATGTTTATGTGTTTTTAACTATCATTTTTCTGAAAGTGTAAACTATTTTGTCTATCATATTTATTTTATATACTAAAAAATCTTTTAGTACACTGTACCATCTATTATGAAATCATGAAATTTAGCTATATTGTCGAAGAGTGAGTGTACCACAAACTTTATGTTTATTTATTTTTAGTTGATGATCGCACATCAATCTCTTTTTGAAAAACATAAAACATTTTCATTTATTATACAATGTGTTCTGGATGGACCGGCCTCTCCAGTCATGTCTTTGTTGTTGGGAAGGTACAGTACAGGCACAGGCAGGTGTGTAGAATTTTGCAAACCAGTTTAAGTTGGGAGTAACCATGGAATGAATCAACACAGCATTGGTCGGTTTGACCAAGTGCAACTAACAGTTTTTGTTGTTATTATGCAGCTAAAAAACTTTAGTTACTTTTTTCAATTAGTAAAACAGTTAGTAATTTTATGTAAATGTCATTAGATTGTTAATATGCAATTTAATTATTTTTATTTTTGTAATATGGTTCTTTTGTAATATTAGCCCTTTCAATAATAATTTTAATGCTGTTTTTTCTCAGATTGAATTAGTTATTTTTAGGTCTTCAAATATATTATCACTAATTTGTTACTGTTAAATAAATAAATCAATAAGTAATCATGTCATAAGTGGAATTTAAATACAAAAAGTATTTTTTTTCTAAACATACTCTACTAATAAACTATTGTCAAAACGAGCGAATATGACAGTTGTGATTTTCAACCGATGACGGATTAAAACACACTTCATATATGCTTGAACTACATAGTTACTTCTATGTAACTTGAATTTAAAACAATATTCAGATCAAAATAAAAATAGTTCATTATTAAATTTATGTAAGATATAGTATGATTCCTTGCCAGTGTACATTTTAAACTAAATTAAATACCAAAACTGTAGTTGATACTATTTAGTATAGAATGCTGAATTAAAGTTATTAAGATTATTACAAGAACTTGATACTTTGGGACATTTGTGAATACAGTATTATTTAATGAAAAGATTTATATTTTTATTTACAATTACACACAAAAAACAACATAGATAAATAGTTTTTTATCTGCACTTACATTTTTACATATAAATTTGAACAAAGTTATTAATAAGTACTTTAAAATTGTTTGTATAAAATAACTATAATAATAATATTTAAGAACCTAAAGTTAAGTTACAGAAACCTACTATAGTTTGTAGTTGTACATAAGATCTTTTAATTATTATAAACAGTGGTTTTACTGTATTACTTGTATAATAACTCACAAAAATATGATGAAAATCTTCTATTGTAAGAGAAGGAGGTTAATAATAGGAAGAAGATGATACCGTGGAAAATGGTTTTATGACAGAATATGTTTATAACTATATGTTGAGAATGAGAACTTACACTGAGTTGTTATGATGTGTACAGTGAGATGTGTACTAACATAAAATATCAGGACAGCACGCGAAATGTTCTTGCTGTCCTTCACTATCCACTGGTCTCACTTGTGGAGGTTTTGTTGAATAACCTTGATTAACAGTAGTCTGCATTATTTCTTGTTCCCTCAGCAATAGCATAATAAACCTTGCTCAATAATTATCGGCCTATCATAATTGTCTTCTTGTTTGCACTTAAGGAAAATTTCTACATAATATCACAAAACATTACCTCCAGAGCCCAAAACCACCCCTATGTTCCAAAGTTTATATGTAATAATAATAATTTATTTCTAACAATTAAATATGGTTTGAGTTAAAAAATGAAAAAGAACTTTGGAAATTTGCTAACAACAGAATCCAGTACCTAATAATGATCAGCTGCAAATACAGAATGTAGATTATTGCACTGTAATAATACAGTGCAGTATTCTATTAAAAACAATGAAGTAAAGCCATATCGCCGCCTCCTAAGGCTTGCAAACTAAAACAAAATTATATAAAAAGGAATTCTTTTATAAATTAATACAATAAATAAAATAATATTATATTATAATCTATGATAATACAATTTATATGACAGAACACCTCTTTGATTAAAAACCAAGTTAATTATTAAATAATAAATTGTGACAAAATATTAAAATTTTATGTAAATAAAAATGACAGTAGATAACACAGTTGTGACAAACTAAGCTGAAACTATTAATATTTAATATTAATTTTGCTAATATTAATTTAATAGTGATGATGAAAAAAAGTAAACTCTATTATGACAAGCAGGAAAGTAAAATATCAAGGAAGATGATGGATGCTTTACTTGGTCTTGCTGAATAAAATGAGTGGGCTATCCTTAGACCACTTTTAATTTTAATGTTTATGAGTCACACAACATTGTAAAATCATCATTCTACCTTCTACAAATATTTTATGTGGTTATATTAGTAGTATAAGTCATTTACATCTTTTTCACATCGTATAATACATGCGTTTAGTGTATTTGAGCTGATTTGAAATTTTTTCTGCTATTACATATTTCTTAATCTTTATTTTCCAACCAATTAACATAAAATTTTGTACTGTTTAGAAAATAAGTAAGTATTAAAGAAAACAACTAAGTAATAAAGTAAGTATTTTTAGTACTTATAGTAAACAAAATAAAGTACAATTTTATTTAATTTTAAAACTAATCATGCTAATATTAAATATTGTTATATTGTAGATAATTATACTTTGAATCATAGGATAAAATTATATCTATATCTTTTTTAATATGTACTCATAGTATATTTATAAAACATTTGCATTATTTCTATTTTCATCTTCGCCTTCTTCAGTACACAATTCAGAAAAAAGTAGTCATTCCAAAGTATGTACCATAAAAAATTACAAAAATTGTTGTATTAAAGGGGTTAAATGCAATAACAAAGAATTTACTATATTTTTTAAGTTTACTATTAGTTCAGGTTAGAGCAAGTTGTAATTTAAATACAATGAGGAATTAGCATTTGAAAGGTTTAAAGGATTATTTTCAAAAGTATAAACACTTTATGTTTTTTCAGTTGTTGATATTTTTGGTTAGTTATTTTTCATATAAATCAAAATTAACTCAAGTTATTATTGACTGTGTAGTTATTAATATTCCTGGAGGTACAAAAAATATAAAATACGTGATTGATGTTTAAAATGAAAACCAGATCACTGAAACAATAGGTCTGTGGTGTTATTGAGGGATAATGTCTCTTATTGTATGTACTGTTCAATAATTACAGACAAAACGTTTTTCTTGGAGATAAAAATGTGAAAAGTAATTACTGCCTGAAATAAAAGTTGATATTTCAATTTGTAAAACTAAACTTTTTCGGTGATGTAAATCAAAAGGGATCTGTTGTTCTTATTATTAAGTAAGACACTGTAAGGATTCCACCAAGGCATCACTTTCTTCTGTACTTTCTTTAAATTATTGTCAGGGCGAAAAAGAAACAGTATCTATGGCAGTTGAAGTCTATTAGGATTGTAGTGCTCAACACTTTTAATGAAAAAGAAAGACAATTAAAAGGGATGAGGTCCAAAATAAAAATAAAAATTGCATATTTATTATTGATACATTTTTGAATAATCTTTAATAAAGAAGGAGGAAATATTTATAACAGAGTTGTTCAGATCCTTTAGTTAATTTGTTTGTTGATAATAAGGCCTACTGCAATGTTATGCCATGAGTGAGATGGATTTTAAATTGAAAATTTAAATAGTGCAACTACAGTAGTTAATTTACATTATTTTGGTAGAAGCAAAGTCCACTTCTTTCAACTAAGTTATTAGGTGAAAAGTACCTAATAAATTGTCAGTGTGATTTAAATATTGACAAACCACTCATTAAATTAATTTATCCTAATTTATATTGTTCTAAAGTGGGTGATAATGTACATAAATGTTAATGGATAATCATAAATATAAAATGAGAAGTCATTTAAAAGTTACTATTATTAAATAAAACATAAGTTAACTGGAAATCTAAATTAAAATGCTATATGATTAGTAATATAAAAATTTAATTAATTTACTTGAATTCAATACTAAATAAATAATTCATTAATTGTAAATCTATCTTAATTATAATTGACCTACCTTTGTAAGGCCACACATTTAAAAATATAGCATTTTTAATTCAGATCTTTATTAAAGTATGGTTACCAGGTTGAGAGTAATATTTGTCCTTCATACACTAGAGATTAAGTGTAATTTTCAATCCTGATGGAGACTTGTTTTTCAAGTTTTTATAGTAAAGTAGTAAACCAATTATTGTTGGTAAACAAATGGCCCTAATGTAAAAACAAGTGCTATCACTTGTACTGGTAAATACAAAACACAAGGAGGGGAAGGAAAATGGAAGAGTTGGATTAATATTGGTTGAAGCAGAGACAGAAGTGTGACACAAGATTATTGTGGGAATTGAGAAAAATCAATTCAAACCATTATATAAAATTACCTACTCGTGATGACGAAACATTTACTTACTTATTGGAGAAGATTCAAATCTAGTCTCAAGTGTTGTTCTCTCTTTAGCAAAGATATGTGTCTCTGTGACAAAGAATTTGTCCAGACACTTACTTTTATTTTAATATGTTGTGTCTTGGAACATGTGCCAAAAAAACCAATGTGCATGACATTTTATTATTCATACATGTCCATGTTTTGTAAATTTTTGGCACGTTATGCTTCCACAATGGGCAATGCTTGTGTAGTGTATGGTCCGCTTTAGTAGTTGAATTTATTTATGAAGATTTAGTGGTTTTTATGTTATCAAAGGTTTTATTGTACAGTCAAATTTCTTGGAAATTGGTTTTTGATTTTCATTAAAAAAATATTTTTACCAATTTTTAAACTTAGCCCAAATCTTATGACCAGATGCAGGCAGTACACGGGGCTATAATTCTGTCACATCTTCCTAATTGTCATTAAAGATCAAATTTCCATAGTCAATAAAAATTAATATTTTTTTGGATTCTTCGATAATTTTGTACTAGATGTCATTCACTAGTGGAACAATACATGGGATCTAGGAGCAAACAGGAACTTGATTATACATCTCAATATTCAACAATTGAGTACTATGATGTGTCATAGCCTAATAATTAATTAATTAAATATGTTATTAGGAATGTTACAAAGTAGTTCTAATGATTGTACACAGTATACTACTGCACTTTAGAATAGATTACCACTTGTTTCAGAATTAATTTCTCAAGCCAAATTTTTGAGTTATTTCTATCACATATTAAAACTGGTTTTCATAACAGTACCAATGGTAAAAAAATATAACTGCTAACAGAATTCCTTGTCTTTATGTTTTTATTTCACAAATTACAAAATGTATAAATAAACTGAGTATTAGCGGATCTTGACAACCTTTACATCTATGGTGTCATCAAAACTTATATTTTCTATAAACATTTTGTATGCAGAGCCAGTGCCTAATTAAATGCAGTTAAACATGAACATCAGAAGGAAAATGTTATCTTGGTCTAGCTCATTTAAACAAACATATTTATTAACAGCTTAAACTTTATATTATTACAATTCTAATTTTAAGTGGAGAACTAATATTTAAAAGAATTCATTCTCATTCTTATCTTTAATAATTTTTAAAACAAAGGTTTATAACAGAGGTCAAGCAAGGTTAAAAATTTGCATAAAAAGGCAGCAATTATTTCAAGTTTGAGCTAGTCTTAATTTTAGTCAATTGTTAATTTGTTGAAGGTTCCATTAACACCAAATATCTGTCCACAATCATTTCGAGATTCTGTTGGCCGTTTAGATTCATCAGTGATTCTTTTTTCATCCTCAATGAGAAAGTCGTACATCGATTCTATGGTTTTCTGCCATTCTCCTGCAACATTTACAGATATCATTTAAAAAAGAATAAAGAAAGTGGCATATATAGTTTTATAATATTATGTTCACAAACATTGTTATGCTTTGATTCATAGTTGATTGTATTAATAATGTATTGTGTCTCTTAAATCAAGCTAAAGGAACAGTAGTTAAATTATTACTATTTTGGATAAGTACTGCCAGGAGTGTGGTAAAGTTATGGATATTAGAGGAAGTATAGAAAAAAACATGCCAATATGAAAGGAGGAACTGGGTGGAAGAGGACATGGAGTATTATACAAAGAATACCTCAAGTTCTTCCTTAAAAAGCTTTTGTACATTTTGATTAAATAAGTTTTATGTTTTACTGGATCAGAGAAGTATTTTTGAGAATATGTGTTTTAAACTAAAATTTTCCTTCAAAATTATATCAAACCAGTGCTATAATGGGAATAAAGCTTGAGTGAAGAAAAAATATTTATTATGTTTATTCTAATCAATCTATTTTTTATAATTATGCATATTATTGATAATGTAGCATTTTGTTAATACACTTACTACTTGATTCTTCAACAGATGGTGCATCACCACCAAAATCTGATGGAAGTATTCTTTTTGGGATGTACTTGTAGAGGTTTTTGTGATCTCCATGAAAAATTTGAATCTGTAAATCAAAACAAATATACAATGGAAGTTAAAATATCATTTAGTGATGGTTTAGTATTAAAATTAACACCCTAACATGTGATATTGGTTTTTATATTTTTTGCATAGAAAGAAAGATAAGTGAAAGATATAATTCAATATCAACTATTTGTTTGATTGCTTTAAATATTTAAGTCCATTCTGATTTATTTACTGTTTTTAATTTTTTTTAATAGTTTCTGTTACATGTTAAATTTAAGGTTCTCTGAGACCCAGGTAATTAGGCACTGATTATGTTTATAAATCTGGAAAAAACGTCAAATGCCATATTTTTAATGCAGTCAAATCATAACCTGATGTTGAGAGTGTTATAGCTAAGTATTACTATTTTGGCGAATTTTCTTAAATTAGTTCCTTAAAATTCAAAGTTATAGGGTCTTAAAGTCTTATGGTGCAAAGCTACGTTGTAAACATGTAATATTATTAAAATAGGCAATTTTGTAAATAATATCCAACAGTTTTCTTTCTTTGTCTTCTTTTCAACTATCCAGCTGTTTTTCAGTCTTATGAAAAGTTTTTTATTGAAACATAAACCTATACAATTTTAGTAGGTTACACACCCATAATAGTATCTGATATCTTTATATATGATATATGATATAAAGATATCCATTTCACTTTCCGCTCAGTGCATAGTGAAATCTGATGCTGTCATAGACTTGACTGCTGGTTGTAGAATCTACGGCTATCTAATGGGATCCAAAAAAAGTTGGCAATAAAGAACCCTAAAAAAACTTTACATTATTTCAACATCAGAGACATCTAGACTACAAAAAAGTAACATGGATGGAGAGATATGCTCATTATTTCATCAGGTGCACTGTTGAGCGCACTACGATGCAATAGCTATGATTCTGACGCAGCTATGGTGGAAAGGGTTGATGCAATTCGAATGTTGAGTTCAGCTCCATTTCACCTTCCGTGAATAAAAAGATAAGTGCTTTCTGAAAGCAACAAAAGTTAACCCTTAGAGGTCTTGCACGTAATAGAAACATATTCTTTCATGTACGACAAGCCATATGTTAAACGTATAGAACTCTATGTAAACATTGTTTGCGGTTTTAATATAATTGATTACATTTTCAACTATGTGTCTAAATATGGTACATGATGCTTTCTTGCTACTGTGTGTAATTTTACCAAGCAGTAATATCGACAAAGATCCTCTGAGAATACATCTTCTCAATATTTATAATTTTTCCACTCCTTTGTCTAGTACAAAATACGTGTTTAACACTGGTTCTGACACTCCATGAACTTGATATGGCAGTCTAGACCCATTGAGTAAAGTTGGTCATTTGTCTCTCTGTAAATTGAACTCTTGAATTTTTGATCGCAGAAATACATAGTGTTTCCCCTTATGTTAATAGTATTCTCATTAAAACCATTATAAAATTTAAATAGAACTGAATGCTTTAATGTTTATAAAAACGTGGTTTTATTTTAGTTCTTATTTATTTATTTCTAGCGATAGTAACTTTTTTATATTGGTTGTAAAATGAGAAAAAAATTACACATTTACTCTCATGTTCAGTGTTATATAATATTCTCTCACAAAGTTTATATACCACTCAATCGTCAAAGTGTTAAATAAAAGAACTAAAAATGATAAAAAAAGAACATTATGTGAAATATTTTACTCACTCTGTTTTGTATCTTTCTTCTAAATACAGGTTTTAAGATGTTTGAGGCAGCTTCCACATATCCTGGAGCATTTATGGCAAAAATTCCTTTCACTCGCACTGGCAATCCTTCCTGTAAAAAAGATATTTGTTATGAAGTTTTTATTTTTACTCAATACCTTTATTGTGTAATATCAAAATTACCATTTAGACATTCAAAAGCAAAACTGTAATGCAGTTTATTGATGTTGTAACTTAGAGTTGAATTTGTACATACTAAGAGTTTTATTTGTTTTTAGTGTGTGCTGTTTTAGAATAAACAGTTATAATGCAAAACAAGTTTAAACATGAAGTGTACAACTTTTTTATTTGAAAATGTTGAAACATTCTTCAAGTTTAAATTTATGATTTTAAAATTTTTTTAATGAATTTAAATTACCGGAACAGACTCATATTGACCGTAGTAACTTTTTAGTTGTACAATATACTTTCCTCAATGGGACAAAAAAGGAAACTACTGTAACAATTGGAATGTTTTAGACCGGAGGTAGATTACAAGTGCTGGTAGTATACGCTTTGTGACCTAATTAGGTCTTGAAAACCAACATATGTATATATTTTATAGATCAAGTAAATAAATTAGACTGGAAGTGATTTTAATCAGCTGGAACTGGCTGTTTTTGACCACAGTAACTTTTAAGTAGTACGAAAGTTATACATTTTCTTTATCGCAACAAAGAGCCAAACTTGAACTATGTAACTTGAAAATTCTTATATGAAAAGTAAATTAAAAGAGCTGAAGTAAGACGCTTTATGATCAAAGTTGATTTCAGTAGTGTAATGCAGGGGTTAAAGATAGTGTTACTATTTAGCTTATGCTACAGATATAAAGCCTTTTATAAAACCCAACTGAGGTGTTTGTTGTAAGAAGTAGGCTTCTCAGACATTTATAGGCTGTGTGTTTGTGCTCGTACATGTATTGTTTTGATCGGGGAAACATGACAAACTCAAAATTGTCACTAGAATTACATTAGACCGGATTAAACTACAATGGCTATAACTATAACCTTTTTTATATATTGTCTTGATTGTGGCAAAATGGCAAACTCAACCATGGCATAGAAAATACAATTTTTTTAAATCAAAAGTACTTACCTACATACAGAGCCTAAAATAAGAGTCATTAGCAATTTTGCTTTGTCATTTAAAGCTGTCAATCATGGACACTAACATAATATATATCTACGATAAGCTTACTTCCATTCCTAAATTGCACAGAACCCCACCGTGCATTATTTCATTAATTGATATTGTCTTTGGCTTAAGGATTCTTCCAAACTGGCCTAAAATGATTCAATTATTACTGAAATCATCAGTACATTATCATGGGATGGTGGAGGATAATTAGAATCTTATAAAAACTGTTTCACTCTACGACTTCAGGTTCCAATAACACTGTTCTTTAATCTTAAATCTAAAATGGATCAGGAGATTGAAATAGCTTTAAGTGACTATCAATAATCTCAGGAGTGTTTAGAATGTTCAGAAAAATTCATTGACAAAACACTAGTTGTTAAATGTGCACAAATTCCTTATTTTAAACCCTTAAAGAGTATGTTGTGACATTTTAAGATCATGTTTGGGAGTATTTAGTATAAGAAATTGTTTGTGTTTGGTAATTTGCTATCAGTTTTTTGTTTTTTAAGTTTATCATGTTGATAAGAATGGTAATTTTCTTTGATTGTTCAGAGCAGGATTGCATGTGAAGTCAGGGACCTTCATAGTAGCTTGTTTCAAATCACACTGTTTTATTATTTAAGGAGAACAATGACAGGATGTCAATTGTTCAGACATTGTTTATCTTCAATTTTACAAGATTTGTCGAATGCGTGCACAGGTATGATTTATTAAATTATTTATCTAAAATTATTGTTATTTAGTTCTGTTTAAAATATTAATTGTTGAAAATTATCATTAAAGTGTTTACATTTAACATATTGTCATATTTACATAACTTATTTAAGGGTTTGAATATACTGTATGTTGTGTAGAGGCATACAGTGTAAACCTCCCTAGTAAATACGAGTAGCTCCCTGAGATTCTTGATTTTTTTATTCAGCATTAAACATGGCAATACTACATTACAAAAATGATAGTTTTGTTTTAAATGAAGATAAGATCCAACAAGTAAGATTTGAAAGGATGACTGGTTTATAGACATTTGTCAGAGTTTATGTTACAGAAATAGAGCTCTATACTTTGAGAATTGGAATCTGTTTCCTTTCTAAGGTGTCAAAGCCTTAAGGCATAAGGTTAAGCATACACAAAAATTAAAAACTAATCATATGGCAATGAACAAATTGTACGTGGCCTAACTTTAACAGAGTTGACTTAGTTGTCTGCTAATTTTATATATTTAAGTATTCTATAAGTAGTTTGCACTTGACAAATTTGGAAAAGGCAGACTTAAATTAGATTTTTTTAAAAATATAAACAAAATGATTTGGCGCTGAGAAGTTTTTGAGACTGCTTAAATTTTGCAACATTTACGTACATTATGCATAATAATATTATGTCTGCACGTAGTAAATACAATAAAGTACATACTTGGGTGAGGGAAGCAAATTTCAGTATAAGCGTCCATGGTAGCTCTGTCAAGTGAGAGGAGTAAAAGCCTTTACAGTCAATAACCAGGTAGTCTCCTCTGCAAATCTCGTCTTGCTGTATTCTTGCATCAGTGATTGCCAAGATTCGTCTGTACAAAGCCTTCAGATCTTTCGTCACAAATTTCTTGCCCTTCTCTCCGTTGAACGACATGATGCACACCCGGACACCATCAGGTGTCAACTCTGCACTGGGGAAAAAACGGCTGCAACAGATTGAGTATTTATTTTAGTATCATCTATCATAAGTATTGGCAACATCTTCATAATAAGCTCATTGGCCTTGTCATAGACTAATCAAAGATCTGTTAGGCTAAATTAGATTAACTTTTGATTAATAATACATTTAATATACTATTTTGTAGAAGCAATAAGTGAAATCCTTTTAGTTTGTTTAGTAAGGAACTAAAATTGTATTCTCTGGATACAAAGCTGAACTGAAGGTAGTAGTAAGTAAATACTGAAAGAATATCAGAAAACTGATATTTATTTATGACAAGAAATTCCACTGTTCAATTATCAGCAGTTAATATCTAATTCAGCATCTGTCTTCTACTTTTTCAATGTCAAATTTTCATTTCCAGAATCGTAATCAGGAGGCTTTATTCTTGAACATAGAGTACAGAGTCGGCATCAATAAACATTTCAATAATTAATGTACAAAAAACATGAGCACAAACAATGTTTGATAGTCCTTCAAGCTGAGCAGTGAGCCAAATACTTGTTCATTGTGTAAATTGATCTCTCTACAAACCATTTTCGCAGCATTGTCTTCAGCACCTTAACATTATGTGTAGGAAGTAGGAGCTTTGCCCCTGCATATTAAGGGTTTCTTTTCAAACAGGGCAGTTCTGTGAGATGGAATAATGAAGTCTTCTGCATGTCGTGTAGGCCGCCCATGAAAATCTTTATTTTTTGGTAAGTCAAAATTGCTGGCAAGTGAAATCACATCAAGTACAGGGATGTAATATTCAGTTTATTAAGATTCTTGTGTCTCTGCAGCTGTCATATGGCAGTGAGTTAGCTATGATTCTCAGAGCTTTCTTCTGTGGAACCATGATTCTTTGCAGATTTTCACAAGAACTGTTACCCCATAGGACTATACCATACTTAATACATGACTCAAAAAGTGCATGATAAACCATCATTTTTGCCTTAGGGAGTACTAATGGATTTCACTCTTTTGAGAGCAAAAATAGCAGAGTTGAGCTTAACTTAAGGTGATTCCCAGATGTTTTGTTGAATGCACTTGTTCAAGTCCAAGTTCCATAAATATCATGCTTGTGTCTTCTGAGTGTCAGTTGTATTGTTTTACCTTCAACTGGGTCATTATTTTCGAAATATTGCTGGGCCAAGCTGACTGAAATAAACATTTTAATTTTGAGTTACTTTATTGATATACTTCTGGAAAAAAGAATTGTATCGTCAGCATAAATAACAGGATTACCTTTTGACAATCCATAAAAAATATTGTCTAAAGGCTTAGTTTTCATTGTTACAAGGTGCTTATTGTCTGATGGGAAGGTAGGAAGACAATTTTTATTAACCAAGAATGAACAGATTTTTTTGGACTTCCTCAATATTTTTAATTAAACAATCATCCAATGTTTCAAATTCTTCTAATTTTTTGGTAGTGATTGGGGACCCATAATGAACTTTGAAAGTATGAAAATTTGACTGTTGGCTAGAATTGTTTTTATTTAAGTCTGTGTGTTTTCCTTTAACAGGAATTGACATCAACTCTGTTCTCGGTATGTTGTCCTGGATTAGTTCCAGTTGTTCTCTTGTGGCTAGAACACAGCTTGGCAAGTCTGTTGAAGGTTTTCTTGCTTTAGATGCGTGTAGGGAAACACTAAAATAATTTTGTTTATGCTTTGTAAATTTACTTCTTTTCAGAGATCTTTTTCTTGGTGCAATTGAATAGGTTTAATCTGTTTTAATGTTTATTTGATTTCTGAGAGTTTCAAATTTCAGTTCAAGTTTGTCCTGTTGCGTTTTCAGATCGGAAATATCAAGTAGAAGAGGTGTCAAGGGAATCTGGGGAATGTGCCCTAAATTGTATAATTGTAATTCTGTATTTCTTATTTGAGTTTCTGAACTTTTAAAAGTTATTGTCACTTCCTCAAAGTCAAGATTCACTGTGTTAGTCTGTTTCAGCCGATTAGTAAAAGGTATTATAGATTCATCTGTCATGGTAACTTTGTCATGCAATATAATACACTGGAGTCCTGAATTTTTATTTTAGTTTGAAATAGAGTTACTGTATTTTCTAAATTTTTTATTTGAGTGAGGTGACTCTCAATATTATTTGACTCACTTTCATGCCATGCCATTCAAAGATATTTTGAGTCTCTGAATATATTTGTTTTTTTTTATCAATTTGGGCTTGCAGCCCATTATTTGTTTGTAAGAAAATTTCAATTTCCCCTAAAAGCTTCCCTTCATTTTTTCCATTTCTTCTACTTTTACCACCATGCTTTGTAATTTGGCTTCAAGTCTAGAATTTCTTGTTTAAGAAATGTATTTTCTGTAAGCAATACTGTTGCAGAACTGATCTTCCTCGTTTTCAAAATTATTCTCAGCCAAACTTAGTTCCAATCCAGCTAGTAATTGGTTAGCAATTAAAGAGTTATTATCGATACAGACATTTTATAAATTTGTATGTGAATGACAGAAAATTTCCTGTAAATCCTTTTCACACCCTTTGCAAATCCAGATTTTCACTTCCTTTTTTTGTAATTTTTTAAGGTTTTTTTTAGATATATTTAGACTACCTGCATGATACCACATTCCACAAGTACTTGTACATTTTATGCCTGAATATTTCACCCCGATGGTACAGGAGTCACAGGGATATTTGGTTGGCATGATTTGGCAGTACTTAAGATGAAATGAAACAGTAAACCTTTATTTATTGGAGATTTATCTGAGTTTTCTGGTTCAATAATAAAATAAAAAATGTTTGATAGTATTGAATGGAGATTTTTGTGGTTTCTCTGGTCCAATAATGAAATAGATTGTAGATGTCGAGTTATGCAGAATATTAAAAAGGTTAACAGTGCTGATGTATGACAATGTAGTCGAGTCAGTGGGCCTGTGCATTTGTCAGATGTCTAGCTGTGGTGTCAGCAACTGCCGGTCAACACTCCCAGTCAGAGTGACACACTTTTAGTCAGGTAGCAGGTGTTGAGTTGTAGAGCACTGCTACGTCTTAAATCTTGCGTCACTACTAGCTATGAGTTGGAAGTTGTAGAGTAATGTCACAAAAGTGGTTATCTATCCTTCTCTTAATTATTTTTTATTTACTAATGTAAAAGGTGTACTGTTGCAGTGTCTTATTCTTAAAATAGGACGAGAAAATATGTTTATATGAATAAGTAGTTGCTGTCTGTCAAAGTAGGTCAGTATTTAGTTGGTATTATGTTTGGTTGTTTGAATTCTTGATTGGACACTTAATTCTTCCCTATTTTTATAATTACGTTATACTTACAGTTGTTTGGTGTAATAATGGTGAGTAGTTAGTAAGTATTTAGTTGTTTTACATACTAAAAAATTCACAATATGTTGAAGGACTTTCACTGTTGTTATCGAGTGTCCGCCATCTTGGTTTGGTGTCCACCCCCAATGGTTCCTACTTATACACAATTATAAGTTTAAATTGGAAAATTGTATCCTCTTACTAAAAACAAATGTTTATCTCATTTAATGTATACTTTAGGAAATCTACTGAGAAGTCATGTATAAATTTCTTTGCAAACTAATCATACTATTCAAGCCTAGTTTAAGGGCTTTAAATATACATACATTACATCAACACTTTCCCTGATGTCTTTTTGTGTTGGATCTCTGTTCAAAAATATTTCTGGAAGCTGTTGTCTCATCGAATAAAATGTGTCTATTTTGTGCTTAGTTATTTCCGTACTCAGTTTTGTTCCGAGCAGACAGGAGCGTATCTTTTTCTCCGCAATGGTGTCTGAAAAAATATATATGTATTTCATTGACAGTAAATATATAAAACGCATATTTGTTCTTCTTAATTTCATCTGATCAAATGATTGTCATTAAAAGGTGGCCTTATGTAAGGTTACTTACCTTTTTCAAGTATTTTACCTAGTTAAATTCATGGTCTCAAGAGGTGGTGTTTGATATTTCCATTCCATTCAAAACGTGTAATTTAAATTTCTAACGAGTCTTTAATCATCACAGACATACCTAGTTATACTATTAAGTTTGATTTATTACAAGAAATATATTGTCTACCAGAGAAATGGAACTCCTGAGTGGATGAACTTGAGCCAAAGTAACATCCAAACATCACAGGTCTAAACAGGCAATTTATATTATTTATTTATAAAATTGTTTTTTGAAAGAAATACATGGCACAGCTAAACCAAACAGAACACCATACTTATTCACATTCTAGGTTGGTCATTTAGTAATGTCATGTAAATAAGATTTAAGCTCAGTTTTCAGTTTTAATTTATAGGCCTATTTTAAAGATAGATGGTACAAGATATCTCAAATCAATGTATTCACAGTAAAACAATAATAAATGTTATGATTTAAAAACTTAGAAGTAATTTTCAAATAAAACAAGTATTTATAGTAAAGTGTTGCCTCAATCTTTATATATCATAAATCAGTATATACACAGGTCATATACTATTTATGCTATAGTATGAGATATTATTTCAAGCTTGGACATTTGGTTGTATTATTTATTAATAATGTAAAGAGATCTCAATTAATAATCTTAATACAAGTGCTATTGCAGAAGCTAGTCTTCTATACTCATACAGTTTTAAACAATATATAACTAGACTTTAAACTACTTGTGTTTCAAGTAGTTTAAAGTTTAAACAAAACAGAAAAACCAGTGTTCATTGTTTTAATTTTCGAGTTCCCAGAACCCTTCATCAGAAACACACTGTTTCAACAATTGCTAAAGAGCTGAAATTTTCACAAAATATTTTTAAAACCTATTTAATGAATTGTGTAGAGTTTGAAAATGTTTGTTATATAAATGGGCAAGTAATATAAAATCAAACGTTTAAATCTCTTCGTGGGACACCCTGTATATAACATTCATTTTGCATTTAAATTTATATATTTTATTTCTACATAAACAAGGATGAGGTCTATGATGATGCATGTCCAACCATGAATTTTGGCTGATTGACATTGAAGCCTATCAGTAGTCTGACACAGTTTCACTTTTGTCTGCTGGTTGTCTATCTATATTGTCTATATTTTTTTCTAGATATGTCTATCTGTACTCAGGAAGTGAAGCCATAAGACACGTGGTATGGCGATCTCCTATCTTTCTATATGTTCTCTGGTGTATGCAATATATATAGTGCAGTGTAATGCACTGTGTTATGGTTTGTGCTTTTTCTGATGTTCTGAACTTTCAGGTAATTGCTCGGTTTTTTAAGTACAACATAGTCTGTTGCCAAGTTTGACTTTAACAAATTCATTCTTATTTATTTGTTGTTTACTATTTTTGTGTGTATATTCAACATTATCTTAAGTTTTTTGGCACCTGCAGAAAAGAATAGAATCTGTTCCTTGAAAAATAGTGTTTCAATTATTGTAACATAAAAATACAATGAAAAATGTCCAAAATTCTGTTAGCAGTTTGATGCTTTATATACCTGCCATCATACACATTGGTGGGGCGTGACAATGTACAAGACCGAAAGTAATTAAAAATAATACACAAACTATAAAACTTTTAAAATTTACTCAACAACACTGTATGTTTTTGAAATGGCTGACATCTTGAAAACTTAAGAGGAGTTGAAAACGTAAGTACAAACATTGATTTAGTCTGCTTAAAGCTTATAGCATTGTTTTGTATTTGTGGTTTATATCATCTATTACAAAGATAAAAATTTTTCATACAATTATAAAATTCTTCATCTATAAAATTTAGACTAAATTTAACTGAGTTAAATACCTTCATCTAGAAAGTTTTACTAACTTCTACTGGGTCCTGAAATATTATAAGAAACATGTAAGTATAGCCATCACACCAGGTTTCGTCGCAGTATCTTAATAATTGCAGTGGTAATCAGTACATGTATTCAAGATTCAAAAAGTCTTTATTCATCATATACAAGAATAGTGTCAAGTAATATTACTTTCATAATAAGAATACTGTCAAATAAAAACACAAATTTGCCGTTAAAATACCATTAAATTAATTATATATATATATAAAATAGTTACCTCCCAATTTACCTTCTTTCCAAAAATTCCTCAAATGAATACAGTGCTAGTTTCAGCAGGTAAGATTTTCGTTTCATTTTCATTTTTTTAAAGTTTAGTTCTTTACTTACCTCTCTTGGTAAGTTTTTAAAGAACTTATGTCCCATAAAATCAGTTTTTTTTTTGAAAAATTCAAGATTATGTTGTGGGACATTTCTGTTATGCCTTGTGTTGTATTGATGACTAACTAGAATTGGAGTGATTTTTCCTTCTTGTTTCGCATAAAGAACTTTTTCATAAATATATAAACTGTATACTGTTAAAATTCCATTTTCTGTAAATAATTTTTTAACAGAGTCAGTCCATACATGCTTTATTCCATATGATAAGTGTGAATGTACTAGAGAAAAATATACGGATCGTGAAGTTTGTAAGCTACAAACCCTTTACAATTGTCTCAGTGCATAAATACTGGAAGACATTTTATGAATAATATGGTCAACATGTTTATTCCAGAAAAGGTTTTCATCAATTAAAATCCTAAAAATTTGATGTATTCAACTTGGCTTACTTTGTCTTCGTTCACATTGATGCCAATATTAATTTTGGTTCTGGTTTGTCTTGTAGAAAAAGAAATAAAATTCGATTTGGTGTAATTTAAAAGTAATTTTTTGCCATCTAAATATTGTTTTACTAAATTTATGCTGATGTGAAATATATTACGATTTATTATGATGTTGAAATAGATATTTCAATGTCTTCTTATGAACTACCAGATACTGTAATATTAGTATCATCCACAAACTGACAAATATAACAATTTTGAGGGACTATTTTGGGTATTCCATTCATGTAACACAGAAACAGTAAAGGACCCAAAATTGACCCTTGTGGTACTCCATAATTTATGGTTTGTATTGCAGATTTGCACATTGAATTTCCTAATGTAACGGTATTTACTTGATTCTAATTGTGGAGATGTGTGCTCTACTTCAACATATTGCTTTTGCTCTGTTAAATATGATCTGAACCATGACAGTTCTTTATTTTGGATTCGTAAATTATTAAGAGATAATATTAATTCTGGATGATACACGCTGTCAAAAATTCGAGAGAGATCTAAGAAAATTCCAACTACTTTTTCACCTTTATCAATAGTATCAATTATTGATCTAATAAATTCAATGCCTGCAGTAATCGTTGATTTACCCTTCCTAAAACCATGTTGTTGATTATGCAACAAGTTATTGATTTCTAAGTAGTTCATAAGTTGAATGTACACAACCTTTTCAAAAACTTTAGAAAAAAACTGGCAAAAGGAACACTGGTCTAAAACATGATGGATCGTTCGGATTTCCTTTTTTATAAAATAGGAATTACCTTAGCACCCTTAAGGGGAGCACGAGTGTTGTATCTTTCCCATGTTAATTTTGCATATTTTGAGCACAGCCTTCTCAGACACCATTAAAGATAATTGAACCAAATTTTTACCAGGTATTCTAGACATGTTAAAGTACACTTTAACACATGGATTTAAAAGAATATGAATTAATATTTTTTTTTTATTTTTTAATATTACAATACATTTTTTTGAATTAAAAAAAATATTTAATTTTTTTTTCTTTTGAACTGTTAGAGATATCTATATTTCCTTGTGTTAAAGTGTGCATTAGTATGTTGGTGAATTGTGGTAAAAATTTGGTTGAAATAAATGGAGTAGTTCCTGAGGAATCTGCGTTCAAAGTTTAAAAAACCTGTTTTTCGGGAAACGGCAAAAAATGATGAATACATAAAATTGTAAGCAAAAATTTAGTTTAAAGTATCTAAAACAGGCCAGCTCCATAGCTTGGGTCATCAGGATCTTCTTCCTTATCTTCCAGCTTTCTCTTCATTTGTCTTTTCCTTTGCCTCGCTTGCTTTTTGAAATCTGAAGAGTTACGCTCTGATGCTTTGATGCGGTGTTGGTCCATTTGTTTCATGCTAAGAACAGTAAACTTTCCAATGTTTATCTCTAGTTTTTGGAACAACTTGCGTTTAGTTACATTACCACTATTGAACACTGGCACAGTATCATATATTCCGAATTGTAGTGTTTTCAGTCCAACAAAGCCTGTTTTGGGTAGCCTAGACCAAATAACCGCATTCACACTTTCGTTTGGATTTTGTGTCTTGCCGTGTAAACATTTCGGCAACAGTTCTTTGTCAGATAGACTTTTAAAAACTGGTTTTATAAATTCCATTACAGCCACATGATTACTATTTTTGTGGCTGTAAGTCTCACCTTTAGTATTTGCCTTTTATAATCCGCACCAACTTGTCTCGCCTTTCGGACACAAACCGTGGTGTGGGTCATTGTCACTTGAAATCTTGTGGAAGTACAAAGCCCAAATGTCTTTCACCATGTTGTCGAGACTGTCTGTGTTCCTTCTTATTGCTAAACCATAGTAGGCCTGGAGTTCATCAATGACAGCTTGAGATAGCCTATTCTTGTCACCTAAGCCTTTACCGTCAGACAAAATAATACGTTTCTTTTCTGATTTTAGTCTTCTCAATCTTGTGCCCATTTTTTTCTGGATGTCCCAGACATTCCAGTTTAGATATTTTATGATCAGGACCATATGGTTCCAATTCTTGGACAGCGATGAAACCTTTGGAATCGCCATCTCCCAAGTACTGAGTATATCTTGCGTATTTAAGCACTGCACAAATGATTTC